>NC_135024.1:13485672-14895078 GCF_051020955.1 Megalopta genalis
TTTTTAATTTGTTGTATTAAAATATGTAGCCGACTAAATAGTAGTTGATTAAATTTCATTCAAAATATTTTTTTGTCAGACTGTCGAAAGTGCCTGAAAAATCGTGGCGACAGTTGCGTGCTACATGCTCTATTACTTTTAAAAGTAAATGCTCATCACTGAACGTACAATGGCCCACAAAAGTGTTCGTACACCTCTTAAAACGCAATAATTATTTTAAAATTGAACTAAATGACTCGAATTTTTTTTAGATGATAGAGGCATTAGTCTACTAGACGATGACTGAAATGCTTTTTTCTTTAATTTTGCTATTACTTGGAACGACAAAAAAATTAAAATCTCCCGTTTTTTAATTTTTTTATCTAAGCCTCCAACGAATATTGAAAAAGTGTCTTTTGTAGATCTCGGTAACTTATACGCACGTTAAAAATTTTATCAAAATCGGTTCACGTTGTTACGAGTTACAACAAATTAAAGATCGTAAAAATCACAGATTTATCACGATTTTGACCAAAAACTGTAAGAAATCTGCAGTTTTTAAAATCCCTCAACGTCTGTTTTCGTCTCATTTCGATCAAATTTTCAACACGCATATAAGTTACCGAGATCTACAAGAGACATTTTTTAAATATTCGCTGGAGGCTCAGATAAAAAAGTTAAAAGCGAGAGATTTTTATCTTTTTGTCGTTCCAAGTAGTGGCAAAATTTAAAAAAAAGCTTTTCTCTGTCGTCCCTCTGTCGTTTAAAAAAAATTTACGTCATTTAGTTCACTTTTCAAAAAGTTATTGCGTTTTAAAAGGTGTACGAACACTTTTGTGGCCAACTGTATATGCACACAATGGTTTGTTTACTGTACTTTCAATGCAACCGTTCAATAGAATAAGTACATAAAAAATCACGACTTGCTCATCATCTATATTTGTCCTGTTCACGGTTCCGCGAACAATGCTAAGTAAATTGAAAAAGGATACAAATAAATAATGTAAAGATTGCTGTGATTTATGTTACGTCTATTTTAAATGTCGACTCCGAGTCACCACTCGAGTACAAAAGCTTGAAATGGGAACTTTTCCGAAAAAATTGCGCTGCCTGTTGATCAAGAATATTCTGCTGATAAATTCGTCCGCAGGAAAGTAATCGTCGACGCAACATTTCCAAAACCGCATAACAATGCCGAACAAAACAATAGTTTAGTATATAGCTCCATTTTCCAGGTCCATCAAAATCGCTGAATCAATAGCCCGGACAAATTTCACCGCGATTCCCTCGCAATGTGTTCAATTTTCAGCATTGAAAGCTGTGCTGCCTGTAGATTTAATTCGACAAATTATGCTGCTATATGTATAATAAGTCCGCTGAATTGTTTGCGCAATCTAGCCCTGTCAGTTCGCGCAAAATGGTCCAATTATAAAAATCCCGCTGGGCGAAATAAAAGTTATACGGACAACGAACACGTCGGTTCGGCGGACTGGATACACGTGAGAGAGTGAGAGTGAGAGTGAGAGTGAGAGAGAGAGAGAGAGAGAGAGAGAGGAGAGCAAGTTTTAAATTGGGTTCATTCGTTCGCAAAAATTTTTCGCCGTTTCGCCATGGTTTCCGAACAATACGATCATTTCCTGAAATTGTTTAGGCCCTTAACCGAGTAGACGTTTTGCACGACAGTTTATACCTGTTGATCGAACGCAATGAATTCTCCGCATCGAATTTCAGCGTCGCTCTTGCAGGTGTTTTGCTATGATTTTGATTTCGATTTCGATTCCCATTTTCATTATAATACTGGTATTGCATTAATACGACCGGACCGCAAACCGCCATTAATAAAATATATATACCGCTATTATTCTTTCGGTTTTCCTTTAGTGGCATGGCAGATGTTAATACTATTGGGTTGGCAACTAAGTAATTGCCGATTTGTTCAATGAAATAAAAAATTTTTTACTTGGAATGAAGTTTAATCTGTAACGTATTTTCCATTTTGTTCGATGACCTTTCGCCATCTTTCTGACAACTTGAAAATTCCACGCTCGTAGAAAGTCTGATCCTTTTCGGTCAAAAACTGAGTTAAGTGAGATTTTACAGCGTCATCACCATTAAAAGTTTTACCACGAAAGGAGTTGTCCAGGGATCGAAATAAGTGGTAATCCGATGGAGCGAGATCAGGGCTATATGGTGGGTGTAACATCAATTCCCAACCAATATCCATGAATTTTTGCCGAGTGGACAAAGACGTGTGCGGCCTAGCATTGTCTTGGTGGAAAATGACACCTTTACGATTGACCAATTCTGGTCGCTTTTCCTTCAATTTGTCCAGTTGCTAACATTCACGGATAATAAAAAATAACATAATAATAATAATAATAATAATAATAATAATAATAATTTTATAATATAACATTTACAGATATCATAAAAATGGGAGTGAGAGACATTTATAACTGAAATCGGCAATTACTTAGTTGCCAATCCAATAGATTCACGGAATCCGTCATTTTGATAGGTTCCAAATTTTTTAAGTTACGTTCCTTAATATTATAAAGGATACATTTATAGGGAATTTATTCAATAAATCTATTTCACTGAACCTATATTGTAATAAAAGTTGCTAGAAATCTAAAAAGACAAAGCTTGGTATTTTTATGAAGCAACAGGAAACGTTTGTTTTCAGTGCTCCGTAAGTCCGGAGATTTAAAGCAGTACGTTTGTAAGCGTTATTAACTTTATCTATAAAAGTACTCGTGCAATATGTTATATTCTCATATAAGTTCCCTCGTACGGTAAATTCTCTCCAATTGTTCTCTCCAAAGCTTGCAAACAAAAATGGACAATTTGGGAAGAGGGGATACAATTATGCGAGCCTCGCGGCTCGTTTTTGTAATCGTTGATTGTTGACAACTATAAAAACGAGCTGTAATGCACGAATAATCGTATCTCCTCTTCCGAAATTGTCCACTTTTGCTTACAAGCTAAAGGACAATTGTGGAGAGAATTTACTGTACTTCGTTACCGCCTCCACCACGAAAGGCACTGAAATCGCACTGGATCTGGCAGAACTGATGCCGAACACTGTTAATTAAGTATTATAGCAACTGTGTGATGCTGCATATCAGTTTCGGTGTTGGTTAATACACTAACGATTATAAATGAATACTGCTTTCTAAATCTGTGCTTAAAAATGCTTATTAAAATGCAGTGAACTAGAGAAACCGAAAAAATGACCGATAAGTACCGGCAAATAATATACTAATATTTTTAAATAATGCTACGAATATACCAATATTTTATATTTTCGGTTTCTGCAAGGATTTAGAAGGTATATCCGAAAAATATCTGTATAATACCGAAATATATTACCTTTCGGCAGAAGTCTCAGCTTGCATGCGCCTTTGGACGGACATCCGCCGATCCGAATGCAACGGGCCCGCTAATTTATTGTTGTGTCGTCGTGTTGCGGAATGTGTCGTTTTGTTTTCACGCTCGCGTGCCTCTAAATTGATAGTAATGCGATTAATATGACGCTGAGTATTGAGTTAATTGCCCGGCGGAAGTTTAGCTGCACGCCGGCCCGTTTACCGACGCATTCCCATTGGCACCCTTCGGCACCCATCGGCAACTGGACCGACGACAATGCTGGCAAATATTTTTCCGCCGGCCGAAAAATCCGACACACGATGGAACATTCGCTACCCGTTCGTTAGAATACAGCGGGCATCAATATTCAATGCAATTTCTGTTTTCGAACAATGCATTGCTTTTATTACAAACCCCGAGTCGGCGTCGTTAAATTTAAAACAAACTAACTGCCGTGGAATTCGATATTTTTACTACGTTCTGTTCTGCAGAGGCGTAATTAGCTTGTGAAAACAACGGCAGCTTTTTTAATTAATTATGGTAAAGGGTGATGGTAATCCGTTAAATAATTTGTTAAATAAGTCCCGTTGTTCTCGGTGTTGTGAATTCTAGTACGAATTATTTTCATTTTACGAGAAATAGCTTTCGTTATAAAGCGATGCGCGCAAATTCGTTTCGCATCGATTTCAAAGCGATTCAGATTCTTTTATTTTCTACCGCTGTTGAAATAGTAAAGAGTTATGCCACAGCAGACGCACACCCCTTTCCATAAGTATTAGGGCACCTAATAATATTAGTATAAATTGTAATTTCTCATTCAGTATCAAATTTTATACTTAGTATCAAATTTTATAGCATCGTATTGTCGAAAGTTAGAAGTATTTGTCACTTATACAATTATTGCTTACCCGTTTATTACGTTTTGTTCATTGACAACGTACACTCATACACGAAAGTATTCGAACGCTTACGTTTCTAACATTCAATTAATAAAATATATGTGTTAAACTGAAGTATTTGATATAATATGACACATATAACAGCCATAAGACTGCGCAAGCAAAATTAGAAAATAATTCAACAATATGTAGCGTTTTTACAGTACATTGATTGTAAACACGTGCCAGAAATGACTCACAAAAGTATTCGAACGAAACAATTAACAGTTATTTAAATTGAACGATTAACGGTTTTAATAGGAAGTTTATCCATCTTTTGCTTTTATAACAGCCCTATGTCTGTTTTCCATTGAGTGGACCAACTTAGAAGTAACATTTGCATCTATTGATTGCCATATTTCAATAATATTTCGTTTTAACACTTCTTTCGAAGTAATAACCGTATTTCTTAATCATCTTTCTACTTCATCTCATAAATGTTCAATAGGGTTTAAATCGGGACTTTGCGGTGGAGGTGGCACCACGTGTGGAACATTTTTCAATACCCATTCTTTGACTATTTTAGCGGTATGCTTCGGATCATTGTCAGACTGAAACCAATAATCGCTAGGTAAATTCAATTTTGATACACTGCTTTTTAAATTTTCCTGCAAAATTTTTAAGTATTTCGTTTTGTCCATTATCCCATCGATGAACACAAGGTTTCCCACTCCAATAGATGCTATGCAGCCCCAAACTAATACAGATCTATCATTATGTTTTATAGTCGGGAACGTAAGCGTTCGAATACTTTCGTGTATGAGTGTATATGTTGAGTTCATTTCGAAACATACTAAACATACGTGGAACCAAATAGCGTCAGAAATAATAAATAAGATAGTAAAATGGATGTCGAAGATAGTCCAAGAAGTAATTAAAAAACGCGAAAAATAAATATAATAATAAATATAATAATAAATATAATAATAATAATAATAATAATAATAAACGTTGACATAATTTTTATTATAATGTAAAAAAATGTATAGATATATGCACTTGTCACAGTTTAATACAATTAACATTGAAATACATCGAAGAAATTATAACAATTTCGGTTTTTCCTTTAACCTATCGGTTTTTTAAATTTATTTAATTTTCTGCGAGTGTCCTAATACTTTTGGTGGGGAGTGTAAGATTATGGAACAAATGATGCGAGTGATGAAATTCGAAATGTTGTCGAATTATGTAATGCAAGTCAACGAACCAGCGAGTAACGTTTCCACCTGTTTCTTTGGCGATTAACGAAATTATCAGATTCGCTTGAATCGTCCTAAACGGACAAATTATGAAGATCGAACAGCGGGTTTGGTGTTCAGTAGTTGCGAAACTGTGAACTTCCTCGAACGTTGCTTTTGAGGCGCGTAATTGCATGCAAACACTTGCCATTTCCCGTCTGTCATTAGAAGATCTATGTCAGAAAGACCGGAATGCTAATGACAGTCAAATACGGGGATTTTAGAGATCGTATTCTTTCTATTTGAGGTTTCATTATCCCCATTCCTCGAACGTTGAAACGAGAATAGTATCCATCCGGACAATCGTGAAACGTGAATTTAGAGCTTGCGTAAACAATTGGTGTGTGAGTCTCATTTCGGAGGTCGACGGCTTTTGTAGAAGCCAACCTTGTAACTGAATTAATAAGAAAAGGAATTTTTTTCTTTTCTTCTTAATTAAGTAGTTTCAATATCTTCAAAGAGATTGTTCTCCAAATCCGGACACATAAATATACATACAGAAAGTGTAGTCGCTACAACATTATTTGCTACGTTCATTATCCGGTTAAATTGTTTACGTATTATGTACTGTTAGGCTCCGGACACAATTATACTTACTGCGAAGATTCACACTAGCTTATATTATACTGTAACGCGATGTGTTCGGGGTACAACGGAAGGACACAGAGTGAAATTGCACTAGATTTTATTCGTAGATGTATATAAAATGACGCGCGGTGCTGATGGATACTAGATGGAGCGCGGCGGAATCGTTAAACGTGTAGAGGCTCGGCGTAATGCTTAGACGAGAAGACGTTCAGTTTCTTGCCGCTGTTATTTATATTATGTCCCCCAAAAAGGCGTGGCCTTTTTGGGAGACTCGCTGTCTTCTTTTCCCCCGCTTAGTTTGGCGGGGGAGGCAGCCATCGTCGTACCCTCGCTGTAGGGGCGCGCTGGCCGTTCGGCCGGGTAGCGGTACGCGGCCGGCGACTTTCTCCGCGACTAGGCCTGCAGTGCATGTGGCAGTGATAAAAAACAAAGAGACAAAAGAATTTCCGGGTCTTGCAAACGTCAAGGACGTTTTCTCTCAGTCGAACCCTTGACATCTGCAAGCGGACAGTTTTATGGTTATTACGGTCGCCGACCGTGTGCCGCTACAATACTTTTAGTCTGCATTTTTTTCAGGATAAAATATAGAATCCGACAAATCTCAGGAATGGGCTTTGAGAGTATAAAATTATACCACAGTAAAAGAAAACAGTTAGGCAATCGCAATTTTTCAATAAATTTCAACACTTGTGTGCCATAAGTGAAACATTGCCACACCTTGTCTTTTCGATCATCTACAACTTAAATTTTCACAAGCGAGAAGGCAAGACTGTAATTTCCCTATCTGATTCTCTTGATTGTAATAACAATTTCTCGAGGTAAATTTTTATTACAAATCCATGGATTATTCTTTTCTTCATAAAAATGCTCAAAATAGTTAATCTCTTCAAACGAACCTTCTTCGAACACAAGCTCGTTGATGTTAATAGAAGCAAGATGCGTGCAAGTCTCCCTAGAATCTGTAAAAGGAATTTTAAGAAAAGTGTTCGGATAGCAGAACTAAACTTTTATTATGAGAGATCGTTCGTTAAAATATTGATAGAAGTTAAATATAATAGTAAATATAATATTAATAGTTAAACTATTAATAGAAGCAGGGTGCGTGGAAGTCTCCCTAGGATCTGTAAAAGGAATTTTAAGAAAAGTGTTCGGATAGCAGAACTAAATTTTTATTATAAGAGATCGTTCGTTAAAATATTGATAGAAGTTAAATATGATAGTAAATATAATATTAATAGTTAAACTATTAATAGAAGCAGGATGCGTGGAAGTTTCTCTAGAATCTGTAAAAGGAATTTTAAGAAAAGTGTTCGGATAGCAGAACTAAACTTTTATTATAAGAGATCGTTCGTTAAAATATTGTTTGCTCTCACACCTCTCTGCCTGCAATCAAATTCTCAATAATAACTTCGCGAGTTTCAAAATAGCAGTATAGAGTTTGCTTTGAAGTTGTTAACCATTCCGACTATCCCTGAACTATGGCAACCCGCCAGCAGCGGTGCGTTAGCGGGTCAATAGGCGCATGGTCAGCGACTGTGATCCAAGAATTTGAAACAGTTTATGAATCAGTATTACGTACGTTGTGCTCTAATATTTTTCTCTATAGAATTTTCCAAAGAATTGAGGCACATACGTAAGAATATACAGTTTGATTTCGAAAATGGTACATTTATATTCTTTAGATATACAGAGTGTCCCAAAATTATGGTACTTCCGGGAAATGAGGGATTCCTGAGATTATTTGAAGTAATTTTTTCCTGAGAAAAAATGCAGTATGGGACTTCGTTTATGAATTATTAACGAAAAACACTAAGCAAGCTCGCTTCTTATTGGTCAGTGTTTTCCGTTAATAACTCGTAAACAAAACCACGAATTGCATTTTCGCTAAGGAAAAAGTTACTTCAAATGATCTCGGGAACTTCTTATTTCCCGGAAATACCATAGGTTTGAGACATCCTATATATGTTATATTCTTTCGATTAACGAGTCTTATCTTTACAACACCGTAAAACACAGATTAAACGTGTCATAATATTTTTTTGCGACGCTCAAACGGATTATTTGACAATTATTCTATGATAACGTCGTGCTAGCTTATCGTATGCATCGTTGCATGCAATTAGGTTATAGCCGTTGCCTTTGTACAAGCAAATTTTAACAACTCTGTTTGTCGTCATTATGCAATGTGTTTTCATAGTCGTTAGACCTGGTCGAATGTTCTAAATGCTCAATAAAAGATTCGTACAAAGCAGTTTCCGACAAATTGTCTCCATAAAATAAATCCGTAGCACATTCCACAGAATTGCCAGTTCGTGGAACAAAATTCTATAAATTCCGTTCTATTTACGATAAAGACACGAAACAAAGTGGGTTTTTTTTTAATTTATGTTAAAAGCAATCTCAGTTTGGAATTATTATACATATAGACAATGTATTATATATATATTTTTAAACAAATTATTGATTTATCAAGGATTTTCAGTAGACGAATTTTTGGTCGAGTTCTTAACAAATTGAAACCTTGTTTAGAATTGTTAAAACATTCGCTTCTTCGTCACGCATATACTTACCTCCTATCTGCTGACAGATAGTGGCGTACTCATATATTTTGTAAAATAACTTCTAAGATAACAAATTTTTGCGAACGAAACTTATGCAGTATAAAAAAAAACGAACACGACCGTATAAAAATTATCGGATGTTTGGAGGTGTTCTATTTGAAACCTCTTATCCAAAGAATAAGAAAACAAATAAAACATAGTTGTTTTATTTTCAGATCAGTTATTACGTTTAAATGTTTATAGAAAAATTGAATAGTTACAATTTAAAATAGTAGACGCATCGAGAGAATTTAGAAATGTCAATGTGTTATTCTCAACCTATTAAAGTTATTGAAGAAAGAAAGAACATGTTATTTAGTTTACATTGCTTGCAATTGACGAAGACAAGTTTTATTTTGCATACAGATCTGCAGTCTAGTTATTATGTAACTATAATTATATAACTATTATAAAATTTCTAAAATTCCAGTACAATTAGACAACTCTTGGCCGTCATGTTCTATGAAAATTATTTCGTAAAAACGTCTTTTGTTCATAAGACAGCGTGAACAAATTACGTTATTAACTCGTTTACTATTTTCGATTTTATCAATGCTTGCTTGCAAATTGCGCGTGGAATTATGCTTCTACTAAATTTGTTGAACTTCCTGTAAATAAACATGATTATTTAAGCATTTCAACATATTGTAAACATAGTATTAAATCAATATGAAGCAGTAACTTTTCGATGTTTGTCCCTGATTCGGCGCATCGTGCACAGTGAAGAAGTAATTTTCAGATATCGGTTTTAAAGTTCAGAGTCTCGAGAGCTGAATTGTTAGAGTGCAATTGATGCGAAGGTATTTCTGTTTTAACATCTAAATATTTTTACGTAATCTTAATGTGTCCGATTCGAATTTATACAGGGTGTCCGATTTTAATCTATAAATGAAAACAACTCGTCGATTACACGCTGTATAAAGAATATTTCGCACAGACATCAAATGGTTTCGCGGGAGCTACAATCTGACATAATTAATTTTTCTATAAGTGGACGCGTACCGCGCAAACGAAGGTCAACTTCCTTTTTTCAAACAGAATCATATAATTTTGAATAGACTTATCGGTTCCGATCAAAAAAAAAATTAGACAGAAAAGTATTAGAAAATTATTCGTCAAAGTCAGTGTCACATTAAAGCAGTCGATATCTTACATGACTTTGCACACGAGTATCTCGTAAACTAATAATTTTTTATATGTTAGATCTAATATTTCATTGTTCGAAACGACAGACCATACCGATAAGTGTATTTAACATTATATGATTCCGTTTGAAGAAACAAAATTGACTTTTGTTTGCCCGGTACGCATCCACTTACGCAAAAATGGATTATGTATCCTGTAGTCCGATCGAAACCATTTAATTTCTGTGAGAAACATATCTTATGCATTGTGTAATTAACGAGCTATTTTCATTTACAAATATTAAGATATTCTTAGCAGTTTCGAAATGTCTATGGACGCAGGCGGAGACAGGAGGAAGATCGATCGGGTATTTCGGGCGTTTCCGTGAATTTTGCATACGTTCCACTCAAATCTGCCAAATAGGGTGCTCAGATATGCAATGGAGGGACACTGCGCGTCCTTTAATTATGTAGAATCGGTCTGCAACTCCCAGTCCGAATCTCATCCGAATCTCGCGCTCCTGTGTTTAAGGCAGACGTACAAGATGTAGGTAGGTGCAGACATTTACGTAATGGATTTAGCTTCGCACACGCGCACACGCTGAATGATTTATAAATCGTTGCTAATGATCCCTGAGCTCGTACACGCTGCCGGCGCAACGTTTCCAGAGTGGTGTTCATTATTATTACATATAATCCCGCCGAGCAGAATGCTTTCCTCGAATCGCAGTTCGCGCTTCTCACTGCGATCATTGAATTTTTCCCCATTTATAATTAGACCGGGGATTTCATCCGCTTTGAATAACATTTTCGCGGTTCTTTTCAGTTCCTCTTATCTTTACATGTTTGTCGCTTTGTGATTGCCCCGAGTTTCCTCGTTCATGCAACGTGGTACTAATTCATAAAAAATTGAGATCCAGCAGAAAGTCATTTCCTGTTTCTCGACGTCCGTGTATTATTTGCTGATTTATTATCACGCGATTTCAGAGTTCCGCGGAAAGATTTAGAGAGAGACTGGAATTAAATGATTAACCTTTATATATATAATATAATATATAATATAATATATATAATATAATATATATAATATAATATATGTATAATATAATATATATAATATAATATATATTATATAACCTTAATATATATATTAACGTTTATCATTGATTCGGTTATCTTTCGAATTTTTCCATCGACAAAAGTTACACAAAAAAAAACGTACGAAAGCTTTCCGAAACTAATATAATTAAAAATCTCGCCGCGGTACGTGTCTGTCACACGGTAATTCGGATGTTGAAATTTCAGCTAGAAGCCCGAGCTTAGAAAGACAGCTTTTCCGGAATTTCAACAGTAATTGACACGTCAACGCGACAAGCTCTCAAAGAGTCTATACATTTTTCAGCACATCGTTTGAAAATCTTTCGAACTGACGTTAACATGTACGTGCTCTTAGCGCGGGCGAGTCAAAGAGAACTTAACGGCACAATTTGCTTTTCTTTGACCAAAATCACGGTTTCGAGCAACACTCCCCTGGTCAACACAGTTCGGCCCAGCAGAGCACGGTGTAGTTCGGAGGCAGAAGCACGTACTTTTGGTCAGTAGTCAGTCAGACAGAGTCGCTGACCAGAAACAATTAGGTTCCCGCTAGACTTGTACAGTAGTCGCCGCGGGAGTTTGAAACAATTAGGTTTGGACCGTAGACAACCTTCCGAATTTAGATTCGAATTAGAAATCGCGATTAATTGCTCTTCGAAACAAGCCCGTGTTTTTCCTTTGACAAGTAATTGTACAACTTACCTTTAATCGATAGCTTAAATGGTCAGTAATTTCCTTTTAGAATTATGCTTGCGTCATCATTTCACTTTGAATTCACTTTGTATTGCTAAAATCACTTTAGTCGAGAAACGGTGTATTTTACTATCTATTTTTCTCCTATTATTAAATTATGCATTTATGGCTAAATTGCGCACAATTGTACATTTATGACTGAAATCGATTATAAAATTAAGCAACTAGAAGGTGCGGTAAATTCTTTCCAGTTCCCTTTCAGCTTGTAACGATGATTTAACTTTTTATTTCTAATTTTTTGCCACGATTCGAAGGCGATTCGAAGGCAATTCGGAGGCCACATGACACGATTCGAAGGCAATTCGAAGGTCACATGGTACGATTCGAAGGCAATTAGGAGACCACATGATACGATTCGAAAGCAATTCAGAGGCCACTTGACACGATTCAAAGGCAATTCGGAGGCCACATGACACGATTCAAAGGCAATTCGGAGGCCGCATACCATAATTCGAAGGCAATTCGGAGGTCACATGGTACGATTCGAAGGCAATTCGGAGACCACATGACACGATTCGACGGTCACGAAGCGAATACCTACCACGTACCTTGTAGCTTCACGGTTTTTCTTACCTGACTCATACTCAAACAGACCATTTTGCGTTGTCTTCCGGAAATTCGAGACAAAAGAACGGCGTCGCGTGCCGTATCATACGCTTGACCGACTCCGTCGAACCGTAGTATCGACGCAGCAGTAAATTATATAGACGTAGGACCAACACAGGGGAAACTAGCACAGCACCTTGAAATTTGGCATTCTAGGGTGAATTTACTCTATTGTCTAAACAAAGACCCGTTCCGTCTATTATTTAGAGAGATCTCTTGTTACAAGCACTACTCTCATTTAAGCGAAAAGGAGAAAAGTAGACGTTAATTGAACGTTTTAGCAGCGATTAAATGGCAGCTATTGTGCAAATCGAAACTTTCAGCCTCTCTGCACAAGGTTAAAAGTACGACTGACCCAAAGACACCAAAAAATCGTTGCCGATCACACCGATAAACAGAACGAAAGGCGCAGCGAAGCGGGGAATGTAGCTGCGGTCGAAAGTGCAACAGTTGCCAGGCACGATGGACAACATAGAAAGAATATTTTCACGGCTGCGTGGTCGTCAAAAGTGTTCACGCGTTCTTCCTCGGGAACGTTTTAAAGGGCAACTGACCGCATTCGTACGTACATAAACACGTACATAACGTAGCACGCCGGTGGTTCATTTCGACAGAGGAATCCGATTCGCGTGCAGTAATCCGCGCGGAACAGAAACACACGCGGCGCAGCGCGGCGCGAAGATAAACGGAGCGGGCACGCGCCCGCGTGAACGACACGCGCGCGGAATTTCTCCTTGGTCGAGTTTCCCCTTGACACGAAAAATCACCGACTCGAAAATGACCGTGGCTCGTTACCGCGCGATATCTATTGTGCGTCCGCGCATCTGACTTTGCGGGTGGCTCGCGCGGTTCTCATTCGTTATCCCATCAATTTCGACGGCGTACGAATTTTACGCGAGCGGCTGCGGATTTTATGCGATTACGAGAAATGCGAAACGTGTAGTAGATGATAAAGAATTTGTGAACATCTCGCGAAATCCTTAGCACTGAATTTACCGAGTACTGAAAGTGATAGACGTACAGTGATACAAGAAAGTATTCGAACACTAGCGTAACTTTGACTTTTACGCCAAATATTTAAATAAATATACATTGAAGGGAAATGATTCTTTTAGGTATATTAAGATAGGTATATTAGGTATATTATGGTACATTAAACTAGAGTATATAAATGTCAAAGTGGAAAAAGCTTTCGATTCAGTACGAAACGTTGCCTACACAATTAATAAATTAAATTAATTTATAAAAACATCGAATTTTCATGCGACATAAGTATTCGAACGCCTCATAAAATTAAGTTGAAGAATTATAAACATAAATTTTTTAAAAATTTGTATTACTAGTTTTATACTTCTATTGTGTAACAGTATGTTTCAAGAAGTTTAACATTTTAAGAATTATTTATTTGTGTTCGATGTCATTTTATATCCCCATTTTGACCGAATCCACTTTATGGGGATTAACAGTCATATACAGGGTATCCCATAATTATGTGATCACCCGGGAAGGGGTGATTCCTGACGTCATTCGAACTAGTATGCAGAAATTGACACACAGTACCTAGATCGGTGTACAAAAATTGGCACACAGTAACTAGAAAAATCTCAGTAACTGATCCATAGTAATTAATTTTTCATCTTTTTAATAGCATAGTAACTCGCTGATAAACTGTTTTGTATATTTTGTTAAATATTTTGCATTCTTTATATACAGGGTGCCCCGAAAATGTCTCGCAATCCGGAAATGGGAGGTTCCTGAAGTCATTTGAAGCAACTTTTTCCTTTGCGAAAATTTTCTCCGAGACTTCGTTTACGAGTTATTAACGAAAAATACCGACCAATAAGAGGCGAGCTCGGCTGGCGCGCGGCGGCTCAGCCAACGAGTGCACAGAGCCCAGTTCCGCTCATTGGCTCAGTCGCCTCGCGCCAGTAGAACTCGTCTCTCATTGGTCAGTGTATTTCGTTAATAACTCGTAAACGAAGTCGCAGGTTTGCATTTTTGTCAAGGAAAAAGTTACTTCAAATTACCTCAGGAATCGCCCCTTTATAATAATTATGTTAACATAATTATGAGACACTCTGTATAAAACACGTGTAAATGTAAACGCATTATTCAAAATGCATTTTTTTAAATTTTCGTTATAGTCTCAAATAAAAAAGTTAAGAAACCAGAGTTTTTCATTTTCTTTTGTCATTTCAGTAGCAAAATTTAAGAAAAGCATTTTAGTCATTATTTGGTAGACTAGCCACTCTAGCCTCTAGCCTCTGTATCATCTCAATTTTATATATAGTCCAGTTTTAAAATATTTATTCTCTTCTAAAGGGTGTCCGAATATTAATGGGGGAGTTACTGTACTTCTGTTATATTATAAATGCATAAAATCCGCAGTCTGCTTATGAGATACCCGGATGTCCAAGTTACCCATCACATACTCGGGTAAATGATTACCTTAATTTAACTCATTAAAAATATTAAAGCAAGAGAGAATAATATAAAAAATAATTGAAGCAAATTAAAAATTATAAACTATTTTTATCAGACTATGAGTTACATACAAATGCGTATTTTGGTAATGGTAATATTAATTGACGACAGTTGGATGTAAGAAAACAAAATGTTACATTAAATTCTCCCTAATTGACGCTCAGCTTTGAAACAAAAATGGACAATTTGGGAAAAGAAGGTACGATTATTCGAGCTTTACGGTTTGCTTTTATACTTGTTGACAATCGGTAATTATAAAAACGAGCCGCAAGGCTCGAATAATCGTATCTCCTCTTCCCAAATTGTCAATTTTTGTGTACAAGCTGAGAGACAATTAGGGAGAATTTACTGTATTTGTCGACATCGATTATCGGCAACCAATATAAAATTCTGATCGTCGATAATGGTTATTCGTAACCAGTCTATAGAGTATATAATTTACCAGTATATAATTTAACCAGAGTTAACCGTAATGGTTATGCATAATCACAAAAACTGTTTTTATCAATTATAATGTTTATCGGTAACGAATTAACATTCTCGTCGTCTATGATGATTACTTGTAACCAAAAACTAACTTATCTGTAACCAAATATTGTAACTAAACTTTATGAGCAAAAACGTCGTTTATAATGCTTATTGTTAATCAAAATTATTTTAAGTAAAATTTAATGGTTGTACTTCAATTTTTTCTCGTTTCGGTCATATAACAGTTACGGTTTCTGAGCAAAACAGATCTGTTCTTTCGTGTTCGAGAATTTTGAGCCGTCTGAAGGAAATTTCGTCCAGCATGATTGTAGATTTCTGCACGCGGTAGCGAAACGTCGACCTCCAGAATTTCTCGCGGGGACAAAGAAAGCAGAGGATGGACAGGCGAAACGAAACACCTTATACTCGCGTAAACGATACAAAGCCCGGAATGCATTTATTCATAAAGGGAAAAGAGACTGGGTTTCATCTCGGAATTTCGGGACGCAACAGCAGAATTCTGCGAAACAACTGGCGAAAGAAGAAGCGGACAGAGGATCGCACGCGACGAAAAACCGGACCGATGAACGCTCGTTTCAGCCCTCGAAGAATAGCAGCGGCCGCGGTTTTCCATGCGGACGATTTCCAGCGGAAAAACAACGGGCACTCTCTCTCTCTCGCTCTCGCTCTCGCTCTCGCTCTCTCTCCTTCCCTCTATCTCGCGACGCCGTAATTATATTTTCAAGCGTTCACCCAACCGGAACCCACAGTTTTCGGCGCTTAAGCGAGACGCGGTCTCCCCTGGTTGTCAGCCGGGAATAAATGCAATTAGAGAACTCGTGGATTTCGACGTACGTCGCGACGCGAGGCGTAGTGACGCCGAGTTCCGCTTGATCTATGCTCCCCCACCGCTTCTCTCGGCTCTCTTTCGCCGCGCCGCGACGCCTACTTTCGATTAAATATTCAAGTCGGCGACCTTTCGCCGCCGGAAACAGGATTCGAACGAATCTATTCCGTATGCATGCCGGATATTAATTAACGATGGGATACTGCCCGCGCGATGCCGCTTCTCGCACGCGAGCTGCGTTCTTCGGCTGGTTTGTCGAGTCGCGAATGGATCGTTTTAACGTTAATACTAACCGCGTGCCGGCACTTCACGTATAGCTAACTATACCATAACCGGTCAAACGACCGGTTACGAAATAGACGATGGTTTTGCGAAAGGAATGATCGATTTATTGTAGGAAATGGTGCACAACGTAACTTTCATGTAATAATAAAATAATCAATCGTATGTTTATTATATTTTTATTTTTGTATGTAACAGTATGCTTTGCAGATGACAGGTCTCTCCTTCATACAGTTTTCGCGAACATATTTTTTAGGAATTATCAAATCAAATATGACCGGTCGCGGTTTTGCAAGCCAGGTGATGAATTTTCCTCAGTAAAGAAAGAAGCACAAAAGAGATAACAATCGACAAATTGATTAATCATATAATGTAAGAATTTACGTAAAGTTGGATGAACAGAAAAATTAGTAAACAATGCACCATTTTAAATCAAACTTTGAAACCGGTCATATGCGCTTTTGTTTAACTTTCTTTGGGATTTGTTTGCGAGTAAACTATAACATCTTTAGCAGTCTCACTTGTTTATTTATGCATGTTTCGCGATAATATATAACAACTTTTTGGATTAAAGAAAGATAAAATTGGTGGCACTGACTACCATGAAACGCAGTCGAATATTAGAAAGATCGTCCCATTGTGAGCATGATTGCGGCTGTTTTGTTAATCTGAAATGAAAAAAGCGTGTAAGTGAGTTTTTAAATTATGTGAGTTTGACGATTGCAGGTATTAGAACAAAAGAAAAAAGTCGATAGTTATGAAAATAACGACACTTTGAAATTTGATTATCGATTCATCTATTAATTCTTTTAATTCTAATAATTCTTTCCTTTCATTTTAATAATTCTTTTGATTCTAATAATTTTATTAATATTAATAATTCGATTATTTCAATATTGGGAGTCTAAGAAAATAGAAAAAAAATGAAAATTTTGTGTTGGTTATAATACGGGCTGTAGGCATATGTAAGTGCATCAAATGTGCAGCTAAATCTCGAAGGCAATTGATTGACGAAATTTGGAGATATCATGGTCGCCGTTATTAAAAACATATTTTTGAGAAAAACACATTTGAAGTACCGTATCCCAGTGAAGCAAAAATGCCTATTATGGTACGCTTTTCACTGAATAGAAGGTTATCATCGACTTTAATACAACTCAAAAATGTTGTTGACACTTTGAAATATTTACTCAACACGTTGAATGCCACGCCGGTTTTATAGAAATTGCCCGTGGCGTCACAATGAATTTTCTTTTATGTGATACATATAATGTTGAAATATTTTATCTGCAATAGATAAGTTACAGTGTATAACCATGTTTGACATGTTAATTGCGACGGGGGTCACAGTTTGAATTGACGATTGTAATAATACAAAATTTTAGATATTGACATTTGTTTTAAATTATATATATTTCTATCAATTTGGGCGCGCCGCTCACCGGTGGCCCCCATGGCGTCACCGCCAAGTTAAGTGCCGGTCACCGGTGACCCCCGTAGCATTAACGTGTTAAGGTGAATAAAAATTAATACGAATACAATAGTAAAGTACGAGCGCGTACCTATTATGGAACACCGTTTTCGTAACATGCCCTCGTGTTACGTATTCGATGTCCCTATTTTGGAACGCCCATTGAAGAATAGAGACATTGAATATGGAACATGCCAACTGTTCCATCAATTGAAACAAGGAAAAAATTGAATTACACAAAATCGAACGCTATGTTCTTGCTTAGAAACACCCGTATTGTGTAAAACATATTTTTAGTAGTAAACATATTTTTTTACAGCTGGCTGTTACATAACACTATTTTATGCGAGTGAATGTATAAAGAACAATGTTCAAAAATATGGATAGAATTTTTTCATCCACTTTTATATGCTCTATTTATCTTTTATTGTATCGTTTGTGTTACCGTTTCAAGAAGAATTGAGCGGCGTTACAAAATAAGTTCATTTGCCTTATTATGCCAAAGGAGACCGACGGAATGATTCACTGCAATTATTGATGTTAGCGGAGACATCCGGAGACTTTCGAACGGCGAGCACAGTGTCATTCGGGACACCGTGAGAGTTTCATCAGATTGGTAATTCAGTGCAGTCATTCAGCTAGTGACCAATGGAAATCAGTCAACGCGTTTAGAAAACAATGTCATTTGGGACACTCTCGGTTCAGCACAGAGTCAATCGGGACACGCTTCCATTCGGCACAGCATCAATTAGGACACTGTTAATAAAATCAGAAAAAGTTTCCCAATACTTTAATTGGTCGGCCCTTCAAAGTTTTTAGACGGGGCGTAGCGACGCGGCGCCGCGCGGCGCAAATTACGCGAGCCACGAGGAATTAGTTACGCGATTTCAATCATTTCTGATGAGAATGGCATGAGTTTGTTCGATGACAGCCCTTTGATAGATGAGAGGAATAATTAATAGAGTATCTACAGATTTCTTGCGGAAACTTGAATTTATCGTTGCTCTAACTTTGTTAGTTTTAGAAACTAACCTATTTTAACCTAAATGAACCTATTTTGAAACGCCGCTCAATTCTTCTTGCAACGGTAACACAAACGATACGATAAATGATAAATAGTGCATATGAAAGCGGATGAAAAAATTTTTACCCATATTTTTGAACATTGTTCTTTATAAATTCACTCGCATAAAATACTGGTATGTAACAGCCAGCTGTAAAAAAATATGTTTACTCGAATACGGGTGTTTCTAAGCAAGAACATAGCGTTCGATTTTGTGTAATTCAATTTTTTCCTTGTCCCAATTGATGGAACAGTTGGCATCCGTGTTCCATATTCGATGTCTCTATCCTTCAATGGGCATTTCAAATGGGCGTTCCAAAATGGGGACATCGAATACGTAACACGAGGGCATATTACGAAAACGGTGTTCCATAATATCCGTCCGTATTATTTTTTATTCACCTTAACACGTTGAATGCCACGAGGGTGACCGGTGACCGGCACTTAACTTGGCGGTGACGCCATGGGGGCCACCGGTGAGCGGCGCGCCCAAATTGATAGAAATATATATAATTTGAAACAAATGTCAATATCTAAAATTTTGTATTATTACAATCGTCAATTCAAACTGTGATCCCCGTCGCAATTAACATGTCAAACATGGTTATACACTGTAACTTATCCATTGCAGATAAAATATTTCAACATTATATGTATCACATAAAAGAAAATTCATCGTGACGCCACGGGCAATTTCTATAAAACCGGCGTGGCATTCAACGTGTTGAGTAAATATTTCAAAGTGTCAACAACAACATTTTTGAGTTGTAATAAAGTCGATGATAACCTTCTATTCAGTGAAAAGCGTACCATAATAGGCATTTTTGCTTCACTGGGATACGGTACTTCAAATGTGTTTTTCTCAAAAATATGTTTTTAATAATGGCGACCATGCTATCTCCAAATTTCGTCAATCAATTGCCTTCGAGATTTAGCTGCACATTTGATGCACTTACATATGCCTACAGCCCGTATTATAACCAACACAAAATTTTCGTTTTTTTCTATTTTCTTAGGCTCCCAATATTGAAATAATCGAATTATTAATATTAATAAAATTATTAGAATCAAAAGAATTACTAAAATGAAAAGAAAGAATTATTAGTATTAAAAGAATTAATTATCGTCACTATCTATTTCTTTTTCTACGTCTAAATTATGTATGATTTTATGCTAACGTTTATTAATTATACTTCCATGAGACTAGAATACGAATAACAATCACGATTTACAACTAAGAGAGGAAATTAAACTTAGCAACTGTTACACTCTTTTTAGATGAAAGATCATTTAGTTTCTGTTTCTAACTAGTGTAAAATGTTCAATTTTTCTCTGACCGTGTATTCCGTCTGGTGCGTTTATTTAAAATGTATTCTAAGTCGTACGAATTTGTTGAATTGATTTGTAAGAATACAGTAGGAAAAATATTATTTAATGATTGCTACTATTTAGAAATGTATCGATAACACGTTTCGCTAAATTCGATAATACGAAATATGACCCGAAGAATACAAAGTGACTTGTTTCTCGATAAGGAAGTGAAATATATTAGCTGAAATATGTATATGTACACTGTCAGACAAAAAGATAGCACATTTTAAAATTAGTGGAATTTTTATTTACTTAACATTACAATCAAGGTTTTATTTCTATACTTTGCAAAATAATAAATATACTATAAATATGTATTTATAATATAATAATAAAATAAATATACAGAAAAGAAATAAAATTGAATTCTGCCAGTCTAAACACTTTTATTTGAAAAAAAAGAATTTTTATGGAAATTCAGTGCGATAAGATATTTAATGCTTAATATTTTGGGACATCTTATTTACGTTTATTAACAGTCATCATTATCTTTGTCAACGATTTATAGAATTTTTTTAGATAGCTTTTTTGCTCTAATTTCTTCCACTCATCTTGAATAGATTTTTTTCATTCCACAATGTATTGAAATTGTCTGCTATTTGTATATACACCTCGATTGAAATTTCCACCATCAATTTTCAACGATATGACTTTGCTGGCCAATCCAAAACGCCATCATTTTTCTCGAGAACAGTACTCTTTACAGGTTGTCCTGAAAGTATGTACAAGAGGACATCAGATAATGCCTCATAAAAAAATACGAAGAACTATATAATAACTTCTTTTTGTTTTTAACCTAGTTTCTGAGACAATCGAATTTGAAAATTTGCTTTGTACGTACGCCCTTGCTCCTATGGGCGATATACGTCGCTCGACGAACCTTATCTTAACAAAAATTACCTACTGCAAAAAATAAAAAAAAACCGCTATTAGACCACTTGTTGATTTATGCGATTAAATATCCGCAGTCTAGTTAGAATTGTTATGATCGCTGCTTAACACTAGTTAAGCTACTATTATTCTAAGCTATTATTATTCTAAGCTATATTTTATTAAAAAGTTACTATTATACACACCACTGTACACTGGGTGGTTCGTCTAATTATCTATTCCATCGAGTCGTCGCCGAGTTCTTCTCTTCAGGACTTCTCTTAACTGTTTTAACATTAGATTGCCGGAGCGAGTCAATTTGACTCATTTTATTGCTATAGAACAAGAATTATTGCTATATACAAGAATTGTTGCTATATAATTATTGCTGCTACTATTATTGTTATGTAGAAAAACTTAAATAATTTTTTTAAATATATGTTGATTTTTAATAGAATAAATAACCGACATCTGTTTTTGAAAAAATTATTATAATTTATTATAATTATTATTATTATATTATATATAATAATATATAATAATAATATATATGTATAATATTATATTATATTATATTATATATATTATATTATAAATTATTATTATTTTTTTTTCTTTTTTAAATATATGTTGATTTTTAATAGAATAAATAACCGACATCTGTTTTTAAAAAAATTATTTAAGTTTTTCTATATACATAGCAATAAAATCGTAAATGAGTCAAATTGACTCGCTCCGGCAGTCTAATGTTAAAACAGTTAAGAGAAGTCCTGAAGAGAAGAACTTGGCGACGACTCCATGGAATAGATAATTAGACGAAATATACAAATATAGTTTTTTTTCTCGGTTTTTGTTTAAATATCTGTAAAAATGTAAAAGTTACTTTGAGTTTATAATTATTCACAGCATTGCAGATGGTCCCTTTTAGCTGCGCCATCATGTGTATTTACAAAAAAACTTAACAAAACATCAAATTTATACATTTCTATATTAGAAATAATAGAAAATAAAAATATGCAAATATAATATTTCGTTTAGATAACGGTGACAATGTTGTGGTGGCTACCTTCAGACCCGCCAGCAGATGGCTCCTCTTCCCGCAAGCAACCGATCCCGCCTCTATTCGTATATATACAGATTTCGTCCTTCCTACCGATATCCCAACGTCTAAGGCAAGGGCCCGCTAGGGGCCTTTTCTTTACGTATAACTAGGATAAATAGAAAATAATACGTAAGAAAACAATATGAATAAAAAATAATATAAATAGAAAATAATACGAAAAAAATAATATGAATAGAAATAATATAAATATACAATAATACGGAAGAAATAATATGAATGAAAACTAGTATAAATAGAAAATAATACGAAAAAGCAATATGAATAAAAAATAATATAAATAGAAAATAATACGAAAAAAACAATATGAATAAAAAATAATATAAATAGAAAATAATACGAAAAAAACAATATGAATAAAAAATAATATAAATAGAAAATAATACGAAAAAAACAATATGAATAAAAAATAATATAAATAGAAAATAATACGAAAAAAATAAGATGAATACAAAATAATATAAATAGAAAATAATATGAAAAAAATAATATGAATGAAAAATAGTATAAATAGTGTGGCGGCTACCTCCTCTTCCCGCAAGCAACCGATCCGCCTCGATTCGTATATGTACAGGTTTTCCACCGCTTACAAGTGTACAAGTAATTTCGAATCATCCTACCAAAAATGTAAAAGTTACTTTTAGTCTGTAATTATGCGCACCACTGTGGGTAGTTACAGCGAACGTAGCAGCGCATTCTGGAGGCAACAAGCCCGCAGAATCCGCTCGCGAGCCGCGCCGCACGTGCCGGCACGGCCGTTTCCCGTATCGCGTGACGTACACACGAACAAGTCGGTCGCGTAAGAAGGCGTCTCGCGAATCCTATCCGGCCTCGCCACACGATTGGATGTTGAGAAATCCGAATTACATAATGCATGAGTAAGAGCGCGGTGATTTTCTTGTCGAGCGGCGCGAAGCAGTCCGGTTTCACGGGTCTGACGTCTGACTCACGCAGCCAATCCGTGTCTCTGGTGTTCCCCGGCGACGGCGACGGCGACATCGACGTTGGCGACATCGAAGTTGGCGTCGACGGCTCTCAAAAATCGATCTACATCGCGGATCGATTCCCCGAGCTTCGGACACGCGGGCGCCCCGTTTCTCGCAGTACAAAACGGTGCCAGGAGAGCGGGATGCTAATTCCATCAGCTCCGCTCCTTAGGAAAATCGAAGGAATTCATTGAGGTCCCGATTCCCTGATGTATTTAGAATCTCGAGGAAATGGAATTCGTGACAGAATAAATTTACGTGCCTGGAAAATGATAGACCGCTTTCCCTGTTTAAAGACTCGCTCGACGACGACGACGACGACGACCCCCTTCTCCCCCCTTTCTTCTTTCTCCTCGTCGTCATCGCGTCTTCTTTCTTCTCTACAAGTCTAAATTCTTCGAAGTAATGGAATTTATCGATCGTGAAACGGGTTTGGAAGCGAAATCGGAATGCGGACCATGAAAACGTAGAATGTCGGTCCTATTGATTGCTTCGTTTGTTTCTCGAAGCAATTGTTCGATGGTTTATTAAGCTGACGCGAGGAAGCAAGTAAAATAAAAAAGAGAAAAATATAATATAATATAACTAAAGATCACGTAATCTACCTTTTTTTTTAAACCAGCTTACCTACTTCCTACGCTCTCGAATATGAAACAGTTTTTTCTCTGACTAATACAGTCTTTTTTCCGTTCGACACTCTATAAAACAATTTGCCTTACGTCACGCGCACGCTCTCTTTTGTTTCACACCTTTCAAAGTAATTAGCTGTTCATTTGCGAGAAGATGAACTTTCTGCGGGTATGGTAGGACGAATTATGAAAAAATTTGTTGTATAAATAATAAAATAGTATATTTGGTTTAGATGTGCAGTAAATTCTCTCCGATTGTCCCTCGATTTTTAAACAGAAATGGACAATTTGGGAAGCAGAGATACGATTATTCTGACTAGTATAAAAACGAGCCGTGAGGCTCGAATAATCGTACCCCTTTTCCCAAGTTGTACATTTTTGTTTACAAGCTGAGGGAGAATTAGGGAAAATTTACAGAATTAATTTGTTCGACGTGTAACTACTGATTAATGAATGATCTCTCTCTCTCTCTCTCTCTCTCTTCCACTCACACACTTTCTATCTCTCTACTACTCTCTCGCTCTTATTTTCTCTCTCTCTCTCTCTCTCTCTCTCTCTCTCTCTCTTATTCTCTCGCTCTTATTCTCTCTCTCTCTCTCTCTCTCTCTTATTCTCTTTTTCTCTTTCTCTCTCTCTCTCTCTCTCTCTCTGTCTGTCTCTCTCTCTTTCTCTCTCCCACTCACTCACTTTTTCTCTCACTCTCTTTCTTTTTTAATACTATTTTTCTCTTAACGTACACTCTCTAGACTGCTCTCTACGCATTCTCCCTCTCCCTCTCTCTCTCTCTCTCTCTCTCTCTTTGTCCCTCCCTCTCTTTACATCCCTCTCTCTTTCAATGTACGTTCACTCTCACACGGGCATGCATCTCAATAGAACATTCACTAGATAAGACACTTACATCACGTTATGCACCATAAACTATCTAACGACGCACTAGATGAAGGATTCTCACTCATCAAATTCATTTTCACTCACACACACTGAAAACCAACACTCACACTTCGTGAGTATCGTCGTTTATTAAGTGTACGTTATTTTATAATTGTTCATCACATTTGAAAGCGATGAAACGAATAGAATTTAGTAAACATTGCAGTTAAACAAGCTGTTTAATTGTGAACAATTCCTAACTCTGACCTATTGAGAATGAACCAACTTAAGAATGCTATTATCTATAAGAAATATTGTTTATAATTTATTTAAAAAATTAATATTCAATAGTCTAAGAAGAACATCGACGTTTTATATAATTTACAAAGAATATCTTTTAAGTCCCAAATAGTTCTCCTTTTTTCAAAGCGGAACGTTTGGGAGGATCTTAAAATGGTAACATATGGTTGTTCCATCGATGGTCGCAATTCGAGATGATCGAACCCATTACTTTAGGAAATAAGGGTTATTTTTTTTATTTCAGAAGCTGACTAAGTAAGATCAAAACCTGCAAGTTGAGGCTTAATTTTAGAAACAAGTGCTTTTTATAACAATTATGACAGAATTTTTACAAGTACATTTATATAACTATTTGTGAAAAGTGTCACAGTTGTAATCATTTTAACAAGCACGATTTCGTTGAACAGTTCCGCACTAAAAAACATTTTCAAAGTTAGTAATTCAAGGGTAAAACTTTGTAGGGTGGCGTCACCCCTTAAACTCCGGTTGCCGCAGATAAACAGAATAGTTTTCAATGATCTCTAGCCAGACGATCTCAAACAGGGGAACGAACATTCCCTCGGTTTCAACAACCTATAAACAACAATCCACAAAAGAATACTTTTAAAAATTTACTGGATATCATCTCGATATTTTCATTACATTATTCTATCTTCACTTCAGCCCAACGTTTTCGTTGATATTCGATAAAAACATGAAGAATTATTTGTATCTAATTTGAGTAATAATTATTATTAATATTATTTAGGAGCTTCAAAACCAAAAAGAAGAACTTGAAATAAATGCAACAAAAAGCTTTCCAAGAAATAAAGGGGACATAGAATTGAAGAAGAAAAAGGGGTTCGCAACGTTTTTAATTTAAACGTCACGAAATGCGGCAAATTTTCGATCCAGAATGCATGATTATAAATTAATATTATAAATTAGGAGAAACATTAAAATAAAGTACTATCGTAGCGTGATCGCAGTAATCGGTACATTTCTCTACGTAGAAAAGGAACGAACACACATTTTTCGAAAGTTCCGGTGTCGCTGAAATAGCAGCGATATTACAGATCAAATTCTAGCGCGCCTCGATCTTTTGCTCTTCAAAAATATAAAGTTGCACTGAAGTCTAGCCACGAGTGCAACACGGTTCTCGGATAAATAACGCGGCGTAATAAAAGTTTCAATGGCCGGGAATGCTCGAAATTTCCGCGCGTGCAAGAAAGGAGAGAAGAAGCGATTCCCTTATCAGTAGTAGCTCGGATGAAAGTGAAACACAAAAGTATCGTACGAAAGAGACAGCCGAAGTTGTTACACGGTATACAGCTTGTGTACCGTAATTGCAGTTCCGGAGTTTTCGACTTGCACGACTTTTCCCTGAATCGGTCGGTTCGCGCGATACTTGCTCCTCCTTTCCTCGGTTCGATTCCCTGTATGTTCCTCGAAACTTTCTTTCAGAAGTGGACGTTTTACACGTCCACGATCTCTCCCCTCCCCCCTGCCGCTATTTCTCTCGCCCCTCCTCTTTATTATCTCCGGGAATCGAAATTTCAGACGAGTACGCGGTCACGTGGTATTATTATGCTCGCGAGCTCCGAGGCTCCGGCAACTTTTCGAATTATCGAGTTTATTTGACTTGCTCCCATAACCGGCGGTCTTGCCTAACGCTTTGTAAATGTTTCTTCTTTGGGTACTCCGCCGCGATTAACTTTGCCGGCTGATCTGATTCGTCGATCTGAAATTAACATCCTTTCAGCTGCGCTGCCGATAAATATTATAGTACGGCGATGTTCGTTCTCGTTTGGCGGAGTTCTGATTTTCCGTTGTTTGCGTAATTAATTTTGCTGTTTTTAAAAGGTTATCCTGGTGTAAATTGCGTTATTGTTTAATTTTGACAGATGGATTACTAAGGATTCTGTGGATGACTTTCATGGATGAGCAATTACGAACGAATGAAATAGAGATATATTATCAAAACTGTGTACACTAAAATTATACAAAGTGAACAATTATGGAAGAATGATGTAAAAGATAATTATCAAAACTATAATACACTAATTTTGTACAAAGCAGTAATGGGTGCTACTCCTGGACACTTCTAGGTCGCAGCTTGATCCGTCAGCGAGAGTCGACATAGAAATTTTCTTTACTCTGATTGGCTGACAATTCACTGCTGCGATAAGATTCACTGCGGGTTGGATGCGCAGTAAAATGGTGGGGATGTGCGCGTCTTTTTAGGGAGTAAGAAAAGCGTGCGGGAGTAGGTCCCAAAACTGTACTGTAAAACCAGTACGAGATCATCAAAATTACATAATGGAACGTGTTTATTATACAGTTGTTCACAAAAGTGTTCGTACCCTTTTTCAATGAATTTTTCAAAACTGAACCAAATGATCTGAATTATTTTTTAGAGGACAGAGGGACTAGTCTACTAGACGATAGCTCAAAATTTGTTTTTTTTTTTTAAATTTTGCTATTACTTGGAGTGAACAAAAACATTGAAAACCCTTGTTTTATAACTATTTTATCTGAGTCTATAATGAAAATTTAAAAAATGCCTTTTGTAGATCTCGGTAATTAATATGCGTGCTGAAAATTTAAAGGGAATTGAATTTTTTTAGATGACAACTAGTTTGTTAGGCAACGGATGAACAAATTTTTGCAAACGTTGCAATTGGATGGAATGACGAGAAATTTAAAAAATCATGGTTTTCAACTTAAAATTTAAACAACGCATTTTTTTGGTCTTGGTAACTATGATTGATTCACAATCGATTTGTTCCTCTACATTTGAAAATATCTTGTGATTTGGTAGCAATCATTACGTATTTACATTTCTTGCGCATTGCTACATTTTTTCAATATTGCATTAGCTATTTCTTGCTTGAAATTGTTTCGTTGATCCTTCTTTGAGCAAGATATGATTTATTGTCATTAGGTCGCAGATTTTATGCGTTCGTAACAAAAATGAATAGATCAAATGGAAGAATATTTCACGAATTTTGTAACACTGTTGTAGTACGCTCAAATCTTAAAAATTGTTAAGCAAAATTTATGCATCACTGCAAATATTTATGAGTATTTATCCTAGTTCCTATATCATGCAATTAATACAGGCAATTTTGCATAAAATTCAGCAATTAAAATATTTTATTGTTAATCATTTTTAGCAAAATTATTAAACTATAAAGCAGCTGTACGCATTCGTGTTCGACTATACGCGTCTGTCCAATATTCGCTATTTCTACTGAAATTTATAGCTTAAACGTTCATCAGAGGGTCGATTAAATTTTCTCTGTCAATAAAATTATTTCTTACTTATTAATTTATATGACATTATTAATAAACGTTACCAGAAGGTAAGTGGTTATTAATTGACGAACGGTCGAACTAAATGATGAATGGAATTCGTGATTTTGATTTTATGTTCGTAAATTTTGTCGTAAGGTTTGTCGTAAAGTTCGTAAATTTTGAACATATTTGTGTATTTTAGTTATTCCATCGTTACAGAAAAAGCGATGCATTTATTCCCGTCGAATATTTAATCTGATAATACAGTGTAATACTCGTGTTCATTATAAATTTTGTGGTGTTGCGCATCTTGCCGGTGACAAATTGCAAAAATTCGTTTAATGTAACTCGACTTGGAGGTATACAAACGTCGCTACGGCTGAGGTTACACGTGAACCGTAATTTCTGATATAATAAACGCCAGAGTGGAACAAAGTTTTCCCATTATGCCACCTCTGACGGCATGGAGTTTGTTTGATAAGCTATGGTACATCGATTTTTACTGCTGGAATACAAAGTAACGTATTATTAAACTTGAATAAAAGTCCACCGCCCCGCGTGTACTCACCGATTTAATATTATATTCGTAGTTGCTCATCGTGCAACATACGCTGAATTAATCCTTTATGCGAGATAAAAATTGACTAAATTAATCGTAAAACATATACAATAGATGAAAATACCTTTCCTCTTTTAATCGTTTCGATAAGTTGTACGTAATAGACAAATATTTTCAAATTCTTCCGATGTTCCTCCATTTCGGTTTTGGATCTAGTCATTTTTGCCAAAAATGCATAAAATTTGCAGATTAGTCATAATTCATTCTACATCGTGTATCTGATGTTATCATTCCGAAATAATTGCATTGTGACGGGCAGTTTTCATGATTGGAACAATAAATATGCAGTTGCGATCGAAAATCATCTGGAAAAATTAATATACACGGTGTCCAAGAACGAAACCGACAAACTTTGCTAATATGTTTGGCTGTTCATTCTTAGTAAAAAATTTTATATATATGTCGATTTAACTTCGTTTTCGAAATATGGATAAAAATACTAATAATTTGAATTAAATATGGTTGCAAATTAATTTTGTTTTCTTTCTTTCTATATTCAATTTTTTCGTATTTCTCACCGATCACATGGGTCATTTAGCAAATGGGATTAATGCGAATTGACCGGCAAGAAGATAACGATCCATTAGCGGGCCTTCTGCAAATAAATGCATCTTCAAAACTTAAGTATGTGAGATTCATGCTACTTTCCTTTAATAATTTCGAAAACGACGACGAATCGATGCACGGTGAACATAACATTTTTTGCTCAGAATGACTTCCCGAACATGTGTGCAGAGATCGTCGGTTTCGATTTGAGATATCCTGTATATGAAACCCTATATTCAATAAATTAGGCAAGTACTTAAGAGGAAACTGCGGATTTTATGCAGTTACGATCAAAATGAACAAGCACTTATGGGTAAACCGCGGCTTTTACACGTTTACGACGAAAATTAGTAACAAATAGTAGATTCACAAATGAAATTGAGCTTAAAGACAATACGAAAAGGGCTCAACAATGTCTATTCATCATCTTCAACCTATTAACATCATTACAGAAACAACTGTTTTTGACACTTAAGGGGGTCTTCTACATTTGAGAGGGGGAATAAAAATCGATTTTTTTCTTATTGCATTTTCTTGAAGTTTGGATCCTTAAAAACACGCTTGCATAGCCAATTGACGGAATTCGAAAAAATTGGCCGAGATATAGATAATAATTATCGAAGCGAACGGTTGTATCGTAAATATACTGTACGGAGAAAATTTAAACACGTTTTTCTCGAAACTGTGTTTTTCAAAACGGTATCTGCGATTTCTCGAAAAATAATTGACCGATTCTCACGAAACTTTGCACAAATATTCAGCATTTCTATGGCTATGGTTCGAACTAGAATTATTTAAAAAATCACGTCCCATCTATTCTTTTCACGTTCGTACAATAAAAAAAAGTGAAAAAAAACAATGTTATCTTCGGAGAACAATGAATTTTTATTTACCGATATTTTTTCTTTTACCTAGTACATACCTCCATAGCTCTGTACTCATACTTTAAAGGTATTTTAGTCATTTTTTCGTTTCTGGTAACAGGGAAGCCTGAATCATGGACACCATCAAGAGCGGATTTTTAAAAGAACCTTTATACAACGGCCAGTGATACTGGCATTTTTTCATCCTTATTCCTAACAAAAATTTAGAGGCATGTAATCCAAGGTTGTCTAAATAAACCCTATTAATTCCAAAACGCAAATTCTTAATAATTCTTTACAACAATTCTTGAAACATGCGAAAGGAAAATCGAGCGAGTATTAGGACACTTACAGAAAATTAAATAAATTTGAGAAACCCAAACTAAATTAATAATTATAATTATAATTACTTCAATTTACTTCAAAGTTAATTGTATTATACTGTAACAAGTACATATGGTTATATATTTTTTACATTATAATAAAAATGAAGTTAATCTTATAAAAGAAAATTAAATGTTTTTTTTCGTCGATATATCCACCGCGTTTTTTAATTACTTCTTAGGCTAATTTCGTCGTCTGTTTTATTAGTTTGTTTATTAATTCTGATGCTATTTAGTTCATGCATGATGTGGTGTATGTTCCATATATTTTGTGAACATATCGTATGAAGTGAATTTAGCATATATACATATACGTTGATGAAATAAACAGGTAAACTAATTGCATACATGGCGAACACTTCTAACGTAATATATACTTTCGGTAAGACGATGTCGTAAAGCATAATACTAAACATAAAACATTAGCTAAACTGAATGAAAAATTATAATTTATACTAAATCAGCAGGTGTCCCAATACTGTTGGCAGGAGTTGGCTGTTTTTACTCGACTCTTCACACTCACCATTTGATATTTTACTAAAGCTTGATATATTATATGTAATTATCAATTATCGTATATATAACAATGAAACAAACTTATTATGACCCATTCTTGTAGTGGAAATTAATTCTTCAGTTATAAAATTTATTATAATCTTTTTAGTTCATTGAATACACATGCAAGCGTGTACCATCGGTGGTACACGTGGCACGGAACGTATTAACGCAGAAAATGTTGATTTTGTATAAAGATCAACAGTGTATGTACAGTAAATTGACCCTAATTGACGCTCAGATTGTGCAGAAAAATGGACAATTTTGGAAGAGGAGATACGATTACTCGTGCCTTGTGGCTCGTTTTTATAGTCATCGATTCTCAACAATCATAAAAACGAGTCGCAAGGCTTGAATAATCGTATCTTCTCTTTCCAAATTGTCCATTTTTGTGTACAATGTGAGCGTCAGTTAGACGCTTCTAATTTACTGTAATTCTAAGCAGCGACGTATGCCTAATGTATATCTTACAGCAAACTATAAAATACTCTATAAAATGTACAATTTCTCCTGAAAAAAACGTCCGCATGATCGTCCAACTGAATATCCGCGGATAATGAGGGCCGAAGCAGAAAGCGGGACGGGGATCGAAGGAATCGAAACTTAATCTTTCGACGAAGTTAACCAACGCCGAACGAAAAACAGTCTTTTGTCTTAAGGAAACTGGAAAATGAGCGGCGTGCTTACGGTCGAACAGCACTCGAGGCTGAAAGCCGTGCTTAAGTAGCAGCTTTCGTGTGTCAAACAATGGATCGAGCCGATTGATCGGACGAGTTGCTTTCGACGTAAGGCTGTATCGCCAAACAGAGCTTGAGCACGTACCTGGCTAATGTTTACTGTTTCCGACCTCTCAGGGAAACTGTAATTTCGCGTTATATTAAATTCAGGAACAGGAGTGTATCTCTCCGCAGCCGACGGAACATCCTCCCATTGATCTTACTAATTAGTTCGAGTTGCGGCGAACGTTAATCCCATTACCGAGAAAATTCTCCGATCATTTCATAGGCACCGTCGTCGCTTTATGCTTGATTCAAATCTCAATCGTCTACTACGTTCGTCTCCTTCTTCGCCTCACTGAACTCTATTGCGATTAGAATGACGCACGGGACAGTTATGCATTCGATTCTAATGGTTAGAAGAATTTCAGATTCTTTTCATTCGTTGTATTATTTGCATCTTGTCGAAATTGACACGTTGAATGCCACGCTAATTTTACACGATTTGCACGTCTGGCCAACATGAATTTTTTATTATGTCTTATTTATTATTGCATTTATCTTACATACACGCGCGCGCACAGTGTTAATAAATACAACACTGCGCGCGCGCGCAGTAATAATATTAATACAATAATGTTAACATTAATACATAATTTGTAATAATATTAATAATGTTAACAGTTGAACTGTGAAATATTGTGATTTTTTTATTTCATACCATATACGTAACTGTAGGTGATTCTTGTAGCTATAAATATATGTATATTTTTCTATATATTTGGTTCATTATATCATGAATAATTCAAGGTTAAATTATTAAAAAGAAAATTCAAACAAGAAAATGTTACTTTGTTTTTTTATTTAATATACAGGGTGTCCCAGGTTTTAATATACAAACTTTGTCAGTGTATTCTATGGCACAAAGTAAGAAAAAAATGTTATGTAAACATAGGTCATACAGAGCTTCATTAAGAAGTTATAACAAAAATTTAGAATAGGAATAGTAATCAACTTGCTGTTACTGCGAGCATTGGCTTGAATAGATCAGCACATGCCGTGTGTTTATGTAAGCTGTGTTTATTAATACATTTCGAAATGTATTAATAACCGTTGTTGACAGTACATGATTGACATCGATCGAAGATTTTTTTTTATTTTTTTTTTAGTTGATTACTATTCCTATTCTGAATTTTTGTTATAATCTCTTAATAAAGCACTATATGATCTATGTTTGCATAACATTTTTTTCTTACTTTGTGCCATAGAATATACTGACAAAGTTTGAACATTAAAACCTGGGACACCCTGTATTTTATTCCGCTCGAATGTAGGAGAACCCCTTAAAATATCTGTTTATAAAACCGCTAAACAAATCTGCAGACGTCGCCAAATGTAAAAAGCTCACAGGATTGAAAGCATCGCAAAGATAATCGGAAAATTTGAATACCAGTTGCATGATCTCACGCAGTGGGATATAGCGATTACAGGAAAATTATGCCCGTCCGCAGACCGATTCTCATCTCGGCGTGATCCCTTTCTCTCTCTCTCTCTCTCTCTCTCTCTCTCTCTCTCTCTCTCTCTCTTCCCGGTGAAAAAACGTGATAATCCTTTTGTTTACAAAAGCCGGCATCTTCGGCGCGGGAACGCCGCGGCGTGCGCGCGCATAAATCTTACCGGCGAGGTACTAAAATTCAACCGGGCATGTACGGCCACGCACGGCTGATTTTAATGGACCACAAAGGGTTAATTAAAAAATCGCACGGCCACACGGAACCGTGATATTTCTCTGTAAACGTCACCGCAACCGCACGTGCGCGCACCCGGCTCCCTGCAGACGAGGCATTAAACACTGTGGTTCCTCGCGTGTGTACGCACCGTGCTAACCAGAAAATTAGTCCCGATGGACTAATTTTCGTGGCCGATACCTGGACACCGGGCCGGGTGCGAGCCCCCGCGTCAGAACGTCGTTGTTTTTCTTCTTCCGCGGGGCCCTGTTTCCCGTCATAAATTTCTTCCCGACCCGGGAGCTAATGAAATCCACCGCGTTTATCAGACGTCCGACACAACCAGGGACTACGTACATATCTCATCGGGGCATTCCGCCTCCGGAGACCTTTCTAATCTACTGCGGCTGCCCGACTTTTAATCAACTCTAATCTCGTTGCGAAATTGGCAGCCGCGAGATTGACGATCTGAAAAACAGACGCTGGGTTACCGGTTACTTTTGTTTTCGATCGCTCATGTTAGCGTTTGCGCTGCGAAGTTCAGCTAGACTCTTGCTGACGGCTGCGTTTACTGAAAGCTAAACGCGGGATTTCCGTATACACGCCCGACGCACAGTGAGATACGTACTTTGTCGATTTGAACGGTCGAAATTATTCCTGTTAGTTGTTTGATTGAAAACACGGTTTTAGTTTTCTTATTAGTATTTATAAGTGTTACGTTGCCACAACATAGAGTTTCCCAAAGCAGGGTTTTCCAATGGCAGGGTTTCCCAAAATAATGCGAGGTTTCTTGTCCCGATCGGAGACGTTAGCAAGACTCGGTCTGGTTTAACACGTTCGTCGCCGCGTCACCCACATCTGGGTGACGGGTATGCTTCTGTGGGGGCCCCGTCACCCACATATGGGTGACGCTCTTCTTATTCAATTTATAGGACTTTCAGTTGGATTTTAAAAGGAATAAAATGGAATAAGCACTGAAATATAAATATACGATATACAACTTAAAAATACTAAAAATATACATATTATACTATACTTTTTACTAATTTATATTTAGTATAACACATTACATTATACTATGTCGTATGGTGTGCGTTGAAACATTCTAAACGTATTTGATGTGATTTTTGACAATTCGAACAATAGGTCGTAGTCTTTTTTACATTTTTTTCGCTCCACGACGTTCTGGTTATGTCAAGGTTAAATTTATTTAAAATTATTTATTTAAAAAATTTATCGCTCTGTTTATGTTTCGGTGCTCCAACAGTCGGATTTGGGCCCCGCGAGAAACTCAACCGAATTGCACTGGGCGACCAACGTGTTAAACTCCTTTTATTTTCGTGATGAAATTCTGAGCGTGTCAATGATGTAGATAAATCTGAGGATCGATATCTGTTCTTAGGGATAATGATATATATATATATATATATATATATATATATATATATATATATATATATATATATATATATAAAATAGTTGTGACTAGACTGTGGATTTTATGTATTTATGGCAAAATTGGGTGTGTTTGAAATTTAAAATAGAAGGAAGATTAAAAGAATTTACAAATGACAGTGTTTTATTTTTAATCAACTAAAGTGATTCAAGAAAAAATGAACTTACTATTTAATTTCTATTTATTGCAACTAATGCAGACAATTTTCATTTTGCTTGATGCAAGCGGAGTAAAGTTTATTAATGTAACGTTCAATTTTCTGATTAATATGTTCGTTAAATCGATAAAATATTAGGTCTACCGGAAAGTTCTGTCCGTTTTTTAATTGAAATATAACACAATTTTCATACATTTAATAATATTTATTGTAGAATATACTTTCCATCGTTACTTATGACTTCTTGCCAGCGTGATGGCAACTTGTAAATGCCATTTTTAAAAAATGATTTATTTTTAGAGGCGAAGAACTCAACTAGTGCTTGGTTGACATCAGCTTCAGTTTTGATTTTTTTTTCCTGTAAAAAGTTTTGCAAAGAGAGAAACAAGTGATAATCGGAGGGTGCTAGGTCTGGGGAGTATGGTGGATGTGACAGAATTTCCCAGCCTAGCTCTGCGATTTTCTGACGAGTCGCCAAAGCAGCATGTGGTCTGGCATTATCATCGGTAGCCATGTTTTCACGATCGCGTCTCACTTAATAATGACATGAGACATCTTTGTTTCGGTTTATTTAGGAGAGTACATGTGTGTAAATGCAATGATAAAGAAAGATAGTCATATATGTCTCAAATCAACATGTGCATATGGATTGAAACTTGAAGTGACACTATCGGACAGAACTTTCTGGGAGACCTAATAATATATATATAGGGTGTGTCATTCGAAGATTTGGATTTAATTATCTCCTAAACTATAAGTGACATCTAAAAATGTTTTAAATGAAACTTATCCTGTTTCGGGGGCAACATCTAATGATAGTCACAAATTCTTTCTAGATGGATGTACCTTCGAGATTTGAAGGTGACCTTGATTTTTGTTTTAACGGAACTGTGTTTCTTTACAGATAAACTTGTACTTCATTCCAAGACGCATTCATTGACCTATAACACTTTGGACTTTCAAGGTCATCAAGGTCATTTAATGGTGTTCAGAACTTACCTTCGTTAAACGTCCCCAAAATTGGAAAGAGCAAAGTGTAACAGGTAAATGAATTCGTCTTGGATTATTCGTCAAGGTCACCTTCAACTCTCGGAGGCACATCCGCCTGGAGAAAATTTGTGACTATCGTAAGATGTCCCCCTCATTCAGAACATTTTTAGTAGCAACTTACATTTTAGGAGATAATTAAATCCAAATCTTCAAATGGGTCACCCTATATAGGCTCTAACTTGACTGGTGGGGGTTAGGAACTGTAAGGGTTAGTATGGTATTGTCAAAGTTTTGGAGATGACGGGGCGGGCAAAAGTTCAGGCAAGGACAGAGGTCGAGGATGAGGCAGAGTTTGAGGATGAAATGAGGGTGAAATCATGGCTTGCAGAAGATTTTGGGATGTCCGATAAGAAAATAATGGAATGACATTGGCATACAATATAACATTAACAATAACAGATGTTTTAGCAACAATAATAGTAATAATAATAAAAGTAATAATAATGGTAATAATAATATGAATGAATCTAATTTGAACAAAAAAGTAGAAGAGTAGGATGCCACAATAAGAATTTATGAAAAAAATTACACAATTCAAGGTTGAAACGTCATTTTAATACATTTCTTTAACGGCATAATCATTTTTAATACGATAATGGTCTGCGAAATTAAAAATGAATATATACAAACAATGTGAAGTATAGACACACATAATACCTATGTACAATAAGCAGCAAAAGCTTGTTGTACACAGCATTTAAAAGTTCCACAGAGCATTTAAAATGCAATAATGTTTCAAAACTAGTCTAAATGATTTGAATTTTTTTGTAAATATTAGAGGGATTAATTCACTGTACAATTATTAAAATACTTTTTTAAATTTTGCTATTACTTAGAATAAAAAACATGTGAAAGAGATCTCGTTTCTTTTCACTTTTTTATCCGATCGTATAACGAAAATTAAAAAAATCCGTTTCGTAGATCTCGGTAACTTATATGTACGCTGAGAAGGGTCTAGTCGAATAAGCATGACAGAAGTGCTCCCAAGTCGAATTGAACTTGCTACATAGACCAATCGATAAGTTCTCCAAAGAAAACTTTTATCCCCAAGTGGCAGCTTGGTACCTTTACTATTGGGGTGGTTACAAGGTTGAACGCGATTTACGGTTCCGGCTCTATTTCTTCTACTCTATTCAACAGAAAATTATTGGAAAAATCATGAGGTTTCTATCCCCGTAGACACACATTTGAGAACATTTCTTCAGATTTTCCTTTTGCAAAATCGACTTTTGAAAACTCAAAAAATATTTAAATGATCGATTTTATATTGAGATTGTAAAGTGATCACTTTTATATTTTCACAGTTTCTGCCTTTTGTTATAGCTAGTAACATATAATTTTGTCAGATTTTTCGAAACGAGGGCACGTAGTTAAAAAAATGGGAAACTGATTTACGCAAAAAGGTGACACACTCACACAATCAATATATATATATTTTTATCATTAACTAGTTGTTATACGCAAGCATAAATTCAATTTTTATGCATCAGAGAAACCAATGCAATTGTTTGAAATTGTGTGTATAAATGGTAACTGGCGTTAATGATAATCTAATTCAATTTGCGATTTTGGAACGTTGGAATGGTTCCGCTGTCGCTCGCATCATAAACTGAACATTGAACATCAGCGTGGTAATCGTTTATTTTATCGTGTACCGATGGCCGCTGGAATCGCAAAAATTTTAATATTCCGCTCGAAAGCTAGCCAGGAAATGATTAAAGTCGATTTTTCATTTGCTAAAATCGAGAATTTCCTAGTAATTAGAATCACTTACTAGTTTATGACCCTTCGTAAACTACTAAGCTGCGCTTCGGTGTAACCTTCGAGCTCTCCGACTCTCGAGTTTTACCGAGTGGCAAGGCCTTCAGAACATCCTGCTAAATACTCACCAAAAGCAGAGCGTAAATTCCGAAAACGAGTAATAAAGCCCTGGAAATGTGTTCCTGGAAGAAATTCTATTTTATCATCATACATGTGTTCCACAGTACAGTGAAACTTTGTCCTGAAAAGTTTCTGACCCATCTTGTATACATAATAGTATACATAATAATACATAAGTATACATAAGTATAATAATATATAATACAATAATAGTATAAGTATACATAATAATTATACTATTATTGTATTATATAATATACATCGATTGTATAATAATTCATTTCGAACCATGATTTTCCGTACTGTTATTTAAAAATAAAAATAGTATTCATTTGAAATAATAACAATTTGAAATAATTAAGTATTTCGTTAGTTTGTATTGCAAGTATAACAAACGAAATAATCCTCGAAATAATATGAATTAAAAGATTTTGTTTTAAGAGACCTTTGAAGAAAGTAAAACTCTCTTTTCATAAAGATCTAATTTAAAATTAAATTAATTTTGAAGAATATTTGTTTCCACAGATTCGTAGGTACAATAAAACGATTTGTTTCAAGGTCTATTATAATATTAATAATATAATAATTAATAATAATGTTAAAATATTTATTATTTATTATTTATTTATTTATTAAATAATAATATTAATAATGTATTATAATAATTATTATTATTATAATACAATTATTCTACCTGGCCGCAAAGTTTTATAATTCTTCTGTTTCACGGGTTCACAAACTTTCCTCGTGGACGAAAATAGTGCTGAGTTGTGTAAATTCAGCCGTACGGATTTCATGTAAATTTAAATGTGCACTGCTGTACCAAGAATAACCCTCCGTCTACTGTGCCGGAGACACGGCAAACAAGAGTGGGTAGAACCGTAAATACATATTAGTAGAATATCAGAGATGTAAGTCAGAAATGACTCCGGCACAGGAGGCCGCGCTTCAGTAGCCGTAGGGTTAATACTGTAAGTAAGTAAAAATAAACCAAACATAGTTTGAATAAACAGTAGAACAAAGGATGTCGATACAAACCATGTTCAAAGCTGATAATTAGCTCACCATTAATTTGAAGAGGAATTTCAAAATTATTTCAAATAATTATTTCAGATAATTATAAAATAAATTAACGCGTTATTTTAAATAATATTTTAAATAATGTTATCTTGAAAGTATTTGCAGTGATTATTTGTTATTATGCAGCAAATTATTTGTTATTCGAAATGATATTTTGACATAGACTGCTGTGGGTTTTTACGAAAAGTCTGGATTGTTTCGTGAAAACTGAAACGTGGGAAAATATATTGGGTTAGCTAGGATATTTTTGACAATAAAAGGAAAAAAAACATAGAACAGTTTTTCGGCTGCTAGAGCCGTCTAGCTTTTGAAACCATAGTTTATTTATTGTTATGAAACGCGAGATGTGGGAAAAATCTGTTGCGGTGGAAATATGAAAAATTCGCCTACGTTTTTGTGCATTTTACACGTAAATGCATATAGACAAACAAAAGTAGTAGTAGACACGTATGAATAATATTTTCCTTGTAATTTAAGTATTTCAAAAACACACAGCTTCAACAAATTGTTGAAGCAAACAATATACTTTTCATTTGCGGTTTATCTGCAACCAGACAAAACTCGAGCACTTCTTTTCCTCGAATTTTTCTTTAGTCTCTTTCCTAATCTGACGTTCTATTATTCTGCTCTCTTTCTTCCGCTGTCTGATGAAACAATTTAATAGTTGGCGGCGCCTCCCGTATCAGTTTTTGTGAATGCACCGGTATCCCTGGTACGTGTCTCGGGACATTTACACACTTTCCATTTTCCTCTCCGAGCCTGCAATTTTATATTTCCCTTCTCCTCGTTCTCGTACATTATCTTTGCTATTAAACTGCGAGCCTCCGTCGATATACTCTCCCTTGTTAGGTATTTTTCATACTTCCTATTATACTTAGCCTACCTTATCTTGCTATATTGCACTTGCCTTTGTGCTCGAAGCGCTAGTACGTAATCTACTATTTTCTTAATAGAATGGGAGTACAATGCAAAATCGATATGCGCCCTTTGCACTTGAGAGAAGTGGCAGCTGATAGGTTGGGACAGCGTTGTCACAAAATGGCTTTCACATTTATTAGAGATAACGATTTGAACCGGTTGGGAAAATGCATCGAGTTCTTTCCAATTGATTTTGCACGATCGATTCAGCTGTTTAAGGGAAAATATCCTCTCATTGTTTGACAATTTTAATGCATCAAGCGAGAACAGTAATTAATTGAACATCGATGCTGAAATTCCTGACGCGGCCTTGTCACTTGACCGATGAAACAGATATTTCATTTCGCCTGTAAACAGCGAAAATAACAGACGATGTCATCATTTTTTCTGGTCTTAGGAAATTCTCCATGTATTCGCTAGAAAAATAGCTTGATCCCAGTATTATTTCTTTAAATTATTGAAACGTTACTTAAAAAATGAATATGTCAAATATAAAACTGTAAGGTTATTACAAGAATTTAAGGATATTGTTAGATTATTTTCAACTTATTATAATTATTACAGGAAAAAAAGACATTATCAACTAATTTAAGTTCCTTACAATAAAATGAAACAATTTTTGTTTTACAAAAATATGCATAAAAATCCGCTGTCTGGTTATGAGAATATATACTGGCAGTCCAAGGGAAATTATTACAATAGACGATATCATTCGAGGTAGCTTAACGATGCACAACTAAAGTTGCTATCGACGTTGAACGATTTATTTGAAAATTCACAATGCTTCACCTTAAATTTTTGAAAGAAATCATCCAGCAAAGCGTCCACAGAAAAGCAAGAAGTAGAAGTAAATAAAAAGATGGGCAATACAATACAATAAAATACCATCGAAGAATTAAAACGGAAACAGTGAAACGAGAAGTCATGTGACGGGGCAATAAATTATTATTACACAATCTATTATTCACGTAATGGAATGTTTAGACCCATCTGGTCGAACCAAATTCTAATTTTCTAATTCAAATAATTTGTTAACTAAATCCGATAAGAAGAAGAATATTACACTCGAAAAGGTAGGTTCAAGAATACGTAAAAATTTGAATGGATTTGCGAAACAAGTTGTCTCGAAATAACGTAACTTTTCTATTGCTGCATGCACGCCGGCGAAGTGTACGCATAGAACGAGAACTTTGTCGAAGGCATAGGGGAAGGAAGAATAGTGAAACGTTGTCATTAATTTTCAGTAACTTGGCCGAGTCTGGCGGAATGAAAGAAATTCAGAAAGTCACCGAACCCACGGCATTTTATTCAACTTCTTCGGCATTTGAATCGTATAACGATATTCGAAAGTACCTCGCTGAATTGATTAACACAACGTAATCGAGTCATTCATTATAAATTACACGCAAGGCGCCATAAATGTAGCGTGAAGTAATTAACGATAACGGTAATTGCGATATCATTTGCTTCTGTCGTACTTTTATCTCATTCTTCTTTCTTCCTGTTTCGAAAATATTTTGCCCCAGTCATTCTATTATCTTTCGTTACGATATTATCGACGGCATATCGGTTACATGGAAAACCGGGTTCTATTTCCAGCTAAAAAAGAATCAGCTTACCATTAACAACAACGGCAAATATTTCAATGAACAAGCTCTGCCGCGACCGTTTTCCCGGTGCAATCTTGATTTCGAAACAAAAGAGACTTCATTTTCAATCGCAATAGTACCACGATTCCTGTGAAATAAAAGTGACGTCAGTTTTGAACCGGACAGGATACGACTGTAATTGGACACTCGCCTGTCGATAAAACTGAAATGAGATTTGCTATTCCCGTGGAAGCTGTTCAAGGCATTCCTGATTTCAGCCGAGGGTGGGATAGTTCAGTATTCTATGACAGACTGCTCGCTTTCTAATTAATAAAAAGAAATCTATAAATGCGATTCCTTTCGGTGTGCAACAGTCAAAGAAACATTTGAATGCATAAGACGAGGGGTGTGGTAACGAGAAACGGAAGCTCGGGATATATATTCATTACGGAGCCGTCATTTGCGTGTTGCGGCCGTCGATCGCCGCAGTCGTTTCTGTATAGAAATTTATTTTCCTTCGACGGCAAGATACTTTTCAAGAAACGTCCCGTAAAACGTTATCTCGCGCACGTAACCCACATTCGGTTCTGAATATTTCATTAGAGTTGTAGCGCACAAACAGTGCGACATCGTGCCCACGACGTTCGCGTATTCATAGTCATAGTGCCGCGTGTGTGCCGAAGAAGTTGAATAAAATGCCGTGGGTTCGGTGACTTTCTGAATTTCTTTCATTCCGCCAGGCTCGACCAAGTACTGAAAATTAATGACAACGTTTCACTATTCTTTCTTCCCCTATGCCTTCGACAAAGTTTTCGTTCTATGCGTACACTTCGCCGGCGTGCATGTAGCAATAGAAAAGTTACGTTATTTCGAGACAACTTGTTTCGCAAATCCATTCAAATTTTTACATATTCTTGAATCCAGCTTTTCGAGTGTAATACTCTTCTTCTTGTCGGATTTAGTTAACAAATTATTTGAATTAGGCAATTAGAATTAGGTTCGACCAGATGGGTTTAAACATTCAATTACGTGAATAATAGATTGCGTAATAATAATGTGTTGCCCCGTCATATGACTTCTCGTTTCACTGTTTCCGTTTTAATCCTTCGTTGGTATTTTATTGTATTGTATTGCCCATTTTTTTATTTACTTCTACTTCTTGCTTTTCTGTGGACGCTTTACTGGATGATTTCTTTCAAAAATCTAAGGCGAAGCATTGTGGATTTTCAAATAAATCGTTCAACGACGATAGCAACTTTAGTTGTGCATCGTTAAGCTACCTCGAATGATATCGTTTATTATAATAATTTCTCTTCGACTGCCAGTATATATTCTCATAACCAGACTGCGGATTTTTGTGCATATTTTTGTAAAACAAAAATTGTTTCATTTTATTGTAAGGAATTTAAATTAGTTGATAATGTCTTTCTTCCTGTAATAATTATAATAAGTTGAAAATAATCTAACAATATCCTCAAGTTCTTGTAATGACCTTACAATTTTATATTTGACATATTCATTTTTGTCACAAATTTTGGGACTTTTTGTCACACTTGTTTTGAATAGTATTTTTTTAGATGGAACGAAAGGGAGATATATTTATTAATAGCATACTGTGATTACGTGTTCGTTGTATGACACTTTTGTGCACATGTTTTGCTCTTTCTTTCAATCTTCCTTTCATACTCGTTCACATTCTTTCGTTATTATTATACATGATTGTTAACACACACAATAATAACACACGTAATAAGATAATATTATAATCGTTAATACATAATATCAACGTTAACTGCTTAACTGACACCGCATTGGGAACCCATTTTTCAAATCTATGAATTTGCATACTTTTAGTTTTCCTTTATTACGAAGAAGCGGGATTGTTTCCTCTATTTTCCAGAAGATTGTAAAAGAATACATATTGCAGTTTTCAAAAGCGTATCTACCTTCAATAAATGTGTTCTCATTGAATAGTATGATTTAAAAAAGAAATGAGTTTCACATTAGACACGTTTACCATCCTAGTCTGTCATATTTAAAGGGTAACATTAAAATGTTTTACCTATAAATAAATGAAATGAACCTAATCTGTATCATTCAATAATCTAGGAGTAGGTTATTCCATTTGGACGGCTCGATAAAATATTAACGATAAAGCAGTTGCATTAATCAAGGACTACAATCACACAAATTACAGCATAATCACTCGCCGAAATGGAACCGCAAAATTGCGAATACATTCGGTCGAGATCGTTGAAATGCGTTGTAATGTTCCCATCGAATATCGCGAGCATATTTTCTATTACTTCCGCGGTATTGACGGTCGAAATCTAGGGTGCATCGGGAATGCAACGCGTTGCATGTTTAGTCCGCGTCGATACTGTCGATAATACGCGCCGATCTGCTCGATTTTCAACGTCTCCCCTAAATAATCCCCGTCGCGGTATAAATCAATCTAATTTCATGAATATTCGGTCAATGGTGGGACGAAACGGACGCGTGTCCAGCGTGTTATAATTTCCAATCCACGTCGAGCAGTATTAGTGTAAACACGCGTGTTCCACCGTTCCGCCCGCAAATCCTTCTGCATCCGGCCCTAAAATCCGCATTACATTGCCGTCCCGCCGATCGAAGTTTCTTGTTCGTCGATCTTGAATCATGGCACCGGCGATAAGCTCGCGATAATTCACTCAGAATGATTTATTTCGATTACTTGCTCCGTCAACTACCGACCGATTTACCTTGTCGTTGGTCGGGCAACTTCGTTCGATCCACCGGGAACGGAACTTGTTAGAGCATTCTTGTTAAACGAGTCGGTTTAAATCATTGCGTTCGTTAAATTGTCATTGGCGGAAGTTCCTCAATTATCAGCAATTATGATTGTCATCGTGTGCATTTAATGCCGTTATACAACATGCAAATGTACTTATGATATATTTCGTAGAAATGGATTCCGTAAATTCGTGAATTTCGTTGGTTGTTGGTAGTCTGCAAAAATGTGTTCCTTTCTTTTGCATCCAACAAAATTACGTAAAAATAGACGTTTCACTACATACCTTAGAACAATGTTTAAAAATCTGTTCTTTTCTCTTGAATCTTCGAACAATAGATTTTCCTAGTCTGACCCGAAATAGGTATCCGAATTTTTCTAAATTTTTATATCCTACAGAAAATGTTTGGATACATTCTACCGCGTTTTGTCTTGTAACCAATATTTTCATGTAATTTAAATTTTAATACGATCCGGAGATTGATTTTCCATCGTGCGCACTTAACAAATTTTCGGCAATTATTTACATTTAGGGTGACCTCGCTGATAACTTCGCACCATGTTGTCAAAGTCACCATTCTGATTGTCGACCATACGTGCAAAAAATTATGCTAACTGCAACCCAAACTAATCTCCACAGTGACCTGTTCTTGAAATTTAATATGAAAAATTTATGATCGTCATGCAAACGAACCTAGGGCTGAATAATGTGAACTGCAAAACAGCAGAAAGAACAACTGAAGAAGCGGATGTTTATGCAAATAAATATGTTTATAGGAAAGGGATTTTATGGAACTTGAACGGTTTGTTTTATCATTAGAGGATCCTAAAAATATAATTTCTTTTTTTCATATTTTGCATATTGCATACTTTTTGCATGTGTCTTATTTAAACCACGCGGTTTAAACTAATAATAAATAAATAAATATCTGTCTTATTTTCGCATATTTCGTATGTATTCGATTGATCTTTTATATTGTTTTATTCAGATAATTGAGATTCAACATTGATTCTATACGAAATAATCAAGTTTTCATTTATTTCTAAGTTTTTTATTGGAATAGATTTACGCAGCTATTATAATGAAATTAGAGTCGAACATATTATCGTTAAGGGAGCGGGTCGCCGCACACTATGACGAGCCACACATACAAGAAAACCATATACGTATATTAGTTTTCGGGGTTTCTATCGACCAAAACTGACGCTTTAATATCGAAGTATGCAGTTCACAAGTGGAAAATTTAGATTCCGGAAAGACTAAACGACTGGGCTTCGGTTGTAGAAATATCCGTTTTGCAGTTATTGCGGAGATATTTGCAATATTCGGCCAGAGTGGTGTCAATCTCACGAGCATGACGTCACAAGATGGCCGCCGCTAACAGTTTTTCGTAAATATCGAGAGATATAGAGCTCGAATCGAAAATTCACAACCGAAGTCCAGTAGATAAGGCACGTACAAAGGCAATGGAGTGTATTTTCAGTTGATTTCTTAGTTAATTAAGACACAGGAGTAGTTGATAGACCGAAGCACCAACCCCGAGCTTCCGACATTTTTCACTACTAGCGTCACAGTTCTCTTCCAACCAACAAGCTGCACCACAGCGAGCTCAACCGTCAGGTATATAACATAACCTTGACATAATCTTGACATAACCGTCTTTGTACGTGTCTTATCTACTGGGCTTCGGTTGTGAATTTTCGATTCGAGCTCTATATCTCTCGATATTTACGAAAAACTGTTAGCGGCGGCCATCTTGTGACGTCATGCTCGTGAGATTGACACCACTCTGGCCGAATATTGCAAATATCTCCGCAATAACTGCAAAACGGATATTTCTACAACCGAAGCCCAGTCGTTTAGTCTTTCCGGAATCTAAATTTTCCACTTGTGAACTGCATACTTCGATATTAAAGCGTCAGTTTTGGTCGATAGAAACCCCTAAAACTAATATACGTATATGGTTTTCTTGTATGTGTGGCTCGTCATAGTGTGCGGCGACCCGCGCCCTTAAGTGATTCGATGAACGTAGTTTCAAATTTGGTTAATAAGCTGTGTCAAATTCCCTCCACTACTTGTGTAGGAAAAGCAAAAGAAAAATGTAAATATGTTTTAAAAAGGAAGTTTGGATTTGGAATACTATCAAGCTTAATACCAATACTATATAATACTATCAAGCACAATATTGTGAAAAGTATACGTATGCTCCTATCACATCCTGTGGTGTTGAACAAATATTCAATTAATTGTATCTGATGAAAGGCACCAGTTGACAAACCAGAATATAGAAAAGATAATCGTCACACACATTGTAATACAAATTGCGGTAAAGAATAGCCAGTACATTAGCAACAATAGCAGTTGTAAGTAATGATAGTAATAGCAGTAGTAAGTAGTAGTATATAGTGCAGGTAATGAAATAATTTGCATATACTTTTCATATTTCCTATATATATATATTTCCTACATATATATTTTCTATTTCTAGATATATTATGCATTAAGTTTGCATATATTTCACATATTTCGATATATAAATTTTGCATAAATGTCCGCAGTCTACTAATAACGCTCACATTGTAAATAAGAAATACATATATTCTATTTGAAATATGTTTTTGAAATTATTTTTGCAACGGCAACATGTATAGAAAAAGTTGTTCACAACGTTGAACCAAATAACGAGTTACTCTCTCAAGAAACTAGTAGTCAGATAGTTGCAATCAACTTGTGTTCAAAATGTCGTGTATGTTTCTTGGTGAAAAATCATCGTACTGATCTATGCTTGCAGCATTAGAAAATGCCAGGAACTGAAAACTATCGAGTTTCGTGGAAAATTGCTGCCAATATACAAACTGAAACGAAAGGATGTTGCCCCATCGTAAGTAGGCACTTTAGGTTCCAAAAATACATGTCTATTACAGGGGCGAGCAGTAGAGTGGGTGGATAAGTGACTAAATTGTGCGTAAAACTCATATGCGCTTCTTAATTACGGTTCCCAAAGCTCGGACTTGTCCCTTTGAGGTTCTGACCAGCAATTATGATGAACTATCATACCTCGCTCCCTTTATCGCGGCTAATGGTGCATTACGGTGATAGCTATGGACTTACACCAACCACGATGGTTATACTTGTTAGCTGCTCTGATTGCATTTCGTTGGCCATGTAATATTCGTGACGCTTCTAGAAAAAGATCTATTATCTAATATTGCATCAACCGCTCGAACTGTTGCCACGATCAAAATGACAGAGAAATTCTCTCTAATTGATACTCAGATTGTGCACAAAGATGGACAATTTGAGAAAAGGAGATACGATTTTATAGTTTTTATAGTTGTTGATAATCGGTGATAATAATATTGATAATGAACATTTAATTTTATGCGATATAATTGTTAACTAATCTAAATGACCAAAGCCGCTTGAATCAAATATATGAAAAAAGCAAGATAACATTTTCTTGTTTCAATTTTCTTTCTAATAATTAAACTTTGAATCTTTCACGATACAATGAACCAAGTACAGTAAATTCTCCCCAATTGTCCTTCGATTTGTAAACAAAAATGGACAATTTGGGAAACAATTTGCGCCTCGTTTTTATGGATATTAACAATTGGCAACTATAAAAACGAGCCGCAGTCCTCGAATAACCGTATCTCCGCTTTCAAAATTGTCTATTTTTGTGTACAATTTAAGCTTCAATTAGAGAATTTACTATATTTCGTGAGAAATGCTCGAACAAATTACATTATTGAAGCAGGTTAACATACAGGATGAGCCATGCAACGTGATCAGCTTAATTTATTCTGTTGAGCTAAAATAACATGATTTGTACGAAACTATTTTTAATCCCTTTTTTCCCGGAATTGTCAAAGTCACCTTCAGTTTTTTAATCGAGCCACTAGCAATACATTAAATTAAGCTGATCACGTCGCGTGGTACATTCTGTTTATGTAAGAGAAATATAGACGTACGATAAATTAGTAAATAAGACGTAAACTACATGTAGGTACTTGGCTAAGTATGTAGCTGCAAGTAACGTAATTAATTAAATTAAGTTGTCTTATTTCATTCTCATTATTTCATTTTAACTAACCTATAAAACTGTCATGTGCCTTTGTGGTGTACAATACTAGATTTAGGGTAATTTTATAATTGCTCAGATGCCTACACGTTTTGTTGAGTGTTCCCGACTCGGGAAACTTTATTTATATATATTATATATATGTATATTTTATACATATATATGTATGTATATATATTATGTATATGTATTATTATTTATTAATAAATATATGTATACATGCATAAAAACTTTACAAAATCCAAAAAACTCAATCTTTTCACTTTTATGAAGCAATGCATATCAGTTACGTTACTGGCCGGCAGATTTAATGTTAATCGATAGTAGACGTAAAAGTTAATATATCGTTAATATATCGTATCGTATATAAATTGACACGGTTTAATGAAATTTTTAAAATAAACGATCTCTTTGTTGATGAACAAAACTTTTCCTTAGCACATTTGCGGACATTAAAAATGTTAACAAGCTACTCAATGTCAATGAAAATACTAGTTAACTATTACTTGCCAAAAAATAAACGTTATATAGATTTGAATGCATGAAAATGTGGCTTATATATTTGAATGTTATATCATTCATGTCATTTTGCATGAAAAATTAACAATATCGTCTTCCGGACAATATTATACAAGGTGGTCCACCAAGATTTACCATCGAAATTACTCGAAAACCGTTTCTTCTATATAAAAATGTTTCAAACGAAAGTCATAGGGTATGGAATAGAGAATTTTTTTCTATATTCCTTTTTTAAGAAATTTAAATCTAACTACACTACTGGGAACAGTATTTAAAACTATGTAAAAAAACTATAACACAATATGAGTCCGAAATACAATACTTACCGTGATATTGAATAACTTATATGCAATTTAGAAGACGCTCAACGCACGTATGTTGATCAGAATGGGAAACATTGTGTGATCTATCGTTACGATCATTATCCTACCTACTTTGTCTTTTCTATTATTATATTTCCTGTATGTAACTGTATTTCCACTCGCTTTCAGTCTTCACTGCACTCTGCACCCACCAATTATAATTTATACCTATTTGTTTAACCATTTCTTTGGCATTCTTCTCCTGTATCCATGTTTGCTGATCGGTGCTCCAGTATATTTGGACCTAAACTTTAGAAATCATTATTTTAGTATCAAGTTTTTGGCAATTAATTTCAATGTTCACATGTTTCATTAAGATTTATAACAATATTAACATATTCAGAAGGAATATCTTAAAATATACGTTGATAAAAATTGATAAACAAAACTATAAATGATCTTAACCCTCGAACGGCGGACCTTTCTGATAAAATATAACACTGCGTATACTTACGATCATTTGTCTTTTTATTTATCAATTTTTTCAACATATTTTTCATGGTATTCCTTCCGGATAGTTTTTCTATAGGCTTTGCCAAAACATGTAAAAATTGAAATTAGATTTTAGCCAAAAAGATTCGCAAATTCGAGCATTAAAACCACCAATAATTGTTCTTACAGCAATTTTCTTGTTTATGATATCGTTGCAGATTCTCCTGCTGCGTATCTGAACCTTTTTCGGGACACTGTCCTGTCTTCCATACTGTCATGTAAAGTCAATCGCCAATAAAAAGGTTGCAAAAAACATGCACAGGGTGTTCCACGAATAAATGACTACGATGTGCGTGCTGTTTCTGTCAGCTCAAGTACGTCGGTATGAAATTAATTATTTACAGAATATGATACTGTCGTAAACGCATAAAATCCGCGGTCTAATTATACACAGCGCGACACAATTTTCCAGCAACTAGCGACTCGACGAGGTCGTATGCGAAACAACGCAGACAAAAACGCTAACGAGGGTAAACCATATTCGTTTGGCTCGGCGATAATTCTCATTAATTGCAGCACGCTCGTGCCAACAATTTTTTCTCCATCGCCATAGTTTCCACTCGATTTCTACGTCCGTTTCTAGCTTCGACAGCCTGGCCGGATCTTATAATTAACGGGAAACGTTACAGGAAATCAAACATTGGATGTGTGGTTGTCATTACGAAGAAATCACCGGTTGTTCGACTATGTTTCTTAGTTCGGCGCAATGTCCGCGTCGGTCTAGCCGTTGTTCAGAGTAAAAACGGATCGATTTAATAACAACGTTCGCCGTTTAGCATGATGGAGCGTTGTCGCACGCTGTACTGACACGGGTCCGAGCCTTTTTGGTCCGTTGCCACGCGATGCCAGTTACGAATCCTCGTCGCCTGTTACGTCAACGGCCGTTGCCAGCGGAATACATACATACCTGGTCCCGTGAGAAATCGGCTTAAAAGTGCGACGTGGCTCGATACGATCGACCAGTCCGTGATTATCAGGTTCCTCCACCGATTCCATCCTGAAGAGGCGATACAGCGACATCGGGATTTCCTCGGTGACGGTGATTCGGAAATGTTTTGACCGGCGACGCGACGGCCGTCAGCGTTATACATGTATTGAAATGTCTATATAGTTTTAAGTATTTGTTAACCCTTTGCACTCCGCTGTCCCCTCTCGTGGGACATCGTAATTCTAGCATATCACTCGGATGTCCCCTCTCGTGGGACATTGAAGTTTATTAACGATTACGGGGAATTGAGTTATTTCAGCGCAACTTTTTGAGACATGCATGTTTCCCTGAAGTTTTCTCTTGAAATGGCACAAGAAATCAAATCAAAATATAGTAAAATTACTAAGATATATACAAGAAATGTCAGCGGGTTTTGACGAGAACGTGAGGGGCGTGCTCACGACGGTCCGAGCACTTCAAAGGTGCCATATGAAAAGACCGATAAGGCAAGTTTGTAGAAGAAAGATCGGTATGCGAACATAGCACGCACTGTATAGTAAGATTTATAATCATAAAATTTGGAGGAAAAGATTTTCAAAGCTGAACTCAGTCTGGTTTGAAGCGTCGAGCGGTATAGATAGATCTAACGAGTGAGAAAATCGGAAAAGTGATCCTTCTCTTGGTAAATAAATTGTTTGGTAAAAGTTTTTTTGGTAAGTATCATCTTGTGAGTTAGTAATAACAATTAGAAATTTTCAACCTATGTATTTATTCATATTTTTTATTAGAACAATGGCAAAACGTTCAAACACGAATGAGTCTCATGGCACAAGTAGTAGTGAAGATGAGCTCCAGATAGACGTTTATACAGATATGTTAGAAAGACTAACTGTAAAAGGTTTTCTTCTACAGTCAGTCTATCGTTTTGATAGCAGTGATAGTGATATCGTCCAAGCAATAAGGCGACGAGAGAAAAAGTTCGCATAGACAGCGATTACAACAACAAAACAAAATTATAAAACAAACAATAACAAAATTATAAAAAATAAAATATTGATTTTTTTGCAAATTTCTCGATTTCAGCCAAATTCATATAAGTCCAATATCATTATAATATGTTAGTTAGTTCCAAAACCATACTAAATAATACGAAGGTCTGTAAACGCCCGTTTCTGCCGAAAAGTGGCGCCGAGTAGCTGGTAGCCAACGTCCAGAATGGTTCGGAGTGCTAAGGGTTAAATGCACGCTTAGATTCTAGTTTTATTATATCTTGCGGTATGACCCTTGGAGAGTCGTACACTTATAGGTCGGCTCACCGATGCGACGTTCGAGCCGGAGACGACGCTACCAGGGCAATAAATGCACAGGGTAAGGATAATCACTTGCATGCGTTTATCCTGTGCCCCTGACAACTTTAGAAAGAAAAACTACGCTGCCTAGTCAGTCGAACGACAGCCTTCGCAAGAGTAATTGCATTTACTCGGTTGTCTCCTTATCCTGTTCTTTCACACCTTCTACTCACCTTGTTTCTGTTAACTAAATAAAATACTATTTTGCTCTAAAACAACAGTTTGAGTTCCTCGCTTGTGCATAAGCACCGATACCCAACAACATGATTCGGGAATAACAACGACGATGTTTGCGAGCGGAAACGTCCAATTGAAAAATTTCAAGCAACATTTAACCGCGGGATTGTGGCTTAAATGCCGGAAACGTTTATGAAGCTTCATGACACGAATTGGACGCAATCGTATCTATTTCAAAATATAATTGCACCGCGCCACGCCGGCGAGTTAACAACATTAAACTTTCTAATCTTGTTCCAAGGTTCTACGGGTTCGCGTGTTTTCTGTTTAAAGTGTTTTGTTGACGGAGTTAATGCGAAGGAAACGCGGTCGGGGCAAGTGAAACGTTTAATTAATCTTGTTAGGTGGAACAGCGAGCAAATTGTCGGCCTTGTTAATTCTTATGCACAGAAAGACCCGTGTCGACGCGCAATTGTTTTGTACGATTCTGTAATGAGGTGAGAGTCGTTTTGGAACGTTTCCTCTTTTCTGCTGTTAATGTTTGCCTGTAACCGATGGGGAAATTAAACGTAGGCGTTCAAATTACCTTGTGGCGCGTGTTAGAGAGACCGCGCCTCAAGAAGCGCTGTCAAAAAGTGACGTAAAACGTCGATGTAAAAAAGAAAAGAATTATGATCGAATATCCGAAAGGAGGTCGACGGTTTACACGAATATAAAATATGTAAAAGCGTAGTGGAATTCTAAATCAATAAATTTCCTACTTTAAATTAATCAATCCTCTACTGTAAATTCGTAGTTCAGAGATTGCGTAATTGAGAACATATTTTTCAGTTTTTCGTCGTATCAATGTAAAAGTGAATTATCTTTCGAACGAAACTAAATAGTAAGTGTTAAGTAGACTGCGGATCTTTATGAAAATAAAAATTATCTTCGTCAGTTGCAACAAACGTGATTAAAATAAAAATTAATTTCAGTGTCTTGGAAATAGTACATAAATGTTCCTAAATTCTTTTAATATTCTCATCGTTTTAAATTTCGTCTACCAATTTTTGTCACATATTTATCGTATTAAGTCTGAAGTAATTTGTGTTGATTGAGCAGCGTGTTACAATTGTCAGTATCATTAATATTCGGACACGATATTATTAGAAAAATTATTGCTCTCTTTTACTGTTTATGATAGTATTATTGAATCAATTGTTTTCTCATATAATAAAGCACTTCTTATAGTAAGTAGAAACATAAATCTTGTTTATTTATTGCGCATGTTCTTTTGTATAATAAACGATAAACAAGATTATGACAAAATTTAACGTCGCAAAAATATTCGGACAGTAAATGAATTACATTAATTTTATGTAAAATGAAAATCTTTTTAATCATGTTATCATAATATTAATATTTTGTCGGTTGACCCTTTTGTTTTATTACTTCATGTAATCGCTTGGGCACATGTTACAGATGATTTTATTTAAATACTCCCGTGAAATTCGTTTCCATTCGTCTAACAAACGTTGTTTTAGCTCTGTTATTGTCCTTGTAGGTCCTTGTATGAATTTTGTGGTTCAATTGATCCCATAAATTTTCAATCGGATTTAAATCAGGCGATTGAGGAAGAGGATGCAGTACTTTTGGACAATTGTATAATAAATATTCCTGTACAATTCTGGCCTTGTGATTAGGATCATTGCGCTGATAAAACTTAAAACTGTTACGTATACTCATATTTATAGCACATGTAATGAAATTTTTTTTTTAAATGTCTGATCACTTCATTTTGTCCATAATACCATCGATAAAAACTAGTTCACCTACACCTGCAGACGAGATACAACCCCATACTATTACACTCCCATCACCGTGTTTCACTGTCGGTCTTAAATTTAAAATGTTTAATTCTGTATTTACTTTACGCCACACACCATTTTTCGACTATCGGATCTGTAAAGATTAAATTTGCTTTCATCCGAAAATATTATAATATATATTCCACCACCAGTTGTCTTTGTAAAAATATTCTTTTGCAAAGCTCAATCTCTTCTTGCGATTTGCTTCATTTATGTATGCCTTTTTACGAGGCACTCTTCCGTTGTAACCATAAGTTTTTAATACCCATTGTACTATGTCCGGGTGTACCTTCTTCCCAGATTCTACGAACATCTCCTTTGTTAATTTTGTAGCACTTTGTGCAGAATATTTCTTTATTTTTCTTATTATCTAGCGTTGGTCGCGAGAGTCTAATAATTTTGGACGACCTTTCTGAGAGATCAAATCGATTCGATCCTCACGAATGTACCGACGTGTAATATCTGCCACACTACTCTTGCTTATATTTAATAATTTTGCTATATCTCTGTATGATTTTCCCTCTTCTTTGTGATAAATAACCAATTGTCGGATTTCAAAAGACGTATTTCTTCCTTTTCGTCCCATTTTCACAAGTAAAGCGTCTGATATCAGCAATAATTTTTGTGGTACAGAGTTCTCATAACGAATTAGATGTTGTGTTTATAAACAATGTGTGTTAGCGTCGTCGTCAATGTAGTACAGTATTTTACTCTGGCATCTAAGATGTATGTCCGAATATTTTTGTGACGTTAAATTTTGTCACAATCTTGTTTATCGCTTATTGTACAAAAGAACAGAGATAAAACGTTTGTTAGATGAATGGAAACGGATTTCACCAGAGTATTTAAATAAAATCATCTGTAACATGCCCAAGCGATTACATGAAGTAATAAAACAAAAGGGTCAACCGACAAAATATTAATATTATGATAACATGATTAAAAAGATTTTCATTTTACATAAAATTAATGTAATTCATTTACTGTCCGAATATTTTTGCAACGTTAAATTTTGTCACAATCTTGTTTATCGCTTATTATACAAAAGAACATGCGCAATAAATAAACAAAATTTATGTTTATACTTACTTTAAGAAGTGCTTTATTATATGAGAAAACAATTGATTCAATAATACTATCATAAACAATAAAAAGGAGCAATAATTTTTCTAATAATATCGTGTCCGAATATTAATGCGAGTCACCGTTTTTCCCGAAAAACGGACTAAAAACGAATAACATTTTTCTAAATTCGTCGAGCCCAATTGGTGCGAAGAAAATTTTTTTCTCACATACATTTTCGTCGAATTCTATTCGTTTCTTTCAATTGTAATACTTTTTCATTCATTTTTTCACTGCTGATTTGTATGCATTTTGACAGGAATTAATGTGGGTCGTACTTTGAATGAAGCCGTCACATAATTATATAAACCCTGAAAAGGTAATAAACGTGATCAGCGGAACAACCAGTACACCGAAGATAAAGTGTCATGTAATTAATATCGCGAACGCATAAACGAAATTCTCATCGATGAAACACATTCATCGTACGTGCAGATTTACAAAACACAAGGAAACTCGTATATTAATCAAAAGTATTACATGTATTTTTCATTTTTATCAGCAGGAATCATCTAATTGTTCGTAGGAGTGTCCGCCTTATTCTAATTTTAACAAACCAATCAATGAAAACTATAAATCCCATAAATATCCGCAGTCTACTCATTAATTTTATACGAAGAATGTTTATAACAAAAGCGAAGTGCAAGAAGAAAAAGAAATTCTTGGTTCGCACAGAAAAGTCTGTATCGAAGAGAATTCGAACTACTGAATGAACTAATATTTATGTTATTCATGTCTAGATTGCGGATCTTTGTGCAAATTCTCATGTTTGTACGTCATTTCACAAGAATTAGAATTAGAGAAAAAATTCTTTCATCAACTAGAAGCTTATTAATCGTAAAAAGAAAATAAAGCTATCATTTGATCTTGTTAATTTATATGCTTTTTTGCATTTCAAAAATCTGCACACACCATAAATTTATAAAGCATAATAAAATTCTACCCTTCTTCTGTGAATATTTAAACATTAAAGGAAGGATTGACGCTCGGCAAATTCATTTGATCAGAATTTATTATTAAATTGCGGGTCTTTATACAAAATAAACATTTTCAAAGACGATCGCAAGAAACAGAGACAAGGAAAGAAAGAAATTGTCTCTTCCAATACTTTTGGTAAGTTGAAAATGATCTACCAATGTTATTAAATTCTCATTAAAGACAAATTTCTTTCATCAACTAGAAGCTTATTAATCGTAAAAAGAAAATAAAGCTATCATTTGATCCTGTTAATTTATACGCTTTTTTGCATTTCAAAAATCTGCACACACCATAAATTTATAAAGCATAATAAAATTCTACCCTTCTATTGTGAATATATAAACATTAAAAGAAGGATTGACGCTCGGCAAATTTATTTGATCAGAATTTGTTATTAAATTGCGGGTCTTTATACAAAATAAACATTTTCAAAGACGATCGCAAGAAACAGGGACAAGGAACGAAATAAATTGTCTCTTCCGATAATTTTGGTAAGTTGAAAATGATCTACCAATGTTATTAAATTCTCGTTACGTCTCCGCAATTTTATTTTCCACCCACTTGGTTTTTGCCGTAAGTGCATAAAATTCGCAGGGTCCATTTATTACCGGCGAATGAAGAGATTGTAGAGCAAGGGATTAAATATGTGTTCGCTGATTGTTTTCCTTGAAATTTAATTCAGCTAAACGCGCGCGTGGTACGGATCGATTGATCGATGGTCGACTCGAGCCGTGATTGTTGTATAAATTGCCCGTTCATTTTCCAAGAATGTTAATCGTCCGACACAGGGGGAATAAAGTATTTACGTCCCCTAATTATCTACGCACCAATTTGAATACTCGATAAAGCTGTTAATGCGATTCGTGGGAATCACGCAGACCGGGGGAAAATGAAACGTGACAAAATGATTGAATGTTTAAACCAAGCGATAACCGCACGTGTGTAATTTTATGGAAGAAGGTCAGTTGATAATCGGCTTTAATGATATCGTGTAGTAGACTTTAGACTGCGACTAGTTTATAGGTTATCTCGTAATTCCTAGTACATTGCATTTTCATTTCGATAACTGAAAGATGCGATTAGCGTTCCGAGAATGGGCCCATTCATGATTACGTACATATAAAATTCAGCTAATTACGATCGACACACCATTAATACCATTTTTGCAGAACTGGCCGAGTTAAAAATTCTAAAACAGGGAATTAACAGTACATGCCATTTCCATGATAAATGATGTTAGGGATTTTTATGATATTGAAATATGTTGTGGTCCGTATGCAATTAGAGGGGGTTTAAGCCATCATTATGTCAGAAAATGATCGCATCTTTGTATCTTTAATAGTTTCATAAATAGGTAGTTTTCATAAATATCATCAAAAGCTGAAACCTTGGGGGCTTGTAGCTTTTAAACAATTTCGAAATTATAAAACATACATGACATAACACGCATATTTCAATACCTTAAAATTGCCGACATCGAAGCACAAAAGTGATCCATTTGGCATGAAATGATCTGTACGTACACTCTCCTCCAAAAGTATTAGCGCACTTACAGAGCCTTAAATAAATTTGAGAAACTTATAGAAAATTGTTATAATTTTCTCAATTGACTTCGAAGTTAATTGTATTAATCTGTAACATTTTAATAAAAATAACGTCAATTTTATCAAAGAAAATTATATTTTCTTTTCGTCGATATATCCACCGCATTTTTTAATTACTTCTTGGGCCAACTTCGGCATCCGTTTAATTAGTTCGTCTACAAGTATTTCTAATCCTATTTGGTTATATGCATGTTGTAGTATGTTCCACATATTTCAATAACATATCGTATGAAATGAACTCGACATACATTCGCATTGATCGAAATGCAATAAATGGATAAACAAACTTCATAAGTGACAAACACTTCTAACTTAATATGTACTTTCGACAATACGATGTCATAACACTTAATACTAAACATAAAACATTACCTGAACTGAATGAAAAATTACAATTTATACTAAATCAGCAGGTGTTCTAATACTTTTGTAGAGGGTGTCTCACATTATTATGATCAAGATAAGATTACTAATGTGGAAAATGAATCAATTTCGATGTAGATTATTAGCTATCCAATCAAAATGATTAATTGCAATTATATACTATTTGATTGTTGTAAAAGCAATTTCGGTTTTGTATAAGCTACCTATTTGCAAAACCGAAATTACTTTTACAACAACCAAATACATCGACTTTCACAATTTTTGATGGTGAATTTACACTTTAAAACTGTGAATCCGTACAGATAGCGTTGCAAACAATTACTTTTTATTATCAATTTATTTCAGAGTTAAAGTTTAGAATTCTAATTCTATTATACATAACATTGTTCATATTCTATAATTGTTTTATTAATCCTTTCACATTATTTAATTTGTGACATTTGATTGTACAATGATCTTTATATGTTTTATAATATGAATAGAAGTGCAAGTAAAAGTGCAAGTAACATGATCTAAATGGCATTCGTATAATATGAAAATAATTTTAGAGTCATGAAAATAATGTAGTAGTATTTATACTAATGTAGCAATATAGCAGTAGTATTTCTCTCACTATACTTTTTTATTTTAGTCAGCATTGAAAGGGTTAATATTTCATATTTTAACTCTGAGATACGCTAGCAGCGGCTTAATTAAAATGATTAGTCGTAATCAGAAGATAAACATTCGTACAGAATCAAAGATTGAAATAGAATGTGAAAACTATTAACTAGGTTTACAAAGCTCAAAAGCAACTGTTTTATACATATAGCTTCATAACAATAACAAGCATATATTTATTTAAATCTTTAGAAATTTTTGTCGCAATACATAAATATATTTTTACAATTTTAATAATCATGAATTACAAAGGTTTTGGTACAAAACACAGCTGAGCTAATTCAATTACATTGTAATTCAATTTCGCAATTTATTTACATTGTATTTCAATTCCATAGTAATTCAACTACGCTGTAATTCAATTGCTAATTATTTTAATCACGAGCGCAATTCAAATACAATGTGATTCAAATACAATGTAATTAAAATACAGTGTAATTCCAATACAGTATAATTGAACTACACTTCTTCAAATTACAGTCTAGAATTTCGAACAAATGAGATACAATTTCAAATGTTCATCTATCGTATACTCATTTTTTGTCTTTATTGCGTATTTTCTTCTATATTATTGCCTATAAATTTATTATCTTTTAATTCATAATTTTAATTCAATTAAATCATTCCTGATTACATCGTAATTAATGTAATTGAATTACGTAGTATCTTGTAATTGTACTCCGATTGCAATTGCGAATTATATTGTAATTTAATCGAATGGCGATCCAAATTACGAATTTTACAATGTAATTAAATTACTTTGTAATTATCATTCCTTGAGTAATACAATCGAAATTTTGCACAACTCTGGTGCAAACGAATAGCTCTTACCAAGATCGAGTGGCACTCGCTGGCTGAGAAATAATGTTCTTTCCGAATTCAGGAAGTCGAAACAAACGAGTTAGTCGTTCGTACACAGTTGGCAAACGTAGCAGTTTTTCGCGCTCGCGTTAGCCTCCTTGATGGAGAAACACCGGCCCGCGAAATTTTTATGCAAATTCGATCCGCCGAAAGTTCCGGGGATTCTTTCGTGTGGTTTGCGCCAGCGACAGCTATTACGGAAAGAGTGCCGCGGAAACGCTGAAATTATGGTAATGAATGTATCTCGAATTGGACTGTTTTGCATCGTACAACTTGGCTCCTGCATTTTCCCTTCCTTTTCTATGTCCCCCCTTTGATGTCCGCTTGTTTTATACGGCCCCTGATTAGTATTCGTTTCCACTCTACTTTACACACTACTTGATTTATGTTGCGAACTATTTACCGATGCATTTGAATTTTAGCGTTGCCGTTTGCATCTAAAGACTCGACGTTAGTTACTCAAACGGATAGATCTCGAGAAATAGTTCTTGTTCCGATTTTAGAAGACGTTAAAAAATTTTTAACAACAGTTTCAGAACCGATTGAACAACGTTTCTTGATCATTTTTATTTCAAAGATGGAAATTAGTTGTTTGATAAATGAAAATGTGGAATTGAGTTCTTATTTCGATCTGAAATGGTCTGAAAATTTTACAAGATAGCTTCAGATCCCAAGTTTTTGAACACTCTTTAGTCATTATTATTAGAAACAATGAAAAGAACAATAGTTAAACAAATGAACATCAGGAAATTGATTTCTTTATCCAATTTAAAACGAGCAAAACATTTTGCAAAATCGTTTAGAAGCTGTTAAAACGGGAATGAAAATATCAGAACGTCCTTTTGTAATTTTAATTGGAAACGTAGAAATTAATTTTCAGTTAAACGAATTTAAGGAACTAGTTCCCTTTTCAAGTCTAAAATGGCGTCAGAATTTTTTTCTCTCTCCTCGAATCGGTTCTCTTACGAATTAAATTTTCGCGTTCGTTCGCCGGTAATTCTTTTTTGCAAACCATGGAAAGTAATTCAATAGTAAACGGACAGCAGGAATTGGTGTCTTTCCAATTCGGAACGCGGCGATAGGATTTTTCCGAGCAGCCCGGAAGAATTAATATCGACCAAAAGATCCATGTTCAGGCTGAAAGACATACTTTTGAGCATCAACTTTCGAGAAGGTAAATATCGTATTACGAGGATGGTCTAAAAAGTTTCGCCAGCCGGCTGAATAAAAAATCGACCGGCGAGAAAGCTATCCCAAGTGAAACGAAAAGAAAAATCCTCGGTAAACATTTATCCGGCAGTCCTGAGTAATTACTTTTTCACGTAATCACCAGCAACTTCAATACACTCGCGCCAACGATTAATAAGTTTTGGAATGCTATTCTTCGGGGAGTCCTTGTTCTTCGAAAACCGGCGCTTCGCGTCGCGTCGCTCTCGTTTCTTCGTTCAAACGAAACTTTTTACCCATGAGATCAGCTTCAATTGTGGAAATGATTAGCGCCGGGTCCGAGGCTGACCCCAGCTTCTGCGCCAATCCGCTGAGATTGTTACCGGCAGGATTACTATACAAATACCCCCGTCGTTTGTATTGGGTTGGCAACTAAGTAATTGCCGATTTGTTCAATGAAATAAAAAATTTTTTTTTACTTGGAATGAATCTGTAATGTATTTTCCATTTTGTTCGATGACCTTTTGCCACCTCTCTGACAAGTTGAAAATTCCACGCTCGTAGAAAGTCTGATCCTTTTCGGCCAAAAACTGAGTTAAGTGAGATTTTACAGCGTCATCATCATTAAAAGTTTGACCACGAAGGGAGTTGTCCAGAGATCGAAATAAGTGGTAATCCGATGGCGCGAGATCAGGGCTATATGGTGGGTGTAACATCAATTCCCAACCAATATCCATCAATTTTTGCCGAGTGGACAAAGACGTGTGCGGCCTAGCATTGTCCTGGTGGAAAATGACACCTTTATCGACCAATTCTGGTCGCTTTTCCTTGACCGCTGCATTCAATTTGTCCAGTTGCTAACATTCGCGGATAATAAAAAATAACATAGTAATAATAATAATAATTTTATAATATAACATTTACGGATATCATAAAAATGGGAGTGAGAGATATCTATAACTGAAATCGGCAATTACTTAGTTGCCAACCCAATAGATGCTATTTGTAGTTTGCACTATACTCTATTGAATTATACGAAATGAGTAAAATGAAAATGTGTACATTCGGGGAAGCTCTCTTCTTGCAAGGTAAAGTAGAGCGTTGTTTATTCGAACTGATCGTGGAATTATCGAGGACAATAGAATCCCTGGCAACAAGTAATCGTTCATCTTTTAAAATGCAATAACTTTTTCAAAACTCTACTAAACGATTTGAATTTCTTTTAAACACTAAAGGCACTAATTTGCTGTACAATGACTAAAATACTTCTTGTGAATTTTGCTGTTATTTAGAATGAACGAAAAGAATAAGAAATACTTGTTCTTTGACTTTACTATTTGAATCTGGAACTTCTTAAAAAATGAATTTCTTAAAGAATTCTCAAGAAATGCGTTTCGTAAACCTAGCTAACTTATAAGTATACTAAAAATTTCAACGAAATTGGTTAACATTGTTATGAGCTGAATGCAATTGAAGATCGTGAAAATCGCAGTTTTTTACGAATTTAAATGGAAAACAGGTAATTTTTCATTTCTTAATAGCTGTAGCTTGACTATGTGTCAACTGATCTCAATGAAATTTTCAGTTTGCATATAAGTTACCGAGATGTACAAAACTTGTTTTTTAAATTTTCGTTCCAGGTTCAGATAAATAAGTTAAAAAGCGAGTGATTTTATATCTTTTCTTGTCATTTTATGTAATAGCAGTAAGTAATAACTAGTCTAAGTACTAGCTAGTCATTATACCGTATAGTAGACTTATAAAAAAATACATTTTAAAAAAGATTCAGGTCACTTAGACCAGTTTGAAAAAAGTTATTGCGTTTTAAAAGGTGATCGAATACTTTTTGTCAGAGGTTGTAGAACTGTTACTATGATTTCTGCAATAATTCTTGTTCCGCATGCATAGTCATAGATCGATTTATAATGGAACCTCGATTATCCGAGAAACGAATATTTAGATAAGAAACACTTAATTAGTTTTGATGAATTTATTCGATATATTATTCGAATAAAGTTCGATTCGAAAAATTTATTCGATATATTATTCGAAGAATTCATTCAAAACCTTATTCGGATAAAATGTTATTCGAAACAATAATAATAAATAAAATTTTGTTCGAAAAATTTATTCGAAGGATCTATTTGAAATGATCTAACACCAAATCAACGAGGTTCAACAGTGTTAACCCTCGCACAAGAGACATCGGGTCATCGTTGACCGAGAACTTGATAACACGTTTATAAAATTTTAGATTTTTTAAACAAACTCCTCTCCTCTCCATATTTATAGCATTATTAGATAACGATCTGTACCAAAAAGTTAGATGCAAAGTAAATGTAATAAAAATTCAACTGTAGGTCAAAAGTGATCTGATATATTGGCTCGCCGCGTCGCCCATTTACGTCAGTTATTCGAGAATGAATATGTAAAACATGTTCGAATAATAATCGAGGTCCATCAACTTTGAAATATTAACGCAATATACACACTCAACTTTCGCCGACATCTCCGACAATAAAATTTTCTTTGTTTCAGGTAAGCAACGCTATTGACCAACGAAACAATGAATCACTCGACGAGTCTCGTCAATATTGGCGGTAAGTATAAAAGATCCTGTACAGCAGATAAAAATATCTGCAAATGGGAATTCCCTCTTATCGATGTGCAAATACACTTCCATATTGCCGTACTCTCGAGCGATAAATCATCAAGTTCAGGAAAGCCTTGCAGTTTCTAACGAACGCAGATCGCGTAAACATGGAAATACTTTATTGATCCGGCGCGTTTAAGATGATTCGCGTTATCCGCTGACTGCTGATAAATTCGTTACCAGGAAGAGGATGCGCTTCGCTTTTCCGCAACTAATTGCTTAATGGAATCAAGGACAGAGTAGTTCTCCTTGGAGCTGCGAAGCATTGCACGCATTATCGGCGCGATAAGGATATGTTGACCGGAAGGACGAGTGATATCGCGCAGGTGTTCCACCTTCCGCCGCATGTTTCTCGCCCATGATCCTATTATATCGCCACGTTCCCAGACTTCTGCGCGCTGTGACATTTTTATTTTGCTGCCTCGAATAGCTTCCAGAGGCCGGCGCTTATCGAGCGTTGATCAAGGTACCGCGAAAAATTATTGATGAGTCTCCTTTGTCACCGGGAAGACCGCGATCGGAAAATACTTTCACGGGCCGGGCTTCGCGGAGTCGATGCGTTATCAACTTATCAGTCGATAAATGGTTAATCATCTTTCTACCTTAGCAGTATTACGGTTTCATCGCATATGAGAATAATAGGGACTAGCTACTTGTTCTTTGATCAAACTTCTCAGTCAACAACTGAATACAGCGTGAACACTGCATCGTGCCTGAATACATGGTAAAAAGATTTTTAACTTTCCACTGTTTAGTTTTTCTGTAACAAATTAGTCAGAGTTACTTACTTCTGTAGGATTTTTAATGTTTCAAAAAGAAGAAAAAACTTGTTCAGAGGTGTTCAAAGTTCAATAGATCGTAGGGATGGACAGAAAAATGTGTTCGCGTTCCTCGTTCACGAGTCGCGCGATAGATTTAATAAAATCTTAACAAGAACTACCATAACTTTCCATTGTTTAGTTTTTCTATAACAAATTAGTCAGAGTTACTTATACTTCTGTAGGATTTTTAATGTTTCAAGAAGAAGAAAAAACTTGTTCAGAAGTGTTCAAAGTTCAATAGATCGTAGGGATGGACAGAAAAATGTCTTCGCGTTCCTCGTTCACGAGTCGCGATAGATTTAATAAAATCTTAACAAGAACTACCATAACTTTTTCCTGAGTTCTTTCATGAAGGAATTTTTCAAGAGTCATGGTGATTTGAATGAAGAAGTTAATGGACTATATATTTAGCTTGGAAGTCATTTGAAACCAAGCGGAGCTACGTTACGCCATCCTTAATTTCCTGAGGAACAGGTTTTTTTTTAGAAACAGACTGAAATGTCTCAGAACTGTATGTATTAATCACGGCAATTTAGGGAAGGATACTTAATATAACGTTCCTGAGAATAACAAGTACTAAAAGTATGATTACAGTTCCCAGCGATTCTGAGACGAATTCAGCGATACTTTACGGTTATTGCTGTTTTCAAGGATGAATTTTTTCGAAATGTTTTTAATTCGTTAGCACAGTGGAACTTCGTATAGATTAACAAAATTTTAGCAATGCCTGCTTAATTGAACTGTATTCCGAATAGAATCCTTTTTATATGAACGTGAACTTCTATTACTCGAATGAACAAGAAATCATGTTCGCTGGCGGGGAACAATGGGATTTCAATAATACGAATCACTCGATTACGTGAACTTGTATTGCCTCCCAACAGATTTATGCGAATGGAGTTCTATTGTACTTAAATTTGATGGGTACGATTTAAACAATTTCTAATTGAAACGAAAAATATTATGATCATATAAGAAGGCAAAACTTTATTTAATTTAATATGTACTCTTATCGCGACAAAAGTTAAGAAACATATTAGACAGATGCATACTCTAGGCTGTAGTAAACCTTCCCAATGCATAAACATTTGTATTGTGTTAACGACAATATTCACTTTATTTTTTCGTGACTTTTAATTCTTAATTTTCATTTTTATTTGATTTATCGTATGCACTAAATAATGTGCTATATGCTTCGTTATATTATATCCTTTTAATTTAATAAGAAATTAACTTTTATTATAAATATATTATAAATATTATTATATATATATTATATTATTTTAATTATTATAATATATTATTATATATCCTATATATATAATTTATTATAATATAATAATATATTATATATATTATAATATAATATAATATATTTATGATGTAGTTATATATATTTATAATATTTACTTTTAATTTAAAATATCAAATGTTAAAGATATTGTGTAATGTTTCTTAATTTTTGTCGCTAAGTGTACATGCGCGTCGATATTTTTTAATAATCTAAAATGAAAACCATTCATTATTGCTCTGAAAAGTATTTCAACACTAGAAAATGTTGACTTTTATTAAGTGTTAATAATCATTAAAATGGCGAAGATTCTTTGATGGAGAATCGCTGGACATATCCATTATTCGGGTGTATTTTGTAACGAAAAAAATATAATCTTGTTATTTTTATAATGCAATGCAAACTGATCATTTATAAAATGCGATCGGCATTAATAATATTACTACGAATGATCGAGTAATATTATGCACTAAAATTACCAGTTTCCTTCGAAGCTGCAGATAAGCTTGTTATTAACTTGTTTATTTTAATCGAAAGTCATCGCGACGAACTTTCCCTTTCTAAGTCGTGACAGTGAGCAATCCGGCGAGCGATCACGGATTTTCGAAGGATTTGCGACGCTGTTCCGTTGCATAATGCCCACCGATTATGCGCAATTTTTCTCGCGCAAGAAAAAAAGAGCGGACCGCAACAAGCGGCTCGCGCATTGTGCAACCGATCGGAGCCTGTGAAATCGCCGCTTTGATAGAGAAACGTGCGCTTTAACGTCTGGAACGACAACGATTATTTTATTTTGCCGGGCGCGCTAATAATGAACGGTGGCCGATCGTGTAGCACCGTGTAACGAGCTCTCCCGGCAACAAGAAACTTTCTAATAAAATCGTATCACGGGGCTAACAAGCGTTGTCGCCAGCCGGATGAAATTTTAGAAATTTCGAAGCACGATCGCGCCTCTTACCGTAGCGAAATAATGGTCACGGTACATTTGTTAATTGTCCGTGAACACTGAAACGTCGACTACATTAGGCTAGAGCGGCCTTTCTGCACCGAATTACGATCCAGTTAGATTTCGGAACGCTGTTGTGAACTGCGAACATTTTCTTCCGTGCTGCACAACCGATTATCATATTATCCACCGACGATGTTTCCATAATTTTTCAGAGACTAAAATTGCTATTTCGTAATGAATCGTTCAATAGGGATAGCAATTTCAGTCGTGTACTATCAAGCTGTCCTCGATAACGTAAGCTAAGAATTTCGTTTTGCATTGTCGTGTAAAAAAGCTATTTGAAGGTTTCTCTTGCAATAGTATAGCACAGTATAATTGAAATTCTATAAAATAGGCTTCTTATTAGACTATTATTGCTTACGTCAATTTATTGACGTATGATAGAGCACAGGGTGCGAAGAAAATTCTATCCTTTTACGCAAAACACATCTTTCTTCTGTGAATGTTCAGTGCCTACTAAATCTATTTCATTTCTCGAATTCATTATATTTTTTTTATAACCACTAGTACTATTCACACAATTTAAAATTAACCTAATTTTTATTTATTTAACATTATAACCAAGGTTTTGCTTCTGTACAAATTTGAAAAGTATCACTATAAACATACACAGATGAAACAGAAATTGAATTTTGTCACGTTAAACAATTTAATTTGAAAAAAAAAGAATTTTTATGGAAATACGGCGACTTTTTCTCTTGAGAAAAGTACTCTTCACACTGCGAAAGTAGTAAAAGAGTACTTTCCTCGAGAAAAAAATCGCGTTTTGGATTAGTCGGCAAGGTCATATCGTTGAAAATTATTATGGAAATCTAAACCGAACTGTGTATGCAAATGGCAGGCAATTTCAAAATATTGTCGAATGAAAAACCTATGTTCTAGATGAGTACAGACAATTAATGCAAAAAGCCATTAAAAAAACTCTATAAATCTTTGTCAATGATAATGATTTGATGACTGTTAATAAATGTAAAGGAGGAGTCCCGAAATATTAAGCATTAAATATCATTCACTGATTTATTGCTATACATAATTTTTAGTTGAATGTACCATCATTTTGTCTCACTGTGTATTTCGAAAATATTTTCTATAATATAATTCTTTTCTTGAAATAAAATTGTTTAGACTGGCGAAATTCAATGTCTATTTCATTTGTGTATGTTTATAGTGGTATCTTGCAAAGTATAAAAATAAAATCTTGGCGGTAATGTTAAATAAATAAAAATTATGTTAATTTTAAATTGTGCTATCTTCGTGTCCGACACTGTACAAACGATAAAAAAAACGAGTTACAATGATTGAATTGAACAAGAACGCCAATATTGTTATGTCTACCCGATACGGAAAAAGAAAGATAGAGAAATCGATGAAAAAGAAGAACTAAAATTATTATTATCGAAGGTAGAAAATCTCCCATCAATTATTCAAGTCGGCGAATTAGTTAAAAATAGCTCTAGAAAATGCGTGGAACGAAATTATAACAACCGAGGGCGCGAAAATTATGAATAATTGTCGAAAGAAGCTTCGAAAATGTATTACAGCAGAAACGGCAAATTTGGAATGTATAATTTAAATTTTATTATTCAGTTTTGTGATTATTATGATTGTGTTGCGATTTTCTGTTTCGTGATTGTTAAATTGGTAAAATATATAGAATATTAAATTGAAGTGTCCTTGTTCCCAAAGCAGCTAAATATAAATATACAAATATATAGTGACATAATTCTCGCCGTATCCTGTAAATATACGTAAATTTAGATTTCGTTATAATATGAATTTAATTTCGAATAGAGTTTTAGAACAGCTTTAACGAACTAATGGGATTGATTAATTTCGCTGCAATATATGTGAGTGACAATTGTATCTAAATCGTGCAATCAACGTGGAAACAAACGAATGGATACAGTGGACGAGGCGACTGTTAATTAATTCTTTATTTACGACTTTATCGATTTTATCGGCGGTTTAATTAAACTTTTACCATTCGCAGGATCGATCGGATCTCATTGCTCAATTATTGCGAGTTTCGTGTAATATGCATGTAAATTGGCTTTACCTTTACAAGTCTCGTTATTTCATCGGAAACTTTAAATGACATGCATATTGATGATTTCACGTTTTGCTTCTGATTTCGTAGAAACCGATTTTATAAATGTCATTGCCCAATATTGCAATCCGCAAACGTTTGGTTGGGTTTGCCTTTGCATCGAAATTACAGCTCGTAATTCTGGTAATTCGATTTACGATGTCACTGATTCTTAATGAGCGCAATACAATTAATTAATCTTGAGGGAACCGAAATTTTAATGTTTACTACATACATATATATTGGTGTCAATAATTATAGATTCAAAGTAACTTTTACGTCCCTAATGATATTTACACGAAAATTTAACGAAATATCTTATTTGTATATTTCTATATTATAGAAATAATAGAGAACAGAAATATACAATTATAATTCCTTTGTGTTTGAATGTAAAAGTTACTTTGAGTTTATAATTATTCCCAGTACTATAGGTGACCTCCTTTCGCTGAAACACCTTGTATATTAAAATAAAAAACCTAACAAAACATCTATATATTTCAATATTAGAAATAACAGAAAATAGAAATATATAAATATGATGTTACGTTAAATTTTTGTTTATATGTCGATAACAATGTAAAATTTATTTTGAGTCTATAATTGTGCACACTACTGTGTGCATCGAAAAGTTCTTTCGTTTTTAAAAAAGAAATTCGTTTCGTAGTGGCGTTAACCCTGAAATGCATATTGTTGCCAATTGTCTACATTCCAGTTCCACTTAATTTGATTCAAAAACCTGAGTATGTGCGTTTCCGAACACACGTTGATAACAATAGACAATAGACCATGTGTGAAAGAAAAGACTTGACATTACTTTTGGCGAGTAAGTTATATGTTTTTCGACATTTGAATGTGGTGGGTGATAACCTTCAATGTGTTACTTGGAGAGATATTTTCTTTTTTCGAGTTTCCTATAAAGGAGTGATTTATCTAATTGAAAAAGAAATTACTTCTCATCTGTTGTCAGGTAAGCTATGAATGTTTGATATTGCATTTGAAAATTGTATTGGATATGTGCCAGATTTTTGGCCATTTGTTTACGTCTACAATAATTTTAGTAATAAACGCATATTGTTGCCAAAAGTCTACATACAACTTTTTTCAAAATAAATACTCGATATTATTACCTAGATTTTTTATTTATTTTTTACGTAACCTATGACTACATTCCTATAAAAAACGATTTTTAAAAATTCAAAACAAAAAATCATGCATTTAAGGGTTAAAACAGCACTGTAGTCAGTATTTTGCCAATGAGAAGCAGGACTTCTACGAGCATAAGATTTCAAAGTTACCAGAAATATATCAGATGGTTCTTATTACTCTAACTATGAAAAAATCGTCTTTCATTTTCGCGTGGAAGAACGAAACAACATTTCGAACAACCCAATATACAGAGTGTCTCATCTAACTCGAGCATCTAAAATATCTCGCTTGTCTTTTATGACAGAACAAAATGTCAGAGGAAAACATTGGCTGGTTCATAGGGGCAAATATTACGATGAGCACGGTTTTATTTTGCATACATATAATATTACGATGAGCACAGTTTGGTCACGGTCATATTTTTACTAAATATTAGTAATTGTACAGTTACTAGTATCTGAAAAAAAATTATGAAATCTTTAATGAACTTGATTAAATTTCATGCATGCTAGTTTGTACCATATTAGAAATCGCGTTTAACCAATAATTAATCAAATAACTCACCAATAATAATAAGAAACAATTTTATAACCGCATTTACTAGTCGTGACATTCTGGCTGTTAGTTTTTTCATTACTTCACTGTTAATTAGGTTCCACTCCGATTGTAAAATTTCCCTTAAATGTTTTTTTACGAATAAATGTTTCTTTTTAAGTTTTTTCTTACGTAAACTTTCATTTATTTAAAGGATTTAAATACTTAAATCGTTCACATTGATGTTATCAAGGTATATTTCATATACATGCATTCATAATTGAATTGAGCAATACTCATTTAACAATAATAATACAATAATAATAATACAATAATAATAATATCAATAATAATAACTTCTATAAAATTGGTAAGTGTTCACGTACTTTTCAACGGCAATGTATGAATATAAAAAAAATGATATTTGAATAAAATGTCACTTAATTTTTCGATTTAGACCATTTTATGGCCTCGCGAGCAGCCCGCACGTTGATTGGTTCTTCGTTGCGATGCAGGAGTATGAGAGCATATTGCGGGGATAGCGTTTTCGAGAGACAGGGTGTGTTGGAAAATTTGGTCCCCTTTTATCGCAATAGTGATCGTTGATGATAATATTATTGGACCATTTCTCATCGATGGCTCTTTGAATGGCCTTAAATACGTTAACGTTTTAACTGGCGAGTTACCTGCTCTACTGGAAAAAGTTTCCCTGCTTCAAAGAAATCGAATGTTTTTTCAACATTGCGGATGTCCGACATACAATGCATTAGGGGAATATTCTAGTGTGAAGTGCGTGTTTTTTTTTAACTCTGCTTCGGAATTTTTTGCAAAGAAACTGTTATACCTTTTGCAGTCAAATTGACAAGGTTTATTTGTACTTATTTCAACGACGTTTTGAAACTTTTGGGAAGAAAAAGTAGTTAAAATTAATGACACTGCATAATCTCAAGCATAGTCCCTTTTAAAAAGGTTGTCTCACAGTGTCCATGATTCCGATCATTTTGCTTGACTGAAGTAAAAATACGTGAAAATTTCTTAATTAATATAGTATAACATTAGGTACTAGAACAAAAGAAAAATGTTAGTAATTAAAAAAAGTGGCGATATTTTGAAATTCGATCTTCGATTTTTGCATGTTTCGTTAAACTTCGGAGGTCTAAGAAATAGAAAAAATAAAACTTTGTGGTTGATCTCAGCTAGGTTGATCCTAGTCATACATATATGTACCAAATGCGTACTTAAAATTTTTTATTAATTGGTCAAATAGGTTTCGTGATATCATGGACACCGTTCGGAAAATCCTAGTTTCGAGAAAAATGCTTTTAAACTTTAGTATATCGATAATGACATAAGGTCGTCGCGACCCACAACAACGATAATTTCGTTAATTTTTTTAAAATTCCAGAAATGTATTTTTTAAACCATATCCTTTAACAATATACAAAAAAAAATGATTTTTCAAAAGTTCACACTAGAATACCTCCATAATAGCTCGCCAAGAATCAGACCAAAAATTTCCGCAACGCTGGAACGGTCGTGGTGCAGATATTCGATAGCCTGGGCGTCCGCCGGATCTTACACCTCTGGATATTTTTCTTGTAGGTTGCGATAAAATCAGAAGTTTATAACGGCATTCCTGCAACACCGGAAAATACGAGAGACCGGATTAGAACCGCATGCGCTAATATAGGTGGTCGAGTTATAAGGAGTATCGTTCATTAATCAGTTACATAAATGTATCGAAGTTAATGAGTGTCATTTGAAACACTTGCTAAAATAAATCCTTCACTATTTATTCAGTCATCGTTACTTCACTATTTACGTCGATTGCCCTGGCTTTATGAATTTTTCGTGCTCTAGGTCACGCGAAGGGCATAGCATTATAGGTCGTTGAATTCGTATTGACCTCGGCTATTATGCAGTAATGATAAAAATATATCATTCCATTTAAAAAAAACATCGATGATCTTGACGTTTCAAAGGCTATAACCTTGAAGAAATTTGTTTGCTTATCATATTTGCCTCTCTAACCAATAAATGCTTTTTTCAATCATAAAACATTTCTTTCCAATCATAAAAAAACAAGCGAGTTATTTCAGATGCTCGAGTTAGATGAGATATATTATAATTATAATTAATTTTTATAATTGTATAATTAATCTTCCCGCGCTCAAATTATTGCTCTCCTGACACTATGATTTTATTAATAATTGTAAAGCATTAGTTGTTGACAGTTTCCGGAGGTAAACTGTATAAAAATTTTAATTTAATAATTATCGAACTGCTTCTATGTGTATATACGAAATTATATAATTAATTTATGAAATCCATCTGCGGAAACTATCCGTCACCAACAAGCGCTTTACTGTTAACATAAGATATCGCGCCAGGAAAATAATAATTTGAGCGGAAGGTACATTCGTGCTGCGATAAAAATGGCCTTAATCCGCTGTTCAGTATTTTCGCTTGAACGTTCTTTGTCTGCCGTTTCACTCGCCATATAATCACAGGAATATAGCCAATTTCTACTCCATCGTTATCTCTGCTCTTCTTTATTACTGTGTCGTCAATGCTACCGCTTTAGTGTCGGCGATTGTTTCAGAATACTCGAACGCTTCGGAATTATAACGTTCCGCTGAAGAGACTTCACGGTAACGACGCAGCCATAAACGCGTCTGAATTTTCTATAGTGTTTAAATTACAGAATGAATTGTTCTCCCTTCTGTTCTAAACTGTATTCGCTCAGACGTTGTTCTAGACGGATTTTGTGATCAAATTCAATAGGTGAAGTTTGAAGCTGCTTTTGCTCCTATTTTTTGGCAAATGATGTAAAAAGAATTATTCTGAGTACAGATCGTAACTAAAGCGCCCCTGTGATAAAAAAAGAAGTTTGACACCAGAGCTATTCAGTTTTCTAAGCACGACTAATATGCATGATGTTTTTTTATACTAATGGCAAGATTGGATTTATTTAACACCCGATTTGCGGATGTTGATTGTAAACCTATTTTTACTAAAGTGAGCCAATTTGACTCATACTACAAAATTTAAGTTTTTTGCAAAAACAAATACTTTTGAATCAATTCAAATGAAAGATTTACTATTAAAAATTTCATTGAAAACAGTTTTGATAATATATAATGAAAAACTTCATTTTTACTTTCAGTTTCGGAATTAGAAATAAATCTGGCTCTTTTTTTGGTAGGAGACATGTAACAAAGATCTTCATCTTCACTGCTCACTCGAAGTTTAATTCTATTGACTTCCTCCTCTATTTCAATTTCGTTATCACCTTGTTCCATGTTCATTGCTGCCGATTCATTATCCGAATGGTCTTCCTTTATTTCTTTTAGTTTTTTTAGCAAAAGAAAATTTTTCTGATTTCTTTCCATAATAGCAACTCTACGTAATTAGATGTAATATAAATATCAATTGAGAGAAACACCTTTTACAAATAAATATCGAAATTACGCTGCTCGATCAAATTTTTATTGCAAAAAATTGATCTTATAAAATTATATTATTTCACTAAAAATGCTTCGTCCACACGCGTGATACATATAAATCAGAATGATGAAAAAGATGAGTAGATAAGGATCTTTTGGTCCAACTAACTAATAAATTGACAAGATTGAACATGAATGTTTATGCATTGGTTGTTTTTAGAATTGTGATAAGAGTTTTCTTTATGTAAATTATTTTATGAGCCAAATTAGCTCATAACCGTAGAAATAGGTACACCACGTTTGACAATGCTAAATAAACGGGTTGACGAAGAGGAGGAATTAATATCTAACCAAAAATCAACATATGTATTTAAAAAATAATATTTTATATATATAATATGTAACATCTATTCCACTTGGCTTTTCAACATTTCGGCACATATAAATTATACTTTATATGACTTTAATTCACTCAAATTATACCAACATAATAAAAACAATTCCACAACAAGCACTATAACAAATAATAAGAATGAGGATTTTTTCAGGTGACAATATTAATATTGAACTATAGTTTTCATGTAATAAATTCCTAAAAATGGTTTCGTATAATTCGTTATAAATAAGAAGCAACGTTCCTGTCGAAGCTTACAAAAACTGCCTTTTACAAATGAATCAAAGACCCGGTGCTAACCCCTATACAAAGCAATAAAATGTTAAATGAATCAAATTAGCTCAGTCCGTAAATTTAGTATTAAACTTCGCACTATATTTCTACGATAATATATGTTCGACTAAAGAAGTTTATCTAAAAATTGTGCATAGGAAAATTGTTGTAACGCCAGGAATTGTGAAAGAAAAATGAGAAACCAGTCGTTTGGACTGGTTTGGTTAGGCGACATTTAGTGTCAAGGAAATTCTAGTTTCACGTAATAATGTTACGGCGACTTGTTCAAATCAAATCGTTATAGTATAATACGGTCCTGAGGTGGACAACCCCCAATGAAATAATAGAATAATAGAAGAATGTGTTCTATCTGTTGTATCGATAGTTATGAGTCGAGATCGGACCGTTGAGCGATCAAACCTAGTATCGATAGCTTATAATTCAGTATTGTAAGATTTTAAACAAAATGCCATGTCGCAGGATGCGTAGTGTTAGTGGAATTCGCAACATTGTAGGCTCGTCTAGGATCGAAGAATCGATGGGAGATGTAACACCGGCATTGGAGATCCCGTTCGTAAACCTTCGACAAGGAATTAGCGAGCAACTGCAGGAGCAGCAGAGACAGTTCGAGGCGCGACTTGGAGCGGATAAGCTTCAGCGCGAGAAATGGGAACAGGTCGTTGTTTCCATGGAAGAAGCTCGCAGAAGTGAGGATAGCGAGGATCGAGAAGCAACGTCAGTTGTCACTGGTCTATCGAATTCGTTGCAAAGTTCTGTAATAAACTCCGCGGCATTCTCGTCGGTCGAACACTCGGAGACGCGTGTAAATAATTCGGACACTGTTATAAGTGAGCCGTTTATTTTGAAAGTGGCATAAGTCACTTTTTCAAAAAAATCGAGTTAATGATAACACTAATTACAATTGAACGGTATCTTTTCATTTTTTAAAAATTTGCAATCAATAAGTTGAGAACTATTGAGATTTGTTCGAGAGAAGTTTTGCTAATTAACGGTATAACAAACATGTTTATTTTGAAAGTGGCGTAAGTCGCTGTACTCAGGAAATTAATTGCGGGGCTTAGTGTAAAAGAAATAGAAACGTGTGATAAGTGCGTGTGAAGTATTGTTTTGAATTATTTTCAGTATTTTTAAAAAAGTTGTGATCACTGGACTTATTTTTATAAGTGCGAAAGAATAGTGCAGTTTTGTAAATTATATTATAGTGATGTGGTGGCTACCCCCAGACCCGCCAGCAAATTTGATTTGTCACCAAAAAGAGGAAGACCTAGGCGTTATTCACAAATAGAAATGGATCCGTTATACGCTTGATCTCGTCCTGTTTCTTCAGCAAAATACAAAGACATGATGGACTTGCTTAATTATATACCCCCAATATACCACAGTTATTTAAAAAATTTGAAACAAAACACGATTTCCGAGGACTTAATCACTCCTATTTATGATGAAAATTAAATTGAACTGATATATTTTCATATAAATTACTTATACTTATGTTTCAAAATGTACTAATTATTTTTGTATTTTATGAATATTAAAATAAAAAATACTTAAATCAAACCTTTATATTAAATATGTTCATGGTATAAATTATTATTATATATGTAATTTATTCAACAATTTTAGTAAATCACTGTCCTTTCAAAACATCACTTCAGAAAAATACGTCGGACAAAATTAATATATGTCAGTGATTTTTCTAAACTATTTATTTTATAAGTGGCTTAAGTCACTTTACCGTAATGAAAAGTGGTGATTTTTTAATGTTTATACGAAATTATTTATACTGAGAAAAATATCAGTATCCTGAGATAACAAATACAAGTAAATCTTCTCGAAAGTTAGTATCCATACTTTTAAGCGTGTTAAAACGTGTTATATCGACTTCAAAACAAAGTGACTTATGCCACTTTGAAAATAAACGGCTCAAGTAATATGAATACTATAAATATCGCGAGTGTGTCTATTACTCTGGGTGCTTCTATGGTCACTTCGCAGTCGATGCCATCGTTGCCTGTGTGTCGAGGAACGATGCGCTCCGTATCCGATTTAGAATACTTATTGAAGCCGACGCATTACGACGGTTCCACGTGAAACGTGGAAGGAAGGATATTCCTTCCATGGGAGGAGTATCAGATTCAATTCGAAATGGTCACGAATATAAATGGCTGGAACGAAGCGAGAAAGGCCGCTGCCTTAGTCGCTTCGCTAGATGATCCGGCTCGAGGAGTACTGACTTCTCATCTCGCCGATAAGTGTTTGGACTTCCGCGAAATGGTTTCAGCAATTGAGTTCCGTTCTGGACACAAAAATTTTATGAACCTAATTTATGCGCTGTTTCAATATTATAAACAGTGGCAAGGGGAGTTAATCTCTGTATTGGTCGCGGAAATTGGCTCCATCCATTTTTTTGGAATGCCCGGTTGATGTTCGGGATCGTTTGGCCGCCTCTCAGTTTATGTCTGCGTTGGCCAATGAAAAGATATGAGGAGTATGCTACGTTACGAGGGTGTTGCATCTTTCAGAGCCTCGGTCAGCAGTGTTCCGGAGATGGAAGCTCTGGATAAAATAACGTCAAAGAAACAAATGTATGAACGGAGCGAAAAAGTCCCTTTCCTTCCGAAGGAATGCTGGAGCATGCGACTGAATAGCATTCGGAGCGTATGCAACAACAGGAGTTGCCGCATTGCTGGAACTGCGGAAAGAAGGGTCACCGGTAATGAAAGTGTCCCAAGAATGGAAAGAAAAGGACGTTGCAAAGAAACGCCAAGAAGACGGAATAAAGGAGGACTATCCGACTTCATCTTCTGTTTTTTCCTTGTAGTGCTGCGTTTGGAAGCTTTGAAGCGAGGGATTCTCTTCGTCGAAGGCATCGGTGGAGTCGTGAAGAGGAAAATTATCTTCGATACGGGTTCATCGGTCAACCTTCTGCAGGACAGACTAGTTCGGCGGACTAGAAGTGAAGATCTTTTCGGTCTCTGGTCAGAAATTTCCGGTCTTTGGTAAAGAGCGCCTTCCTGTTTCCATTGGAGGAGGAGGAGTTCGAACCGAAGGGGTTCTTCCTCGCCAGTATGATGGAAGTATGTATTTTAGGAATTGAGAGTACCTGAAAAAGCATGCCTGTCAACTGGAGTTCGCGAACGAGGTCATCCACTTGAAGGGAAAACAAGTGCCGTTGTTGAAGTCCGGAGAAGACTCGGTTATAAAGGAGATAAAAACAATGCGTGAGTACCGGATCATCTTCAGGACCTTCATCAGAGATGCTCTAAATAGCTGTCAGAGGAGCAGAGATAAACTTTTGCCGAATTATTGACGGAATTTGCAGATGTTTTCACGAAGGATTCCGAGGAGGTCGGAAAGTGGTTGACGTGGTGTGTCATAAAATACAGGGTGTCCCGAAAATGTCTCGAAATCCGGAAATGGGAGGTTCCTGAGGTCATTTGAAGCAACTTTTTCCTTTGCGAAAATTCTCTCCGTGGCTTCGTTTACGAATTATTAATGAAAAACACTGACCAATAAAAGGCGAGCTCGGCTGGCGCGCGGCGGCCCAGCCAACGAGTGCACGGAGCCCAGTTCCGCTCATTGGCTCCGCCGTCTCGCGCCAAATGATCTCGCCTCTGATTGGTCACTGTTTTTCGTTAATAACTCGTAAACGAAGCCGCGGATTGCATTTTCGCTAAGGAAAAAGTTGCTTCAAATCACCTCGGGAATCCCTCAATTTCGGATTGCGAGATATTTTTGGGATATCCTGTAGATATCGGAGACTCTCTTCCTATAAAACACGCACTCCGACGATTATCTCTTCATCGACGTTGGGAAGTAGACGAATTAATGTCGAAAATGGAACGACAAGGAGTCATAGATAAATGGACCGTTTATTTTGAAAGTGGTGCAAGTCCACTTTCTTTCGTTTCGAGAATATTGAATGTTAGCAGATCTGACAATTAAAAAATATAGGTTAATTATGTGAAGTCTGGGAATGTTTGTACTAATTTATCAATATGTAATTTGATTATATAAATTTCTTTTAGACGAATTTAACTAAAATAATATACAATTTCCAGGCTGCAAATGGTCTTACACCACTTTCATAATTAGTCAATTCTAAATATCATTTAATTTCAATTTTGAAATAACAAATATCACTTAAAATATATCTCATATTAATCCAATTTTGTTTATAAATAATAACAAGAAATAAAATAGGATTAGCATTTTTTACTTTGAACGTTAATTATATTTATATATTGTTCAATTTAACACAAGATATTGGTATTATTAATTATTTATGCTCTTCAAGTGGCAGTGTTTTGAAATATTTATGATGCACAGGGGGTATATAAGCTAATAGCTGCTAGATATTCTTATATTTTTCGTATGTAGTAGGCTTGGCATCGTGATGGAAATTGGACTTACACCACTTTCATAATCGATAGTTACGCAATTTCTTTTACCGGCCAATTTTAAATTGAACAAAGCATTGGCATTTTTTAAGATATTAAATACTAACTAGTTATAAACAAAAAGTTTACACTAAATTAAGCATAAATTACGTCATATCTCATTTTTTTTTTAAAAAGGACTTACACCACTTTCAAAATAAACGGTCCAAATCTCAAAGCTCCTGTCCTTCACCCATTACGTTGGTCAGGAAGATGGATCCATCGTGGATTCATAAGATTTTGGATGAATCACAGGCGTCTGAACAATAGCACCGAGAAAAACTCGTATCCCGTTCTGTGAATGGAAGACACGCTGGACGTTTCGGATGGCTCCTGTTGGCTTTCGACGATCGATTTGCAAAGTGGTTATTGACAGATATCCACGGAACCTGCGAATAAGAAAAAGACTGCCTTTTGTGTGAGTACCGGATTGTGGCAGTTCAGAGCTATGCCCTTTGGTTTTTGGGACGCCCCAGCTATTTTTGAACGTCTAATGGACGACGTCTTGAGAGGATTGAATTGGAAAATTAACTTGGTATACCTGGACGACGTCATAATTTTTGGTCAAAGTTTTGAAGAGGAAGTACAGCGTCTGCGGAAGGTATTCGCTCGCCTCAAGGAAGCCTGCTTATCGATGACTCCGAAAAAGCGTAATTTCTTCCGCATGGAAGTAAAATATCTTTGACACGTAATATCCGAGATCGGAGTGCAAATCGATCCTGGGAGATTGGATGCAGTGAAGAATTGATCGGCGTCGAGGAATAAGACCGAGTTGAGGAGTTTTCTGAGCATCTGCACTTATTATCGGAGGTTCGTTAAGAATTTCTTCGATATTGCGAGACCTTTACATCGTTTAACTGGGGACAAGGAGTGTTTTGTGTGATCGAAAGAAGCGGAGCGTTCGTTCCAAGAATTAAAAAGAAAGTTGACAGATCCTCCCGTCGTTCTTTATCCGTCGATTGTTGCGGAATTTATTTTGGACACGGATGTCTCCAATTTTGCAATTGTGACAGCTTTTTTTCTCAAATTCAACGAGGTCGAGGTCGAGAAAGAGAGAGAGAGTAATCGCCTATTTCTCCAGGACGCTGGGAAAAGCTGAGAGGAATTATTGCGTTACTCGGAAGGAATTACTGGCGATAGTGAGATCTGTTGAACATTTTCATTATTATCTTTATTGGCACGGATTCCTTCTGAGAACTGACCTCACTGCTTTACGCTGGTTGCTGTCCTTCAAGAATCTGGAAGCACAGGTAGCGCGATGGATCGAGTCGGTCCCAGGAGTATAACTTTGTGGTGAGACAGCGGGAATGAAGATTCTTTCAGAACGCGAATGGTCTTTCTCGCAGGCCTTGCAAATCGCAGGATTGTACGCGATGCGAGCGCTTAGAGGAGAATCAGGAAATTGCTGGCGTGGTCCTACGGACACTCTGCGAAGCACTCGACTTCGAAGAGTGGAGGAGAAAATAGGAGGAGGATGAAGAAGTGGGTTTCACTTTGTCAAAAGAGGAGTGAGAGAGGTCCGATTGGCGGGAGATTTCGGACACGAACTGAAAAATCAGATATCTCGTATCGATTTGGGATTTCTTGGAGGTGCCCGAGGATATACCCTTTGTTACGGCCAAGTGGCCAGGATTTATGGCAGGGGCCATGTGCTTGGGTACCCGGACGGTATGGGTCTGTCCCGGGCCGTTCCCGGGCACATGCGGCACCGTCATAACGTCTCCTGGTCCTTGATTACGGTCCAGTCAATTACGGTTGGGTCTGGCATTGTTCGGGCACGTAGGCCCATCAGCGCGGGATGTCTAGCAGGAGTTATTTTGCCACTCTCCCTCCTAACTCCCGGCCCACCGTTTTGGGGCAGTCTCACTGGATTTGGGATTGCAGTGATTGGACCGTAATTCCTTGCCGCCCACCCTAGGCCAAGAGGAGTAGGGAGGACCGAGGTGATATTAGGGATGACTCCGGTCCTCTAGTAGATAGACAAGAGTAGAGAACAAGACAACCTAGTCAGGAGAAGAACCTCGTCAGCGCCAACGGTTCACTACACACGAGACCACAAGGGACTCACTACACACGAGACCACAAGGGACTCACTACACACGACACCACAAGGGACTCACTGGACACGAGACCATAAGGGACTCACAAGACACAGAAAAAACCATATTATTCGGACGGCACACCACGTGCAAATTTCTACAAAGCTCGAAGCTCACAAGGAGCATCAACGAGCACTAACACCCTTTCGTAAGTGAAAATCTCCGGATGGGAAAGGAAACCAGTGGTTACTGGTAACCACAGTTTTGAAAGAAACGACGAGCTCGGTGACGGCGGATTGCCATGATACACCAGCGGACGGCCATTTCGAAGTAAATAAAACCTTGGATAAGGTATGTCGGAAGTTTTACTGGCCTGATAATCGCAGGGATGTTAAAGACTGGTGTCGTTCATGACATACTTATGTAGCAAGGAACGATCCGAGGCAGAGAGGACATGGAATTTTCAAGATTTGTAATGTCGGGGCATCGTTCGAGAGGGTAGCGCTCAACATTGTGGGATCGTTTTCAAAGTCTGCGGCTGGTAACGAGTACGCGTTAGTCATTGTAGATTACACTGTTCGAAAAAATCAAACTTCTTTTCTGGTTTTCTATGGTCACTATGACATTCTTGTAGAGCTTCAATCCCCGAACGAGAATCCGAAAACCGAATTGCTACATCATCCTCCGTTTTCGAGATAAACGAGCTTTTGTAAAAACCCAGAATTTTCGACGAAAACGAGGTATTGCATGAAAAGTAAAAACGTTAGAAGGTTCTAATCGGTGTTAAAAGATAGAGGAGAGTTTTCCGAATATACTGGCATACAATTTATTAATTGTTTTTGGTACTAAATAACTATAAATTAACGTCACAGTTTAAAAAGGTGCAGACGCGAGTAGTTTCTCCGCGATATTTTTGTATTTTTACGGAAACTTCTTTGTTCAGCACGAAAACTCTACCCAGAATCCGATTCTGTAGATATTTCTGAGGAAGAATTCGTCGGCAATGCGCGCACGTTTTGCCGCCATGTGATCCGCTGTTCGCTTCTCTCCGGCTCAGCGGGATCGAAGCTATACGTAATCAATGCCGATGGAGAGATCAAACAGGGCACCTACTTCGTGTAAATAATATTTTAATATTTTATTACTAGTTTTATACGTCTATTGTTTGAAAATATGTTTCAAGGGATCAATATAACCTTAACATTTTAAAAATTATTATCTATTTGTGACCGATGTCGTTTTACATCTGTATTTTACACGATTATATGACTTGTTTACGGTTTGTATTTTTTGTTGCAACTTGTATGACCGAATCCACTTTATGGAGATGGACAGTCATATTTAAGACACGTGTAAATATAATTTGTTATCTCAGTTTGTCAATGCACATGAAGAAATTTGTAAAATTAGGATGCATTGTTGGCCCATTTACCCGCTAATATTAATGTAATATGGGAAAAATCAACCAAAAATGCATTCCAATTTTGCAAATTTCTTCAGGTGCATTTCCTACAAGGTATATTTATGTAACCCTTCTAGAGCCGGGCGAAAAAGAGGTGCTTATGCGAAGATGACCGGCCGAATTTTACGATTTTACTAGAATTTGGAAAAAGGCTCATCAAAACCAAACGAAAAGCAATATTTACATAATTCAAAAAGCAGTGTATTAAGGACAAAATAGAGAATAAAACAGTGACGCTAATTTTTCTCTCGTAATGAAATTAGACTATTTATAACGTATTTATTTACTTGTAACGCTACAAGGTGCGGGCCGATATATCGGCCTCCGGCACTAAAAGGGTTAAATATGTGGTGTAGAAGACAAAGTTATCCCAGTGTTCGAATACTTTCGTTACCCAAATTGTAAATACAGTAAATTCTCCCTAATTGACGCTCAGATTGTCCACAAAAATGAATAATTTGGGAAGAAGAGGTACAGTTTATTGTGAATCTGGCCACCGCGAACGTGGCGCAGATATGTTTCCTCGCCAATGTTGGCATACACAATGAATGGTTACCTACCCCCCGACGGAACACCTACGAGGGGTCCGAACGTGGGTAAATCGCCGCCTTCGCTCATCGTTCATTAGGCTGGGTACGGAAGACCCAGTCTTAACTCCGTGTCCGTGTAAGGAGTGTTCAAGTTTATTTTGAGTTGGGTAGGCCGTGCTACGTACTCCAACTGTGAAGAAGAGGTACATTTATTGCAAATCTGGCCACCGCGAAAGTGGCGCAGATATGTTTCCTCGCCAGATCTGGCATACACAAGAAATTTAGTACCCACCCCCCGACGGAACACCTACGAGGGGTCCGAACGTGGGTAAACCAACGCCTTCTCTTATCGGTCATTAGGCCGGGTACGGAAGACCCAGTCTTAACTCCGCGTCCGTGTAAGGAGTTTTGTGGTTTGCTTTGCCCCCAAAGTGCCACACGACAGCAATTGTACAGCGTGTCAGGCTAGGGGGCAAGAAGAAGAGGTACAATTATTTGAGCCTTGCTGCTCGTTTTTATAGTTACCAATTGTCAACAACAATAAAACCAAGCTTCAAGACTCGAATAATCCTATCGCCTCTTCCCAAATTGTCCATTTCTGTGCAAATTCGGAGTGTCAATTAGGGAGAATTTACTGCACTCTGGTGTGACTTATCGTCGCAAAATACATCAGAGTTTGGTCATTAGTGTCTATACAGAAATGTATAAAAAGGGCAGAATATTGAAGTACTAAGGCAAATTCAAATATTATTTATACGAAGTAGGTGCCCTGTTTGATCTCTCCATCGGCATTGATTACGTATAGTTTCGATCCCGCTGAGCCGGAGAGAAGCGAACAGCGGAGCACATGGCGGCAAAACGTGCGCGCATTGCCGACGAATATTTTTTCGGCCTGCTCGAAATGTAAATCGTTTCGTCACATCTATCGAGCCGTTTCTTCTTCAGAAATGTCTACAGAATCGGATTCTGGGTAGAGTTTTCGTGCTGGACAAAGAACTTTCCGTAAAAATACAAAAATATTGCGGAGAAACTACTTGCGTCGGCACTTTTTTAAACTTTGACGTTACTTTATAGTTATTTTGGACCAAAAACAATTAATAAACTGTATGCTAGTATATTCGGAAAACTCTCCTCTATCTTTTAACCCTTAAATGCATGATTTTTTGTTTTGAATTTTAAAAAATCGTTTTTTATAGGAATGTAGTCACAGGTTACGTAAGAAATAAATAAAAAAATCTAGGTAATAATATCGAGTATTTATTTTGAAAAAAGGTTGTATGTAGACTTTTGGCAACAATATGCGTTTATTACTAAAATTATTGTAGACGTAAACAAATGGTCATGTATTTATATTATCTATTAGTATAGGAATTTTCACATTATTTATAAATGAAATGCAGCAAAGCAATTGCGATTTTTGTTGTGACACAAAGCAATCTTGCATTTGATGCACTCAGTCCGTGAGACTCGAAGAAAGAAAATATCTCTCCAAGTAACACATTGAAGGTTATCACCCACCACATTCAAATGTCAAAAAACATATAACTTACTCGCCAAAAGTAATGTCAAGCCTTTTATTTCACACATAGTCTATTGTCTATTGTTATCAACGTGTGTTCGGAAACGCACATACTCAGGTTTTTGAATCAAATTAAGTGGAACTGGAATGTAGACAATTGGCAACAATATGCATTTAAGGGTTAACACCGATTAGAACCTTCTTACGTTTTTACTTATCATGCAATACCTCGTTTTCGTCGAAAATTCTAAGTTTTTACAAAAGCTCGTTTTTCTCGAAAACTGAGGATGATGGAGCAATTCGGTTTTTGGATTCTCGTTCGGGAAGTGAAGCTCTACAAGAATTTCATAGTGGCTGTAGGAAAACAGAAATCCTGTCGGACAGTGTTATTTTACGAAGCTGGTTCCGTTGCCGGACAAGCGCGCGATGACTGTTGCGTAGGTCCTTCTTACAGAAGCTGTAAGTCGTCGTAACGTATCGCTGGAACTCCGTTCGGATCAGGGGAGAAATTTTGATTCGGCGGACTCCAAGCGGTTGATGGTGCTGCTTGGTATCAAGAAAACTCGCACTGCACCTTTAAATCCGCAATCCGATGGCCTCGTTGAAAGTTTGATTCGGACTCTGCTCCAGTATCCGACGATATTTGTAGCGGGATTGGGATGATCGGATTCTCTTATTTTTACTATCTTGTCGCTCATCCAGACACAAGACGATGAAGGACGCTCGATCGATGATTCTCACTGCGAAAGAACTTCGAGGATACGAGATACGTGGAAGACGAGTTTATTCGGCAAACGCTTTCCAGACTGGCTGGAATTCATGAATTTATTCGTCGAAGACCGAGACTTAACCGAGACAAGATGAAATCTTGATACGATGTTTACATCGATTCAAACACGTTTTGCTACAGGCGAGAAAGTATGGTTGTCCCATCCATGAAGAACGAAAGGAAATCGTCCGAAATTGCAGTTCGTGTGAGAAGATCCGGATGTGGTGTAATATCGATTCAACGATATCATCTATCGAGTAGCTCGTTCTCCGAACTTGAAGCCGAAGGTCGTGCACGTGAACCGTTTAGCCCGCTATGACGCTGTACAGGGAAATCTTTGACTGTCTCTCGACGTGTCTTCGCAGAGGGCGGAGAAGTGATCTCTGTACCGGCATGCTGAACTCGGGCCATTTGTGGAAGAAACGGATCTATGGGGCGAGGGAGGAGTTCTGTTCTCTAGAGGGTGTGCCCTGCCATTGTAGAAGGAGGTTGCATTCTCAAGAGGGTACACCCTTCCACGGCCTTCACCACAAAAAGTGGTGCACCGGATCCCATATTACGGCAGGTAGCATGCTGTGGTAATTGGACGTGCATCTGGGGAAGAGTTTCGGCGAATGTTTGAAGGAGGAAAATCCCGGGAAGTCTGCAAGATTGAAGTTCGCAAGTCTTCTTCAAGAAAGAAATGCTCAAGCCGCAAAACAAAGAGTTGAGAGAAAGGGCGAGTTACAGTGGTTAGGGTTGTACGCGCGTTGTAGAAGTACAACCGACGTTCTGCCCAAGGTTTTCGCCGATTTACTTCGAAGACAGAGGGCGCATTGTCGGGACGTTATCCGTCTAGAAGAGGCCACCTGGGTAATTGATAACACTCTTCCGTTGTTTATCTACTTTTCAGACAGAAGTATTTGCGATGAAGCTTACCTGTCTGTTACCTTGTCTGATGGAACGATAGTTCGAAGTTATAGGACCGAAGCTGGCGGAATGTATTGGGTTGAGAAGTAAATATTTCTAAATTTGTTTAAATTTTAAAGTTTTTTAAAATTTTAACATTCCGCATGTCATTAAATGTTTTTGGCATAATGTTTTAAATCATTCGAAAGATGTTTTGTTCTACCGGAATCTACTACTGTGATCAAAAAGTAAGGTGAATTTGTTTATAAAATGTAAATTCTTTATTTATTCTTCCAAATCAATTTCATCCCCTTCAAAGTAATCCCCGTCCGATAAAACGCACTGTTTCCGACGCTTTTTCCAGTCCTCGAAACAGTCGGAATAGTCTTTTTCCGGTATAGCCTTCAAGACCTTCTTCGATTCGGTTTTTATCTCCTCAATCGTGTCAAAACGGCGTCCCCGCATTGGCTTTTTGAGTTTGCTGAATAACCAGAAGTCGCACGGAGCCAAATCAGGCGAATACGGTGGTTGCGGAACGATATGAGTCGAGTTTTTGGCAAAAAAGTCGCGAAGAACCAATGCAGTATGACATGGCACCAATCGAGACTTGACGCGTTTGAGACACAAAACATCCTTCAAAATGGTTTGGGCTGAACCAAATGATATTCCAACACTATCAGCGAGGTCTCTTATTGTCAATCGACGATTTTCAAGCACCAAATCTTCGATTTTTTGGACGTGACCCTCGTCGGTAGACGTTGATGGTCGTCCAGAGCGCGGTTCGTCTTCAACGCGTTCTCGGCCCGCTTTGAACTCATTGTACCACTTATAAACGTTTTTTTGTGCCATAGTTTGATCACCAAAGGCCTTCCGCAACATTTTCAACGTGTCCGCACAAGAATATTCGTTCCGAAAACAAAATTTGATGCAAGTTCTTTGCTCAACAAAATCACCCATTGTAAAAATCGAAAAATTCACTTTTGGTCGTTTACTAAAACACGTGTAACTCGGAGATAATTAAACCTTTTAACAAACAGACGCTTGGCAATTGTTATAGACAGTCCTACCAACCTAGGAAAAAAACAATTGCCTGCCTTCCTAATGTCCGGGTGTTTTAAATGACAATTTCACCTTACTTTTTGATCACAGTAGTATGTTTTGTTTTTTTGTTCGTGTTAATTTATGTTACTTTTCAGATCGTTAAAATGGAATACCAAGTTGAGAAAAATGAGCATTTTCGACACCTCCTTCTTTTTGCTTTTAATCAAGGTTCTATGGCCGCAAAAGCTGCTCGCGACATTTGTGCTGTGTATGGAGACGGGTGCCATAGCTGAAAGTACCGCTCGTGATTGGTACGTCAAGTTCAAAAATGGAAATTTTGACCTCAAAGGCGCACCTCGTTCTGGCCGTCCAGTTCAGTTCGATGAAGAACGATTAAAGCAACTTTTGCACGAAAATTCGCTTCAAACGATATGGGAACTGGCAGAGAACATAGAATGCTCCCACACTGCTATAGAGAAGCATCTTCATTCAATGGGAAAGGTTCAGAAGTGTGGAGCATGGATTCGGCATGCTTTAAATGACAATAACAAAAATCAACGAGCTTGGTTGATTGAATTTTTCGTGTCAAAATCGGGTGATTTCTACCAACGAGGTATTGAACATTTTTATTGAAAAGTAAACTTTTTAAAAATTGATTAAATTGATTAAATTGATTAAATTGATTCAAAGCAAAAAGAAGGAGGTGTCGAAAATTCTCATTTTTCTCAACTTGACATTCCATTTTAACGATCTGAAAATTAACATAAATTAACTCAAACAGAAAAACAAAACATAGATTTCGGTAGAACAAAACATCCTCTTTCGAATGATTTAAAACATTTAATGACATGCGGAATGTTAAAATTTAAAAAAATGGCGGGAACTTAGTTGCCAACCCAATGTAATTCGATTGTCGTTGGTCGAAAGGAGTGAAATTTGTCGCGGCCGTAAAGTGGTAGAAAAGCCCGAAATCATGGCCAAAACCCTAAAAATCATAGTTGTCGGTGGGGAGTTTTTAACTAACGGATTGGCTACTTTAATGGTGTGTTCATATGGTGGGAAAAACGAAATGACTCATACTTTTATATCTGAATGGCAATTGCACTTCGAACTTCGAGTTTCTTGGGCAATCATCATCATCTTTTTGTGGAAGTATATTTTTTCAATTGTGTAAAATGAATATTGTTCCCGGTGGTAAGTACAACATTTTTTTTAGTATTGGCATATCAAGAATTGTTAACTATTACATTAGTAAATCGATAAATTGTATATACAAATTATAAGAGTAAATGGAATGCATTTATTGTAAAGTTATAGTTGTAACTTTTTGGTCTTAGGAGGTCTTGCCTTCAATATTACTGGGGCCATAGTTTACATTTTCATCTAGCTATACTTAAAAACTGGCTGCATCGAAGTGCCTATTTTTCCATTATAGACATTTTCGTGAGGCAATTTGAGAGTATTTAAAACAAAAAAAATAACCTTTTCAAAATTGTGCCAAATTACTTAAAATATTTTGAGATATTAGAAAAACCACTTTATTAGGTAATGTCGAAAATTATTTTGAAAAAAAATTGAAATTTGTTAGATTGAGAAAAAATGGCAGTGAATGCTGTTTAAGTAGAAATGAAGTGTTTCTTATAAATAAAGAACATTTAAAGAAGAAGCGCGAAATATTGCATCAAAAAGGATATGTCATCGACATCAACGATGACATGATACGGGCGCTAAAGAAATTATCTTCTGCTTAAAAAGAACTAAATGGCAACAAGTGTTTTGTTTTTTCAAATTTGAAATTCAGATTCGTAATCAGAACTTCAATTCATTCACAATTTTTGTGAAAATCAAATCAGTTTTTCAACAATCTATCCGCCATTTTGTTTTTTGAATTTTCAGGTTCAGATTCGTAATCAGCGATCGTGAAAACCCTTACATACAAATTTTCAATTAAATCCGTCACTGTTTTCTATTTTGATCATGATTTCGGGTTTTTATACCACTGTGGGCCGGGACGGCCGCTCATTCGAAGAAAAGGCAATGTTACAACGGCTTGCCACTAAGGAAATAATATAAGATATGGATTGCTACGCCCATGCTGTATCGACTTGCCATGCTTGAGTCGAGGTCGGATCGTCGAGCGACCTACTATCGATACCAAATATCTGTTACATAATTACGATCGTTAATAATTGAGTATTGTAAGATTGTAAATGAAATGCCGCGACGCGTAGAATAAGCGATATTCGCAACAATAACATTAATAATCGATAAAATCGAGCATAAGAAATTTATTATTGAATATTATATTATACTAGAATAGAATATTATACTAATAGAATAGAATAGAGAATATTATACTAGATACTATTACTATTATTACTATTACACTCTCTCTCTCTCTCTCTCTCTCTCTCTCTCTCTCTCTCTCTCTCTCTCTCTCTCTCTCTCTCTACTATACTTACTATTATACTACCACTACCACACTATTACTATTATGTTACTATTATATATTATTAATGAATATTTTTGTTGAAATAAAACGATGACATTTAAATAGACCCGCTATAGATCGATTACATCGTGTTTTATTTTCTGTGAAGCTGTGTTCGCGTTTTTTGTCTTGAAATCTTTATCGCATACGACCTGTTTCGTAACAATTACAATCATCTACTGGATACGCGGAATAAGTTTATACCTAAAGCAAAATAAGCTTCACTTATATTCTACAATTTTTACTCGCGACGAAGAGAAATATTAAATTTGGTTTCGCATCTTCAAGCATCGCTTCGAATCGAAGTTGCTGCAAATACCCAAAGTCGATAAGTAAATTGTACGTATTGACATCTAAAGCGAGTAGCTGCAGCTGCTTATCCCCGAGAACGAAAGAAAATCGAGCTCGTTCCCCGCGATTGGCTGAGAAAATGTTTATTCTGCAGAAAAATCCGCGGCGGAAAACCAAAAGCCGTCGGGAAAACATTTTCCCGTTAATCGAACTGTCCCGTCGACGGCTCGACAGTCGTAAATTCCGCTCGGCGAACTTAATCCACGGCGATCGGTTCCAGGATGTTGAATATCAAAGGAAGCTTGACAATTTTAATTAATTGGCGTTCCCTTCTGAAACGGCGACGCCCGACCAAATACAGGAATTTCGACTGGACACTTGTAAATCTCGAACGGCGACGAGTTCCGCGTGAAACGAACGGAAAAGGCGACGCTGGGGCTCTTTGAAAGCGGAGATCGGGACTGGCGTCCGTCGAACTGCTTTCCAATCGATGCCACGACGATAGTCGGTAAAGGAGCTATTCCACCATGAATCGTGGTCTCGGAGATTTTTAATCGCGCCCCACTGCGAATTCAACCTTGTTTTCCGCTTCGATTCTCTCGGAAGCTGGTATATAACGTTTCAAATCTAACACGTTTTCCTGAAAACTTGCTGAACCCGTTATACAAATATTATCGACACTTTTTTCTTCGATATTCCATTGTACACATTAATGTAAAATATTTGTATTTTATTATTATATATTATACAATATTATATAATAGATATTTATAATATTATAAATATAATATATATAATAATATAATATAATATTATAAATATCTATTATATAATATTATATAATAGATTATATAATATTTAATTCTTAAATTAATATTAAGACAAGGAATAAGATAAATACAGTAATTTCTCCTTAATTCGCGCTCAGATTGCGCACAAAAATGGACAATTTGGAAAGATGAGATACGATTATTTTTATAGCTACCGATTAGTTAATAACTATAAAAACGAGACGCAAGGCTCGAATGATCGTATCTTCTCTTTCCAAGATGTCCATTTTTGTGCGCAATCTGAGCGCGAATTAGGGAGAAATTACTGAAATAGTAAGTGAGAGTAAAAGCAATAATGATTTGCGAGAAACATCCGTCAGTAGCATATACAAGGTGTCCCAAAAAGGTCTCGCAATCCGGAAATGGGGAATTCCTGAGGTCATTTGAAATAACTTTTTCCTTAGCGAAAATGCAATCCGCGGCTTCGTTTACGAGTTATTAACGAAAAATAGTGACCAATGAGAGGTGAGATCAGCTGGCGCGAGACGGCGAGCCAATCAGCGGAACCGGGCTTTGTTGGCTGAGCCGCCTCACGCAAGTCGAGCTCGCCTCTCATTGGTCACTGCTTTTCGTTAATAATTCGTAAACAAAGCCGCGGGTTGCATTTTCGTAAAGGAGAAAGTTGCTTCGAAAAATCTCAAGAATCTCGATTTCCATATTATGAAACATTTTTGGGACACCGTGGAGAATGCACTGTCTGATGATGAACTTCCGTTAATATTATGTAGAAAATAAATAAAATTAATTTCAACGAATTAATGAAAATTGCAACGTGTCTTATGTGATCACGGTTTTTAATTTGTACGAAAGTTCTTTGTTAAGTTTACACAAAGTAGTTTGGTTAAATGCACTATTAAATTGGAACAATTATGTTGTACAAATCAGATTGCAAACACTTTCTCGAATGATTATGGAAAACATTCTAAATAGTCTGACACACATGTGAAGATCGACTCTTCTCTTTCTCACTTTATTCGGTCAATCGTATCAGTTTATATTATAAACACATTGATGTGATTACTTGATCGAGATAATCCACACTTCGATCATATCTAAACTACAGATCTTTCTACAAAATGTAAATTTTTTGCATCGATTACGACGAGAGGAAGTTATTTCTTTTTTGAGTAATTTCAACAAGTTGACGATTACATGACAGTACTCTTAAATTGTTCGAATACTCTCACTGTTTCGTGTTTCATCTATTCATTCTTGTAATAAACGTATCAAATCTGCGATCATATAATTTCGAGTTTCATTTAATTTGTACAGTATGTCGTGACACGCCAGTGGATCATTTTAATGCACACAGGGATTGCACTTATCGCGTAGGAAGACGAACGTGGAGAACAGAAAGCGTGTCAAGAAAATTGACAGAAGACGAATATGTAGCACAATTTTGCAGTAGTTCAAACACACATTTATAACGAAAATCGGTAATATAGAGTACGGAAAATAAATTTAATGCGGAAGTAAATGCGGAAAATAAATTTAACAATGCTGTCAGATTACTTTCAACTTATTAAAATTATTGAGAATAATAATGATTGGAAAATTGAAGATTTTGGTCGACTCCTGTTTATTGCGATCGAAGCAGAGAATTTTTGTTCTGCATAAATTATTTATATTAATAATATATATTATAATATATTATATTATTATTATTATTATTATATTATATATATATTATATAATACTATAATTATTTTAATTAATAAATATTCGCCGTCTATTTATTACAGTACTGAATTTCTTCGCCTCGTTACAAATAAATCATTATGGTTCTTAGCTGTTCCTTTGGATCTTGCGATGCAACAAGGACGTTAATTGGTATTAGCATTTAATTGTTAAACACTGGTGTTTAGTCTCACTTTTAATTATTATTTAAAAGCTCTTTATACAGTCTTAACGGTGCAACGGCTGCACGCATTCTGCGTCCCAACCTTCTCAGGACGCGGTCGAGGATCTCATGCATAACGCAAAACATACAAAAGACAATCACCTAAGTAGCAAGACAATAAATGTCACACAAATACAATGTTCACAGATCCACTCCTACTTCAGCGATATACAGTGAGTACCATAAGCAGGCTGCGGATCTTTATGCAAAATAAAACTTGATCAACTGCGACAAAGATGAGTGAAAAACAAAAGTATCCTTCTTTCTTTGATCATTTCGACGAGCTGAAAATAATACATGGATGGACGAAAATTCTTCGAATATTTTTATTGTTTGAAATTTCAATTATCCATTTTCATTGTAAATGCATAAAATCCGCAATCTAACAATAAGTATTCGTACCTTTTTTAAAACGGTATAACTTTTTGAAACTAGACTAAACGACTTGAATTCTTTTTAGATGACAGAAGATCTAGTAGATAATGACCAAAATACTGTTTTTAATTTTGCTATTACTTGAAATAAAAAATAATAAGATACTCTCGGTTTTTTAACTTTTTTATCTGAATCTATAACGAAAGTTTAGAAAATTTCCTTCGTAAGTCTTTTTTCATCGAAATCGTTTTATCCTGACACAAACTCTAAACAATCAAATATTGCAATTTTGTCACAAATGTTTTGCGTTATTTGCAATTATTGCATTACAATGCATATTTATAATTATTGCTTTCGAGCAATAATTGTCCGAAATCTGCAGATTTCTACATCTTTCTACAAATTACATATTTCTCAGATTTGCGAAATGCATTTTTCAAATTTCCGTTATGAGCTCAGTCTCATTCCATGTAATAGTAAAATTAAAAAAAAAGTATTTCAGTCATTGTCTAATGGGTTATTTCTTCTATGATCTAAAAAAAGAAATTCAAGTCATTTAGTCCAGTTTTAAAAATGTTGCACGATTTTAGCCCTTTGCACTCGAGTGGTGACTCCGAGGCACCACGAAAATTGTTACACCACGTTCCAAGATAATTTTTATAATAACAAAGCTTACATATAAAGAATTGTTAAAAGTCTAAGTCACAAGACTCAATGTCATGTGCATAAAATGCAATTTGTCATTAAAATGGAAATACCGTAAGTCGGGAAAGTTAATTTAAATTTACAGTTAATATGGCTTCGTGTGCAAAGGGTTAAAAGGCATACGAATGTATGTTACACAAGATAAGACCTGATTCACAGTTACATCTGACAAAGGGCTAGACAATAAATGTGACCTACAAACCGATTTGTCTAGAAATTTGCTGGATATGCTTCGGCTCTTATTCTCCTGGTTGGTATTCATTTGATAGGATGGCAACCGGTCGCGACCGCCGCGCCGCGCCGGTTAGGTGTTGCTTCCTAGTGAATTTTTATTCGGCCGAACCTGTTCGCCGTGTGTAATAGGATCGGCAACAGCCGGGAAAATGCCGCCGATATTTAATGCGCGTTTCCACGCGAGGCATTAATGGGGATTTCTTGTTCCGCCGTTAATCGCCGCTGAAAGCGATTCTGATTCCGAACGGTTCGACGTACAACGAGTTTGTGTTTCGCGCTTTTGACCGGGCGCCGGATAAAGTGTACTGTAAACAGGCTCGAACCTCGCCGGAGAATTCCGCACAATTTATTTTCATTTTCGAATAATTTCCTTGCACGAGAAAGTTTCGACATCTCGCACGGTCCTTTCGAAAAATTGACACGTTTCTTGTGCTTATGTACTGTAAAATGATCGACGTTTTTTGCAGGTTTCATTGAATTTCGCTTATTTGTTTGATATATGAAATTGGAAAAGAGAGATATTTGCTGGATTAGAGTGCGAAACAAAACGACGTGGAGTATTATCGGGACAATTTTTCATGCGGCTATTTTGATTCGCTTTGTCCTTTGCTTTTTAATTTATTTTTAAAGTTTCGTCAATCCGAGGGTTATCAGTAGACTGCGGATCTTTATGCAAAATAAAATACGTCTGGATCGATTGCAAGACGGACGAGCCAAGTATAATTTTCTTCCTTTCTTTTATTATTATGTTATTAAGTTGAAATTAGTACACCGACATTCTTAGTTTCTTTCAATCTTTTCATTGTTTTCAGTTTCACCCATTCATTTTGGCCATGAATGCATGAAATCCGCGGTCTAGTTATTAGCAATCACACAGTTGCAATAGTCATTTAATTTACTGTAGTTCGATACTTATTGGCCAACTCAATAGATTTGGTGAAGTATACCAATGGACTTAAGAAATTCTAAACAGCTTTTTGCATAAGTTGATGTTGCTCAAGATTTTTTTAACGTTTATCTCTTTGTGGAAGCAGGGGATTTTAAGATTATTGGTTCGCTGTTTCTTTTTGGCGAATTTAACAACCGTTTCGTTCATTTTAATACCAATATGAACAAGGATCCATCCGAGTAAAATTTCAGTATCAGATTTGTCTTTAATGAAATTGTTGTATTTTTGAATAATTCGTCTAATGATTGGATTTGGCGATTTTTGGTTGTCTATAGCTGTGAGAATACTTCTCGACTCGGTTAATTTTTCGAGTACTGTGCCGGTATCATTTTTGACCCGCGCTGGCTTCAGGCTCTCCTCCCGCCATCTTCACTTCGAAGATGCGGAGACACCTGTATGCATTTCTACATATACCTGTTCTCCCACCGGCACGAATCCTCGCACCTCGAGGAATCGTAAATGCATCTGGATTAGTGAAATATCGGTGTGAGTCAGAAATAACCCCGGCACAGCGCCGCGAGACCCAGAAATCAGACGTTAATATGATGTACTTGTTACATTCGAGACACGAGACTGTGAATCTTTATAGAAATTCAGTTATACAGATCGTTGCGAGTTATGCAGTTCGATGTAATTAAACATTTTTTTTTCATATACTAGAAGGTAATATTTTGTCGATATAAAATGAAAATACTGCTATTTTTTTTTATTAATATTGACTTTACTTCATATTATACAAAAATTAAAATAGAATAGATAAATGTTGTGGAATAATATGGAGAAAATAATTTCGAGAAAGCAATAATATAATAATATCAAATCATATAGAGAACTAATTACGTAAACTAATCAAACTACTAGCTGTTTGATTTTTAAAGCACATTGAAGATCTTCTACGGTAGTTTAAAAAAAAAATTATTAAATACAAATTTTTAATACGTCAGTAGAAATTGCATTCTGGTGCCCTCAATGAAATATTTTTATTATTAACTCATTTCATGGAGCTTTATTTGACAGTATAACATGTCTTTTTTCTTACGAATTAGGCTGAATTATGAATAATTCGATAAGAAAACATTGTCACTGAACTCGTTCAACGTCTAATTTGCATTGACATATATGTTCTTTATTGCACCTTTATTGCACCTACACGTGAAAACTGTTCCAAACAGTTCCACTTTATTCATTGGTAAAACACTTGTATATCGCTTATAATTAGGAGCTCCAGATATTTGAATAAATAGCTTTAAAGCAAACTTCATAATGAACCGAAAAATAAGTTTGGTGAGGAAACAGGTTAAGCTTGCTTCCCAGTTTGACTATGGACAGGCAAACACGGGCACGTTAATAATTAATCTTAATATTTACTCTCTAGAACGCTCTTGCGATGCAATTTAGCGTGAAGATGTTGTAACGCAGGTGTTGTAACATCGAAGTTAAATTAGATCGTTCTGCAACTGGTGGTTCTCTTTTTTTTTACGAAAGCTGACTGCTATTCGAACAATGGAGGATATAAATGAAGGCACGTATTTGAATATGTGCGTGTATGAATTTTGTCCAAATGAGTTATTTGTCATCGATTAACGAGAAGTAACGGTTCAGAAATTGATTTGACTAATTTCATTAGAATCTACTGTCGTATAATTTTGGAAAATATTTATTAACTTTCCGTTGTCACACTGCACATACGAAGCACTTATGCCATACAATTTTTAAACAGCTGTCACTCAAAAACAAGCGGTACCATTGAGACCCAAAAATTTGAGAATATAATTCAAACATTCTAAAACATCGTGTTCTTTATTAGAACTCGACATCTCATTTCCAAGTATGCTGAATTAATTGTTAATTTCACTTTTTCGAAGAATAACGTGTTGGTCATTTTGATCCAGTATGACAGCGGAGTCAATTTAAACAAAAATAATACCAAAGATTTGTTATAATTTTTATATTTCTGCGGACTTTTATTGAAAATTATTACATCAGAATGCAAATATTGTGTAAAGTGTTAAACGTAAGCAAGTTAACGAAGGAAGATACTGCTTATTGAGAAATGGATAATTACTGAAAGTTGGTTACTGTATTCTTATACACTAATATTTGTTATACTATTATAAATAACATATATAAATAGAATTGTACAATTAAAACGATGAAATTGGAGGTTCTCAAAGCTGGCCACGAATAAATTGCAGAATTGTGCATTATTAGAATTATTTCGATTAGATATTTATCTAAGGTAATTATCCGAATGAATTCTTTTTAGTCGATTATTTTATTCGAATAACAATTATTCATTATCCGTCATAAATTATTCTATCTATTTATTCGATTAATTCTTTATTCAAATAAATGATACGCAGAATACTTTATTCAAATTAATGATTCGTATAATAAATTATTCGAATAGTGATTGTAAAATTATTCGAATAATAATGCGAATATTTGTTAACCGTTGTTGTTTTTACGTAATAAAATATTAAATGTATTTACAGAAATTCATTCAGGATCAGTTTAATTTCAACTAGATACTTAATAATTATAAAATATGCACCCGTAGAAAGATTATTTAGCCTATTATTTATTATGCCTCAATGATCGATCTACCCAGAAGTAATAAATTTTCCGACGCAACATTTGAAAAAGTAGTTAATTTTAAATAGTAATACGGAAGAAATAAATCCATAAACTATGAACAAAATATTTCAGATTCTGTTACTTTCATTAAAATCGATTATTTTCCGTATTGATTCCTGTACGAATAAATTGTCGTTCAAACGAATTCTTATTCGAATAAAATCTGATTCTGATAAATTTTTATCTAGACAAATTTTTATTCGTTTCAATATTTATTCGACGATATCGAATAAAATTTTATCCTTCATCCGAATAAAATGTTGCCGAACTCCGATAAATTGTCTCAGTGAGTTCCGTCAACAGAAAAGCAATTATTCGCTTCAGAAACAAACGAGAACAATACCGTCCGATTACCCGAAAATTGAATGCACAGTTTAGCGAACGGATTCATACCGAACAAGAGCAAACTATGTGCTATATTAATTCGTCGAGCTAATCTTCGCTCTCTAATTTCCAGCGTTCCATCAACTTTTCCGGCACAGCGTGCCGGCCGTCTCGTTTCCCGAAAACTGCACAATTAACAAAAAAAGTTGGCGCTTCATTCATTACCTGTAACACGCAATAAATTTCCTAATTATCGGAGCGGCGTAGTCAGTAATTTGCTTATGAAAATATTGAAATTTCAGTGGGCGGAATAGCCTTGCGCGTAACCGGGGTTCATTAATCGAGAAATGAAGTGGCGTGCCTAACGAAGAAGCCGGGGCACAAATTTTATATGAAACACGTATAGGCCGGCTCGATGTAGAAGCGGTTTTTTTTAATGGCATTCGGATTCGATTTGATCGCGGAACGTGGGCGGCCAGGGACGAGCCAATTTGCCGGCAGAAATATTCAAATTTCCAAGCCGGGCGAAACAGGGAAGAAGAGCTTCGGAGGCGGGTTTCGTTAATTGCGAATTAGCTGACTTTCGATGTGCGGAGACTCATCAGGGTAATGCGTCTCCGCCGATATATCACCGGCGGGACACACCCTTCGTTGTTATCGGCTCGCTCTCGTTTACAAATAGGCGAGCGCAGACCGAAAAATTAATACCTAGGACGCGGGTATCTTGATCGCGTTTAAATTCCCTAGGCGGGGGAACCGGGGACCGAGGCCGACACGCCGACAAAAAAATTCAGATTATCGTTCCTCTTGATGATATCCTTCTGAATTATGTCGGATCCGACCGCACTGCCTGCCCTTTCGATGCGTGCACTGTATAATAAATTCGCTAAGTAATGGGAAATGCAGAAGTCATTTTTTATGCATAGACTTCATGCAATGGATTTGTGAGTCTTGTGTTTTGAATGGGACGGAAACGTTGTGAAAACGTTCAAGACGTTGTATTTATGGATAACACATTCGATATTTATGATTAATGTGTTCATTGAAATGAATTAAAGCGATTTTTTTTGTGCCAAATGTAACAAATGCAACAGGTAATTTTCATACAATGATTCAATACAGTGTATGTATGGGTTTGAGATGGGCATTATTCGAATTGTTTCGAACAAATATTTATGTAAGATAATTATCAGAATACTTGTTAGTCGAATATTTTATTCGGATAACAATTATTCATTATTCGTCGTAAATTACTGTACCTATTTATTCGATTAATTCTTTATTCAAATTATTCGCATAATATTTTATTCGAATAGAGATTGTAAAATTATTTGAATAATAATGCGAATATTTGTTGACTGTTGTTATTTTTACGTATTTTTATAAAAACATATTTATATGTAGAAATACATTTTTTGTGTGCTAAATGTAATAAACGCATCAGGTAATTTCGAGACAAAGATTAAATACAATGTACAATTTTTCGAATTGTTTCGAATAAATATTTATCTAAGATAATTATCGGAATGAATACTTTTTAGTCGAATATTTTATTCGAATAACGATTATTCATTATTCGTCGTAAATTATTCTATCTACTTATTCGAAGAAATTGTTGGAATAGAGATTGTGAAATTGCTCGAATAATAATACGTATAATTGTTAACTCTTTTTGTTTTTGCGTAATTTTAGAAAAATATATTTATACGAATACATTTAGTTCAATTTCAATTACATAAACCGTGGTCACAGTGGATCCGATATCAGTTTATTCCGACGTCGAGCAAACCCGCACAACGTTTAGGGATGCATGTGTGCATGACACACCGATGAGCACCGGAAAAAGTTAATTTTAAAAAGTAATATGAAATAAATAAATCGATAAACTATGGTATTCTTACTCGAATAAAATTTGATCCGAATGAATCCTTTATTCGAGTGAAATCTTATTCGGACAAATTTATATGGGTATGAATATTTATTCGAGAGTGTCGAATCAAATTTTATTCGTTAGTCTTTTTATCTCTTATCCGTCATCCGAATCAAATTTTGTCCAACACTGGTATGGGTGCTGTACGTTGCATAAAATGCAAACGCACTGTGCAAAATTTGAAGACACTGTATTTATGGACGATATTGGATATTTATGATCATTCTATTAATTAAAATTCACAGAAATAATTTTTTTGTGTTAAACGTAACAAATGCAACATAACAATTTTATTTCGAATGCAATGGAAAATCTATGAAAAAGTTCAAGACACTGTGCATATTGATAATATTATAGATTTTACTTTACGAAAAATTAGAATTGTCTGTACATACAAAAAACAGAATAATCTATTTATTCTCTTAATGATTTTAATCAGTTAAGAATCACAATAATTCTCAACTTGCCCAATGTTTCCATTGTTCTGTGCTTCACCTACAGATTTCTATTCTAAATACACGAAATCCCCAGCACAGTAACAAGGAGAATGCTATTTAGAATGCTTATTATTTTTGTCACAGTTGCATAAAACCTCCGGCCTACTTATAATTATTAGAATATAATTTTTATGTTATAGTATACGGTTTATTATTGTGTTTCAAGATTATTCTAAGAATAATCTTGAAACACAATATATAATATAATATAAAAGTAAATATTCTCAGAATTCTTAGAATAATCTTGGAACACAATAATAAACCGTATACTGTAACATAAAAATTATATTCTAATAATTATAAGTAGGCCGGAGGTTTTATGCAATTGTGACAAAAATAATAAGTTGTATTTAAAACTGTAATAAGATTAAATGGATTTAAGATCATGCCATTTCCTGCTTATTAAGATTATTAAAAAACGATTGAAGAATCGTTGTCTGTTCCTTAGAATTTACGCGAGTAATTTTTATCTTGAACAACAACCCGCAGTCTAATTGTAAGGAATGTAACATAAAATCGGTGATTTAATTCGGTAGAATCTAAGATTTTCTGCCACGCGCTTCTCGATATCACTTCCTCGGTAACAGACGATAAGCTTAATGGAATTCTTTATTCCCGAAAGAGTTTTATTATTTGTCCAGAATCCACTGTACACGGTGCATGTAGCAATAAGAACTGAAAAATGTATTTTCGCCGTTTCTGCGCTCATCCCCTTAAGCGGGACACTTAAAGGTTTCGAATATCTGTAACCAGGACGAGTCTAGCAACTGGGTCAGTTATCCAAGTAAAGTTGGAAAACATCTCCGAGGAAAATTTCGCAGAATTTAACGAGTGTCTGTCATCCCGTGTAACGATTTTGTTTCGCAAGAAGCCCCTTGATATACTATTTCCAAACGCCGTTTAATTCGACAGTCTTGATGCAAGTGCAGAATTTCCATTAAGCCACGCATTGTTTAAGTAAATAACATCAGGAGTAACAAAAATTTCGTTTCTATTTCGTAATAAATATTTAGTGTAGTTGTCATTCATTTTAATAACACCGAAAAATCGATTAGACATTAGACGAAATCAAATTACGAAAAGTTTCAGCTTTGATCAATGACCACGCTCTTTGTGCAGTCCATAACGCGGAAACAGAATTATACTATATTTACATTTGCCACACACATATATTATCCTTGAAATTATTCCTCAAAATTATACTAAATATTGATTACTGGACTGCGAATGTTTATGCAAATTCTCATTTTCATATGCCATTTTAGAGAAATTAGAATCAAAGAGACGTTCCGTCATTAACTAAAATATCATTCGTTATAAAAAAAAAAACAAAAATAATTAAAACGTGTTACATTATATGTTTTGTTGCAACTTAAAAATCTGCCATTAAATGCATGGAAATTTTGGTCAATCTTGAAGATATTTACTTAAGGGGTTAAATTACTTTAACCCGATCTAAAGTTACTTACATTTTAAAACAAAAACAGAAGAGAAATAAATATTTGATTAACATAAGTTTTTACGGCTTATTTTACAATCCCATGAACTATAGAAAAACAGTGTTAATTTTGTATTAAATGCTATTTATTTAGGTTTCAAACGGCATCGCTCAGAATTCCACTTTTGAAAGATGGCTTGGCGGTGTGCAGAATTCCTGCCAAATGGGATTACCTGGTGCCAAAGTTCAAAACATGCTTAAATCTAGGATACATTCTCTAGCCAATGACCATCGAACATTTCCATTTTGTGAAAATTACCAAAATGGCAGCTATTTGTGTTCGGTCTATCGAATTTGTGTAAAAAATTTGTATATTTTTCCTTTATATTTTCCTAAATTATTAAAAATTAGAAAAAATATATATATTTTTTTCTAAAAACGGTGTGCAAGGTATCTCGAGATCTAATTAAGCGGTTACTTTGAAATTTTGCAGATACCTTTAGTATAATATTATACTAATATTATATAATATTATATAATATTTATAGTATAATATTATACTAAAGATATCCGGAAAATTTCAAGGTAATCGCTTGATTAGATCTCGAGATATCTCGCACACCGATTTTAAAAACACAGTTTCGAGAAAAGTGCCATGACACGAGAATGCCAAACCACTAGACGCGTTAATAAACATATTAAGCAATTTAGATCCTCAAGACGTTTGCACGATGTTCTCATTTGAAGCTAAAATATCTTTCACGATTAATTGCATCTAAATTGCAACGACACGGCTCGAAGCACAAAGCGTGACTAAAAAAATATCCAAAAATCCCCAAATCGATAGACAAGGTTTTTTCATGCTGTATTTCCATAAAACCAATCCACGTTTACGTGGTACACGGGCGCGGTCGCCCGACGGTTAATCTGTTGTCCGCTACTGCACACTCGTTCGCCAAAAATACGTAAAAGTGTCAGATAAATCAGTTCCGATGGACAAATTAGTGAAATTCCCTCGGGGCAACGGCTTCATCGGCCTCCACTTTTCGACTGTTTACCAGTAATCGCGGCGCGTGCTCGGAATAGGCCGTTATCTCGGAAACTTTTCACGCGCTTTGTGGCATCGTAAACGCGATATTAGAACTTCGAACCCCAGCTGGTCTAATGAGCAGAAGCGTCGCGAGGGTGTAACGACGCTACGGCGAAATAAGTAAGCTTAATAGCGTCGTTATTGCGGCGACCTTACATTTTCGCCTTTAATTACCGCGATCGAGCCGATAGCGGTGGTGGAAACGTCGCGACGGCAATGCCGTTTCAAATTCTGCCTTGCATTATTTGCGAACATATAAATTTTGGCCAGTCGAAAGGCAGTGGAGGAAAGTGTCAATACCACATTTGTATCAAAAAACGTGTTTAAAATGTCATTAAGTATTCATTTTAATCGAATTATATAATATCTCCATTTTATTTTAACTCCGATGGCACTTGTGTGTATAATTGCCGTTCGCAGTTACATTTGAATAATATTCATATTTTGTGTGAAACTTAATGAATCGTTCTAAATTACGTTTCTCTTTAATTTGTTTCTGCCATTTATAGTAAATTTTCCCAGTCGATGCTCCGATTGTGCACAAAAATGGACAATTTGGGAAGAGGAGATACAATTATTCGAACCTAACTATAAAAAACCCAAAAATCCCAAATTGTCCATTTTTGTGTACAAATTGAGCGCCAATTAGGGAGAATTTACTGTATTATGTTGATATGAGAGCTCACAGCTTATTTCCGTTATGCAGGGTGTCCCAAAAATGTCTCGCAATCCCAAAGTGACGGGTTTCTCAGGTCATTTGAAGCAACTTTTTCCTTTACAAAAATTTTCTCCGAGGCACCGTTAACGAGTTATTAACGAAAAACAGTGACCAATGAGAGGCGAGCTCAGCTGGCGCGAGGCGACCGAGCCAATGAGCGGAACTGGGCTTCGTGCGCTGGTTGGTCTCGCGCCAAATGATCTCACCTCTGATTGGTCACTGTTTTTCGTTAATAACTCGTAAACGAAGCCGCGGATTGCATTTTCGCTAAGGAAAAAGTTGCTTCAGATCACCTCGGGAATCCCCTACTTTCGGATTGCGAGACATTTTTGGGACACCCTGTAGATGTCCCGAGCAGTGTTCGCAGGAAAATAAGTCAGATCTGGCATATTTTCCTGCGAACGCAGCCCCGAACAGTGTAGACGTGCAATTTAATCACGCACGACAATACATGTGCAGGGCGTTTACCGAGTGCACATTGTAAAACCATCTGCAGCTCTGCGCCGCGTCGGCATCGTAGTTGAGAATTATAATGTTCACCCGGTAGACGCCTTGGACATGTATAGCCGTACTTGGTTAATTTGCATGCCTACATAATGTATCGACACTTTTTTCTTACGTATTAATTCGCATCTTTTGTTGTTTCGTTTGCTTGTCTAGTGTCGTGGCCAGCCATATTTGTAAAATACGTTGCGACAGTTTTGAAGCAGTTCCATAGTATCACATATATCTTAAAAATGGTAAATGAATAATTATTTTCATAAATACTATTGTATAGCGCATTCAATTTGTGCTGAAAAAACAAATCTTATATGCCCAACGTGTGAAAAATGGCAAAAAGATAGATTTCCTGAAAAAGCCAAATTAGGACTCATGTTAGGAACCCATTTTTCAGTTCTGTTAATTTGCATATTTTTAGTTTTCCTTTATTACGAAGAAGCAGATATTTTGTCTGTATTTTACAGTAGATTGTAAAAGAATACATGTTTTTTAGTTTTTAAACGACTATCGTTTATCTATATCGCTTATCTCTATATCGTTTACCTATATTTACCTATATTTATCTATATAAAATTTGTAATAAAAGTGTTCCTAATCGAAAATTATAATTTTCTTTAAAAGATGGGTCTTATATATTAGTTACATTATTTACATTACATATAGATAAGAGCATAATAAAATTCTAAAAAATGTATATCAGTAATACAGATACTAAAATCGCAATTTTTTAATGTAAGTTTCGTTGTTGTTCGAACTTGTTCGAACATGAATTATACATACAGTTACATATAAAATAAATAACAGCGTTACGGCGCACAACAACATGATATCTCAGATCTTCAGCGAAGTGGTCAAACAAAGTAAATTACTTCAATGGAATTCTAAGAATACTGAAGGGAAACACGTGGCTGAAGCAGCAGGTAGAAGGGTCACACGTGGACCGCCGATGTAATGCTTACGAGGCTCCCGGGAAATACCCAAGACTCGAGCATATTCCTTGCGAAAAGATGCTAAGCGCTGATTTATGCACCCTTTGGCTACCAATTTACAATATAAAGCATAACGAACAAAATTTGAGAAGACTTAACCGACAACCACCGTATCGAGAAGTATCGCTGTCAATCGAATTATCACTTAAACCTCGGATGTTCAAATGTTTATACAGGGTGTCCTAAAAGGTTTCGCAATCAGGAAATGAGGGGTTTCTGAGGTTATTTGAAGTAACTTTTTCCTTTACAAAACTTTTCACCGAGGCGTCATTAACGAGTTATTAACGAAAAACACTGACCAATGAGAGACGAGCTCGGCTAGCGCGTGGCTGCCGAGCCAACGAGCGGAGCTGGACTGGAGCTCGTTTCTCATTGGTCAGTGTTTTTCGTTAATAACTCGTAAACAAAGCCGCGGATTGCATTTGCGCTAAGGAAAAAATTACTTCAAATGACCTCAGGAATCTCCCATTTCAGGATTGCGAGACATTTTTGGGACATTCTGTGCAAAAGTTATTATTATATATTCAATGCAATCGACTGATTTTTTTAACTCTTACATCTTTAACACGTTGACTGCCACGCGTATTTACAACAAAATCTCGTACAGGCCACCCGTGCCGCTATAGGAAGCGTGCGCTGTTAATTCATGTCTGTTTCTGTTTCTGCATGAACAGTTGGAATCTTTGCCGAGTACCGAATGGTATAACTTAAAATCTCTGCCCTTATTTTTTTCAATAATGAAAAGAGATCGGATTGCCCGGAAGGAGAAGCATAAATAGAATTACATCGTCAGATTCTGATTCGGATACTGATAAATACAATCTTAGTGATAATGAATGTTACGAAGATACTATTGACGGGATTTTACGAGAATTGGTCATGGAAGAAGAAAGAAATGTTGATGATACTGAGGAAGCTACAGTTCAAATAAAAACTCAAATAAAAGATACGAAATGGACCGATCAGAGGCACGAGCAAATCTGAAAAAACCAACAACTTTTTGTCCAAGCTGTCCTGATCAACCTCAACTTTGCAGAGAATGTTTTAATGTTATACACTGCGAATAATCTTTTTAATAAACCATTTTTATAAGAATCCAATAGTTTCATTACCTCCTGTAGAATATTTGTCCAAATATTTTCGGAAATCCTTTGTAAGTAGTCAAATCAGCGTCATCCGAATTACGGGTGACGTGGCCTGATGAGAACTTTTGCTGTCACCCGAACACGGGTGACGCGACAGTCAACGTGTTAATGGAGGGTAAAAAGGTGTCCATAGAATTTTGAACACGTATTTTTGTTCTAATAATGTTCTTTTAGGAATTGTCTATATTTTATTTTTGCAGGTACCTAAATGTATTATTTAACAGTATTCTATAAACAAATGTATATCGAATAGAAAAAATAATATTTATTGCACTTTTCCTTGCATGGTACAAAATGACCCACCCTTAAGTAGACCTTACAATTAAACCTTCTAATACCTTAAGGGTCCCAGGGCTAATCAATCATTCGAAATTAATTTCTCGGCGTGAAGTCGAGCGAACTAGAAACTCTTTCGGTTACGTTGTGCCAAAGCATCTAAAAGGCGTACAATATAATTCAACGTCCTACTAATTTCAATATATTCGTTGTCTGTATTTTCCGTATTTTTCTCGTTGTCCTATCTTTCTAGCATATTTCAAATGAGCATAAATTTTTGTTTTAACGTTAAATCACATGCAGTGTGCTATTTAGGTGTCCGTTCGGTAATTTCCCCAACTACCGAAACTATCAAATTATTTCGTCATTGAAATGCAGGTAAAATTACCAATAAAGGGTAATTATATAATAAACGGAATTATAACGTAATTAAATGCTCCGTGAAGTGGAAAATTAATATCTGATTCTCGCTGGAGAATTTTCGTGGCGCGAAATTAATTACCGCATTCCATCAGTTTAAACGTAGAGTAAAATGCGCTGGCGTGACAAGGTAAATTTAATAAAAATTGCAAACATTCGACGCTCCGCTTCTTATCTCGATTTACACTATTCGTTTAAGGATTATAGGAATTGAGATTGATGGACTTTCACGCGTAAGCTTTACACTCAGATACTTTCGTAAGCTTTTTAGGATACAGATAGAAAACTGCGATTTTCGATATTTTTAATTGTTTTAATATTGTAGCTCATAACAACGTGATTTCAATTTCGATGAATTTTTTCAGCATGCATAAACGAGATCTACAAAACGCATTGTAAATTTATTTTTACGCAAATTGATTACTTCTTCTTAATTTCATTATAAACCCCAAAAAGAAAGAATGTTGGAAAAATAATTCATGTCGATCAACTTTACTTTTCGATCTTAATTTGATTAAATAAAATACTGCACTTTTATAAAATGTTTGAAATGCTTGACGTGGCAGTCAAAGTGTTAAATTTTCGAACTAGACTCAGATCACAACGTTAAACACCGCGTGTATCTTTATATGCTTCGTCACTCCAATTAATTGCAATTTTTAAAAGTAATTTTGTAGACATTGTCTAGTAAACTAGTCCCTCTTCATCTCAACAAAATTTAAATCTTTTGGTCCAATTTTAGGAAAGTTATTTCATATGAAAATACGTTCAAATACTTTTCCAGGCCACTGTTACAAATACACCATTTCCGCAAACAATAACAAACCACCAAGGCTGGAAAACTGTAAAACAATGCAAGAAGAATACAATAATAAAAGGGAAGCGACAACTGTTCACGCTAGTAACAGAACTCGGTCAGCCTAAAATTGACCGTTTCTCAGCCAGCCAATAATTGAAACGCAGCGTTTCCGAAGGTACAAGGCAGCGCTAACAATTACCCAGCCAATAACAACCCAAGGTGTGAAATCTTGATTATTCAATGGTACTCACTGTGGTGTCGTATTGGTACGATTTCCGGATTTGGATCAGGATGGCTGGGTTTCGAGAACGGAAAATGAAGGTTCAAATAAACTTCGTTTTATTTACTAGCAGTAAAAGACGATAAGGTTATTGACTGGATTGATAAATGTTTAATCAGTACTTGAGACACTGAATTGAGTTGAAAATCACAGGGTGTTCATTCTAACGGTCACACCGATTTTTGAAGCATTTACACTAATTTGACACACAAAAAATGTTCGTAATAAAAGTTAATGAGTACTTTGAGGAGAACAAAAGGCAATAATAAAACTTTAGCAATAATAAACGGTTAAATTTCTTGCTTTGCTTGTTTCCTTACATATGGTCGCACTATAAGTACGATTTGCGAGTAGACAATTATAAGACGTAATTTGCAAAGAGATTAGAGCGCGCTAATTAAATTCAATTTTTTAACCAGTTGTAAAATAGGAAAATAGTGATATGGTAAAATAATGAAATAGTGAAATAGTGAAATAGTGAATTTGTGAAATAGTGAAATAGTGAAATAGTGAAATAGTGAATTAGTGAAACAGTAAAATAGTAAAATAGTGAAATAGTGAAATAGTGAAATAATGAAATAATGAAATAATGAAATAATGAAATAATAAAATAGTAAAGAACACCCGAGTAAACTTTAGTTTGTTCAAATATGTTGCAATAAAAATGAATTTTATGTTTACTAGTGTCACCTAAATACCAATTAGACAATATTCATTCGAAAACAGTAAATCTAAACATCTCGAAAACAACACATTTTCGGTAAAAATACTAAATACGAAAGTTACTCGATTTCAGGAGAGAAATACAACTATTTTATTTATTTATTTTCGTCGATTGCTTTGACGGTTATTCGGTGGATAACTTCGTTTCTTAATATGAAACGAAATAATTTTATTTACAAATTTTTATACCTCGCGAAAAAAAGAACAAACTTTTGTATGAAACATTTTTTTAAATCAGATTTTATCTTACAAGGTTATGTAACAAAAGCAAAAATTTATTATTATTTATTTTATTATTTTACCTTAGAAACGACGGTACTTTATTGTTTCGAATCTTCGTTTGTGTTTTGGGCACATAAAGCGTGTTCTACAGCAGGGACCGCGAACTGGTGACCCGCGGGCCACATTTACCTCTTTCCCCTCCAAGTCACAAAAGAATGACCCCTCTCACATCTTCTCTTTGACTCCACCGTGGCATAGCTTTCGCACAAGAGTAGGGTACAGTTTGACTGGTGGTGGGGAGTAAGGACTCTGTGGCTCTCGACGAACAAAAAGTTCGCTGTCCCTGTTCTGGAGGATGAGGACAGTTACTTTGCATAGCGATCAACAAAAAATGAATAAAACAATTTCGGTCGCACAGTTGACCCTTCTCACGAAGTATCTTCAGGACGCGGTACAGTAGATTCTCCGTAGAAGATCCGGAGCTTGCAATTGTGAAAACGGTAATCGGTGGAAACTCAGGAATGATTCTTCGAGCCTCGTGACTCGTTTTTATAGAAACTTGGGGCAATCGACAAAAAAAATCAGCGGTCAGCATGCCGGTGAACACTAAAATGAATACATAGTAGAATAAAAACGACTACTCAACTTTTTTATTTATATTTTTTTGCTGCGATTCGAAGGCAATTTGGAGGCCACATAACACGATTCGAAGGCAATTCGAAGGCCACATGATACGATTCGAAGACAATTCGGAGGCCTCATGACACGATTCGAAAGCAATTAGAAGGCCACACGACACGATTCGAAGACAATTCGGAGGCCACATGACACGAGCAAAAGCAATTCGAAGGCCACATGACATTATTCGAAGGCAATTCGGAGGCCACATAACACCATTTAAAGACAATTCGGAGGCCACATGCCACGATTCGAAGGCAATTCGGAGGCTACATGACACGATTCAAAGGCAAATCGAAAGCCACATGAAATGATTCAAAGGCAAATTGAAGGCCACATGACACGATTCAAAGGCAATTCGAAGTCCACATGACACGATTAGAAGGCAATTCGGAGGCCACATAACACGATTCGAAGGCAATTCTAGTACCTACCTCGCGATATTTCTTACCTGTCTCACACTCAAACAGACCATTTTGAGTTGTCTTCCGGAAATTCGAGACAAAAGAACGGCGTCGCGTGCCGCATCACATGCTTGCCGACTCCGTCGTACCTTAGCATCGACGTAGCAATAAATTACATAGGCATAGGACTAGCACATGGAGATTCACAGCAATCCGAAATTTAGCATTCTAGGGAGAATTTACTGTACTCGCTGTGTTTCGAATAGAGGCAGGTAGTGGAGAGTGAGAGAGTGAAGGCAGGGCGAGTTCACCAAGGTGATCGCTAGTTTCGGCTGCTTATTCATCGCGCTTAATCATAAACGGAATAGCAGAAACGGGCGTAATTGGAATTTGTGTCGCGTCGGTAACATCGTGGGTGGCAGGCACTTCCGCGGCATTCGCAACACCACCGTGGCGAGAACGTCGACGGTATTTACCGGCTTAATGGAAAGAGGGACTTTCCCCTCGGCCCGTCCCAGGTAGCCTTTTATTCGCGTGCCGAGGGGTCGTAAGAAATTCGCCGGGCTTCTTATCGAGCGGGGACACGCCATTAGCGCGGAAAAGAATCGCGACTATTTCGACGAGGATCCAACACGGCGGATCGGTTTTTCCTCGCTTTCCGGAAGAAAGAGCGATCTCGCGGTGTCGCAACGTCGCCGGCGATAATTGCGTCTTTGTGGGAAACACGCGCCCTTTCCTTTGTGCAGCTCGGCAATTTGTAGGTCACGTTTTCTTCGCGCTTCTTGTCTCACGCCTCTCGCTTCTGTCGCAGCGGGGTTCACTGACGGACCAAATATATTGCTCTTCGGGAAAGAAATACGGGAAAATTGAACCAGGAGTCAAACAACTCGTAGAAAGCTTTTCCATTATTGTTGTAAGCAATGCAGAATGCAGTAAATTCTCTCCAATAGAGTCTGTCAGCATGTAAACAAAAATGGATAATTTGGGAAGAGTAGATACGATTATTCGTGCCTCGTGGCTCGTTTTTGTACTCGCTGATTGTCAACAACTGAGGCACAATTGGAGAGAATTAACTGTACTATTGAAATATCAGGAGACACAGTAGACGCGGCCAATATCATTAAAGAATGTTTTGGAAGCTACAAACACACAACAAAACTTGTGTCCTATTTAGAAAACACCAAATTGCTTAACGAAATTATATACTAACTCCATGAACATAGATTAAGCTGATAATGTTAAAGCCAGAGATAAATTAATGTAAAAACTATTGTATATAGGGTGTCCCAAAATTTACTCAAAATCGAGAAATGACGGATACCTGAAGTCATTTGAAGTAACTTTTTCCTTAGCGCAAATGCAATCCGCGGTTTTGTTTACGAGTTATTAACGAAAAACATTGACCAATGAGAGGTGAGATCAACTAGTGTAAGGCGGCTGAGTCAACAAACGCGCGAAGCAGTTTTCGTTAGTATCTCTATCCTGACCAGTGTTGCCAGGGAATTGATGGCGCGTCAGTCTCCCCGGTCGTCACCCTCCTTTTTCCCCTTCCCGCAGTCGTACACAAGCTTCTCTTTTCCCTCACTTCTACCTGAAAGTCTCGGATAAGAAGATATTGAAATGATGAGGATGCGTGATGGCTAAAAAGCTGACTTACGCATCATCAATTGACGATCTAGTGCTGTTACGTATCCGCTCCATTGCTGCAACTTCACTGATCCTGACCAGTGTATTTAGCAACAGTGGCTACACAAAGAGTGGGGTGACGACGCATGCGCAGAAAGTTCTGCACAGCGGCGGTACAGATTGTACAATACAATAGGTGCCACCCTGTAAACGCGCCACGCCGCTGGCGGAGCTCCGGCGCATGCGTCGCCTACCCCCACTCCTTACGTAGCCACCTTTCCTGAATACAATTTTGACACTTAGTCTATATTATATTAATTATCTCTTAGTCTACAAGTTTAAGTCTGAAGTTTACGCTTATTCTTTATAACTTTGCAATCATCTCCGGGGTGTAATAAGAGTGTAACAATTATGTATTTCGAACTCGTCAGGATGTATACCGTACAAAACTTTCTTTGCCATAGTCAAGACCAAAATTGGCTAATTTCTATCACTGTCCTGCGTGAACAACGCAGAGAAATAGATACATTAAAACGAAAACAGAAGGTAAGGATAAAAATGGCAAAGCTATACATTATCATGGTGAAATATTTCATCAATAAAATGGAAAATTTTATAACATCAGCACTCGTTAAAACAGTCATTTATACACGTAATGTATACCGAAATTTTGGAATACTGCGAATATAAAGAAAATTATTGTTAGTCTTTATGCGAACTTGAATGGACAAATACTTTTTTCCTGGATTTCGCATGGTCAAATACATTTTTCCAAGCATCGTTTTCTTTGTTCACTGTATTTTTCAGGAAAATAAACTAAAATATTAATTATGTGTCGCGTATTTACTTAATATATGTCCAATTTAAAGTTGCCAAGACTTTTATATTCATGTCGTAGCATTTTAGGTGCAAATAGTTTCGTTTCCTTAAATTAATTCCTTACTATTGTATCTGGCCAAATATTTATTTTTAGGGGTAGTACTGCATATGGAAGATGTTGTAGTGGTATTTGGAACTAATCTGTTTTAATGGGTGAGAACGATGTGAAATGTAATGCACTGTACACATTATGTATTTTTAAAATTTTCCATGATGAAACTAAGTCGTCATGCCCGTTGGAGTTCGTATGTCGTATGACTTGGTATGACGAAATATACAGGATATCCCAGGCTTTAATGTTCAAACTTTGTCAGTGTATTCTATGGCACAAAGTAAGAAAAAAATGTTATGTAAACATAGGTCATATAGAGCTTTATTAAGAAGTTATAACAAAAATTTAGGATAGGAATAGTAATTAACTTGCTGTTACTGCGAGCATTGGCTTCACTAGTTCAGCACATGCCGTGTGTTTATGTAAGCTGTGTTTATTAATACATTTCGAAATGTGTATTAATAACCGTTGTTGACAATACATGATTGACATCGATCGAAGATTTTTTTTTATTTTTTATTTTTTTTTTAGTTGATTACTATTCCTATTCTGAATTTTTGTTATAACTTCTCAATAAAGCTCTATATGATCTATGTTTACATAATATTTTTTTCTTACTTTGTGCCGTAGAATATACTGACAAAGTATGAACATTAAAACCTGGGACACCCTGTATAGTCATACTTGGTTAACAGGTAAAGAAACAGAAGCCACATTTTCATTTCTTCAATTCTCTTAGCCTTCTTATTATTGCAAATTTGATGTTATTCTACATAATAATAATTATGTATTTAATACGTAATTAATCAGGACAGAACCGAATTGACGACGAATATAACGCAATCTGAATCGAGAGATCACAATAAATAATGAGTATGGAAAGGATACGAAAACATGACGATAAAACACGTATTTTTAGCACGTTTTTAAAGTTTCAACTATAGTATATTAATCGTTAAATTGAGCATTCAGATCAACGGTCTTTTAATATTGTCGCAAGTGAGCGAAGCGAAACTTACGACGTCGTTAAATTCGGCATACGAGTTTGCAATATTCGAGGAAGCATCAATTGCAGTCACAATAACGTATAGCTTAAAGGGGAATTCTCGTGTAACGAGTAAAAAGGTCGATTTTGTTGTTGTTGCATAAATCAATAGTACAATGTATGAAAAATGTGGCATGTATATTTTTTACTCTACCCATGCAATTTTTTACTCTATGTCCCTGGAATAGCGGACTAAATTTTTACATCGAATTTTAAACTCTGTAAAAACTACATATAAAACTCAGCAAAAACTTTAAACGCGTTTTTCTCGATACCGTGTTTTTTAAATTGGCGGACGGGATAACTCAAAAACTAATCGACTAATTCACTTGAAACAGAGCTTACTTTGTTCGTTACAACTTTGTTCGGGGATTGAACCTAAAGTTAGATTTTATTTTTCATTTGTAATACTTTTGAACAACGCTTTTAAGCTGAAATTGTATACCAAAATGCAAAATTTGCTTATAAACGCTAGATTTTGTTTAATTTGTCAAATTTCTTATTTAAAATAGATTCAATCCCAGCTTAAATTATTTAAGTTTAAGGAAATTTTTGATTTGTTGCTTTCTAGTGTGTGTCATAGATGTTACACTGCTCGCAAACCATGGCTACATCATTGAAAACGAGTATAAGGCTGAATCACTATTTAAAAAGAAGTAACAAAAATTCAACTAAAAAATTTTTTTGTGCAGTTTAAAGGTTTTTCTCTACGCCCCCCCCCCCAAATTCCAGAATATAACTTTAGTTATATTATAATATAACTTTATTGTATATAGTAATATAACTTTTAGTTCTGTATAAAAAAATTAAAAGGAACAAGTTCGATTTCCACGTTGTTATACGAGAATCTTCCCTTAAGCTGACATAAACGATTTTCGGAATTTAATTTTCTTCAAACACTTTTCAACCTTTTTTTATTCGTTTTTCATTAATTTGTAACAGAAAACATTCATTGGCTCAGTCGTGATAGTTGATAGTGTAGAAGTCTTTTTAGTAGTCTTTTTATTTTCTCTAGAATATTTTTTCTTCTTTTTGCCACTAAATTTTTAGGATATATTTACAATAAAGTTACAATACTTTTTGATTCAAGAAATATGAAAACTGAGGGAGCTGCGTGTCTTTGCACAAAAAGTTTTCTAAATGTAGTGAAATAATTAGAAATGTTTAATTTATGTGTCCAGGAACAAGAGAAAAAGGATTTTTGAAATTTTGCATTACATGTTTAAACATCTTTTGAATTATTTCTGTAACTGTTCTTATTTTACATCCATTATTTTTTTTATGTTTTTAACGTTAAAATAAGTTAGTAAGTTTAATGTATGTTGCACATGTTCCTCTTTTGCGCCACATTTTTAAAACTTCTTTGTTCCGATGATTTTGGTTGAAATTAGGTGGGAAATCTTGAAAATTTGAAAAGATATTGAATTGTAAAGTTCATCGTAATAAAACAGTTACTGGGGATGTAGCCATTTTATTCCGGCTTCTTCATGTTTGCGAACATAAATGGAAGTTTGCGCAAACATCTGCAGTCTAATTGTGATCCATGCTGCTTCATTAGCTATATGATAATACTTTGGAAACTCGAAATGGGACGGTATACACGGTGAATAAGCCGGAAAATTTATCACTTTGTAAATCTACGGGGAACATTCAGCACCATTATTTGTCACGAGAGAGACTAGGAAGCTGTAGTTTAATGAAACATAAAAACTAATAAAATCATCGTAATGAAATTGTTAATTTTGTAATAATTTCCTACCTAATGAAATGACCAGTTTGAAATGTTTACGTATTCGAACTGAAACGTGAAAGAGAGGAAAAGCAACTGATTTCTTCTTTTATTAACACTAAACCTACTTATATTTTGTACTGAAAATATTTTTTATAATTTCTTCACCTGTGGCTTTGCAATAAGATATATGATATATTCTTGTTATGTTGGTCTTATTCGGATTTTGAATCTTTAGCCATAAAATCCTTTCAATTTGAAATGCGTTTATGCGAATTTCGCCAACTGTATCTTTTCAATATAACTGTACAACTATTGTAACTAATGTATAACTATTTATAGCGATGTAATTAACAATTTCAACAGATCAAACAATGTTGCATTTTAGACATATACATTCTTTAGAAAAAAGATTCTAGAAATTGAAAAAATTATATCCTCACTTTATTAATTTAGATATTGTTTTTCAAATTAAACTGAAATTTATTATTCGTCATATTTTTTACGGATGGTGGGTTTCTCCAGTGAACATTTTTCACGAACATATTTTTCACACGTACAACAAACATTTGGAATTTCATGTTTATTGCAATATCCAATTTAACAATTTGCTCGTTTCTCAGAAATTGCAGTGGAATCTGTGGATCCTGAGTTTTTCAGAAATTCGGTGATATTCTATTACAGTCAAACCTCCTATGTCATAGTTAATTCGTTTCGTGTTCTACCGAAATCGTGTTATTAAAAACCTAGAAACAATATAAGTCAAAGAAATGCGTTTCGCGTTGTATCGAAACCGTGTTCTCCGAATGTTCTGTCATATATTGAGATAAATTTCGAAACAATAGAAGTCAAGAAATTTATTTTTAAAGTATTTTTAATGATTCCATACAACAAAGACTAACATCGAACATTTTTGTAAAACTAAAATGTACAAATTCCAACATTGCCAAAAATTAGTGGTCAGATGCTTCAACAATTATCGTCACTGTCTTCTGAAATTATTATCCGCTTGATCCTTTTTCTTTCCGTGAGTTTAAAATGGGTATAAGAATGTTTATAAAGCGGTGATTTCACCGCTCTGGTGAGTTCAGTGTTGAGAGCGAAGCGGCGCAAATATGCAACCTTGGTTAAAGCCCTTTTTTTCAATTATTTACTGTAGCTTTTCGAGAAAGGGCGCGCGCGGTGTGTAAATAAATTACTTATAAACGACACCTGGGGAAAAGGATTTACCGCAAATATCTCCTCTCGTGTTCCGACGCGAAAGCCGTGAAAATCTAGCTTCCGTATTCGAAACACTTTTTCCATTTCAGCCTGAGACCCGCCGAGGTCCATTCGTAATCCCTCAGCTGGTGAAGTTGTTCAAATAGTTTCTGTTATCTCCAGCATACGACTTGCTGGGAAACCATCTTATTCCGATTAGGGATTTCGGTGTCATAATAAGCGTCGTCACACAACTCTCTTATTTGCTCTCGTTTGACCTAAATCGTCTGTTGAAGCATAATAAACGAACTCGCGAGTATCAGAATTGAGTAGAAAATCAATGTCTTGGTTAACACGTTGACTGCCGTGTCACCCGTATTCGGGTGACAGCAAAATGTTCTCATCAGGCCACGTCACCCGTAATTCGGGTGACGCTGATTTGACTACTTACAAAGGATTTACGAAAATATTTGGACAAATATTCTACAGGAAGTAATGAAACTATTGAATTCTTATAAAAATGGTTTATCAAAAAAATTATTCGCAGTGTATAATATTAAAACATTCTCTGCAAAGTTGAGGTTGATCAGGACAGCTTGGACAAAAAGTTGTTGGTTTTTTTCAGATATGCTCGTGCCTCTGATCGGTCCATTTCGTATCTTTTATTTGAGCTCTTCACTTTACTGTAATGAAAAATGGTGATTTTTTAATGTTTATACGAAATTATTTATACTGAGAAAAATATCATTATCCTGAGATAACAAATACAAGTAAATCTTCTCGAAAGTTAGCATTCATATTTTTAAACGTGTTAAAACGCAAACCCTTAAATATATCGACTTAAAAACAAAGTGACCGACTTAAAAACAAAGTGACTTACGCCACTTTCAAAATAAACGGCTCATTTCTTTCTTCTTCCATGACCAATTCTCGTAAAATCTCGTCAATAGTATCTTCGTAACATTCATTATCACTAAGATTGTATTTATCAGTATCCGAATCAGAATCTGACGATGTAATTCTATCTATGCTTCTTCTTCCCGGGCAATCCGATCTCTTTTCATTATTGAAAAAAATAAGGACAGAAATTTTAAGTTATACCATTCGGTACTCGGCAAAGATTCCAACTGTTCATGCAGAAACAGAAACAGACATGAATTAACAGCGCACGCTTCCTATAGCGGCACGGGTGGCCTGTAGGAAATTTTGTTGTAAATACGCGTGGCAGTCAATGTGTTAAAATATGGCATGAAAGTGCAAGTTATTAAATTCAATTTGTGATGCTTATTTGAAAAAATCTATGCATACTTCTACAAACAAGAATTTTATTTTAAAAAAGAAAATATTGACATCTATTTCTCTAGACGAGAATTTTATTTCATTTTTAAGTTTATTATCGCTGTTTGTCGGTTTCTTACCATTCTCGCAAGTTAGGTCTTGCGACAAGATGTGTCGTACGACAATTTTTAGTATAGCACGTGTTTACCTCGAGCTCTTCAGCCGCGATTTTTCGCCGCTCTTTATTATTTTATTTTAATCGCGACCTAAGTCCATTACGTGGTGACAGCTACAAATTCTCGCGACTACATATTTGTATTTATAAAGCGATTACAAGTTTCGGTTTTCCACGTGCATCGCTCACGGTGGACGACGAAGTGTAAACTCGATTTAGAAATGTGTCGGTGCGTCCGATAATTAGTCCTCATACGTCGATGAGGTCGCACCCTGTAACTGGAGTATGACATAGCACTTCGAGTGCACAAGATTCAATTCTACGTACACGACAAGCTTTTTCATTTGCTCTTTAATCTGCAAGAATATTTCATTTCAACGCAGAAGAATGGAACTACTGTAGGATCATTTCCGCATGAAAAACAGAGCCTTAATTAAAAGGATTTATTGAAGAGACAATAATATACAAAAAGAATTTAAATACCCTTCGTCTTAAAGATGTCAAACTGATCTACCGAACTCGTACACATTCGTCATACTCCTTAAAATCACTCTTTATCTTCATCGTTCCAATTTCTGCACGCGTAGTCTTCGAAGATCGCTATCTCTCTCTCTCTCTCTCTCTCTCTCTCTCTCTCGCATACACTCGTACCGCACGCACAAAGGCCCAAACATTTGTGATGCCTTCGCCGGAAAAGTCGCTCGCCTCAATCGAAAATCGTTCTCGTACCAAACTTCCCCGAACTCAGACAAAGACAACGCTTCCTACGCTACTATAAATTGGCAAGAAGCATTTAACCTCTTCGTAACCCCGGACGAGATATCTCGCGACCCGATACTAACCGATTAATGCTTTTGACGAGATATCTCGTGACCCGATACGAACCGATTAACGCTTTCGACGAGATATCTCGCGACCCGATGCCGATTAGCGCTTTTGACGAGATACAGTAATTTCTCCCTAATTTGCGTTCATATCGCGCGAGAAATATCCGTTAGTAGCATATAGAATGCACTGTCTGATGATGAACTTCCGTTATTATCCCGTAGAAAGTAAATAAAATTAATTTCAACGAATTAATAAAAATTGCATTTGAAAAATTTTGCAATGAAAATACGGTTTGGAATGACGTTGGCTGATTAAAATAACGGCGAAGTGTTTGGTAAAAAGACAAAATTATTTTTCGAACAACCGAATGTGCGGACATCTTTTAAAACGGAATAACTTTTCTGAAATTGAACCAAACGATTTATATGATATGTTTGCAGTTTGGCATGAAAGTTTTTAAAACGACCGAATTTTAGCCAATATTTTCACACTTGGAACGAACTGCTTTCAGAGTTTACTTGAGCATTATGAATCACGAGCACTGTCAAACAATATGAACTGTATTATAACATTCGCAATTTGCTTAAAATGCAGTAATTCATTGCAACACGAGAATTAAGTAGAAAATACTGCGATACTGAAAAAGGCATTGGGAACGAACGATCGTTCTCGCATGCAAGTTGTTTAACGTCGATGCTTATTCGTCGCTTAGGCGTCTTCCTTTCAGCTATAGTAAGAATGGAATAAATTATGAAATATATTTGTCTATAATATCGGATCATTGATGTTGACTTGCGAGATATGTCGTCCAGGGTTACGGAGGGATTGATAAAAAATGAGCAACAAACTTTATTTATTGTTTTATTTATTCCATGTGTTTCGCGTATTTCATGTATAACCTGTGCCAGCAAAATAAATAGTACAATATAATTCAGCACTGCAAATCAAGTATGAAAAATACGTCGAAATCTCGATTACAAAAACGAGAATTTATTCCGACACTATTTCCTGCAGATCGATGAAAAAGAATTAATTCGAACGAACATCCGCAGATACGGTAACATCCGCCGACCAATCAGCCGCCACGATCTAGGTTACATATGTATATCGCAGCGAAACCGTGTTGAACGTGGAAAAATATGAAAAATTCGAAAGACACTCGCTGCCTATACTTTCACAGAAGAAAACAAAAGGAAGGAGCCATACTCTTCGCCTTGCAGTTTCCACGCAAGCTCGAGGTATCGCCGTGCCACTTCGCCCGAGCGAAAAGCGGCGGGCGTTATTGCATCGCGAGAAACGGGTCGGCTGTCTTTCACAGAAATTATGATCTGCGTCGCTTTTGTCGCGCAAATGATTACTTCCATTGCCAGAAGGCCGTTGCGGAACCAGCCCCGCTGAATGCCGCGGCCCGTTCTCTCGTTTGCAAATTCAAATTTTCAGAACAGAACCGCGGAATGCCGGGACCGCGCGAATCGCCATACTTGCCCACGCATCGGGACACAATGCGGCCATTCTACGATCGCATTGTCGCCGAAGGATCGACATATATTAAATTCGGAACCTGTTTTCGGGGGGCACGAAAGAAGTGGTCAATTGTCACATCTTATGCAAATGCCACGTCATATATGTAGAAATGGTGAAATGTCACATATTCGAAGAAATGTTAAAGTAACACGTTTTAAGGATATATTAAATTGTCACATCTTTCAAAAAAAAAACGTTAAAATGTCATATCTTTAAAAAAAAATATTAAAATGACACGTTTAAAAGAAATGTTATAATGACATGTTTCAGAGAAGTGTTAAAATGTTACATTTCAATGAAATGTTAAAAGATATCATATATTAAAGAAATATTCAAATATCACGCATGTAAAAACTATTAAAAGATCACATTGTAAAAAAATATAAAAATTCCCGATTTTGTAGAAATGTTAAAATGTCGCATTTTAAAGAAATATTAAAATGTCACACTTGAAAGTAATAATAAAATGTCACACTTGAAAGTAATAAAGTAGTAATAAAATGTCACATTTTAAAGAAATTCATTTTACGATGCAAACAGAAATAAATGAAATGTTTTGCAGTATCTAGAAAAAGAAAATGGGTCACTTTCCACTCTGCTGAACATATAATTTAATAACTATATTTAAAGCATGAATCAGTAAGTCTTTTTGCCTAAATTGTTCTCGTAGAAGCAAAGAATACTGTTTAACAATTTCATCCAATGTTGCAAATGATTGAATGCATTTGTAATAAAAATACAAAATTAGTTAATTCTTATTATAATTTCGAATTGACGCGACGTTTTCTCGAGAATACATGATAATATAGTAATAGATATTCAGATCTCACCCTCGGAAGGATTAATTAGAAATTTCTTTGGTGCGATAAATTCATTTGTCAAGCAGAAGACATTATAATTCATAACGCGTGGAATCAATTAATCATCTGCAGAATATTGAATTAACCAAGACGAGTTGAATTATCAGTTACTAAATTAAACATCATTTTCAGTTCGCCTATTCACATTTTTCTGAAAATTATGTTTTAAATTAAATGTAACTGAAATTTAATTTGACCTTTTTTAAAACTGCATCTTGTAAATTGAATACTATATTGCATCTGCATCTATACATATATTATAGAACACAAATGCATTTAAAAAACTTCATTTTCCTAAAAATAATGTCTTCAATATTTAATAAATATTACAAATTAATTTATGCACAACTGAAATGAGTTGCATCCGATGTTCCCGAGAACTGCACCTCGAAAATTTAACGTGCATTGCAAATAGATTTGTACGGAGTTGCAATGAATTTGCTTTCAGATGCTCAATAAATAAAAGGTACAACCTAACATTGTGTAGGACAAATATTAATAAGTTCAACAATAAATAATTGTCTGACTTCAGAAGAAGAAACTGTATTTACGTCACTGTACAATGCACAACGTTCTATCTCCGTGAGAACAATTAATTTAGGAATAAGTTAGTGAAGAAAATAGCAAATAATAATTAACACAACGTGTACAGTGTATATCGTATCCAATTTAAAAAGCGCCCCAGATGTTTAATATCAGTTGTTAATAATTTCATAGATAGATCAATTACATTTTTCCATGTTGTTCGTTTCCATGTTACGTTAAATTCATTTCTATCGAAACTCTGCTGTTTTTTTCCCAGCAAAATTCACACAATCAGCAATCAATTTTTATAATAGCAACAATTTTCCCGAAAGATCGGAGTTTATTGAAGCAGCGAGTTTCCTGATTTTTCAGCAAACGAGAAAAGATCTCCAGGATCATCTCGGACGGTCGAAGTACCGCGGAAATACATGGAAAAAGGAAAATATCGTTAACTTCTCGGCCTCGTGGACATTCCAGAAATATTCTACATTCAAACAGTCTGTTTGCAGAACTATCTTAGACGTCCGAAAGGTACGCGAAATACGGGGAAAAAAGAGAATTCGCGGAACTTCATAACCCGGTGCATCGAAACCTGAAACTGGGTCGCGTTTCGTTTTCTGTCTCAGCGCGTACTACCTGCGTGTTTCGCGAAAGCGCGTTTTCAGGATTTCTTTTTTCTTTTCTCTTTCTTTCTCTTTCTCTTTCTCTCTCCCCCTCTCTAACCCGTTACGCCCGCAGCGGCCTCGTTGCCGAGGATGCAGGAGTTTCGATAATTAAATATGTAATTGAGATCGCGGAAGCAATTCTACATTTCCCTACTCGCTGCTCGCGGCCTTTATGCGATCGCGAAACGCGGAAAATTCTGTTTGGCCTTTTTCCTTTTACAGGGTTTGTTTCGTGGCCGCAAGTTTCGCGGTATGGAAGCATTGTTCGCAGTTTTCTGGTGGATGCGTGGCCGCCTCGTTCCCAACGTTCCGAAACTGCGGATTTTGTAATGGTCGAAAGTTTTGAAAATTTGGGCTTCGCTCGGCAATGCATCGTCGTTCTCCAGTGATTTTATTAACTATTTGAAATGCCAGTGGTAATAATTACAGACGTTGAACATTACGTTGCGATAAAAGTACTGTATTTTAGGACTTGAATATATAATCTGCTACATTAAACTGCGTGCGAAGTGTTCATTTTATTTGATAACGTGCTGATATCTTTCGGTACTTTCATTTGTTTTTGTAAACGTTGTTGTACTGAGCGGAAAATCATAAAATTTTGCAATTGGTAAAATTACAGTCGTGGACAAATACAATGGTTCGTTTGGAAAGTAATTTCGTTTTTCAGAAAACGCTTGATTCAATATTTTGTGGATAAAGAGCTGAACTTCTACGAACATGGGATTTCACAGTTACCACAATTAGCACATATTGAATACAATTTATAGATAACAAATAAATATTAAACGATCGCTTTCATTTTCCGTTGAAGAATCGAAAGTACTTTTAAACTGTATCACATTTTAGCACTGGCGTTCTGTCAACACATCTCTCCGTGCACAACGCACAATTTTTATCTTGAACAGCAAGATAACCCTTTTCAGTGATAAAAAAGCAAAATATGCCGAAAATGTTGTTTTTGTTTCTGCATGATGTCTCAAAAGTCACTCGCAATCGAGAAATAAGAGATTTCTCAGGTCATTTGAAATAACTTTTTCCTTAGCGCAAATGCAATCCGTGGCTTTGTTTACGAGTTATTATATAAAAAGCAGTGACCAATGAGAGGCGAGATCAGCTGGCGTGAGGTGACCGAGGTAATGAATGGAACTGGGATTCGTCCCGTCGTTGACTCGGCCGCCTGGCGCCAGCCGAACTCGCCTCTCATTGATCAGTGCTTTCTCAGACTTTTGAGGCAACTTGTATATTTGATGGGATACCTGAAAAAAACTATTGCACAGAATCAAACGAAATTTATTACAAGTAAGCCTTGAAATGACAGCTGTCAAAATATACAATGACAATACGGTTTGGAATGAAGTTGGCTGATTAAAAAAACCGGCGAAGTGTTCGGTAAAAAGACAAAATTATTTTTCGAACAACCGAATATGCGGATACCTTTTAAAATTTATTGAAGAGACAATAATATACAAAAAGAATTTAAATACCCTTTGTCTTCAAGATGTCTGACTGATCTACTGAACTCGTACACATTAGTCACACTCCTTAAAATCACTTTGTTTTCATCGTTCCAATTTCTGCACGCGTAGTCTTCGAAGATCGCTATCTCTCTCTCTCTCTCTCTCTCTCTCTCTCTCTCTCTCTCTCCCCCTCTCTCTCCCTCACGCATACACTCGTACCGCACGCACAAAAGCCCGAACATTTATGATGCCTTCGCCGGAAAAGTCGCTCGCCCCAATCGAAAATCGCTCTCGTACCAAACTTTCCTGAACTCGGACAAAGACAACGCTTTCTACGCTACTATAAATTGGCAAAAAGCATTTAATCCCTTCATAACCCCGGACGAAATATCTCGCGACCCGATACTAACCGATTAACGCTTTTGACGAGATATCTCGCGATCCGATGCCGATTAGCGCTTTCGACGAGATACAGTAATTTCTTTCTAATTCGCGTTCATATCGCGCGAGAAATACCCGTTAGTAGCATATAGAATGCACTGTCTGAAGATGAACTTCCGGTAATATCACGTAGAAAGTAAATAAAATTAATTTCGACGAATTAATAAAAATTGCATTTGAAAAATTTTGCAATGAAAATACGGTTTGGAATGACGTTGGCTGATTAAAATAACGGCGAAGTGTTTGGTAAAAAGAGAAAATTATTTTTCGAACAACCGAATGTGCGGACATCTTTTAAAACGGAATAACTTTTCTAAAATTGAACCAAACGATTTATATGATATGTTTGCAGTTTGGCATGAAAGTTTTTAAAACGACCGAATTTTAGCCAACATTTTCACACTTGGAACGAACTGCTTTCAGAGTTTACTTGAGCATTATGAATCACGAGCACTGTCAAACAATATGAACTGTATTATAACATTCGCAATTTGCTTAAAATGCAGTAATTCATTGCAACACGAGAATTAAGTAGAAAATACTGCGATACTGAAAAAGGCATTGGGAACGAACGATCGTTCTCGCATGCAAGTTGTTTAACGTCGACGCTTATTGTTCGCTTTTCCGCGAGTAATTGCCATTGAATCATGTTAATGGCGCTCGGTAGTTGTTACCAGCGTTTCGAAATTCGGCGAATAAATCTGATTAAAATGATAACCCGGGTCGTATTTAATATCAACTAGACAGCTTTCTGCGACTTTGCTCCCACAGAGGTTCTAAATCAACGCGTTTTTCTTCCGGTTAATCATCCCGTAAATTATCGTTCCCTTAATGCCGTGGTTCTTGCTACGTTATTGGCTCCCGGAGCCGTTCTTCATAACGCGATCTTAAAGGATGCAGCCTGCATCCCCGATGCGTGATGCCGCGGTAAAAGTACACTCGAGACGCGACGACCTTAATGCATTCTTCATGGAAATAGTTGGCTGGCACGGTCCGAATATCGAGTTCCTATTATTTATCGACTGCGCCGCTGCGAGAACCATCGGCGCAAGGAAAAACGAGACATTATTTCCGCTTTTCGATTTTTTCTTTTCGCAGAAATCCATGGAATCCATTAACCCTTTCGCAGTGAATCCCGAGATATTCTCGGGCGAAGCGTCAAGTACCAAAAGAAGAATCTGTAGATTTTCTTGAGCACTCTTCACAATGCAGCGTTCATTCCAGTCGACAGAAAAAGATAATAAAATCAAGAATATTCCGGAGACCATACGCGATTACAATTGTACAATGAGAGGCGTTGATAAATCGGATGAAAATGTCAAATACTATGATGTAACACGTAGCAGAGGGAATAAATATTATCATAAAATTTTCGTATAATACATCTTTTAGATCAACCAGTATGGAATGCTTACATATGAGCCGTTTATTTTGAAAGTGGCATAAGTCACTTTTTCAAAAAAATCGAGTTAATGGTAACAATAATTACAATTGGACGGTATCTTTTCATTTTAAAAAAATTTGCAATCAATAAGTTGAGAACTATTGAGATTTGTTCGAGAGAAGTTTTGCTAATTAACGGTATAACAAACATGTTTATTTTGAAAGTGGCGTAAGTCGCTGTACTCAGGAAATTAATTGCGGGGCTTAGTGTAAAAGAAATAGAAACGTGTGATAAGTGTGTGTGAAGTATTGTTTTGAATTATTTTCAGTATTTTTAAAAAAGTTGTGGTCACTGGACTTATTTTTATAAGTGCGAAAGAATAGTGCAGTTTTGCAAATTATATATATTATAAATATATAAAATATATATATTATATATATTTATGTTATACGCTGGATCTCGTCCTGTTTCTTCAGCAAAATACAAAGACATGATGAACTTGCTTAATTATATACCCCCAATATACCACAGTTATTTTAAAAATTTGAAACAAAAACACGATTTCCGAGGACTTAATCACTCCTATTGATGACGAAAATTAAATTCAACTGATGTATTTTCATATAAATTACTTATACTTATGTTTCAAAATGTACTAATTATTTTTGTATTTTACGAATATTAAAATAAAAAATACTTAAATCAAACCTTTATATTAAATATGTTCATGGTATAAATTATTATTATATATGTAATTTATTCAACAACTTTAGTAAATCACTGTTCTTTTAAAACATCACTTCAGTAAAATACGTCGGATAAAATTAATATATGTCGGTCATTTTTCTAAACTATTTATTTTGAAAGTGGCTTAAGTCACTTTGCCGTAATGAAAAGTGGTGATTTTTTAATGTTTATACGAAATTATTTATACTGAGAAAAATATCAGTATCCTGAGATAACAACTACAAGTAAATCTTCTCGAAAGTTAGCATCCATATTTTTAAATGTGTTAAAACGCAAATCCTTAAATATATCGACTTCAAAACAAAGTGACTTATGCCACTTTCAAAATAAACGGCTCATATTATATAAAACGGAAGATGGAACAAGAACGCATTCGCATCTTCAAATAATAGATGATCTAATTGCAACGCAACACCAAACATTACCAGAAACGATTCCAATTATACTTGGAATGGTATTTTTATTGCATTTGCTTTCAACATACAAAGTTTCATGTTGGCGTAGTCGACATGTTAGAATTAGAGAGTATTTGAAAAAATATTTCAATAGATATTTGAGCGAGTAACAAATAAAATATAATAAAAATACATTTTACATCCAAATAACGAAATATCATTTGAAAATTTTATTTGACCGCTCAAATGAACTAACATATGGTTATTTCAAACAACATGTAGTCAAAGAAAATAACGTATTATCTTAATTATCATTTTTTCAATAATTTATTTCGACAATGCCCAGGCCTGGTACATACAAAATATCGGTAGATTTAGTGTTAATATGCTACGAGGTTTGCGAGATGCAACACGATCGAGTGAATTCGACGTGCATTTTGAGAATCAACGTGAAAGCAATATTTTTTCTCGGTAACCCCATCGAACGAAGAAGCGGAGCAAAGCATAATTTTATGAATAGATGTAACCATCGTGCTCGAGGATCGAACTCCTCGCTCGATGTGATCGCAACTCAGCTGCGTAATTAATTAAAGTAGGTTACTTTTCACGAGGAAACTGGTTCGCCGGCGAAGCGCGCACGGTCTATTTATTATCTTCTCTCTTTCTCCGCGTGCCAGTGATTGTTTGCTAATTCATGGTTACGATTGTTTGCTAATTCATGGTTTGGTAATTTTCGAGACTAGTATATCGATACTCATAGTACACACTATAGTGATTTACTTGCGACTATAGTTACGTGTTTGTTTACGATAAAACAAAATTATGCAACATTAATATTTTTACGAAACATTTGACATTCCACGGATATAAACTTCGATTAGTTGCAGACATTTTTCGAATTAATTTAATACTAATTAATTTAATAATAAATCAATTTTATTGGATGCCAGTTAGAGTTCCAATTTAACTCGTTAAATGTAAATTAAATAGTTTCTGGAGAAATGTTTAATGAAGATTGATGACTATTCTGCGGATTTTATGCACTTATGACGAAAAAAGTCGTCAGTTAATACACGTAACGGTGAAAACATTGTAAAACTGTTATTGCGATTGTGTTATATATTATATGTTATTAAAAAATTTTAACGTTTACATGAGAAAAGACCATCAAACATTTATTTTCACTCCTAGTCTTTAAGATTTTGATGTCTAATTTTCTAGTTACTTTACTTGTGCATCATTCAAAAAATTCGAACACTTATATTTCGATAATTTAATTAACACTAAACTTATCACAGTCAAATGACCAGTTTCTCATTTTACAATTATAAAAATTGTAAAGACAATTTCATGGGAAATGATTGAATAAAGTATAGTCCTCACGCGACAAGAAGGCACATTTGTGTTTATATTCCCCCTCTTATTAGCTGCCCCGCTACCGCAGCCGTCGATCGCTATTGGCCGACGGCGATCTTCGTCACCGTTTTCGGGGAATAGCCGACAGCTGCGGCAGTGGGGCAACTCGTAAGAGGGGGAATGTAAACATAAAGGTGCCTTCTTGTCACGTAAGAACACTATAGATTATTGCAGTACCTACTACAATGGAGATTGTAGAAAATTTCAATAAATTGGATCTTCCCATTTTTTCGAGGCAACGTCCACCGGTCAATTTTACTACTCGGTAGGTTTAGCTTTAATAAACATTCTTTCAAAAATCTGATTCTCGATTCACGGAAATAAAATTGTTTTCTATTTTCTAAACAACGAAATTACAATAGGTCTCCTTTGGATAAAACTATACGAGCGCGTAACAAAAATTTGATCGCTTCACACGGATTGCAATCATTGAACGTCTAAAGATCTAACCGGACTTAAACACAGGCAACAGTGCAGCAGATATAAACGTCCGCATTCGTTCAGACAATCGTTAACTTTCTCTCGGCATGGCAGCGTCGATCGCGGAACGCGCGGGAGTAAGTGTTCGCGAGTGGTTCACGGATACACGTCCGCGGCCGTCAAGGAAGGCCGGCTCGCAAAAACATAATAATTAGCCGGTCAGCGGATCGTGATTGCACATTTAGTTCCGAGAATGAAAGGGTCAATTAAGTCCGTAACACTACGCTCTCGGATTTTGTTGGCCTCGACGCGCAGTGGTCCGGATTGAGAAATTGGCTGTTTATTTGCGAAAAGTTCAATTTCCTCAGATCAGATAATTAAATGAACTAATTCGTGAGACGTTGTTTAGTAGTCTTGACAATTTCATGCGTATAGTACTCTTATCTCGATTATTGCTAGTTTATCAATAGAATTAAGAATTACTTGTTCTATGTGATCTTTTCATCATTAGATTGCGAATTTTATTCATTTATAGCAAAAATGAGAAATGTCGAATACAAAACTGAAACGACATTGGAAAAATTCAAGGATAACGTTACATTATTTTCAACTTATTATGATTGTTAAAAGAAAAAAGACGTTTTCATGTAGCTTACATTCCTTACAATTTAACTTGGACAATTTTTATTTTGCATGCAAATGTCTCAACATATAAGACTGATCAATCAAAAACGATAGAAATGATTTGGTTACATCGATCTGTAGTATCAGCTGCTTTTATTTAGATAACATCGCATTAAATATGACTTTTTTTATTGGATATTAATTGTTACGCTGTCACAGGGCAAAGACAATGGGTTCAGTTTCGTTAGAAAACTTTCCATAAAATAACTGCTCACTTCATGCTTTATGACTTAAGAGTCTTAATATTTGTACACAATAGGGTAAGTGTATCAATTATTGTCTTCTCCTCTGGTTAATTGTGCACTCGCAATAATTTTACTTATATTCGAAAACAACATTATTAAATTAAGGATATTGAATTTTTTAAATAAAATTTGATCTGTAATTTTTATATCCGAATCAAAACGTTAACTTCTTAAGATCAATAAAATGCGGAAACCAACTTTTCAAATTTCTGACAATGGTTTCATGTGCTTTTGCCTTGATCTTGTTAAAAGACTTAACAAATAAAGATGAAAAACAATACAAGAACGATGTTTTTCAAAACAAAACTGGATAAAATTACAGAAAAATAATAATACAATCGACTTCTTAAATATATTTTTTTATTTAACACTAGAACTACTAAACAAATCAATGATTTATATTATAAATAATGGTTTTGAGAGAAATTTAATAAACTTTTCACAAGATTAAATATTTACGATTTAGTAGTTCAGCAAAAGATGTTCTTGTTAATTTGACGCTCTATAGTTCTCAAAAAATTAATTACTTCGTTATTTACGCGGAACAAATAAGTGAACAATCACACAGCAGAAGAAAACATTAAATCTATCGAATGTCGTATGGGACATAACTGTGGAAAATTCAAATCGAAATTCAAACCGCAAGAACTCTCATAGACCGGTCTATTATATTTCCTGTACTCTTAACATATTATCATCACATATACATATATTTTAATAACATATGATTAACCCTTTGCGGCCATATGTCCACTCTCAGTGACCAAAGTTTTTTTTACCGTTCCAGTCCTATGTCTGCTCTCAGATACCACAGCAAAAAACCATACTAATCTTATTTTATATTATTAGGTAAAATGGTGAATATTATTATGAAAAGGACGGATTTTTAAGGGAGGAAAACCTTTTATTTATTCAAGAAAATGAGAAAAACACGTTACTCAAAGTATCGCCCATCTGAATTTATGATTCTTTCGAAGCGGTCCACAAATCGATCCAATTTTTTATATCTTCGAAAGATTGGCCGTGTGCCAGCCAAATCATTTCGCATGCTTCGGAACAAATAGAAATCAGAAAACAGAAAACATTAAGGGTGTAGGACGCCAAACTAATTATTTTTGCGACACATGTTCTCGAAAACCAGAGCTTCATATTGGAGATTGCTTTGAAAGATACCACGCGATGGAGAAGAACTATAAAATATAATTTTTACATAAAATTAAAATATATTATTGCGTTACATGTATCTAAAGTTTAAAAGAGAATGAATAAATTTTGTTTTTCCTTCATCACCTTGCATATTAAGTATTACTGTTCGTTCAACGAAAATTAATTCCGACCAGCATGACACCTATGTATAAACTTAATCCGACCGCAAAGGATTAATACACAGAGTTCTAATTACTAATATGCATACTATAAATTTTCATTTGATTTTCCCTGAATTCTCTCAACGGAGCTTCCAAAGGGCAGACATTATTTTATGAAATATCATGTTGTCCAAGCCTTTCGACCCACAAACTAATACGACAAGATAGGAATTCAGATGAGGCGAACAATGTAACAATATAATGAAATTATTAGGTCTACCGGAAAGTTCTGTCCGTTTTTGAATTGAAATATAACACATTTTTCATACATTTAATAATATTTATTGTAAAATATACTTTCCATCGTTACTTGTGACTTCTTGCCAGCCTGATGGCAACTTGTGAATGCCATTATTAAAAAATGATTTATTTTTAGAGGCGAAGAACTCAACTAGTGCTTGGTTGACATCAGCTTCAGTTTTGAATTTTTTTTCCTGCAAAAAGTTTTGCAAAGAGAGAAACAAGTGATAATCGGAGGGTGCTAGGTCTGAGGAGTATGGTGGATGTGACAGAATTTCCCAGCCTAGCTCTGCGATTTTCTGACGAGTCGCCAAAGCAGCATGTGGTCTGGCATTATCATCGGTAGCCATGTTTTCACGATCGCGTCTCACTTAATAATGACACGAGACATCTTTGTTTCAGTTTATTTAGGAGAGTACATGTGTGTAAATGCAATGATAAAGAGAGATAGTCATATATGTCTCAAATCAACATGTGCATATGGATTGAAACTTGAAGCGACACTATCGGACAGAACTTTCCGGTAGACCTAATATATTTCTTTTGATCTTCCCCGACTGGAATTGCGTCAACCAATATCCTCTAACTTCTCCCCAACTTACAGTGTCATCTTCCGCGCTCTGTCAATGACTCGACATTTGCGCAACGCTGTCAGTCGGTGCACCGTCAGCATCAGCATCAACATCGGCATTGACCGTCGCGTCGCGTTGCTCGCAAATTGATCATCTCGCGCGGTCTTTTTTCGCGGAATAACAATGCGTGCACTCGTGCCGCGCGAAACCCCGCTACACATGTACCAGCCAATAACATTGCTAACGCTCTGTAACGCGATCAACTTCGTCCTCTTCCGTAATGGTTTTCAAGCTTTACATTTTTTCCTCTCTCTCTCTTTCTCTCTCTTTCTCTCCTGTTCCCTCTGTCTCTATCGCTCAGCACCCGCGCTTCAGCCCGCTTCCTTTACACGTGCCGCATGAAATATTGCGCGCGTCGAGCGCCGGTGAAATTAATTTCGTCGCGTCCCACCGTGACAGGACGCGGCGAACTGAATCATTTATTTATGTGGAAGGTCCCGAGCCTTTTTTCACCGCCGTAGAAAACTGGGAAACGCCGCGCAAATCAAGTGGTTATTGCATTGAGTGCTTCACCGTGGGGAAGCTTGTCTGTCCGCGGCAAGATGGACAACGCGTCCTCTTCTGCGGATCCTGACGAGGACAACGAAACTGTTGTTCATTTTACGGTTCTTATCCTCTCGATTTCTTTGTCGGGATAATTCGAACGCGATGCTTTGTGTATTTGGGCCAGACATGTATTGATCGTGTGCGAAATGTTCGATCGTTTGACGAATTTCCGTCATACAGCGAATTTTTGTCGGAACTTCTATCGAACGAATTTTGTATGCGCAACTGTTTTTTAACATTTTGTCTACCTTCAGCCGCCAAAGCTATTTTACCGTTTCAATCGTATGTCTGCTCACAGTCAATTTCACAGCAAAGACCCATACTTATATTATATTATTAAGTGTATGCATTGCAAATGATCAATATTTAAAACTAAGATGCTACTTAACCGGTACCATTCAAACAAACAGAAAATATATTCCAGATGTGATTAAGAAATTAGCTGTAACAAAAAATAATACTACTGTTGTCTATCGATCAGGTGATGTTTTATTAATATTAGCTACGATACCTCGGATATGAAAACTATGCGAAGAAGATTAAAAGAAGTTAACACCGTCAACATTAGCAAACCAAAAGTTATTATAAATTACAGTTTAAATATGGGAGGTGTCGATAAGGCTGACCAATATTATATAATGTTTATATTGTTTATATTCTTTTATGAAAAAATCATGTGAATGGTGGAAAGTTAGAAGAGAAAACAAGAAGCCCATGTCACATTTTATGTTTGTCCGGAAATTGGTGGAACAAGTTGTAGGTGATTTTCGTGATAGAGCATCATCAAAATCAGGAAGACTATAGTCCTCGAATAAAGAGGAAGGGCTTAATGGCAAATTACATATTAGGTCTACCGGAAAGTTCTGTCCGATAGTGTCGCTTCAAGTTTCAATCCATATGCACATGTTGATTTGAGACATATATGACTATCTCTCTTTATCATTGCATTTACACACATGTACTCTCCTAAATAAACTGAAACAAAGATGTCTCGTGTCATTATTAAGTGAGACGCGATTGTGAAGACATGGCTACCGATGATAATGCCAGACCACATGCTGCTTTGGCGACTCGTCAGAAAATCGCAGAGCTAGGCTGGGAAATTCTGTCGCATCCACCATACTCCCCAGACCTAGCACCCTCCGATTATCACTTGTTTCTCTCTTTGCAAAACTTTTTACAGGAAAAAAAAAGCAAAACTGAAGCTGATGTCAACCAAGCACTAGTTGAGTTCTTCGCCTCTAAAAATAAATCATTTTTTAAAAATGGTATTTACAAGTTGTCATCACGCTGGCAAGAAGTCATAAGTAACGATGGAAAGTATATTCTACAATAAATATTATTAAATGTATGAAAATTGTGTTATATTTCAATTCAAAAACGGACAGAACTTTCCGGTAGACTTAATATATTGCGGCACTGTGAACACGTAAAGAGTAAAGATCGTTCTGTATGTTCAAACAGAAAAATTAAGGGCGGAAGACGCTAAACTAATTATTTTAGCGACACATGTTCTCGAAAATCGGGGCTTCCTATTGGAAACTGTTTCAAAAGATAACCACACGATGGAGAACTATAAAATATAGCTTTTACATAAAATTATTATTATATTATTGCGTTACATATATCTAGAGTTTAAAAAAGAATTAATAAATTTTGTTTCTCCTTTATAATCTCTTGTATATTATGTATTACTGTTCGTTCAACGAAATTTATTCCGACGAGCATGATACCCACGTGTAAACTTAATACGACTGCAAAGAGCTAATTTACGGGGTACTTTTTTTTACATGAATCTTTTTTTTACGCGATCAATTATAACGCTATTGCGCGGTATGTTTTATAAGCGATCAGAATTTACGCGGCCAGTAAATATCTGTAAAACCTTTGAATTAGCCAAAAAATTTAAAAGCATCATTATAGACATTAATTCAAATATTGAACGAGCCATCAAACTTCAACGAAATTTAATGAAGCGTTGCAGCGAATACGAGCAAAAGGAAATATTGAGGTAAAATTGTCGTAAAAAATTAACATTAACAATTACATTAACGATGCAAATGGAGTCGGTCTTCCAAATATTTCAAATGATCAAAATTATGAGTTTGTGCCAATTAAAAGGAAAATATCGATCGATTTAAATTACAGTAGCGATAATGACACCGAATTAAATTTTCGTTTTCTGAAATGACGTACCGTAAAAATTTGTGGAGAGGAGATACGATTATTCGAACAATTATTGCCGATTGTCAACTATGAAAACGAGTCGTGAGACTACGTGTGGCTGAGATACAGGGTGAGTCATATAACTGGCGCACCCCAAATAACTTTTAAATTATTCGTGTTATTCAAAATTGTTAAATACGAAAGTTGTAGAGTTTTATAAGGGGGAGGTGATGTCGTATTCACCTTTTTTTTGTATATAGTGCATATTTTCAAATTTGAGGGTCAATATCTTTTTCTTAAATGGTAAGGTATATTTTTCACATCGTAGATTGAAACATGTTAAATTCTAAGTAGAAAAGTATAAAACTATGTTGATCCCAAACTTAATGATTAACCAGATATTAGACAGTGAACAATTTCTCTGACGATGTCACGTGGCTTATATGCTTCAATCCATTTATGTCAAAATCTCGTTAATCATTAAATTTAGGACCAACATAAGTTTATACTTTTCTACTTAGAATTTAACATTTTTTCGATCTAGAATGAGAAAATAACATACTTTTTAATTTAAAAAATAGAAAGTTGACTCTGTGTGTGTGTGTGTGTGTGTGTGTGCGTGCGCGCGCGCGCGCGTGCGTACGTGTGCGTGCGCGTGTGTGTGAAATTTCGGAAACTCTACTATATATAAAAAGAAGTGTATAAATCATCACCTCTCCCTCTTAAAACTGTACAATTTTTGTCTTTAACAATTTTTAATGAGATGCATGATTTAAAAGTTATATAGGACGTACAAAGTTATATTGCGTTTAACACAATATTAAATTGTTATTTAAACAATGTGTGTTTAAATAACCCTGTTTATGCTGTGGATCGAAAGGGACCCAGGCTTCGGTGTCCAAGTGTTAACGTCCTTCAGGTTCGCGACAAAATTTCACAGAGGAATTCATACGATGCAATTTAAGACGAAATATTTATACCAACGACGTTGGCAAATGACTAATAAAATTTCGGACCATTGTTCCGCGCTATCTGAAGCTAATGATCACGTTCTCTTTGTTTCAGGTAAGGAACCGCGATCGCGCGGGTCACGGATCTCTCCATCCGACAGAAAGTGTCCGCGTTGTCGCCATGAATCACTATACCACGCGCAGGCTGTACAATCCTTCCTAGGTGAATGGATCGATGACTGTATCGGTAGCAAAAATTTCAGCTGGTTCGATGGTAACCTAATGCAACATGGTGGTTGCATTAGTGTGCCGCCAACAACTGTACCGTCAAGGCAAACGCCATTACCCCGTTGACCTTAATAACATACTTATGATACCGGTTCGCGTAGTACCGGGACAATGTGTGTCATGATACCTTGCTGATTTATTATTGTGTTTTCAAACAGAACCGTTTCTATCTAGATCGCGCCGATAGCGTCTCGCTTTTGAAACAGCGGGCTTGTTTTCCCGCTTTTGAACAGTGTATTGCGAACTATACGAGGCGACCGCTGAATTTCCCGAGTCGCACTAAATTAATGAAGTAACCATCAATGCTAAAACTCGAACACCTTGTGCTTAGAAATTATGCTAGATGTTAGGCGAATGATCGTGTTTATGTCGCGTATTTTAGAATTGAACAGGTCTGGCTAATCAACCCTCATCCGTTCCTGGTGTCAATTTCACATTACAATAAATTCTCCCTAATTGACGCTCAGCTTGTACACAGAAATGGACAATTTGAGAAGAGTATGCGAAGAGCAATCTCGTTTTTACAGTTACCTATTGTCAACAACTATAAAAACGAGCCACAAGGCTGGAATAATCGTATCTCCTCTTCCCAAATTGTCCATTTTTTCCAAGCTGAGCGTCAATTACAAGTCAATTACAAGTTTCAGAGTATATGAATATATTATATTTTTAGGAAAATTGATTTCAAATTTTATGACTTTTATTTTTTCAACCTGAAGTATGTATGTGTATCTATTAGGACGTCTCATAAGTTCGTGCCGTTTGTCGTTCCCATTTTTGTTTAAATATCTGTGGACAGTTAATTTTAAAACGATCAAAATTTCAGAGATCTCGTTAGTTGGACGTCTAGAACGTGCTTGATCTTCGAGACAGCAATTTCTTTTACGAAATCAATTAAACGTGTCAAAAAATATAAACATATTCGCGGCACGAACTTATGAGACGACCTAATATTATTAGCAATGAAAAAATATAAAACGTGAAGATGTGACAACATTAGTTACAAAAGGGATCTCATGTGACGATTTGACGCATACGAATCTCACGAATGGGAGAGAAGACATGTTATTTCTTTTTCTGCTGAGAAAATACAGTAATGTTTCCCCAATTCGCGCTCAGATTGCGCACAAAAATGGACAATTTGGGAAGAGGAAATACGATTATTCGAGCCTTGCGACTCGTTTATATAGTCACCGATTGTCAACAACTATAAAAACGAGACAAGACACGAATGATCGCATCTCTTTTTCCCAAGTTGTCCATTTTTGTGTGCAATCTGAGCGCGAATTGGGGAGAAATTACTGTACCTAGAAACTGTAAAAAGCTCATATCTAATACTTTGAAAGAATTTTGAATGGATGCGAGCGATGACAAGTGAATAAAATCTTGAACGATGAGCAACAATAAAGGACGGAATCAGTACAATAGTCACTTTGTTATAGCTCTTCGAATGTCAACAATAGCAAACGACAGAGCGAAAACACTGGAAAAGCAGTTTGTCCAGCACATCTTTTCATTCTATGTGAAAAATGTGAAAAGAACACTCTGTTAACACTATGCCGTCCGGTGGCACCACGCTGGTGCCATGCAAAAACTATCTGTTGTATGCCGGTGGCACCACTTTGGTGCCATTTTAAAAAACTGAAATAACATTTGAACTATATTTCTTGAGTGTTGAAAGGCAGCAAACTAACTATAGCATTGTGCTTATCTAACTAAGAATTAAGTACGAAAATTCTTGGATGACATATCTTAATTCTAGGAATTTATATTACCGCCATCTTCGAAATTTTTTTTTAAATCTAAAATTTCCAAGCTATTATGCCGGCGTCAAACAAAAGAATCATATCTAAGATCTGCGGACGGCATAGTGTTAATATGTTTTTCTTTATTCTCAATAATGAATCGAGTAGAAGAAATTGTTTGTTTCTTATTATATTATTTTTTTATGGTAGTATCGATTTGACACGCGAGTGACACATTTAAGTTGGAGAAATGAGAACAGGATGAGGGTTAGCCGAGATATAAATTGTTAAATTGATAGTGCATTGACGTTTCAAAGTCCCAGGTCTTTCTCGAGAAGCGTTTGTGCACGTTCTACAGATCCGATCTGCTTTGAAAGTATTTGTTAATCAATTTCACGGTCGGGAATATTAAAATGAAAGTAATGGTGTTAAATTATGCCTGATTCCCAAAGGGGACCTTGGCTGCTTATTGCGTTAATAAGGATAAAAGTACTACAAGTACTACACGTGCTACACTCTTGCAAAACTGAGTCTGATTAGCCCAATGGAGTCATATTTAAACGGCCTCTGAGCTGACCCTGTGCAAGTAGTGGTCATGAGGCAAATGAGTTAAAGGATCGCTAAATTGTCGATATTTACGAAATGATGAATACCTTCAATGCATGTTGCACAAATAAAATAATCATTACACTGTCGATATTCCACCTAATAGTGTCGTATTTAAACGAGTTCAGAACTGATTCCGAACGTGTGTTGTTCATGGTATCTTTAGCTTTGGGTAATACTTTATTTGATTTAATTTATAAACAGCAAATTTCTGATTAATCTCGTTCAAATGTGGCTCGTTCTGTTTTATTAATTACTGTCGAAGCACTCTTAACCCTTACATGCATATTGTTGCCAATTGTCTACACATTCCAGTTCCACTTAATAACAATAGACAATAGACCATGTGTGAAATAAAAGATTTGACATTACTTTTGGCGAGTAAGTTATACGTTTTTTGACATTTGAATGTGGTGGGTGATAACTTCCAGGTTGCAAAGGATTTTCACGGACTGAGTGCATCAAATGCAAGGTTGCTTTGTGTCACAACGAAAATCGCAATTGCTTTGCTGCATTTCATTTATAAATAATGTGAAAATTTCTATACTAATAGCTAATATAAATACATGACCATTTGTTTACGTCTACAATAATTTTAGTAATAAACGCATATTGTTGCCAAAAGTATACATTCAACTTTTTTTCAAAATAAATACTCAATATTATTACCTAGATGTTTTCATTTATTTTTTACGTGACCTATGACTACATTCCTATAAAAAACGATTTTTTAAAATTCAAAACAAAAAATCATGCATTTAAGGGTTAATGAATAGACTATGGAACTTCATGCAAAATAAATGTCGCCTGCATCAATTGCAAGACATGAGAGTCGAGCACAATTTGTTTCCATTCTTTAATATTTCTAATAAGTTAAAATTTATTGGGTTTTTATTAAAAAGATGTATTTATACAGAAGTGTGTCTTTGTTATAATGCGTTAATACACTAAACGAACGAAACCAAGACGAACAAAGCCATACGGACAGTTAGGAAGCCAATCGGTGCGAGTGTACCTCTTTTTTGAAAATGAGTTACACCGTGCAAACACATCTTTATCACAGGATCTTGCAATCGATACATCAAGATTGTCGATTTCCTCACAAATAAACAATAGATAGCAGCACTTATATCGATCACGGAACGAATAAACAAAATTGTTCAGAGGGAATTGTTATTTCTAAAAATGCATTCACATTCTTCTTTTCTGGTTAGGTTAATCGTATGTCTTCTTATAATAAAAATTGTGCTCTGCATTATTAGTGGCGTCCTTATTTTCTTACAGCTAATTCATGAAGTCCTTGTTCGTCTCAATTTTAAGATTAATGGACTTACACTTAATCGATAATAACAAAAACGAGCCATACTGGAATGGCAGATTTATAGATTCGCTAAGGCCATTATCTTCGCAACAAAATGAATACTTCAACGAATTTAGTTTCGTTTAATCATCTCACTGTTTTAAATTGTACCTACTCATTTTTGCCAAAAATGCATAATAGCCAATCGGAAAACAGAGAGTCGAATCCAGCGATTTCATCCGATTGGGAACATTCCACGGTGCCCAGATTTTTCAGAATTCATATGATACAAAATTTAGTTGTGAAAACTGTTCGAAGTTCTGCAAATAGTGAAACTACGCAGAGCATTTTCATCTTGAAGCTACTATTTCCAATGAGAAATCTCGTGTCCCTAAGTTTCCCACAGCCCATAAATACACGGAGATCTATAAAAATCGAATTTTAAAAGGACGCCGTCGCAGAAGTTTCTCGATTCGAATGGCGGACGAGCGCGCGATGAAAGTCCTGATGAGAAGTTCACAAATTATCTTTATGAATCTTATGCTCGTTTTTATAGGGAATGCGGCGATAGCGTACGGAGTGCCGGCCTTTTGCGAAGCTTTATAAAATGATTCGATCGTGAAATATGCACGCGATAGAAAATTATTCGTGCTTGAAAATAGAGAAATTACGGCACTTAGAGAGTTTATACGTGAATGTGGGTCGAGTTATTTAACCCAATAACTGCAAATTACTCGGAAATAAATCGAAAAGTAAGTTCAGCAATACGCCACGAGTACTGCGCATTTCAAATATAATATGCGACGTCTTATTTTGCCATTTAACGTACCGAAACATTTAAGTGAAACGTGAAAACGTTCAATTAAACGGTAATAAAATGATGGATATAAAGATACTTCGCGTAGATTTCGTTAAAGAGCAGAATTTTGATTGCTACAGAATTTTAGTGCGGCTCCATGCTAAATAGAATTGGTTAAAAATTAATCAATTGATTGTTAATTCAATTTAGAGATGCAAGTAAAATAATTTACGATTTATTCCTCCTGACATATTTACTTAATTCTATTTAGAAAAGCAATTAAAAAGTCATTTAATCCTATCATAAATTGATCTTGCACATATTTTTAATGCGCATTGTTGCAGGTTGAATATGAATTCTGGTTAAACAATCTCCAAGAAAATCGCGTGAGCGTTAAAATTTTTATTTCATTCGATATACATTAGCAATTGAAACAACGAAGCATTTAAAACGAGGCATTTATCCCTGTGATAACTGATTCCGTTTAATGGCGACCGACTTTAAATGATTTGAATCGTTCCGACCGTATCAACGTGCTCATCATGCTCCATCATTTTTCCGTGATCTCAATTCGTAGATCACGTGCGCATTTGAAACAATATCTAGCCGAAGGACGATCCGATGAACGAGCGATGAAAGCAAACAAAAAAAAAGGTCAAGGGATTTGTGTCCTCGATAGCAAACATTCTATTGCTTGCCAGATATAACAATTCAGTGGAATTTCATGGCAAATGCTTCGCCATGTTCGATTCCAACAGAAACGAGCACAACTTGCTTTTTAAACCGAGTCCACTGAATCAGCGACAAATTGTAGATCAATGTTTTCACAGTACATATTCTTTCGAGATAATTGAATTCGAAAGTACTTTGGTGCGAGTACAATTAGTCACTTGTTGGTTCATTAAACTTCCCCCTTTAGGTCTACATTCGCCAACATTGCCCAGAGGACGTCTAGACTTCGAGATTAACACTCGAACGACGGACTCTCAGGGTCCATTCGGACTTAGACCGAAGAGATTGATATTCGAATGCCAAGTTTCTGACAATTGATTTCAATTTTCACATGTTTCGTTAAAGCCTATAAAAAGACTAACGTATCTAGAAGGAATATCATACGAAATATGTTGAAAACATTGATAAATAAAAAGATAAACGATTCTAAGTGTTCCCAGTTATTTTTTATCAGAAAGGTCTGCCGTTCGAGGGTTGAGTAACTCATCTGAGTGCATTTCTATTTAGGTTGGATATTCTTTTTAGCAATAATTACAAAACTGTGAATTGTATGCGTTTATGGCAAAATCGAGTAGCTGAAATATAAAATTGTGAAGATATGAGAAGAATTTAATGACATCGTTACACTATTTGCAACGTATCAAAATAATTAAAAGGAATAAATTCTTTTCGTTTCATATTTCTGATTCTTACAATCGTCTTGGTAAATTATTATTTTACGCGAAGATCCACTGTCTAACAATTACTTTAATAGTACTCGAAGCATTTTCCGGTATCAATTTTAAATACGCAGAGGATAATTAAGAATTTTCGATGAATATTCTAAATATGGAAATAATTAACTCGGGAAATTGTAACAGTGTGTTATATCGACAATGTCTTGAAAATCGGAAATTGAGTTTACGGAGACTTTCTGAAGCCATTGTATAAAATACCATTTTTAAAACTGGACTAAATGACTCGAATTTCTTTTTTTATTGATAACGAGACTAGTCTATTAGACAATGACTAAAATGATTTTCTTTTAATTTTGCTATTACTTGGAATGACAAAGAAATAAAGAACTCTCGTTTTTTAACTATTTCATCTGAGCCTATAGCGAAAATGTAAAAAAATTTTTTTTGTAGATCTCGACAGCTTATATGCACGATGAAAATTTCATCGAAATCGGTTCACGTTGTTATGAGTTACGACAAAATCAATACCACAAAAATCGCAGTTTTGTCACGATTTGGGACATTTTTGTCCGAAAACTGTAAAAACTCTGCAGCTTTTTAAATCTTTCAACGTCTGTAGCTTGACATCTGGGTTAACCGATTTAGATCAAATTTTCAAAACGAGAGTTCTTTATTTTTTTTTGTCATTCCAAGTAATAGCAAAATTGAAAAAAAATTCAAGTCAATTCAAGTCCAGCTTTAAAGAAGATATTGCATTCTAAAAGGTATACGAACACTTTTGTAGGCATCTGTAATTATGAACAATTGCACGATGATCACGATATGCACATTTGGATAACATCAAACTTTCCAATCGCTAAAAGTTGACTCTGAGCAAATTGTATGCATATGAGCCGTTTATTTTGAAAGTGGCATAAGTCACTTTTTTAAAATTTTGTTTTCATTAAAAGATACCGTTCAATTGTAATTAGTGTTACCATTAACTCGATTTTTTTGAAAAAATGACTTATACCACTTTCAAAATAAACGGCTCATATAACAGACGCTAACTTCAATCAACAATAGACTTCGAATTTTGAAGCGAAATAAAAATTTTCTGTATTTATTGCTAAAATCTGGGATTATTCAGGAATTTCTTTTTCTCTTTAATAATTTTCATTAGGTTGGATATGGTATATTGACAATGTTAAATTATTAATATTTTTCTATTGGTGTAAAAACACCCGCTCAATCTTATCGTAAATGCATAAAATATGCACTCTTAGTCATTCAAATGTATTGTTCACATGCATTGATTCGATTCTACAATCGTGGTATATTTCTCTAAAGAGCAGCCATTGCTCTGATCGACTAAAAAATAGTGGACTAGTGTAGTGGAGCCAGTTACTGTGAGATGACCAATTCCTGGGCATAATTTTCTTCATATTTATCGAATAAAACATATTTAATATTTTTATTCTTTTATTTTCTTTATTTTTGAATAAAAAGATGTAATACACAGTGTGACAATTAATTTTTAAGACTAAACCAATAAAGCACGATAGGAACAAAACACACAAAATCTCATGCTGCTTTATTCAAAATAATCTCCCGGTTTTTCAATGTATGTACATGTTACAGAGATTCAAAAGGGATTCAAATGCACGATTCAGCTCATTTCGCGGTATTGCCTCTAGCATCCATGTTGAAACTGTTTGGTTGGTCGGAATATCTTTGAAAAAGCATCCATTTATCTCCAATTTCAATTTTCGATATAAAGAGAAGTCGTACGGGGCCAAATCAGGTGAATATGGCGGATGATTGAGCACACAGACTTGATTCCTCGCCAAAAATTCACGAACAATAAGTGAGATTATGCGTTATCGTGCAACAGTGTCCAGCTGTCTGAATCTTGATGATTGGGATGGATATACATGGTGTTCATTTTATCTTGAGCACACGTCATATCTGTGTTATGCCCGATGTTAGAAAAAAATGCGTAGGTGCCTAATTGTATGAGTATATGAACGAATATAAAGGTACGATAACATGTACGATCATTGTCAATTTCTTAGACTGTTCAAGATCATCTAAAAATCATGATATAATATGGTTGAATGCGCTTTTTTTGTATGAACTACAATATTGCATTAACGAAAATATACCATCTCATTCAAAAAATCACAACGATCATCTTTCGGTTCCATCATGCTCAGCGAAGCATTGGTGTCATTTATTTATATATTATTATATAATATATAATAATGATATAATATATAAATTTTAAATATATAATTATAATTATTAATTAATAATTAATCAGATTTTCCCGTGTGTTAGTTATTTTCTACCGATTCTTTATCATCCAGAAATTGTTTATGCTATATGAAAACATTTCATCGACTTAAACAAGCATCGCCATACACTTGCTGTGTACACTTGCAATATTTCCGATGCACTTTTAGCAAGTCTTGCGTTCAATTTGATAACCGCTTTTTGTTTCATAATACAATTTCAACATCGATTAAAGACTTGGTCAGAGAGAACTGTCATAACTTTGTCATTTATCATTCGATTGGCATAAACTTCGATGCGTTAAACAAACAAACGATTGACCTTTATAAAAATGCCTACGCTCAACAGATATCGCCCACTACTCGCTGAGATATGACGTCAGTCTTAAATATTGATTACTTGCATGTATTAGGTTTCATGCATAATTTAAGCGACAGTAAACTATAACATTCTTTTCTAAATTTTCAATTGAAAATTTGTGCCTTCTATCGGAACGAATTAGTTTGGACGCAGAAAATGACCTTTCAACATCACACGATGTAACTGGAGCATATTTAAATTGACCCTAATTGCATCTTGCAACATCATTGGGTGTTCTGTCCGCATTAATTTCAAAATTCCCTGCCTTAAATGCTACGTTAGAAATACGTGATAGAGACGAGTTTAAGCAAATTCGGACAATTTCCAAGCTAGTTTGTAAAGAAATTTTATGCATGCATGTAATATGCAGAATATGCAACTTGTATGCAAAATATGCGAAAACTACTCTACGTTCATGAAACACGTCATAACTGGTGATGAAACATGGATTTACGAGTACGACGTGCAAATAAATCAACAATCTTCGCAATATCGCTTGAAAAACGAACGTAAACACAAAAATTCCATCATATTCGCTGAAAACACAAGGTCTTGCTAATTGCTTCCTAGGATTATTGCAGTATTGTTCGTCCAGAATTAACCTTTTAGGCACGACGCGCCACTATAGTGGCTTTCGCGGATGTCATCTTTCAGAACGACACGCCACTATAGTGGCTTTCGCGGATGTCATCTCTCTGAATGACGCGCCACTATAGTGGCTTGCTCTAGTAGTTCACTCGCTCATCGTTTGAACCAAATAATCGTCTTCATATGCATTGTTTCACACTTCTTTTGTCTTCACATCGATTTACAACAGTCTACAGGGTGTCCCAAAAATGTCTCGCAATCCGGAAATGGCGGGTTCCTCGGATCATTTGAAGCAACTTCTTCCTTTACAAAAATGTTCTCCGAGGCACCGTTAACGACATATTAACGAAAAACAGTGACCAATAAGAATCGAGTACGGCTGACGCGAGGCGGCCCAGGCAACCAGCGCGCGAAGCCCAGTTCCGCTCATTGGCTCGATCGCCTCGCGCCAGCTAAGCTCGCCTCTCATTGGTCACAGTTTTTCGTTAATAACTCGTTAACGGTGCCTCGGAGAAAATTTTTGTAAAGGAAAAAGTTGCTTCAAATGGCCTGAGGAATCCGCCACTTTCGGATTGCGGGACATTTTTGGGACACCCCCTGTATATACAGTATCAGACTCTGTACAGTACACATCAGATTCTGCCGTCCAGAGAAATAGCCTCGCGCAGAATTCAGCCGTACCTAAAAGATTAATTGCTTCTTAGGATTATTGCAGTATTGTTCGTCCGGAATTAATTCCGAACGGGCGAACGATCACTAAAGAATATCATTCGAGCGTCACTTGTGTACGTTTATAGTGACGCTTCACAAGTTTATATAAAAATAAAACCTTGGTTCTACTGTTACATAAATAAAAATCACGTTAATTTGAAAGTGTAACTATCTTTTTGTCGCGGATCGTAGATGTTCACATAATTGTTGTATCGTTGGACGATAGTTCAGGTAATAGTAGTACAGCAGAAGTTCACTGCATCGAGCAAAGCCGAAAATTTCGTTCCAATAAATGGAGTTCAGATAAGCGGAGTTGTACTGTAGTTTCGTTTACAAATTCCGGGTACTTTGTGTACATGACAGGTACTCGGAGCTGTCCGTTTTCGCGGATGGTTTTCAGAGCACGGCTGTATAAGTTGACCTTAAATTGTCCGTCTAAATTCTCTTGTAATCATTATCCGGCGTATTTTCCAGCCCCGAAAGCGTTCGGAACGATCGATGCGGAAGTTTATACGACGAAGCCTGTCTGCGTAGAATGAAGTGGTTCCGGGTGGGTAAAACGCAGGGAAAGCAGATCGGCCGTCGATTGGAAGCAGGACGCTGGTTTCGGCAACGAGGAATCAGCCTGATCTAAATCGGATCAGCTTGATTCCCGTTCGCCACGAATCACAGGTGTCCGGATGGCCTCGTCCGGCCCTCTCGCCGATGTTCCCAATCGAAAAGCCCATTTCTCTTATTTCCTGCAATTTATACGGCCCGCATCGGTCAGTTTACCCTCGACGATTTTTCCAGCCGTGTTTTCCGCGGTCCACACTTTTTATCTCTCCGGTCCATATGTACGTCGCTGTCTCTTTAAAAGACCGCGGTTTTTCTAATCAAGCCTCGCGAACGGAGCCCTTTGACGCGTGCCTCGCCGACCGGCTCCCAAAAAACCGGACGAAACGCGATTCAACCGAATCGCTCCCGGTGGAATTTATATTAAATAAAATCGCTGCGATTTGTTTCACGCGATGCCGGGAAAACAGTGGTCCGGCAATGTACCCGTGAAACCGTATCGAAGATATTCCGGTTCGGAAATTACTTGTTTCACTGGCGGTACTCTCTGCGGGTTTGAATTAATTCCTGATTAATTATCGAACTCGAAGCTGTGCTTCTGATCAGTTTATGGTTTCCCAGGAAACATGTTTTTGAATGAAACGGCTCGATGATCGACTTTGGGGGGATTCCGTAGCCTTTGCTGGTTCGCTGAGTATTTCGTATACATATACAGGGTGTTCGCGTTAATGCTAGCCACCGTTCTGCTTGTATACAGTAAACTGAAAGTAAAGTAAACAAACTGGGAGAGAATAAACTTATAGTGTTTTTTGAAAGTAACGTAATGGTGTCTGCAATTTTTTTATGCATTATTTTATTTAATATGCATTATTTTTTTTAGAAATGAAGGTGGCCTTCGATTGTTTATAAATGGTAAAGGTGTTATTTTACGTAGAGATTCGAATTTATTTTGTATTATCCGAGTCTCAAAACTTTCATTCATGTATATTAATTTATTGTAAACTAGTGAAAATAGTTTAGATGTTAATGTAATTTTTAGTTGCCAAAGGGTTAAAGATCTAATTTACATTATATAGACCTGAAAAAAGCAACAGGTAAATTACTATTTCAATAACAAAGGCAAGAAATGAATTTATAAACGATTCATTCTGGAGCTTATGCACTTCTAATAGAAATGAGTAGATGCAATTTAAAACAGTAGAAAAATTCAAAGAACGTGAGAGTGCCGATATATGTATTATTTTCGATTTAATACATCAAAGAATTTTGTATTTGACTTGCAATCGATATAGAAAATTTTGATTCCGCGTAAAGATCAACATTTTCAATAGACGGCAAATTTTGTGTACTTGTTGTAAAAGTTTTATTGTCTCCAATGTATCGAACTGCAGACTATTAACACTAAAACTATCGAACACTAAAATCGATTAATTTGTATTGCTTTGGTATTTTGTGTATATGCACATATCTATTTCTAGCGAAAGTGTCGGATGACCAATTTTTAAATAAACGTTATATTCTTTCCCGGTTGATTATAAGTAATAGACAATTTATTACAATTTATAATAAATAGAAAACATTTAGATTTTGCATTTTGGACATATACATTTAGATACCGTTCAAATTAAACTAAAAATTATTATACACCGCATTTTTTACAGATCTCCAATGAACATTTTTCATAAACATATTTTTTACGTGTACAATAAACGTTTGCGGTCTTATTTTTCTTGCAATATATAATTGGACATATATATATATATATATATATATATATATATATATATATATATATATATATATATATATATATATTTCTCGTTTTTCAGAAATTCAGTGGAATTTATTGATTCCGAATTTTTCAGAAATTCATTACTATTCTACTATTTTCATTTTTTTTTCACTTTTTTTAGCCTAGAACTTGAACTGGAAATTTTACACACTCAATTGGAAATTTATACGCTATTATTATTATGCACATATTCTTTAAAATTGAATTCGCGTCGCAAATATGAAGCAAATTATGCATAATGAGTAGGAAAATTATTCTCTCAATTACTACGAATTTCTAAGCTGAAGGTCACCCGAAGGTCATTATGTAGTAGGTCGTTGCATTTGTCTCTTCTTCAGCTAAGATACTGTGACATCAAAAGTACATAGCGCCGTTTAAGAAGATCAAGGTGGCCTGCGTTTTTTGTCGTATAAAAAGATTTTTCAAAATTGTTATTATTGCAATTTATTTTTCTCAAGAAACGTATTAACTTTTATCCGAAAGATTTTTCCCAGATTATCGCAAATACCTCAAAAATCGGTGCGAACGTTTCGTTGAACACCCTGCATATACAGGGTGTCCCAAAAAGGTCTCGCAATCCGAAAGTAGGGGATTCCTGAGGTCATTTGAAGCAACTTTTTCCTTAACTAAAATGCAATCCGCGGCTTTGTTTACGAGTTATTAACGAAAAACAGTGACCAATCGGAGGCGAGATCATTTGGCGCGAGACGGCCGAGCTAATGAGCAGAACTGGGCTCCGTGCACTCGTTGGCTGGGCGACCGCGCGCCAGCCGAGCTCGCCTCTTATTGATCAGTGTTTTTCGTTAATAATTCGTAAACGAAGCCTCGGAGAACATTTTCGCAAAGGAAAAAGTTGCTACAAATGACCTCAGGAATCTCCCATTTCCGGATTGCGAGACATTTTCGGGACACCCTATATAAGAAAAATCATGTCACGCAGTAAGTCGAAGACTCATAGTCGAGCTAGAATCGTTGAAAGATTTCAGAAACTGAAGATTTTTTACAGTTTTTACTCGCAAATGTCAAAAAACCAGACGACACTGCGACTTTCTCAATCTTTAACTGTTTAGAGCTCATCTCAAGATCAACTAGTTTCGATGAATTTTCAGAGTGCAAATAAGTTTACCGTGATCTACAAAATGCATTTTTAAAATTGTTTTAGGCTCAAATAAAAAAGTTAAAAAAATATGAGGTTTTTATTTTTTCTGTCATTCCAAGTAATAGCACAATTTAAAAATAAAAGCATTAGTCATTGTCTAGTTGACTAGTTCCCTCTATCATCTAAAAAAATTTACGTAATTTGGTTCAATCCTAAGAAAATGATCCCGTTTTTAAGTTCCTTGGTCTCCCTCGACACAATAGTGAGTCTAGAGTTTTGAATAGTGCATCATCATTTGTTGATATTTTATACAACATTTTATATGGATCAGTTCTCAAAAATCATATCCAACATATTTTTAACCAGTTAGTGTTATTCTAACCTTCTAAACATTGCGTTCCAGAGGCTTTGTTGAAATGAGATTATATATAATGTAAAAATATAAGTATTAACCCTTTGCACTCCGCGCCACCCCGAACGTTATCTACCATATATTTGCAAAAAAAATGAATATTTTATTTCTTATAATTTTGTACAGTATGACAAATTTTAAAGCATTCAAATATAATATAATATAATTTAATGCCCCTGAGAGGGGGCAACGGAGTGCAAGGGTTAAAATAGCTAGCTTGATGTTTTTGGAGAACGAACTTACGCCATTTTCAAAATAAACGGTTCATTTGTGTTATAGTTACAGCATATGTAAGCTAATTATGAACATAAAATTACGCAACTTGGTTAGTCCGACCGGAAACCGATAAATTACACGAGCCTGATGAAAAATGACTCACTTGTAGATCCCCTTTCGCCGAGTGTATTTGATACACTGCGAGATTCGCAGCGCGATTAATCATCGAACGAAGTGACCATAGCGAATTAAACGACAGCCCGGTCGATCCGCGGGATACGAGTGTTCCGGCAAAAAACGACTAGGATGCCGAATAAAACCGTATAAAACGGGATGACAAGCGAGACGCTAAAGAGTAATATCGAAAACATGAAACAGGAACCGCTTCTCGACGTATTATCGTTTGATCTTCCGTCATTGTATCGGCGAAATTATTTCCAAGAGGAGGCCCCAGAATCGAGCCCCCTTCTGGTCGTTTCAGCAACGCCGGCTCGGCACAATGAGAAAAGCTCGCTAAGTCGGTCTATCAAGCTCCAGAAATAATTGGAGAGAACCGGCACCCCCTTTCATCTCGCTGCTTTTAATAGTCCCACTTAAAGCGTGCAGTATCTCTCTCGCAAATGAGAATAATTTCTATCTTTGTTCCGTCAGCGTCTCGGTTTCTTCGCCCGAAACGCTTTGCATATTTTTCAATACCCGACCGCCCTTGTCAAGGATGGCCACGCTTATCTGACACACCAATTGGTCATTGTGCGGAAACGCAGTTGCGAATGCCCGCTGAGTGCGAATCCCGATTTCGCAACGGATCTTCGCTACTCGTACAATAACTTTTCTTCCCTTTTCAAAATATTAGGTTTACCGGAAAGTTCTGTCCGATAGTGTCGCTTCAAGTTTCAATCCATATGCACATGTTGATTTGAGACATATATGACTATCTCTCTTTATCATTGCATTTACACACATGTACTCTCCTAAATAAACTGAAACAAAGATGTCTCGTGTCATTATTAAGCGAGACGCGATCGTGAAAACATGACTACCGATGATAATGCCAGACCACATGCTGCTTTGGCGACTCGTCAGAAAATCGCAGAGCTAGGCTGGGAAATTCTGTCACATCCACCATACTTCCCAGACCTAGCACCCTCCGATTATCACTTGTTTCTCTCTTTGCAAAACTTTTTACAGGAAAAAAAATTCAAAACTGAAGCTGATGTCAACCAAGCACTAGTTGAGTTCCTCGCCTCTAAAAATAAATCATTTTTTAAAAATGGCATTTACAAGTTGCCATCACGCTGGCAAGAAGTCATAAGTAACGATGGAAAGTATATTCTACAGTAAATATTATTAAATGTATGAAAATTGTGTTATATTTAAATTAAAAAACGGAGAGAACTTTCCGGTAGACCTAATATTTTCTTGACCCGTGAGCGATTTTTCTGACGATCCATTGACTGGTTCGCGAAACCGGTGAGACACGAAAGCCTGTCAAGGAGTTTTAATAATATCGAGTTGACATCAATGTGCACGAGAAAACAAGACCAATCGCAACAGTAAAATGCGACGATTCAATGGATTTACTACACTATGTACCACCGACGCACCACAATTATTTTAAACCCTCCCGCATACGCAAATTGGAGAACAATGAATAATTTATCGTAAAATATTATCAATTTTAATGTAACATTTCTTTATTATTATTTTAAATCCCTCCCGCATACGCAAATTGGAGAACAATGAATAATTTATCGTAAAATATTATTAATTTTAATGTAACATTTCCTTAATACAGAATAAAAGATGGGTATTTTTTAATTGCATAAAATGAAATTGTATATGCATATCTTATACCCTTTTAAGAAATATAAAAATTGTTCATTAATTATTAAAGTGGCTTAAGACCATTTATAGCCATCAAAAACATGTTACTTTTTAAACAATGTTTATTGTGCTAATTGAGTTGGTAAATTATACACCCTTAAAAAAACGCAGAATCATTATGCTACCAAGTTGGTAAATTATACACCCTTAAAAACGCCGAATCATTATGCTACCAGTTTTACCAGTATTTTTAAATTTATTAAAACGCAAATCCTTAAATATCTGAATATTAAAATAAATGAACTTTCAAAATAAACGGCTCAAATACCGTATGCAGTTCATTCATTATTTTCTTCGGAGTCTTATTTTTGTAAATATATGTATTTCCCAGTTTCTGTTAGACTCGAAGAGTCTACATTCAAAAGTTGTTATACAATGTAATATTGTAAACAAGAGATATTACATTCTACATCTAGAACTTGTTAACCTACTGACGATTGCACTTTATTTTATACCACAGCAAGAATCTTCTTCTAGTAACTAAAGCAATAGTTGTTTATGCGACGTTAACACTCGAACGACGAACTTCTTCATGAACCACTCGACGAACTGAGTATGCTTGCAATCATTTATAATATTATTTAACCATGGCTTTAAAGGTATTTTAGTGTACTCCTTCTAGACACACTAGTTTTTCCAGTAGGCGTTAATGAAACAGGTGAGAATTTTAATTAAATGCGAGTCGGTAAAATAACAATATTTATACTCTGGGTCGAAATGGACCCGAGCACCGCTGTACGAGTGTAAATCTTGTGAGAACAAGAAGAAAAAAGGGTACGAAATGATTAAATTCATCATTTCCATAAATTCGGTATCTTTAACCCTTTGCACTCGAGTGGCGACTTTAAGGGGACGCTAAAAATTGCTAAATTATTCTCAAAAGAACTTTCACATTATTAAATTTGTTTTGGAAATGCTGTAGGTTGAAACAAATGTCTTCATTTTGGAATTAAAATAGTCTCGAGTGCAAAGGGTTAATAACGGACTCGCGAATTTTTATACGTCCCTGGCACCTCATAGAACTTCATATATCACTCTGCTCCAAATTGTTCCAAAAATTTATTACTTCGCGCGGTGTTGACAGGCAGAATACAAAAAGGAGAGGGGGCATTGCGAGTTGGCTTGGGAAGGAGTTTGTTTAGTAACGTAGCCAACGGAAGGGGGAATCGACGCGCGCATAGTGCTTTGCATTTGTATAACCTCGCGTCGCTGTTGGCAGCACATCGATTCCCCCTCCCGTTGGTTAAGTTCCTAAGCAAACCCCTTCCCAAAGCCAGCTCACTATATTCCCCCACCTTTTTGTATTCGGCCTGTTGTCACCGCCACAGATGGATTTTCATTTAATTCATTGATTTTTTTCAATTAATTCATCTTCTGAAATCTTGTCAGGCAAAAAGATGATTATTAATGGATATGATATACAGGATGTCCCAAAAATGTCTCGCAATCCGGAAATGAGGGGTTCCTGGGGTCATTTTAAGTAACTTTTTCCTTAGCGAAAATGCAATCCGCGACTTCGTTTACGAGTTATTAATGAAAAAATGTGGTCAATGAGAGGCGAGATCAGCTGGCATCAGCTGGCAACCGAACCAATCAGCGGAACTGGGCTTCGCGCGCTCGTTGGCTGGACCGCCTCTTATTGGTTAGTGTTTTTTGTTAATAACTCGTAAACGAAGTCGCAAAGTCGAGTAAACGAGCCGATTCATTATCTGGCAGACAAGAACGGCTGAAAGGATTCACTCTGATAGGACGGTCCGATGTGTACCGGTCGCATAGATCGCGTGCCTCGCGATCGATTCTTTATGCGTCGGGTTTTTTTCTTTTTTCTTTCGTTTCAACGGTGCTTTTCGAGTGGAAAATTAGCCTTTGAGAATATCTGGAAATACAGGGTGTCCCGAAAATGTCTCGCAATCCGGAAATGGGAGGATCCTGAAGTCATTTAAAGCAACTTTTTCCTTTGCGAAAATTTTCTCCGAGGCTTCGTTTACGAGTTATTAACGAAAAACACTGACCAATAAGAGGCGAGCTCGCCTGGCGTGCGGCGGCCCAGCCAACGACTGCACGGAGCCCAGTTCCGCTCATTGGCTCGGCCGTCTCGCGCCAAATGATCCCGCCTCTGATTGGTCACTGTTTTTCGTTAATAACTCGTAAACGAAGCCGCGGATTGCAATTTCGCTAAGGAAAAAGTTACTTCAAATGACCTCAAGAATCCCTCATTTCCAGATTGCGAGACATTTTTGGGATACCCTGTACAATAACCCGTATGATATATAATAATAGTAATAGTTATAATAATAATATTGGATCGTCTGGGAAGTTGTTCCGTTTTCTTTTTTAAATATTTCGTTTCGTAAAGGTGTTAAAAAAGTAGTTGATTCATAATTTCGTCAATGAAAAACAAAACATCTACGAGCATATGATTTCGAAGCTAACAGTAAAATGTGAAAATGCTTTTTGCTTTAACATTAACAAATCGGTATATCGATGTGTAGAAATGTGTTCGCTGAAAACGGCCTCTGTAATTATAAAGAAGAGAATGGTCGCATGAAACACGAACCACTAGAGAAAAAGAAAAACAAGTATGGTGCATTTGCTGCATGCATCGTTTCGGGTTCAACAAATTTCAAAGACTAAAAAATATGTTAATGTTTCCATTTTAATGTTTCGTGGTCTGTATACACGGCAAATGCATTCTCTGGATTCTCGCTGACCCAGAACACAATTCTTTGTCGTCTAAAAATCGCGAAAATCAGGAACGTCGTTTTCGAAATTGCGATTGTCCGTAAAGAAATCGTTCGCAGCGGCCGGGATTGGAAATCATCGGAAAATCCGAAGCTGAATGTTCGTTCTCAGTTAAACGGGCTCTTATTTAATTTCCAACGATCGTTCGGCCATTTTCAGGCAAATTTATATTTATTTGCCGCGAAATGTGCGAATATTCGAGGACCATCGTAAAGTTTGATCACGCGTCGGAGAGAAAAATACAGTTGGCGACGCTCACGGAATTATGCATATAGGAATGATAACGCAAATATTGTCGAACTTCGTTAATATGTTCTAGTTTATTTTTCTTCAGCCACGGAATTAATTCCCATTAAATTTGCACGATCCGCGGAAAGTTTCGCGGCGGAGGCTGCTTTTATTTCGGAGACCGGCGCGGCGCTGCGGCATCGCGGCGTTCCGTTCGTCGCGAAATTTCATTGCAGTGCACGCGTTTCGCAAGTTCGTGGCTCGAATCAACACACCGTGCCGGAAACTGATTTCATCAGCCGGCATTCGGCGGGAAAGGAGCATCCGAAGCAGCCAGCGAACGAGCGGAGTTCAGCATTAAATATTCGCGTCGGTGTTATTTCTCTTCGAGGAAACAACACTTTTATCAACGTCGAGATTCGACGCATTCTTTCCGAACCCGTTCGCCGCGCAGCGTCGCAATATCGGGCAATCGCATGCCAAATGCGGCAACAATAGATCCTGATCACAAACACACACACGCGCGCGCGCACGATTAAATAATATATTATAGAACATATCGTTATAATGTATAAAATATAATATAATATGCACATATTACTTAAAATGTCAGTGTACTTATATGATAAATACAATTTTTTACTCGAGAACGTTTTAAAAGCATGATTTTTTGAGTTTAATTATTTGAAAAAAAGAATGCATGATGAATGTTGTCTACAAATGTTACCTAATTGTTTTATACTACTGTATTATCAACTAAAATATCCATGTTCACAAAATTTTAACGATCCTGATAAATTACGAGTATTTGAGAAATTAAATGTAAGATTTGATATTTAACCTTTTAGGCACGACGCGCCACTATAGTGGCTTGCTCTAGTAGCTCACTCGCTCATCGATTGAATCAAATAATCGTCTTCATATGCATTGTTTCATACTTCTTTTGTCTTTACATCGATTTACAGCAGTCTACATGGTGTTCCAAAAATGTCTCGCAATCCGGAAATGGCGGGTTTCTCGGATCATTTGAAGCAACTTCTTCCTTTAAAAATATTTTCCCCGAGGCACCGTTAACGAGTTATTAACGAAAAACAGTGACCAATAAGAATCGAGTACGGCTGACGCGAGGCGGTCCAGCCAACCAGCGCACGAAGCCCAGTTCTGCTCATTGGCTCGATCGCCTCGCGCCAGCTGAGCTCGCCTCTCATTGGTCACTGTTTTTCGTTAATAACTCGTTAATCGTGCCTCGAAGAAAATTTTTGTAAAGGAAAAAGTTGCTTCAAATGGCCTGAGCAACCCGCCACTTTCGGATTGTACAGTATCAGACTCTGTACAGTACACATCAGACTCTGCCGTCCAGAGAAATAGCCTCGCGCAGAATTCAGCCGTACCTAAAAGGTTAAATAGACTAAAAGTAAATTAACAGCATTTAAGAATAGTAATTGCATAAGTGACGGGGCATCAGGAAAGACTAAAAAATAAATCAAGTATGCATTTGAACTGTATGAAGAAAAGAAATAAGTTAGACATAGATGATTTTAGACATAAAATGTCTTCCATAGCAGTTTGGATATGCTAAAAGTATCTGTTATGAAACGCGTTTCATAAGATAATCATCATTTTATTATAACTCAAAGTGTTTATTATTGGATATATATACTACCGCGTCAAGTAGTCTAATATTTTTAGATAACCATAATGGACTTTGAAATATTTATTTGATGTGAAAAAAAAAAATAAAACGAATAAAATAGTTAAGTACGAGCGTGTACCTACTATGGAACACCGTTTTTGTATTACGTTCCCGTGTTCCATAAATCGGAACAATGCAAAAATTGAGGTACACAATTTGGAACAGAATGTATTAGCATAAGTGAATTTATAAAGAACATGTTCAAAAATATGAGAAGAATTTTTATGTCCACTTTCATATGGTCTATCTAGTTTTTATTGCATTATTTCATTTGTGCTATTGTTTCAAGAAGGGGTCATGATTGAACGGTATTTCATGATAGGAACTTTTACCTTAACCGCGAATTGGGGGAACTTCTCAACTCAAACAATCGATTTGTCAAGGGTATGATTAGATTAGTAAACGCGTAGTTAGGATCTACATATATAGCTGCGCGGTGATCGATACATTCGTTACGGCTGCAGAAGTTTCTTCTTCATTCTAAATTTTAAATCAGTAACTTAATAATTGATCATTTTTATGCATGTGTAGCATCTGCGACTTTATAAAGTGCAAAAAATTGTTAATCGTACAAAAAATTGCACAGAAGATTCTTGGTTGACATACATTTCGTTTAGAAAATGATGAATCGATTTTAAATTTTACATGTAACAGGGAGTATAGTTATTTAATAGACTGAAAAAGAAATCAGAATTATAACTACATTTTTAAGAAAACGGTGGGAAGATTCATTCGTTAATCAGCTATGGATGACATCACATGTTTGTTCAAAGGTATGATTTTTTTTAAATTTTCCTTCAAAACATTTCCTTCAAAAACATTTCGAGTCGATCCATCGACTATTCTGCAATTTACTAAAATACAATCTATACATGCCAAAAGGTTAAAAAGGACAGTGAAATAAATTATAAAGGTACTATAAATTAGCTTAACTCTTACATTATCTTAACATTAAATTTAATCAGATACAATACATATGTTAGTAAACAATAACACCCCTTGTTTCTCATAATGTGGAAAATGAAACTTAAACCACTATGATTTTAACCCATTCAAATGTCACTATTATCATGCAGCTAACCCTCATTTGTCCTTGGTGTCAATTTGACCGTATTTTCAAGCTTCGGAGTATATTATTCTGCTATTTTTAGGAAAATTGTAACGTAAATAACCAAAATATCGCAGAGATGTGTCACTATTAGTTACAAAAAGGTCACTTCTTTTTCTGCCGGAAAAATACATTGTTGGGACGGCAACACCAGATTAGACGATATGCCTGGAACCGTTTTATTATTTTATGACTGGCAAACTCCGACATCTTCGTTTTCGATAGGCGAACAACACGCGTGACAGATCCACTGAAGCGACTAGCGGAAGTACAGATATAAATCACGCCATTGACGACCGAAAACAATACCAAAAAGATCTTCCTGACAGTTTCCTACTCCTCAAGCTAAACTCCTTCCGACACACTCCGGTCCAATTAGGAAACGTTCCACCAAAAACCATTCTTAACCAATCATGAAACAACAACAAAAGCTGACGACGAACAAAACATGACGTGAGATAGATAGAATTCTAATTGACGACAACGCAATCTCATCGTCTTCGAAAATACACACCGCAACAAAACAATAAGACACTCACGAACATTGTGAATGGTAGTATTATTATATAATACTACTACTATATATTTATATAACTGGTAGTATTATTGTGTATACTCTAAAAAAGCATGTTGTTCAATTGTATGAAATACGTAAATCAACGATCTCGAAAATTGAGGCAAAGAATTTAAATGTTTTACTCGATCCGCGACAAAATTATAAGACAGTCTCCGGTAAACCGACAAACTAAACACTACGAAAAGAGATTTTCGTTTCCAATTCAAAAATTGGAAAATAACAACTTAATAAGTTGTTGCAATGTTTAAAGTATTAAAGTGATGTTATGTGTGCATATAGTTTTTGATTTTATAAAATACCGCATGGAAAAAAAACTATATGCAACGGAGATCAACATAATTAACGATTTAAAGAAGGAAAACTATTCAGTGCAAAAAATTGCCCATATATTAGGGAGAAGAGTCGTTGTGCAGTTTATAACTATTTAAAAAATAAAGAAAAATATGATAAAAAGAACCCCGATGGTCATCCAAAATCAAGAACTATACGAGAAAGGTGACAAATTTTAGGACACGCTTCAAATTCTACAATAACAGCATAGCAAATAACAGCGAAATCCGATGAAGAAGGAACCGCCAATATCAGATAAACATAAACAAGCCAGATTGGAATTTGTAGAGCATTGGATACATTGATGAAAAAAGTGGAAAAAAATAATCTTTTCCGACAAAAAGCGTTTTAACCTTTTAGGTACGGCTGAATTCTGCGCGAGACGGAGTCGATGGACGGCAGATTCTGATATGTACTGTACAGAGTCTGATACTGTATGTATTCCGTTTGTATATTGTTAACACTGTTGTAAATCGATGTGAAGACAAAAGAAATGTGAAACAATGCATAGGAAGATGATTATTTCATTCAAACGGAGAGCGAGTGAGCTACTAGAGTGAGCCACTACAGGGTGTCCCAAAAATGTCTCGCAATCCGAAAGTGGCGGGTTCCTCAGGTCATTTGAAGCAACTTTTTCCTTTACAAAAATGATCTTCGAGACACCATTAACGAGTTATTAACGAAAAACAGTGACCAATGAGAGGCGAGCTCAACTGGCGCGAGGCGACCGAGCCAATGAGCGGAACTGGGCTTCGTGCGCTGGTTGGCTGGGCCGCCTCGCGTCAGCCGTACTCGATTCTTATTGGTCACTGTTTTCCGTTAATAACTCGTTAACAGTGCCTCGGAGAAAATTTTTGTAAAGGAAGAAGCTGCTTCAAATGATCCGAGGAATCCGTCATTTCCGGATTGCGAGACATTTTTGGGATACCCGGTATAGTGGCGCGTCGTTCAGGGAGATGACATCCGCGAAAGCCACTATAGTGGCGTCTCGTTCAGAGAGATGATATCCGCGAAAGCCACTATAGTAGCGCGTCGTGCCTAAGAGGTTAATTTAGATGGACCTGTTTTCCTAAATTATTATTTTCCTGATCTGAGGAATGAACAGATCATGTTTCAAAGGCAAGTGGGTCGCGGTAGTATTATGATGTGAGCAGCTATAATAGGATACTATGGAAAGACAGATGTTGAACTTGTTTCTACAAAAAATGAATTGTTTAACGTACATGAATATCATTAACAGTTCAACTATCGAAACATGCACAAAAAATCGCTAAGCAAAAGTATAAAAGAACGTAATAACGCAGCTGTGCATACTTGTAAGAATAACACGAGCTTATTTCGAAGATGAAAAGATAGATATTTAACCGTAACCAGCAAGATGACAGGATTTGAATATTATTGAAAACTATTCAGGAATGCCAGCTGAGGAAATATATTTAAGAGAAAAGCAGTTTAACGACTTAGAAGAATTAAAAAGGTTTGTTTGAGGATACGTGGAAGAATTTGAAATAAAACACAATTAAAAAACTGCACAAATCTTTACTACAAAGAATGTTGGAAGTAGTAAAAAAGACGAATACTGGTCAATTATTTATATGGTTCTACAGAAGCGATACTCTGTATATGTTCATGTACAAAAACTTTGTACGTGTCCGTGGTTTTAAGGAACACTAGAAATTCAGGAGTGTCTTATATAGTTTCATCGTGGTGTGTAGACCGCAATACCATATCTGAAATCGTGAATAACTTGTAGCATTGTGTATTAAAGTGTACATAGACTCGTATCAGTGTCTCTCGTTTCGAACCCAAAGTGCTCAGCATCAGTTAGTAACCTAGTGTATACTGGGAAGGCATTACTTAACCAAGTGCTTGAAGCTATACATGAAGAGCTCAAATCTGATACTTTGGAAGTATTTTGAATGGATGCGAGCGATAACAAGTGAGTGAAAACTTGAACGATGAGCATCAGCGAAGAACGGAATGGAATACAGTAGTCACTTTGCTGTCGATTGACAAGAAACGAGACAAGAGCGAGAACACTAAAAAAGCAGTTTGTCTAGTACATCGTTCCATTCTATGTGAAAAATGTGAAGAGAACATCCCTGCAAATATGTTTTCCTTTATTTTCGATCAAATATTTGGTAAAAGAAATTGCCTCTGATTATATTAATTTTTTACGACAGTGTCAATTTGACACACGAATGTTATACCTTTTTTAAAAGCTCTTTTCTAACAAGATTTTCTGCACATCGAACGAGATTAGTTCGATTGTAAGGAGATCCAGCTGAATGCAACGTAAAATCTGTTTTCAACGCGATGAAAAATGCGGGTTATGTCGAGCAGATCGCTAAACATTAATTAATTAATGGCTGATAATGACATTGACGGGGGATCGAGCTTAATCCCCTTATTTTCGCGCAAATGCACCCTCCGTTTTCAGGGTACGTGTAAACGGCGTGAAACTTTAAACACGCTTGACTGCGATTAAAGGCTCATTATTATATCGGCGCTTGTTAACATTCGATTAGCCTTCAGCAAGGGTGCACTATCATAAAGGGTAATTGGATCCGAATTTTCGTGTGGCCCAAAAGTGTGTCGTGCTTTATTTTGCGCGTCGTACACCGAGGGAGTTGCCCGATTTCGCTGGCCAAAATTATTTTTTTTTCGCTTAACATGTTTAAAATGTACCTGCTAATTTATTTGTAGCGTTCTAACTTAGGCACAATAATTATAAACAAATAAGTGACCCTTAAGTAAGATATTCAAAATATTATTTCTATTATTTAATGGATTCGAAACGTGCCTGTTTATTTATACTACTTTAACATAACAGGAATACTAATTTTGAATATTAGAAAATAAATATTATTACTATTTGCATTGTGCGAAGACTATACGATTGTTGAGAAAACATGTAAAAGGAACTGAAGACAATCAAAAATAACTTATTGATCATGAAAGACAATGCGAAGCTATCAAAACGTATTAAAAAACACTGTAACCTAGTGCAAAGTATTATAAATTATTGAAAATAGTAAAGGATACTAAAAACAATTTCATACTTTGGTTTTGTCCAATTGAAGTCACTGCCTTATTGTAGCGAATTTTTCCCGTTGTGCGATATGTTCCTTTCTATTGTGATTCCCACTGAGCCAATCATGATTCTTTCATAAAAATATGACTGCCATCCATCTACGTTAAAATTCAGATTTCACGTACGAAAATTTTGTGTTTTAAGGGGTCTGATTACGTCGATGCGATCAAAAATTGCTTATATTTTAAAATAATATCAGACGAGAAGTAAACATTTGATTGATATACAGTTTTTATAGATTATTTTACAATACTATGAACTATGAAAATACAACAGTGTTAATTTTGCTTCAAGTGCTGTTTATGTACATTTTAAACGGCATTGCTCTGAATTCCTTTTTTTGAAGGTGGCTTGACAGTGTGCAGGATTTCTGCTAAACGGGATAATCTGGAGCAAAAATTCAAAAAATGTTCAAATCTAGGATACATTCTCTAGGCATTGACGGTCGAACATTTTCATTTTTGTGAAAATTATCAAAATGGTAGCTGTTCGTGTTTGACTGATTGAATTTGTACAAATTTCTATGCTTTTTGTTTATATTGTCTGAAATTATTAAAAATTAGAAAAACATGGATCGTCAATGCCTAATACATATTGTACAAAAGGTATTTGCAAAATTTCAAGATAATCGTTTGATTAGATCTCGAGATATCTTGCACATCGTTTTTAAAAACACAGTTTTGAGAAAAACGCGTTTGAAGTCCCGAACGTAATTTTTTATATATTCAACGCTACTGCACTCAGGTATACGAATCGGCAACAGGCTTCTTATTTCTAAAGTAATTTCTAAAATTAATTTTTTTTGAGGCTGAAACCTTTTGCAATTTACTTTTAAGACTTCAAACTACTGTTTCAAGTAAAAAAATTAAATATTTTCAAAATTTCGAAGGGGCCACACCCCTTAAATCTTTTATCATCTTCTGTATATTTTTCAATTTTTCATCAAAATTATAATCTTGTCTTTGTTCCGTAATATCAAATACCTCTTTCGCCAGCGAAATCGGGCAAATATCCCGCTGTGAGTCGCGTGGTACCATGATTATATGAAAACCAATTCTACGGATCGTTTTAAAAGTGTTTCGACTTCGACTGTCTTTTATTTCACACTCGAACGCACCCCTTGAATGATAATGTTCTGTAAACGATTCTGTTCATCGGGGAAGTGAAGATTTAATTAAAATTGTTACGTGTAACCAAACAGTTCGTTGAATCGGTTTCAGCCGATTTCAATTCCACCCGAAGACCACTGCTATCCAAACGTTTTGATCGTGATTCTTTTACGCGAGTTGCATCCTGAAAGGGGCACTTTTTACAGAGCTGAAAACATTTAATTTCTCAATAGCTGTCGCGACTATGAGAATCGATTACGAACATCAACGATGTAACCGCCGCGACGTTACCGAATGAATGTCTCTGTTTTTACGACCGTCAAGTTACCGTTAGAAGTTACAGGGATAAAAAGTTACAGTGCAAAATTTCCGATCAGAGAACGTACGAGTAGTTGTCAACATTTTATAAAGCAACAAATCCTTGCTATGACGCCTTTGACTGTCACGCCACATGTGTAATGTCATGTTATATATATAAGGCGGTATTCTAGTCTATAATACAATAAATTCTCCCCAATTGACGTTCGTATTGTACAAAAAAAATGGACAATTTGGGAAGAGGAAATACGATTATTAGAGCCATGCGGCTCGTTTTTATACTTGTTGACAATCGGTAACTATAAAAAACTAGAGCCGCAAGGCTCTAATAATCGTATCTCCTCTTCCCAAAGTGTCCATTTTCGTGTACAATTTTAGCATCAATTAGGGAGAATTTATTATGCTGTCTTTATTGCATTGAATCAGGCATTCCTTCAAAGAATGTTGACATATAGCATCGTATAGTCCTTCTTTATCATAGTTATTAAGTAGATTACATTTTTAATGTTATTACTAAGTTTACGAATGGGGCACACAGAACATTTAGGGATGACATAGGTGTCTCGTTGTCGCAATAACGCAATAAAATTCCTTCAAAGAATATTGACATATAGCATCGTATAGTCCTTCTTTATCATAGTTCTTAAACAGATTACATTTTTAATGTTATTACTAAGTTTACGAATGGGGCACACAGAACATTTAGGGATGACATTGGTGTCTCGTTGTCGCAATAATACAACGTCGTCACATTGCATCACCCGTTAAGTTTAAATTATTGAGGTTTATTTAAAGCTAGTCCCTGAGTTATTGAAAATGTCTTCGAAACGAAATCGCGTTAGGAGTTTCGATAAGATCAACAGCTAAAACTTGTAACCCTTTTCACTCAATCGGCAACCCTGAGGCGACATTAAAAATTGTTATACTATATTTTAAAATAATTTTCACATTATTCAAGCTTATATTCGGTAAATTAAAAAAAAAAGAAAAAAGCGGAAGTCTTCTGTAAGCCAACAGGTTCAATTTCCAATGCATCCAATAAAAACGATCATACGATATGGAAATACTGTAGATTGATACAAATATCACCATTTTGGAGTTGAAATAACCTCGAGTGCAAAGGGTTAATATGACTAAAAAAAGAAAATAAATCATTTATATATATAGGAAATATTGCTAGTATTGATTAAGAAAATTGTTTTTCTAATTATTTGAAAACTACTGCTAAAATGTTTTATTGCAAAGATGCAATGGAAATTTTTATAATTTAAGATTCTTATGTTCATAATATTACATGTACTTAAAATAAATAGAAAATCGGTAATATCAATATTACTTTATTTTGTTACACTGTCCCATTCATGAATACGCCTGTTCCATTCAATGCACCCAATTGATGAATAGGATAAAATGCACTTTTTAAACAAATTAAAAAGACAACAAATAAACGTAGGAGAAACTCATTGACACTACGATAGACACATTCTGATAGTAAAAGAACGGATCTATCGAATGTTTCAAACTGGAATTAGATAGGTCGTTTAGTTCTTTTGTTATCTTATCCTAAACAAAAGTGTCACATTCATGGCAGTTCTCCTCTCATACCGACGTTTCGGTGAAAATGTCACAACCAGCCCCGGTCCTCCCCTACTTCGAAAAAAGAAACGTCCGGCGGATAAGGGAGGAGGAAAAAATCGAAACGCTCGTTTCTGTCCCAGCTCGCAGTGATATATCGCACCTTTAATCCCGCGGAACGGCCATTAGAGCAGCTCGCACGGACGTAAGTGTTAGTCTACCGCTGTCCACTCGTACGGATTTCAAAGCTAATTAACTAAAATCATTATCCGATGGGGCTATTCGCAAACACGGTGATTATACAGCCGTTTAATCGGCTTCCGAACCCGCAGAAAACCCGTAACACACCAAGTTCTTGCTATTTGCCTCTTCGTTCGCTCGGCTTTACGCTGTCAGTTCGCGCATAAATCTTTCTGATCGACGATAAACGAATTTGTTACGTTTCTGCCTCGCGACCGGTCAGTTTCTTCTTTTACAAAAATTTTCTCCGAGGCACCGTTAACGAGTTATTAACGAAGAACAGTGACCAATAAGAATCGAGTACGGCTGACGCGAGGCGGCCCTGCCAACCAGCGCACGAAGCCCAGTTCCGCCCATTGGCTCGGTCGCCTCGCGTCAGCTGAGCTCGTCTCTCATTGGTCACGGTTTTTCGTTAATAACTCGTTAATAGTGCCTCGGAGAAAATTTTTGTAAAGGAAAAAGTTGCTTCAAATGACCCGAGGAACCCACCACTTTCGGATTGCGAGACATTTTTAGGACACCCTGTATAATTTGAACTTTAATCTAAATAAAATTCTTATCGACACATCTTTCTTCTGCTTTCATTGTCATTTTACTAAATTTGATCCGTTCCTGCTGCAATATATTGTTTCGATAGATTTGAAATAATATTCAAAAAATTTAAAAGAGTCATCGAAGCACACAATATTCATTTTGTGGTGGACGGTTCGTTAATTTTTATTTATGGTGCGTGTTTTCGAATAATAATTTGATCGAACAATCGCAAACAGAAATTGCAATGCATAGCTTCTAATGAAGTTTTTTGTGTCTTAGGTTCTAACAATGGGTATACTGTCGCATAATAATTTCAATTGCAACAGAACCACATGTACTCGAAGTTCTCAATTATTTAAACAAATTATATCTTCTAGAATTAGCTGAAATCTTAGCAAATCTTTGTGCGAGTCGATAAGAAATTATTCTCCTAACACCCGTTTCCTTAATTAACGAAGAAATCTGAGGCTCCACGAAATAATCTCAAGACTCGTTGCGGAAAATATTGAGAAATCGGAACGCGTATGATTGATCGATGTTCACGGATAATTAAGTGTTCCATTGGTCAGAATTCGACGATCTCGCGAACAGAGGAAATCGATTGAAGAACGCGAACAGGCACGCCACCGGTTCACCTGGGACTAGAAGTAGGTGCTCAGGCACAGTTGTATTCATTTCGATCGCGACAACCTGGATTTCAGACTCTAATTACGCCTAGTATGCCGTTGCCGGCGATGAATCGCGCATTGCGGAGAAAAATGTCGCTGATTTCCATTTCAGATAAAATCCGCGTAATTTACACACACGCGGGCCTACGAGTGGTTTCACAAAGGACAAATCACGATCCGCGCGCAAATTGCTCTGCTGGTGCGTGTATCGATTTTCCGCGGGGCGAATCGCGCACGTTCGACAAATTAAATATTCAAACATCAACTGTATTTTCTGCGCATCGAACCGGGCAGAAAGAAAGGGCTATGCAAATCTTTTCAGGCTGTCTTTTTTTTCATGGCAGTTACGACTCCAGTCTGTTAGGGAAATTACTCTCTGCTCGAGCAACGAATACAAAGTTTCCTATCATTTTCGAGTTCGAGGAATCAATCGAGATCAATCACCGGCGGACTGTATTTGTCCTCTCGTTGTGGGAATATTGAATGTTGCGTAAGTGTTTGCACAATCGTCGAGAATATATAGAGAAACGCTTCGAGGTTGTTTTGCGTTATTAATTCATTAATTGTTCTCTTTAGCGGATGAGTATAACGGTAAATATTTCAAGCTGTTGAATTTGTAATTTCATCCACTGTAAGAATATAAACAAAAAAATATATATGGATGCATTTTGAAAACATCGATGACTTGGAAATTTTGCAAAAAAAATGGCATCGAGGCAAATGTATTCCGTCAATGAATTAGCCTCTTAAGGCAGTGCAATTTTATTGTTTGGAATTTTGTCGTAGGATTAATAATAAAAGAGATATTTAGGTGTTCTCATTTAAATAGCCCACTTCGTAGATTTCGCTTTATTCTACTTGTACAGTAATAACTCGTATTTTATGCGTCTACGATAAAAATAATTAAATAAAGTACCGTTTTTCGTTAATTGCTCGTAAACGAAACCGCGAATTGCATTTACGCTAAGGAAAAAGTTATTTCAAATGACTTCAGGAACTCCTCGTTTCCCGGTTTTGTGTAACTTTTGGGGCACCGTGTATTGTAATTGTGTGATATATTTGTTTTTGAGAGCGACAAGCGGATTGGTGAAAATTTCAATACATTACCCTTTCTACTCGAAGCTATTTTAACATAAAAATTAAGATATTTCTTCCAACGTATAGTATATTTATTTTGTATGATTTTTGAATTGCATACATATAAAATTGTGATTATTTACTTGTAGAATACTTACAGTTTTAACAACTCTGTAGCTATAAACCGATATAGTAATATAAAAATTTCTTTGAAAAATGGTATAGCAATTTTTAGTGGTGCTTCGGTGTCACCATTCGAGTGCAAAGGGTTAAAACTAAGTTTGTTACGTTGACCCCAGGGTACAAGATTATCAAGATCGCGCTGAATAAGTAATAAAAAGCAGAAAGTAAGAATAATGAAAGCATTTGTAAACGTCATTGACGAAAAGTATAAAAATTCGTGGATCCCTGAGGATCTCCCGACGTTACATTAATGGCATAGGAAAAAGAATATAAAGTTACTTATTCATACTAGCACGTTAACGCTGATCCCATACCCTTTAAGTTTCTTAAGTTATTTATTAATTTATTTGGAAAGCGTGTAAACGAATGAGCGGGTTAGTTTTGTGTATAATCCATAACCTAGTCATAAATTTGCAAAACGAAAATTAACTCCTTGCCGTATCATTTTCCTCGCAGTTACAATGATCAGAAGTCTCTCGATTGTAATAATTTCTGAGAAGAAAAAAGACAGTTTTTATTTATTGTGTGTCTACTTACATTTACTTAAATTTTTAAATACTGATGACTAGAAATCAGAATTTAATTGAGACTAATTATTATAACAAGTTATTACTAGAAATCTTCATCACGTGTCAATCTCGTGAAAGTCCGAGGGATTAATAGCAATCACAATTCGGTACACAAAGCTTCCAAATGAATAAACTGTTACATCTAACGCTAAACCGATCTGTACAAAAGCCAAAGAGGACAGTTGCCTGCATAATTCCTAAAAAATTCGAAGAATGCTAACTCCACGAATGGAAACCCATGTCAATTAGTTTAATAGTTAACTAGCTTATTAGTTAAAAAGCGAAATACTCGGTAAAGACAATATTGAAGTGCTGTGCTGGGCTTACCAGCAACACGTTAATCGATCAATCAGAAAGCTCCGACGACGCGGCAGTTTAGCACTCGCTTTGAATCATTAAGTGAATAAATTATGCGACCGGTTAGTCATCGTCGCGGTCAGTTTTGCAGTTACGCTGAATCCGTCTTGCGCGGATCGAAGTAACGAGATCGCGATAAACCGGTTAATGATTACACGAAGTTTACGATCGACGCTCGAGTCCCGCGAAGCCACTCGTTCTTTTCGTTGCTAAGAGAAGCGCTCGCTGGAATAATTGAATCCGGATGGAACGCTGCGAATCGGCTGTTCCGGTTGCCGGAGATTTTGCAGATCCCGCCGCCAGGTTCCCGAAAGAAAATCGGGCTGAACGCGATTCAATTTTTTGGGAATCGTATGCCGGCTTCGGTCTCATTTTGACGGCGCAACGCTATTGGATCGCCGCGTCGCGACGCGTCTTCCTATTGCTACGGATTACGGCGACGTTGAGACGTTCCCATTGTTTCGTGAGAGGTTGCTGAACGTTCACGTTCAAATCTATTTTCGACGAATTTGCATTGGGATCTTCGTGCACAATTCTTGATACGAGAAATAAGGGTTGTTGGAACAGGAAGAGAACGTTGTTCGACTGTTTTGAAAACGGAAAAACGTGCAGAAATGTGGAAAAATGTTTTGCTTTTGTTTAACGACTGGTCTCAAAATTTCGACAAAATTTAATTTTTTTTCCATTTAATGAATGTCTTGTAGTTTATACATAATTAATTTCTTTCGTTTCTTAATGACTGTCTTAAAGTTCTGACAAATTTTAACATTCTCTTTTTAACGACTGTCTCAGAATTTTGACGAAATTTAATGTTTCGTCTTTTTAGTGGCTGTCTTGAAATTTCAACGAAATTTAATTTTTCTCTCTTTTTAACGAATGTCTTACAATTTAGACATAATTGATTTTTTTCTTTCCCTAATGGCTGACAAATGAAATTTTCTTTTTTAAATGACCGTCTTAAAATTTTGACAACTTTTTCCCTTTTCAAAACGGTTCCGAAGTTAGCGATCTATATACCCCAAATCTGTCTTACTAAACATAAGTTATGTCAGCAAAAAATAATAATTATATTAAAATAAATTATATTATATTAAAATAATTATATTATATCACAATTTTTGCCCCGTTAGAGGGACTATAAATTGCTCGAACTAGCTCGATGATGCACAAAATCTTCCTTTATTCTCCACCGCATCGATTGTACAGAGCTCGCTTTTGTTCAGAAAATCAAATTCGCTATCAAATAGGTCCACCGACTATCATTTCTTCTCTGCAATATAGCAATAGTACAAAAAAAATAAAACCTTTTTCGTTGATTTCTTCATATCGACAAATTTCTGTAGCAATCACCGATCCATTATGTTTTGAAAGAAGAGTTATCTTTTGTTTCCCCGTCCACAGCCAGTAAGCATCCGATCCCGTCCAAATACACGGGGATCATGATACATTCATCATTCGGTTGATAAGATATTTGATTCGGTTCCATGTTCTATCGTCAACGAGCTCGGCTATCCATCATCGACAAACCTGCTCCATTATTTGCTTGAAACGGGGTGGGGGCCGCAGGGGGTGCATTCTCACGCGGCTATAAATTTGCTCGGATGAAAGAGTCTGTCCCAATTACTTGTCGAATTCGGGAGCTAACTACACCGGTCATATTCACGGGGGAGTTATTGACAGTCGTAAATTACCGGGGGGGACGACGTTGACAACAGTACACGTAAGAATCCAATAAATGTTAACGAAACCGTGGCCCGGTAAATTGGGTCCGGTGTGGAGGGTGCTGAAACATTTATTCTCCGGCGAGGGACAGGCTAGGACCAGCCATTGTGTCGGAGTTTATCGATTCGTCGGAATTCCTTCATGTCTCGCCACCGAGGCTAATTTATTTTCGAACCGCCGCATGCCGTGCGAACGAATCGATACGCCGGAAACCTCGTCGATCCACCATATTGAAATCTTGATCGGTTCCACTATTTTTTCTATCTCGTGTTTCCCGCGGAAAATGATCTTGTTGATCGTAAAATAATTGGTCGCGGATTTTACCGGTTTCCAATATCCTTCTGTGAGCTTGTTTATATTTATTTGTTTGTTTAGCGTCTACGCGCAGTGTATCGCGTAAAATATAAAATTCAACTAACTGGAATGTTTGATTCACAATATTGTGTATCGCGAGGTGTTTACGAAGGAACGTAGATTTTAATAGTGCCCACAATTTTTGCTAAATTCATCAATTTCTTGTCAAAGCTGGTATAATCTCTCATCTATAACGTCTTCGAAACTGCCAAGTCGTTTTTGGGAAATGTTTTGGCAATTTGCATTAATTTGTTCAGTTAAACGTTCATCAACTTAGATTAGACTTTATAAATAATGATCTCCTTAATTTTTGATATATTAATTTGCGAAACAATGAATTTCACATTGACGTCAATTTTAGCTGTCTGAATTTGCCCCAAATAAGGAAAATTCTAAAATTCGTAATTAAGGCGTGCACCGCTCGTGTGTTCTACTGTTATAGCAGCCACAATTTTTCAGACATTTTCACTGATTTGATAAAATAATGTTTCGAACCAAAGTTAATCAGTATTCAATTAGTATATATAAGACATTACAATAGTCAGTATTGCCAAAAGAATTTTTATTTTATGAATAATTAAAATCAGTTTAATTTTTTTAAATGAACTTATTTATTAATCCTTTGCACTCGAAGCCATTTTAACTGTATATCTAAAATAATTTTTCTGACTTATAGTCAGAATTATTATTTTATATAACAAAGTGCACTTTATGCATATGAAATTCAGTTTTGTGACTCATATAACAATTACACTTTGAATTTAGATTTCTTAAATCTAAACTTTGATAATATGAAAGTTATCTTGGAAAGGGTTGAAACTTATGTAAGATAAGTTCTATGTATGTTAAGATACATCGAAACTATACATATAATCGATGTAACTTTGTATTCTCTTTAAAAGGTATTAGTATACCTTAGATCGAAAATTAATTGGTTTATAATTTACGAGTTTTGTCCCAAATGCTCACATATGCGACACACTGTGCGACGGGACAAATGCTCTTTTAATTTCTCTACAAAACTTCGACATAATAATAATAGCAATAATAAAATGAGAACTACGGTTACGATGGTTACATTCGTTAAGAACAGGAACCGAAACAAGCGTTAGCAGGCGTTTTATGGAAAGTCTTTATGAAATTAGGGACGTTTATAAAGACCTTTTACAGATTACTGTAAGTCACAAGTTAAAGAAAATGAAAGGTTAATCAATCCTATTGCATCTTTTGCTACTTTATAGAGTCGCAATTATCATAAATGGATACAATTTGCAATTTAGTAATTCTGAGACTTTAAAATTCATTTTTTTTTTTAATAGAAGCATCTAAGATTCTTGAATTTTATTCAATGTTCTGCCGTTCTACAAAATCGCGGTTATTATAAAAATGCGCAAAGTACGTAATTTGCTCATTCTGAAACCGTAAAACCAATTTTCATCAGCAACAAAGTAAAAAATGTGTTTAATAAAAGGAGAAATCGAGATTGTTTTTAAATCAGAACTTCGGTTTAAATTTTCTTTGTAACGTAACTTTCTTCGCCAATCCAATATTATCGTAAATGTCGAAGTTTTTGAAAAAGTCTTCCCTAAATCGCTTTTTAAAATTTGAATAATTACTTTGTTCCAATACAACAGAGAGGACCCTTGTTCTCTTAACTTTCAGAGTTGCCTGAGGGTGTTTGTCCCTGCTATCCCAATATCAAGGCAATGTTTAAGAATGTATAATTAAGGGAACATCGAACGTTATACTCGCAGCATCCTATTTAGAATTTGAAATTAAAATTTGAATTTAAAATTTGAATATCAAATTTGAATTTATAATTTCAATCTAAAATCACATTATTTGTAAATGTTCGAACACGAGGCCCAACTGTATAACGTTGTACTTTGCATTGTACTTTTGGGATAAATCATACTGTAGATACACATTTGCGTATAAGTCTATCACCTAAAATAAATAATAAATCTAAATAAACTGTGCTTATAAGTTAACCATGAATCACATCTTATAAATACTTTAAGATAATATTTATTTAAGGGTCCACAAAATTTGCTGAAGATGTTTGAAATTTTATAGTACAGCCTAAAGTGTGTGTAACCAAATAAAAGTAGGAATCTTTCTAAATCAGGGCTCGGAATTAACCGGCAGGCAACATAGGGATCGCGAGGGCTACGCCTCCTGACTCCTGTCGCGCATCTCGCCCCCGTCGTTGCCTCTTATTGGGCGTCGTCGCCTCAGGCGCGTAAGTTTGTTGCTTTATATGTGTGTGTGTAGCATTTAGACCATCACCGTAGAGCGAGACGCACGACAGGAGGCGTAACTCTCGCAACTCTTATGTTGCCTGCTGGTCAATTCCGACCCTGCTTTAAATACAAATACACATAGATGCAAATATAATTTTTATATTTTATATTATATAATATTTTATTCAGAAAATGGAGTCGAAGACAATTTTCTTTAGCCTGATACAGGTCTGCTGACATACCAACGAGAATAAAGTGAACAGTTTCGTTACAAAATAAATGTTGAAGATTTCGATATACTTTTTCTACAAACGGATGATAGTACACACAATTAAACGATACGGTTTCAAACTTAAACGAGTAGCCCATAAAGCGAAAACATTGAATTTTCCGGCGCGTATCGATCGCTCTTTGTAATTGAAAAATAAAAGTCGGCTGCTTCTTCGCGTTACAATTTTTCAATAAAATATTCAAGTGTCGACTTTTCAATAAAGTATTCAAATGTCAGCTTTTCTCTGTCACGTTTCAATACCCGGCCGACATGCTAGCCGTGATATACGATGCACACCTAGGAAACAGATTCCAACTTCCCGTATTAACCGGAGGAAACCCGGCAGACTATCGTGTTCCTCTTATTTAGATTAAAATCTCAGTCCGAGGCATGGTGCACTCGATTTCCCGCTTCATTGACTCCGGCAATTGCATCGATAGCGTAGAACTGCAGCGGCGAGTCCAAGCCGCGTTGACAAACAGCGAAGACGCAAAAATTCGGCGAACGTGCGGCATCGAACGTCTCGATACCGTAGCGTTTCGCCTAATTTCCGGCGGGCGTTTTCGCATTGTTAATGCCGCGGAATGGCCGTAATTAATGGCGTTCGCGTTCCGGTGGAAGTTGGCTCGTTAAATATTTGATGAGTGTATTACGGGTAACCATAACGACTTCTACGAGCGAAAAGTTTAAACGTCTTCGTACATCTAATTGTGCCACTAAGAGGATTCCGCCGTAATATCTGAACTATCTCCCGGCCTGCTAAAATTTCATTCGCCGCCGGTGTAACTAGATTTGATGCAGCTGTTGCAAACGAGAGGGGATGCTGCGGACACCCAGCGCTCTTTACGCCCTCGCTGATGGCGCATTAGGCGAGGCGGTGGCATTTTTTCCGTTCCTTTTTCTTCGTTTTTTCGTTAACTTCGTACCATCCAGGCTGTAAGAACGCTCCCGACGTTTCCCCCCCCCTCTCCCGTTTCCGGTTCCTGATCTGCCGTTCGTCGATACGTCAATAAACGCAGTGTTAATCGGTGATCGTGTTTCCCCGCCGTTTCCACTCTGGCGAAGGCGTATTCTGTCGGAAATTGAAGGTGTTTCATTTTATTTATCCTCGAATCGCTGTACAGCGGGTTGCTCGTTTCTTCACATTTACTTGGTTAATGGGAAATAAATGGTTGAATAATTCTCTACACTTTGACACGTTGTAATTTTCGTGCGGTAATCAAAGTTGCATTTATCATGGTTTACATACTGTTTCTTTCGGGCTGTAAAATCATTTGTGACTTGGACAATTACCCACAGTCGGTGTAAAAAGAATTCGTATATTTTTTAAAACCGTAATTACTTTTTTATAATTGGACCGAGCGATTTAAATTCTTTTTGGGATGTTAGAGGGATTAGTTTTCTAAATAACGCGACTAAATTGTTTTAAGAAATTACAATTGATTGGGATGATCAAAAAATTCGAAAATAGTGTTTTTTTTACAAAACTCTCTTGTCTGAGCCTGCAGCGAAAATTTCAGAAATGCATTTTTCAAATCTCGATAACTTACATGCATATTGAAAATTGCATTGAAATCGGTTGACGTTGTTATGAGCTGTTAATATATAAAGTTTGTGGAAATTTCGTTCGTTTTCCACGAATTTCCACCAAAAAACGGATAATTTCTACATGTTTCAGCCGATGTACTCGACTATGTTTCGATGACATTTCCAATATGCATATAAGTTGCGAAGGTTTGCAAAATGTATTTTTAAAATTTTCGTTTCAGGCTCGAATAAAAAAGTTGAGAACACATTATTTCTGAATTTTGTTATCATCCCAACCAATTGCAATTTTTGTAAACAACTTTTTAGCAATTCTCTAGCAAATAAATCTCTATGACATTCCACCAAAATTTAAATCGCTTGGCTCAATTATATAAAAGTTGTTCCACTTTAAAAGGTGTACGAATACTTTTTACACCGACCGTAAGTTACTTTAGAGTATTATATTATGAGGAGCTCAACGATTTCTGTACCTTTTAGGTAAACAAAATTTTTAAGAGAGAACGAAGCAGAAATTATTGCAGACCTTCGTTTTTCTAAACACAGTTTTTGTGTGCAATATTGACAATATTGACGAATGCATAAATAAAAGTAATAAAACACTGCCATCCAATTGTTGGAATGACATTAAAAATCATCTCTCTGTATGAAGAGTAAGCTTATTTAAATTTGCTGAAGTATTGATGCAACAAATTAAATAAATAAATGGTTTGTATTAATTTCGAGATAGTGAAGCTACATACACATATATTTGGTTTCTCAATGATTTTAATGAAAATGATGCAGCAGTAGTTCTAAGTTCTTCAAATGGTTTCACTCTTTTGTATATGATGTACTCAGTGTTATCATAAATAACAGTAATACTTTAATTTTAATTCTCCACTTTAATAATTCTTTGCATAACGATCCAGTTTTGTTTTTCTTGGGGTGGAAATAAAATAAACGAAATGATCTGAATATTTCGAAAAAAAATTGTTAACGGTGATTATAACAAATAAATAGGATAGAAATTTTGGAAACTACAAATTCTCACGAGGCTTCGAAATATATTTAAAAATTTATTACATACAGAGAGTCAGATTATTCGACACGACACGACGCACTCTCGTGCATGATGCATGCTTCCGAGAATTTCAGGACAGCTGTGAACAATATAAAAATGATAAAATGTGAGAATGTTAGAATCTTTAGAATCTCAGAATCTCAGAATCTCAGGAGCTCAAAATCTCAAAATCTCAGGATCGCAAAATCTTAGAATCTCAAAATCTCAGAATCTCAGAATCACAGAATCGAAAAATCTCAGAATCTTAAAATTTTAAAATCTCAAAATTTTAGGATCTTAGAATCTTAGAATCTCAGAATTTCAGAATCATAGAAGTTTAGAATTTTAGAATTTTAGAATCTCAAAATCTCAGGATTTTAGAATCTCGGAATCTCAGAATTTTAGAGAAGCTCAGAATTTTAGAATCTCAGAGTCTCAGAATCTCAGAATCTCAGAATCATAGAATCACAGAATCTTAGAATGTCAGAATATCAGAATATCAGAATGTCAAAGTCGTGAGATTATAGTAACATCTATAAAATTTGCATCATTTTACAGTAACGATTGTGTGAAAAGAGATCGACAATTGGACATCGTCCTCGAAGGGTTAATTCGCGGATAGCGCAGCGGGATTATTTCGAACGGTGACGCGTTAAATCGAGCGACGGAACGGAAGAAACGGCCAGTGGTCGTTTAAAAAATTATTCCGTAGCAAGACACCGGATTTCCGTTCCTTTAGGCCCACGAATGTGTTAATTGCATCGCGGTGAAAGAATAAGGAGAACACGATCCGTGCTTCAGAACAACGCTGTTGTTTCGCGCGTAATTATTCGGTGCGCGTTAGCCTTGCAATTGCGGGACGCGGAACGACGCGGCGTCGCCGGTGGAAGAAGTTTCTATCACGCGGACGGACATGATGCGATGATTCCCTTGAAAAATTAGCGTCTTTGATGAATCACTGTGGCGGAACAAACGAGGATCTTCGTGCTGTTGCTCGAATTTTAAAACTGTTTAAAGTCAAACGACACGAGTCCTTGTTCACAGAAAACGAAGAAATGGTATTTTTAGTGATACTTACTGCAATTCACGTTGATATGATATATGAGCCGTTCATTTTGAAAGTGGCATAAGTCACTTTGTTTTTAAGTCGATATATTTAAGGGTTTGCGTTTTAACACGTTTAAAAATATAGATGCTAACTTTCGAGAAGATTTACTTGTATTTGTTATCTCAGGATACTGATATTTTTCTCAGTATAAATAATTTCGTATAAACATCAAAAAATCAGCACTTTTCATTACGGTAAAGTGACTTAAGCCACTTTCAAAATAAATAGTTTAGAAAAATGACTGACATATATTAATTTTGTCCGGCGTATTTTACTGAAGTGATGTTTTGAAAGGACAGTGATTTACTAAAATTGTTGAATAAATTACATATATAATAATAATTTATACCATGAACATATTTAATATAAAGGTTTGATTTAAGTATTTTTTATTTTAATATTCACAAAATACAAAAATAATTAGTACATTTTGAAACATAAGTATAAGTAATTTATATGAAAATACATCAGTTCAATTTAATTTTTGTCATCAATAGGAATGATTAAGTTCTCGGAAATCGTGTTTTGTTTCAAATTTTTAAAATAACTGTGGTATATTGGGGGTATATAATTGAGCAAGTCCATCATGTCTTTGTATTTTGCTGAAGAAACAGGACGAGATCCAGCGTATAACGGATTCATTTCTATTTGTGAATAACGCCTAGGTCTTCCTCTTTTTGGTGACAAATCAAATTTGCTGGCGGGTCTGGTGGTAGTCACCACATCACTATAATATAATTTACAAAATGCACTATTCTTTCGCACTTATAAAAATAAGTCCAGTGATCACAACTTTTTTAAAAATACTGAAAATAATTCAAAACAATACTTCACACACAGTTATCACACGTTTCTATTTCTTTTACACTAAGCCCCGCAATTAATTTCCTGAGTACAGCGACTTACGTCACTTTCAAAATACACATGTTTGTTATACCGTTAATCAACAAAACTTCTCTCGAACAAATCTCAATAGTTCTCAACTTATCGATTGCAAATTTTTTTGAAATGAAAAGATACCGTTCAATTGTAATTAGTGTTACCATTAACTCGATTTTTTGAAAAAATGACTTATGCCACTTTCAAAATAAACGGCTCATATAATAATAAATACGTATATGACTTTTTTTTTAAAGGAGAAAGTATTTATAATTAGATTTATTATTATAAAATATAATTTATGAAAAGATTTATAATTCTGAAAAACATATGAATATATTACCTTGAGAAATTAGTTTGTCTTTTCTTGTGACATCTTTTCTGTTCTTTAAAATAATGTGACTTCGTCTGGAGATGTTTTTTTTTCATAGGAGAATCAATAATGGAGGTGTTTAGGTAACACTGTTTCATCATTATCACTATTCCAAGTACGATCATTCAGCAATTTGTACAATAAAGACTCGTTTTTGGGAAGTGAACGTAAATTATTGTTATTATTATTAATTTATTATACAGGACAAATCTGTTATGCATGTGCATACAATAGACTAACAAAAAATAAAAACGCTTGTTTCTTGTTAGAATAAATTAATTCTTATATTGTCCTCATTACTGATTAGGTCATTAAGTATGAAATGTCCGACTTTGAGATTGAAAGTTTGGTTTATTATATCTCGGGAGAATAAATTAGTTCTTATTATATATTATTCTCTCTCATTACTATTAGGTCATTAAGTATGAAATGTCCGATTTTGAGACATTTTAGAGTTTATTATATCTCGGGCCTTGTTCTCAGGTCGCCCGCGTGGTTCATTTTGGATATCAAAATTTCCAGATCGGAATTTTTCAAACCATCGACGTACTGTACGTTCATTAGCCACATCCTTGCCGAACACCTCGTTAACATTTCGACTTGTCTGCGCTGCATTATTTATTTTTATTTTAGTTTATTATATCTATGGCTTACAATATTTAACCCTCAGACGACAATACAATAGAATATTAAAAACAAAAGAGTGCGTCTGAAAGCCAGATGGCATATCCTTTCTCACTGCAAAAAAAGAAAACAAAAAACGGTTGAAGTGAAATATCGGAAACATCGGATATCAAACTTGATGCTTTAGCTAATCGAACATTTCATGCTTAATGACCTAATATACATATAATAATCAGATAAAAAAGTCAAAAAACGAGAGCTTTTCAGAACATTTCTGTCATTTCAAGTACATAATGGAAAAATAGAGAAAAAGTAATTTATTCATTGTCTAGTAGACTAGTCCCTCTATCATCTAAAAATAATTCAAATCGTCTAGTTCAGTTTGACCAAAGTTATTGTGTTTTAGATGGTGTCCGAACACTGTACATGTTGTATAGAAAAATGTTTCAAACGAAAGTTGTTTGGCATAAAAAGGAGCATACAAGGCAACATTTAGTTTTCTGTTATTTCTCTTCTTTATTAAAATATATTCTCTCAAGGGGACTTTGATGTTTCGATAAAAAGAAAGGAAGCAATAAATTAAGTATCAAACAATCTCCGTTCGAAGGACAGTCTCTGTTCGTATACAAATAAATATCAGCCCTTCTGTTCTAGTTTTTTCTAGGTCATTCCTAGTTTTTTCAAAAATTCATTTCTCAAATTCTATTTCTGGAAATATACAAATGGTTTAAATCATTCAAGTGATATTCGTTGCTTTGGTCGATCATGCTTCACCTATCGGGCAATTGACGAATAACATTGTTAAAAGAACTGGACGATTTCGAATCGATAAAGTCTTCGATACATTTTTTAATGCTTTCAACATCGGCGAAATGCGTATCCGCTAGGAAAGATTGCAGTGACCGAAACAGATGAAAATCTGTAGGTACCAGATCCGGTGAATAAGCCGCATGCTGCAGGCCGCAAACTTACATTTTGCGTGACTTTCGCGATATGTGGCCGAGAATTCCGCTTCCCGAGGTCCAATTCTTGTAAATGTCCTTTTCCTGTCCAATTCAGCAATAAGTTTACTCGATCGATTTCGACATTAAAAAAAAAGGAAAGCACCACAAAAATCTTTTCAACGGCTTTGTCGGTGTTTTCTTGAAAAGCAAAATGCAATAACGAATATGCTGTTTGGTATACGCCATACATTCTCTCACTGTTATCACAGACGACACGCATGCAGTGATGCACTTATGTAGCGTTCCAGAAAGCTAAAGGGCAACGCAATTCAACTATTATGCAGGGTATGCTAAAAGTCACTCGCAATCGAGAAATGTGAGGTTCCCGAGGTTATTTGAAGTAACTTTTCCTTTAGCGCAAATGCGATCCGCGACTTTGTTTACGAGTTATTAACGAAAAATACTGACCAATGAGAGGCAAGCTTGACTGGTGCAAGGTGGCCGAGCCAACGAGCGGACGATGCCCAGTTCCGTTCATTGGCTCGGTGGCTTCGCGCCAGTCGTGCTCGCCTCTCATTGGTTACTGTTTTTCGTTAATAACTCGTTAACGATGCCTCGGAGAACATTTTTGTAAAGGAAAAAGTTGCTTCAAATAACCTCAGGAACCGCTCATTTCCCGAGTGCGAGTAACTTTTGGATCATCCTGTACAGTCGTTTTTTTATTCAAAATAATATTTATGAAAAGATAAAGATGGAGGACTGAAACTTATTTGTACACCCAACAAATGGCTTACGGTTCAGAAACGAAATTAAATTTGCAATTTATTTGGACTGGAATTTTACAAGAGAGTCTACGATGAAACTAATTCGACGTATGAGCTGTTTATTTTGAAAGTGGCATAAGTCACCTTTTCAAAAAAATCGAGTAATGGTAACACTAATTACAATTGAACGGTATCTTTTCATTTTTTAAAAATTTGCGATCAATAAGTTGAGAACTATTGAGATTTGTTCGAAAGAAGTTTTGCTAATTAACGGTATAACAAACATGTTTATTTTTAAAGTGGCGTAAGTCGCTGTACTCAGGAAATTAATTGCGGGGCTTAGTGTAAAAGAAATAGAAACGTGTGATAAGTGTGTGTGAAGTATTGTTGTGAATTATTTTCAGTATTTTTAAAAAAGTTGTGATCACTGGACTTATTTTTATAAGTGCGAAAGAATAGTGCAGTTTTGTAAATTATATTCCAGTGATGTGGCGGCTACCTCCAGACCCGCCAGCAGATGGCTATAAAATGTTTTATAAACTAACTTTGGATGAAAAAGATGAATTTCTAACTTTGGATTTGTCACCAAAAAGAGGAAGACCTAGGCGTTATACACAAATAGAAATGGATCCGTTATCCGCTGGATCTCGTCCTGTTTCTTCAGCAAAATACAAAGACATGATGGACTTGCTTAATTATATACCTCCAATATACCACAGTTATTTTAAAAATTTGAAACAGAACACGATTTCCGAGGACTTAATCACTCCTATTGATGACGAAAATTAAATTGAACTGATGTATTTTCATGTAAATTACTTATACTTATGTTTCAAAATGTACTAATTATTTTTCTATTTTATGAATATTAAAATAAAAAATACTTAATTCAAACCTTTATATTGAATATGTTCATGGTATAAATTATTATTATATGAGCCGTTTATTTTGAAAGTGGCATAAGTCACTTTTTCAAAAAAATCGAGTTAATGCTAACACTAATTACAGTTGAACGGTATCTTTTCATTTTAAAAAATAAAAGTGACTTATGCCACTTTCAAAATAAACGGCTCATATCGTTTCAGAAGAGTACTAATTGTTCGACTAAGTATTGTCGATTCGGGGTGTCGGTTGCACGCTATATAGCTAACAGTCGACGGAAACAGGCTGTTTACAGCAGCTTTTTGCGGATGTTTTAATTTGCGAAAGTCCAAGCCTCGCAACGCTTCGCGTATTCCGGCGAGTCCGCACGCTAAAATTTACCGGGATGGCGGAGAAAGAGCGCAACATTTTCTGACGGCCGGCGAAATATCGAAAACACGGGAATACCATTTGCCCGAAGTTCGCGATCCTCAAAATTGCCGGTTACAAATTTGTTTTCGATGCAACGTCGTTGATTTTCATTTCGCGCGGCAACGTTTTTCGTCGGGCGAAAGTGTAAACTGATTCGCGTTACGCTCCCGATATTTTTGCACGCACCTAGAATAAATGAATTTTAACGACAACTTACTGTTTCACCGACCGTGGGAACCGCGGATAATTGATCCGGTGTTTCGGAAATTTATTTACCGGACCGTTCAAAACGCCGACTGTTTTACAAAAATTTGCATCCCGTACAAAATATTTGACGTAACGGTTTGTTTACTTTTCACGATTCGTAGTCCGGCGTGTCGAAGAATTTTGATTTCACGACATGTGTATCAATGTACTGAGTACTATTTAATCAGTTACTTGTTTCTGACGAGTACGCTCGTCATGCGTAAATGGTAATTACAATTTGCTGTTTAAATTGCAATTTTTTGTGAAAACTAAAAGGTACATAAATTTTCAAGTGTTTTGAATGTTTGGAGGGCAAGACGAAATGAAACAGTCCAATAAAAAAATATAAGTTATTATTATGAAAAAAATAGTGTGATCAAATAGTTATCCGCGATTTAATTATTCGTTTAGTTATTTGCATTTTATTGCGACACATTTTAGGTACATATTTGTCAAAGAGGTCGCTCCAGCTAACTGATTAAGTGGAGTAATTATCTCTAAAAGTTGCAGAGTGCACAGTAGATGAACATTCAAGCCGCATGTTTGTTTAAATGATTATTCACAAATCGTTATTTAATCCTCTGATACGATATTATCGAGATCAAGCTGTTTTATTACAAAATTGGTACAATCCTGAGCATTGTTTTAGCAGTGTAGTAGTTTTAGCAGTCGTAGTTGTAGTTCTTTTTCAAAGTGTAATATAAGAATTACTCAAAAATATGTCAAACGACCAGTGAAGATACAATAATATTCCATTCCACGAACAGTAGAATATTTTTTAAGGAAACATGATTTGCAAGCTATTTATTTACCTTCCTACTTATCCACATTTTATTCAATGCATGATGAACGCTTTGTAAAATCGATAAATTTTTACAGATTTTACACTCGTGCGGTATTTTTCGGTAAAGGAGTTTCTAAACTTTAATATTGAACAATCAAATTTACCATAATTTCATGAAACCGCATCAAAAAATTGGCAATATTAAAATTAGAATATCTCTCAAAGTAATAATTTCTCGACATAAATAGGTTAATACAGTTTTATTCAAATTCCGAGGTGCTGCGAATTGTGCACAAAAAATTATATGTGTGTGTGTGTGACTATGTTAAAGAATATAAAGATTATCTTCGCGGAGCTTCCAAGCGCACACTTGCAAACAAAATAGTGACATAGGATTACGTCACCTTCGAAATAGGAAAAGTAGATGCAAGTCAAGAAAAATAAATTTTTGGTATCCAAAAGTTAAGGTATTTTCCCGCTTTAAAATTGTGACGTTACTGCTTTTTTAGCAAATATATCCTTCCTTCTTGTTTTCAGTCTCTAATTAGAGCTTTCCTCAAGAAAGGTTCATTGTTACTTAACATTCATAAGTGTGTTATTAATGACAATATATAACTAAAGCGTAAAAGTGAAATCAGGAACGATTGTAACAACAGAAGGGAAAAGAATAAAGAAAAATATGCAAAAATCAAGAGAAATATTATTGTCTTGTGTGCCAGGGACCTTACATCAAAATCAAACCAAAAGAGAAATTGGTCCGTTGCTGTCATTGCAAAGATAGTGCACATGCGGGTTGCACCGATTAAAATAATTTATATGTTTGCCACAATTGCGACACTGAATAATGAAGAAAAGACGTGGTAATTTTTCATTCTGTATTTCTAATTTTGCCTCTTTTTATGTGTTATTATAATTTTTTCGAATAATGGTCTTGATAATAATTTGGATGTTCCAAGATGTATAACAAAACAACTGTACTTCAGAAATCTTAAATAAGTAAGCAACACGTTCACATCAGAATCGTCGTTGCAAATGCAATAGTTTATCTACATAGATGTCGTTAAGTCAAAATATTATAATCCAGGTCGGTGTGCCCTTATTTTTTGAGCATATACATTAACTCGATTCCTGAATTTTATTATTTTTAAGGATTGTATTGTACAACCGAGTTCAAGTATTACAACCAATAACTGCACAGAGATTAATGTTTATTTCCTAACGATTTAGTATCACATTTTGGAGGCCATCGCATATACAATCCCTTCAAAAATATTGGGATACTTACAAAAAATTAAGATAATAAAGAATTCTATAAATAATATTATAAATATATTATATATTATTTTATTATAAATTTATTTAATTTTATAATATAATATTTAATAATATAATATAATTATATAATTAATATAATAAATAAAAATATTTATTATATTAAAATGATTATAAATTAATTAATTTATTATATATTATTTTATAAATAGATATCTTATAATCAGGAAAATAAGAAATTCTTTTCGGTAATACATCCACCGCGTTTTTAATTATTTCTTGGACTAATTTCGGCATTCGTCTTATTATTAGTGCGTCTATTATTTTCGTTCCTATTTGGTTCCATGCATTTTGTACTACGTTCCACATATTTAGAAAACACATCGTGAAACGATGCGTGTCTTGACGAGCGAGAAGTATGAAATGAACTCATGCGTTTTCAATGAACAGAATAAAATAAATGGGAAAACTAAACGTATAAGTGACTAACACTTACAACTTAATATGTAGTTATGATAATACGATGCCATAAAACTCGCAGGCATTACCTAAACCGAATGAAAAATTAGAATTTATATATTTGGTTCCATATATTTTTTACTACATTCCACATATTTGGAAAACGCATTGGAAAACGATGCGTGTCTTGCCGAGCAAGGAGTACGAAATAAACGCAGCATACGTTTTCAATGAATAGAATAAAATAAATGGGAAAACTAAACGTATAAGTGACTAACACTTACAACTTAATATGTAGTTATGATAATACGATGCCATAAAACTCGCAGGCATTACCTAAACTGAATGAAAAATTAGAATTTATATAGATATGTTCTAATGCCTTTGGAGGGGAGTGTGTGTCTGTTGCTTTAAAGATTTCTCGAGGAAACCCACATTGTGTCGTGCCGAAGCTCAATACAATTTATTTCGTCCGAAGCACGTGAATTTTTCAAAGGACCGCTACGAGCATACATTGCATTGAAATATTTAAACCAGGACATCCAGACAGTCACGTATCTACTACCACGGGAACGTAGAATCTGTTTTAAGAATTCAATTCAGCCCGAAATTCAAATGAAATCCAACTCGCAATGAATTAGGTTCCGTGGGATATTGCGATTTCTCGTAAACTCGAGTCTCCGATAATAAAACGTTTTCCCCTTTATAATAAGCAGCAAAGCAAACATTTTCCAGCTGGGGATAATGATAAATGCATTACTTCATTTGTCGAAAGTAATCCAATAACTGTACCGCGGATGTTTATGCAAATGCATATTTTTGTCGAAAATAGGCAGACCGATGGAACCTGGACAGAAAATGTCATGATTATGTGATCCTAAAAATATATTTTTCATTTTGCATATTTTGCGTACCTATGTTTAAGAACATATGCAGTAATATATTATTACCGTGCACATACTGCATACATGCATCATGCTCACCTGAATCGTACATCTTGTTAAATTAATTTAGCCCATTAGTCAGCACCTACGTTATAACCAGATTATGTTTGATAGCAATTGTACATCACGCTGAATACGCTGAATGTACGTCACAGTATATGTACCATGTTTTCGAAACATTGAGTTGATGATTGAACAATCGGCGCAGCTATTAGTATTTCGAATTCGAACGGTTCGGTTTTATTATTGAAGCGGCGCCACGGTGAATTTTGTGCGAGCGCGTTTCAATATTTCTAAAATTCCAAATGTTCGAAAATATGGAATATCATTAATAAAATCAACATCATTGATGAAAATACTGGTGAAAGTGTTTATTGTCAAACATGTGATACGAGCGTTGATTGCGATTGAAAATCACAATTAGTCCGATGCACGTGCCGCAACACTGTCCGAGTAAATTTAAATATCTACTGATAACGTCACGCGATGTGGAGCGTCCATTTTCGGCGTACAAATTTACCGATAAACGCCATCGACTAACACCATCGAAAGGAAAAATGCATGTAATATACTGTAATTCGAAACACGATACGTCCGAATAACTGTAAAATGTTTCTTTGAACTTAACACTATGCCGTCCGGTGGCACAATCGCGCAATCTGAGCGCGAATTGGGGAGAAATTACTGTACCTAGAAGCTGTAAAAAGCTCAAATCTAATACTTTGAAAGAATTTTGAATGGATGCGACCGATGACAAGTGAGTAAAATCTTGAACGATGAGCAACAATAAAGGACGGAATCAGTACAGTAGTCACTTTGTTATAGCTCTTCGAATGTCAACAATAGCAAACGACAGAGCGAAAACACTGGAAAAGCAGTTTGTCCAGCACATCTTTTCATTCTATGTGAAAAATGTGAAAAGAACACTCTGTTAACACTATGCCGTCCGGTGGCACCACGCTGGTGCCATGCAAAAACCATCTGTTGTATGCCGGTGGCACCACTTTGGTGCCATTTTAAGAAACTGAAATAACATTTGAACTATATTTCTTGGGTGTTAAAAGGCGGCAAACTAACTATAGCATTAAGTGTTAAGTCTAATATTAACACTATGCCGTTCGCAGATCTTAGATATGATTCTTTTGCTTGACGCCGGCATAATAGTTTGGAAATTTTAGATTTTAAAAAAAATTTCGAAGATGGCGGTAATATAAATTCCTAGAATTAAGATATGTCATCCAAGAATTTTCGTACTTATATAATTCTTAGTTAAATAAAGTACGAAAATTCTTGGATGACATATCTTAATTCTAGGAATTTATATTACCGCCATCTTCGAAACTTTTTTTAAAATCTAAAATTTCCAAACTATTATGCCGGCGTCAAACAAAAGAATCATATCTAAGATCTGCGAACGGCATAGTGTTAATATTAGACTTAACACTTAATGCAGTATATACTTAATATCGTGCGAATTCGCGTATTTTCGTGTATATTTCGCATATTTTCGTGGAAATTTTGCATATTTTTCCTGCAAAAATGTCACATGCATTCTGCATATTTGTCCTGCAGCCTAGTAATATTTTGAAACTCTTTTAATGCTCTCGCAGTTTCGTTTCCGTCATGAATGCGGAAAATCCGCCGTGTAACGATAACCAAAGAGAGTCGAACGGATTAATAACCTATCAAGATTAAATTATATAATATTTTGAAACGTGAAATATGGCGGAATAACCGGAATGATAATGTCTGGATATCGAGAACCGTTTATTTTATTCGCAAACGTGAGACGGTGCATCGTTTGGATTCGCATGGAACGAGTAAACATTTCGAGATCATTTCACTATTCTGAAAGTTTTGATGGTTTTGTTGTAACGGAATTGAGCGCTTCCTGTAACCGCTTGTCGACAGGCTCTGGCGATATACAAACTTAAATTTGTACTGGCCTGTCTCTGAACTGTACACAATATATTATTTGTGTATTTACCCACTATTATTTAACCATGAATCGAGTTGCAACAGGAACTATTTAAATTGAAAACGGTTTGAACAATCGTATAACGTATATGAAATTGATCGAGGTACAACATCGCAATGGACAAATTGAAATTTAAAGATACAAATAATACATATGCGATTGTAAACAGAACTAGGAAAATAGTTTATTATATGGCAAATAGTAAGTAGATATTTTATTTTAGATCATGCATGTGCTTCTAAAAATAAAATATTAGGTCTACCGGAAAGTTCTGTCCTTTCGAGATAATAGATTTTTCATAAATTTCGTAATATTTATTGTACAATATAATTTCCGTCGTTACTTATGATCTCTTGCCAGCGTGATGGCAATTTGTGAGCAACACTTTTCAAAAATATATGTCTCAAATGAATATGTGCATATCTATCGAAATTTGCAATGACATTATCGGACAGAACTTTCCGGTAGACCTAATATTTTATTCGTTGTAATAAATTTTCAAGATAATATCTCGAATAGTATTTTATTTGAAAAACGCTGAAGATATTTGCGTCATAGTTCGGAATAGATTGATTTATTTAATTTATTATCAACAAATGAAATAATTTTATTTTACTAAATCATAGTACAAAATTTATTTTGATAATCTAAAACAAACTAGGTACTTTTTCTCTGCGCTATAAACATACATAAAAATGCATTTTGTTACATGCGAATAATTGTATTTAAAAAGATAATAAATGTCATTTGTTTTTTTTTATGTTTTATGTTATTAAAATAAAAATTATTTTATTTTATGTTTTAGATTATCGAGATAAAATATTTATTTTCATCATTTAACTTTAGATTACCAAAGTAAACAATTTTATTTTACGTTTTACATTATCGAAATAAAATATTTATTTCATGCTTTAGCTGTGGATTATGAAAATAAAATATTTTATCTACAGAAATTTTATGTCCTACTTGAAGTACACTGTTTGATTTGAATTGTGAAGAATCTATTATTTAAACCAGTATTTCAAATATTTTTTCTTTATAAATATTACCCAGTTTTGACCGTAAAGATACACATTACAGAGGATTAGTATAATTTTGCGATACCTGCTTTCTTTCCAACGTGTTAGAACTTTCAACACATTTGCCGGTCATATTATTGCCGGGTGACAATTTTTGCCTAATTTTCGAAATTCATTTTTAGTGTAATATATTCGAACAAATTCAAGTTTACCAGAATGTGTAGCATGCAAAATAGTTATTCGAATTGTTTCGAATAAGTATTTATCTAAGATAATTCTCCGAATAAATACACTTTAGTCGAATATTTTATTCGAATGACAATTATTCATTATTCCTTATAAATTATTCCATCTATATATTCGAATAATTCTTTATTATATCTGCAGGGTATTCCAGCTAATTAATGACTTAATGTTACACTTTATAAAAATTTTGAGACATGGAATTTAATCATTTGCACTCGGAACAAATTTTGCAAACATTACGATTTCGTTACACAAAGTCGAATTAAAAGAAAAATCATTATGCTGCTGGGAGTTTTATAATTTTATAAGAACTAATAAATAAAAGATTTTGTGTATATAATTATGCATTTCACGTGATTACCTTACGCTATGAAGAAAAATAATAATTAAAAAGAGATGTCACTTTGACATGAATACATTGTGTCGCCGTATCGGCGACATCCGAGTACAAAGGGTTAAATGGCGCGAAGGGACACATTTTACAAGCTACCTCCCCTTTTCATAGGTGGAGGCGTTTCAGAGATTTCAATATCACCTTGGCTTTTTTAAATGAATGGCTTTTAAATGGCTTTTTTAAATGTGTACCATAAATCGATAAAGTGTCAAATTCTGGATAGACATGTATGGATAACATGCAATGTAACATTATACGTCCTAAACCTAATAGTTAACGAGATATTAACGAAAATTTTTCATATGTACTTGTCCGGAATACGGCGATTTAATATATTTCTTAATGAAGAAACAGCATTTTTAACGAGAGCTTTTTTAAATTTTTTTATTCCAAATACTAGCAAAATTAGTAAAAAAAGTATTTTAGTCATTCTACAGTAAACTAGTTCTTCTAACATTTACAAAAATTAAGTTAAGTCATTTAGGCCAATTTTAAAAAAGTTATACCGTTTTAAAACTGGTGTGATCACTTTTCCTTCTTACTGTATTTGTATATAAATTATAAGTATATGTGTGTGTGTATATATATATGTATAATGCGATAATGCGATATATATATACACACATATACTTATAATTTATTAAAATTATTATTATTACAATTATTATTATTATCGATATATGTTATCGATATATTAGCCTATATTATAATATTATATTATTATTATTATATTATTAATATTATAATATTATATTATATTATTATTGCTATATATATATAGCATATATAATGCGATAATATATAGATATAATGCTGATAATTGTTGACTGTGTTTGTTTTTATGAAATTTCATAAGAATATATAGAGACAAATACACATTCAGGGACAGTTCAATTTCAACTAGATACTTATACAATTATAAAACTGCATCTTTCTCTGCATCCGTAGAAAGATTATTTAGTTATGATCAATCTGCCTAAAAGTAAATCTAGTCAAAAATGGAATATTGGAGAAATAAATCGATAAAACTATGAAACTTTAGATCATTTTCATTCGAACCGATCATTTTCCGAACGAATTCCTGCACGAATAAATTCTTGTTCTAATAAAATTTTATCAAGCATACATTTTTATTCCATTGCGTATCTGTTCGATAGTGGCGAATAAAATTTTATGCGTTAACCCTTTATCTCATATCCGTCGTCCGAATCAAATTTTGTCAAACTCTGGTTAAAATACCGCCCGCTATAATAAATTTTAACTTTCCAATCTCAGTTTCGTTGATCAAATTACTTTGATTTTGTGGGAATTTTTCGGATTGATTTTCGGCACTAAACGTATTAATAAAGATTGAAACTCTGTTTTGCCGGACTGCATCGCCATCAGTGCCCAAAGTGAATCACGCAGGTCTAACCGAGTCGTCGATTGTGCTTTATCGAATCCTGTTCATTTGGTGTTCGAAATGCGCCACGCTCGAGTTCTTTCTTTCAAGCCGCGGATCCACGCGTTTTCGCGATTTTTCTCATTCCGCGAGGTCCTGTGTGAACGTTTCACCGTTCGATCAACGGACGGATGCGTCGTTTCGGACGATTAACCCCACAGTGATGGTGTCTGTACCCGATGTAGACCCTTGTTCCCTCATGCATGGCCTGCCTCTCTGCGCAAGACCGAGCCGAACGAAATTAAAGTGCTACTGTGTGGGCCGAAAGTATAGGCGATTCTTCCCGGTGTGTTCGCAATTTTATGTCCAACCACCTGCTACCTATTACTTCATTCGCGGATGTTACATTCTCGCTTTTAAAAGAAAAAGGAGTAAAAAACAGTTACACTGAAATATCGAACGCGATATCGTCAGAAATTGTTGACAAAATATGAACTTTAGGTCACAGTATATTTCTCTGTTTACTAGTTTCAAGAAATTGAAATAATATAGCAACATCCCTAAATCCTTCTCATGGCTTCCCTGCTATGTACTTCGATCCATTTTTGCCATAAATTCATCTAAATCGTTGTCTAATGATAATTCATTTTCGCTGGATTTACAATTCAGTAAAATTTCTTTTGTCAGTAATGCCATGTTTTGAACAAATACATCATACTGTAATGCGATCAAGAAAGAATCGAATATTCTAAATTACGTAGAAGAAAAAGATAGATTTTCTGCTTGAAGATTGCACATATACAGTCGGTATAAAAAGTATCAGAACATACATTGAATTTCAGATTTTTTACCAGTTGTCGATATTTCAACTGTTTACAATTTTGTAAAAATGAGTCATATCATAATAAATCTGGACTTACGTGAAAGTTTGAAGCCTCTGCCTTTGCGGTTCATCGATCAGTTCACCCTACCATGCTTTTATAACTCGTAGCAAACGGAAAACTGAAGACGTAGGTTTACTCGATAATGTTACAAATTGAAACATCTCCAAAGCCATTGAACAATTTTGTTCGCGAATAACTCGACCACCGATTCGAGGATCGAAGCTTTTCCTTTGCGACGACCTCTAAAAACTTGGTGTACGAGATTTTTTAGTCGTTTTATGGGACAGTGATGGAGAAAAAGTTCGGCCCTGAAGAGCCCTCGCGAACCTTGTATTACTGTAAAGTAGGAGCTACACCTTTCGTTCGAAGCTCGATAGAATGACTGAAACAAATGGTACATCAAAGTTTAACCCTAAGCACTCCGAATCATTCTGGACGTTGGCTACCAGCTACTCAGCGCCACTTTTCGGCAGAACTGACTAACATATTATAATGATATTGGACTTATATGAATTTGGCTGAAATCGAGAAATTTGCAAAAAAATCAATATTTTATTTTTTATAATTTTGTTATTGTTTGTTTTATAATTTTGTTTTGTTGTTGTAATCGCTGTCTATGCGAACTCTTTCTCTCGTCGCCTTGTTGCTTGGACGATATCACTATCACTGCTATCAAAACGATAGACTAACTGTAGAAGAAAACCTTCTACAGTTAGTCTTTCTAACATATCTGTATAAACGTCCATCTGGAGCTCATCTTCACTACTACTTGTGTCATGAGACTCATTCGTGTTTGAACGTTTTGCCATTGTTCTAATAAAAAATATGAATAAATACATAGGTTGAAAATTTCTAATTGTTATTACTAACTCGCAAGATGATATTTACCAAAAAAAACTTTTACCAAACAATTTATTTACCAAGAGAAGAATCACTTTTCCGATTTTCTCACTGGTTAGATCTATCTATACCGCTCGACGCTTCAAACCAGACTGAGTTCAGCTTTGAAAATCTTTTCCTCCAGATTTTATGATTATAAACCTCACTATACAGTGCATGCTATGTTTACATACCGATCTTTCTTCTACAAACTTGCCTTATCGGTCTTTTCATATGGCACCTTTGAAGTGCTCGGACCGTCGTGAGCACGCCTCTCACGTTCTCGTCAAAATCCGCTGACATTTCTTGTATATATCTTAGTAATTTTACTATATTTTGATTTGATTTCTTGTGCCATTTCAAGAGAAAACTTCAGGGAAACATGTATGTCTCAAAAAGTTGCGCTGAAATAACTCAATTCCCCGTAATCACTAATAAACTTTAATGTCCCACCAGAAGGGACAGCGGAGTACAAAGGGTTAAGGAGTCATCGTAAAGGAAAGGCTTCGATCTTCAAATCTGTGTTAACATCATTCGTGAAAAGAATTTTCCAGTGTATCAACAGACGTTTCAGTCCGTGACATTTCCCAGAAAGAGCATGTCCCCAGTTTCCCACCTGTTACATTAAGCAAAATCATGTCACGGGAAGATGAATGACGCACGGCGTAAGTAAAAGCTTCAAGCTTTGAAATGAGCCCAGGTTCGTTGTCGTACGACATGCTTTTACGCAAATACTGACAATTTCTTAAAAGTCGGAAATACAGTGTAGAAATATTTTTCACACCGACTGTACGTTGCAAATTTTTGTGAATGCTACAACAGAATATTTATATTATGGACTCTGCTGAGTACATCGTCATTTACAATCAAATATTATAATATCATATATTATTGTACAATATATTTTTATACAATGTAGCTTCTAGATAAAAAGAAGAGTAACGCAAAATCAATTACTGCATCGTTCGGCCACTTTGATGCTATTTCATCTTAGTTTTAAACGTTTACTTATACAGTAAATAATTTTTCGGAGTAATTTAAAACTCACTTACAAGACTCACTTATGAGTTATTAATTATTGTACGACTTCACATAGAGACTTTCATAAAACAGAAATTGTTTTGGCCCAAATATTGGACTAGAAGAAAGGAATTGTACTTTAAAGATAATACTATATGGTAAGAAAGACAATTAAGTAATGGATTAGTTAGAGAAAGTACAGTATAAATTAGAGAAAATGAGAGAAGAGCAGGATAGGATGTTATACATGTATCTGAAAAAATTGAAGGGTAGAACTTAGATACTTTTGGTAAAAATGTGTTTTCCAAAATATTGATCTTGCGTTCTCTCCAATTTGTTCATATTTGTGATAAAATAATTTCTACAAAAAGTCAAGACAATTGTATAACGGAAAGATGTGCCACAATGGCTTCGTTTATGCAAAACAGTTAAATATTACTAGAAATGCGAAAATATAAATTTTATCTTATTATTTGATTACTGGAAGTCATTTTTGTTACACTAAAATTTGCAAAATTGTAACTTATTGAATCAGAAATATTAACAAATTAAAAGAATTTGTTTCAACAAGGAATAGAATATTTAATGTCACTTAGTGTCATATACTTTCATAGGAAAATAATACATATCTCAAAAATAATTTTGTTTCTGTATAATTTAATTGTTATAATAACTAATCCTCGGTTATATGTCTTCAATTTATCATTATTGAATACAAATTTGGAATCAGCTCGTATATACAGAAAAGTGATACTAAATATACTAAAATTAGGTGTGTAAATATTCTTATTTACTACAAATTTTCACTTCTATTTATATTAGAATAACGTTGTTTATATTCTGTTGCGATTTCTAGAATATCACATTTTTCTCTTTCAACTTTCATAATGCAGTTTTATATTCCTTCATTAGTTTAACAGCTCGTTTCGCTACATCGTTAACTATGCTACGTAAATTTTGAACCATTTTTGCTGCCGCATTATAGTTTTCATTAGTTTCCCACACGCTGGAACTTTAACTAAAAAGCTTGTATTTATTTCAAATCGGGAAAGGAATTTTAATATATAGGTAGAAATGAAATTATCGATGGTAAAATTTATATATGAGCCGTTTATTTTGAAAGTGGCATAAGTCACTTTGTTTTGAAGTCGATATATTGAAGGGTTTGCGTTTTAACACGTTTAAAAATATGGATGCTAACTTTCGAGAAGATTTACATGTAGTTGTTATCTCAGGATACTGATATTTTTCTCAGTATAAATAATTTCGTATAAACATTAGAAAATCACCACTTTTCATTACGGTAATGTAACTTATGCCACTTTCAAAATAAACGGCTCATATACTATTTCATGTCTTTTGGGTGGTTATTTAGATCCTTTAAATTTTGTTCGCATTCGTTTTCATGTGCTCGAACAAAGATAGCCCCGCAATCTTTGCTGACAGATACACCAACTCCTAAAAGTATTCGGACACCAGCTGATTTAGTATAAATTGTAATTTCTCATTCAGTCTCGTTAAGTTGGAAGTGTTTGTCACTTGTCCAATTAATTTATCCATTTATCGCATTTTGTTCAGTGAATACGTATGCCGAATTTATTTCGTACGATATGTTTCCGAAATATGTGGAACATACTGCAACATGCATGCAACAAAATAGAACCAGAAATAATTGACAAATTAATAAAACGTGACATACGCGTAGTTAGTTCAAAAAGTAATTTAAAAAGATGGTGGACATATAGTCGAAAAGAAAATTTAATTTTCTTTTATAAAACGGACGTTATTTTTATTATACTGTAAAAAAATATATAGATATATGTATTTGTTACAATTTGATACAATTAACTTTAAAATACTTTGAAGAAATTCTAACAATTTCCTATCGATTTCTCAAATTCATTTAATTTTGTACGAGTGTCCTGATACTTTTGGAGGAGCAATCGCAAGCGATTGCACAATTTTTGCCATGTTGCATTACTCATTGCTTCGTCTACATGTTTATATCGGTACACGTTATTAAAGAATCCAATATACATATAATCGTGGTGTCATTGCTGGTACAGCAGTGCGAATCCAAGTTAATCCACGACATGGACTAAGCGTTCGGGAATTGCAAACCAAGTTTATTCCTTGGCTTTGGTGCTAGAATTAACGATGAATATAAAATAGTACAAATATTTATGCATTGCTTCTAACTCGTAAATCAATTCCCAGCGACTAACAAAAAAAAGAAAAAATTAGTTCGCCCGGCTTCGAATGTAAAGCAAGCCGGCAGCCGCCACAAAACTGGATTAAACATTCAACGTGATTCAGTTTCGAACCGCCGCGTGTCCCGCGAACGCGCAAAATTCACGGCTCGTACATTCGCGCAACGTTATACCATCTTTAACGTAACAGAATCCTCGATGCAGAATCTGAATTTCCGTGAAATCCTCGAAATTCGAGGAAAATTACTCTCGATCCAATTAAATTCGCATGCGACCGGCTCCGGTTACAAATACAACACAGGATCGTCGTTTAATATCGCGTTTTCCAATTTTCACCGGGGGAAGGAAGACTGAGCGGGCAACAAACGTCAGGCACGAAGGGACAAATCGAGAGAGAGAGAGAGAAAGAGAGAGAGAGAGAAGGGAGGAGAAAGAGAGAGAGAAGGGATGAAAGAGAGAGAGAGAAAGAGAGAGAGAAGGAAGGAGAGAGAGAGAAAGAGAAAGAGAAGGGAGGGGGGAGAGAGAAAGAGAGAGAGAAGGGAGGAGAGAGAGAGAGTGGGGTTCCCTTCCTCGCCCGAAGGGGCAAACAAGCCAGGGTAGTACAATAACTCGTCATCGGGTAGCAAGTTTAATTACAAATCCCTCATATTAGATGGAGCCGATACAAAGAGCCGTTCCGGCGCGCACACAGCCGGGGGCTTCTTTTTGACCTCGAATCGCAGTTTCCGGTTCTGCTGGCAAAAGGGTGCGTTATTTAAATTCAAATGCGACTGTCCGCGACGGAAGTGGCCGTGAAAGGCAGCCAAAGAATCCGTCCTCGCCTCTATCACTGACACACAAAAGAATCTGAAATTAACAACGATTGATTGCTGGATTTTTACGACTGTTTTCCACCGAAAACGGGACTCGAATTTCCACGGGATTTTCTCGCTTATCCTACATGGCTGTATTCATGAGACTAAGCGTCTCTCATTTATGAAATAATTCTCACTTATCACATAAAAAATCTTTTATTAAATCCCCACAAAAAATTATATTAGGAGCGAAAGATTTTTACACCGTTATTACGGTGTTAACGATATGACTTGGAAATTTGAATTTTCTTAACTTTTGTCCGAAAGTGTACATCTAACGATTAAACGAACTTCTCACAAATGCATCTTCACAGTTTCAATAATCGTAAATTACAAAATGTCCGTAAACTTTCAGCACTAATTCCGTAAATTTTTATCACTAAATTTACGGACATTTCATAATATATGTTTATTAGAATTTGTAAGGAATTTGTTCAATAAATTGATTTCATTTGAAATTTTCGAGACATATCCTTAACATTTGAGTAAAATCTGATAATTCAACAAATATATGTGTTATTAAATTAAAAGTTCATACTATAGTGAAGTATATCATAACATTGTTTATATTGCAATATTATTTTACCTAGTGCATACGACAGATAAACGGGAGTGTTACATTTCTCATGGTAGACATAAGTCAAGAACCATTTATAAACGTGAAGATTAATGACATTAATATCTTCGTTGACACGTCAGAAATATTTATCCTATGTTAAGAAGGTTTATTACAATCAAAAATGTGCATCTGTGTAACAACACGATTTTTAACTTTTGTCCATAAGTGTATATTATTATATATATTATTATTATTATGAAGAAATATAAAATAGCTGCTTTTAGAGTTCCATAAACCCAACGTTAACTTTAACTGCTTAACTCTGCACAATTATTTACTCAGATTTGAAAATTAATTTTTACGCTAATCTGCTATGTCTGCCTAATTTTATTAGCATCCTCAAAATGTATGATTGTTGAAAGAGTCATTCATGTCATACAACTTAACTTTTCGATTTTTATTTTATTAAATAGAATACTTCAATCTTACGAAATTGTTGAGGTTTTTGCCATAATGATCAAAGTTATAATAAGGCTTGATGATTTTAATGAAGCTTGACGTTTAGTTGTCGGTGAAAGTGCACTTATGTATATTATATTTTTAACAGTCTCCCTTCCAAATAATAATACTAGATTGCGGATTATTATGCAAAGTAGAATGCATTAACTGCAGAAAACAGAAGTCACTTAAAAATTTGTTCCTGTCTCTAATAATTTTAATAAGCTGATAGTAATGTATCAATATTCTTCAATTCTTTTAATCTTCTTTCTGTCTTAAATGGCATCTACTTATTCTTCTTGTAAATGCATAAAATTCGCAGATATAATAATCCCAAAAGAAATTATTGCATTGCTGAAATCGAGTCTTTCATTCACGATTAAAACTGTCTAATATTATATTACATCACTAAACTGCTTGTAACACTAGATTTAGATTAGATTTACATTTAGATTAGATCACTAATTTTTTAATTTACGATTATTTATATCGTAAAGATACATTTATGAGTTATTTATGCAATTTGCATGTTACTTACGGCAAATATTACAATAACATTCGTTCAAAATCGGAATAAATGTCTTATTGTTACTTTTATAAACTAATATAAAACAGCTGTTTTTCGTGCTCCGTAAATCTAGTGTTAATATCGACTGCTCACCCCTTTCGTAGTGAATCCCGAGATATTCTCAGGCGAGGAATCAGATACCAAAAGGAGAATCCCGAGATTTTCTCGGGCACTATTCACAGTCCAGCGTTCATTTCAGTAGAAAAAAAGGAAGTAATAAGATCAAAAATATTCCGAAGGCTATATATGATTACAATTTTACAATGGGAGGCGTTGATAAAACGGGTCAAAATATCAAATACTATGATGTAACACGTAGCAGAGGGAGAGGATATTATTATAAAATTTTCGTACATCTTTTAGACCAAGCAGTATCGAATGATTACATATTATGTAAAAAGGAAGACGGAACAAGAACGCATTCGCAGTTTCGCCTTCGAATAATAGATGATCTAATTGCAAAATACCACCAAACATTACCAGAAACAAGTAAGGCAGGCCGAACTTCTGCATCTCCATTACCGCTTCGTTTGACAGAAAGACATTTTATTGAATATATTCCAGCAACTATACTAATAAAGAAAAACCGGCTAGATTATGTGCAGTATGCTGTTCATGCCGAATCGGTAAAAAGAGAATTAGAAAGGAAACGAGATACTATTGTCCAGACTGCGAGGTAGGTTTATGTATTTCGCGTTACATGATTTATCACACAAGACGTAACTATGTGGAATTGGATGTTCATTTCCTCTCAATAATATTTATAAAGCATGTTTAAACGTTCTTTTTGGTACTTATTGTCACCAACAAGATCATTTAAAACAATAAAATAATTACAAATTTTGTTCGTCGAAATTCATAATTTTATTCCATTTTATTTCAATAATCTTTTACTGTCGACCAAAAAAGGGTTCTGTTCACCTGAACGTAAACTATTAAATCTGGTCGATGCAATTCGGTAAAGTTTGGTAAAATCTGAAAATTATAAAATGTATAAAGGAACATAAATTGAGAAATAAAAATGTTATTTATTAGCAATATTCTCTCAAGAACTATCCAACAACGATGCATCGTTGTTCGGCGCTATAATGGTTAATTAAGAAATCAAGAACTATAAACCTGTTCCGACCATCATTTTCTTTTTGTTTCAGGTAAGGAATGGTCGATCGATTCGAAACGTCTGACAGATATGATGGGCATTGGTGAGTACAGAACACCATGACCGCGCACCGATACGATCGCACAGTTAAGATCGATCTTCTGGCGTGTATCGCGACGATCGCCGCTCAATTTATGCAAGACCGCGAAATTATTGGTTAATGAGGCGATTAGGAGCCGTTCGAGAGGCGGTCCCGAGTTTATCGCCGAACAATCGAAGCATTAATCATAAACGTTGAAGGCCTTTAGCGCGAAGACAACTTCTTCGCGTCCGCCGTGCTTCCGCGCCGTTTCGCCGTTCGCCGTGGGTCTGACGGCGGGTGATAAGAAAGTGATTAACATTGATCGAAGTGGCGGAAGTTGGTCGTCGGCGGTGCAGATAGTTATTACTGCCGCGTTCGCTGTACCGTCGGGGCCGTCAACTTTATGCCCGCTTTAGGAGCGGCCCCGGCCATTATTGAATCTTTGATCAGATTCAGGACTTTAGGAATGCAATATAATGCGCGCGGCTCGCCATTATCCGTGTAACGTGGTTCCTTTAATGACGCATCGACCGACGACGAAGATTATTCAATTAATTCGCCGTCACGTTCCAAATATTCGTGACACTGTGTTGATTTTAGAGCCCTGCTTTATTGTCGAAACGAACGATGCGTTGCTTCGGATTCGATTAGAAGCTATCTTTGTGTCCATTTTTTTTTCATTTCTGCATTAATAACGAGTGTTTCATAAATTGGATTTGAAAAAACTTAACACTAAACTTTTCGTATATAGGATAGACCGATGACGATTATAACACGGAGACAGTTGTAACACGTGAAATATCTCAAAATGTACGATAGATATTATTTACTTGGGTAAATATGAAATATATTAGGTCTACCAGAAAGTTCTGTCCGTTTTTGAATTGAAATATAACACATTTTTCATACATTTAATAATATTTATTGTAAAATATACTTTCCATCGTTACTTGTGACTTCTTGCCAGCGTGATGGCTACTTGTAAATGCCATTTTTTAAAAATGATTTATTTTTAGAGGCGAAGAACTCAACTAGTGCTTGGTTGACGTCAGCTTCAGTTTTGAATTTTTTCCTGTAAAAAGTTTTGCGAAGAGAGAAACAAGTGATAATCGGAGGGTGCTAGGTCTGGGGAGTATGGTGGATGTGACAGAATTTCCCAGCCTAGCTCTGCGATTTTCTGACGAGTCGCCAAAGCAGCATATGGTCTGGCATTATCATCGGTAGCCATGTTTTCACGATCGCGTCTCGCTTAATAATGACATGAGACATCTTTGTTTCAGTTTATTTAGGAGAGTACATGTGTGTAAATGCAATGATAAAGAGAGATAGTCATACATGTCTCAAATCAACATGTGCATATGGATTGAAACTTGAAGTGACACTATCGGACAGAACTTTCCGGTAGACCTAATACATCTGCATAAGGAAGAAAATAACTTTTTGCGGTACGTAATAACTTTCTTTACAACTTAAAAATTGTAATATAAGTGCTTCTCTAGCAAATATATTCTTCCTTACTGTTTTAAATCTCGAATTTCACAAATCCGAAAGAAATACTAATAGCTACTTTGCACTAATAACCATGTCATAAGTAACAATTTATAATTATAGTTTGAAAATGCGGTCGGGGACGATTGTAAACGATTGTGAACGAGTGCGAAATCGCAATTTACCTTCATAATGTAATAATAAACCTAAATTTTCAATATTTGTGAAGTTTTCCTGACAATTGATTGCTGATTTGCAAACTATAATTTAACTATAATTTTGTTTATTTGTAAAATAAAAGTTTAATCCAGGATAAAATGTTAGCTCCCCATGAAGGTTTCTCATAAAACCGCGCGGCCTGTACAGTGTTAATGCACAACAAAACCACTGAAACTGAATAATCTCAGATAAGTAGGTAAGAGGTTCGTACTGTGTGTGTGTAATTGTCGTTGTAAATAGAATAAAAAAATCAACTACCTACTTTTACCGAAAGCGGATGAATAACCGCTTTTTAAATAAACGCTATATTCTTTTCCATTCTATCACTGTAATCAAAATAACTTTTACTTAATAATTAGAAAACATTCGTTTCTTGCATTTTAGACATATACATTCCACAGAAAGAAGCCTCTAGAAATTGAATAAATTATATTTTACTTCGATAATTTAGACATTGTTATTCAAATTAAAGTAAAATTGCTTATATGCCGCATTTTTTACAGATGATGGATCTATCCAGTGAACATTTTTCACAAACGTATTAATAATAATAATAAGTTTGTGATTTCAAAGTTAAGTTAGTGAATCAATTCGTCATTTTTCATTTGATAGTTTTTCCCAATGGTTAAGGGTTCGTTCACAGTAGGTAACGGTGTAGAGAACATAAGATGATCATAAAAATGATAAAAGACAAGATAGATATCGAAAAATTAATTAGCTATACAGGGTGTCCTAACATCAGTGGTACAATCGAGAAGGGGGTGATTCTATACGAAAAAAACAAATTAAAAATAAAGTATAAAATTTTTTCATTTGAACCTTTGTTATCGAGAAGATCGACTTTGAATATTTTAAATATTCAATTTAAAACTAAAATATTCAATTTTTAACTTTGCTGTTGCTTGGAGTGACAAAAAAAGATTAAAATTTCATGTTTAAACATGAAATTTTTTCATTTGAATATTTAAAATATTCAAAGTTGATCTTCTCGATAACAAAGCTTCAAATGAAAAAATTTCATTTTTAAACATGAACTTTTAATCTTTTTTTGTCACTCCAAGCAATAGCAAAGTTAAAAACGGGCACTCTAGTAGAACATTTTCGTTAGAAAGCGGAAACATTGAATTTAAATATTTTGCTCCAAGTTTAGTATTAAACTTGTTGCGGATTCTTGAGTGTATCAATTACCTTTAATGCAGGTTGTATAATTAGCAAATTTATTCGAAGGAAATATTATGGCTGCAGACAGGAAACTATGTTGGATGTAGTAAGAAGCATTTGCATTATTACACAATATCGTATTTCCTAAGTTAAGTGTGAAAGAATTTAACTTCTTGAAGACTCGTAGGCGAACTAATTAGTTTTAATATAAATTGCATAATTAATAAGTTCAATTGGTTGCAGAGAGGAAGCTGTGTTCGATTTAGTAAGAAACATTAGCATTAATAATGAGTGCCTTATTTTATAAATTGCATTTGAAAGGATCATAATTGAAGATTCTTAAGTGGATAGATTATTTTTAATACAATTTGTACAATGATTGTTCATGGATTTATTTTGACGAGATATTTAGATGACCGAACAGTGTTACGTTTAACATTAAAAATAATTTCTAGTTTTAATTAATTATACCGAAGGCAGACGTGATTTTTAGAAGATACTTCAGTGAAGAAACAATTTAAACAAATGTAGAATAATTTCGTTTTGGATTATAACTTACAATTAATCAGTAGACAGAGGATTAAGATAGAGTCAATCAGAAGTAACTTCTGTTTTTAATTGTTATGGTATCATGCTCATGAATGAAGATTGAAAGGATGACAAAAGATATTCCACTTTGAAATGAAAATAATTTTGAAAAGTATTTTAATAGTGATTTACTTGTTTCTCCCGAATAAGAATTTCGTAGAATAATTGTTAAACGATTAATGTGTAATGAGTCACTGCAATTATGCTGTATATGTTTGAGTTTCTTCATATTTTATATAATAATACACTACTATAAAATAGATAACTTAAAAAACGATATCAAAGTTTGTATTCTTCTTAACGAGTTAGCTGGTCTTGACGAGTATACTTTTCAAAAACATCTAACTGGTTAAAGATAGGAAATAAAGAAAGCGCACCGATGGCGTTCTACAGGGTGTCCCAAAAATGTCTCGCAATCCGGAAATGGCGGGTTCCTCAGATCATTTGAAGCAGCTTCTTCCTTTACAAAAATTTTCTGCGAGGCATCGTTAACGAGTTATTAACGAAAAACAGTGACCAATAAGAATCGAATACGGCTGACGTGAGGCGGCCCAGCCAACCAGCGCACGAAGCCCAGTTCCACTCATTAGGTCGATCGCCTCGCGCCAGCTGAGCTCGCCTCTCATTGGTCACTGTTTTTCGTTAATAATTCGTTAACGGTGCCTCGGAGAAAATTTTTGCAAAGGAAAAAGTTGCTTCAAATGACCTGAGGAACCCGCCACTTTCGAATTGCGAGACATTTTTGGGACACCCTGTATAGCGTAAGCCCATGATCTATTTGCTTTCTACTTGCGATCTATTTGCTATAATGTTTTATAGCTGAACGATCGTACTCGCTGTAATATGATGTTCTTAAATGGAATAAAATAGTTTCCAGAAAAAAGTTACATTGTCATTTGAATAGAAAAACAGAATTATTATTATAATATTATTATTATAATAACAGAATTATCCTTGACATAAACGTGAAAAATCAGCTAAATATCTTAAAAATATATAACTTACAAAAAAAATGTTTCAATCAAATGTATATTCTTTTTTACGTAGAATATGATTCCAAACTAAAAAATATAGGTTTATGATAATAAAAGCAAGATGACCTGGAAATAACTTTGAATACGCCGACGCATTAAAAAGCTAGTAGCGCAGTTTGACTCCTCACTCGAAACACTAAATAACATGTCAGTTTCTTTTTTTTAAATTATGTGTCTACGAGATTTTTTACAATCTCAACTTAAATTGTGTGATTGTGTATGTTTGCTTGTGCGTTACAGCTGTTACGATTGATGTACAAGTGGCTACATTGGTATCTGTCTCTTAACAATAGTAATAATAATAAACATTCAATAAGTAGCTTCCATTTTTGAAACTGATAAGAGCGATCAAAAACTGTAAAATGAGGAAATACTAAGAAATCTCGGAAGAATAGAATATTAGCATAGCTTAACTTAAAAGCTCCCATTTTAAAGATTAAAAATTGTTGAACGAGGGGACTTTAGTAAATCCCGGAACAGTTATTCGAGGATCCGCCGGTGGAAAGGTTTTCCGGAAACGGGAAAGTATGCTATGAAATTTCTCTTGATTGGAAAACGCTATTTGCAGAGAAAGGTCGAACGGAGGAAACGCATGAGCGAACGCGTCGGCAGTCGATCGGCAACCATTAATTCGTCATTTGTCTATGACAGTTTTAATCAACGTTACAATTACTATGATATTAAAGGCGATTCGTGTTTAACGAAAGAGAAATTTCATTACGGGCACAATATTACTAGGGAGTAATTAAACGCGGAACGGATTCTGATTGTAGAAGTATTCAAACGGTACACGAAAATATGTTTTATTAACTTCCATCGAGCATTATGGCTTACTTGCTAAGGTTTCTGAAATTCAACATAAAAATACAATGAATAATAATTTCGTTTCTTCGTCAATTTTCTAGGCATTTTACAATTTTACAATTTTACAATTTTACGATTTTACGATTTTACAAATTTTACAATTTTACGATTTTAAAATTTTAAAATTTTACAATTTTACAATTTTACAATTTTACAATTTTTGAATTTTACAATTTCACAATTTTACAATTTTACCATTTTACAATTTTACGATTTTATAATTTTACAATTTTACAATTATAGTTTAAAACACACTTTAATCTTCCTGTTTTTAAATAGGTAGAAATTGTGGGTTCGGAGATTTTAGGATTTCTAGTAGTAATTGTTTTGAGTGAAAAAAAATGAAAGTAATAAACTACTTGGTTATCATACACGTATCAGTAGTCTACATATGTATAAACATATCTTTTCTTCAAATTACATATTAAATATCTTAAAACTACAACTACTTTAGCTTTTTTTGTTGATCGCTTTAAAGGTTATCCGAAGAGCAACTTTGATTTTTTAAATGGAAGCCTATATACAAAAAAAGGATAAACTTTCGTATGAAACAGTTTTTGAAATCAGATTTTTTTGACAAGGTTATTTGATAAAACTTGTTTACCTACGAAGCTTCTTCATTTTTTTTATAGCCAAATGCTGATAGATCAATAACAATTTCACTTTTTCACGTGGCTTATTCTTAGTTTATTGTTCAGAATCTTTGTGTTTTGGACCCGCAAATCCTGCTCAACAGAATGAGCACAATTACCCTGAAAGTAATCTTCAAAGCGGTCAACAACAAACAAATAAATAAATAAAATAGCAGTATTTCTCCCTTGAAATCGAGGAATTTTTGTATTTAATATTTGAGCCGTTTATTTTGAAAGTGGCATAAGTCACTTTGTTTTTAAGTCGATATATTTAAGGGTTTGCGTTTTAACACGTTTAAAAATATGGATGCTAACTTTCGAGAAGATTTACTTGTATTTGTTATCTCAGGGTACTGATATTTTTCTCAGTATAAATAATTTCGTATAAACATAAAAAGATCACCACTTTTCATTACGGTAAAGTGACTTAAGCCACTTTCAAAATAAATAATTTAGAGAAATGACTGACATATATTAATTTTGTCCGGCGTACTTTACTGAAGTAATGTTTTGAAAGGACAGTGATTTACTAAAATTGTTGAATAAATTACATATATAATAATAATTTATACCATGAATATATTTAATATAAAGGTGTGATTTAAGTATTTTTTATTTTAATATTCATAAAATACAAAAATAATTAGTACATTTTGAAACATAAGTATATGTAATTTATATGAAAATACATCAGTTCAATTTAATTTTCGTCATCAATAGTGACAAATCGTGTTTTGTTTCAAAAATTTTGACAAATTTTTAAAATATCTGTGGTATTTATATTGGGGGTATATAATTAAGCAAGTCCATCATGTCTTTGTATTTTGCTGAAGAAACAGGACGAGATTCAGCGTATAACTGATCCATTTCTATTTGTGAATAACGCCTAGGTCTTCCTCTTTTTGGTGACAAATCCAAAGTTAGAAATTCATCTTTTTCATCCAAAGTTAGTTTATAAAACATTTTATAGCCATCTGCTGGCGGGTCTGGAGGTAACCGCCACATCACTACAATATAATTTACAAAACTGCACTATTCTTTCGCACTTATAAAAATAAGTCCAGTGATCACAACTTTTTTAAAAATACTGAAAATAATTCAAAACAATACTTCACACACACTTATCACACGTTTCTATTTCTCTTACACTAAGCCCCGCAATTAATTTCCTGAGTACAGCGACTTACGCTACTTTCAAAATAAACATGTTTGTTATACCGTTAATAAGCAAAACTTCTCTCGAACAAATCTCAATAGTTCTCAACTTATTGATCGCAAATTTTAAAAAAATGAAAAGATACCGTTCAATTGTAATTAGTGTTACCATTACTCGATTTTTTTGAAAAAGTGACTTATGCCACTTTCAAAATAAACGGTTCATTTGTCTCAAGAATGTGTTATTTTCGAGATATTTAGATTGAAAGTTTCCAAATGAGCACCCTCTGTAGAATGCAATCTTTGTGCATGATACGAGGGACTCCTTTCGAGAAATTTTGTGTTCCACAACATTTGATTTCATTCGATTCCGGTGTGCTTGGATCGCGTTCGAGCATAAATCACCGGCAAAAGGTATTTAATCGTTCGTGGCCCGTGCTCTGCAATGCACGCGTGCGGCTGTATAGTAATTACCGGCCGGCCGAAACAACGTTTGCTCGCGTTGCCACGTCTAATCCCGTCATACTCGTTGCCCTGTCTCGTTGCCGGCGCATCTTTTATGCAGCAAACCACCGTTCGCGTATTCGGGGAAACCGACGCGATACCGCACGGATTATTTCTGCCGCGGTTAAACGCAATTAATGTCGACATCATATTCAGATTCGCGGACCGGACGAAGCTCTCTGCGGATGTCCCATAGGAAATTGTCTTCGGGAGCTTATTACGATATGAAACGGCTTCATCGAGCACAATCCGAATTTCTTCGAAAGATTTCATCTTCACCTGCTCGTCAGTGATTTAAAATGCAATTCTAGTTAAGCAAAACGACTTTTGTCATTATATGTATGTATTTTCCTTTAGGTAAATATACCGTACACTTGGGGACGCTTTTAAAACGGCATAACCTTCTTAAAATTGAACTAAATGACTAGAATTCTTTGAAAATATTCGTGAGACCAGTTTATTGTACTAAAAAATAAAAAACTCTAGCTTCTTAACATTTTTTAACAGAACAGTTAAAAAACGTGAGTTTCTTATTTTTTTCTGCCATGCAAAGTAATAGCAAAATTAAATAAAAAAAGCATTTTAGTCATTGTCTAGTAAACTATTCCTATCATCTAAAGAAAATTTTAGTCATGTAGTCCAGTTGTACAAAGTTTATGCCGTTTTAAAAGTGTCCGAATACTTTTTGGAGCCACTGTATGCGTTATATATATTTTACTATATATGTTTTATAATTGTGTATTTATGTATTTGCATATTATTGTATACAATTATATTGTATATGTATTTATAAATAGTAGTCAAGAACGTAGTTATAATATGTGGTAAAGACTCTCTTATCTGAAAGTTTATTTTTGCAATCTCTCTCTCTCTCTCTCTCTCTCTCTCTCTCTCTCTCTCCTGATACCAAAACATTCTATTATCTAAAAATTTCATTTAAGTTTTCTACTAGACAATAATGTATCTGAATAAGATAGTTGAACATTTGAATACCAAAATATTGTAAAAATCAAAGTTCGGATAAGGGAGTATCTACTGTAGTTAAATATAATCTAATGCTAAAAGTAGTGAAGAATACGAATTAGAAACTCACTAAAATTAAGTTCTCTGTGTATATGTGTGTATTCATACGTACAATTATAATTATAATGTTTATTATACTACGTACATGCACTACATATGTCTTTCATATGTTTTATAATTATATGTTTATATGTCTGTACGTTTTGCCTATATCCTGCACATGTCACTCCTTGGAAAGTTCTTTTGAAACACGTTTCATGTGCAACAACCTAATATTAGCTGTCTGTACTAGATTTAGTTGAAATTATTAGCTGTTTGTATTAGATTCAGCTTAAATTACTAGTTTATACTAGATTCAGTTCAGATGACCTGCTACTTGTTTTAGATTCAATAAGAAAACCAAAATTGATAGTAAGAAATCACGTGATTAATATAATGTATAATATGTAATGAAAATTTATTTGAAATTACATGTTTCTATTTTGTTTAGTATTTTTCCAGAATTAGTACATAATAAAACATCGTGTGTTTGTAACCGAGTTGGTTCATTAGAAGTGTGTTTAAGCTTGATACACTTTTGATAACACAAACAAGCGTTTTGTGTTATTATAAGTGGTTTCTATGCCTGTTGAGTCTGATATTCACACGCCCTTCCATTTTCATGGCACTTTCTTACGCGATATTATTTATACGCAATAGCATTTTACGTGAACCAAATTTCCTCTGTCAGTGTATCTTCGTAAAGCTTTCGAAATAGCCAAAAAATTGTACAGCACCATTATAAGCATTGATCCAAACACTGAACGGGCCTCCAAATTTCGATATAATTAAATGAGATGTTGCAGCGTATATCAGTAAATTTATAAAACTTTGGTAGAAGGAAATATTGAGAAAAAATTGTCCGAAAAAATTTACATTTACAACGAAAATGAAGTCGAACTTCCAAATATTTCAAGCGATCATGATTAAGAGTTTGTGGCAATTAAAAAGGAAAGGTTGATTGATTTAAAATTACAGTAGCGACAGTGACACCAAATTTTTACTTTCATCTTTCGAAACGTCATAATTATTTTGTTTTGTTAAGCTATGTGAAATGTATTTGAATTTCTAAAACAACACGATTTTCATTACTGTAAAACAAATCTATGTGGAACGGATACTTCGCCTAAATTGAGAAAATGATTCTTCGAGTGAGTGTAAAAAGTGTTTGAATGTTCAGAATGCTTGCGATTCCATTGGCGATGCATGTTGGTATTGAAGATAAAATGATAGTGACAGGAAAAGATCCCATATTTGGAGAAAAATATTTAGCGTATCGTTCGTGATATGCATGTATTGTACAACTATTTGAGCAGTTGAGTGCGTTCGGTGGTTACACAACACATTGAAATTCTTTGAAAAGAATTCATCGCGCCATCGAATCAAAATACAGTTACGGAACAAAATTGAGGGAACAGGCAGTGGAAATAGGTATGAATTAAATTTAGTCAAAGTAGTACTGTTATTATGTACCTACGTTTGTTTATTGTATATCTTTATAATACATAGGTTATTTAGTGAATAATAGAAATTGATATTTTTACATTTGTATTGAAATGAGACATACTTGAAGAGAAGGGATATTCGAACTGCCACCCGTTACAATCAATATAATTACGTAATCTTATTATTAGAGGACTGGAAATATTTTCAAAAGTTTCTGCTGATACTGAATATGCAATACATTGTTGCATAGATTGTTACCTATATAAGTGTATCCCACAATTGTGTTAATACCCGGGAAAAGGTGATTCCTGGAGTTATTTGAAGCAACTTTTTCCTTAGCGAAAATGCAATCCGCATCTTTGTTTACGAGTTATTGATAAAAAACAGTGACCAATGAGAGGCGAGTTTGGGTGGCGCTAGGCAGCCGAGCCAACGAGCGGACGAAGCCCAGTTCCGTCCATTGGCTCGGCCGTCCACGTCAGCTGATCTCGCCTCTCATTAGTCAGTGTTTTTCGTTAATAACTCGTAAACAAAACCGCGAATTGCATTTTCGCTAAGGAAAAAGTTGCTTCAAATGATTTCAGGAATCACCCCTTTCCGGATGTTAATATAATCATGAGACCTTGTATAGCATTTAGGACTGTGTTTACCAATAATGATCGGTCGCTAGTAAACAAAGTTGTCTGACTAGTTGTGTTAACAGTCACGTGAATTAACGGTCTCTTCTAATAATTTACTTTTGCTAATATTTCAGTAATTAAAAATCTGAGTACTTAACAAATTTACGGTGACCTCCGTATCTTGATAAAATAGCAAACTAACATAAAACTGATTATATCACTATATGCCCTCCACCCACCCTAGAAATCTTACAACTTCTGTCTAAAACATTTCTTAGAACAATAAATGTTTCATGAATTATTTGATGTCGTCATATTACGAGACTCACTTAAATACGTAATAATAGTACTACTTTGACTAAATTTAATTCATGTCTATTTCCATTACATGTCCACTCTGTTTTGTCCGCAACTGTACATGATCCCGCAATCGATAGAGTTCGAATAACCGGCGCAACCATGTTTTCAAACCCCGATTCTCGCCCCATCAATCTCGAAAGCGTCGAATCTTCCGCAAAGCTTCAAACGAAACAAAACCGGCGATTAATTTATCGACAAAGCTGCTGGTCGTTGCAAAACGAATCCAATTAAGAAGCTAATGTAATCCGACGAAGAACGATGGGCGTGTCCCTGCCTCGTGAAGGTTTCAATCAGTTTTTCGCGACAAAGCAGTCTCAATTTACGGTGGTTAAAATACACGTTTGCCGCGGATCTTTCGTAACGTATACGGAGGAGCTTTGGCGTCCTTATGGGTGCACCGGGCAAGATTAGAGGGCCTCGGGAAAGCGTTATTTAGTCGAGGTCTGTAATTACGGCCTCGACACGCGATCCTCGTCATGCAACTCGCGCGAGCGCCGTCCGCCCGGTCCCGCGCCGATCCGCGTGCACAGGCTTCGCCCGCGATTACGAACCGAGGCTGAATTTCCCGATGTTTTTCACACCCTGGAATCGAAGTACTTCTTTTTTTCTTTTTCATCGTCATCGACGGAACACGGCAAACAAACCTTCCAATCGCCTGCGCTCTCATTTTTCGTTTGTCACACGAGGCTCCGCGCTCCGTCCCTCGTTTCTACGAGTTTCAACGCGATAATTTAGCACGATTTACGGGATAGGAAATCCCGGCTGTCCCCGGTCGAAAAGTTTTTTGGTCGTTCGAATGCTCGCGAACGCGAGCCGAACGAAACTGCGAGCATAAGTTGAGTTTAACCGGCGCGGAGCCCGCGTTTCGCCGCACGGAACGGGCGTCCTTTGTGCCCCTGGACGTGTTCTCTTTCGGGCCAAATAAAGTTTCTGCCAGCTTTTTCTACGTCTATGCGCCTCGATAAGTTTTCTTGGTATAATTGAAAGTGCGTCGCGAAATAATATGCGTGTCCGTCGCCGTTCGTCCTTTGCACTCCGCGATATGAGCCGTTTATTTTGAAAGTGGCCCAAGTCCATTTTCCAAAAGCATCGAGCCAGATATTTTCATATTTGCATTTCCTCGTTATATATCATTTCATTTCAGCAACACAAAATCACCCTTAGAAATGCAGAAACGCAGAATCTTCCGCAGACTCCCGTACACCGTGAGGGATATGTTCCGCGCAATATGAAATCGCGTTACATATACGGAACATACACTATCAGACCAATTTATGTAACTTCAAGCACGCCCAGCCTTGCTTGTCTTCAGTGATGCCTGAATTGAAATTTTTCGTTTAGGTTTATCAATAGAACGGTTTACGGAATTTAAAAGAAAATTGAGTGAATGTCTATCCCCGTATTTTCAATCTAAAAATGATCTGGAAAAAGAACTGTTTTTAATAGTAGATTTACGGAACCCATCAAAATGACGGGTCAATAATTGTTTAATTTACGATTATTCACATCGTAAAGATACATTTATGAATTATTTATTCAATTTATATTATATTATATTATAATATATATAATATATATTATATATATAATTTATATGTTACTTACGACAAATGTGACAGTAACATTTGTTAAATATCAGTATAAATGCCTTATTATTACTTTATAAACTAATATGAAACAGCTGTTTTTTGTGCTCCATAAATCCAATCAACGATAACAATCAAGACGAAACTATAGACTATTCAAACGATGGATCTATATAACCAATATTAACAAGACTACGTCGTTGGAACTTATTTGTTGATAGTTCTGATAGTGAATAAATGTTAAATAATGAATATTACATATTTTTATTTTTATTAGAAGTTGAATAAAATGATTTTTCTCTTATATCTTTAAATGTGTATGTATTACTATATTTTTATAAACCGCTACTTTGTCAGCTTCAAAAATTAGAAACTATGTTAAAATGTTAAATTTATCTTACGCGTTATACGGGACTGTTTATCGCGCTGTATGAGTACTAGTGGCAATTTTTTCGTCGCGTTTTACGGGGGCGCGTTATACGGGAGTTCACTGTACTATCATGTAATCAGTTACCAACATTTTTAAATGTATTAAAACGCAAAATCCTTAAATGTCTGGATTTAAAAATAAATGGACTTAGGCCATTTTCAAAATGGGTTATTGTTACTTATTGTTACGACGATTATTTCATCGACAATCATTTCACCGACACGATTCCATCGACAGTTCTGCATCGACGCATTTCGCCGACAGTTTTCATTCACCGACGCGTTTGTACGTCCAACAATCATTTCACACGTTTAGAGCTCCGACAATCACTTCACTGACACGAAGTTTTGTCGACAGTCATTTCACGACACCTAGACTCGTCGACAGTCATTTCATCGTCCACGAATTTCGTCGATAATTTTTACCTGTTATTCTCGTTTCATAAAAAAAGACAGCAATGCAAATTGTTATTATAAACCATTTGTTGTATTTATAATTTTACTTGATTCATATTATCGATAAAACGAATAAATACATAATATATTATAAATTTTATTCACAGATACATATTTAACGCGTAACATAACACGAACCTGATCACTGTACACAGTAGAGCAAACTCGACGACTCAACATTGTTGGCAAAATTCAGAGCCGGTGAAATAATTGTCACAGATATACATATGTCGGTGATACGATTGTCGGTGAATGTGAATACTGTCGGCGAAATATCGATGAAATCGTGTCGGTGGAATGATTGCCGATGAAATAATTCTCGATGATTTCAACGGGTCCTTTCGAAATAAGCTTAAATGACTGAATAACGTTTCGGCGCGGACAGGTTTTTTGGTGCTTGAAGTTACATATATCGGTACAGTTTTGTTTGGATTTCACCGGCGTGGACTTTTTGATCGACTGGACCGGAAGTGTTCGTCTCCTGGATAATTGGTCGCTTATTGCTTAGAACCAGTGTGGAAATTGCGAGATTGAGGAGTAATATTGTAATCGATAGAGCGATGCGGCAGCCATTTTGTACGTCATCGCTCATAATATTGTCCCCACCTTAAAGTTTTCACAGTTCACTCTCTTATTGACGTTTTATCGCAGGACCAAAAATAACAAATAATATCAAAAATTTGCTAGGAAAAAATCATCGATAGAAAATTGATTTTTATTCGCATGAAAGGTAGTCTTCATTGAAGGAAATTTAAAACAATGCAATGATCGTGGTTGTCAATAACCATTATAAATGACGGAAGTAGTTTTTGGTGACAAAAATAATCATTATAGATGACGACAATAGTTTTTGGTTATGGATAACCAGAATCAGAAGACGCGGCAGCGTCTCGCGCCAATCGGTCGAGCTAGCCGTGAACCCTTTTCTGCGACCAAAAGACCAAACGTTTTAGCAGTGCTTCATTTTTTGAGAGCAGTATGTAATATATTTTAAGGATTGCCCAATTATTAAGTGTCACCGTTCGCGTAAATTGAGCCCTCGCACGTATAAATTGCGAAAGAAAGAGCTAAGACATCGGGACATTAATTTTACCTGAAGGAGTTAATTCATGATTCATAATTCATCGTCCGACGAGGATATTTTTTTCTCGCTAGATGGTTTCGGTTTCAACTACGTCAGAATTGTGTTAATTTAATTATATTGCAATTTGATTACGTAAGTCAATTCAATTCAATTTGTGAAATTTCAATTTATGAAATTTCAAAATTACAACCATCAATCTAGAATGTTATTTTAAACCATTGTATAATATCCAATTGGTACTATCTCCAATTTTTAAATCAATCAAATAAAACATCTATGGTTTTTTACGTAGCTCAAATCAGCAAATAATGACAAAACTATAAATTTATATTAATCAATTGAAAAATTGCTTGAATTTCAAAATACTAATTTCAATTTCAATTCAAACTTAATTTCATCAATCGTGTGCCCGTTAAAATTTGTTGAAAAAATTTCAATTGCTAATTATTTTGATCACGAGTGTAATTGAAATACACAATGTAATTAAAATACGAATCCAATTACTGTGTGTTAGGCTATATTTATTGAACGCGACATATTAAATATTGTTAAAGCTTCATTTTGTTTGCTTTTTAATAAAAAAAATGTAATACTTATATTTATTTATATTCGATAAATATATAGTAATCTATGCCCGAAAAACAAGCTAATAGCACAGCAATCAATATATGTATAATAAATACATAATTTTAGTTATTGGCACTGGTTATTCAGAAACAAAAATTATTTTCGTGAATTATAATAGTTATCTGTAACGTCATTGTTAATTATTATTGGTATAAAAAAGAAGAACAAATTTCGACATCTATAATGGTTATTTGTAACCAAAAACTATTTTTGTCATTTATAATGATTATTGGTATTCAAAATCACACATTTGAAGCCAAATTTAATTATTATACTTCAATTTTCTTTTCATTTTGGTTATAACAATTATGGTCTCTGCGTTTTATGTTGCAGTTTTTATTTCGTAAGAACTTTGATTGTTGATATTTTAAGTTTAAATTTTAACGATTTTTGTTTTCATTCCTTGTATTATATGAAGTGCTGCTGTTGCTTTCGAACGTATTAAAAATTCTATACCGTTGATCGTCGATTTTAGGACCTTGGAAGATTATTAAATGATTTTGGACAGATATTGTGTTGTATTATATCTTGCTATACATATTTATGGTTTTAGCTACGTTAAACAATTCCATTTTCCAACCGATAAACTTGACAAATGCTCAATCATAATATTGTTTACTGCACAACTGCGTCTGTAATTTATCAAACAAACAGTTACCATGTCCACAATTCTACGGCATAACACAAATCGCGATGCACGAAACTCAATTCAGCTTTTCATAAACCAGTGTAATTTGAAACAGTTACAGACCGTGACTCCGTAAAATACTGTTGACAGAATATTTCAAATGCACAAGAATTGTTTTGGTCACACGTGTTCTCGTACGCGAAACAATAAAATTAACCCTTCGATCGCAGTCGAGTTCTTAATTTTTTTTATACGAAATCCCGTGCTAGTTATATTCGTTGCACGCATGCATCTGAAGAATTCGATTAAAAAGAATGTAAAAAGAGACAGAAAAAAAATTAAAAAATTAAACAAAAATTTTTCAGTTCACTTTCTTTTGTACAAAAAATATTCGTCACGCGAATTCTACGTTGCCCGCGGTTGAAGAGTTAATTGGTAGGTGCGGCGAAACTGCAATTCACTGGAAAGCAAAAGTTACGATTCGCGATATGAGTGAGACAATTTGTCGGAATATGACTTTCTAAACGTTTTAACAACGGGACAAACAATTGCGTGTTTTCGCGCGTACATGTATAGTAAATTCGTCAGAACGACTTTGCAATTTTTCTGTCGACGGCAGTGGCCCGACGCGGTCTGTCCCCGTTCAGTCTCATCTTCCTAGCCGGAATTTTCGTGAACCGGGTCAATGTTTCGCAGCGGTGAGAACTGGATCGAATGTTGTTCCCGGGAGTGCTGGCAAACCGCCCAGAAACGTATTATGCCCCGTTGACCGAGGATCCGCGACATTAGTACGGCCCTGCCGGCGAAACATCCGCAGTCTAGACATAGTAAATGGTAACGCTGCCTCTTACTCGCCTTATCGTTGTTTTCTTATTTAATTTGTCGAGTTTTGACATGCCAGATGACCGATTTTTAACGCGTCGTTTTCAGTTACATTTCATTTTTCGTCAACGAATTGCAAATGTTTCAATTTCATTGTAACAGGAATTACATTTTTGATCGTTCATAGTAGCATAAGTCACTTTTTCAAAAAAATCGAGTTAATGGTAACACTAATTACAATTGAACGGTATCTTTCGTTTAAAAAAATAAAAAGAAAAAAAGTGACTTATGCCACTTTCAAAATAAACGGCTCAAATTGTTGTCCTCTTTTTTAGCATGCCTAGTATCAAAGTCATTTAATTAATATATAATAGAATTATTTAATTTAATTAATAGAAAGCAAGAATGTACCGCAGAAAATAAATATATCCTAGTTATATTTAGTTTCTTCGGATATATCACAATAAAAATGAGCTTCAAAACCGAGTTGAAACTTACAATTAGAGTTACTCGTATGTGACCGATGCGGTATGAAGTCAATTACATCTAATACATTCACTTAAAGTTGCTATAATAACAAAATACGACGATTAAGAGCTGTATTTTATTCGTAAGCAATCCCTTCACACCAAAAACGATAAAATAACTTCATCCTCGTGTACGGCCACAAGTACGTTCTGCAGAACATACTAAATGAATTATTAGATGCTTTAATAGTCTCGATTAATTCACTCACACGCTTTCACAAAATTTGAAGAACTTGACTCTCAAGACGTGCAAATTGGGCAAGATTGAAATTATCGGTCGGAATAGCCGGTCATTTTGATCGGTTGTAAACGCTATTAATATGTAGTTATTGTTTTATAAAAATGACAACGTTGGATTTATTTAAACTTCGTACAATTTCTACGACAGTATTGAATAAAGAAGAAACAGTTTGAAGAAAGAATGCCCTAAAAAATAATAATTGTAGTTATAATTCTCTTTACGTGAATATACATATATACTTACATATGTAATTATATTTATAATTTGACGGTAGAGAAGCTAATCAGTTTAAGTCCACTTTTCTTTGAAAATAGATATCATGGATTTCTTCATGAATAACAATAGATTGCAGCACTTCTATTGACCATAAAATGACAAAACAAAATAAAAGAAGTTAAATAAAATAATTAAATATTAATATTAATTTCTTCTTCTTATTCAGTTATAATAAAAATTGTATTTTGCATTATTAGTGGCATCGTTATTTTTTTACAGCTAATTTGCCAAATCCTTATTTATCTCAATTTTTATACTTTGACGGCCGCGCCAAGAACTTTAAAAGTTTCATAAATTCAAAGTATTTTATTCAATTAAATTAAAATTGCAAAGCAAACTTACGCGACATCGATTACTTTTCCAACATTCTCACCTGTTGCGAATCTTAACAAAATTAAGTAATTATAACGGATTAGCATAAAAATTAATTGTAAAAAAAAATTAGATTTGTAATAATCCTGTCACCCACATGTGAGCGGCGCGGCAGCCAATGTATCAATAGTGTAATTATAATACACTTTTTTAATAGTGCAATTATGATATTCTTTATTAATGATACAAATAGGATAAATTTCGTTAATAGTATAATTATGATATACTTTTTAAAAACCTGCACTGCATCGATTTTTAGAATTCAAATTTTCACAAAATCACGTACACGTGACTCCGGCCGTCAAAGTTTAATCGGCGTACGCTGCACCGATTGGCTTCTGAGCCGACCAATTGTAGCACCAATTTAGACTAACGCACATTATTTTAGAACAACGACAAGGTTGGAATCGCTTAATGCTGTCAGAGATCGTAAAAGATAGAATCGGAAACGTTTCGACTGGGTCGGTGGTTTTGGTGTTTAAGGCCGACAATTTGTCTAGACTCGGAAGTATGCGAGTACATTTCGAATGATTGTAATTCGGAGGCGATTTATTCGCGGTGGGAACGTTAAAATTCGGCGAGACACGCGGGAGTCCGGTAATAGGCAAGCGACATAAAGCCAGACAAATATCGGTGCCGGTCGTAAAGTTTCGGGGGAACGCAACGTGACGCCGATCCGCGCCGATCCGCGCGATGATCGTTCACGTAGAAACGGAACACGCATCCATAGACTCATCAATCTATGTCGGTCGGCGTCATACCGTCGTTTCGATTTGCGGCAGCCACTCGGTGCCGATCCCTCATTGGTTTTGACAGTGCAAAAAGGACGTAGACGGAGTTATGCACGAACGATGCGAACAAGACTCGCCGGCCGCAGCGAACCCTTATAACTACCGATCACGGGGGATTCAGTTACGAAAAATTACTCGATGGCTACTCGGCTCGGTGTCGCTTTGAACTGCCTGTTCTCGAATGGACAACTTGCCGATCGCCGTGCCGTGCAGCTTGATCGACTAACTGTTGTCGTTAGGTTGCTATCTGCATTTTTATTGGGATTTTAGAGCCATGAATTACCTGTTGTTTGTCCATGCACTTCGTCGACCGAAACTGTAAAAAGGTCTGGTTGATGTGTATAAAAATTAGTTGTACACTTTATACACTATATGGACCGTTTATTTTGAAAGTGTCCTTTTATAAAGTCCTTTTTTAAGAAGATGAGATATGACGTAATTTATGCTTAATTTAGTGTAAACTTTTTGTTTATAACTAGTATTTAATACCTTAAAAAATGCCAATGCTTTGTTCAATTTAAAATTGGCCGGTAAAAGAAATTGCGTAACCACTGATTATGAAAGTGGTGTAAGTCCAATTTCCATCACGATGCCAAGCCTGTTACATACGAAAAATATAAGGATATGCAGCAGCTATTACCTTATATACCTCCTGTGTATCATGAATATTTCAAAACACTGCCACATGAAGAGCATAAATAATTAATAATACCAATATCTTGTGTTAAGTTTAACAATATATAAATATAATTAACGTTCAAAATAAAAACTGCTAATCCTATTTTATTTCTTGTTATTATTTATAAACAAAATTGGATTAATATGAGATATATTTTAAGTGATATTTGTTATTTCAAAATTGAAATTAAATGAAATTTACAATTGACTAATTATGAAAGTGGTGTAAGTCCATTTGCAGCCTGGAAATTGTATATTATTTTAGTTAAATTCGTCTAAAAGAAATTTATATAATCAAATTACATATTGATAAATAAATAGAAACATTCCCAGACTTCACATAATTAACCTAAATTTTTTAATTGTCAGATTTGCTAACATTCAATTTTCTTGAAACGAAAGAAAGTGGACTTGCACCACTTTCAAAATAAACGGTCCACATATGTTATATCATAGTGCTGTGAGTAATTTTAGACTAAGGTAACTTTTACACTTTTAGTGATATTTAAACAAAAACTTAACGACCTTTGACGATTGATAAATGGTTTGGAATATTGATGAAATCAATCGCTAATTTTTCGACGATTGGTTTCGTCAATCGATCATCATCGATTATGTAAGAAATTTGAATTGATTGATGCCCAATTCCGAGTGTATCAGTAATTGGTCGATCGCGGAAGTTTATGTAAATGCATATTTTAGAAAAATCAACTAAACAAATAAAACTTTATCTGAAATATGTTTCGTTATTAGAGGATATAAAAACATTTTTGTTTTCTTGCATATTTTGCATATTCTGTACATTGCATGCATATATCAAATTTCTTTACAAACTTGCTTGGAAATCGTCAGAATTTGCGTAAACTCGTCATTAAAAAGTTAAAGTACTTTGATTTTGCGGTGCTCGTTTGTATCACATACTTCTAACGTAGCGTTTTAGACAGAGAAAACAATATCAGGAATTTTGATATGAATGCCGACAGAACACTCAATGATGTTGCAGAATGTAATTGGGGTCAATTGAAATATGCTCCAGTTACATCGTGTGATGTTGAAAGGCATTTTCTGCGTTTAAAGTAATTTGTTCCGATAGAAAGCATCAATTTTCAATCGGAAATTTCGAAAAAAATATTATAATTTACTGTTGCTTAAATTATGCATGAAACCTAATACATACTAGTATTATGTATAGTACACAGTGTAACAATTAATTTTTAAGAGTGGCGTTATATCTCAATCATTTGTCTGTCTAATGCACCTAAGTTCATGTCAATCGAATGATGAATGACAAAGTTATAACAGTTCTTCCTGGACAAGTCTTTAATCGATGTTGAAATTGTATCATGTAACAAAAAGCGATTATGAAATTTAACCCATTTAGAGGCTTGTTTAACCTTTTAAGTACGGCTGAATTCTGCGCGAGGCTATTTCCCTGGACGGCAGATTCTGATATGTACTGTACAGAGTCTGATGCTGTATATTCCGTCTGTATATTGTTAACACTGTTGTAAATCGATGTGAAGACAAAACAAGTGTGAAACAGTGCATAGGAAGATGATTATTTAATTCAAACGGAGAACGAGTGAGCTACTAGAGCGAGCCACTACAGGGTGTCCCAAAAATGTCCCGCAATTCGAAAGTGGCGGATTCCTCAGGTCATTTGAAGCAACTTTTTCCTTTACAAAAATTTTCTCCGAGGCACCATTAACGAGTTATTAACGAAAAACAGTGACCAATGAGAGGCGAGCTCAACTGGCGCGAGGCGACCGAGCCAATGAGCGGAACTGGGCTTCGTGCGCTGGTTGGCTGGACCGCCTCGCGTTAGCCGTACTCGATTCTTATTGGTCACTGTTTTTCGTTAATAACTCGTTAACGGAGCCTCGGAGAAAATTTTTGTAAAGGAAGAAGCTGCTTCAAATGATCCGAGGAACCCGCCATTTCCGGATTGCGAGACATTTTTGGAACACTCGCTATAGTGGCAAGTCGTTCAGAGAGATGACATCCGCGAAAGCCACTACAGTGGCGTTTTGTTCTGAAAGATGATATCCGCGAAAGCCACTATAGTGGCGCGTCGTGCCTAAGAGGTTAAGTTGATCAAATGTTTTCGTGTGGCATAAACGATTTCTGGATGGTAGAGAATCGGTAGAAGATGAGCAATATGCGGGAAGACCAATTTCAATTCGAAAATCTGAAACGATCGAAAAAATGCGTGATTTTATTGCGGATGACCGCAACGTTTGACGATTCGGAGCATTCTTCGCGTCATGATGATCAAGATCCAGACAGTTGGACACTGTTGCACGTCAACTCGCCATCTCACAAGCACTCATTGTTCGTAAATTTTTGGCTAGAAATCAAGTCTGTGTGCTCAATCACCCGACATATTTACCCGATTTGGCCTCGTGCGACTTTTCTTTGTTTCCAAGATTGAAATTGATGTTAAATGGATGCTTTTTCGAAGACATTCCGAGCATCAGAGTAGCTTTCGAATCGCTGTAACAAGTGTATTGTAGCAAAAGGAGATTATTTTGAAGAAAACAAACATGGGATTTTGGGTGTTTTGTATATTTGGGTGTTCTGTCGTGTTTTATTGGTCTAGTCTTAAAAATTAATTGTCACACTGTGTATAATATTGATAATGAAATGCTTAAAAAGTTTATAAAGCTAATAGAGAATTTAAAGGCTCAACACTTTAATAGTGTTTAATAGTGTTTAACAGCTAATAGTGTTTAATATAGTTGGGTTACAAATATTATATTTGTATTATATGTATAATATTATATTTTTTTCCTAATGCCGAAAAGTTAATATATAAATAATACGCACAATATCTATAATAAATTTATATTTTAGAATAAGAAGTATAATATTGAATACATTTATACGTACTTCACATTGTATACAATGTTAAATAGATTTATGAAACTCAGTTTTACGAATTTTTTAGTATCTACGCAAGTGCATATTTACTAAATTTATGCTGCATACACTTTGTATATATCTCGCGTACAGTTTGTATATTCTTGTATATAGACTGCATATTCACTACATATCGTAAGTGCATAAACTTCCGCAGTCTGGTAATTAGTGTTGAATAAGTTTATGAGATGTGTAATAATGTGTAATGAGAACTGTAACTGTGTATCAAAACTGTACGACTCTGTATCCACTAAGGTTTTTCGACCGCGAGCAAAACGAACAGTTACTTATGCATGAACGTTTAAACATTTAGCAGTATGATTGTTGCATTTTAACAGACATAATGATTAAATTGCGAATTTTATGCATTTGTGGTAAAAGTGAAGAGATAAAATATCAAACCGTAAACGCAGGAGTTCAATTTAATAATGCTGTTACATTATTTTCAACTTATTAAAAATATTAAGAATGGAACGAAAAACCGGCGTGTCTAATTTAACAATAACAATAACTTCGTTACTCAAACATATATTATCATACAAATCGTAAGAAGTTTAAATAAATCCAATTTCTTCATTGTTATAAAACAATTTTGTTAAGAGCTACCGTTTGCAATCGTGGTAGAGAATTTTTATTCTATATAAACAAGCGCAGCCTAATAATGACTATTATGTGACGTGTATGAGAATATTCTTTGAATATTCTATTTTCCTGCGTTTAAACACGAATCATGGTATTAATGTATCGAATGTACTACATTTCGTAATGTAAATTTGATTGGTATATTTAACCTTATTATTCATTGAAATGTAACCTGTTGATAATTGCTAATACGGATATTCAATATGTTAAGTTTGTAATAATTCCTTTGGATATTTCATAACCAGGGATGCATCAAGTTTTGCAGTTTAAAATGCTGATGCATAATCTGAAGATTCGCTAATAGTATCAAAAGTTAAGTGAAGCGCACTCTTCAATAAAAAAAAACTTTAAAAGTAAAATGAAAAAATGAAAAAAAGATAAACGAAAGAACTATGGCTGCATCAAAGAATAAAGTGAACTTTATATCGTATAGAGTACGGTGAGCGTTAAACAAATTTTTGAACAAAATCTGATCTTTTTTCCTCCACTTTTGTTATCTTAAAAGGCTACAGAAATGCAAGGTTTTCCAAAAATATTGTAAGCCTTTAAAAAGGGCGATTCCTGAGGTCACTTGAAATAACCTTTTTGTCAGCGAAAATATTCTCTGCGACTTTGTTTGCGAGTTATTAACGAGAAAGACAGACCAATTAGAGAGCGTGTATAATCGACGCGATGCGACGTCCCGCCTATCGCGCTATAACGCGCCAGGTGTACTCGCTCTCTGATTGGTTCGTGTTTTTCGATAACAATTCGTTAACAAATTCGTGGAGAATATTTTCGTTAAGGAAAGGATTAACTGAAATGTCGTCAGAAATCAACCTATTTAAGGGCGCACAATATTTTTGGGACACCCTGTATCAACGAAAACGCAGAACTTGAATGAAAATGAGTTTATTCTAATTAACGCATCAGAATCGGTTGTAGGTCATTGCTAATCATTATTCGCAATTGCAAATTGCCAGAATCGAGCTGTTGAATATATTTTGCACTTGTAATTGATCATCCACGGAACGAATAAGAGTTAATTTGGTGTTTGATAGCGTCCCGTCGCATTTCGAAGATGGATGACAATAAAATAGGGGAGAATGGAGTTGGATTGAACGAACGAAGCCTCTAATGCCATCGTTGCTCGTAGAATTAGTAGAATTAATAGTCTACATCGATCCGGCGTAGCAGATAATTAATTTCGCCTCCACTTTCACGTGTCACTTACGGGATGCGCCCTCTTGAAACTTGGATGCAAATGCAACTCGATCGTCTTCCTAAACGAATTCGACGTCAGATGGTATTACGAGGCACGCCGAACTTTATCGAGAGCCTAACTGTAAGTCGAAAACTATGTTACGTACCAATGGGAAGTTCAAACCAAGAAACGAATGAGATCTCGCACAACTGCTCGCGGACCAGAAATTAATTACCCGCGACGTATCGTGCTCGATACCTTTACGAACCTTCGCAAACATTCCTACTATGTCTCCGAAAATATTTAGGGCAATGTACTATTGGAAAACTAAAAAACGCAACTTTGTTCACGTGGTAAACGACGCAAGGGGCAAGGGGAATCAGCCGGTTGCTCCACCTGAACCCTCCCATTTTTCAGATTCTGAGTCATTATTGATTAACATGGAAGGGTTTCTAGGTGTCCGCCTCCAATTGCTTTGGCTTTTATAGTTATATAGCATTTTTGTTATAGAAGACTTAAAAATAAGGGATACGTATTTTTTTTATATCGGTCCGTTTACAAATATGTAATATGTAGTATGAGGAAGGAACAACTCCTCGAAGTTGATTAGATGGAATACGAAAAGTCGCTTAACCCCTTAATGCACAATTTAAAAAAAAAAACCGACCAAAAAAAATCAATTTTTTTTATCTAAGAAAATACATATTTGGACCTTAATTTCAATAAATATGTAAAAAAAATGCAAAAATTACTAAAAATTCAATAAAAATAGTGGATAAATAATTATAGTGAATATTGAATCGCATTGCAGATCGAATTTTGTACCCATCGTACTGTTTTTCAATTAATATAGGTAACATAACATAAGTTGCGACGCCGACCGTATATATACGGGTCTGCACATTTTGGCCGGTTTTGCACGCCCGTGTTAATACGTTTCTGCGCGTTAAGGGGTTAAAGTTAGTTGAATGATTACTATCAAATTTGTTATAAACTTAATTTGTAGCATCATCTGAGTGGGTGAATACTGCTCTTTGTTGTCAGTCATCCTTGACATGAGGTAAACTACCCCTAATCGTTTCATTGCACATTTAACACGTTGAATGCCACGCCGGTTTTGCAGAAATTGTCCGTGGAGCCACGATGAATTTTCTTTTATGTGATACATATAATGTTGAAATATTATCTGCAATAGATAAGTCACAGTGTATAACCATGTTTGACATGTTAATTGCGACAGGGGTCACTGTTTGAATTGACGATGGTAATAAGACAAAATTTTAGATACTGACATTTGTTTTAAATTATATATATATTTCTATCAATTTGGGCGCGCCGGTCACCGGTGGCCCCCATGGCGTCACCGCCAAGTTAAGTGCCGGTCATCGGTGACCCCCGTGGCATTCAACATGTTAAAAAACTTGAAACCTGAATGGAATTCATGTAATCTTTATAAAATCTTAGATTTCATTCTAACAAGTTATTGCACGATAACAAATTAGTGGATTTTTGACCTTTCACCTATACTGAGGGTTAAACCACACCTAATTGTGACGAACTACATTTGCTTTAATAAAGGCCGATCAAATTCAGGAAATATTCCGTCGTACCAAGAAGACAACCTCAATGGACATAATATTTTTCGTTATGAAAAATTTTAAACGTTCTTTAGGTTATTTCAAGGTCATTTTGCCTTTTTTATCATAAATCTGCATTTTTTTTATTCCAAAATCATATTTTACGTAACAAAATGCACAACTTTAATATGAAATAAAAAAAACGAAATAAAATACCTCATAGAAGAAAGTAACATTGTCATTTTAATAAAAATCCTTGACATAAACATGAAAAATCAACTAATAATCTGAAAAAAATATTGAACTTACGAAAGTATGTTTCGAACAAAAGCTGTGCACATTTCGTTAAGTAAAATATGATTTCAAATTAAAAGATATAGGTTTATGATAAGAAAAAACAAGATGAATTAGAAAACTGGTATAGCCGTTTGATTCCCCACTGGAAATACTGAAGGACATATGTCAGTTTTTTTTTTTAAATCACGTGTCTACGAGGTTTTTTACAATCTTAACTTAAATGGGACACCCTGTATATGTTTTAACTCGTGTGGTAGGGGTTTAGGAATTGTATGGATTAGTATGATAAGATCAGAGTTTTGAAGATGATGTGGCTGGCGAAGGTCAGATATGATGCGGTAAGGACAGAGATCTGGGGAGGTCTGGGGTGCGGCAAAGTTTGAGGATAAGTCCGAGGGTGAAATTACGGCTCGCAGAAGATTTTGGGATGTTCGATAAGATAATGGAACGACGTTGGTGTACAATGATAAGTGGTGATCGTGGAATGGCGTTGATATGCAATAATAATATTTATAGCAAGTGATGTAACAACAATAATAGTAATAATAATGATAATAATAAGAATAAATCTAATTAGAACTAACATGTGTAATGTTTATCGATCAAATTTGCTGTTAAGATAATTTCGAGTACCCTTGTCTTTTTAACATTTTGGCATTGATAGATGACATTTTAAAATATCAGTCAAAATTTTCGAAAATGTAACTTATGTCACTATGATTCTAACCCACTCACATTCGTTAATAATTTTTCGTTACACGAAGTTTAATTTTATTTGCAATCTTTTTGATGTGAAACAACGTTTCAATTACTGCAAAATATCTACAGTGGGACTCTATTTATACGAGAGGAGAACTCCATTTATACGAACTAAATTTATGTGCACTAAAGTGCACTGAACTGTATCCTGAACTAAATTTACTTATAAGTACGAACGTGTACTTCTATTAATAATTTCCTTAATATAACGAAAATATTTTTGATTCTCGTACATTTCAATTTACTTTTATTCTTTGATAGTTATAACAGTAGAATGCAAACACGTTTCGATTTACGTAGACGGAGGCAGCATTTGGTTGGGTGTTGCTCTCTCTTAGTATGCACCAGGTGATACTAAGCATCTGGATAGTGTAATAAGAGACACTGATTCTGGCCTATGTACACTTTATTACACAATGTTACAGTGATTCGCGATTTCTATGATACGACGATGCGTTCTATGTACAAGCATGGTTTGTCGGCGTTGTCGTCAATTTGAATTCTGTCTGTCTCTTGTCATGTTTTGTTCCCCGCCAACTCTGTTGTTTCGTGATTGGTTAAGACTGGATGTTGGTGGAGGATTGTAGTGACTTGTAATTGAACAGTAGTGATTTACAGTTGAGACGTAGGAAACTGTCAGGTAGTTCTTTTCCGTATTGTTAATGGCGTGATTTATACTTGTACTTTCGTTAGTCGCTTCGATAGGTTTGTCACATGTGTTTTCCGTCTGTCGGAGTCGAAGCTACCGGAGTTTGTCAGTCATAAAACAATCGGTTCGGGCTCTGTATCGATTCATCAGATTCAAATTAGAAAAGAGTGATTTGATCTGATGAAACAAAAATATGCAGACTTGAATCTGATGGATGGTCCTGGTATTGGACATCCGATAGCAAGAATCTTCAATTGATAGATGTAAAACAGACCATGAAGTTTGGGGAAGGATATACATTAAATTCTCCCTAATTATCGCTCAGTTTGTAAACAAAAATAGACACTCTGGGAAGAGGAGATACGATTATATTTGAGCTTCACGGTTCATTTTTAGAGCCGTCGATTATTAACAATTATAAAAACGAGCTGCGAGGCTCGAGTAATCGTATCTCCTCTTCTCAAATTTTCCATTTTTGTTTACAAACTGAGAAACAATTGGAGAGAATTTACCGTATCGCCTAAACCGGCGTTGTCGTTGCAACAATTTAGAAGAAGTGAATCTGACTCGTTGTTATAGTGCAACGGGTTGAATAAACGAAAAATCGTAGTCACTGATGGTAAACAGATAAATTCTTATTAACAACGGAGTCCTACTAGTCTATATAATAGACGGAGTCTATTGGTTTTTGAAATTCAAAGTATGCTATCTCAATCATTAAGACTTTGACTGCCACGCCAAAACGTCGCAAAATACCGTAAAATTAAAGCATTTCATTTCGTCAAAAGATTTAAAAGTCAAATTGTACGACGTTAACTACTTTTTCAACAGATTATTAAAAACAAAATACAGAGAGTGTCTGTCTTAATTAAAACTGAGTTCGTCTATAGCTCCAGGATTTTAGAGAACGTAGAATATTGCTGGATATAAATGATTCGTCCTCGAAACGAACTCGATTTTGAGTACGTCGCTTTATAAATACGGTTAACAAATACAACAGTGTTTGACAAAGTTTCAACTCCGATTCCTTTCGAAAACAGAGCTTCGTTCAAATTTATTCGAAACTTTCTATTTGTCTTTCCGTTCGAAATCATTCCCTTTTTGATGGTATAATAGACGACATCGCTTTCACTATTTTTTTGATCATATTCTTGTGCGGCATCGTGCGGATTACATTTTTCGATTACATTGTTCAAATTTGTTGCATTTGTAAAATTCTCGAATTTAGAGTCCAAGGATTACGTAATATTTTATTCCATAGTTATATTGTACTGGATATTTTTTTGTAAAGGATTCCGGGATTATATCCAGCATTGTTTCATCATCGTCGATGACAATGTTCCATTAACGTTTAAAATATTTTTTAATTAAAATATTTCGATTCTTCGCAATTTCTATAATTTGTTTATTAACGGTACATTCGTACCACAATAGAATCTCGATTATCCGAACCTGTGATATTTGTAGTTAACTGTTACTCGATCACGATTTACGTGTAAATTGTACATCTTTGTAGATCTAAATAAATGATCAGCTGAAGGATAGCTTCAATAGGTGAAAAATAAAATGAAATTATATATGTGGCGGTGATTTTAATGGTGGTGTAAGCCATACATATATATGTATTTCATTTGGAGGTATTTAAACATTTGCATCCAAGTGTACTGAGAAGTATGTTTCGTAAAAGTAAATTTTTTAATTTTACTTATTAGGACAAAATATTTTATAAATTGTATGATCTTTCAACATCAAATTTCTATACCATTGTAAAATTTGTTTAATAACAAGTATGGAAACATATATTTTTAATGCTTCAATGACTTGCACCACTTTCAAAATTAATAGTAAATCCTATTGATTGACTTACAATAAACAAAAATATTGAATTTTATTATTTATGTTACATATACTAATAATTCTGTTTATTAAATGTATGTCGTATTTGTTTTTATAATAATTACCAAGAATTCTATATTTATAATTCCCGAAACTCCATAATTTACACTTAAAAATTGCTTAATAAATTGTTTAGTGGTACTAATTATTTCAATCATATGCCAACAAGTCATCCTCGCTGATGCCTACTTCGAGTTTCATTTTTAACAAGTCACATTTTCGCTACGTATCTTTACAATAAATTGAAATTCGTATTGAATATTTTTCTGTATGTCTACTGGTTGACACATGATTCATTACCTCCTATGCAGATTTTGCCACAAAAACATTACGAATATTCAATTTAGAATTTCAATATTTTCGATTTCTTCATTCTATGACTTACACTTTACATCTATTTCATGAATATCTAACACACATTTATTTATAGTATTGAAATATAGTTGGTAGATAATACGAAACAGATGAAAATCTCAATTTTTTTGGTTTTTATGACTTACACCACTTTCAAGCACATAGGATAAATGTCCCAGTTTCCGTGCTTCTCCTAATTTTCGTGTCCCCGGATTAAAAACGTATGGAAAAAAGAAAGTTATATATAAATTGATGACATATTTTTAAAAATTATGTTTACCTATCAACATGTTGGATTCAGGGAGGAGTATTACATTTTCCATATGTTAAAATATAATAAACATTATTCAATCGATGCTATAATAGTTCTGAGGAATTTGAGTAGTAATGTCTTGTCAAAAATCGTAAGAAATGCTTGCCGAAGATTATCATGTAAATTAATTATTAATGTGAGTTACGTCGTACAAAACGCATATCATGTCGTAAGATAGTTTCATTTATTACTAACAACGACAGAAAAACACTGATCATGTATATTTCTATATTTTTAATATAAATCTAAAAATAGGGTCAGATTTTAGAACATGCATATTCAAAACAATATTATGAGAAAAGAAAAACAGATCGGAAACTTTATTAAAAGAAGTACAGTAATTGTAACGTTGAAACACGACTAATCGTGCATGTTTTTATATTTTTTAAATAAATCCAGATGTTGGATCAGACTTCAGAGCTTATTCGTATTTTAGTGGCCTATTCTATTAGTCCGTGCAATGAAACTTAATCTCACTTTGTGAAAACAATATTATGAGGAGGGAAGAACAGATCGGAACGTTATTAAAAGAAGCACAGTAATTGTAACGATAAAAAACTACTGATCATGCATGTTTCTATATTTTTTAAATAAATCCAGATGTTGGATCAGATTTTAGAGCTTATTCGTATTTTAGTGGCCTATTTTATTAGTCCGTGCAATGAAACTTAATCTCACTTTGTGAAAACAATATTATGAGGAGAGAAAAACAGATCGGAAACGTTATTAAAAGAAGCACAGTAATTGTAACGATAAAAAAACTACTGATCATGCATGTTTTTATATTTTTTAAATAAATCCAGATATTGGATCAGACTTTAGAGCTTATTCGTATTTTAGTGGCCTATTCCATTAGTCCGTGCAATGAAACCTAATCTCGCTTTGTGAAAACAATATTACGAGGAGAGAAAAACAGATCGGAAACGTTAATACAAGAAGCACGGTAACTGCAGGAGATCCCTATAAGGTAAATAGAGGGCATAGAAGTATGGACAGACACAGAAATACGGGACACGGAAATACGGATTTACGTGCAGAGCACCTGGAAGAGGACAGAATTATGGTCAGAAATGGTCAGAATTATTTCATTACATACATTATTGAATTACTAATTTTTCTCGTGCAAAAAGAACTACGATTAAAATAAAAAATCGAAATATATTTTTAGCGCAATAAATGAAAATTACAATGTTTGATGACAATTTCAAGGAGACACGGTAACTGGGACATCTACCCTATTGGGTATCAAAACTATGATCTAAATAAAGAATAGACGATTGCACGCGCGACACTAATTTCAAAGAGTAAATTTGTATAGAATTCGCCAGCGCGAGCATCGCGAAAATTGCGGACGTCCGAAGCAACGCGGGAAAAAGGTTTACAGTTACTTCGAGTTCCATGGGCCGTGAAGATCACTAGCCAGCCAACGCCGTATTTGCTTAGCGAGTGTCACGACAATAAAAACTTTGGACGCGGTTGAGTTAGCGGGGGCGGAGGTGGACTGCTTGGAGCATGATAACCGACCGCGTTATCCGACCACAAATGGTTTCTTGTTAGAAAGGGGTAATAGGAGACAGTGTTTCCTATTAAAGTTACAGTACAACGTACCATCCGGCGGAAAGTTCGCGGCATAATTGTAACAACTTGCCGGTATAATAATGAGTTTCCTGGGCGACGCAATTTGCGTCTTAACTGCGGCTCGCGTTTCAAGCCGCGTCAAATATTTGTCTAATAAATCACCGATCGTCCCCAATTATCGACGTTCATTCCACTTAACACTATGCCGTCCGCAGATCTTAGATATGATTCTTTTGTTTGACGCCGGCATAATAGCTTGGAAATTTTAGATTTAGACAAAAATTTCTAAAATATAATGTAATATAATATATATATTATATTATATATATTATATATTATATATTATATATATAATAATAATTATATATATATATATTATATTATATTAAATATAATATAATATAAATTCCTAAAATTAAGATAAGTCATCCAAGAATTTTCGCACTTAATTCTTAGTTAAATAAGCACAATGCTATAGTTAGTTTGCTGCCTTTTAACACCCAAGAAATATAGTTCAAATGTTATTTCAGTTTTTTAAAATGGCACCAAAGTGGTACCACCGGCATACAACAGATAGTTTTTGGATAGCACTAGCGTGGTGCCGCCGGACGGCATAGTGTTAAGATCATTCCGCGAATAAACTCGCAAGCAAACCGACACTTTCTCTTCCCGGGCCGGCAAATTTTATTTAGCAGCTGGATTGGCGAGCGGTTTTTACGCGTTCCAGATAAATGGTAGCAGACCAAACCCCGGAAGTGTTATTCTTGACAATAGTTCAAATTGAACTACTTATTTGCAATATTTATCAAAGCAGCAAGCTTTTGTGCAATTTCTTATCAGCAGTTCTCCGAGATATGAATTCGCTTTGTTCATCAGCATGAATAAATTAATTTATCAATGTTTACAAAATTTTAATACAGTTCGAAAATGCAGATTTGTGAACAAAGCTTGATGTTTCGTTAATAATATGTTAATAAAATATATCTTCGTTAATATATAAATTGTCCAAAATTATGACAGTATAGAATTCTTGTTTGAATAAAATGTGACGATAGAATTAAGACAAAATGGTTAAAATAAAAACTTCTTCGATGTTTTTTATTTCTGAAGGAACTGATTTAACGATCTCGGGGAAAATAAAGAGCGAGTTTCGTGTTTTGACTCCCTGAGGAAATTAATTTAAGAGCTGCGAAGGGGAAAAGGTTAAAGTGGATAAAAACGGTCAACAAATGGACAACGAACAATGGAAACGAGAAGAAAGTAATTTCTTTTCAACAGTTCTCCAATATATGAATTCGTTTGTGCACGAGTTATTTCTGGAAAGTATAATGAAATTATTTGATTAAACTTTACAAAATTTTAATAGAGTTCAACAATGCAGATTTGTGAACAAAATGGAATGCTTCGTGTTTGACTAATGTTGTCTCTAATAAATTGACTAAAATGCGGAAGACATTGAATTATTGTTTGAATAAACTGTGACGATGGAATTGAGTCGAAAATTGTTAAATAAGATTGTTCGGTGCCTTTTATTTCCGGGGAAACTGATTTAACGATAACGAAGAAACTGAAGCGTGAGTTTCTTGTTTTTATTCCACGAGGAAATTAATTTAAGGATCCAGGAAGGGAGAAAGATCAATTTGCGGAGATGAGGATGTTTAACAAATGGACGAGGTGAACAGGAAGAAAGTAATTTCTTGAATCCCCTGACTTATCTTCGGATTCTCCCGAGGTTTGCTTATTACTAAATGATGGTGTACGTTCGTTACCACGAGAAGTACCGACCCAATACATCGGATTATCCGCGATACCACCGTAACGGCACTTGTCCGTTGCCTAATTACCTCTCTTTGGTCATTAGCGTACGCCGTGGATTAGTTGTACTACCAGGTACGTTTCTGTTTTGTAATTTGCTTCTAATCGTTCGACTAATGTATTATAGTAATCTCGAAATGAAGATAATTATATTATATCATATATATTATATTATATTATATTATATTATATTATAATATAATATAATATAATATAATATAATATAATATAATATAATATAATATATATGATATAATATAATTATCTTCATTATATCTTCATAATTATAATAATAAATATTATATAATATATTATATATTATATAATATTTATTATTATAATTATATTATATATATATTATTATATTGAATACTTCTAACATTTTTCGGAAATGATTCTCGATTCGTGAAACTCAATCATATCTTGAACATCGCGTACAAGGATGCAATTTGTTTATATTGTATGCTGCAACATGTAGCGCTCGAAAATCAGTTCGCTGATCAAATGAATTTGCTCGGTGTCGCAGTATGAATCGGGAGAAAATGTTAACGAATTTCATAGAATGTTGCGATATTTTCAATTGAAAATTAATTAATTGTCACGTGCCGCTCTTTCGTTATGAAAACGCATTAAAAACGGATAACCAAGTTCTGGCAATTTTCTCCTTCCGGCGATTCACACAGAAATTCAATGTTTCGTTGGAAACTGAAACGCTTTTGTTACGAATTGCAGAGGTATTGGTAATTTCTCAGTTTCGCGTCGTTTCTCGTCGGAAATAAACTTTTTGAGATCGTTAAATGCACGCACTTCAGAAGTATTGGCTCGGTCCATAAGTTCGTGCGATTTCAATTTCGATTTTTCTCGCAAATAATTGTCTAATAGTTATATGTCTCGTATATAATTCGATAACTTTGGTTTACTTCTCTTGTGTGATTGTTTAATTATTCGTTCTGAGTTAGTAATAAAGTGATGAAGTTTTTTTGGAAACCGTGAAGTGTCGAGTTTACAAGACTGAACATCTCTGATTAAATCGTAAATCTTCATTCTCGTTGACGTGACACTTCATAATTTTCAAAAAAGTAATAACTTTACGGTAAGAATGTAAATTACTGTGCTTTCCTGGTTACTGTGTCCCAGCAGTAATTTTATATTAAAAACAATATTACTAAATTAAAGATATTGAATTTTTTAAATAAAATCTAATTTATCATTTCCATAATCAAATCGAAACTTTTAACTGCTTTTAACTATTTTTAAAAATTTTTAATAATGGTTTGATATGGTTTTGCCTTGATCTTGTCAAAACACTTAAGATACTTGCGTTGCAAATAAAAATGGAAAGAGTACAAAAATGATGTTTTCCAAAGAAAGAAAAAATCTATTATATTCATAAAACTCGACCAAATTACAGAAAAACAACGATATAATCGACCTTTGAGTAAAATCAATTTTATATATATATATAAGCAAAACGATTTTTCACCTATTGGATTTTTAATTGGCCGTTTGTTTTTTCCCAGAATAAATAGTCTGTTGTTCCTCGCAATACCTGTTTTCACTGGTTCAAATTAAAAAAAAAAATTCTAAAAAAAACCTTGCTGTTGTCTGGCACTGTTATATTTTTCCGCGTTATCAGGTGGAAACGATTTCACCACGGACGATGACTAAAACCTTTTCTGATTGTAAAAAAAATTTTTTTTTCATTCTAAAAATAACGTTCTTTACGTACGTTTTATATGCCTATTCATATTTTTAAATAAATGTTTACATGTATCGCAATTGGGAGTTATTAAAAATATTGCATGCCGATTAAAATTATATAATACTCTAAACCAAACTTGATTAATCACTAGGAATTTTGAAGGCTCGCTATTGAGTAGAAAGCATAAAAAGTAAAAAAATATTTTCTGATTGTGAATTTCTCTATTTTATAGAATGAGACTTTATATATGTATGTAGCCTTATTAACACAGAATAAATAACAAAAATTAATTTGTCAACAGCATTTACAAATAAATGAATTTTGAAAAAACTTAATTCTAGTACGAAACTCCTCTAACATACAGTGGCGCCAATGATGATAATAATTACACTAATTACACTAATAGCACCTAGCAGCAGAGTTGGGTAAAAAAATTAGTCGACGGCTAACAATTGTACTATTACTGACAATCGTTAATCGCAATTAATGATTATATTCGTCTTAATCGTTAATCGCAATAAACGACTATATTCGTTTTAATCATTACTCGCAATTAACGATTGAGATCCTTTCATGTGTTAATTGCGATTAACGGCTGAAGGAGGAACTTTATTTAGTAGGAACTTATAAAAATATAATACAGTGGTAAATATGGTAAAGATAATTCTCAATGGGATTACGTCAAAACATCCTCCCAATTCCATTGAAAATTCAGCAATTGTTAATTGTCTTCATCGTTCGGCGATTGGCGATTAATTTCATTAATCAATTAATTAAATTGTCAACTTTCAACGATTAATGCCTTTAATCGATTGATGCCCAGCACTGCCTAGTAGCAGCTAATTTTCTCTGCATGTTAATCTTAATTAACAATTGAATTACTGGATTCCATCAAATACATGTTACGAATTAGTCAACAGAAATTAAAATGTGATTTTGCACAACTCAAGTGCTATCCTTGACAATAATTATTTGGTCAGAAGCAACAGCAACGAATTAATTTCAAAATACGAAATCATTTGCATCTAAAATGCTACCACATAAATATAAAAGTTTTGGCGACTTTAAATTGGACATACATATATTCAGCAAATACGCGACACATAATTGATATTTTAGTTTATTTTCTTGAAAAAATACAGTAAACAAAAGAAAACGATACTTGAAAAAATGTATTTGGTCAAGGGAGATCCTCAAGTTCGCATCGAGGCGAACAATAATTTGTATTTATATTTGCAGTATTTAAAAATTTAAGATGTTCTTACATATGAGCCGTTTATTTTGAAAGTGGCATAAGTCACTTTACCGTAATGAAAGGTGGTGATTTTTTAATGTTTATACGAAATTATTTATACTGAGAAAAATATCAGTATCCTAAGATAACAAATGCAAGTAAATCTTCTCGAAAGTTAGCATTAACACGTTTTAAACGTGTTAAAACGCAAACCCTTAAATATATCGACTTAAAAACAAAGTGCCTTATGCCACTTTCAAAATAAACGGCTCATATGTATTTTTATTTTCTTTTTTAGCGACTGCTGATGCTGATTTTATAAAATATTCCATTTTATTAATGAAATTCTTCTCTATGAATAATGTATTACTTTTCCATTCATATTCTTATCTTCTGCCGTTGTTTTAGTGCATTCATTTCTCTACATTGTTCACAAAGGACAATGGTAAAAATTGACTATATAGACTGTATAGCAAGATATATGTATATAAACTATATAGACAAAAATTGACTGTATAGCAGTGAGTGTTTCATATAGGATATGTTCTGAGGAGTCCGAAATGCATAATTGTTTACTATTACTTCAGAGTTTCGCCGTTCGCAAATTATCTGATTCGCTTCTCTAGACAACGATCTATCAGAGAAGTGATATTTAAATAGTATTACAATTTTCCATTTGAATTCTAGAATTACGATACGTGTAACAATTTACTGTATAATGCCATAATGACAGATGTCGATCACATAAACGAACAAGGCAATTTTGGTTTTCGAATAGCATCAACATTTCGGTCTGTTATGTACCGGAATTATCAAATGTCAATGTCAATTGATCTTCCTAATCCTAAAGCTATATTAATCAAAACTTAAATACATACATTCATGCCAAACGTAACACATAAAATACTGTAAAATATTTTGTGTATGTGCAAGTGGACAAACGTAAAAGTGTACTGAACGCAATTATTGGACATACGTGCGAATTGTAAATATTGATGAACGAGATCTCGATTGTTGTTCTCATGAAACAACAACTGTATGGTTTTTCGGCTGTGCTCGTCATCAATCAACAATCGATTAACCAGCCGAGTGCTCGAATCATTACTTTATTGATACATCATTGTCCGCAGAAGATATCTAGTTAATCGGTGAGTCGCGAATTACGAAACTCTGAAGTTTTACCATTACTTCTTATAATTATCCTATCATTTTAGGATAAAGAATTATGTATTTCGAACATTTCAAGACGTGTAGAAACATGTACCGTACAAAATTTTCATTGCCATGGTCAAGGCAAAAATTTCTACCATTGTCCTTTTTGAAAAATGTGGAGAAATTAATACACTAAAATAAAGGCAGAAGATATGAATAAAAATGACGAAGGAATACATTATCATGGATAAGAATTCCACCAATAAAATGAAAATTTTACAAAATCAGCATCAGCACTTGTTAAAAGTGAAAATAAAAATACACATGTAAAGACGTCCTAAATTTTTGGATACTACGGATATAAAAAAAAATTATTGTTCGCCTCTATGCGAACTCGAATGGCCAAATACTTTTTTCCTGGATTTCGCATGGTCAAATACATTTTTCCAAGCATCGTTTTCTTTGTTCACTGTATTTTTCAGAAAAACAAACTAAAATATTAATTATGTGTCGCGTATTTACTCAATATATGTCCAATTTGAAGTTGCCAGGACTTCTATATTTATGTGGTAGCATTTTAGGTGCAAATAATTTCGTTTTCTTAAATTAATTTGTTATTATTGCTTTTGCTCAAATATTTATTGCCGAGGATAGTACTCCTAATATACTTATTCCTAATAGCAATTAATTAAATTAAGAGAACAGCAGCACTGTAAATAACAATTTCAAATAGTCATTTTGGGGTAAACTTCTTGGAAGTCGTGAAGCCGTGTTAATAATTAATGAATATGAAAAGACATTACACCATACCGTGACACGAATGTTCAATTATCCGACCTATTATCTTTTAGGTGCCACTTTCGCCTCATAGTGAGGCGTAAGGAATAATAAACGGTTTCATACAACTTTCAGAAACCAGAGAACCGCATTTGCAGTCTGCAAAAATGCATTATAATTTCAAGCCGGTGGAAATCTTTGCAAATCCTCGACAATTTCCAAAACCTTGAACAGCGAATTCCCTTTAACTAGACCAGATAATGGTTCGAATTAAGCGGGGCGCAGTTCGAGCGCGTCTCGCGTAGGTCCTATTTTGTTTCAGGTTTCTAATTAGCCCGCTTCAATTAGATACTCGTTGTCCGTGGCAAAAAGCGCGCGATTACAGATGGGACGCCCTCGTGTTCGCGAAAAACGGCGTGTAGGAAACGCGGATCAGTTGCGGGGAACTTAACAGAACGTAAAATTCATCGCGCGCATTCAGAATTCCGGTACATTTAACGGCGTTCAGCAGCCGACCGCGCAATTCCATGATACGGGAAGCTCGGTAATCCGTAATTAGTGCTGGTACATCGTGCATTAAAATACGCACACCGTGTTAGATCAACAAACAACACGAACCTGAAGTTCCCCGTATCGTCGAACGTTTTCGTACCCCTTCGGTTGCGTATTGTCGCGCGTGATCTCTATGCAGTTCTGTAACTGTTCACCCCTCCCCCCTGCCATCTCTTATTTCATGGAACTTAATTTAACTGATTAACTGGCTCTCGAGTTTCTAGAGTACGAACACTTGTCTCGGAGAGCCTTAGATTTTTGCTGCGATTCGTTACGGTGTAACCTGTAACCCTAAACTGTTCCTTCGTTCGCGCAATGCAACGTTGTAGACAATTTATGAACACTGTGTGTCACAATGGCGTATGTGATTATGCATTTTCAAATTATGAAAAAATTCCTCTTTGTTTGATCCGTATTTTCTTCTTCTGTTTTAGTATCCACAGAAAATATTTTTCTATGTCTTCGTCGACGATTATACAGAATATCCCAAAAGTCGCTCGCAATTGGGAACTGAGGGGTTCCTGAAATCATTTGAAGTAACTTTTTCCTTAGCGTAGATGCAACCCCCGGCTTTGTTTACGAGTTATTAACGAAAAATACTGGCCAATAGAAGGCGAGCTCGGCTGACGCGAGGCGGTCGAGCCAACGAGCGGACGAAATCAGTTCTCCTCGTTCGCTCGGCCACCTCGCGCCAACTGAAGTCGCGTCTTATTCGTCAATATTTTTCGTTAATAACTCGTAAACAAAGTCGCGAATTGCATTTGCGCTAAGGAAAAAGTTATCTTAAAAGACCTCGGGAATCCCACATTTCCCGACTGCGAGTGACTTTTAGGACACTCTGTATACGTCCTAACTACATTATTAGCACAACTTATTGATTACATTTCATATTTAATTCATATTCTGTAACAAATATTATCATTATAATTGTATGAGTACAAACACGGGGCTGAGCCGAGTAATCATGCACCACTGTAATAATATGTAATTATGATAATGCATATAATGCAATGAACATTATAATTATAATGAAGACATACGAAGTGTGTTTCATTTTATCGAGCGTCTGATTCGTATTCTAATCACAATTTCGACATTATATTTATTCTAACTATACCGTAACGATGTTACACAATCTATTGGGTTGGCAACTAAGTAACTGCCAATTTCAGTTATAGATGTCTCTCACTCCCATTTTTATGATATCCGTAAATGTTATATTATGAAATTATTATTATTATTATTATTATGTTATTTTTTATTATCCGTGAATGTTAGCAACTGGACAAATTGAATGCAGCGGTCAAGGAAAAGCGACCAGAATTGGTCAATCGTAAAGGTGTCATTTTCCAGCAGGACAATGCTAGGCCGCGCACGTCTTTGTCCACTCGGCAAAACTTGATGGATATTGGTTGGGAATTGATGTTACACCCACCATATAGCCCTGATCTCGCGCCATCGGATTACCACTTATTTCGATCCCTGGACAACTCCCTTCGTGGTGAAACTTTTAATGACGATGGCGCTGTAAAATCTAACTTAACTCAGTTTTTGGCCGAAAAGGATCAGACTTTCTACGAGCGTGGAATTTTCAAGTTGTCAGAGAGATGGCAAAAGGTCATCGAACAAAATGGAAAATACATTACGGATTAAACTTCATTCCAAGTAAAAACAAATTTTTTATTTCATTGAACAAATCGGCAATTACTTAATTGCCAACCCAATACATACATACATATTATAGACGATACACGCAGATACATAGATATACAATTATAATTACGCGAACATTGTACGGAGTTTAAGTGATTCAAATCTTGTCATTGTTATAACGCAATATACATTAATCGCATTTAGAACCGGTTTCACTCTTTTTTCTTTTAAAGTTGTTGAAATTACAAATACACCTTAATGGAAAATAATGGAGTAAACTTCTTAATCCAATATACGTTACAATAAAAATTGCGAAAGATGCACGTAAAAATAGTCGATTTAGGTAGATTTAGTATTAAACTGTTACGACTTCGTAAAAAAACAGTCGTAAAACGATGAAACCGAACTCATCTTGGAACTTAAAGTCTCTACCTTTGCAGACCATCGATCAGTTTTTCGTAAAATATTTTTATATCGGCGAGTGGAAAACTGGATTGGGACGTCTGTAGAAACGTTGGTAAATTTTTGTCAGGTTTCAAACCGTTACGGGTTAAATTGTAAAAGCTTTACAATAAACCTTTGGCGTTGTTTTGTTCTTTCATGGAACAGAAGTGAGGGGCAAGTTCATTATGTTCTAATAGAAATCGTACAATATTTAAGCGAATCCAATCTTATCGTTATTATAAAGCAATATACAGAATGCGCCAAAGGATCCTGATGGTTTTTGATATGAAATTACAAATTTATGGGTCAAGGTATTTATTTTTAAATGCGAATAATCGAAAATACATTACATGCCATTTTATTTGTAGAAGATAATTTCGCTTAAACGGTGTCCCTTTCACTGCGTACACACTGTTCCAAGCGGTTTCGTAAATTTACCATTACGCGTTGTTTATGTTTCAGGAATTGAAAGAAAACATTCGCAATGAAATTGGTGCAATTCCGATGGATATGCTACAACGCGAAATGGGGAATTTACAGAACCGCTTCGAACAGTGTGTACGCAGTGAAGGACACCATTTGGCCAAATTACCTTCCATAAATAAAATGGCATGAAATGTACTTCTGATTACTTGCATTTGAAAATTCTTATAATTTCTTCAATTTATTTCGAATTTAATTTTATGAAACCGTAACAAGTATATTATATGTACATACATATATTCAACAGTATAATCAACATAACGTCAATTTTATAAAATAAAATTAATGTTTCCTGTCGGCAATACATCTACCGTGTTTTTAATTATTTCTTGGACCAATTTCGGTATACGTTTTATTAGTCCGTCCATTATTTCTGTTCATATTTGATTCCATGTATTTTGTACATTGGTCCACAAAAGTGTTCGTACACCTTTTAAAACGCAATAACTTTTTTAAAACTGAACTAAGTGACTTGGCTTTTTTTTAGACGATAGTGGGATTAGTTTACTAGACGATGACCAAAATGCTTTCTTTACATTTTGGTATTACTTGGAATGTAAAAAACAAAATAAAACTCTCGTTTTTTTACTTTTTATCTAAGTCTATAACGGAAATTCGAAAAATGCTTCTCGCAAATTTCGATAATTTATATGCATACTGAAAATTTTATCGAAATCAGTTGACGTTGTTACGAGTTACGACAACTTAAAAATGACAAAAATCGCAGTTTTATCACGATTTTGACCAGAAACTGGAAGAAGTCCGCAGTTTTTTAAATCTTTCAACGCCTGCAGCTTGACTCTGGGCCGACCGATTCCGATCAAATTTTCAGCACGCATATAAGTTACCGAGATCTACGAAAGACATTTTCTAAATTTTCATTACAGGCTCGGATAAAAAGTTAAAAAACAAGAATTTCTTTTTTTTTGTCATCTAAAGTAATAGCAAAATTAGAAAAGGTATTTTAGCCATCGTCTAGTAGACTAGTCCCTCTATCATCTAAAAACAATTCAAGTCACTTATAGTCCAGTTTTAAAAAGGTTATTACGTTTTAGAAGGTGTACGTACACTTTTGTGGGACACTGTATTTAGAAAACACATCGGTAAACGATGCGTGTCTTGCCGAGCGAGGAATATGCAATGGATAATAAATAAAAATAGTCAAAATTAATTTAACACTTATAATTTAGTATGTACTTTCGGCAATGTGATATCATAAAACTCACAGGCGTTGCCTAAAGTGAACGAAAAACTTCAATTTATATTAAATAATACGACTTTTGGAGCGGAGTGTAAGTTGCGTTTCGGATCCGGTAATTCCAGCATTAAATAAAACGATTTTCATCCGGGCGTAGGTACATGTTTGCATAATAAACACCCTATAGACACGAATAATAAAATGCAGCAACGTCCGATACGGTGAAACAAAGGTCGCTGACAATCGGTCCACCGCATTGATGAGTGACAACAGGGGAAAAAGGAATTGATTCGCAGGAATCCCGGCGAAATCCTCTGGAATCTGTCACGGTAAACCAAAGCAACAACTACACTTTTTGTCGTGTAAACAATTTCGACAACCGTGGAACGTTTTTCCGATTCAACACCGTCCCGGTCTGTACAAATTCTAGTTTATCGGCGTCTATCAAACCGACTATCGAACAAACCATGTTTCGGTTACAATATTTTCCGTCGCGACACGCGCACACATGGTACACGTATCAATAAAACCTTGTCTCTGGTATATGGTCTCTAGATTAAATAGCAGCTAGTTTCATCACTCCGAATTTTTCACTGTGTTCCATTCTATTACGTTTTACGATGTGATTCACGACTTGGTATTATCAACAATTTGACCGCGGATCCTTCGACATTTATGACGCGGACAGATGTTCGGGTAGCTATAAAATACGAAATTGAATAGAATTTACTGAGCCTTGTTATTCTTAGGGGACTGCGGGTTTGATGAGTTTGCGGTAATAACGGATCAGTTGAATGCGTCGCCGAGTTTCTGATTATTCGGTATGAAATTGATTTCATGCCGAATTTTGATCCTGGATTTGAAGGCTACTTTTATTTGTTACGTGCTAAGATGCGTCCTAAGAATTAAATTAAAAATGATACAAAAAGAGAAGCAAGCAGAATTGAAAAATTAGAAATTTTTGAAATTTAGTTTCTTTTCTCCTAAATTTTAGCTGATTTGACTTCTGCATTTTATCATCGACTAATTTTCGATCTGTTTTGAAGATCCGCGATCTTGTAACAATGATATTGCGTCCTACAGTTGTTTAACAAGATTTTCATATTTCACGGAAATTACAATTTCATATGAACCTACAGTTTAATGAGGCTGCTGCTACGAGCATCGTGTACATTACATAAGTTTCGCAATAAATATTTCCAGTAAAGTATAATCTCATTATACAAGACCGATGCAACTCCACGTCTAATTTGCGAAAATAACTATCTCATCTATCCTAACTATCTCGTCAAGATCATTTATTGTTATATCCTGAATACGGTACAGAAGGACCGTAATTGATACTGCCGCTTAAAAAATTGTATTCTCCACTGTTATTGTGCATATTCTTAAATTCTATTTTTTACAACCGTCACATCCAAGAGACGATAAGAATCCTGAAATTTATTTGTCATAATCGAATCCTTGGAGGCAAAAAGGGCCTGAATGACAACAGTGAGTATCGAGAAAAGAGTCTCTAAACTTCAATTTTTCTCTCTTTCATTTCATTAGTATAATATGAATTACGTGATAAATGAATTTTATACAACAGTTATTGATTATAATAACCTCAGGCCCTTCATGCATAAAATACAAGAATGTGGTAAAAAATGACATTTATTGTTTATGATTTTTATATAATATTTGAAAGTATGTACATGTTTAATATTAGAGAAATTATAATTTTGAAACATAAAAATGAAAAAGTGCCGGTTACCCGCTTCAATTTATTCGGCTTCATCTATAATATTTTCATTGTTACTTAATTCATCCAAAACAGAATCAAAGTCTACAGATCTTTTGATAAATTGTTCTTCAAACCAATTTACTTCTTCCTTATTTAAAAAATCATCTCAACTTTTAACATCTTGTAGCTTTCCTGATTTTATGATTTATTTCGGTGCGATTGGAATCTGCATTGCGAAATCAGTTGGAAATATGTTGCACCTTGAAAAAAAATGAAAGCTATATAGCTTGCACTATAGGATGAACTAGTAAGAATATTGCTGCAAGTTGCATATTTGATACGATAGTATTTCTGTTTGCCGTAGGTTTCTTATCTTTCTTCTATCTCATGTTTTTGTAATGCCCTTTCCGTGAATAACTTCTGCATTTTTCGTTATTATTTCATCATAGTCCGGTCCGGTGGCAATTCTGCACAACTTTTTCAGTTTCGTTGAATTGCGATTACTTTTACTTGAATAATGCGAAATCTTTTCACAGATATCTGAGAAAGTTGAAACAAAGATTTTTCGGCAAACAATGAAAACTAGACCTATTACATGTGACAAAATACTCCCACAGATTTTCGTACGGCTTTTATTTATACTTAGACTTAATCTCTTTCGACACCAAGTATCCTGATAAGTAGAGGTCCTTAAAAGATTTACTTTGTTGCTCAGAAAAATTAACATACAATCCTTTCTGGCATGCAGAATGAATATTACTGTAACACTTGTTGGAGCAACATGTAAGGACTGGATTAAAAATCTTGTTATTTGCAATCTGCCCACTTGAATTTTCATATGACATCGCCAGAGTTCCCCATCTTTTACTCTATAATTGCGTTTCCAAGTATCCTCTTGACGAAGTTTTCTTCGACCAGAGTTTGTAGATCTTCGTGGAGTTGGTTCACTGTCGTAGTTCTGAACTAGAAGACTCCGTTTCTCTGATTTTTAACACGAGTTTTCGTTCACAATGCACAAAAATGTACCAGAAAACGGATTGTCTGTCATCAAAGACTCGTGTTTGTCAGACGCAGCGGTAATGACGATCAACCTTATTCGTGGACGTCGCACGTCAATTCGCCGTAATTTTGCTAATTTTAGAGATACAGTAATGTCTCCCTAACTGACGCTCAGATTGGACAATTTCGGTAGAGAAGATACGATTATTCGAGCCTTGCAGCTCGTTTTTTATAGTTGTTGACACTTTGTAACTATAAAAACGAACCGCAAGGCTCGAATAATCGTATCTCCTCTTCCCAAATTGTCCATTTCTGTGGACAATCTGAGCGTCAATTAGAGAGACATTACTGTATCGCAATAAAATTTGCAGGATATACATAATTAGAATGGAATGAAAAATCAATTTATATATTTTACGCAAGAAGTGCCTTCAGTTTAATTATACTTCTAGTATCTAGCAACCTGGAGGGTTTAGAAAATTTTCTTTGAATCATACGACTTTTTATAACGAACTTAATCCTGCAGAAAATGAAAAGCAAGAATCATTGGCATAGATAATGCGTTAACCCCTTGTCAGTCCCGCAATTTTGTCGAAATCGCTGTACAAAGTGCCAATTCGTTTTTTACATAAATTGGTTGGTTATGTTATTTTAATGTAAAAAAGAAAATGATTTCAAGTGGTAAATAAGTTCTTTTAGTTGTAAAAAATGAAAACAATTCTCTTTCTCATAAGACTACCTGAAAGAGAGACCGTTCAATCTTATCACACTACAAAATAAGTATGGTAAAAATTATGTGTTTCCGAGTAAGCCCGTGATTGTCACGGGCTAGAGAATTATTAGGTTATTTATTAGGATAAAAGTATGTTAAAACTATAGCCCTTATAGTATCCAGAGATCTAGAGTGTAAGAAATTTTGCAAATTATGCATAAAATGAAAAGAAAGAATCATTTATACAAATAATACATTAGGTCTACCGGAAAGTTCTGTCCGATAATGTCATTGCAAATTTCGATAGGTATGCACATGTTCATTTGAGACATATATTTCTGAAAAATGTTGCTCACAAATTGCCATCACGCTGGCAAGAGGTCATAGGTAACGACGGAAATTATATTAATATAATATATATAATATAAATATTACTAAATTTATGAAAAATCTATTATTTCCTTTCACTTCTTAAACGGACAGAACTTTCCGGTAGACCTAATAAAAAAACGTTTGTTGAAATTATCGTGTTTACAGTATACAGAAAATGGAGAATTCAAAAAAATTTCTTGAAATTGTGTAACCTGCAATGACAAACTCAATCCTGGAAAAAAAATGGAAGGAATAATCTTCGTTTGTGGTGACTTGTTAAAAGTTCGAATTTTTTCGTTCCCTCGTGATTCCTGAATACTTCCAGAGGCAGGCGAATGTGCGATATCCATAGGTCCGCACGAGAGCGTGTGTTGTTATCGAGCGTTGGTCTGCGCGGATTATTAGATTAAATCCCGTGTTTTTCGTCGAAGGATCTCGCCGAAGCAGGCGAACAGCTAGTTCCTCCATTTCCGGCGAGTATTTGGCGACGGATATCCACGCAGGACGTGCAAACTGAAACAGAGTACTGTTCAAGTTCTGTCTGTGTACTCGGAACCGAGTCTCGTTCAAGAATGCCTTCGGTTTCAGTCATTTAACACGATATTATTTCGCGCAGTTCTCATCGAACGCGATGCTTAGCGTGCTATCCAGTAACCGTTTCATTCCTGTCGCCTACTCTGCGGAAGAAGAGTCATAGTGATGTCCTTCCTGTAACTTTAATATAATGAATACAGAATGAATGCATGCAGAATACGAATTGTTTAAAACGATTGTCGGGAACACTAGTTACAGTTCACTAACTAAAAATATATCTTCTCTTTATTATTTTGAATATGTCGGAAGTAGTGTAATGACAAGTTGAAATTCTTCTACCTGTACAGATTTGAATTTTATCTGTTCATTCTTGAATTGTAAGAATTGATTGGAATTTTTCTATTTGTCCGTATAGTTTTGTATTTGACCTGTTCATCCTTGAAATGGGGTGCAAGAATTATTTGAGATCCTTCCAATCTCTGCACAGTTTAGTATTTCATCTGTTCATTCTTGAAATGGTGTAACAATTGTTTGAAATTCTCCTATTGTCTGCATAGCTTCCTGTTTCAACCGTTTATTCTTGGAATCGCGTAACAATGGTTTAAAATTCTTCTATTGTCCGCGTAATTTTCAATTCTATCTTTGTTCATTCTTGTCGTAAATACGTCAAATCTGCAATCTAGAATAATACCACTGCGATCGTTTCTCGTCTCTTAGCTTATATTTAAATCTTTCGATTTAAATATGAAAGTGGCATAAGTCACTTTTTCAAAAAAATAGAGTTAATGGTAACACTAATTACAATTGAACGGTATCTTTTCATTTTTAAAAAATTTGCAATCAATAAGTTGAGAACTATTGAGATTTGTTCCAGAGAAGTTTTGCTAATTAACGGTATAACAAACATGTTTATTTTGAAAGTGGCGTAAGTCGCTGTACTCAGGAAATTAATTGCAGGGCTTAGTGTAAAAGAAATACAAACGTGTGATAAGTGTGTGTGAAGTATTATTTTGAATTATTTTCAGTATTTTTAAAAAAGTTGTGATCACTGGACTTATTTTTATAAGTGCGACAGAATAGTGCAGTTTTGTAAATTATGTTATAGTGATGTGGCGGCTACCTCCAGACCCGCCAGCAGATGGCTATAAAATGCTTTATAAACTAACTTTAGATGAAAAAGATGAATTTCTAACTTTGGATTTGTCACCAAAAAGGGGAAGATCTAGGCGTTATTCACAAATAGAAATGGATCCGTTATACGCTGGATCTCGTCCTGTTCCTTCAGCAAAATACAAAGAGATAATGGACTTGCTTAATTATATACCCCCAATATACCACAGTTATTTTAAAAATTTGAAACAAAACACGATTTACGTGGACTTAATCACTCCTATTGATGACGAAAATTAAATTGAACCGATGTATTTTCATATCAATTACTTATACTTATGTTTCAAAATGTACTAATTATTTTTGTATCTTATGAATATTAAAATAAACAATACTTAAATCAAACCTTTATATTAAATATGTTCATGGTATAAATTATTATTATATATGTAATTTATTCAACAATTTTAGTAAATCACTGTCCTTTCAAAACATCACTTCGGTAAAATACGTCGGACAAAATTAATATATGTCAGTCATTTTTCTAAACTATTTATTTTGAAAGTGGCTTAAGTCACTTTACCGTAATGAAAAGTGGTGATTTTTTGACGTTTATACGAAATTATTTATACTGAGAAAAATATCAGTACCCTGAGATAACAAATACAAGTAAATCTTCTCGAAAGTTAGCATCCATATTTTTAAACGTGTTAAAACGCAAACCCTTAAATATATCGACTTAAAAACAAAGTGACTTATGCCACTTTCAAAATAAACGGCTCATATAAATATTTTCCGGAGAAAATATTGAACCGCGAAATTAGAAGCCAAAATCTGAAATTAGAAATACCGCACCAAAACCCAACAAAATACAATAAAACACAAAATATAACAGGTACTCTAACGTAACTATTTCAACTAAAACAAGAAGAACGAAAATTCGTGCAGCGACATGTCCCGGCTAAAGCATTACGCCGGCAAAGATCGAAACAGTCGTCCCGAATTTTTTCGGCGCGTGTTGCGCCGCCCGACAAAATTTTATTGTTTTCAAACCGTTGGCCAGGACGGTTCTGCTCGACCGTATCTAACTAAACGACCTCTCCCCCCTTCCAAAAAAAATGTTTAAATTCCTACCAAAATCCAGTGTCGTGTCGCGGGCGAGCCCACAAAAGTATAAAAAGATAAAACCGTCGGACCGTATCAGTGGCGATAAAACGCGCATCGGGGTCGAGGCACGGCCGAGCTCGAGGATCTTCCTTCAATTTCGCAGTGCTCGATCGTGCTCGGACAGTAAGGTCAATTAACTATTATGAAACAGTGCTCAATTGCAGGACTGGGGAAAAATAGATTTCTGAAATAGTTCTACATTAATTTTAATTTATTTTATTTAATATAATATTTCATATAATATTAATATTAATACATATAATATAATATAATATTAATATTAATATAATATAATATAATATTAATATTAATATTAATATAATATAATATAATATTAATATAATTAATATTATTTAATTTAATATTTAATGAAATTAATATTATTTAATATAATATTTAATATTTAATGTAATATTCCTTGAAATAGCAGTTACATATGAAAATAGCATTTTCAACTATATTTACATAGTATTCATATGTAATTACTATTTCGAAAAAGGTTCATTTGCCGTTCTGTATTACATGAGAAGATGCAAATATTTATAATCCATTTACTATTTCAAAAATCTATTTTTCCCAGTCCTGCTCGATTGTTTCTTGAAACAGTAGTACGAATAAAACAATACAATAAAAGATAGATAGAGCATATAAAAATACATGAAAAAATTCGACCCATATTTGTGAACATAGTTCTCTATAAATTTACTCACACAAATATAGTTATGTAACAATCAGCTGTAAAAAAATTATTCATTCGAATACAGGTGTTTCTAAGGAAGAACATACTGTTCCATATTGTGTACTCTTCCGTATTTCAAATACTTGTTCCAAAATAGGGGCATTGAATATGTAACGTGGACACTTGGTACGAAAACGGTGATGCGTAATGGGTACCTGCATGCTCGTACTTTGCTATTTTACTCGTATTATTTTTTTTTCATGTTAAACAAATATTTCAAAGTTTATTACATTATCTAGAAACATCGATCTATCGCACAGTAGTGTAATTGATACCTTTACCTTATTTTCGAAAAGAAGCAATCGATTATCATCGTTCTATCGACGTTGCATGGAGCAGAAAAGGAGCGGCGCGGATGACGGAGAGAAAGAGAGAACGGAGGGCGTGACACGGGAAAGAGGCGAAAGATTATAGTGTTTGGGCACGGGCACGAGGGTGAAATCGAGGAAACGGCGGTCCACGGTTGACAGAGGTCGCGCGACGCGACGACAAAAACGGCACCCCTGTAGCACAGAGGAACGCGCGCCGACTGAGATTTATGGATTTCGGGGCGAATTCCTGAACCGTCCGTACAACGAATAATACCCGCTGCTGTCCAATTGATCCGGACAGTCGCTGAATCCGTCCATGTAAATTTGGGACAGAGCCCTCGCTTTTTTCCCCGGACCGCGTGTCGTCCCGGTTGCCACGAAAATGGACCTCGTTTTAGGTGACAAGCGGCTGAACACTCCACTCGGCGGCCCGCGGCGCTGCGTATTCGGTGACGTACGGTCCGTCGCTTCTATTAATGCTGTTCTACAAATCGCCATCCTTCGCTCATTCCTACGGCACCTTTTCTTCCTCGGGACTTCTATTCTTTCATTTTTGGTTTTATCGTGACTCGTGTTTTGCGGAGCTGTTCTTTGGGGATTTTGAACGACGCCGACAGAACAGAGTTGGGCAGAAAGTAACCTGATTAATGATTAACGATTATAGCTAACGTGAAATAATGTTCATGAATAATGATTGCCAGAATTACGCAGAGAATTTAATAAGGTAAATTTAATATAGGTTCAGATAAAACAGTGAAAAAACGAGGGTTTTTAATCTTTTCTTTTCATTCCAAGTAATAGTAAAATTGAAAAAAAGCTTTCCAGTTATCGTCTAGTAAACTAGTCTCTCTATCATCTAAAAAAATTCAAGTCATTTAGTTGAGTTTTGAAAAAGTTATTGCGTTTTAAAAGGTATACGAACACTTTTGTGAGCTACTGTAGGTTAGCACAGATTAAAGTCTAATAACTTTTACAAAGAAGAAATACAGTTCAAAAGTAGAAGATGTGGGTTGTACCAACTACTACTATTGGATTGGCAACTAAGTAATTGCCGATTTGTTCAATGAAATAAAAAATTTTTTTTACTTGGAATGAAGTTTAATCTGTAATGTATTTTCCATTTTGTTCGATGACCTTTTGCCATCTCTCTGGCAACTTGAAAATTCCACGCTCGTAGAAAGTCTGATCCCTTTCGGCCAAAAACTGAGTTAAATGAGATTTTACAGCGTCATCATCGTTAAAAGTTTTACCACGAAGGGAGTTGTCCAGGGATCGAAATAAGTGGCGCGATTTGAAGGGCTATATGGTGGGTGTAACATCAATTCCCAACCAATATCCATCAATTTTTGCCGAGTGGACAAAGACGTGCGCGGCCTAGCATTGTCCTGGTGGAAAATGGCACCTTTACGATTGACCAATTCTGGTCGCTTTTCCTTGATCGCTGCATTCAATTTGTCCAGTTGCTAACATTCGCGGATAATAAAAAATAACATAATAATAATAATTTTATAATACAACATTTACGGATATCATAAAAATGGGAGTGAGAGACATCTATAACTGAAATCGGCAATTACTTAGTTGCCAAACCAATACTTTCCTCGAATCAGGAAATGGAATAATTGAATTTGACTACCAAATGGACTGATAAAAGATAGTATATTACAAGCTTTTGGTCTAATACAATTGTATGTGAATAAGTGTATCGCGGATTCTAGATTGCGCTCCTAGTTTGTCGCACTGAGCCGGCGGGGAATACGATATACGTACTCGATTGAATTGCTCGAAAGAGAATCAGACTCAATCTTGCTACTGTTTCTTTGTCGGAAGCTGACTTGAAACTAGCCCGATTTTAGTCGCGTTTGGGCCCTTTATATACCTAAAACTTTCTTCAAAACGGTAGTAGGGATGTCCATGTGTACCTTGGTTCCAGAGAGTTCGTTATCATACCCCTTCGAAGGTACATGTCTCACAATAGAGCGAACCCGCTAGCCGGTGCCAGGCAGCGTACGCAGCCAGAAAAGAGTAAGAAAAATACGTCGAGAAATTTTTCCGTACCTTGCAAAGTTCAAATTAATACATTAACATCGTCAGCGTCTGTCAATCTTTTCATTGCCTTAAATTACACGTATTAATTTCTGCCATAAATGCATAAAATCCACAATTCAGTCATTACACTGTGGCGGCTACCTCCAGACCCGCCAGCAGAGGGCTCCTCTTCCCGCTAGTAGCCGATCCGTTCCGATCCCTATATATACGCCGAGACTTCGTCCTACCCTTACGTCTAAGGCAAGGGCCCGCTAGGATAGCCTTACTGATGAGTCCTCTAGCGGGCCCCGGACGAAACGTCTCCCCACTCCTTTTCCACTCCTTACCATCGAACAGCCGCCAAAACACTATTATTCCACTGATCAAGTAATCATGATGAATGAATAATTTAAACAATCAAACAAATATAATCGTTCGTCACGATTAACACAGTAAAATCATTAATCATGTAATGATTACTTTCTTTGATTTTGATTAACTGAAAAATTTGGTAGATAATAATTTGGTTAGTAATAATTCCGAATTGATTTTAAAAAATCTGTGTGTGTGTGTGTGTGTGTGTGTGTGTGTGTGTGTGTGTATTTCATGGCTTAAAAGAAGATTTTCTTTGTTTAGGCCCCTCAGCCAGACCCAATAGCAAAAGATGAGAAAAGATAAATCACTATTCTAGTAATAATTGTGATTACCTTGATTACTTTTGCTAATCGATTATTAGAGCAATCATAAAATAATCTTTGGGACAGAGTTCGGTAAAAACCCAGCAATTGCAAAGGTTCTAAAAATAACTGTTTCAACCTGTTATAAGTACAATAATAAGCAAAAGTGTACACAAACATCGCATGTCTCACGAGGACGAAAATCATGCTACGAATTTCTTAACCAATCAGTCCGATTTGGATGATTCTAATTGCAAGATGAATCTAATTACTATTATGTGATAGTTTATTCTCATTTATGTTTACAATATATGGAATGATTTATGAAGATGAGAATTTTGCACAACGTTTACAGTTTTGCAATTTAACATTGTTATAGAATTATAGCCTTAAATTAATATTTTGTACATTTTCCTTTACCTTTTATTAATGCTTCTAATCTGCGTGCAATACTGACAATCAAATTTTGTACTATTTCTGGTTCGATGTTGTACCATCCCTGCCTCTGTTCATCTCCGTAGCTCATGAATACCCGTAGGTGGGTTTTCATACTTCGCCAGCCTTCAGACAATAGACCACAAGTTCTCAATAGGGTTCATATCCGGGCTTTGTGGTGGCCACTTGATCACAGAAAACTTTGAATTTCCAACTCAGGTTTTTACTAATTTTACTGTATCTTTGGGATTCCCGTCCTTTTGAAATATAATTTCTTCTTCATCGTAGCCAATAACGCTAACAACTAACGATAAAATGATTTGTAAAATGTTTAAATAATGCTCCTTGCACGTGATGTTTTGTAAAAATAACCAATGGACCAACACCCTTATATGTAAAACAATGCCAGCCCATTATGTTATATTTGGTTTACTGGAAAGTTCTGTTCGTTTATGAAACGAAAGAAAATAATAAATTTTTCATACACTTATTAATATTGATTGTACAATATCATTTCCGTCGTTATTTATGTCCTCTTTCCGGCGCGATGGCAATTTGTAAATACTATTTTTGAAAAATATATGTCTCAAATGAACATGTGCATACGTATTGCAACTTGAAATGACATTATTTGATAGAACTTTCGGAAAGACCTAATACTGTAAATTCTCCCCAATTGACCCTCAGCTTGAAAACAAATTTTCAAGCTTTGCGGCTCCTTTTTATATTTACCGATTGTCAATAACTGTAAAAACAAGCCGCAAAGCTCGAATAATCGTACCTCGTCTTCCCAAATTATCCATTTTTGTTTTCAAGCTGAGGGTCAATTAGGGAGAATTTACAATATTAAGTCTTTCCGAAAGTTCTATCAAATAATGTCATTTCAAGTTATTGACAATTATTGTGGATGAATTAATGTGAATTAATGTCGATTCAAGTTATTGACAGTTATTGACAATCGGTAACTATAAAAACGAGCCGCAAGGCTCGAATAATCATATTACCTTTTCCCAAATTTTCGATTTTTGTGTACAAGCTGAGGGTCAATTAAAGGGAATTTACTGTATATTTTTCCCTCGAACTTCATCGTCTGCTTTGCATCTATCATTTGAAGATTCGTGCTATCGGATATCCTTTTGTTTCATCAGATCAAATCACTCTTTTCTAATCGCCTACGAATTTTCTCTTAAAGTAACATTATTATACGAAAGAGCTGGTTTGCATACCTTTTCGTTTATTTTTAAACCATTTCTGTTTACAGATTAACAAATTACCCATTCACCAGTATATTCACATCAACTTCGTTTTTTTCTTTGGTGTTTTAATATCTCCAATTTCACGTGCGTTTCTATCAGAAATCAATCGCTCTCTACTATGCATAATATTTGTTGCTAAACTCCATGCCAGATTGTTACTTTTTTTGTTTTTGCCACAATTCCATGGCTTATAATTTCATTGCAATTTGTCGCAATGAAAAACCTTTATCATACAAGGAAATGAATCGGCTTATAAAATGAAAAATAATTGTACAAATGTGTCCTACGATGGTAAACAACCGTTCTTTGTCGACAGTTTCCATCGTCATCTATTTTATTTTCGATCTGTGCTGATGAAACGTACAAAACTGTAAATATTGTGATGCGTTCCGATTTTTGAAAAACATTCCGTATATTGTAAGCGTCGGTCAATATAAACTGCTACATGTTGTTAACACCCGAACGACGAACCATATTAAGAAAAATATAACTCGGCATGCTCAGGATCATTTCTAATATTATTCGTCAATTATGTTCATCATATCTTTTCAGGTAATCCTTTTAGACGCGTTTGTTTTTTCTATAGACCTTAATGGAATTAGTATAAATGTCAATTAACACTAAGTCTACCAAGCAGTAATACTAACTGGCATATACTGCTTCACAAAAGTGAGGAGACCGAATTTATTTAGAATTTGTAAAGTTTTTATTATAAAACTTGAATAAAGAATTATTCGAATAAATAGGTGGAATAATGAACGACGAATAATGGATAATTATATATTATTAATATATAATTATTATATAATTATTATTATATTATTATATAATTATTATTATTATATTATTATATAATTATTATTATTATATTATTATATAATTATTATTATTATATTATTATTATATTATTAATATTATATAATATTCGTCTCAAAAGTATTCATTTGGAAAATTGTCTTAGACAAATATTTATTCTATATTATTATAAAACCGGTAAGAAATCAATATTCTTCTCTATAACAGAATATTTTCTGAGTGCCTAGAAACGAGATAAATTGATGTTAACACTAAACCTACCAAGCAGTAATATTAACTGGCATGTACTGCTTCACAAAAGTGAGAAGACCGAATTTATTTAGAATTTGTAAAGTTTTTATTATAAAACTTGCTCCAATAATGTAACTTATTCAAGCGTTTTCCACGAAAGAGTCTCGGAACTTTGCAGAATTGCAAAATAAGAAAGCGGTCACTTTGACCGCGGTAGGTTTAGCGTTAATTGTCTGAAGCTAAATAGTGAAATAACAATATTTTTACTCTGGGTCTAAATGGACCCATACATTATAAATGGGCGCATTCACTGGAAAAATACTGGTATTTCTGTCGATTTCATTTTTACTTATGTACATATATCGGTATCGGTATTCATACATTTCGGTATCGTAATCATTTCGGTATTTTATTGGTTATGCCCTAGATTCTGATTGAAACAGTTATGAAGAACGGAAAAAATCTCATACCTGCCATAAAATCTATCGATTCCGGCTTATCTGGCTTTTCAGATCCAATATTACATGTATATCGGTTCTGCAACTGTTATTTTTCAGTTCTGGGTTTCAGTTATGCATTTCTGTAAAAATAATACGTTTTCATTTTCTTTAAGTATTCAGAGTATGAATGCTATATGTAAGTTAAAAAATGAGAGCGATATGGTCGCATCTTTGTAATAATTATCGAGATTATATGTTTCATTTTATGTTCTAGATTATCAAACTAAAATATTTCAATTACTAAAATTTCACTTCTTTGAAATACTATTTTATTTCAATTGTGAAAAATCTAATGTGTAAAATATTATTTACAATGTGATTTTAAATGTTCTTTCGATACATATTACCCAGCTCCGGTTGCGGAATCGAGTAACACCTTTGAACTCTTCCATTAACAATTTAAGTGCTCAGAACCAATCGTAGAAGAAATCTCTATGATTTATATTATTTGTATAACTTTGTATGCATTAGGTTGTAGCAAAAGTAATGTCGGTTTTCTAAATAGATAACTTAGAAAAAAGCTGAAATTACTTCTGCAAGAACTAAATATATTCGTATTCTACATGTCATTCACATACTGTCATTATATGAATATTAAACTACTAGCATTTACATTATACATATGTGTGTATTCATATTATAGATGAATCATATTTATTGCTTACTCGAGACTGTTAATTAATTACTCTCAATTAATATTTATTATTAGAATAAAATATATTCTTAAAAGGTCAAATACATTTGGAATGTACCGTAAAACGTATTTTCAAAGAAATAACGTTAATTATAAGATTATAAATTTTTCGTGTTTTACGTACATGCGCAAAACAATGTGTAAAATTTCTATATGCTGTGATTCTTACTTGAATCCATTACCACAGTTAATTGCAAGAAACGTATAGCCCGCACGCGACAAGAAGACACATTTTTGTTTACATTCCCCCTCTTACTAGCTGCGGCAGTGGGACACTTGCAAAGGTGCCTTCTTGTCGCGTGAGGACTATAGATGTTGGATATTTGTCAAACCAAGTCTCACAGTCGCTACCGATCAGGAACTAATTAGCGACATCTGCTAACGACCCCTTAAATCGGATGTCCCACGCGGCCTATTCCGCAGACGTATGCGTTACATAACGTCGGGCATGCGAAGCAATCAATTGTTTCCCCGTAGTGTTTACATATAATATTATCGTTTGTATTCTTACATTAAAATATATTATTTTGCGGTGTTGCGATAAGTAATAACTGTCTTCATTTTTGTTGCTCAAGACATATATAATCTTCAGTAAATCTAATTTTCAATCATTTCAACAAATTAAACAATGTGGCAATGTTCCACAAACTCTAGATTTCTAGATACCATCATTGTTAGAATTTTTGAAATTAGTAATTACTTCGAAAGATTTTCAAGTGTATTATCAAAAATTAAGAAAACGAATGTATACATACAGGGTGACACAGCATCGGTGGTATAATTGAGAAAAAAGTGATTCTACGCGAAAAAAAACAAATAAAAAATAAGAAATAAAATTGTTTCATTTGAGGCTTTGTTGTCGAGAAAATCGGCTTTCAATATACAAGCATGAGTTTTTTTAATCTTTTTTTTGTCATCCCGAGCAATAGCAAAATTTAAAAAGAAAGCATTCTATTATAGATCAATCTATATTAGCTATGATCTAATAGATGCTATTATCTAAAAGAAATTCAAGTCGTTCAGTCCAGTTCTAAAAAAGTTATTCCATTTTAATAGGCTTTCGAATACTTTCGTTACCTGCTATATCTATGTTTTAGAACAGTTTTGATGGATGGATCCCGATAGAAATCATATGTCACTTATAAATAGTACTAATATAAATAATATCGTGATATATTGTGTTACTCATTTCTATCTGTGGATTTATAGTAGATTTAAATGAAAATAAGACATGTAATTTAATTACGAACTTACTTTATTAATGCAAATATCGTTGGAAATGCTGAATACTTAAAGTCGATTTTCATGACAACGACGCCTTAACTGACAAAATTTTATTCTTTATTTTCGATTTGTTTTTTCATGTAAAATCACCGCCTTCTCGCTGTGTCATTGATTCTGGGACACCCTGTATAAATTCGTGTAGTACAATTTTCAATAATTGAGCGAATATGTGCACAAGCGTCTGCGCATACGTGCTCTTTATTTAAAAATTACTGTGGCGATTAAATATTAACTTTACTTGTAATAGGAAAGTGTTTAACATGGATCATGATCGATCGTCAATATCGGATGGCAGAGTCTGTTGCTCTCTAATCTTGATAAAATTGATTTTCATATAGGACAGTACTTTCTAAACAGTATGATATACTAAACTCACAATCATCGCACTACGGCAATCTGAAATTTTGAAAGGTTTACACTCGGTACATAGTTTCAGTATAGCAGGAATGAATCTTCTACGACAGGGTTCGAGAAGATTTTACACAACTGATGGAAACTAATTTACGCAACATGTATTTATTGTGTGTGTGTGTGTGTGTGTGTGTGTGTGTGTGCTCTGAATCTATAGACCGTACTCGGAACGGTAATTAGTTATTGATTTTCTGTCTTTCTACATTGTACACTTACGTGTTCCATATTAAATTCGTTTACTTCGAAGCTCTGCATTTACCCCAGAACCTTATCATGTACTATCATGTACTAAACAATTTAACCTAAGATAGCAGAAACCATAAACCGCATTCTATCAAAAATGAGATGCTCTTCGCATCGCATTCAAGAAAATGTTCAGAAATCGCTAAAAATTTTGGAAAGATGCTCTATAAGAGGCAAGCGCCAAGTTTAGTTCAAGTAGGCGCAATTAATATGTATATTAATATGTGTATTAAGAAAAAAATGTGTCTGTATGTGCTGTCGCTGTAATTAGATATCGTACACGTAAGTAATTATAGGGTCTTTTAAATATTCACGCAAATTCTAATGCATCGTGCGATAACAAAAAAACACATCTGTATGTGCTGCCATTACGAATAGTACACGTGATCAATTAATTAACCGAATTTCATATTATAGTCTGAATTTTATGTAATTATTAATATAAACTATCTGTTATGAAACCATTTTAATAATAAAAATGCCACAGCAGTCTTTATATACGATAATAAACGCTTTATTTATTTATAAAAAAATATATAAGAAATAAACTACTTACAGAAATGCAACAGGGATGCCGAAGAGCACTTCAACCTAAATTTCAAAAAAATCGAAAATGGAATTTAAGGAGTGGTGGAGGGGATAAATAAAAAAGTATTGATTTTTGAAAAATTTTTCCACACATTCTTGTGAACATAAAAATAGCGTCCAACTTTTGAAGCCCCCGGTATTATTTTATTGGACACGTAAGATGCGTTTCATTCTCGCATATCTACATTAGTAATAATCAAAAAATAAATAAATAAATACGAGCGAAACGAAGCCCTTGCATGCACGCGTTTCAGCAAAACGTCGAACACTTGTACATATAATAGACGCTAGTATGGATCACGCGAGACCCGGCCATCGGCCACTATGGTCAGCCATGCGAGGGTTAATTAGTTCCAGGTAGAGGTTACCACTGTTTTCTTCATTTAGTTTTTCCCGTAGCCGTCATTACTCGCGGCGTTTCTCATCTGGCTGGTATCGTCAGCAATTTCTCTCGTCTCGTTCCTTTCAAGACCTTCATTTTTTCTATTCGTTGCTTCCTGTTGGCCCCTCGCCTCTGCAACCCTCTTCACCGCGAGTAATTTTCGCGACATTTCGTAGCGTGCGACCCACGAGACGCCATTTTCCTTCCCGATGCCCGTAAAATGATGCCAGCGACAGATGAAAACCGGCCACACATTATGCTTCTCTCGCATAATGCGAGAGACCGCGATCCGCGGGCTCAAGATAGATTCATATTGTCCGCTTAATAGAGGTGGAGATAGTTCTCGCTAGTTCACAAAAACTGTTGACGACTATTGATAGTATCGTCGATAGTTCTCTCTACCTTTAGAAGTGTAGTAAATTCTCCCCAACTGTCCTTCAGCATGTAAACAAAAATGGACAATTTGGGAAAAGGAGATACGATTATTCGAGCCTTGCGCCTCGTTTTTATAGTCGTTGACAATCTACGACTATAAAAACGAGCAGCGTGGCTCGATTAATCGTATCTCCTCTTTCCAAATTGTTTACTCTTGTTTACATGCTGAGGGACAATTGGAGAGAATTTACTGTAATAGGCGCGGAAACTTCGACATCTAGTCTATGTTATTTCTCACGGTACAGTGAATTCTCCACAATTGTCCTCCAGCTTGTAAACGTAAATGGACGATTTGGGAAGAGATGCCGATTGTCAACAACTATAAAAACGAGGCACAAGGCTCGAATAGTCGTATCTCCTTTTCCCAAATTGTCCATTTTTGCTTTAGAAGCTGAAGGACAAATTGGACCAATTTCCGTGTCCTCACATTAACAACGTATAAAAAAAGAAAAGTTCTGTATAATATATAAATTGATACCTCTCCCTGAATCTTACTTGTTTTGGTAGGTAAACATAATAAAAGAATATAGATCATCAATTTATATATAAAACTTTTCTTTTTCTATGCATTTTTAATCCGGGGGCACGGAAACTGGGACATCTACCCTATAGTATAAAGTTTCGAAGACAGAAAAATTTGAAGATACCAAAAAGTTCGAATATTATATAGGTGTTATATTATGTTCTTTTTAGAATATAATAAAAATACAATAATATGATAAAAATATCTGCGATAGACTTTACAAGTTCTGACAACAACTACTGATTTTTATCTTAAAAAATGAGGTCCCGAGATTTTTTGGCTTCAGCCTTGACCTGTCGAACGTTATTAATCCTAATTTGCGAAACATTCTTTCCGCCTGTACTGAAGTTGCGAATATAGTTTTTCCATAACTTCAAAGATTGAGTTATGCTATTTCCATTAATCTTCCATTATTAATGAATTTGTAGTAGAAGTATTTAAATAAATATACTGTCAAAGTGGGATGGAAATATTTAAAAGTTTGTTTAAACTACCTTCCAATATATTGGCTATTCTAGTTGGAACTATCGATAGTAAAAAAAGACACAATCGATAGTTTTCGGTAGCGAAAAATATTAGAGCTATCAATAATTCTCTACCTCTACCGTTCAGGCACGAAGCATTTACTGCCCGATTCGGCCCTAGCAAATATTATCGTAGATATAAACTTATGAATGTTTACATATAGTTTACATATATATACTTTTTTTGTCATAGTGATTAAAGGAGGTAAATTTTTAACGTTTTTACCAAGTTTATGAATGAGACACACAAAATGTTCATGAATCATCATCACTTATATGAATCATCGCTCACTTGCATCACATGACATAGGCATCTCGTTGTCGCAATAACATAACGTGCACAATGCATCTTTTGTTAAGTTTAGATTTTTCAGGTTTATTTAAAAAGAGAATGTGTCTTCGAAAGAAAATTGCGTTTGCACAGAAAAGATGAAAGAAGCTGCAAATGAGGTTATGACTGTTGAAAATTTCAGCATTTTCATTATAGGCTTGGATTAAGAAGTTAAAGAACCAAGGTTTTTTATTTTTTGTTGTCATTCCAAGTAATAGCAAAATTAAAAGAAAAGTATTCTGTCATTGTCTAAGAAACTATTCTAAAATATATTAAAACGATTTAGTCCAGTTTTAAAAAAGTTATTGCGTTTTAAAAAGTGTACGAATACTTTTGTGAGTCACTGAATGTACTAAAACGTAATAAACGTATTAAACGGCATTTGGTATCATCTTTCTAATTATTTGAAAACTACTGCAATGTAATTTATGTAATTTAAGATTAGTATATGTATAATATCATATGCACTTAAAATGAATAAAGAATCAGTACTTATAAGATTAATACCAATATTACTTTATTTTGTTACACTGTCCCATTCATGAATACGCCTGCCCCATTTAATACAACCGATCGACGAATGGAAGAAAATGCAGTTTTTAGAAAAATTGAAATTAAAGCAAGTAAACATACTGGAAATACCTAAGTTAACCCTATCCATTCTGATAATAAAAAGAACTCATCTTTCAAATGTTTCGAACTGGAATTAGGTAGGTCGCTTAATTTTTGTCTTACTTTGTTCTATTCATAAGTGTCTCATTCATGCCAGTTGCAGTTTTCCCTACGACGACTGGCGTCCTCGAAAAAAACGTTTTGTGTTTTGCTCGAAGCGACACGTGCACGAACATGCTTGAACAAACACGTCCGCATCATGACATTTAGTTAGGCAAAAACATGAATAAACTTTTGTGTTGGAAGAACTTTTCTTCTTCGTCCACTAATTATTTGAATATTGTCCAATACATATTCTGCATGAACTTTCCTCTTCTTTAATATTTTATTAACAGCAAAATAACGTTTTCTTTCTTCATTTGCTTCATCTTCATCCAGTAATAGTGCTATGCAACATAGATCTTTTAAAGTTAAATGTAAAAACATACTCAATCGACAGTTACAGTATAGAAGACTTCTTACGACTGACAATTGTCGAACGTGGACTGGAGGTGTAAATACAGTAGGGGTAGTCAAACTTTTAATTACTATGGACTTGTTTTTTGAAATAGTAATAGAGAGCGGTCTACCAACATCGTACGTATTAAGTGATCATAAGAAAATTAGTAATTTAAAGCCAAAAATAAGATTAAATTTAAAATAAACATAGATAATATCAGACAAGCGGGCGACTAGGAATAATTTTATTGGGTCGACGCTTTGGTCACCCCTGCTGGCCAAACCTGGCTGATCCTTAAACTTATTTTTTTCGAAAACGCAATCTTAAATGAAAAGATATTACTGTTTACGTCTACTTATTTTTCCATGTAGAATCATCCTCTGGCTGCTTGTACCATGATTTTTCACCCACTCTGTATAAAAAATATCAACATATACTTTAAATGTTTCGAGAAGTGCGATATAGGTAACAAAAACGATTTAATTTGTCGAAAACTTTGGATGCCACTTGAATGGACACAGTGATTAACACATTAACCCTATTTAATTTTATTTAACCAATTACCTGTTTTTTCCGAGTACACTTGTCGTAACAAAATATTACCATTTCTTCATAACGAGTATACTCATCAAAAACAGCTTGCTGGTTAAAAAGGATATATACTTTGATATTCTTTTTTCAATCATCAATTTTATAAAAATGTTGTATTCAAACAAAATATGAAGAAAAGCAAACATATACATACAGTATAATTACAGTAACATTCACACTTTTCAAAGCGATCGCAACACAAGCGAGCACAACGACGCTCACTTCATGTAAAAGGGCCCGAAAATTCTGATTCGGCCCTGGACCGATCACATGTCGCTCTCGTGCAGCTGTTTATATTTTGTGCCAGTTCTCGTTCGACGATGTACAGATGCATTTGTCGGAGCCGAAACGTGCCGCAAACGTTTCGTGCCTGAACGGATAATACGAATCGACCTTTAATCGAACCAGGGGCCCCGTAAAAATTCATCTGCTAATTAATCTTGCGCGCATCCAGTGCGAAATTAGATATCCGACTATCAGTTAGAAAGTTGCGCCAACTTCGGAGCGGAATGCGTTCGGAAATTTAATGCCCGGCACCTGAAGAGTAATGAGTTCTACGAGTTTAATTAAGAAAAAAGCATTAATGGGCGCCAGCCGGCTTGATTAACATGTTAATTGCCGTGTCGGCTACATATGAATGATATCGACGCAGTGGTAGAAAAGCCCGAAATCCTGGACAAAACCATGAAAATCGAAGTTGTCGGTGCGGAGTTTTTAACTTATGGATTGGCTACTTGAATGATGCGTCTGTATGATAGGAAAAACGAAATGACCCACACTTTTATATCGGAATGGCAATTGGATTTCGAACTTGGACAGTCATTACTCGTGAGCGTGAACGACAGTGCGAAGTGCATATTGTGAAGTCTGTATTTTTTGTGGAAGTATTCTTTTTCAATTGTGTAAAATGAATATTGTTCGTGCTGGTAAGTTCAACATTTCTTAGCGCTACCATGCCAAGAATTATTAACTATTACGTTAGTAAATCGATTATATTAGTAAATCAAATTATAATAAAAATAATATATATAATAATGAAAATATATAATATATATAATAATATATATAATATATATAATAAAATATATGTAATAATAGTTAATATATATAATTAAAATATATATAATTATAGTTGTAACTTTTTGGTCATAGAAGATCGAATTGTATTCTAGCCTGTATTTTAAAGAATAATAGTCGAGTGCAACATTATTTGAATGTTATTTTAAAAAACACTGGTAATCAAAATCTACGTAGTTGTTCTTTCGGATAATTTAATTTGTTTGAAAATACAATCTCAGTATGTTCATCGGTTGATTTAAATATTGATTTTGGCTCCACATTAAAGCTGTTTTGATTCGAAAATCCGGGCAGAGCATAGATTGTTACGTATTATCTGTTTAACTATTCAATATTACATGCACTTTGCACGAGCCAATATTACAACACGATTGAAACGATACGTAGGTAAAGAAAACAGAGCTGCGGACTATGTATGTTCTCCAAATATTTCTTTTGTGATTGAATATACGATTCAGTTATTTAGGCTGACTTTAGAGTGAACTTCAAACAACACTATCTGCGCATTCCTCACGAAATCGCATAGATAACAATAAATTCGAGTGTTTAATATTTATTTTTACGTGCTTGTTACGAAAACCAACAATTGTTTTACGTTTTGTTATTTTTGCATTTCCTTTTGTAGTACGTTTTCTTCCATAACTGTCTTTAAGTCTCACAAAATTTCGTACCACACATTCAAAACGATTAATTTCCTTCGCAACATTTTTATTCGATTCACATTCATATTTCGAGATTGTAATTACAACTTTTTCACTTTCATTTCAATATTTTGCTTTTGACATTGTTTAATTTTGTCACAAATTTCAAAAATAAATGAGCATAATGCAATCTAATAAGCAAAATAAACGTAAGACAACCATAAGGTACACTATTTTCCTCTTCGCATTAGTTCCTTCTTATGTAATCCCGACATAAAAGTACTACGAATAATTTATAATTTTCTTAAATAATGTTTCGTAAGAATATAGAAACTAACAATAAGTAACATCGAACATATGTACACGTAACAACTCTGTATTTGCTAAATAAGCCATCCGGTTTAAAGCATTAATAAATAAATAAATAAATGAGACTCGTTCGCATTGCTGTTTTACCTTTCACTCTGCCACTTGTTGCTAAATCTACTCATGGAAAATTACGACGCAGAAATGTTGAATGTAAAGGTTGTTCAAATCAAAATTATCATCGTGATAAGATTGTTCAACCTTTATATCAAAATAAGCGAAAAACACATTAATTTTGAAATCCGTTTATACGAATTTCACTCACTATAATTAAGAAGTTTAGGACAAGATAGCTTGTAAGGTTGTATTATAGACAGCTGTAAGGAAATATGCAGATATATGTAGAAATCCAGATGCCACGTGAGTCTTATTCGAGGCAATCCAGCATTCGCTTGTGTGCGAGCACTATCTCCCCCCCCCCCCCCCCAAGTAGCCGTCACATTCCTTCTAGATACATTAGTTTTTCTAGAGATCTCAACGAAACATGTGAAAATGTAAATTAATTGTCAGGAACTAGTCAATATTTCTTTTTATATGTTCGCATACTTTATGTTTTCTTATTTACTTTTATATTCACATTTACTTTCACTTTTTTATATATTATTCATACTATATACTTTCAAGTTATTTGTTTTAGTTAATATTTAACCTCTTAGCTGTGAGCGGCGTGTATAAGCGTCATAAGGAAATGGCAATTTTACATCTCACAATAAAAATAGTTCTCCGACGATTTTAATCAAAATGCTTGAGAAACATATTCATAAATATCGCACATTTTAGAATAATTTTGAAATAACTTGCCGAAAGAAACTGCACCCAGTGTGATCGATAAAAAACGCATATAAAATTGATCTTAAGAATACATCGACGCAGATAAATGGTTAAATTTATGTAGCCAAATAACATGTATCTTCCATTCATCTGCCGAACGATTTCAAATTATACCATTCGAGCGAGCTACAATAAAAGAGATGTTTCTCCTTCCTCCTATCTGGACGACAGCTGTACACTTGTTTCTCGGTATTCCGTAGGATTCAGCCTGTCGATACATCAATTTTCATCAGACGGTTTCTAGCAAATTAGAGAAGGAAAGTTTCGAACGGCAAATGAATCGCATCGAAGATTTGCAACGAGTTTCGAAGGCGGGGAAATCCAGAATAAAAAGGGCCACGGCAGGCAGGTTCCCGGGAAAATTTAGTGGCGATAAGGAAAGGAAGTGAAATGGACTGAACGTGGCCGAGGTAAAATAGAAGGAGCATAAATAGACAGAGAATTATGTTGGGGAAAGGAAAGATTACGCGAGGTAATCGAACGAAAATAATTCCCTAGGCTTGCGCCGGCGATTCCGATGCAGTCCCCGTCCATCGAACAAAGCTCATTGTTATTAAATAGAATTAACAGCTTTCTTTCCATCGAAGCCGTTGGAAATCGCACAGTGAAAAATACTATTCCGAGAACTTTCGGTCGATTTCCTATTAATTCGATTCCAGAGTTTTCCTTTCCGAGAGATGTTTGAAATTCTACAAGTTCGAACGACTCTACGAAGTTCAAACAATTTTTCTTTTCAATTGTTTCAATGTTACCTTACAACCGCAAGTCACCCCTTTCCGATGACTTTTCAAAAGTTGATCCACGATTTTTCGTCACAGTTTTATGGTGCTTTAACCAGATCGCTGTTTTTGACTCGTTACTCGTCATGGACAAATGGCAATATTTTCTGTTATAACCAGACTGCGGATGTTTATGCAAATGCATATATTTGTAAGAAAGAGCTAAATTTATGAGACTTGGACAAAAATTTGTTTTATCAATAGAGGGTTACAATATTACATATAATTCTTTTTTGATATTTTGCATATTGCATATTCTTTGCATATATCTGTCTTATTTAAACCATCTAGTTTAAAGCAATAATAAATAAATATCTCTCTTATATTTCCGCATATTTCGTATGTATTCGATTGACAGAGGCGGCAATGTTTTACACAAAACTTGCGCATGCTATCAAAGAAATAACTATCTTTTATATTGTTTCATTTAGATAATTAAGATTAATTGCACCATTAATTTTATACGAGGTATGTAATTAAGGTTCCATTTATTTCTGAGCTGTCGACACCTTTAAAGAAAAAGACGCAGCGTGAATTAAAACAACGCAAGAGACTTTCAAGGATAAATTGGCTTTTGAATTTGGCTTTTATTGAAGCTGATTTATGCATTTCACCAGCTGCTATAATGAATTTAAAGTCGAACACATTATCGTTGAGTGATGCAATTCAAGTATTTTCAAATTTGGTTTATATATATATATATATATATATATATATATATATATATATATTATTTATATATATTTTATAACAAATTTAAAACTGTAGAATTAATTTCCAACAAAAGAATGGGCCATAATAAGTTTGTTTCATTGTTATATATGCGATAATTAATAATTACGTATAATATATCAAGTTTTAATAAAAAATCAAATGAGCAGTGTGAAGAGTCGAGGAGATTCTCATATCAGTTTCAATGATAAAAGAATTGAAATATGTTTTTGAAAACGATATGAACATACAGGGTGGACCACGCAACATAATCAGCTTAATTTGTTTTGTTGCTAGCGATTCGATTGGAAACATTTTGAAATAAAATAACATGGTTTAAGGAGAGCTTTAAGATGTTTGTACCAAATTTTTTGTCAACTTCCTTTCCGGAGTTATCAAAGTTTTTTTGTAGGCAAAACTAGTTTTTTTGTTTACATTCTCCTTAAAAAATACTATGTCTTATGATGCTTGCAATATCCGACTCAGCATCCCCTAAACGATTGTTACAAAAGAGTTGTAAGTCAACCTATAAAAAAATTGAAAGTGACCTTGACAACTTCGGAGCGGAAAAGAGTTAACAAAAAGTTTGGTACAATCATCTTAAAGCTCTCCTTAAACCATGTTATTTTATCTCAAAAAGTTTCCAATCGAGCCGCTAGCAACAGAATAAATTGAGCTGATCACGTTGCGTGGTCTACCCTGCATTCTACGATAAAGCAAAATACGTACAATGTAATTAAAACGTGAATGTCAGGATGAACATATAAAAATATAATTATTGTCGGTGCGAATTTACGATATGTAATAGGTCTTTCACACATTTAAGATTGATATTGGAAGAGAACAATGTAAATTATTCACCAAATACAAGAAATATTATAATACGCTATATAATATTATAATATTATAATATGATACGCTTGTTCGGACGCTTAGTAATAATGTGGGAAGTCCTGGGAGAAGAGAAGAAAGATGGAGTTCACTCACTCGACGTTCTACTTATTATGTATATAAATTATGAAATACGAAGCGAAGTTAATGTGATTTCACTTTAAGAATGATGAATATAAATGAATTTAACAAAATTGTTAAATGAATTTAATAAAATTGTTAAATGAATTTAATAAAAATTGTTAAATGAATTTAACAAAATTGTTAAATGAATTTAATAAAATTGTTAAATGAATTTAATAAAAATTGAGCTGGGGTTTTAGGTGCGAATAAGGTCTTTTGCCCGTACTCAATGTTAGAACTTTCAATAAACGTGACAAACTATACCCGAACACCTCACGGACCCGCAACTTGCACCTCGCGATTGTACGTCGAAGAGTGTCGCAGCTTCACGCTCTCGATAAAGACCAAAGTTGGGTCTACTACGAAATTGTTTACACTGCATTGCTATTGCTAGTGAATTAGTTTGCGGAGTTTGGTGCACACAGGGCCGTGATTTATTAATTGGATGGACTGTAGGCATCAGTGAATCTTTTCTCTTTATTTTAGCATCCGTCTTTGTAAATTTCGCGTAATTCCTTTTAATCGCATAATATCTTCGACAGATTATTATTATTATATCTCACGGTGTTCTGTGGGCTGGAAATTTAGGCTAGTGTGGCTATCTTAGTTTTGGGACTGGGTGGCGCGCAATTTATACCCGTAAATAACGATAGAGAACCACGATGATTGTCAAGGTTATGTCAAGAATTTGTGCTAATTTATTTATGCTAACTTCATCAAAGACCGTTTCCACGAGCGATTAGGGCGTTTCCAGAATACTATGCAATATCGACTCGATTCGCGACCGACGAAAATAAAAATAAAATGTGAGATATGCTTCGGAACGTAACAAAATCATTTGATTTAAGTTTCTATTAAAAATCTATTACAATTAAAAATTTCTAATCTCTATTAAAAATGTAGTAAAATTTAAATTTTTATAAAAATTTATTATAATTGAAAATTGATGGAAAGAAATATAGAATTTTATTTTTCTGTATTTGTTTTATATTTATTTTTCAAACACTACAATTAGTTATCAATATTTCGCGACGGGAAACTTTGTAGATTTTACGCTTCGAATTTTTGACTTTTGTTCTATGGGTCAAACAAAGGCGTTGTGTCGATTATTGTTCATCAATTTTTAATTTGTTTACAAACAAGTTGAACCCTTTGGTATAATGAAATACAGAGAAAAAATGTAGTTATCAGTCATATAAAGTTACTTCTAAAAATAAGAGCCGAAATGAAAGAATTTAGAGATCCACGAAATCTGTTACATTAAGAAATATACCATGATTCTAGGGAATTCTTTCTGGTTCAAGCATTAAATGGTGTCGCAGTGGGGTCCGAGATGTATTTAAATAGAACTTGGATAAAATATAAGGGTATCTGACAGAAAGAACTTGAAACTTTGGAAGTACAAGGTAAACCGAAAAGTATTCTACGATGCTCAAGAGAAAGTAGTTTAAGATGAAATAAGAGAGTCGCGAATAATCATGATCACAACAGGTCTTATTACAATTTAACTTAAGGGATGTCATACGGAGACATTGATGTTCTTCTTTACAATTCGAATATATAGTGTGACAATTAATTTTTAAGACCCGACCAATAAAACACGATAGAAATAAAATATACAAAATCTCATGTTGTTTTATTCAAAATAATCTCATCCTGCTTCGATACACTTGTAACAGCGATTCAAAAGGAATTCAAATGCACGAATCAGCTCATTTTGTGGTATTGCTTCTAGTTTCCGTATTGAAACTGCTCGGTTCGTTGGAATGTCTTCGAAAAAGCATCTTTTAAACTTCAATTTTAATTTTGGAAATAATGAAAAGTCGCACAGGGCTAAATGAGGTGAATATAGCGGATAATTGAGCACATAAACTTGATTTCTGGGTGTCTAAACACCTACGTATAACTTCATCAATTTCTCGAATTCCACAATATCCTTTGTTAGAAATATTTACAAAAGTCACGTATTTTCACAAAATGTAGTAAAAAACAAATCGGTTCTTTTTTAAGCTTCTAGACTAGAATTCCCCTTTAATACGGAATAAACTGAAGAAAAGGACTAAACATTCTGCACACGGCTAACATTTCGAAAGCGGAGCAATCTTCGCTGGGAAATCGGGGCCAGATCTTCGAAAGCAGAACCGAGAGGTTACCGGCAGCAATATCTCGTATCTGCAATATACGAGGTCACTAGTTCGGGGAATCGGTGATGATCGAGCAGCTAGTTTCGCCGAATCCTGTCCTTAAGCGGGCACGCGATCGACTCAACGACCCGTGGAAACGAATGAGAAAGTCTCTTTCCTGTCCGGCAACACCTACGCCCGCAACAATTCTCTCCCTTAAAGCCACCGGGCGAGCTTTATCTGCCGTCGAACCGAGGAAATTTCCGTAGCAGCAAAGGGAACGAAATATAAAGGAAACCGTGAGCCGCAATAAAACCGAGGAAAGAAGGAAGGAAGACAAATGGAACGGGAACGGGAACGGGAACTGGAACGGGCGAAAAAGCCGAGGGACGGGACGGGGAAATTGAGGAATGCAACGATGCCGAAGGAAACGGGGCTCATTTCCAAGCGATCCCGCGGCAATCCGCAAGCGTTTTTCGACTGATCGACGTTTCCTCCGATTTTCCTACCTCGTCTCGTGCCTTCCCGCGAAAACCAGCCGCCGATAGAGAAGCGGAAAACATTCTTCTCCATGGTCTCTCGCGAAAAAATCTCCTCGTGACCCTACGATCCTTGCGATTCTTCTTTTACACTTGCGTTGCGACGAGAACAGCGCGAACCGCTCGGCTTGCTTGCGAAAAAAAACCCGGCATTGTAAGATCTCGATGCTAAAAGCAACACAATACGGCGGATTTGATGCGGTTAAGTCATGTCAGAACTGTAGAGTTGCAGCGGAAGAATCGTAGACTAATATTGGGAAATAAGAATACAATATTTCGTAATAAATTATGTAAGATTTACAATATTTCACGTTTCAATATATTCGTTCACGTACCGAACTAATCGATTTGATTTAAAAACTATATTTAGTAAGAAAAAGATGGCCAGGTGAAATACAAAACAGTAAAAATATAGAATAAATGATATATATCGTTTCCATTATATTAAAATTATTCATAGGAGAAACGAATTTCTATTTGACCAATTTGTATAGGTTGTTTGATTATTTCTTTTGAACAATCTCTGTAGTAACAATAAAAATAGAAATACTATTAATTTTTACCGATCTGGAAGTTTCCTCATGTTTTGCAAGTCCTTGGATGTTGTAAGTGCATAGATATCTGTGTTCTATCAATTGTTAATAAATTGTAGATGCTTGTGCATTGGTAAGACTGAGGATTTGAAACGATATAATACATTATGTTATTTCAGAAAATAAAATAATATACAATTGTTCATTCAAAATCTTCAATTTCAAAAATATACATTTATATAAACATTGGTAATTTATTTAGAAATAATGTCGTACGTAGGACAATCTAGAAAAATGTAATTGTACATATAAGTACTGATAAGGTTTTTACAAATAATATTAATTTATATTGTATTTTTTATGTGTATTATTATATGTGTATTTTTTTACAAATAATATTTAATATAATATAATACGATAAATATAAACAGAAAATCGATGATCATAAAGGATAAACGTCTTTACATCGAGATGTATTAATAATAACTGAAGAAAATATTTTGAGCACTCACACACATTCTTCTTCACATCGTACATTCAATCGTGGCGACAGTTATGTGGAACACCCTGTATATAAGAATTTGTAGAACCATGAAAAAATTGTAAGGCCTACGAGAAGATAGTAAGACCAATATAGACACGTTTGGAACTCAAGAAAACATTGTAAGTCCCACAAAAAAATTATAGGGCCCATAGTAAAACTCTAGAGCCTGTAGGAAAATTCTAGGGTTTGTAAAAAAATTGTGGGCCCTGCAGAAAAGTTGTAAGACCTATGCAGAGTTGAACAAAATCTTACTTAGATAACGTATAAGAGATGCAGACTAATAAATAAAATTTTATTCGACAAAATATTGAACAGATGTGCAATCGAATAAATATGTATCCGGATAAGATCGTATTCGAATACAAATTTATTCTCTCGATTAAGAATTTATTCGTACAGATGTTCATATCGAAAATAATCTATTTGAATGTAAATTATAACACATAAAGTGTGTGTTTGTGTGTGTGTGTGTGTGTGTGTGTGTGTGTGTGTGTGTGTGTGTGTGCTCTCTCTTTTTTCATAGTTTGCCGATTTATTTCTTCCATATTCCTTTTTACAATTAACTATTTTTAAACTAAAGTTTATTACCTTTAGGTAGATTCATAAATGGAACTGATCCCGAATATATTCATCAAAACAGTTCACAATTATTTGCATTATTATTTGAATAATTTTACAATGTCTATTCGAATAATTTGTTCGAATAAATAGATAGAATAATTTATGACGAATAATAGATAATTGTTATCCGAATAAAATAATGGTCTAAAAAGTATTCATTCGGAGAATTATCTTAAATAAGTATTTATTTTAAACAATTCTAAGAATGCCAAACTCTGAAGTTACGTAAGAATTTGTGGAGTCGCCCGAAAAATTGTAGGGCCTGTGAAAAAATTGTGAAAATATTCTTGAGCATACGAAAACTTTGTAAGACCCATGTAAACACGTTTGGAACCCGAAAAAACATTCTAGAGTCCCTGTAAAAAAATGTATAGCACCTGTAAAAATTAAAGGATCTGTAGAAAAATTGCAGGGCCTATAACAACATTATAGATAATTCCAAAGGTAATTGCAGAACGACAAAAATATTCTGCGTGTTCTTCCACAAAAGATGCGGAAAAATTGTTGGTCGTCTGAAAGAATGACAAGGTTTACGAATAAATCATGAAGCTGGCAAACAAATTGTAAATCGACAGAAATTGCGAAATTGCGAAATTAGAAGCTCCGAAAAAGACTATAGATTCTACAGAAAAATTGATCGACTTACGGAAACAGGAATAGAATTGGAAAGAACACAGCAAGGTACAATGCAATCTCCAGAAACGGCGTCGCAATTTCCCCGAGTATCGGCACTGAATATTTCCGCTTCTGCAAAGTATAACTTACCACTCGCGGATAGGAGGAAGCTGTAAGATTTGATAAAACTTCGACCCGATACTACCGGCGCTAGCAATTCGGTTCAAGTGGAAATGAAATAAGTCGGTGTATTTCGGTCCAGATTTCACGTCGCGGCGTGGCGCGGCGCGGAGAAACTTCATTTGCACGCGTCGCATTGAGTCGCTTCCTAACCCGAGCGCATCGATATGAACGCGGAATCCGATTTCGCGACTCGCTGGCTGAAGTTCAATGCTCGTATGGCACGGCGGATCTTAGGTAAATCAGTGTCGCGTGCTGCGCGAAAACGCGCCGGTAAAAAGGGAGAAGGCCAGACGAAAAGACACTCCGTCGCGAGGAAAAGCCGAGCGGAAAAGTTTGAAAAACGCGAGGGAAACGCCGACGGCAACTTCGAGCCAGCCCTGTGTCCCGTTTCACCAGCGCTTTGTTCACTTTTCCCGACCCCTTCTCCACGGTTTTTCCGTGCAAATCGTTTTGGAAACGGTGGCGAGAACTTGCGAAACTTTGCGGCTTTGATAGCGCGTGAAACTTTCGGCCAACTTATCGCTCTCGCTGTTTATTTTTCTGCGTGGGGGCGCCGCGGCTTCTTGTTCCTGCGACTTAGGGACTTCGTTAACACCGGAACCAACTATTGCTTCATAATAACGGCAATAGAGGATTTATTCGCAATTTTTGCGTTTTTATTTTGCGAAAAGTTTCTTGCGTTAGCACTTTCGCACTTCTAAGAATTCGAATATATTCGGAACAACTTTTCAAAGTGAACAGCTCCTGCGTTTTAGATTCGACATTTATTGTTACACTGCGAATTTAATGTTAATAATTATTATTAGAATCTTTATTCCTTATTCTCTGTTGAGGTTTCTGAATAATTACGATCATTTGCGTTTTTGCGCAATATATACGCTTATTATATTCTTTGTAGTCCGACTGTGTTATAAAATATATATATATATAAAATATGAAAAAAATTGTTTCGTTTTAAAAGGTATTCCAATATTTTCGCGAATCACTGCACATATGACGGCCAGATAGTTAACACCACTTGAGAAACGGTATAACTCTTAAAACTGGACTAAATCGCTTGAATATTTTTAGAAGACAAAACAACACAATGACTATACAATACCTTTTTTAATTTTGTTATTACTTGGAATGATAAGAAAAAAAGATAAAGAAACTCATGTTTATCAACTTTTTTCATCCGAGCCTACAATGAAAATTAAAAAAATGCGTTTTTAGACCTCGGGTTAAAAATTTCATCGAAATTTGTTAACGCTGAGTAAAGTTACAGGCGTTGAAAGATTTCAAAAAGTGCAGATTTCTTACGGTTATTGATCAAAAGTGTCAAAAATCGTGACAAAATTATTTAATTTTATTATTAATTCTATTATTTAATTTATTGTAACTCATAGCAATGTCAACCGATTTGGAGAAAATTTTAAAATGTTCGTTATAGGCGCCGATGAAAAAGTTGAAAAACAGGTGTTTTTTATATTTTTTTTTGTCATTTCAAGTAACATCAAAAGTAAAAGGTAGTATTATTGTCATTGTCTAATAGATTAATCCTTCCGTAATCTGGAACAAATTCAAGCCGTTTAGTCTAATTTTAAAAAGGTTGAACCGTTTTTTAACTGGTCTTAAGTGTATATGTCTATTTGTTTGAATGTTTAATTTATTTTTATAGCGTTGTTTATTGAATCTTATATATGATTCGCTGTATGAGTGACTTCCATTTTTGACGCAATGAACTTTTATTTTATACGAAGATCCGCTGTCTGTAAATTAATATTCACGTTTACGTGTCAATTATTCGAAAACTAATCTGCGCACCCACTAAATATACATAGAAAGATTACGTTATCGGAATGTTTTTGTGAACGTTGAATAATTTCGTACCTTTATTGTTTCAGGTAAGGATAGCCATTGGACGTTTTGCGAATCCAATGGGCTTGACATAATTAATACACTCTATTGTGATTGGGGTATGTAATTACCAATTATTTATTATTAATGTTCATTATGAGGGTCTAATTGGTCGGGAAACCAATGGAGAACTGAATACATGCCGAAATTACGTGTCGCAGAATGATTACGAAGAAGCGTTAACCGATTCAACTCATTACGATGATTAACAGGATACCATTTTCGGTTAATTTGCTGACAATAATGTAATATCGTCAGGGTGATATTAGAATATTAAGTAGGATGTAATGGTATTGATAATCGGAGGATTTTCGAAAATAAGGCGAGTCTTATTATATAGAGACCGTAAATCGAAAATTAATGAGCCAAAAGGAGAACAATATGAGCCGCGAGGAGGGAAACGGAAGGAACAAAAAACGGAAAGAAAACACAGCGCAGTGGTGAGAAAAATAGTGGTAAACCGTTGATTTCTACACGTATATTCAGCTCCCTCTCTCTCTCTCTCTCTCTCTCTCTCTCTCTCTCTCTCTCCCTCTCTCCCTCTCTCTCTCTCTCTCTCTCTCTCTCTCTCTCTCTCTCTTCATTTCTCTTTTTCTCTGTGTTCTAGCACAACCACAGCGTAGATGTGAAACGTTCACGCGATAAAACACGTGAATAATGTCGCGTCGGAGGATTGCCTAAAGTTCTTGCGGCTCGTTTAATTCCCCGATTTTTATACGCCGCGAAATTCGAAAATACTTTCAGAATTTACTCTCTCGAAAGAACCAGCATAAATCTGCCGCTCGGTTCGGACGGTTTCCGGTCACGGTGTCCACCAGACATCCTAATTTGCTGTTTCATAAGCCAGAAACACGCGCTGAATATCAACCACGGATATTCTTATATTCCTAACATTTTCTGGTACGTGGAACGCAATGAAATACCTTAATAATAAGTTTTGCTGGCGCATAAAGCTTTTCAAACAGACGAAACTATGCTTCTCGTTTTCGTGAATTGGTGGTCAAAATTAGTGAACGCCGAGGCATCGATATAGTAAATGACTTCGTACTTGTTCATAATTGGAACTGTCGAGCTTTGCATGATGATTTTATTATGATAATAAGTGTGCCACGATACGCATAACAAGAAGACAACGAAACAATAAAAAGAAAAATATGTGAGTTTTATATACTCTCTGACTATGTTCACGAATACCACATCGATAAATCGATACGACCATTTTTAACACTTTTCAAGAAGTGGACATTTTATTCTTTCTTTACTAACATTCATCATTTAATGTGATACATTCATACTTTCAAATTCGTTCAATCTATCTGTTGCTTTAAATTGCAACAGTTTATTATTTCTCTTATAAATACACGTAGTGTATACTGATAATGTCAAAGGTAACGTGGCCATAGAGAATACAATTCGGTACACAATTTTTAGAATTTTCTACGCATTTCTTTCCTGAAACGAGCTTACAAATTCTGCATCTTTGTAGAGGATCTACTTCCAATTACAATTCCTAACGTTATCATAATTCCAATGAAATCGAACCAAATAATGGAATATGCAATCCGCATCCATTATATTAGGTCTACCGGAAAGTTCCGTCCGTTTTTTAATTGAAATATAACACGATTTTCATACATTTAATAATATTTATTGTAGAATATACTTTCCATCGTTACTTATGACTTCTTGCCAGCGTGATGGCAACTTGTAAATGCCATTTTTAAAAAATGATTTATTTTTAGAGGCGAAGAACTCAACTAGTGCTTGGTTGACATCAGCTTCAGTTTTGATTTTTTTTTCCTGTAAAAAGTTTTGCAAAGAGAGAAACAAGTGATAATCGGAGGGTGCTAGGTCTGGGGAGTATGGTGGATGTGACAGAATTTCCCAGTCTAGCTCTGCGATTTTCTGACGAGTCGCCAAAGCAGCACGTGGTCTGGCATTATCATCGGTAGTCATGTTTTCACGATCGCGTCTCACTTAATAATGACATGAGACATCTTTGTTTCAGTTTATTTAGGAGAGTACATGTGTGTAAATGCAATGATAAAGAGAGATAGTCATATATGTCTCAAATCAACATGTGCATATGGACTGAAACTTGAAGCGACACTATCGGACAGAACTTTCCGGTAGACCTAATATTTGTATCCTGGTCAACGTTAATTGATCAAAAAGAAGCCAAGCGCTGTCGCATTTGCCCTAAGCGTCAGCTGTTTCGTAGATCGTCGAAGGATTTCATCAGCGATGCGTCGACGCAGTTCCATCGTGTTTTTCGTTCGTTTTATCGCGTCTCGGATCGATTAGCGCCGAACAAGTGCATCTTGACAAACAACGAGATCGCTCTCTTAATTGGTGTTTGATTAATTGCCCATCCGATTCTCTTCTCGTTATCGAAGTCCGACTGAAATTCTCATCAATGCAGCTTCCAGTGAGCACAGACGATTAAACGATAGCGCTCGGATACAAATGACGAACGAAGGGTGGGCCGGATAATCCGGACCGAACCGATGAGGTCGTGCTCTGCTCGAGTCCCGCGGATCAATGGAAATTTCGAAGTCACCAATCATGCCCGACGGGACTCTCGGAATAAACATTAACACGCTCTGATTCGTTATCGATTGCGCAATATCGTTCGTACGAGCGGCCGCGTTGTTTATACGTAGCAGCCGAAAACGCTGCGCGCGATGGAACCGGCTTGTAACGACGCGAAACATTTTAAGTTCGTCGGTTTCCCCTGACTTTGCTGGCGAGCAAAATTGAATTTTCATCGACCGAACCTAACGAGAACAATTAATGTTTTATGTCAACATTCAAACGGTATATTGGGTTTTCTTTTTTACCTAAAATGAGTAATTATAACGAAACGTAAACTTGATTACGGTAATGCTTGCAAACACAAATGAGCGAAGCCTAATTAAAGGAAGAAATGTAATCGATAATAATACAAAGAATCGTTTGCGCGAGCTATAGTCATTAATGATACATTGATAGAATTTTATATTTCCAGCACACTACAAATTCGGAGCGCTAAAAATAAGACGTTTTTTGCGATCTTTTTTACAAAGAAACTATCGAGAGGTATTTTTTTTAAACTTTCGGGATAATTTATGTAGTATTTCAAAAATATGTACTAATTTTTTCGTTGCGAAATATAAGGTAGAAACGCATATAAGAACACTTATGTATACTGTAAGGAAAAACATCGCAAGCCAAAATTTGAAAAAGAATTCAGTGTATGTGTTAATTAAGCTATAAAATATAGGATTTACAGATTTATCAGAAAAATATGATGAAAATAAATTCAATGGAAAGAAAACAATGTAATTTTGTTATAAGTGGTTAGATGAAACTCTCGTTTTTAATTTTATTGATTTCGTGTTTTCTTGCTTGTCATATGCTTGTTCGTGATTTACACTTCTATTACACTTATACGTTTATTACGCGTCCTTAAATAAAATTCCAACAAATTGCAAACCCAACTAACACGAAGAATTAGTGACCAGAACTTTAACTCTTTCACAGTGGAAAAAAATTATGAATTTCGACAAGAAAAATGTGTAATTTTTTGTTATTGTTTTAAATGATTCGGTGATAATAAGTATAAAAAAAAGTTTTAAACACGTTTTACAAATGTTATTGAGAAAAATAAATATCCAATTACACATAGTTACATCTTGTGCGATATATCCCGTAACACGGAATACATAAACCTACGTCGCAGTCTGGACAATAGTATCTCGTTTCCTTTCTAATTCTCTTTCCACCGATTCGACGTGAACAGCATACTGCGCATAATCTAGTCGGTTTTTCTTTGTTAGTAGTTTCTGGAATATATTCAATAAACTGTCTTTTTGTCAAACGAAGCGGTGATGGAGATGCAGAAGTTCGGCCTGCCTTGCTCGTTTCTGGTAATGTTTTGTGGTATTTTGCAATTAGATCATCTATTATATGAAGGCGAAACTGCGAATACGTTCTTGTTCCGGCTACGGTTTTATATAATATTTAATGTTATATATGTTTTATATGATAACATTCCATACTGTTTGGCCTAAAAGATGTACGAAAATTTTATGATAATATTTCTCCTCTGCTACGTGTTACATCACAGTTCATATTTGCTTTTTGATCCGATTTATCAACGCTTCCCACTGTAAAATCGTAATCGTGTATGGCCTTCGGAATATTCTTGACTTTATTACTCTTTTTTTTGTTTACTGGAATGAACACTGGAGTAGTGCCCGAAATAATCTCGAGGTTCTTCTTTTCATACTTGACGCTTTGCCCGAAAATATGAGCCGTTTATTTTGAAAGTGGCATAAGTCACTTTACCGTAATGAAAAGTGGTGATTTTTTAATGTTTATACGAAATTATTTATACCGAGAAAAATATCAGTATCCTGAGATAACAAATACAAGTAAATCTTCTCGAAAGTTAGCATCCATATTTTTAAACGTGTTAAAACGCAAACCCTTAAATATCTCGACTTAAAAACAAAGTGACTTATGCCACTTTCAAAATAAACGGCTCATATCTCGGAATTCGCTGCGAAAGGGTTAAGCGACGATATCTCGAAACAGGAAACACGCGGCGTTCATCTTTGCAAACAAACATATTGACCAAGAACATCGTATATATCGATTTTCCCTGTAATCATTGCACAGCAAAGCCTCGTGCACGCCGTATAAAAATGCGCGAAGCACGATGCATATTTGCTAAAATCGGATCTACTTAATTTTATTTTCAATTTTCTGATAGCATCTGAACGCGGAATGCCCATTTAATTTTCGCTCGAAGTGCGAACGTAATGAAGGTAAAAGTGTAAATTTGCACGGACTACCACAGTCTGGTAATCAATTATGCGGTGGTCGGCAAACGGCAAAGATTCAATTAATTTGAGAACTTCCATCTCGCGCTCTCGCGGTATCAAGGCTCTGGCATTTAAAAGCAATTACCGGAATCTGTTGGGATACAATGGTGCTCGGTGCGTAACGCCGGCGGAAACGCTTGCGATATTTTTGCACGGGTCAGTCCCCGAACGGCCCGGGTTATACCCGGATTTCTCATGGGGGTTGGGGAATAAAGGGGATCCGGTGCATTTCAGCCAGTAGAATATTCTAGGATTCACGCTTTTTGACGAAGCTTTTATCAAGATAAAATTGTCATGGCCAAACAGTCTCGCGGCGCGGTCGGACGCTGCGGTCGACTATAAAGGCCATGGCAATGGGATAAAGAAGAGTTCGCGCATCGAACTGAATATTTCAAGCTACAAAATGGACGCCACGGTTGTCCCAGCATCGGATTTACCTGAAACTATATAATAACTGTCACCTACAGTTCCGAGTGAACAGTCGAACGCGAGATCTTTTTTACCGTCGCGTCGAAGCTATTAGCCGATAAACTGTTCCGAGCGCCTCGGCTATTAATAATATATTCTGCACGTGTCGTTCACTCTTTTGCAAAAATATTTTCATCGCAGTTTCCTATCACTGCGAACTTTTTGCGCGATATCTCCCTTCTCGGTTATGTGGCAAACTGGATTTATGTATGTACAGTGGCCCACAAAAGTGTTCGTGCACCTTTTAAAACGCAATAACTTTTTTGAAACTGGACTAAACGACTTGAATTGTCTTTCTTTTTTAGATGATAGAGGGACTAGTATACTAGACAATGTCTTTTTTAAATTTTGCTATTATTTGGAATGACAGAAAAATAAAGAACACTCGCGTTTTTTCAATTTTTTCGTCTTACCTTGTAATGAAAATTAAAAAAAAGTGCCTTTCGTGTTGAAAGATTTTAAAAACTGCAAACTTCGTACAGTTTTTGAACAAAATCGTGACAAAACCGCGATTTTTGCCATGTTTAATTTTTTGTAACTCGTGATAACGAACAACCGATTTCGATAAAATTTTCAGTATGCATATAAGTTACCGGAATTTACGAGAAGCATTTTTTAAATTTCCGTTATAGGCTTAGATAAAAAAGTTAAAAAAACGAGAGTTTTCTATTTTTTCTTTTTGTCATTCCAGATAACAGCAAAATTAAAATTCAAATCACTTAGTCCAGTTTTGAAGAAGTTATTATGTTTTAAAAGGTGTACGAACACTTTTGTGAGTCACTGTATGCACGTAGGATTGGGATCGGCGCAGTCGAATTATGACTTTTAATAACAAAACTATTTTAATAAAAATGTCTAAATGGAAGTTGGTACAATGGACACTCACAGCGCGTGACTCGATCGAAACTGATATCCGCGGTGCCTTCACGATCTTTTATTTCCTGCTGGACACGCTCTTGGAAGGTCGAGAACAATCACGAAGTTCTGCTTCTTCCGATTCGATTTCTCGAAGGTTCTCGATCTTCCGATCGCCGGTCTCCTTGAAACGACGATCGGAACGATCGCCACGTGCCTACCGTGCTTGTAACGCCACGTTCTCGTTCCCACATGCATTTTGTATCTCGTTTTTACGATTTAGATGTCTTCCAATTGCATCACGGTTTTTGATTACGATTAGGTTAGAAGAGCCAATTACTGTGCCCTATTTGCCCTGTAGCTTCTGCTACTAAAGATAAATTTCAGTTTCTGTGTCTTTTATCAATATACATTTTCCCACGAAACAAATGTTAAATCTTTATTGGATATTAGGAGAAAGAAAAAGAAATGTTCTGGTGCCAGTTACTGTGTGCTTATGATCTACAAAGATCAGTTGACATGCTCTAATATCTAAATTTTATTTTCTATAAAAAAATGTAATATCATAATAGGTCATTTAAAAGTAACTAACGAATTAAAATTGATACAAAGAACAACGATTCAAATAAATAATCACTGTTTGGTTTTACCATAATCATTAATAGGTTTCACCAAATGCAATTAATATTGTGATATCTTACCTAGAACGATTTATTTTATGGAATATTGATTCTCACTCGTTCAGTATTTTCTTTAGTTTCGCATAAGCTTCACAGAAAGTTTCGCGAATTCAGTATGAAACAATTGAAACGAATTTTGTTGTATTTTAAGATCTTCCATGTTTTACATGTATAATCTTAACATATAAATAATTAATTGAATTTAAATAAAAAAATTTGGCATTTCTTATTCGATAAATATAAAATTATGTTTCAAAGTAAACCAGAGGCACAGTAATCGGCTAATCCAACAGTAACTGGCTCAATTGCCCCACATAGTTTTGTTTGAAATCCATAAAACTCACGACATAGTAATTTGACACTATTTTTCAAAGAACGTTCAGTATTTATCTTGACCAAATAGTTTGAATTACACAGTATAATTTCCACTTTATGGTTGACAGACGTTAACAAAGAACGACCATACATCGATAGGCGTTGAGAGAATCGTCTATGAAACAGAATTGCAAATGGCCAAAATTAGAATTGACATACGAGCAGAGAATGTCAGTTTCATCGTAGCGTCCAGGGCCTACGAGTGTCTCGATACCTTCCTGGCAAAGAACTTTAACATTGGAAAGGATCGGAATTTCGATTAATGCAAGGATGACATTTGATGCACGCATTTCGCAGCAGAGAACGTACGATCTGCTGAAAGGTCATTGGATGGGATGCTGTACTCGTGATAGAAACTTTCCAGCACATTCTAGCACCGCGGAGAATCCGTGATGCATGTATTCGTTGCAATTGCGCAAACAAAGCAATTTATATAAACCGGGAAATTTATTGCAATGTCAGTTAATCGCTAGTATTTACTTCTAATACCGTACAATGTTTCATATGAAATATAAATTGCTATCATTTAGACAAAAGGATGCATTGCTCGTTCGATTAAATTAATTCAACAATGCATAATCGAATTCCCCCCATTTACATTCGTTTCTATACATTGTCCATTTATTTGGATCCAATGATATTTGATTTAATTAAAATAACATATAGTATTTAAGGTTTAATTAGTGTTTCTGTACTTTCGTTTCACACATTAAGCATTTCAAATTATAATTGTTAATAAATATTATTAAAAATATAATATAATTTTAAATAAAATTTAAATAAAATATAATATATATTTTAATAATATTAAATAATATTATTATTATATATAATAATATTATTATTAATTATTAATTATTAATATAATAATATTATAATAATATTATTTTGCAAATTGCGCGATACCAAGAAAGCAACAACGAATTCCGTTGTCGGCAATTTCGATCTAACAAAACCGTTATCAAAAAGAGAAATGCAACGGCGTATGCATTGAATAATAAATCCCTGTAATTATATTCGTATTCGTGAATTACGCGACGACAAGAAGGGAACAACGAATTTCGCTCTCAGCAGTTTCGATTTAGCGAAGCCATTGTCAAAAAGCAATTGCAACGGGGAATGTGTTGAATAAATCATCTGGTTATGTATCGCGGTAAGAAGGGCCGACCGTTTATATTAGCGCATTCAAGTGCGAATAATGGCGCGAGCTAAAGTAAATCACAGAACCGAGGTTCATTCGCTTGGATAAAGTCTCGGACAGGATAATCACGAGGTGACTTGATGATCGATGGCGTAAAGAGATCCGTTTAAGTATAGCATAAAATATAGCAATGCCGTCGCCGCGCCGGCAGGGGACGAAAACGACGACGAATAAAGGTATACGTCGACCCCGACCGTAACTTATACCTCGTAAGGTAGCTCGGTTACCTGGCTGGGGCTCGGTTAAATCAACAGGTAGCTTCTGTCAGGGGCGTACCACCTTGGGAATAGTTCGCGGAGCGTTCAGAAATTGAGGCAACTTCCTGCATACCGAAACACATCGTGCGCGGATACGTCTACCGAATCGTGTTATTGAATTCCCCTTCCGTTTTTGTCCGTGCCGTTCCCGAGCGTGATCTATACCGATTGATGGCTGTTACGTGACTTTCGTAATTGGTGGAGTCGCGATTCCAACGGATATTAATCATTGTTAGAAAGTGATCGGTAGACTGCGGATTTCATGAATTCATGATAAAACTGACTACAGCGAAATTCCATGCAATGAAGACACTTAAGGAATTTAAGGTCATTCCGACATTCCCCAACATTTATTAAAATCATCGACAGGAGATTTTTATTCGAATCTTGTTCCTTTTAATCGATTCAGACAATTTTGATTTCGCATAAAGATTCGCAGTTTAGTGATCATACTGAAGATTTCATAGTCGGAAAAAAGTTAAGTTGAGTTTGATTTCTTTGCAAGGATCATTTAAATAGATGGGAATAAAATATTTCTTGGTTGTCTGAGGAAGTTAGATCATGCTACAGATAGGCGTTGCGAATTTTCTTTCGTATTCTTGAGAGATAAACGTTTAAAATACTAGGAAGATTAGAAGTGAATGTATTATTTTCAGCTTATTAAGATCATTAAAGGGAGGAAGAAATTTTCTTGCGTCCACCATAATTTTGATTTCACAGAAAAATTTGCAGTTCGATCGTGATCTAGGAGAGTGAAGAATACAGAAATGGAGGATAATATGAAAAATAGTTATGATTGAAAATATTCGTTAACAGCAAATGTCAACGATTAGTGGCATTTGCGAAGAAGCAGTACAGGTTCTTTCCTGAAATTCGAAGAAACAGCTTTCTATAAACAGCTTTCTATAAATAGCTTTTACACCATTTTAATAATTTTCTACGATCGATTATACAACGATTTAACAATTCTCTATGATCGATTGCACAGCAGTTTAGTTTCTTTCACAAAATTCCCTACTAAAAGAAGAAATATTTTGTTTCCACATTCAGAAGTAACTCTACTACTGTTTTATGAGAAATAAGTCGGTGTCATGATGTCATTTATAACTTGTTAATTTGGTCAGAATAGTTTTTCACTTCCACAGGAATTTTTCAAGGAATTATTTGATCGCGGGACAGCCTTTCGCGGTCACAGCCTTCGGGGATAAATCTCGAAAAACGAAAGGAGAGATAAGAATTTTATGAGACCGAGGCGATTCAGTTATTTTCTGGTAAAAGATATCCGTACATCGTGCGAAAACTCGCTATTGTCTCTATAATTGGTTCACGGACGAGGGAACCGGTAATTCTTATTGTGGGGTAGCCACCCCTGCAGCACAGACTGTTCGTTTTATTGATAAAGGTGCACGATCCATCTTTATCGAAAGTTCTAAGGATTTTCTGTTGAATTGTTTACAATACCTTCCCAATGAAACAATATTTTCTAATCTTGCGTTCACGATAACAAATTTTTGCAGCATTTCTTTTCAGTACGTAATACTTCACTGTTACTTCGAACAGTTTCGTTAAAAAATTATATTTATATTCAATTGAATACTTGTGGTGTGTTAACATCAGTTATAATAATTTTACAACATTTTGTAGTTGCAACGCATTTTTTAATTTTGCGATAATGTTAACAACTTTGGCAATATTTTGTTTCGGTACATCGTCATTTAGTTGAAATGCTTTCTTTGCAAACTGATATTCTCGTTTAATTAAACACTTGTGATTCTTTATCGTCAATGTTGTGATATCATGACAATATTTTGCAGTTACAACGAAGTAGTAATTTTTAATCTTCTAATAACGATGGCATCTTTGGCAACATTTTATTTTAATAAATCACCATTTACTTTGAATGCTTTCTTTGAAAAATTCTTACTCTTAATTATAACTATACTTAAACTATATATTATAATTATATATTATAACTATACTTAAACTCTAAATTATACATTTCGAAACGATTTAAACACCACTTTGTTAATTTTCCGTACCTTTCGTAGTAACAGAAATAACTTAAATGTTCAATTTAAGTGAATCACCCCGTATATAAAATCCGCAGGCTTTTAAATCTCATTTAATTTTCAGCAACAATATAGCGAGCGTATCTCGGTCTGTTATTTCTTCTAGATTTCTCACAAGACAATTTCATTTCCTTTGATATTTTTAAGTCGTCGTTTTTTGTCTTTAGACATTGATATTCGCTGGTTTCGAGTTCTATAAATGTTTCATAAGCACATAAAGAAATGTGCACCGTGTACATAGGTCATACTTTCAGACATCCGGTTGATACAGTGGCAATACGTCACGCTAAGTTGCTACGGAATTGCACGTGTCCGATCCCAGACTTGTCTTGTCAAGATTAAGTTATCACGCGACGTGTACGTGCCCCGCCTTGTCGAAAGCGCATTTACATGTGCAATCGTGTCACATAATAACACGAGGGGAAGCGTCGCGGAATATTTTCCGCTCGCGCTGCCAATCGGCAATCGTCTCGATGGACAAGCGATATTTTAAACACGTTGAAGATTTTCGCATTGAGCCATCGATACGCCACGACTCGCGGAGGGACGGGGTCACCAAAAAGTGACAGATACGATTGGTTCGCTGCAATTATCGTTGGTATGCATGCACTATTAAACGGAGCTGAATATATACACTCCCAGACAAAAGGATAGCACGCGCGTTCTAACTTTAATTTCTCGCGATATAATTCTGATAAAATTCGAATTTTGAAATACGTGCCAAGAGCACCTTGTATACGCAAACTTACCTGAGTTTCCAATACAGTTAATTAGTTGCGTCTGCAGAAGTGAGACCATACGAATTGACGCGGACAAAATGAAAATTTTAGAAAATTTGTTTTCTAAAATTATTTTAGGAAATATAGCTATATATTTCACATAATATAAATTGTAAGTACATAATTACGAACAAAATCCATTTGTATGTTAATAATGAATGGAACTTCGCTTGTTTTCTACAATTTCAATCAATCGGTCAGGAAACGATTCGTAGAAATAGATTGTTTCATTCTTCCATAACATATTTTTTAAATTCATTCATGTTGTCAAATTGTTTTCGCGCGATATATTTTAATAAAAGGAGATCGGTATAAGAAAAACGAAATGAAAATATTTCTCGAATCGAAATGCAGGTTACTTATTTTTTTTCGCGATTTTGTTTTTATTTTTTGGAGTGTTTTGAAATTGCTTTCGAGCAATAACGCGATATCTCCGAATACTCGTACACTCGTGCAGCTCTGCTTCATTCAATAGTTGCGTTACCGAACTCATAAATTCAACTGCTCCTCGCGGACTAAACAAATTCGAATATCTCCAAGTCTAGGATATCCCACAATCTAATGTATCGTTTCCAACCTTACAATACAGTCCATTTTCAAATTTTGTTAAGGTACTTTATCGTAAGCTGAGAAAGGACACGCGCCGTATAACTGCGGCGGTGAACTCTACGAACGGTTTGAGAACGCGTTGCATATATGCGTCGATGGTAGCAAAAGAGTTAGTTACTCGGCTTGAGAAGTTTCTGGAAAATCGAGTTTGGCTGGTTCGAGAATGAAATGCGATTATCTCGTTTTAGTTTCAAACTTTCGAAGTTCTGGAAATGCCCTCGACGATTAGCAGTTGTTTCAATCCGTTTTAGAAACGTGAAGGGAAGAATCGTAAATTGTTTAGGGTTTCGAATTGAAAAGGGTTGTTTCGTTTTTAGCTAGGATGGACCTTATAAGTATATAAATTATTATGTTATAAATTAATACTAAATCTACTGACATTTCATGTATACCTAAACCTACCGCGACCAGTCAAATGATCGCTCTTTAGCACAATTTATATTTTTTAATATAGAATGGAGATGATAGCCAATTTGGCAGTATGAAAATATAAGTTTCTTTTATTCAGAAGTATATAATGTACATTTTATTCGAGCTTTTGGACCGCTTCAGATATCGATCTGGCAAATAAACACCGCGAGGCCGATAGAGAACTGTAAACACTTGGACGTGCCATAAAGCATTCCCTGGAAGGCACTTTTCGCCTGAAATCATGCCACAACTGCATTATCTTTTGTTTGCAACGACTTTATAGTTTCAGAATTGAGTCTTTGAGAGAATTCTATTACAAAAAGATATATGAGCCGTTTATTTTGAAAGTGGCATAAGTCACTTTGTTTTTAAGTCGATATATTTAAGGGTTTGCGTTTTAACACGTTTAAAACATATGGATGCTAACTTTCGAGAAGATTTACTTGTATTTGTTATCTCAGGATACTGATATTTTTCTCAGTATAAATAATTTCGTATAAGCATTAAAAAATCACCGCTTTTCATTACGGTAAAGTGACTTAAGCCACTTTCAAAATAAATAGTTTAGAAAAATGACTGACATATATTAATTTTGTCCGACGTATTTTACCGAAGTGATGTTTTGAAAGGACAGTGATTTACTAAAATTGTTGAATAAATTACATATATAATAATAATTTATACCATGAACATATTTAATATAAAGGTTTGATTTAAGTATTTTTTATTTTAATATTCATAAAATACAAAAATAATTAGTACATTTTGAAACATAAGTATAAGTAATTTATATGAAAATACATCAGTTCAATTTAATTTTCGTCATCAATAGGAGTGATTAAGTCCTCGGAAATCGTGTTTTGTTTCAAATTTTTAAAATAACTGTGGTATATTGGGGGTATATAATTAAGCAAGTCCATCGTGTCTTTGTATTTTGCTGAAGAAACAGGACGAGATCCAGCGTATAACGGATCCATTTCTATTTGTGAATAACGCCTAGGTCTTCCTCTTTTTGGTGACAAATCAAATTTGCTGGCGGGTCTGGAGGTAGCCGCTACATCACTATAATATAATTTACAAAACTGCACTATTCTTTCGCACTTATAAAAATAAGTCCAGTGATCACAACTTTTTTAAAAATACTGAACATAATTCAAAACTACTAAGCCCCGCAATTAATTTCCTGAGTACAGCGACTTACGCCACTTTCAAAATAAACATGTTTGTTATACCGTTAATTAGCAAAACTTCTCTCGAACAAATCTCAATAGTTCTCAACTTATTGATTGCAAATTTTTAAAAAATGAAAAGATACCGTTCAATTGTAATTAGTGTTACCATTAACTCGATTTTTTTGAAAAAGTGACTTATGCCACTTTCAAAATAAACGGTTCATATAAATCGATCAATCGGTCAAATGACTGATCCTGATAGGTAAGATAGACTACAAACATTTCTCAGAAAACAAACAATAAAAAGAGAAATAAATATTGAAAAATATATCATACGTATATTTTAGGAGAAGTCGTGAAGTTTAAAGGCGATGCAATTACTTTGAATACATACAGGAAATTCTAGTCGAAATTTTAATTCATTTGACCAGTCGTGGTAGAAACAGTGTTAAAGAAGACTAAGAATGTTGTTGTACCAATTTGAAGACATTGTTAGTGAAATCGTTAAAGAAAGCAGGAAAATTGTGGTTGACTGCTATCTCTTGTAATTCATGCAGACAATTTTTATTTTGCATAAAAATTCGCGATCTGTAAAGATTCGTTGATCGTTTTATGGATACTTGAACAAGAGAAAATTTTCTTGTATCGTGTAAAAGATTCTATGTGCTGTAAGTAGAACTATAACACAATTGAAATTCGGTTAATATGCACGTTTTTCTGTATTCTTCATAATTAACCGTGCCATAAATATGTAAAAATCTACAGTCTAGTAAGTACGTAATAACTAGGCAACGGTTTACTGATGGGAATCGAGATCACGATCTCGATCGTGTACGCGCTACGTTCCCATCTCCTGAATTGAACGCTTCATTCTCTTTTGGGCTTAAATAAAGATACTTCTACTTTTACTGCAGAGTACATACCAATTAAAAGTTTCTTGTATCTTGCATCTACTCACTCGTATGATAATGTAATGATCTATTCAGATTTCTTAAGGGCCCTTTTTTTCTATCTCTAAACCTTTTCTTTTGTGTGTCAAAATTAATTCTGTTCTTATCGATACCTTCGTAATATTAAAATGTTCTTTTTTTGGATTCCGGCTCATTCTGGCATTCGTTTCAACAAAGAAGTGGATAAACTGGCAAAGGATAATCTAGTCCCACATTCGGACTTCAAAGCTTCGGAAAGTTGGCTACATTCAAATTTGAAATGCGTTTACTCGAACAGGCCTCTTAAAAAGGTTCTAAATTCTTTAAGCAGTTTTACAATCCTTCAGCAGTTCCATGGTTCACACGCAAATTTCTTTCTAGAGAATTCATTAGTTTTGTTTATAGATTGCGTTTTAAACACGTTCGATTGGCCTCGCCTCTTTACAAAATTAACCTTGCTTCCGATCCTAAACGCAGCTGTAAATATACTGATCAAGGGTTTAATCATATTATCTGGCAGTACCGACAACTTGATCCTGGCAGAAATGAAATGGTTCCTAAATTGCGTTCAATTGGTTTCTTTTCCCATATACATGATCGACATTTTGTTCAGCCATCTATCCGTCCGCTAATGATTACTTTTAAAGCAATACTGTATCTATTTTTAATCAGAGAGAGAGAGAGAGAGAGAGAGAGAGAGAGAGAGAGAGAGAGAGAGAGAGAGAGAGAGAGAGAGAGTAAATCAACCGCTGTTACCCATAGTGTCTTCTTACATGTTTTCTTTTAATATAATTTATTACACTTATTTCTGTACATATTGTTCCTGAATTTAATTATTTATCTTAAGTGTATCATACTAGACACGTAGGTGCGTTGCTAATAATCTTGCATGGAATTACGTATCATACAATATAGAAAACTAGGCAACGGAGTTGTTGCATTTGTGACAAAAGTAAGTGCCTGCCAGATAAAACCATGAAAAACTTGCAAAAGACTTTATAAAGCTCCTGTTATATCTTCAGCGACTTTCTACATAAATATTGTAAGAAGCGAATATATATTCATCTCAAGTTCTGTGCAAACGTTCAGAAAATGTCAACGTTTCATAAAGATTCACTAGCAATAAATTTTCATGATTTCATAAAATTTCACAAAATCGTACAAAAAAAAAAATTAGTACAAAATACCACAAAATTCAGCAAATAGCTTATAGTTTATTCAGGAAAGAATAGTGACTAGGAACTCTATTATAAAAAGATGCAAAAACTGCGCAATACAACGACTACACTAAGCAACAACTGCACTATGCAACAACTGCACGATGCGTCGGATTAAGAAATATCGCTTTCATTTCACTATCGAGTGAATCAATATTACTATCGAAAATCTGACAATAAACTCGAACTTTCCAAGCAGCGAAGCAAACGATTTCGAAGAAGCAAAAAAAAAGAAAAAAGGAAAAGTATAATTTAGGGGAAGGATTTGGCAACAACGATAGCATTGACTTTTCACGTTCCCGAATGTTAATATCGAGGAACGTCCATGGTTTAATAATATTACATGTACCGTGTCCAGCAGCCATGGGATTTTGTCTTGGAGCAAGCGATTCATCATTCGCCTATGCTTGCTCTCCTTCGGGCCCGTGATTTATAGTTACGGAAGAAGACGCAAGGCTCTAGCCGTTCACCCTACTATAGTCTCGTTGAATTATCGTTGCACGTGTCGTTGCATCTCGGTTGGTTTACGGCGGTAGCTACGTTTTTGCGGGTGGCAGCACCCGGTTGATACCTCGGGGATGACCGGAAGTCCAGATCCGTTCCCAAAGATTTCTCTGATTTGTGTTTGGAAAAACCATGGTCGTTCGATCCAACGAACATATTCTCCCAGACACAAGCAAGACTCGCGTAAGTCGGATTACATACATTTTCCTTGATGTTTAACATTAGATTTACGGAGCACAAAAACCAGCTGTTTCATGTTAGTTTATAAAAGTAACAATAAGACATTTATTCTGATTTTTAACAAGTAGTATTGTAACATTTGCCGTAAGTAACATATACATTGAATAAATAAATGTATCTTCACGATATGAATAATCGTAAATTAAAAAATTAGTGACTCGTCATTTTGTCGGGTTAATAAATATAAAAAAATCTGGCGTTAAAGAAGTTAGAAAATGGTAAATTGATTTTCGCGATGGAAGAATAAACAAGATAGTGAAGAAGAAATTCTCAAGATCGTCGTAATCTGTGTAAATGTGCTGTGATTCGTTCTTGTTTGCCTTTGTTTCTTTGCATCTCAAGTTTTAGAAATCGCGAAACGTATGCTGTGTAATATATTCTTATCAGCTTCTGTTCGTTTGCGACTTAATTTTGGCAAATCGTGAAACGAATGTTCTGTAATTAGTTCTTATTTTCTTTTGCTCTTCCCCAACTCAATTTTCATAAATCGTGAAACAATTGATCTACAGTCTTATTTTTCCTTGTTCTCTCGCGATTTAATTTTTGTTAATCGTGGAGCAAAGGCGCTACGATTCATTCTTATTTCTCCTTGTCCTTTTGCGTCTCGATTATTGTAAATTGTAAAATATTCTTCTACGTTTTCATAAATAGCCGTAGATATTTACGTAATAAATATTGCCGAACATTAATTGCAGGATGCCGGAGCTCTACAAAGACGTTTGATACTTTTCTTGATCATTTTGGTGACATAAAAGCAATGAAACAGTATTTGTGAATTCGTTAAATGTCTTTATTGTTTATATTTCAGCTTGCCCGTCTCCACCATGAATGCGTAACAGTAGATTATGAGCGTCGTCGTACACGAAATTCCAATTAAAAGATGAGTAAAATCTCTATAGAAACTTTCGACAAGACGAAGGCAATTACAGCACCATAATAATGACCGTCTAGAAAATATTTACCGCGAAGGATTTATCCAACGCGGGTAAAGTTTTGCGACCCGATGCCACCGCGCGGCTTGTTAAAATCGACCTTGAACCGCGGAAGAAGCAAAGGATCGATGCGGTGCACGCCGCAGTGTTCGCGCAGCTCGCAGAATTTAATTAACCTTGTACAAATCCTTTTAGCTTTTTAATTGAATCTGCGGGATGGCGGTGATCTCGTCGGGGGCTCTCTGGCAACAACAGCGTGTCGGATAGGAAAACACGGAGATCGAGAAGAAAACTTTAGCGGATAGCTGGCGCATTGTGCAGCGTGCATGACGATTGCAACTGCGACTGGTGGATTCAATGAAATTTAATATACGCTAACTAGTTCAGACGAACTCGGCGGGAGGGGTGTGTTCCGTGACAATTTCCAAGTGCGTCTGTCGCGCGCAACTTCTAGCGGCCGTGTTAACCGTTCCTGTTCCGAATTAATTAATGATTCCGGCGTTTGTCGTGACGCGCGTCATGTTTGTTGCTCCGCGTCGCCTCGCGTCTTGGGGCGTCCCGGACGCGAGAGGCGTTAATTAAATGCAAGAAAACGCGAACTCGCGCAATATGCTCTCTTTCCACTTAGACGACAGAAAGAAAGAGAGAGGGAGGAAGAGAGAGAGAGAGAGAGAGAGAGAGAGAGAGAGAAACGGCGAGAGAAAGGAGAACGTTAAATTGCTTTACACGCAGTAGCTGTGACAGCATTAATGAGGACGAGATCAAGATATCGGTACTCGACTCGCGAGTAAAACTCGAACGATAAGGGCCTAATTGTCAGCAACATGTAAGAAGGTTTTTCTTGGCGTTCGGTCAAATTAATCGTCCTTCACGGGTTGATCGGCAAAGAATCGTTGACATCTTGCGTATCGTTGCTCCGGTGACGGTTACTTGATGTTTTTGTGAGAGTGTAAAATTGAAAGGCTAATCTGTAATCGCGAAACGATGTTGGAAGCTTGGAAATATTTTTTATTTCAGAGAAACCACTTTAAATAGGCTCGTAATCGAATGCGTCGGCAACGGACTGACAGTTACAGGATTATCTAATTTATCCACTTCGACTTTCTTAGTATGTTTTTTTAAGTGTACACATTTACTGAGAATCCGTTTATGCAGTTGTACGACTCGTACGTTGAAATTCTTTTATATAATTATTAATTTCTATGAACGTCGCTTGACCATCTTCATGCACTGAATGTATTGGGTTGGCAACTAAGTAATTGCCGATTTCAGTTATAGATGTCTCTCACGCCCATTTTTATGATATCCGTAAATGTGATATTATAAAATTATTATTATTATTATTATGTTATTTTTTATTATCCGTGAATGTTAGCAACTGGACAAATTGAATGCAGCGGTCAAGGAAAAGCGACCAGAATTGGTCAATCGTAAAGGTGTCATTTTCCACCAGGACAATGCTAGGCCGCACACGTCTTTGTCCACTCGGCAAAAATTGATGGATATTGGTTGGGAATTGATGTTACACCCACCATATAGCCCTGATCTCGCGCCATCGGATTACCACTTATTTCGATCCCTGGACAACTTCCTTCGTGGTAAAACTTTTAACGATGATGACGCTGTAAAATCTCACTTAACTCAGTTTTTGGCCGAAAAGGATCAGACTTTCTACGAGCGTGGAATTTTCAAGTTGTCAGAGAGATGGCAAAAGGTCATCGAACGAAATGGAAAATACATTACAGATTAAACTTCATTCCAAGTAAAAAAAATTATTTATTTCATTGAACAAATCGGCAATTACTTAGTTGCCAACCCAATACAATTTGAAATACGAAAAGTCGTAGCACATTAATAATTTTAATTGATATTTTCAGTATATAGAATGATTTTATTAATAAATGATATTTTTCCCTCATTTTAGCTTTCATAAATTTAATATCCTGTTCAATGAATATCGAACATGCTTCTCGGTGAACCAAGTACGAATATTTGAAGACAGTTCTTCTAATTAAAGACCCGTAAAATTTAGATATCTGTGATTTTCCCTATTTTTTCCCTGTTATTTATTTCATCCTATTTTATCGAACGGATATTTTGATGGATCATCTGCATCGTAACGGGGCAATATAGGAGCTTTCTAGGAGGTAGACGAAACATCAGCGAAGTTAAGAGCCGCAATAAAGTTTAATACGAATTTTATACCCAATAAAACCCTTACAAGGGAAATCAGTTTGGGAACTACGGTGTGTACGCACCTTAAGAGGCTCGTATACTCCATACAAGAAGTTAACTTCGCTCATTGATCGTTGAACGTACCAGAAGGGATGCGTCGGTCCATAACTTCGAACCGGAAATCCGCGCCGATGCGCCGAGAAAGTTTGTCCGTTTTGTTACTCAGTTTAATAATCAGCGCAGCATCGCTAACAAGCGTTAACTCGGACCGTCGGATAGTTCTCTAGTCTGCAGTCGTTCTCGGAATTCGAAAAGTGCGCGGAATCCCTGGACCGCGAGAAATCTTTCGGATTTGTTTCGAACGTTCATTGAAAAATCTTAGCACGCTTGCACGTTTCCAATTACCAATTCATTTGAGAAACAACTTGAACCGACACCTAGAAGCTCTGTGTTTATTTATAGAGTGACTTGTATTAACAAATGGACACCTTTTAAAATAAAATACAGTAAATTATCGCTGATTGACGCTCAGATTGTGCACAAAACTGGACAATTTGAGAAGGGGAAATACGATTATTCGAGCTTTGCGGCTCGTTTTTATGGTTGTTGACAATCGGTAACTATAAAAACGAGTCGCAAGGCTCGAATAATCGTATCTTCTCTTCCTAAATTGTCCATTTTTATGTACAATCTGAGCGTCAATTAGGGAGAATTTACTGTAACTTTTAAAGTGGACGAAGTGACTTGTATTTTTTTAGATGTTAGGGATTTATTTTATTAATTTACTATGCAATGTCTATATATTTTTTCGAAAAATTGAAATCAGTTAGAATGACAAAGAAAAAAATGAGGAACTCTTGCTTTTTTAACTTTTTTACCGCAGCTAATAACGAAAATTTAAGATGTGTTTTATTAGATCTCTGTAACTTCTATGGATGCTGAATGTTTCATTGAAATCAGTTGACGTTGATATAATTAAGAAGAACCGTTTGATTAGAAAAGAAAAAAGCCGTCCTAGCGGGATTCGATCCAACAGCTTGAAACAGCCGACATTATTGAATGTACCTTACATATATTTAAATATTATGGGCGTAGTAATTACTACTCAGTCATTTTGGATTGAATTTTAAAATTTTAAAATTATTTCTCTGAATATAGGAAAGTCTAACGTTACGTAACATATCTGCGTAAAAGTAATAAAACATCGAAAATTTCGATTTCTTATTTTTAATTTTTAATTAGAATCGCCATTTTAAAAAGATCTAAAAAATTAATGACAATGCTTACGGTGTCCTTCCATTATAGCATTAATATAACACTGATATTTAACAAATTTCGATTTAAAACATGCATTTTTTAGAATTTTTGGCAGTTTTCAATTTTTTCGATCCTGCTTACCCCCTCCGAAAAATAGTAGTAAAATACACATTAATAACTGTAACAACATTGTTTCCAATTATCTTGGTATTTTGCAATCTGTAGGGAATTTCGTAAATACTTATCGATATTAGAAATATTTTTTATGATGCTCCTCTTGATTTATTTCTCTCGTCACGCTTGGTCGTTTCAAGAATAATAATTAAATTGCAGATGAAATACAAATGTAGAATGCACAGTTAGTATGATCATCGATGTGTGCCAGTTTCGTCTTTCCAAAAACGGATAGTTTTATGTTTATGTATAATAATAGACAGCCCTAGATCTTCTATATTTATAAAAACCGTTCATCTCTTTCTGAAACCAATATTTATACATCGAAGAAACTCTAGCTTTAATTAATCCTAAAACTAACAAATGGGTCTTCGCTCCTGACTTCTCAAGCAATTTCGGAAAATTTCTTTTAAAATTTCTGTTAGAAAAATATTGCAATGAAAATTTTTTAAATATTTTTAAACATTATAACAGAAATCGTGCGAGATTTATAAATTCAATATAGCCATTGTTATAAAAACAACATGCAGTCGTTCACGAAAATATTGGGACAACAATCTATCGAAGCAATGAAAAACCTGCTATTAACACAATCTTTAATTATTTGTAGCTCTTAATAACGCAATATTTAAAGTTTAATTATTCACTCAAATAAAAAATAAAAGTTCTTTCTATTTCTTTATCATTTCAATCTTTTGTAATTTTTGCAATAATTTTTTTAACGATCGTTGAAAATACTAGTCCCTCTAACATTTAAACGGAATTCAATTCACTTGATCCACTGTTTCGAAATGTAATCCGTGTTAGAGAGTGCCCGAATATTTTCGTCACCGACTCGCGTTTAGTGCCGACAGTTAAATATCGAATCGTCAATGTGGAAATTCATATTAGAAAATCCACATAACAGACAAATTCACCGAATTTCAAAAATCCGAGATTTTTTCATCAGAGCGTTTATCGAACACGAGCTTTCGCATAATTCCCGTTTCCGTCACAAGCACCGGATTTGCATAAAAATTCGCAGTCTAATAATTTCCTTTCTCCTACGATGTATTGCACTGTTGTAAAAGAATGAACACAGTCGTAATATTTCACAAGAGTCGTAACTGACGCTACTATAAACAGGAAGAAGGGCGTCTGCAGCGTCCACATGTACGTCGAGCTTTCGATTAAATTCGGCGAGCGAATAAAGAGCCGAAAGAGCCCGACGAGAATCGTGAATTACGCGATTAATTCGTTCCGAGTTGCTCTCTGCAAAATAGTTAATTTCTCGAACAATTGTAGCGCCGGTGCAGCGTTGTTTTTCAGGCGGAATTCGCGCGAAACGCGGCGCGGCGCGAAATGAATTCCAGTGGATCCTCGGCACGAAGGGCTCGGCCAGGCGAGAATTTTCGCGTTCCACGTTCCGCGACTCGTCGTCTCGCGGCTGTTAAGTGTTCCAGACTCCTCTTGCATCCCGAGTTAATTAATAATCTCGTTATTCGACGGGGACGTGCGCCCGAGAGTTCTCTCTCTCTCTCTCTCTCTTTTCCTCTCCCTTTAGGCGGCGAGGTTCGAATAATTAACTGGAACACCGCGGCGTTTATGCGTCTGCGGAATGACGGGCCATGGGCCGGCCGTTAATTAAGAACTCGGTTGGCCTGATGGGAAATTAATTGTCCCGACGGTGCTCGCCTTAATTTTCATTCGACTCATTGATCTCGGATACGAAAAAACCGACAGCCCTATCGATAGCGATTAATGTACCTAACGCGAGGAGAATGACTGGAATACTTCAACATTTGAACTATAAGACTTTGCTCGCGACTAATGCTGCGACTAACTTTCATAACTGCTACATTGGATTTACTTGAACTTCGTATGCTTTCTCTTATACAGTAGGGAACAAATGTACAGGGTGTCCGAAAAGTTCCTGAGAAGTTCCTGAGGTTATTTGAAGTAACTTTTTCCTTTGCGCAAATGTAATCTACAGCTTTGTTTAGGACCTATTAACAAAATACGAGCTCAGCCTTCTCGCGCCAGCCGAACTCACCTCTCATTGGTCGCTGTTTTTCGTTAATAACTCGTAAACAAAGCCACGGATTGTATTTGTGCTGAGGAAAAAGTTACTTGAAATGACCTCAAGAACCCCTCATTTCCCTGGATACCCTTTAAAACGGTATAACTTCTTTAAAAGTGGATCGAATAACTTGAATTTTATTTTAGAAGATAGTAGCACCTGTATACTAGACAATGACTAAAATGCTTTCTTTCTTAATTTTGATATTACTTCGAATGGCAAAGAAGCTAAAAAGACTCACGTTTGACTGAAAACACCAGTTTAGCACAACAATTTTATATATTTTGCAATTATAAGACAAGAAATTTACAGTTGATTATTTGGATTTATCTAATTGTTGCAATGTTAACGAAAAATTTATTATAGTTTGGTAATATGATCATGAGAAAATTGAGTATGACCATTCGAATGTTTGCAGTCGAATGGCAGCAGTAAAATGCTATTAAAAATTGCTCTATCATTTTGAACAAGAATTTTTCACAAATTCGTTTACGTTTAATAAATTGTTAAAGATATAACTGTTAACTAACTAGTAGAAAGAGGCTGAATTTTCTAATAGAAATACCAAAGGTCGCAAGAAACTGGTTGCGCAATTAGAAGAGCATCACGTGCAAATATCAGCACACGATTATTAACTATTCTACGAAACGACCATTCGCTATTCCTATCTTCTGCAAACGCCAATTAATATTAAATCATTGATGTCTTCACGCAAATACGAATCAAATTGAACTACGAAACAGACATTACCGTAACAGGAATAAACACACGGACAATCTCCGAGCAAACAAAGAACGATTGCGAAGCCTGTAAGAAGGCAAGGTTCTACGAGAAATTCGAAGATCAGCTGCAGCTTGGCACCTAAGAGAATTCTCGATCACGACACGCTTAAAATTTGCAGACAGTTTCAATTTGATCCTGGGGACTGTTCACCCCGGAGAATATCCTCTTTTATGCGGCGACGTCGGGCAACAAATCCAAGTGAGCTGGTCGTGTTCCTCCAGAGGACACGCTGGCGTAGAATTCCTCCCCGAAGAAGCTGGCGGACAAAAGGGGTCCAGTAATTGATGAAACGTTTCCCGCAAGAAAGTCGTAACATCAACTCCTTCAAAAGCAGGATATGAATTGCATTCATTCACCATATCTCCCTATGTCTCTCTTCACTTTCTTGTTCACTTACTCACTCACTATCTCTCCCTTTCTAACTCTCTTTCACTCACTCACTCACTCACTCACTCACTCACTCACTCACTCTCTCACTCACTCACTCACTCTCTCACTCACTCACACACTCATTCACTCATTCACTCATTAACTCATTTATTCATTCACTCATTCACTCCCTCATTCATTCACTCACTCACTCAATAACTCATTTATATCGCTCACTCAATCACTCTATCACTCACTCAATTTCTCACTCACTCACTCACAATCTCACTCACTCACTCGCTCACTCACTCACTCACAATCTCACTCACAATCTCACTCACAATCTCACTCACAATCTCACTCACTCACTCGCTCACTCATTCACTCAATAACTCATTTATATCGCTCACTCAATCACTCACTCATTCTCTCAATCACTCACTCACTCAATTACTCCCTTACGCTCTGAATCACTTACTCTCTTAGCCACTCACTCATTCAACCACACACTTACTCTCTCTCTCTCTCTCTCTCTCTCTCTCAATCACTCACTCACTTATTCAATCACTCACTAACTCCCTTTCTTTCTCTCTTAATATTTGGTTCTCCCTTTCTTCCCTTGCTTTCTCTATTTCTTTCTACTTCTGTCTGTCTGCCTCTCTCTTTCTCTCTTCGTTCTGGCTCGGAGATTCCCCACTATTCATTGGATTCTCCCTATTCCATTAAAAGTCTTTTCCGTGGTGCTGAGCCGTTGTCTCGTCTCGGGTTTTTTGCCAGCGTCTGGTCCGCTACCGGAAGAAAGCGAGAAGAAAATAAACAGATATATATATTCCTTGAGATTTGGAGCGCGTGGCTCTAATGGAATTCATTGGGCGCAGCAACGTAAATGTCAAGTAACGGCCTCCCCGTATTCTGGCTTCCACCATTCTTGGCTTATTCCACGCCGCGTTTATGGCCTCTTCGTGTATCCCCAAGATGATCTCTAAAGCGCCCTCCGTAGCGCCGCGTAATACCACTTACGCTTTTCCCGGTGTTTAACCCTCCATGCCCACATGAAAATGCCGCATCTGTTCTGGATTTCGAGATCACGGTCTCTGTCTACAAAAGCTACAGTCAAACCTCGATAATCCGATCCTCAGATATCTGATCCTCGATTACTCGAACACGTTTCATATGCGACGATCACGATTTTGTATTAAACGGGCAGACCACGAACTTTATTAACGTTATCTAACCAGAGATCAAAAATAACAATTATATATGTCAAAAATTTGCTAGGAAATAATCATTGATAGAAAATTGATGTTTATTCACATAAACGTTAAAGTTTAAAGAAAATTTTAATAAGTGCAATGATTAGGAAAAGTGAGCTTTCATATATTGGGTTGGCAACTAAGTAATTGCCGATTTGTTCAATGAAAAACAAAAATTTTTTTTACTTGGAATGAAGTTTAATCTGTAATGTATTTTCCATTTTGTTCGATGACCTTTTGCCATCTTTCTGACAACTTGAAAATTCCACGCTCGTAGAAAGTCTGATCCTTTTCGGCCAAAACCTGAGTTAAGTGAGATTTTACAGCGTCATCATCATTAAAAGTTTTACCACGAAGGGTTTTACATCGAAATAAGTGGTAATCCGATGGCGCGAGATCAGGGCTATATGGTGGGTGTAACATCAATTCCCAACCAATATCCATCAATTTTTGCCGAGTGGACAAAGACGTGTGCGGCCTAGCATTGTCCTGCTGGAAAATGACACCTTTACGATTGACCAATTCTGGTCGCTTTTCCTTGACCGCTGCATTCAATTTGTCCAGTTGCTAACATTCACGGATAATAAAAAATAACATAATAATAATAATAATAATAATTTTATAATATCACATTTACGGATATCATAAAAATGGGCGTGAGAGACATCTATAACTGAAATCGGCAATTACTTAGTTGCCAACCCAATACTTTATAGAAATCGTTATCGACAGTCAGAATATTATTTTGGTTACGTCCGATTCTTGAAATTCCGATTAACACGTTCACGGACGCGAATGCTGTGTCATTCACTTTCATTGTAATGCAAAGTGACATGAATGCTATAACATTCAAATTTATAAACCACATTATCATGCATTCGATTCTGTATAGCGTTCATTTTTTGAAATTATTATGCGCTTTAAGATTGAAACATACTGAAGTCACGTCACGTGAAATCATGTGAAATCATATGACATTCGAAGAGTGTGTGTGCCTACGTACTTCTATTCTTTCAAATCTGTTAGGAACAGATCAGTATCCACGTCACGCTGTTCATGTATTGTCACGGGTGGACACATTTCACGTATTATTTTTCCTGTGATATCACGTGATTTCACGTGACGTGACATTAGCATGTTTCATTGGATATTATCATATCATGTTGTCCTTTCTTCGTATATCTAAAATTTTCCGTTAACTAGCACAATGTGATATTCTGAGCACTCGGAGAAAATGTGACTAATCAGGATATCATAATTGGTTTAAATATAAATCACGTATCTATTTTTGTAGCTCATTTAAATTTTTGCTATCAGTGATTGTGTTAAGAAGTGTGTGTTTCTAGTATGAACTTAACACATATTCGTCCGGTAATTTTCCTGCAGTCTCTATTTTAACGCATTCATGTTTACGTAAATCATAATTTAGTCTGCCAGGTGGATCGAATTTTGATGTACGCTTTGTTGGTTTTGATGAGAATTAAAAGAACAAGAATCAATTATTTTCTGTAATATACAAATGACGAATTTTCGTCATTTGGCTATTGATGATTGTTTGCGAAATGACGAATTTTCGTTATGCGATTTTCGTCGTGTGTTAATATGCTTTATGATTATCCAGTAACTCTCTGCAGAAGAAATGAGGAATGTACAGAAGAATATAATCGAAACAAGTTTATCGAGTACCTTAACCCTCGCAAAATGAACGTGAATCGTGTTGGTCATGGAATATTTTGGTTTTTCTTTTCTCTACTATAAACCTATATTTTTATAATAATAATAATATATAACATTTTTATAATAAATCTATATTTCTTCTCTATAATAAAACTATTCATAAAATGCGAGGATAAAAATTACACTTTGAAATCTGTTTATGTTTGATTTTGGCATGGGCCAGATATGACCCAATTTCAGCCTTCACGAGGTACATCCTCCGAGAACCGTAACATCCCTTACATAAGTAGATAGCTGGTTCCCCATTTATTTCTACAATGTTTTCGCGCAAACACTAGTCAGCGTTTTTCTCGGAAATATCATCGAAAAAAGTTAATGAGAAAAAAGTTCTACCGTTCTTTACAAGCAACGTAACGGAGTTTGTGATACTTTTTATCTGGAATTTTTTTTTTACAAACAAAAGTGATCTTCAATTTTTTAATTAGAATGCCACGTATATATTTTTTATTATATGAAAACGTGCGCCAAAACGAAATCATTCGTACATGATCTCGGGAGATCAAATGGAGACATTCATGCACAAAGAAATTATACAGGATATTCCAGAATTATGGTACTTCTGGGAAATGAAACGTTCCTGAGATCGTTTGAAGTAACTTTTCCCTTAGCAAAAATGCAAAACAGTGACCAATGAGAAGCGAGCTCGGCTGGCGCAATGCGACCGAGCCAACGAGCGGACGAAGCCCAGTTCCGTTCATTGGCTCGTTAATTTTTCGTTAATAACTCATAAACAAAGCCGTGAATTTCATTTTCACTGAGGAAAAAGTTACTTCAAATGACCTCATGGACTCCTCATTTCCCGGAAACACCGTAATTTTGGGGCACCCTGTATAGAACATTTACCGTAGCCTCAATTCGAGCACATATTCGATGTGATTCAATTTTCAAGCTATCAGTCTTATGAATATGATTAGCTTGTAAAGCAGGAATGTTATTCTCTTGTTCTGATATATTCGTAATATCTGTAATTTGATGCAAAATAGTGTAATAAACGTAAATTTTATTTCCCTTCTATGAAATTATTACAATCGAGAAAGTTTTAATCATCGTAACTATGATGGAAATGGTACGGCAAGGGGTTAATAAAGAAACGAACTTTTATTCTACTTTAGTTCGTTGTAATTGATGTAGAAAACTTCCACTTTACATGAAAATTCGCAGTCTGCAGATAAGTATCGTTCTCTTAGATAATATTGATATGTCATCAGCAAACGATAAAAAAGTCGTATCTTTAGTTTTGGAGAGTTGTACCTAAAGAAGAAGCTTCGATCTACAAATTTTTTTGATAGATTCGTTTGTGAGAAAAATCTGACAATATCTTTAGAGACGCCGCAAATCGTGTTCAATTTCTTATTTCTTATTTCATATTATGAAAAAATATTTCAGAATAAAACTAATGATAAATTGTGAAAGAAAGGGCTTCAAGTACTTTGAATTAGATTCAAGTTTATTGTTGTATTAGCACACGGTCCGGCCTGTTGGGTGAAGGCTTTTGTTGTGTAGCCGGAATATCCAAGAGAGATTCTTATTTTCAAAAAAGAAGTTTCAACTGTTAAGCTTTTTTTTTACTAAGATTTGGCTATTTTTATTTCTCCGACATTTTACGAGCAGTCAAGAAAACAACTGTTTTTAATAATCCGGACGGTAATGCGTTAAGTAGAACGGTTCGAATATCAGCAATTTTTCATAAATCGGAAAATTTATGTTTCAATACTTTCAGGGACACCGTGTATTACAGGACGCGGAATTTTCGTGCGAGGGTAACGCGAACACAGGTTTTCGAATTAATTGGGAGACCCAGCTGCGCCGGGAAAAATCCGCTTTTTCATACCTTGGATCCCTGTAATCGCCGGTTGAAACGAGTTCGACGGGTTCGGACCGGAACGGCTGCATAACATAAATCATTTTAATCAAGCTTTCTTTTCCGACGCCGCTTCGCTAAAATTGTTAGGACCACGGTCGAGCAGCAGTGTTTTGCTGAAATTCCGAATTTTTGGGTCAGCGGGAATTGTTCTGGTACCGTAAGATAAAAAGCGTTTTAGATAACAAATTAGGGAATCGGATCGCGATGTTTTAGACGTTTTTAAGATATTAATGTATTTTTGATTAGGATAGGACACAGCGCGTTTTGAGAATTGTATCGTTAACCAGTTAGCTGTTTTTGACTGGTATAGTCGTCGTGAAGAAATAGCAATATTTTGTGTTATGGCAAGTATACTAATTGTGAAAATTACAATTTTAGTGAAAACTAAAATATATTCGCAAATTGTGAGATATTTTGAATATTTTGAGGCTAAGACGAAATAAGACCAACAAATAAAAATAATAAAAATAATTATTATGAAAAAAGCTGCGTATAGTATCTAGGTTAGCTAATACACTGGTCATCGTTTACCTTTAGATATCAAATTAGGGAACCGGATCGCGATGTTTTAGACGTTTTTAAGATATTAATATATTTTTGATCGCGCGCGCGAGAGAGAGAGAGAGAGAGAGAGAGAGAGAGAGAGAGAGAGAGAGAGAGAGAGAGAGATAGAACACAGCGCGTTTTGAAAATTGTATCGTTAACCAGTTAGCCGTTTTTGACGAGTACACTCGTCGTGAAGAAATAGCAATATTTTGGGTTATGGCAAGCATACTAATTGTGAAAATTACAATTTTAGTGAAAACTAAAATATATTCGCAAATTGTAAGACGTTTCGAATATTTTGAGGCTAAGACGAAATAAGATCAACAAATAAAAAAAAATAAAAATAATTATTATGAAAAAAGCTGCGTATAGTATCTAGATTAGCTAATACACTTGTCATCGTTTACCTTTTGCGACACGTTTTAGGTACACATTTTTCAAAGAGGTCGCAACAGCTAATTCGTTAAAAAATCCATTATTGAAAATAAAAAATTATCGGAGCATGTTGTTCTTTGACAATTGCAAAATCGTTCGTTAAGGAATCACATTTGCCAAAGAAATAAACAAGTATGACACACAATGAAATATTCTTAATTCTTTAATGAATATTACGTTAAGTCTCGCGATTTAATTATTTCATGCTGATTATAAATTCTAACGATTTCGCACTTTCCTGCTCATGATGCGGTGATCGAATAATTTCATTGAACATTGTTTCATACTTTAAATTCAGCTAGTTGTATTCGATTGTACTGATCCATTATTATATTAACTTGACGCTCTAATGGGGCAGATTAAATTGGAAGGACGAAGAACAGAGGCGAATTAGCACAGTTTCATTGTATCTTTAATTATTCCATAATGGTTAACGAAGGAGAGAGAATTTAATTGACCCATGAAGATGTAAATTTACATAAATCGCAAAGGTTTAAAAAGAATAAATTGGCTGGTGGACGGCTTGCTTCGCATCGGTGTCAAATTATTAATCAAAGTTATTGATCGGCATCGATCTTGCGAAGAGATTTAGAACACCATTCCAGATTCGTAGGATAAAAAACTCGTTAAACTTATTATCCAGCGATCTTATTACCCCATACCCAAGTTTCTTCCAATCAATTCCATAATCAGAAACTCTGTCGCTACTTCGTAATGTTGACCGATCCTTCAGATATCCGTTTGAGATTTCCTTATTCCTGGAAATGTCAACATTTCGAAAACTATTCAGCCTGCAATCATTGCTTAGAAAGCACGCTCTAAATTTGCAGTCGTAAAATATACATGGCCGATTCTCTAATTAATTGTAAACGGTGAGGAAAAGTTTACGACTATTTTCTCATACTGTAGCAAGATTAATATATAATATAATATATATAATAATATATATAATATATATGTAGTAGATTAATATATGATAATATACTATATACTATATGATAGTATATTATATGATAATATACTATACTATGATCCTGTTTCGTTCCGTGTTTCTTGTAAATATATTTTTCTTCGCGTATTCCAATGCAATTCTAGTTTAACAAACCGTCGGACAATGGTTTTATTCGAGAGAAATTAGTCACAGAAATGGTTCAGATATTGCAGCTATTTTAATCTTCGAAATAAAAACGACAACTGCTCTAAAAATACACGGGAATCTCAGAATATTTGACCGAATTGTTTTAACCAGTTTGTTGTTTTCGACTCTTATACTCGTCGTGACGCAAAATGTTGCCATTTCTTCGTGACAATTACACTCGCTAAAAACAGCTAACTGGTTAAGATGGATATGGACGGTTCAGAAGACGATCAGCGTAAGTTCACTTTTCTTTGAAAATGAGTTACGCAGTGCAAACACATCTTTGTCATAGGACCTTCCAATCGATAAATCAATATAGTTGATTTTTTTAGTAAATAAACAATAGATAGCAGCACTTATGTCGACTAAATAAAATTGTTGAAAAGGAATTGTTTTGACATTTTTCTTTTTTTCTTTTCTGGTTAAGTTCATTTGTATGTTCTCGTATAATAAAAATTGTGATTTGCATTATTAGTGGCATTGCTAATTTGCAAACTCCTAATTTATCTCAATTTTAAGGTTAATGGACTTAGACTGTTTGACTCCTGAGCCGTCTATGTGTACTTAAATATTTTTTATTAAATTATATATTTCTTAAAAGTGTTGCATTTAAACAAAATATGAAGAAAAGCAAACATTTCGCGTAAGGCGATATGCGTAGAATGTACGTAGAGTGTACAGTGTTAGGGGACACGCTTTAAATACAGAAAAATTATTGTACAAGCGGGAAACAAGGGATTCCTGAGGTCATTTGAAGTGATTTTTTCCTCAGCGCAAATGCAATTCGTGGCTTTGTTTACGAGTTATTAACGGAAAACAGTCACCAATAAGAAGCGAGTTTGGCTGGCGCAAAGCGGCCGAGTCAACGAAGCCGTGTTTCGCTCATTGGCTCGGCTATATCGCATCAACTGACCTCGCCTCCCATTGGTCATTGTTTTTCGTTAATAACTCGTAAACAAAGCCGTGGATTGCATTAGCGCTAAGGAAAAAGGTCACTTCAAATGACCTCAGGAACCCCTCATGTCCCGATTTTGACTACCTTTTGGGACACCCTTTATATTTCTCTTTTCGTTAAGTATAAAATCGGCAGCTACTCTTAATCTTGATTCATCCAAGTATAATTACACTAACCTACACAATTTTCAAAGATATTGCAACAGCTAACTGGTTAACCGTTTGCGTACCACAAGCCATTTTTGCGCTCTTCAGATTTTGTGTCGAGAAAAGCCAGGGCATTTGACCGAAACAGACGACTTACGGCCCACCCGAAATTTGTCGGAACGCGCTGTCTTTCAGACGCATGTATACGTCGCGCGTCGCATCGCTGTCAGTAATCCAATTTGCATTTTGTTGTTACCTATTCTAAATTAATAGTATATATATTTTCATTCATAACGTTTTATTTTATGTTTTACGGCTTTTTTCGACACATAATCGAAGGAGCGCTATTGCGCTCTTCGGCGCTTTTCGATCCTGTTTTTTCAGAACCATCTGGTACGCAAACGGTTAATCGAACGTGATATCAAATAATCGCCCAGCGGTCAAACGAACTCCATTTTCTGGCGAAACACGCGACACCTGAGATCAGCCAACGAAGCAAGAGTTTCTGTATCGACGGCTTACATATTAGCCCTTAAATTGGCTGTTCTCAGTCACGTTCTATCCGCTGATCGACAGCTCAATTACAAATTAATTCGTAGCATCCGATGATCCTGTTACCGGGTCTGTTCGTTGCTGAACTCTGCCGTGCGATCGGCCGTTAGATCGGATCTCGTCGGGCAAGTAGAAGCTGCTCGATTCGCTGGTTCCGAGGAACTCGGATCGATCGCTGGGCCGCTCGGTTTTCACTGATTATGGAGACGAACAGACGATACGCATCTACACGCAGAATATGTGCGGAGTCGTAGAAAATCGATAACGCGGCCGAAGGCGACGTCAATTGTCGCAACTCGACAATTAAATTAGCGGCCAGCCAATTTTCAGCTGCCGCGGACAAGTTTATCGCGACCGGCCGACTGATCGACGATATTTACTGTCGCAGACGTTCCCGGCTCGATTAATCGTTCGTTACCGAGCGCGACTAATTATGAATGATGCTGACACCTTCGCCCGGAAGAAAATCCCGATCGACTATTTTCGTCGGTTGCGCCTGTCTGGGAAAATCAATCGCAGTGGTTGTCAGTTGACAATCGTTTTTTATTTATTCAATTAATTCGTCGGGAGTGTGATAGAATAAATTATGCTAATCGGCGGCGCAAACGACGTCGAAATGTTTTGTCTGCTTGCCAAATTGCACTTTATAGTGATTAATTGGTTCTATTTTTGAACAGAAGTTAGCGCGGTCACGTTGAAATGAATTTGGGAACAATCTTATTGATGGTTATCGTTTTTTTTTTTTTTTTGATTGGGATGATGATCTTGTGATTGACTTTAAGTGGAGGTGATGCCAATTATAAGGAAATTTTATTTATTAATATCAATTATAATTTCAAAATTTTTAAATCTACTGTCATCAATTTTACCTCTATTTAATATTGATTACTATCTAGATTTTTACTAAATGCTTATTGTATAATAATTAAAAATTTTTATTAAAAATCTATTCGAATTTTAAATTTGTAAGGAAAATTCATTATAATCAAATTTTATATAAAAAACTATTGTAATCAATTTGATCCCTATCTAAAATTAATTGCAATCTAAATTTTTATAAAAAATCTATTATAATTTATTATTTAAGCTTCTTTTAAAAATATACTAAAATTTTAACTTCTAATAAAAAACTATTGCAATTTAAGTTTATAATAAAAATTCTTACATTTATAATTGATCTTACTCATATTTAAAATTAATTAATTTAAATTTCTATGAAAAATTTATTGTAATTTAAAATTTCTATTTAAATTTCTATTAAAATTTATTATAATTTTGTCTGTGTGTGAAATGAAAACATCCTTCATCGATTTTAAGTAATTATTTTATACGTCCAAAATAATGGAACAGTTTTCTGATTATTTCTAATGCATTTTCTGTCTGGTATTCTATTTGTTCATCTTTCTCATAAATGCATAAAATCTTTTTATACTGTCTAAAGATGAACTAATGAAATACGATCTTCAGTCGCGTTTCACACAATTTTTTTATTCATCTAAATTACTGATATGGAACCACATGAATTGTTTGCAGATTTGCGACACTTCTGAACAGATCAAACAAAATGCAATCTAAATGTTTGCAAAACGCAAATAATCCTATCGCTTCCTTGACACGATAATAAAATAATTTCTCGGAGAAATATTTCTCTATACTCTAAATGAACATTTGTTTGCAATGAACAATTGGTTCGCAGCGAATCGGAGAGACTTAATTATGAATATGTGGCAGTGTCGAACAGTTACAGGTCGTGCTCGAAAAGTTTTCGTCTGGTAATCTGAAGGAGCGGAAAATTTGATCCCGTGGAACGATTGTGGAAACGGAATGGCGTACGAAGAACCAAGCCCCGAAATGCTGGGATATGCTCGCGTGCGTGCTGATTGGGGCATCCTTTTACAGAAGGGTGGAAACTACTGCAAGGAGGACGTCGAAGGGCGGCGGGTCCAGAAACTAGCTTTTCCCGTAGAGTTTCCCCAGCCCTCGTCTCATCTTACGGTCGATATTCGCAGCTGTTCGCACGCCTAAACTCAGGAATAATGTTCTGCACGCTGGTTCCTGTTCCCCACGTTCCTCGTTTAATTCGCTTCATTCCGAATTTTCCATTTATTCCGGCGCGTATACCGATTGCTTCAGCCGCAATTAATGTGCTCGTATTTTAAGAAATCTTCGCAAGAATTGCAGACTAATTTCCGTGTTCTCTTCTAAAATTGCAGGTTGCAAGACGAACTGTTTCATTAAACATCTGGACAGCTGAATAATTTTCTAAATAAAGGAGTTCGTTAAAGGAAAATGTTATTTGGTAGCTTATATCAAAGGCCGGCTTTAATTAAGGCGGAGGAAAGTTATTCTATTAAATACACGAACACACACACACATATAAAATAATTATTTTGAAATACAAATTTGTTTTTAGTCTTAGTTGGAATTATACGAAATCAGAAAATATTCTAGGGAAGCGCATATTCCTATAAACATTGTTGTAAGAATCTTTTGTGTTTATTAAAAATTATTGTGCTTCGACGAGGGACAAATAATTGAACGTTATCTTGTAATAATAAGACCGCGGGTTTTATGCATTTATGGCAAAGATCTGTCGCCGAAATATAAAATTGTGAAGGCATATGGAAAATTTAATAACATTGTTACACTGTTTCCGACTTATCGAAATTATTAAAAGAAACATTCATTTATTTAATTCATTCTTTTCTATTCAATTTATATTTCTTACAGTTAAATAATTTTTATTTTGCACAAATATCCGCAGTTTATCAATAATTGACTAGTGATAATTTTAACAATTTTAACTGAATCGATTTTGATATTTACTGTGTTAAATTTCATTTTTATTTAGCACACGTAACGACCGAAATACGAGTATGTAATTACATTACGTCATTAAATAATAATAGGGATTAATGTAATTAAATTCGGACAATCATTTTCTTCTACACGCAACAATACCAAAAGCATAATTTATAAAGCGAGTTGCATAAGTCACTTTTTCAAAAAAATCGAGTTAATGGTAATACTAATTACAATTGAACGGTATCTTTTCATTTTAAAAAAATTTGCAATCAATAAGTTGAGAACTATTGAGATTTGTTCGAGAGAAGTTTTGCTAATTAACGGTATAACAAATATGTTTATTTTGAAAGTGGCGTAAGTCGCTGTACTCAGGAAATTAATTGCGGGGCTTAGTGTAAAAGAAATAGAAACGTGTGATAAGTGTGTGTGAAGTATTGTTTTGAATTATTTTCAGTATTTTTAAAAAAGTTGTGATCACTGGACTTATTTTGTAAATTAGTAAGTTTTGTAAATTATATTATAATGAAAAAAATAATAATAATAATAGTATAAATTATATTATAGTCCTGTTTCTTCAGCAAAATACAAGGACCATCATGTCATCTCTCCATCATGACTTGCTTAATTATATACCTCCAATATAGCACAGTTATTTTAAAAATTTGAAACAAAACACGATTTCCGAGGACTTAATCACTCCTATTGATGACGAAAATTAAATTGAACCGATGTATTTTCATATAAATTACTTATACTTATGTTTCAAAATGTACTAATTATTTTTGTATTTTATGAATATTAAAATAAGAAATACTTAAATCAAACCTTTATATGAAATATGTTCATGGTATAAATTATTATTACATATGTAATTTATTCAACAATTTTAGTAAATCACTGTCCTTTCAAAACATCACTTCAGTAAAATACGTCGGACAAAATTAATACATATCAGTGATTTTTCTAAACTATTTATTTACGAAATTATTTATACTGAGAAAAATATCAGTACCCTGAGATAACAAATACAAGTAAATCTTCTCGAAAGTTAGCATCCATATTTTTAAACGTGTTAAAACGCAAACCCTTAAATATCTCGACTTAAAAACAAAGTGACACTTATGCCACTTTCAAAATAAACGGCTCAATTAACAGATACATTCTACATATAAATAGGCTCTTTATCGGTTGAAGAATTAATAACGTCGTTGCTAAAGAGATGTAATCGAAACCAGTCGGAATCGTTCTAAAAGCTAATGTAACATTCATCCTCCTTAATCCCGTAAAGCTTTTGCATTACCATTCACGAAAGGTCTTCTACGAAACGGTGCTCGTACATTTACATTACCTCCACGCGGTACGTCGCTTTTACTTAAATTCTACGCCGTAATGCCTCAAATTAGTGAACATTTATTCCGAAATTATGTTACACTGCTGTGTAAGGAAAAAATATTTCCGACGTTCTACCAACAGTTTTACTTCTTCCCACTAAAAACGAGAATTATCCTGTCCTTTCTAACTTTCCTACCGATTACTTGATTTCTCTTTTAACAAGTGCTCTGTAGACTGCATTTGAATATATACGTTGTTTCAATATTGAATTTTGCTTTCCAATATAAAAGATTACAATTTTTATACTTGAATCAAAAATTGACTATATCTTCGAGTAGTAATAGTGGCTGTTGCTTTTACTGAAATTCTACGCCGTAATGCTTCAAATTAGTAATGCCTCAATATTGAATTTCTTCTTCCAATATAAAAGATTACAATTTTTATACTTGAATCAAAAATTGACTATGTCTTCGAGTAGTAATAGTGGCTGTTGCACAGTACATAAAAGCGAGATCGAATTCACTTAGACTTTGCAAAGTCCTTATTACAAAATTTGCTTCAAAAAAGTTGCAATTGAGTGAGACGATGAAAAGATTAAGAACAATGAAACGGATTCATTGAATAAATTCCTTATAAATACATCTTTATAATTTCCATAATCGTGAATTAAAGAATCTGAAACGCGTCGAAATGACGCGTTTATTATTTTTGCATCTTAAAATTGTTTATTATTATTTAATTATTACAAGGTAACGTTCAATTATTTGTCCCTCGTCGAAACACAATAATTTTTAATAAACACAAAAGATTCTTACAAAAATGTTTACAGGAAAATAAGCTTCCCTAGAATTTTTTCTGATTTCGTATAATTCCAACTAAGACTAAAAAGAATTTTGTATTTCAAAATAATTATTTTATATATTCGTGTATTTAATAGAATAACTTTCCTCCGTAAGCCTAGCGTTCAACAATAATCGTTTAAGTGCGAGTTGCAATTTAGAAAATTGTTCGACGGGCAAAAGCGCCAGGTTGTCGGCACGACGAGGATTAATATTAATTTTCCCGTGGTTCCGGCTCCGCTCGGCGCTTCATCGATATCTCAATAAGCCTATAAATAGTCGGTCGGGCAACGTGACCAGACAACCCGTTGCATAATGCACCCTTGCACCGTCTTACTCGTTAGCGAATCGTCCGATTTTCTCGTTCGGCCGCGCGAACAGGTGGAAAGAAAAGCGTACGGCTGGAATGACGTGGACAAAAGGGGGAAAAAAGGAAACAACCATGAGGATCGACCACGTGTCCCGCGTTCGAAACGATGCGATGGGGAGAGAAAGTTGTTAGGCTCGTGAAAAATCGTTCTGTCCCATCTGCCGGTATATCGATCGCCGTTCCCTCGATATTGCGGGGACGGAAGCGGTTTCCGGCGGCCAAGGAAAATCCTTCCTTCCTTCCTTCCGCGTCGATAAGAAGCATCAAAGGAGATTTTGAATGACGAGGGACGAGAGAAGCTTCCTCTCATACCGCTGAGTGCCGTGTAATTCGTCGCACCGACAGACGATTCTTTGTGCAAACATGTCCCGGGATATTATTGTTTTCTGTTGCGGGCTCAGCGCTACGGAGAATGCACTAAGGTGTGCAAATGGCTAGACTAGTGGAAGAAACGTCGACAGTTGGGTAGGGTTCTTATGGAGATTCCATTGTCTGAGCTACTTTATTGTAGTTCCGATACGAGGATTTTCTGTTTATTAACGGGGTATTCCAGTGTAAATTGCATTTTTGTTTAACTTCCTTTCGGACTCTTTGCGAACAAACTGTGACACTTTTCGCTGTCTTATTTACAATGTTTATTTATAAGTTTTTGAATAGCAGTTTTTATTATGTTTTGTAGAATATTACGATCAATTGTCCGGTAGAATTTTCAACAATTGTGGTGACACGAGGCTGTGCCATGGGGCGCATTTTATGGTGAAAAATGCGCTCGGGTAACGTACGAAATTGAATGAGATTCAAAAATATTTTTAAAATTGATGGCACTAGATACTCTCACAGTTCAATTTTTTTTATTTCACATGAAAAACCGTGCAAGATTTTTAATTCGTACGAATTTGGTTATAACGGGTACTAGAACGAAAGAAAAATACAAAAATCGACAATTACAAAAATGGCGACACTTTGATATTTGATTATCAATTTTTGCTATTGGTTTTTCAATATTGGGGCCCTAAAAGAATGTAAAAGATAACAATTTTGGGTTAATTCTAGTACGGGCTTTTGGTGTACAGTAGTGAGTTATAGACTCAAAGTAACTTTTCCACTTTTATTGACACTTAGACGAAAGCTTAACGAAACATCATATTTGTATATTTCTATATTCTATTATTTCCAATATAAAAATATACAAATACGATATTTTGTTAAGGTTTTTTTTTAAATATGTACGATGACTCAGCTAAAAGAGGACAATCTACAGTGCTGTAAATAGTTATAAACACAAAGTAACTTTTCTATTTTTATAGATATTTGAACGAAAACCAAGAAGAAAACTATATTCGTATATTCCTATATTAAAAATAATAGAAAATGGAAATATACAAATATGGTATATCGTTAAGTCTAGATGTCACAAAAAGTGTAAAAGTTAGTTTGAGTCTATAATTATTCACACCACTATAAGTATACCGAATGTGCACCTAAATTTTGAAGGCAATTGGTTCAGTAGATTTTGAGATATCGTGGTCATTGTTTTGAAAACGTATTTCATTCATATTCAGCCTGTTGTAATTTTTTTAATTCTAAAAATTCAAACGTAAGGTTTTGTAGACGCATTTTTCAACCTATAGTCTTTAAGAAAATGTAAAAAACAAATCGAGTTATTCAAAGACTCACATTAGTCAAAGATGCACGCGAAGATTTACCCTGAAAGCTCACTTTAGGGTAAATTACTTCTAATCAGTGTTTACTTATTCTAATTTTTATTCGACATTTTTATAAATCAATGTCGAAGTTGGTATTATTTTAGTTAATATAATGTCACGTTTATTAATTTTATTTTCGTCTGTTAAGTAGTAATCTCTAACTAATAATGTTACGTACGAATTATTTGCATGATTTTCTACGACTGCATGATTTTAGATGTTTCGAACAATTAAATATTTCAATAAATTGAATATTGTAGATAAATTGATCTAGGAATGATTTATGTATGTAAAAGAAAATTTGTATATTCTTCGAAAATTTGTAAATATGTCCACAAAATTAAAAATTGACAAGTTCATTATTGTTGTATGAAAAATGCATACTGCTTGCGTACTTTTCATCCATGAAAGTGAACGAACATCGAATCCCCTGAACTAGAAATAAATAAAAAATTGTGCGTAAGTGGTGGTCGATGTAAAAATAAATTCCTTGGAATATCTGTCTGTAAGTGAATTACAAAATAACGAAAATGTAAATTATTCTGCAAGAAAGGATAAAAGAAATCACAGTGGAAGCAAATTAGTGTCGAAAAATACGGTTCAGGCTAATTATCTGACAAAACCGTCTTCTACCAGGAACGTCGAAATTAGTCTGACCTGAAATTCCGAAATAGCTCATAAGTCAGTGATCGATCTTGCGAAGGATCGTGACTGATCGACAAGTCGCTGCTGGTTCTTGTTTCCCAAGCGACAATTACCGTAGCCGAGGAACGCCGTTGTTCGGAGTTAATAAATCGTAGTTTATGCTGGCGGTAGAATTACCGCCGTGAAATCTACTGAATGAAATACTATCCATTAGCGGTTATTAGAGACAACAAAAACCCTTCGGATTTTGAAGAATTTTCCTGGGCATTGTGCGGACCATAGTTAATAATAATTTAATGTATCGTGTGCTTCGGCGAAAATAGAGCAACGTTTCGGTGCAAATACTGCGGACCGCATTGTTCTTGCATTACAGCATAGTTACGTTGAAATTCCATTCCCTTTACGAGCGGTTATATCAAAATCACCGGTCGAATTTCATGCTGTAAAGAATACGTGCTCGAACTTTTCGATGAAAGCTGAATATAAATAGAGAAAATTCATATTTAATATCACGATCGCTGCTTTCGCTGTTGCACGCGTAAGGAATGTTCTTTGTATGAAATGGATTGATAATCGTTTAATACTTTTCGATTGATCGACGATGATTACCGTGATAGAATTGTTCTATTACATAAAATTGTTTGCTTTTTATTGGTACGCACTTACGGCTTGCTTTCTTTTATTAATTAGTTTAATAAATAGTTAATCGACCGATCTAGTTTTAGACCGATCGACGATAATTATTGCGTATACTATTACGCTACAGAATTTTAATTTGTATTAAACGCAATTTACATTAACAATATATAATATTCATTAATATTCGTCGAGGTCTTACGTTGTTTTACGTATAAAAGTGTAATTATATTTTCTTGTGTTATTGTGGAATTAGTAGATGAATTGTTAGTATAAATTTGCATGTCACATATGATTCATATTATAAGTCAATGATATTTATTATAATCCTACAAAGTCTTGCGCTGTTTTATTTTGCATTAATTAGATGAACAAACAACGGGATCGTAAATATTTTCAAACATGCAAATTCATTCGTACAAATTCCTTGCTTCTATTATTTACACACCGTTATTCCGGGAATAATTTAATCCGCTGAATGAGAAGATAATTTCATGAAATTAAGTCTGCTTATTGTTGTACCTCTGGAATTTACAGTATGTGTTTCATACCTGTACGATATGCATATTTAAAGAATTGTTGGCGTGCTTTTACTGAAACCGTTTCATTGGGAATTTATTTGAAGATCGTGCAACGTTACTGATATTAATCACTGGATTTTCCCCTGTTATTATGTAACTAACAGACGTGAAGTTAATTAAGCTTGCATTTAAAAAATTTACAGAAATTTTCTCACTTTCGCAAACCCCAATTTGAAGATAATTCAATCAAGCGGAGTTCTTTTGTCTCGGTGAGTGCATTAAAAATCAAGTGGAACTGTGTCAAATATAAAGTATTTTATGCAGCATTAATGTGGAAAATTTTGCTTACAGTTTAATCACCTTTTATTAATGTTTAACCTACATGGAGCCTATTACAAGTACAGTAAATTCTCCCTAATTGACCCTTAGATTATATATAAAAATGGACAATTTGGGAACAAGAGGCTCGAATAATCGTATCTCCTCTTTCCAAATTGTCAATTTTTGTGTACAAGCTGAGGGTCAATTAGAGAGAATTTATTGTAATATAATCTAAACGAGATTCAAGTAATGCGAATATAATACAAAGCAATAGAAATAATATAAACAACAGACATTGCTTCCACTATTCTTTCTCATTTTAGTCAGCACTGAGAAGATTCCTAAAGTAACTTACAACTATTCTAACAAACAATTCCAAAAGAGTTTATCAAGTAACTACGAGTTATCATCGAAAATTAAAATGACATAGTCAACTGTTTTTGACGAGTATAGTCGTCATAATACAAAATATTGCCATTTTCTCATGACAAGTATAATCGTCAAAAACAGCTAACTGGTTTGACTAACGAAAGATTTTTGAATGAAGGTAATATACTAATGATTGAAGTTGACATTAAAACTAAAACCAAAGCAAAAGCTACAATTTAAAACTAAAATTTTAATCCGCGAGAACACGCAGAAAAATAACATTTTCTTAAAACATAGCATCATACAGCAACCAAGTCATTTTGATATTCTCTGTATTTCAACAAAATATTCTTTGTATTTAAATAGAATATAAAGAGAATCAAACATATAGAGTGTAATTGCCATAACACGCTTTCCAAAGAGATTGCAACAGCTCACTGATTAAGAGACGGTTAGTAGCTATCCAGAAGTTTCGGAAAACTACCGAACACTGAGCCAGCGTCAGGAAATTCCAGACCCGCAATTTTCGTCTCCAATTTTCCCGAATAATCCTATTCGTCTTCGTATCGCCGGCAATCACAAAGAAATATGTTTTTTCTAGGAGTCGAATCCCATCGGACAAAAAGTTAGCAAGAAAGCCGAGGGTGGAAGAGAGAGGGGGGAGAGAGGGAGAGAAAGAATAGTAGGGGGGAGGAGCAGGGATGGAAACTGTTCTATTCTTCGGCACGGTTCCACGCCGGACTGGCGCCCATTCGAAAACCCCTTGAAAAGAAGGAAGATAATAAAACCGATAAAGAAATATTCTTCCTCTCCACGTGGTCCCAGCTGAATCGATACTGAGAACCGCGCACGAAGCGACGCCTACACGCCGATAGCCCTCGATATAAAGCCGTCGTCGCGCAGTGAGATGCAACGACTTGACAATGATCAAAAATCGATTTTCCTAAAATTATAAATCGGAAACGAAATTGATGTTACTCGAGGAACAACTAATTATTCGGTTGTTGCACGTGAAATAGCGTATGTCTATGTATGTAAATATTAAATTGAAAAACCGCCATTTCATGTGCAACAATCAAATATATTAACGAAGAAGCCCATTTTGTAATGTTCGCTTTCGTTTTCTTGTGGCCGGTGGTTAAATGGTTAAAGTCACCAGAGACTTCCAAATGTTATCTCTTGAGCTTTCAGAGCTCCATTATTTTGTGGTTCATGATTATTATATGTATAATCATATATATAATATATAATATTATAATATATATAATCACATATATAATATATATATATAATCATGCCCTATTCCGGGCATACTAATTCTATTATTAGGTACGTAAATTTCAATGAACTGCTTGTAATCTCTTTAATAACTGTGTTTAAATTAGAAAAAACTTTAACTATTTTTAAAGAGTTGCAACCATTTGCAACGTATGTAATTTCTACCATATAACAGAATAATTCCTTGCCGCTCAGAAACAAAAGACTTGGTTGCTGTATGATGCTATGTTTTAAGAAAATATTATTTTCCTGCGTGTTCTCGCACGGAATTTAGATTAAAATTTAGTTCTAAATTGTAGCTTTAGCTTTAGTTTTAATTTTAATGTTAACTTCAATCACACACACATTAGTATATTACTTTCATTCAAAAATCTTTTGTTTGCTTTCGTACGAGTTGGCTGTCATGCATCCCATATAATAATAACAATAATAATAATGATAATAATAATAATAAAATAACAGTTCAAGCAAGCTTTCGCTATGATGTACATAGTTCGTTTCTGTATAGTGTACAATATTCTTTCAACACATGTCTCGAAACACATGCATATACACTCGCAGCCGGAAGTACATGTGTTGACAGCTTTTCAAACAATAACATTTTAAAATTGGTCCAAATAACTTGAATTTTTTTAGGTGACAGAACGACTAGATTCCTAAACGATGAATTTTACTTTGCGATTATTTGGAAGTACCAAAAAAAATAAATAGATCATGTTTTTAACTTTTTTATCTGAGCCCATAATGAAAATTTAAAAGATGCGTTTTGTAGATTCCAATCGCAATGAGCAATTTGGTAGTGGTCAATTATGCTTCTTAGAAGTATGTACCATCTTTTTGTCACAGAGATTTATGAAGAATGAGCGACGTCATAAGATGGCCGCTTACGACAGATTTTCTCGAAATCGAGAGATTTAGCGTTCGTATAGCAAAACTGAGAAAAGACAATTCTAACCAAGATATCTATAAAGCCGGTGATAAGTATTTTCAGTTGATCGTAGTTTCAACATTTTTTACTGCTAACGCTGCTTTTTAATTTTTGAGCAATAACTGCTCATGGTCGCTAACGAGAGAATGCGATGAATAATGCAACCATTTGTGTTAAACTTCAATGAGAGTAAACAAAAAGTATCTCAAACTATGCCTTAAATAATTCTGTAATCGAGAAAAGATACATCATCCAAACATCCATACAAACACTAAATCTATCGATAAGAAACTAGCTAGCCACAGAAAATGATACTTAAACTATCTATCGGTCGAAAATCTTATTAACCCTCGAACCGCGAGCAACATAGAATTCGCATTCTAAATATTTTGTAAAATTTAGCAAAGACAACCAAACTTTCAATAATTAAAAAATACTTCTTTTTCATATCCTTTTTAATCTATTCTTAGGACGCATATGCGTAACAAACAAAACTAGCCCGCGATTTCATACCAAAAAATCAAAAAAGCTCACCCGCGAATAGAGAGGCAATTAACTAATAGTCTCGCGCCTATAAAATGACGATCTGTTACCTGGAACCGTTCAAATCCGCGTAGATTTTCCAGCGAAAAGTCAGCGCAGCAGTCTGCCTCATAATCGTACGAATTATGTGACCCGATCATTCCGGACACGATTCTTTTTTTCGCAGAATTTCCACCGCGAACTTTCAACTCGAACACATGCCAGAGAGAGATTCGCAGCGCCGGCACTCGTTTGACAATTTTTAGAGCTGCCGGAATTATGCTGCTCCCGTCTCGTTTGATTTTATTTTCTCTAACTGGGAAACGCGCCAGGAGGTTTGGTCCTCTGTGGAATCTAGCTGCGAGATTTTATGAATACTTGTTACCCTGTGTACTTTGCACTTTCCACTCGACTCTTAAACGCGTGCGTTTTCAGCAAATAACGAAATATTATAGGAGCCAGAGAAACAAAGAATTCGCTGCTGCTAGCTTCGCTTCGTTTCGTTTTGTTTCAGACACTTGTGCTGCTAAATAGCGCGACAGTACGCACTTCAGTTTTAGATGTTCAATTTTAGAATCGAGCACAGCGCAATTATTCAACTGACTTTGTTCGTTTACCCTGCTGTTGGATGCTGAGCTTTAGAGTCTCTTCTGAAAGTGTACAGTGATAAAACCGAAGCATCAACGATTTCATTAACTCTTAACTTCGGACGTTCAAATTTGCGACAACCTTTCGCTAAGATATATTTTTTTATAAAATGAATAAGATATTAATTTTTACATAGAAATTACATACAACAGGCGTTGCACATGTTGGGCTGACAAGGAGAGAAGGGAAGGTACTCGAAGTAATAACTTCTAAATTCATTTATGGTAGAAGCAGCAAGCAATAATATTTCCAGTAGATTAGTCTGTTTTCTTTTGGAAACATTGCTGTTGAATTCTGATTCTCTAACGGAAGTTCGAAGGGAATATTTAGGGTGTAAATATTTATTATAATGCAAATATCTAAACGCGACTCGATTATAATACAGAGTGAGTCAACACGATGATCTCAAATAACTCATAAAATATTTGTTGTACGAAAAAATATTTCAGATATAAGTTTCATGGCTTCCAGAGGGACGTGTAGTATTCTAATCAGTTTTATGTTATTTTGCTTTTTTATCAAGATACGAAGGTCACCTTCAATTTTTTAAATTGAATAGTTAATATTTCTTCCCGAATTCAGATAAAAAATGAATTCTACATAAAAAAGTATTACACCAAATAGGATCTAAAATACATAATTACTGAGATATGAGCAAAATTTTTATTTTTGAACTGCTGCTCGTTACAATCAATACAATTATGTAATCTTATTATTAGAGAACGAGAAACATTTTCAAAAATTTCCGCTGTTTTTGCAGAACATGCACGACTAATGTGTTGTTGCATACGTATTCGTATCTTGACAAAAAAGCAAAATAACATAAAACTGATTAGAATATTATATTATATGTACCCCTGGAAGCCATGTTACAAGACTCACCTTGCATATGCTTGTATAACGAGTTCATCAAAAGATTTCTCACAGAAACATTTTGACATTCTAGTGATTGTGAAAGAAAAATCAGAAACAACTGTAACAGTTTGTCTACGGAAAATATTAATAAGATTCTCAGTTATTGTATTATACTAAGAGCTGCTTATTTAAAAATATTTTTCTACGTGATAATCCCAAACGAAATAAGATTATGTTGCCGGGGATGACTTGTTAGTACAAGATCGAAATTGCAATTCTCATCGAAAAATTGATTAAGAAGTTATCAGTTAGAAATTGTGGACTCTTCGAAATTACAAGAGCATCACAGGTAGATAACGTATTATTTGGTAAATTGGCAACCGTTTCCTTCGCATCGCTAAAGCAGCGACTGCAATGATAGCTGCTAGCTGTTTCGTGCGATGTTCATTTCGCCTTTCTGACATTAACTGACAAGCTACCATCGTATAGTAAATTATCTCAGCAAGCTCCCTCCACAAATCAATTGTCGAAGAAACGTTGAACGATGAAACAACGGGGTTCCGTGAGAGGAATCGTCAGCGTCATAACATTATCGTCAGAAAATCCTGAAAACAAGCTCATATATCCGCGTAAAAGGCGTCGACCTCGGAATTTTTATGATCCTTTTAAAACACCGACCAGCGGGAAAAAAAGTACAATAAGCATTATCGTAAAGCGCGGAAACCGACAGCACGTGCCATAACTGTATTCTTCTCCGTCGATAAAGGACTGCGTGAACGTGCGTGACATCGAAAAAGGAGCGCATCGAAATAAGGGCAATAAATCCGGCAGTTGCTCATGAGATCTCGCATTTCCGACGGCAATATACGCTCGATCGTAATTACGACATTTTCAAAATTACGATCTTTTGTTTCGTATAATCTGTATCGACGCAATCTTGTAGCAAATTTGATTTAAATGGAGTGACTGCTTTGAACATTTCATCATTTTAGATTTTATCTGAAGCGTTAGTTACTGCAGATTTTCACTCAAAATTAATCCTTTCGCGCGTTATACTCGCCTTTTTACACTTCGAGTTAGTCCTTTTGTAGATTTTATTTACTTTCCCGCAATCCAAATTAATCTTTTTGTAGATCATGTTACATTAAATCGTGTTAATTCTCTCAGACATTAAAATTTGCCGTCCTCTATTCAATTTTTAAATTTAATATGAATTTTATTACAAATAATCACGAATTAGTGAATAAATCTTTGTAAAAGGGTGAATTTCATTTGCAAAAAGTTCAATAATACCTGCAGAATGTTTAATTTTATACATAATAAAGTGTGAATATATAATCACGTGGTTAATTACATAATTTATATAATTATAATTACATAGAATTATAATTATATTAATTTTGCTATTCTGCTCATTTAACTTTTCTAATTACGATCTTATTCGAGTCAAATTTATTGAATTTTGCAAATGGACTTTTAATTAAAATCGATTTAAATAAACATTGCACTATATAGCGTAGCGTGCAAAGACATGCAATTATTTCTTTAGCAAATGGAAATTTAATTCTTAATTCAACATCGAGGTCACAAACATTTTCATCGATATGAACTCTCCAAAAATATTATGCTGTTATCCCTAAGGTAATTTATCTACTTATTTTTAATAAACAATCACATTTAATACATAAAGATATGATAATAATTCTTCAAAGTTATTTAAATTTAAATATATCCCCCCAATAAAATAAATATATTATAATTTATCATTATATTACTACTAAATATAATAAACTTATTAGATTCTATAGGGTCTTCTCGTCCCTTAATTAAATTTAAGCATTTTTATTTAAAATCTAAATTATTTATTTAATTTTAGACAGTTTATATCTCATTAACCCCTTCATTCTACTCCTCAATTAAAAGACAAATGATTATGCTACCTTTCTCTGTGTGACTCGAACACCATTAGTATTAGTTTTTTCGAGTGTTTGCAATCTATGCGAAATAAGATGCTTTCGAGGATGGGAAACCGAAATATTGTCACGCATCCGCGGGATCCTTTTGTCCCATTGTTGGGACCCGCGTATTTCGAGAAGCATCGCATCGGAGGCGTTGACGCGTCGGATGATCTGCGAATTTTCGCGAGATTTACAACGACGGAATATCTTCGCGAATCTGCACGTCGACGGGACAAAGCAACACTGCTGCGTCGACTCTGTCCGTCCCAGAAAATCGCGGACCGTATTTTCTCGTTACGAACTCGATTTATTGTCCGAGCCGCAAGTTGGACGCTGTCCTCGCCGTTTCAGTTCTCCTCGCTACCTCTGGCTTCCTTCCGGACCTGCACCATTACTTCCGGAAGATAAAAACACGCTGCCTCGAATCGCACCGTTGCGACACTGAATCGTAAAATCGAACTGTACGCATATTTCACGGAGAAAAAGAAACGCGCCGCTAGAGAGAGAATGGTAAATTGTTGTTGTTTTAAACCTCCGGTGTGGATACTTTTAGGATGGTTCCTGGTCTTTCGACGAACGCTTTTAGTGGTCTGAGGGAATCAGTTTTCTTCACATTGTTTACTGCTGATATATGAGCCGTTTATTTTGAAAGTGGCATAAGTCACGTTTTTAAAAAAATCGAGTTAATGGTAACACTAATTACAATTGAACGGTATCTTTTCATTTAAAAAAAAAAGTGACTTATACCACTTTCAAAATAAACGGCTCATATATGTAATTTATTCAACAATTTTAGTAAATCATTGTCCTTTCAAAACATCACTTCAGTAAAATACGTCGGACAAAATTAATATATGTCAGTGATTTTTCTAAACTATTTATTTTGAAAGTGGCTTAAGTCACTTTACCGTAATGAAAAGTGGTGTTTTTTTCATATTTATACGAAATTATTTATACTGAGAAAAATATCAGTATCCTGAGATAACAAATATAAGTCAATCTTCTCGAAAGTTAGCATCCATATTTTTAAACGTGTTAAAACGCAAACCTTTAAATATCTCGACTTAAAAACAAAGTGACTTATGCCACTTTCAAAATAAACGGCTTATATGTATGCATGCCTGTATGTATAACTCAGTTTATTTTTATTTGAATTCAACAATTTTGTCATAAGTTTTGTTTAAGAGGATATTCTAATCTAGAACGCGCGTTTTTCCTTTTGTTTTTTTGAGTATTTTTTATGAATGAATTATGCATCAGTGTTATGCATGTATTTTTGTTATTCTTTCAACAGTATCTACAAATTTTTACAATGAGAAATAGTCGAAATTAACAATAGTACAGTGCCTCGTATGCGATTGCGTATCAAAAAGATTTGATACGAAAATTTGATTGAGCTGAAACAAAATTATTCAAAACTCTTTCTGTCGAAAACGCATATATGTATATTATACTATGCGGAGATAGTTGTATGTTATTGTATAAAGATTGTCCTCAAATTTACAGCTTCGAAAACGAACGTATACTGCTCTCCGCCATACCTCGAACGCTCGAAGCCGAAGTGTCGAAAGATACGATATCTCTGCAACTTTCAGCTTTAAAAATGTATAAATTTTATACGCAGAAACTTGATATTATTTCCTACTATAGTCAATGTATTTTTTTATTTTCGTTCTGTACTAAAATAGAAATGTTCAAAGTTTTCGATGTTAAATTCAATAGGCTGTAAAATTCGGTTCGCTTCAAGTTTTTCAACGAAACTTTTATGTCGCACTTCTCCCAGCATGTTTTTCTCAAAACTGTAAATATTTGATTTTTCGGAAACCGAATTAATGGAGCAGGCGTTTGAAGTTCCAGTTTCGCCAAGATACTATTACGATTATTAAATTGTGGATTTTTGCGTAGAATAAAAATGTTTTGCATCGACTGCGAAAAGCAAGAGTTAAATGGGACTGCGCTTTTTCCCTTAACAATTCGAGCAAGTTGATAATCATTTTTAAATGTTTCTAAAATGATTAACCTTCGGGCGACGGATCATTCTCACAACTGTACAGCTTTATTCATCAGTTTTTAAAAACATATTTTTGAAGATATTTTTTGTAGATCTATTAGTCTTTCCGTTGTCCTAGTGCAACAGCCGTTTATTTTATTTAATTGTCGAAAGTGTAGTAATTAAGTCGCGATTTAAATACGCTGGGTCGGAAGGGTCCCGATATCGCGTACCAAGAGTTAAACATTGCCATTACTGCCTATCCGATTTACTCGCTTCTGCCATAAACTGGATTGTCCATAGAACTTGATCTACTTCGAATGAAAGAAATATTCGTGCTCAGTCCATTCGAACCGTCTCGAATACGTACACTCATACACGAAAGTATTCGAACGCTTACGCGTTTCTAACATTCAATTAATAAAATATATGTGTTAAACTGAAGCATTTGATATAATATGACACATATAACAAGGGATGGGTTTTAAGACTGGGTAAGCAAAATTAGAAAATAATTCAACAATATATAGCGTTTTTACAGTGCATTTATTGTAAACACGTACCAGAAATGGCTCACAAAAGTGTTCAAACGAAACAATTAATAGTTATTTAAATTGAACGATTCAAGGTTTTAATAGGAAGTTGATCCACCTTTTGCTTTTATAACAGCCCTAAGTCTGTTTTCCATTGAGTGGATCAACTTAGAAGTAACATTTGCATCTATTGATTGCCATATTTCAATAATATTTCGTTTTAACACTTCTTTCGAAGTTATAACCGATTTCTTAATCATCTTTCTACTTCATCTCATAAATGTTCAATAGGGTTTAAATCAGGACTTTGCGGTGGATGTGACACCACGTGTGGAACATTTTACAATACCCATTCTTTGACTATTTTAGCGGTATGCTTCGGATGATTGTCAGACTGAAACCAATAATCGCTAGGTAAATTCAATTTTGATACACTGATTTTTAAATTTTTCTGCAAAATTTTTAAGTATTTCGTTCGAAAAATTTATTTATGAAAATAATTCATTCTGGGACGTATTATTCTCTGATGAGAGTAAATTTAACGTTTTTGGTAGCGATGGACGTAAAAGCGTTTGGAGGATAAAGGACACAGAATTAGAACCGCGAAATCTACGACCGACTATAAAACATAATGATGGATCTGAATTAGTTGGGGTTATGGCATCTAGCGGAGTGGGAGATAAAAATATAATGGATATATATATAATATATTATCATTATATATATAACGGACAAAACGAAATACTTAAAAAATTTACCTAGCGATTATTGGTTTCAGTCTGACAATGATCCGAAGCATACCGCTAAAATAGTCAAAGAATGGGTATTGTAAAATGTTCCACACGTGGTGTCACGTCCACCGCAAAGTCCTGATTTAAACCGCATTGAACATTTATGAGATGAAGTAGAAAGATGATTAAGAAATACGGTTATTACTTCGAAAGAAGTGTTAAAACGAAATATTATTGAAATATGACAATCAATAGATGCAAATGTTACTTCTAAGTTGGTCCACTCAATGGAAAATAGACTTAGGGCTGTTATAAAAGCAAAAGGTGGATCAACTTCCTATTAAAACCTTTAATCGTTCAATTTAGATAACTATTAATTGTTTCGTTTGAACACTTTTGTGAGCCATTTCTGGTACGTGTTTACAATAAATGCACTGTAAAAACGCTATATATTGTTGAATTATTTTCTAATTTTGCTTACGCAGTCTTAAGACCCATCCCTTGTTACATGTGTCATATTATATCAAATGCTTCAGTTTAACACATATATTTTATTAATTGAATGTTAGAAACGTAAGCGTTCGAATACTTTCGTGTATGAGTGTACTTCTCAAGAATCAAAATGGTAATAGAAAGTAACAATGGTATAGTTCGCGTCCCAAAGAGTTAGAACTTCGAAGAAACATGAACTTAATCCTCATGAAAACTTTGCTAAGAAGATTTCGAGTTTTTTCCAACTCTGCAGGCTGCTTCACTGCAACTTCTGCTAGTTTTTCGTACGTCCAACTTATTTTCAAGACTTTTAGTAGTTTGTCAAGCATCTCGAGAAGTTCTTACGAAAGAACACTTATGAAGATTGAATTTGCCGCAGAACATTAAAAGTTAATACTGCCCCAACAACTTATTTCTTCTTGATAGAATTGACGACGAGATATGGTAATTATTAAACTGTGGATGTGTATGCAGATGCATGTTTTTTTAAAATAAATGGACCAATGAGAACTGGACGATTCCAAAAATATGTTTTTTATTTTCGATATTTTGCATGTTGCATATATTTTGCATGTTGCATATATTTTGCATATTCATGTTTAAAAATATGCGCCGACGAGCAAAACTCGGTTTCGTACGTTCGTTTGTTCGGCCGCCTCGTGCGATGACGCCTCGCGTCATCTGATCTTGGCTCTCATTGGTCACCGTTTTTCGCTAATAACTCGTAAACAAAGCTGCGGATTGCATTTGCGCTAAGGAAAAAATTTCTTGAAATTACCTCAGGAACCCCTCATTTCCAGATTTTGTATAATTTTTGGGACACCTTGTAGTGATCTGATCTGCATCTATTTATCATTCGTATAATTTCTCGTCTGAGATTTCAGTTCACTGTTTTTATTGTGAAATTGTTAGTCAAATCAATTATTATTGAAAAGTCAATTATTATTAACTCCTTTAATCCTGCTTTGGTGATGGCACACAGCGGTCCGAATCGAGAAATTCAGTGACATTTTGTCAAAAAATTATCTTTCTACTATCGATATCTACTAATATCTACTATCGATATCTATTAATATCTACTATCGATATCTACTAATATCTACTATCGATATCTACTAATATCTACTATCGATATCTTCTATATGTCCAGCAATCTCAAAAATGAAGGAATTAATAAAATACAGTTCAAATTTTCAATAATATTATCATTCAAAGCTAGAAATTTTACAAACACTATTTTTATGTGTGAAAACTGTCTTCCTTTTTTAAATTATTTTAAAGATAATATTTAATGTATGTATCTGGTTTTTTTAACGCGAAGAGCAATCTTTTGTGATAAGAATCTTTTATTAACAAACAATAAGAATAATTTGTTGAAAAATGATGCTGAATGCGGTAAGAAAAATTTGTTAACTTCTTTACTATTAATAGTCGATATCTCTTAATAATCGATAATAATCGATTTTACTTTATGACACGGTGGATTATTTTCAGTATATTTTTTTGTAAATAATGGCATAAAGATCATTTCCCCCTTTGTTCCACTTGTCGAGCTATTAGTATTTAAAGTTGTTGGTTTACTGGGATGCACTATTAAAAAATTATAATTATTATCAATTATTATAAAAAATAACTTTTGACACACTCGTGATGCGTTTTCAATTTTTCTGACAATTTTTTTTATGCGTTGATTACAAAAAGGTTTTCCGAATTTATATTTTACGTGTTCTATAAAACGTAACATGTATGAAACGTAAACATCGTTTGTAAAATTGTATTTATACAATTTTCTTCTGCATAAAAAATATCAATGAAAATTAATTAAAAATTATTGTTTAACAAATGCAAAAAATATTTTATTATCCATAATAAAATATGACTATTTTTTAAATATTTTTACAGAAAATTTCATTGTTATATGTCTAATGATTCAAAAGTTATTACAGAATGTCGCTGAATTTCTCGATCCGGACCACTGTGTCGCGTCTGAAGTATGTTTAATTGTTGTGATTTTAGATATTTCTTTGAGGTTCGTAAAAGTTATTTTGAGAGAGTTCGATGTTTGCACCATTACCCTGAATCCCGATGTAAGAGGATATCCAGTAGAATTTAATTTTTCTGTTATTTGTGGTTTTTGAGTAGAGCTCGGAAACTTTCCTTCTTATTTCCAGAATGTATGGAGTCGTTTGTAGCTTCTGTTTGGTTTGATTTATCGAGAGTAAAGAACTGAGGCAGTTGATTAGGATAAGGAAATTTAAATTGGGATGATTTATGACAGTGTCTACCGCATCGATCAGGACCATACGCTCAGCCAATAAAGATTAACGAGTTTTTGATAATGCTTCTCGTTGTCGCGATCTCCAAGCCCTTAGTTATGCACGCACTTCCTACCGACATCGAATCTGTTGGTTTGCTCGACAGAACAGTTAAAGCAATAACGTCCAAGCGGAGGGAGCTGCATCGCATGAAACGATAGGTTAGATTTTAGCGAGAAATGTCAATAGCCTTCGGGGAAACACGGTAATCGCAATAAACGGTTGGACATGAGAGTGTACCGAAGTGCCGGTGGAAATGAAGACGCTGCACAAAGAGTCGTTATCTCTCTCAGCCGGTCCGCGAAACGAAAGTTTCCGCTTCGGAGAAACGCGGTTATCCGGCCGCGGTGTTTCCGCTCGCGATACGTCCGCGAAACCGCATCAGCGTTCAAGCAAAGGCCGGAAGAAGCGACGCGAGGTGTCCTTGAGGAAGTCGCACGAACTCTTCCTCGCTTCCGCTGAGGGCCGTTTTCGTAGTCGTTATTTAAGATTACTCCCGAGGGCTCACCCCACAATTTATGAAACTCGTAATGGGCTCCCCTAGGCGTTACCTTTTGCCGGTGTATAATGATTACACGCGCCGCCATCGCCGTGAAAATAGGAGCTGACGGTGTTCCCTTTAATTTATTAAATATCGGCCTGCCATCCGCTGGGGACCCGGCGTTTCTCTCGTTTCGCCGCGATTTTTCTTTCACTTTTATCGCCAGCCACCGTCCTCATGCTTGACAATTCTGCGGCTACGCCACTGATCGCGCCACTAAACTCTCGATCCCTTGATGCGCGGCCGCGTTTGTCACCGCCGAACGCTTCCTTAAACGTTTGTTGCATTTCATTGTTATTACCCTCATGAACAGAAAGATAGCACGCGTTATGGTTCCCAAAATTTTCGTTTATTTTTATGTTGCGACCGAAATTTGTTCTTATAGATTATTCCAAAACATGTTTATTTAACATGTGCTTCATGTTATTTAACATGAATTTTGTTTTAAATGAAGTTCGATTTGCAGTTTTTACAGCCTTTAACTACATAAGAGCTATAAATTTCTGATATAAGGTTCGATGTGTTTTCGTCTTGATTATATTAAAAAACTTAAGAAACATATTGCAAAAATGGTGCTTCCCAAAACAAAAATATGAAGTATTATATTCGTAGATTTTGTCTAAATTACAGAAAACCGATGACATAATCGACTCCGTAGACATATTTTTTTATTTAAAGTAATTCAGGAATTGAAACAAATTCGCGTCTTTGTTTTGATTGCTGCGACGTGTCACATCTAACCTTACTTTCTTGGCCCGTAAAATGTGTGTACTCTTTTCCTTCTTTGAATAATATCATAAATATTGCAACATATATGTATAATAAATTATGTTGAATAATTTAGCACGGTATATTTCACGTTTTTTACATATTTGTTATAAGATTATTTACCTAGAATTGATCACAGTAATTGAAGCACAGTAATTGGAGCATAGTAATTAAAGCATAGTAATTAAAGCATAGTAATTGAAGCACAGTAATTAGATTAGTGTAAAGAAATTGATACACATTAACTAGAAAAGGCTCGGTAAGTGGCACACAGAAATTAACTTTTTAAAATTGTTTTGTCCAGTTGGTTAAATATTTTGAATTCTTTGTATATTTCAATTATAAACAAATTCGTACTTATACAGGGTGGGTGATAAATCGTGATACGACTAGCCAGGGGATGATTTTACATGCAAAAATAAACCGAAAAAAAGGATAACACTTTTTCATTTTAATATCTCAACAACTTGAATACTTTTTACATGGTAGAGGGACTAGTCTAGTAGACAATGACTAAAATACTTTATTTCAATTTTGCTACTACTTGGAATGATAAAAAAATAAAGAACAATTATTTTTTAATTTTTTTATCTGAGCCTATAATGAAAATTTAGAAAATGCCTTTCGCAGATCTCGGTAACTTGCGTCTCGGTAAATGCGTGCTGAAAATTTGATCGTAATCGGTCAACCCACAGTCAAGCTACACACGTTGAAAGATTTAAAAAAATGCAGATTTCTTACAATTTTTGGTAAAAAGTGTAAAAAATCGATTTCGATGAAATTTTCAACATGCATATAAGTTACCGAGATCTACGAAAGGCATTTTTTACATTTTCGTTACAGGCTCGAATAAAAAAGTTAAAATACCAAGGTTCTTTATTTTTTGTTGCCATTGAAAAGCAAAATTAAAAATAAAAGCATTTTGTCATTGTTTGGTGGATTATTCTGAAACATATTAAAGCGATTTAGTCCAGTTTTAAAAAAGTTACTATGTTTTAAAAAGTGTACGAATACTTTTGTAAGCCACTGTATGTATCAAATGGTAACAAACGAGTATTTGGTATCGTCTTTCTAATTATTTGAAAACTACTGCAAAAATGTGTTATTATTAAGATGCAAAGAAAATTTATGTAATTTAAGATTAGTATATGTATAATAATATCATACGTACTTAAAATGAATAAAGAATCAGTACTTATAAGATTAACACCAATATTACTTTATTTTGTTATACTGTCCCATTCATAAATACATTTGCCCTATTCAATACAACCGATCGATGAATGGAAGAAAATACAGTTTTTAGAAAAATTGAAATTAAAGCAAGTAAACGTACTGGAAGTGCCTAAGTTGATCCTATCAATTCTGATAATAAAAGAACTGATCTTTCAAATGTTTCGAACTGAAATTAGATAGGTCGCTTAATTTTTGTCTTACTTTGTCCTAAACATAAGCGTCTCATTCATGGCAGTTGCATTTTTCCCTACGACGACCGACGTCCTCGAAAAAGACATTTTGTGTTTTGCCTGAAACAACACGTGCGCGAACATGCCTGAACAAACACGTCCGTATCATGTACATTTAGTTAGGCAAAAACCCGAACAAACTTTTGTGTTGGAAGAACTTTTCTCTTCTTCGTCCACTAATTATTTGAATATTGTCCAATACATATTCTGCATGAACTTTCCTCTTCTTTAATATTTTATGAACAGCAAAATAACATTTTCTTTCTACACTTGCTTCATCTTCATTCAGTAAAAGTGCTATGCAGCATAGATCTTTTAAAGTTAAAGTAAAAACATACTCAATCGACAGTTACAGTATAGAAGACTTCTTACGACTGACAATTGTCGAATGTGGACTGGAGGTGTAAATACAGTAAGGGTAGTCAAACTTTTAATTACTATGGACTTGTTTTTTGAAATAGTAATAGAGCGGTCTACCAACATCGTACGTATTAAGTGATCATAAGAAAATTAGTAATTTAAAGCCAAAAATAAGATTAAATTTAAAATAAACATAGATAATATCAGACAGGCGGGCGACTAGGAATAGTTTTATTCGGTCGACGCTTTGGCCACCCCTGCTGGCCAAACCTAACGGATTCTTAAACTTATTTTGTTTCGAAAACGCAATATTAAATGAAAAAATATGACTATTTTCGTCTACTTATTTCTCCATGTAGAATCATCCCTTGGCTGCTTGTACCATGATTTTTCACCCATCTTGTATAAAAAATATCAACATGTACTTTAAATGTTTCGAGAAGTGCGATATGGGTAACAAAAACGATTTAATTCGACGAAAACTTTGGATGCCACTCACTGAATGAACACAGTGATTAACACATCAAACCTATTTAATTTTATTTAACCAGTTACCTGTTTTTTCCGAGTACACTCGTCGTAACATAAAATGTTGCTATTTCTTCATAACGAGTATACTCGTCAAAAACAGTTTGCTGGTTAAAAAAGATATATACTTTGCTATTCTCTTTTAAATCATCAATTTTATAAAAATGTATTCAAACAAAATATGAAGAAAATCAAACATATACATACAGTATGATTTCAGTAACTTACACACTTCTCAAAGCGATCGCAACAGCTAACTGGTTAAAGGTGTGGTAAGGGATGGACTCTTAGAAGTACAAATAAATCCCAGGTGCTCTGTGTATACTTTCCAGGAATATCTCAAAGTCGTTATTTGATCTATCAAGGTTTCCGCGTATTGCTCTTACGAGTTAGCTCGCTGATCGCTCCGACAAGACTGCTTATAGACTACTCGATTCTAATCCGGGGAGCACCTCAAAGTGCCAAAAACCACCCTAATTGGTTAATGCTCCGTTTGACTTTTAACCAATCAGGTATTAGAATGCAGTTTTGGTTCATTTACCAGCTCACATTGCTGCAACATGGGAAAAATTAAGCAATTCCGATAGCATTCCGATTTTACAAATTTTTTCAGATGCATTAACAATTTAAGATAATTTACACGTGTCCGATATATGATTGTCCATCCCCATAAAGTGAATTCTGTCATACAAGTTGCAACAAAATAAATACATACTATAAATCCATGAAATCTATAAACCACGAAATCGTGTAAAATAAAAGTAATGATTTTTAAAATGTCAAACTTCTTCAAACATATTATCAAATAATAGAAGCATTTAAATTAATAATAATAATGTAAAAGAAATGTATTTTTATAACTTTTCAACTTAATTTTATAAAGCGTTCGAATACTTATGTGCTTATATTTATTTAATTATGCAAACAACGTTTTATGCTAAACCGCGCGCGCGCGAAAGTTTTTTTATATTTTAACATTTATATAGTGTAATATAACGTAAAGGATTTCTTCTCTTCAATGTATATTTATATAAATACTTGGCGCAGAAGTCAAAGTTATACTGGCGTTCGAATACTTTCGTGCATGAATGTATGCGCCAGCGCGTTCCATAAACTCGCTCGGCCATCTGCACGCCAAATGCTACTAATTGTACGTGCCGATGGCCGCTACAAAGAAAATTTCTGACAAAACCTAGCGAAAGAAAATAATAGAGCATGCCCATGAAAACTTGTTATATCCATATATTTATGAACAATATTTTGTAATTAATATTTCGTTACACCTCCATTACCAATATATTTATAATGAAATTGAGTAATTGAGAATATCTCTATATTACTTTCAACTTACCAAGATTTGCTAAAGGAAGAAATACATTTCTACCTGGCTACCGTTCATTGCAATTCGTAATGTAAATTTTCATTTTGTCTAATTATTACAATGTTTGTTTTACGTGTTTATTAAGATTTTTAAAGTAAGGCAATTTTTAAGGCAATTTTTATTCTGCACCAAGATCCACAGTTCAATTACAACACGATTTCTCCTTTGTAACAATAAGTACAACAGGTGCGTGGAAAAGAGTTTGCTCATTTTTATTAGTCACGTAGGTCTACTCTTCTTATATTGGAATTAGTTTGGTACTTGTTGTTAATTGTTCGTTGTTATTACACGGCCGATTTTATGTGTTCATGATGAGAATGAATACAGGAAATTTCAAATTGTACACAGATTTTAGACAGCTTATTAAAATTATACAAGAATGATAGCAATTTCTCTGCGGCTTCAATTTGGTGTAATTGACGAATGCAGTTTTTATTGTGCAGCGAGATTCACATTCGTTAACCCCTTGCCGTACTTTGACGAGTCCGACTCGTCACGAAATTTTCTAACAATAATTTATTGAGTATAGATCCTCTAAATATCCTGTCCTCTAAAATTGGAATAAAATTCCAATCTCTTGTCACTAAAATTTAAGCACACGATAAGCAACGATTTCCTTTCCCTTCTAAGAAATTATTGCAGTCGCAAAAATTCTAATCGCAGTAACTGCGAAGAAAATGGTATGTCAATGGTTTCGGTAGTCACTTTCTAGTAGTAATTTCACTTATTTTCAGAGTTATAAATTGTGTTTCAATACTACTGCACATAATAAAAAAGAATGATACTAAATATTACAATTTTGCGATTGGAAAATTAATTCAAATTCTGCGAACTGGAAAATTAATTTTTACGTTAATTTGTTATATCTTTCTAAGTTGATTAAATAAAATTGAATAAAATTAAATAAAACTAAATAAAAGTAAATAAAAGTAAATAAAAGTAAATAAAATTAAGTAAAATTAAGAAAAATTAAATAAAATTGAATAGAAATCAATGAAATCAAATAGAATTAAATAAAATCAAATAGTATTAAATCAAATCAAATAGAATTAAATAAAATTAAATAGAATTAAATAAAATCAAACGAAATTCGATAACATTAAATACTTTAACATTATGAAATTTTTGTAGTAGGCGTGGCTGTCGAAGTGTGAACTGAATTATTTCCTCGAGTATAGGATTCAGAAACTTCGAATTTTGAACGTTTGTTTCATCTCATTATCAAGTCCAAATCGGATAACGTGTAGGCTCCCTACACACGCCTAAAAATTAAAACTCTAATCTGAGGTATCAATTTTATTATCAAATTTGATGGACTCTTGCCTATCAGGCTCCTGTATTAAACACACTCTGTACGATAAGGGGTTAATATAAATTATTCGAGCGCTTGCGCTGCCCCAATTATGTAGTCTACATAATTAAACTGCCAGAACATTCTATTTGCTGGTATACATAAAACAGAAACAGTCTCTCCAGTTGCAGTTAATACACTTTTAATTCCTCTTCCACAAACAATTTAAATACGAAACCGTTTCGAAAAATCAAGGTAAATATTATTATAGTAAACAACACATTTTTTCCCCAATTATTTTAAAATATCCTTTATTTCTGTATCAATTTCGGCATCCACGTTTTTGTACGTAATATGCGATCTGCGTATCTTTTTTATAAATATAATTTCTTGTTGCCGTTGAATTTGACGATGAATTTGAAACTTTATTCTCAAATAGATCGATATCGATCTTTATTTGCTAACGCAAAGGAAAGGAAGACTATTCTGTCGAGTAATATTTTTTATTTATATTCGGCACCGTTTTATATGTTACATTTGCTCGTAAAAAAAAAACAGGAAACAAATACTCTTTGATGCGTACTTTTAGTTAAAACTCGTATTATAATGTTTTATTTTGTTCTGCAAAAGGAAAATTCATTTGACGTGTAATTTGAATTTGAACCGTTCGTATGACGATTTCAGTTTTTCAATATTACATTCGATGCAACGGTCTCATATTAGTTTTCCATTTGTCAATAAAAGCTAACGAACAAAGAGCCTCCTAACACGACGAAACATTTTTGTCTCCTGTCGAGTATTAATTAAGAGCACCGTTGGCCGAGAAATCATCTCGAAGGCAGGGCTTCCAACCGTCAAGATGGAGGTACGTCAGGAAAATGTATTTCCAGATAAATAAAAAATTCCATCACGGGTCGGAAATGATCCAGCTCCGCCTTTTGCCTCGCTCCCGACATTCCCGCCGTCTGTCAGTGGAGACACTAACACCGGCAAACCGGAGGGGAAGCTTTTCACACGGTGGGCCAACTTTTAATCTACACAGTCGTCCACCCCAGCAACGCCGTAGGAGCAGCGACTTCCCTGCCTTCCTTTACTGTCACAAAAGGTTAAAAACGTAATAGATGCGAATCGTCAGGAAATTGCGAGTCCGGTCTGAGGGATAAAAGGGAACGGCGACTAGGAGACTAGCCAAAGACAACGTTCCACGGCGATTCGTCCTCGCGAATTGCATTTTTATGGGCCCTCCGCGAGCATCCGTTTTCTCGATGCCGGGCCAGTTAATAAATCGAGCTTTGTCCTCCGTCCAGGATTAGATTCGCGGCACTCGGGTCTCCGGCGTTTTCAACACACGAATCACTCGACGGGAAAGCCAGCCGGCCGCCAGACGAATGAAAATCTTAGGGATCGACGTGCTTCGTTGGCTTCCTTATCCATTCCCGCTTCGATTGCGACCGATAAATGCCATTCGTCGGAACGAACGATCGTCTCGAGACGCGGCGTGGATAAATTGGCGTGAATTGCTTAGCATGCTCGAGGAAGAGTATCGGCTTGTCTTGTCGGCTGACAAAGAATCGAGAAACGAGTGCGCAAATGGCTATAATAGCGTACACCCATCCGTACGTAATCGGATACCGATGTACCCTTGTTGTTTTTAAAAAAAGTAGATAACGATTTTGCAGATTTTGCGAACAATGATTTAATACGTTGCACATGTTCATATTAGGTCTACCGGAAAGTTCTGGCCGTTTTTGAATTGAAATATAACAGAATTTTCATACATTTGATAATATTTATTGTAGAATATACTTTCCATCGTTACTTATGACTTCTTGCCAGCGCAATGGCAACTTGTAAATGCCATTTTTAAAAAATGATTTATTTTTAGAGGCGAAGAACTCAACTAGTGCTTGGTTGACATCAGCTTCAGTTTTGAATTTTTTTTCCTGTAAAAAGTTTTGCAAAGAGAGAAACAAGTGATAATCGGAGGGTGCTAAGTCTGGGGAGTATGGTGGATGTGACAGAATTTCCCAGCCTAGCTCTGCGATTTTCTGATGAGTCGCCAAAGCAGCACGTGGTCTGGCATTATCATCGGTAGCCATGTTTTTATGATCGCGTCTCGCTTAATAATGACATGAGACATCTTTGTTTCAGTTTATTTAGGAGAGTACATGTGTGTAAATGCAATGATAAAGAGAGATAGTCATATATGTCTCAAATCAACATGTGCATATGAATTGAAACTTGAAGTGACACTATCGGACAGAACTTTCCGGTAGACCTAACATGTAATTTGCCATTAAGCCCTTCCTCTTTATTCGAGGACTATAGTCTTCCTGATTTTGAAGATGCTCTATCACGAAAATCACCTACAAGTTGTTCCACCAATTTCCGGACAAACATAAAATGTGACATGGGCTTCTTGTTTTCTCTTCTAACTTTCCACCATTTGCATGATTTTTTCATAAAACAATATAAACAATATAAACATTATATAATATTGGTTAGCCTCATCGACACCTCCCATATTTAAACTGTAATTTATAATAACTTTTGGTTTGCTAATGTTGACGGTGCTACTTCCTTTTAATCTTCTTTGTATAGTTTTCATATCCGAGGTATCGTAGCTAATATTAATAAAACATCACCTGATCGATAGGCAGCAGTATTATTATTTTTTGTTACAACTAATTTTTTAATCACATCTGGAATATATTTTCTGTTTGTTTGAATGGTACCGGTTAAATAGCGTCTTAGTTTTAAATATCGATCATTTTCAATGCATACACTTAATAATATAATATAAGTATGGTTCTTTGCTGTGAAATTGACTGTGAGCAGACATACGATTGCAACGGTAAAATAGCTTTGGCGGCTGAAAGTAGACAAAACGAATCCGAGATTAAGTAATAACTTCTTTATACAGAGTATAAAGTATTCGATTAGAGTATTAGAGTATTAGATTTGCACGTTTTCTACAACGTGTGAAATGATGTATTAGGTAATCGATGTAAATTATTATTTACTAGATTGTATACGTTTATATACTAATTTGAAAAAATTAAGATTAAATAACGACCTCTATATATTTTTAACATTTTCTGCAATGTATGAAATGACGTATGCATAGTAGATTAGTACTCGTGATTACGTTTTTGTCTTCCATCGTTCGATAGTACTGAATCGATACATTAAGATTGATGCAATACAAAATTTGTATGCATTATACAGGGTGATCCACGCAATTGTTTTAATTAATAGCTCCGTTATTAATGCATTTACGAGAAAACGCCGAAAAAGAAAAATAAATGGTATGAAGAGCATTATATCTGTAGGCCCGTAGATTCTTTTTAAGAGAATCAGTGCATGTACAATTAAGAATTGCATCATTTCTTTCAATGCTCCAACTAAAAATGATTTGTTAATAATAGTAAGAATAAAAAGAAACATAACGAACAAATTAACTAAATAAACTGATAGTAAAGATGTAAGAAACAAAAATGAGACAAAATCAAAAATTGAGGACACTCTGTGTGTCATTTGACTTGAATCATTTTAGAATTAATTTTTGCATTATCCACAGTGTCTGTTAATTTCAAACAAAATTGATTCATATACGCAGGTATATAACTAATATTTTGTGTAATAAAAATTTAAACGGGTATCAACCTGTCTGGAAAGCAATATCAAATTGTACATCGATACATTTTGCGATCACTTAGAAAACATTTTATAGTTTATGTTGTACATTCCTCTTCAAAAGTATTAAGACACTCACAGTAAATTAAATAAACTCGAGAAACCGATAGGAAATTGTTATAATTTTTTCCCTTTATTTCAAAGTTAATTGTATGAAACTGTAACAAGTACATATATAATAAAAATAAAGTCAATCTTATAAAAGAAAATTATATTTTCTTTTTGTCGATATATCCACCGCGTGTTTTAATTATTTCTTGGACTATCTCCGGCATCCGTTTCATTGGTTTGTCTACTATTTCTGATAGTTTTTAGTTCCATGCATGCTGTTGTATGTTCCACATATTTCGAAAACATGTCATACGAAATGAATAACGTAACAAAATACAATTAATCGATAATCTAATTGCATAATTTAACGAACACTTCTAACTAAGGGCATAATTTAATAAACACTTTTAACTTAATATGTACTCCCGACAATGCGATGCCATAAAACTTAATATTAAACATAAAACATTACCTAAACTGGTTGAAAAATTAAATTTATACTAAATCAGCAGGTGTCTTAATACTTTTTGAGAGGGGTGTATGTATTTATCCAAACCGTCTTTTACAATATGTAAAAACGAAGGCTCAAAGTATATTTCAGTATTTCTTTATTAAGTAATTAGCTCAAATAAACATTGTTTTATTCAAAAAGTGAAAAATATATGAACTTACCCTAGTCTCCGCCACTCACCCTTCGTTCCCTGTTCCCGAGTGAGGATTTTCATACAGAACCGCCCCGTTTGCAGCACCACCGATCAAACCACACCCTGTACGTTTTTAGTATTCTGTAACCGAGCTGGCGAAGCCGCCCCTCAGTCATTCGCGGGTTAATTTCTCGTAAAAGCACGCGCCTTGACAAGGCTCGTTCGCCATTCGATCAGCACGGTAATAAAGATTCAACGTCCCGCGTCGAAATTTATGGTTAACCGGTTCCCAGTAAAAGGATTCTGCAATTTCGCGTCCCTCCGGTCTTCCGTTAGACACGATCCCGTCTCCGCTTTTCACCTGGACCGATATTAGAAACGGAAAAGTTAAGGACGAACTCCATAAATCCTAGTTTTCCCGATCGATTTTCATCGAGACGCTCGATCCCGCGACGCCTTCGCGAAAGTTTCGCGAAGCCGGGAAAACCGATGCTTTCGAATCGAAGGACACGCGCTCCCAAGACTCCCTCCCTCCGTTTACGGCACCCCGAGCGTCCCTGGGAAAGAACTCGGGAACCAAGGGATCTTTGGCAGCTGATGTTATCGCGTTCTCCCGCTCGAGACACCGAAACTTTCTCGTTCTAGAGGGAATTAATCTCCTTCCTGTTTTCCAGTCGCTCACCCGCGATCCGCCGTCGTGTTCAGCCAACTTGTTCTTTTTTTTTCCTTCTATCAAATTTCTTTGAGCTCGATTTCGCGGAACAGAGTTCTCGCTTTAACGCCCGCCAAACGTTTCCTGGTTCCACGTGTTTACGCTGGAGTGGTCCTTATTTTTCGAATTTCTATTTTCTCTGGACATACCTGAATTGTGATACGATCATATTCACGATCACATTTTGAGCATGTTAACGATTTCATTTTCTCAAACATAATTGATTTTTCTTATTCTTTTACTTAACGCTAGATTTACGGAGCACAAAAAACAGCTGTTTTATATTAGTTTATGAAAGTAACAATAAGACCATTTATTCTGATTTCTCTAACAAGTGTTATTGTAACATTTGCCGTAAGTAACGTATAAATTGAATAAATAACTCATAAATGTATCTTTACCACACACACATACACACACACACACACACACACACACATATGAATAATGGTAAATTAAAAAATTGGTGGGTTCATTCAACATTTTGACGGGTTCCGTAAATTTAGTGCTAATGTCGCATCTGCTTAATAGTAATTAGCAACCACTTGCGGGATTACAGTTGTAGAGTTACATATAAATGTAATATATGTATACAATAGCTTTTACGTTAAATTATCTGTAGTAAACACTATGTCAGCAACATTATCTTCTTCGTGTGTGTGTGTGTGTGTGTGTGTGTGTGTGTGTGTGTGTGTGTGTGTGTGTGTGTGTAGATTCCTTAAGTTACTATACTGGGTGTCCCAAAAATATGCTACTTCCCAGAAATGTGGGTCATTTGAAATTACTTTTTCCTTAGCGCAAATGCAAGTCGCGACTTTGTTCACAAGTTATTAATTAAAAACACTGACCAATAAGAGGCGAGCTTGGCTTACGCGTGGCGGCCGAGCCAACGAGCGGACGAAGCCGAGTTTCGCTCATTGTCTCGGCAGCTACGCACCAACTGATCTCGCCTCTTATTGGTCAGGGTGTTTCGTTAATAACTTGTAAATAAAGCTGCGGATTGCATTTTCGCTAAGGAAAAAGTTACTTCAAATGACCTCAGGAACCCCTCATTTGCCCGGAAGTAACATAATTTTGAGATACCCTGTATAGAGGTTTTCTTTTTCAATTTTTAAGTCAAACATAATATATATAAAGAAATACAATATATATTGTATTTCTTTATTTTAGAAATATTTATTATTTTCAATTTTCAAGTCAAACATAATTGTATTTCGTTATTTTAGAATCATTCTAACAAAAGGCGACATCTTAGACGAATACATGTGCAAATAATATGAAATCGAAATAAAACATACACAATCTTAAATTTGATTTACCATTAATTAGAGCGTTACCGGAAGAATATGGGACACTTATTTTTTTTTAAATATTAGTTGTTATCCATGTTGAAAAAGGGAACACATCCTTTAACACTTTGCGAAACCATTCCAACTGTAAATGAAAATATGTCTTTCCGATCTACAATATTTCCATTTTATATGTCTTGCAATAGTGTATTTTGTGCATGCGAAATTGAGTATTGTAACAGACTCATACGACAATTACACTTTCAACAGTTTTTTAAAATATAAACTTTGATAATGTGAAAATTGTTTTGAAACGTGATAAATGGACTGCGGATTTTATGCATTTGTGATGAAAATGACTGGAAAAAATAGCAAAATATTCTTCAGATAAATTAAATAACTTCTGAAAAATTTAATGACATTGCTATTTTCTCCTCAGTTTTTATTAAAACTCTCAAAAGAAGAAATCAATTTTTATTTCACTTCCGTTTCTTACTATTGAATTAATACGTTTTTAAGATCATAATGATCCGGAGTCTAGTGATTAAACAATTTTCAGTGGTGCCTCAAGGTCACCACTTGAGTGAAAAAGGTAAAATTTAGGCTGCTTTCACCTTTTCAACATATGTGTATGATGACCGATAAAAAAGATATCTAACGAATATTTTGATTTAATGTCTTTATTTTTATTTAACGTTTTTATTTTGATCTCAATGTGCTGCGTTTAGTAATGAATCAAATTCGGAAATGTTGTGTATCTTTCTAGAAGCGACGCAGAAAGCTTAAAAACGTTTAATAATATTTCTAAAATAACGAAATACAATTACGATCGTAATTGAAATCATTGGAACGTTTAAACTTAAACGCAAACGCAACATGGTTTTCCGGTGTCCGATTGCCTCGAAACTTGACACACATTATTTTCTCGATATGTATCACAATTTACGAGTGACGAAACCAAAGAATCGTCAAAATATATTTTTGATCCCGGCAGCTAAGGGCCACTCTATTGTTCACATCCAGGCTCCGCGGCATTTTTATGAATCAGTTGGTCAGCAGGTGTGTATGGAGCATCGAATTCGAGGAACGTTACCGACTCTCTTCTTTTTTCCCTCTTTTTTTGTGGGGGTAGTTTGACGGTCGGGGTGGCGGCGGAGAATTTATTCGGAAATCGATTGTTCGCGGTTTATGGATTCCGGTAATAGAGGAAGCATGGGAATTGTTTTTGATCGGTTCTTGATTTCGGGTCTGGAATCGTCGTACCGATAATTGTGGAATTGTTTTAGGAGGGAAACGGGCGAAAATTGTCGCCTTTGTTTCACCGTTGTGCTGTTTGTGAAAAGTTTCGAGCTTTTTCTGTTTTGTTCTTTTGTCGGCCTGGTGACTTTTACGAGGAAAATAAAGCTTTCGAGGGATATTGTGTTGAGTTAGACGGTTCGATGAGGACTGGCGATCGTCCTTTGTCGAGTAGGTGAATGGTGGACAAGTTTTCAAGTTCAAATAATGATTGGCCATGTGGACGGAACCGTGCATTCCTATTGTATTCGATAATATTAATATCCTGGATTTGAATCGAATGTAGTTAAAATTTTTTTGTACAAAAGCAGATGAAAATTAGTGGCACCACATACTCTCAACATAGTCGCTTTTAAAAAATGTCGTCTCAAAAACGTGGAAGTTCCTTAATTAGTATGAATATAGTCGATTACTATGAATCGTAGTATGAGTCGGTAATTAAAAAAGTGGCGACACTTAGAAATTCGATTATCAACTTTTGCATGTTTTGTTAAACTTCGGAGAAAACAAAAATAGAAAAATAGAAAAAAAATGTTGATAAAATAGGTTTTCAGGTATCATAGACGCCGTTTCGAAAAAACATAGTTTCGAGAAGAATGCTTTTAAAGGACAATTTGGGAAGAGGAGATACGATTATTCGAGCCTTGCGTCTTGTTTTTATAGTTCTTGAACTCGGTAAATATTAAAATGAGCTAAAACGCTGGAATAATCGTATCTCTTTTTCCCAAATTGCCATTTTTGTGCAGAATTTGAGTCCAAATTAAAGAGAATTTACTGTATATCCTTCAGGAATATGGAAAAATAAAAATTGATTTTTTCAAAAGTTCACACTAGAATACCTTCTTAAGCTATTTCACAGTCGACGCATATAACAAATTTTTGTTTTGTTTTTATTATTATAAACATACCTGTAGATACACTGTAGACACGCTGTAGCGATTTCAGTGTACAGTAGCACATGTTAATAAGGCAACAAGAAAGTAATATAGTATTCTCGCCGAATTATCGAGTACAGCAGAAATGGCAACAAAGCGTAACTGGGTTAGTTTGCATACGTGCATCTCTCACAATTAAACTAATTGTTTATTTGCGATGAAAATCTCGCTAATGACGATAGCCATCAGGCTTGGCATGATACCAAACATCGGGCTCCAACAGGTTAAAGTGACACCTAAGAGATCTGGAGCAATTATTACGCTCGTAACTCTCGTAATTGTGTCTGACTCGTGGCGCACTTATACTACTTATTGGATATGACGTTCCTAATGGATGCACCGATCACTTTGCATGATTGCTACATTCGCCTGATGGCTTCTTTGCGTCTTTATTACCATTTGTTTGCATAGTATACGTGTCTTATTAACTTAATTGGTTCACGCTCGTAACTTATTTGTTTCAAGTTCCCAAAAAAAAATCAAGGGAAATGACAAGGACGTGATCAGTGAGAGACAAGTAATTTGCCAAACATTGTGACTTATCCTGTCTAAATAAAGCATAGTGGAGACTCTTTTATCCGAACATTTATTATTACAATATTTTAGTATCCCCCCAAACGTTCTAAAATATTTAAGTATTGTATTATTTAGATATATTATCACCTAATACAGACTTAGAATGATATCTGTTTATAATGGAATGCTTTGGTATCAGGATATTACGAAAATAAATGTTCGGATAAGAAATGCTCTGCTGTACTAATATCTAATTTATTTATTAGGTCTACCGGAAAGTTCTGTCCGATAGTGTCACTTCAAGTTTCAATTCATATGCACATGTTGATTTGAGACATATATGACTATCTCTCTTTATCATTGCATTTACACACATGTACTCTCCTAAATAAACTGAAACAAAGATGTCTCATGTCGTTATTAAGCGAGACGCGATCGTGAAAACATGGCTACCGATGATAATGCCAGACCACATGCTGCTTTGGCGACTCGTCAGAAAATCGCAGAGCTAGGCTGGGAAATTCTGTCACATCTACCATACTCCCCAGACCTAGCACCCTCCGATTATCACTTGTTTCTCTCTTTGCAAAACTTTTTACAGGAAAAAAATTCCAAACTGAAGCTGATGTCAACCAAGCACCAGTTGAGTTCTTCGCCTCTAAAAATAAATCATTTTTTAAAAATGGCATTTACAAGTTGCCATCACGCTGGCAAGAAGTCATAAGTAACGATGGAAAGTATATTCTACAATAATTATTATTAAATGTATGAAAATTGTGTTATATTTCAATTCAAAAACGGACAGAACTTTCCGGTAGACCTAATATATTACTTCTGTTATAAAAGAAAGCAGGGTATTTATTATGACGTACATATTTTGATACATTCATAGTAAGAATGTATGTCAGTAGATGTAATTATTCATACTATGGAGTATTGTGTAGACATTTTGATTACATTTGGCTATGTTTTTATACGAACAATTTAGTGATCCTTTAAGGCTTTGTACTTGTGGAATTTTCTCTGATCACCTAGCAAAATCTCGAACGTATTTATTAGCGAAGTAGCGAATTAACGCTTTAAAAAATATAAAGTAATAGAACGCTGAATCTGTTTCAATAAAACATAAAAGATTGCATTGATACACATATTATCGTTCATATCGAAATTGCCATAAGTATCAGCAATTTTATTGTCTACTCAGGAGGGATATCCAACTGCAAAAGATTAGTTCGATCTTCTTGTTTTATAAAAACAACAAGGATCTCCGAGTAAATAAATTCTTTACAATCTCAATAAATGCATCAAGATACGCATCTTTACGATTTTGGTAAGAAACGCGTCATTGCAATTTGCAGCGAAGAATGCATCGTTACAACCGCATTTAGAAACGCAGCTATACAATTGCATCAAGAAATGCATTATTACAAGTGCATCAAGAAAAGTATCCCACAAATTGCATCAATAAATGCATCCTTACGATCTAAGGAATTACGATTTTCCGCAATTCTATCGTTAATAAGCGAGAAACGAATCCGCTTAGTTTTTGGTTCGCCGAACCGTTCCCGAATTCGCAAATTCGCATAAACATCGGTGCTCATCGCGAGCATGCAAGCACGCAACAGTCGTCAACTTCGTTCCCGGTTTCAGGATGCATAATTACGTCCAACGCATGACGTACCCGTGCTACTTACCGTGAAAGTTTTCGCAAACATCGAACCGCTTAGAAGCCTCCCCCGCTCTGCCTCCCCGCACTTTGATGTCAACTCGCGTATTACGAAGGAAGCCTCGAATAACTATCCTAAATTCTCAGCGACGAAATCCGCATAAATTTCGGGGGAAACGGCGGCGGGCCCGACAGTTGAACGGATCGCGCTGGTTCGACGGAATCTTTGCCACGCGATGGCTATGAACTTTTGCTTTATTTGTCGGCCGAGCTAATAAAGCTTTCAAACGGCTATAGAAATGCCCAGGTAGCCCGAGTGCACTTGCGAATTGCCGGAACGGCGCCATTAGTTTTGCCTTTCCAATCAGGAAAATGGGAATTTTCGAAATATCCTGCGCCCCTCCGCTGAAACCGATACTTGCGACGCACGGGTAATTTCATTTTATTTCATCGAATTGAAAGCCGCTGCGACGTCGTTATTCTCTGATTCGGATTCCCGGATCCGGCGATGTTTATTGTGCTGTGATTTCGCGTTACAATGGTCGGCACTTGTCACCTGGGAGTGAACACCTGGAACCATAAACGCGTCTATGAGACGGTAAATCGACTAGCGAGTGCACGATTATTTAACAACTGAACATACGAATCTTCTGTTGCTTTCTAAGGTGACTGCGGATTATTGTGCAAAATAAAGTACGCTCGTTCTTTGATTTACGCGACACTTGTTTCACACGGGAATTATAACACTATTTACACGGTATCTTTTATAAACGATATTGAATCAGCTAACAAGTTGGAAACATTCGAAGAGCCTCCAAATTTCAAATGTTGCAGCGCGTATCGGTAAATTTATAAAATCTTAGTGGGAGGAGATGTTGAGAAAAATTCACGCGAAAGAATTTACATCAACGATGAAAACGAAGTCGAACTTTTAAATATTTTAAGCGATCAAGATTATACGAGTTTATGTGGCAATTAAAAGGAGAATGTTGATTACGATAGCGACGCCGAAATTAAATCTACTTTTGTTTTCTGAAACGTCGGAATTATTTTTTGTTAAGCTGTGTGAAATTAATATCTCGTAACATGACGACCTTAAATAACTCATAAAATATTTGTTGTACGAAAAAGTGCTTCAGATAGAAGTTGCATGATTTCTAGGGGGGACATGTAGTATTTCAATCAGTTTTATGTTATTTTGTTTTTTTTTATCAAGATGCGAAAGCCACCTTCTATTTCATAAATTGAATAGTTAAAATTTCTTCCCAAATTCATATAAAGCGTGTTGGATTCTGTATAAAAAAGTATTACTCCAAATGGAGTCTAAAATATATATATATAGTTAATGAGATATTAGCATAAAATAAGTTTTATTTTCAGCGATGTTCGAACTGCCATTCGTTGCAATCAATACAATTACGTAATCTTATTATTAGAGAACGACAAACATTTTTCAGAGTTTCTGTTGCTATTGCAGAACATGCCCGACTAATACGTTGTTCCCTACGTTGTTTCCTCACATATGTAGTATCTAGGACTGTGTTTACCAATACTAATCGGTTGCTCGTAAGCAAAGTTCTCTGACTACGTTGTGTTAACAGTCACGTTTCGCTATTATCTCGGTAATTATGTACAGTGACTCGCATTAATATTCGGACACCATATTGTTAGAAGAATTATTGCTCCTTTTTATTGTCTAAGATAGTATTATTGAATCAATTGTTTTCTCGTATAATAAAGCACTTCTTAAAGTAGAAACATAAAGTTTGTTTATTTATTCCACATGGTTTTTTGTATAATAAACGATAAACAAGATTGTGACAAAATTCGACGTCGCAAAAATATTCGGAGAGTGAATGAATTACATTAATTTTATATAAAATGAAAATCTTTTTAAGCATGTTATCATAGTATTAATATTTTTATCGGTTAACCCTTTTGTTTTACTACTTTATGTAATCGCTTGGGCATGTTACAGATGACTTTATTTAAATAATCCGGCGAAATCCGTTTCCATTCGTCTAACAAACGTTGTTTTGTCTTTGTTGTTGTCTTTGTAGGTGTTGTACGAATTTTGCGGTCCAATTGATGCCATAAATTTTCAGTTGGATTTAAATCAGGCGATTGAGAAGGACAATTGTTTAATAAATATTCCTGTACAATTCTGGTCTTGTGTTTAGGATCACTGCCCTGATAAAACTTAAAACTGTACGTATACCCATATTTATAGCACTTGTAATTACATTTTTTTTTAGAAATATCCAAATACTTCATTTTGTCCATAATACCATCAATAAAAACTAGTTCACCTACACCTACAGACGAGATCCCACTATAACTATAACCCCACACTATTACACTCCTACCACCGCGTTTCACTGTCGGTCTTAAATTTGAAATGTTTAATTCTGTATTTACTTTACGCCACACCATTTTTTAACTGTTGGATCTGTAAAGATTAAATTTGTTTTCATCCGAAAATATTACATCTTTCCGCTATCAGTTGTCTTTGTAAAAATATTCTTCTTCAAATTTGCAAAACAAAAAAGGCTCTTCAGGCAAAACAAAAAAAAAGTATCTTAGATCCCGTTTGGTGTAATACTTTCTTATGTAGAATTCAATGCTTTATCCGAATTCAAAAAATTGAATAACCTTCAATCTTCTTTTATCTGAAACATTTTTTTGTACAACAAATGTTTAATATTATAATTATTATATTATAAAAAATATATTGTATATTTCTAAAACTTAATCTAGCTTTTATTTCTAATATTTTTTCGTTTCTACTTACAGACTCTATTTACGCGATTTTCATTCACGTAAAACAAATCCGTGTGGAACGAATACTTCGCATACATTGATGGATTGGTGTACCTTTATCTAATAATAATTTCAATAAATTAGAAAAAAATAACAAAATTCTTGAACTTCTCGCATGACTTTTATATTCTCTGTTTCATTTATCCATTTTTGCTACAAATGCATAAAATTCGCAGTCTATTTACAAGAACGTCGAGATTAAATTTATTCAGATCTCTCCTAATCTCAACAGTCTTAAAATGAAAAATGTGAAATCATACTCGAGAGTGGTAACAAATTAATATAATATTTAATACAGTATTTTTATTTTAAATGCTTAATTTGTCATAAAGCATTAACGAATATTTAAGTCGAATTTGTTCCAATTCGAATTCGCGTTTCAAATGTGTTGAGAAATATATCGTTCGTTAACTGTTCGAACAGCGTTGTGAAGTTTGATTTTTATCATTGGCATAATTGGCAAAAATTTATAATGTAAATTATAATCATAATTATAGAACGGAAACGAAAAAAATTGAACGAAAAATTTATTTATACGTTTGCCGTAAAACGTAAAAGGAAAAGTTGGATCGAAAATATGGTCGACAGAATGTATTACATCGTTCGGTGTGCATATGCTATTATTGCATATTGACTGCATCGCATTTTAACCGATTCACAACTCGTTAACGCGACTCTTTCATCTTTCCAGTTTCTTTCCTACGAGACTAATTGCTCGTAATGTTTCATTTGTTTTCATTTCGACGAAGCAACAATTACGAAACAAATTGTAAAATATATTTGAATTTTTGGCAGCAATTTTCGGGCTATAAAATACGCGACATATATTCATTTTGATTTGACGACCGGTCATAGCGCTTAATACACCATTTCGCGGGTCGCATGTTATCGGCTTTGAAAATTTATTCGACCATTTACGAATCGCGGAGGCGTTTAAAAAATTGTTCATCCGGGGACCTTAATAGGGCCGATACGAGGAATTGAAATCAGCGTGCCGGCATAAATTGAAGCACCGATTACGCTGTTCGATAAATTTAAATTATCGATAGTACTCGTCGCGGTGTTTTACGGGTCCGTAGATATTCGCATTTTTATGAGCCGGCACCGTTCACCGGCGTTACATTACCGTCGCTAATTTCACGGCATCGATTTTAATTCTGCAAATACAACGCCGTGTAACGCGCGCACATCAAAGCAAACCAGCGGAATTACGTTACACCGGAATCGCATCGTGCTTTTCCAATTAATAACCGGAAAAACTCGACGAGACCGATTTCCTCCGAAAATCTGGGGACTAACAGTTACGATTCGGGGATCGGCTTTTTTTTGCATTTCCGATACAAGTTTCCCATTTGAGATTTCACACTTCGACTATCGCGTCGCTCGTATATGGGTTCCGGAATTGTTTACCGAAATTTGTAAATTGTTGGAATATGTTGGATATAAAATATTGTAATTGTTGGATATAAATGTATTGTAATCATAGTGGCGTAAGTCGCATTTCCGTAATTGTGAGAAACAAGAAGCTTGTTAAAGCTAAGTTAATTTATAGTAGCATTATAATTCATTTCGCTTGTCTTTTTAACATTTTGGCATGTATACATATATTACACTTTAAGAGAAGTCAAAATTTTTGAAAATGTCATTTTATATTCTGCAATTTCACGGTATAAACGATACCTGCGTTATCCCTTTCGTATCATACAACGGGCGACGCCCAGCCGTCACGTTATTTATGAGTTGTTTATGACAATTTTTTCTCGTACTAATTTTCATCTGCGCGTAATGAACAGTCTTTGTTATTTATATGTTTTCTCCAAAAATATTGGGAATGGTATTTGGAAGAATTGTGTAGCATACTTACTCATAATGGGGCTTACAGCCAAAAAATGGGAGCATTTTCTTGATCGCATCTAATCACCCTGAAAAAGACGTTCTTCAAGAATATATTATGCGGGTCATAAATTCGAATTTATATTGGCTAATTTTTAATAAGTAATAAATATAAGTAATAAATATAATAAAAAAGTAATAATAATAAATAAGTAATTAAAATCAATGTCCAGGCTGATTACGAAAGGATAAGCTTCCATGTATTTGCTTTACGCGCTGTTTTTAGAATTTATTGAAATAGATCAAACCAGTCAAACATTTTTCTTTTTATAAATTTATTATAAATTTAGTCGTGAAGAAGCAATGACGACAAAAAAATCTACGTGTATACCGACCTTTCCAAACGATGTATTGACAAATTATTTTATATTACATTTCAGAACTCTAATTTCCATTCGTTCGTAATTATTTTGTCTCTGTACTGCAGTATTGACTGTGGATATACATATATACGAACCAAAAACAATTCCATTGTTTAAAAGAAATTAAATATGTTTTAATAAAAACATATTCGGCGGTGAAATTCAACAAAAGTACGTTCCTTTATAATTGATGCAGATATGAATATACGTTTGTTTGAAAATTATTGAATAAAATCACTTGCTCCTTTATATATTACAGTAAAAATTTCTCAATGTTTTAAAAAATGTAATTAATCAACGAAAAAACGTTACATAAATATTACAAAACCAGCTCTGTACTTATATTTTCGAGTAGCTACATAAAGTGGCCACTTTCTAAAATTACGTTGCTTTATAATTATTAAAAATATGCAATAACCTTCGATGAAAATGATTAAATAAAATGATTTATTCCTCCATAGGTTGGGATGAAAACTTCACAAGATTGTAGAAAATGGAATTAAACAATGAAAAGTCGTAAAAATGTCCACACGCTTATTAAAACAATATAACTTTTCTAAAACTGGTCTAAATGAATTGAATTTATTTGGAAATGTTAGAGGGATTCACTGTACAATGCCTAAAATACTTTTTTTTTTAAATTTTGCTATTGGAGTAAAAAAGATGTAGAAAAACTCTCGTTTTTTCACTTTTTTATCTGAGCCTATAATGAATATTTATAAAATGCGTTTTATAATCGGTTGATGCATAGACAATCTACAGTCACTGGAAGTTGTAAAAATTACCTGTCTCTGACTGGAATGCATGAAAAATTGCGATTTTCGCGATCTTTAATTGTTTACAGCACATGTTAAGGTCAACCGGTTACAATGAAATTTTCAGCGTGCATATAAGTTACCGAGATCTAAAAGAATGCTTTCTTCACATTTTCATTATAGGCTCAGATAAAAAAGGTAAAAAAGGTGAGTCCTTTGCATTTTATTTTATCCCAAGTAATAGCAAAGTTAGAGAAAAGTTATTGCACGGTGAACTAGTCGCGCTAACATTTACAGAAAAATACAAGTCGTTCAAACCAGTTTTGAAAAAGTTATACCGTTTTAAAAGGTACATATGTGGACACTTACCGTAACTAATAACCCTTATCACTCCAAGAATTTTACAATTTGTAGCCAATTCCAGACAAATTAAAAATAATAAAATTAAATTTAATAAATTTGAAAATGACAGCAGATATTTCCACAGGTATGCTGGCTTACAGTGATCTAAACGCAATAATCATAAAATTGCGAAATTCTGGCAGTGACACTGCCGGTTTGGAGTAGAACGCTGGCTAAAGCTTGGCAGTACAGTAATTTCTCCCTAATTCGCGCTCAGATTGCGCACAAAAATGGACAATTTGGAAACAGGAGATACGATTATTCGAGCCTTGCGGCTCGTTTTTATAATTATCGATTGTCAACAACTGTAAAAACTAGATGCAAAGCCTCGAATAATCGTATCTCCTCTTCCCAAATTGTCCATTTTTGTGCACAATTTGAGCACGAATTAGGGAGAAATTACTGTATTACTGCCATTTGGAGCGATAAGGGTTAAAAAGTAACTTTCTATTTATATTTTATATTAATCGTTTAAATTAGTCGGTTTTATAAACGTAAGCTTGCGAAATACAAGCAGCAGAAAACTCCGAGGGCAAAAACGAAATTCCACGGTCTTATTCGCCGGCTGATCGAACCTATTACTATTCTTCGGAGGGGGTGCACACTCTCGCTGTCGAGAACAGCGGTCTAATTTCATGGCAAACGTAATACCTTCCGCTAGGTTAACCGTATATTTCGCAGGTCCCCTTCTCTCGTACGATACCCCCGTGACGGGGGAACGACGGCAGGGGGAAACCGTAAAAACCCAGAGCAGGGTAACAACCCCGAAAACGTGACCCTTGATACTTAATCGGGGGTGAATTTCGGCGATGTTACTCTCCCGAAAAGGAACATCTGAACGTCCGCGACAGCTGAGCGCAAAAACTGCTGAGGAATACGTGGAATTCTTGATCGCCTCGCGAACAAAAAGTATGATCTCGGTTCTGAGGGTGTCGGAAAACGTGGTAGCAAGAAACAAGCCGCTAACGAGCATCGTTCCGCATTTATATGGTAGAAAATGTAAAGAATTTGTTGTCGTCAAATTAGTTTTACAAGAGCAAAGAAGGAAAAACGGATGCTCGGTAATCATCTTGGACGCAGAACTTAAATTTAAACTGCGAAACATTTAGACAATTTTCTCAAATGAAATAATTGCTATTAACCCTCTTAGGCACGGCCGGCTGTTACCCTGTTCGGCAGAGTTTGACGCGAATTGCCCGTAAACAATGCAGCACTGCAATGTGTGACGGGTAATGCTGTTCACTGCGCGAACACATTAGAATGAAGTTTTTGATAACCAAATTATCATTTTCCTTCAAGATATAATGCATACGCTTTAGCTGTAAGAATTCACTTTAATAATTCATAATGCAATTATATACTATAATACATAGTAATAGATATATTTTAATAGATCACATTCAATTGTATTATATTAAAATATATCTATTGAATATATCTATTATGAAGTTTTTGATAACAAAATTGTAACTTTTCTTAAAAATATAATGCATACGCTAAAACTTTAATAGTTTACTTATAAATTTTTTATTAGTTTACTAATACAATTAAGTATGCTAGTAATTAGTAATTAATAAGTAAATTATTAAAGTTATAGCGTATGCATTATATTTTTAAGAAAAATTACAATTTTGTTATCAAGAACTTCGTAATAGATATAGTCAATAGATATATTTTAATATAATACAATTAAGTGTGATATATTAAAATATATCTATTATTATGTATTATAATATTAATAATTATTTACTAATTACTAATACAATTAAATATGCTAGTAATTAGTAATTAATAAGTAAATTATTGAAGTTATAGCGTATGCATTATATTTTTAAGAAAAATTATAATTTTGTTATCAAAAACTTCATTCCAATATGCTCGCGTGGAGAAAAGCAACGAAAAGCAACAATTAATACCTGACACTGGCGTATCAAAAACAAAGACTGTCTGACTGAAATTCTGTCTGTATATTGCTAACACTGTTATAAAACGTTGCGAGGGCAAAAAAGTATGAAGCAAGACAAATAAAAAAGATCATTTAGTTCGAACGGTGAGCGAAGGAGTCAGTAGAGTGAGCCACTATAATGAGGAGCAAAAGTGACCAGACACCTTTTAAAACGGTTTAACTTTTTTTAAACTGGTCTAAAAGACTTGACTTTTTTTGTAACTGTTAGAGGACCTAGTTCACTATACAATAATTAAAATAACTTTTTTCTAATTTTGCTATTATGTGGAACAAAAAAATGTAAATAATTTTCGTTTTTTCACTTTTTTATTTCAGCCTATGATGAAAAGTTAAAAAATGCGTTTGATATTTCTCTGTAACTTATGTATATGTTGAAAATTTCATTGAAATCTGTCGTCGCGTAGTCGAGCTACAGCCTCTGAAACGTGCAACATTTACCTGAAATCCATGAAAGACTGAGATTTTCGTGATATTTAATTATTCACAGCTTATGTTTCGATTAACGGATTGCAATGAAATTTTTGGCACGAATATAAGTTACTGAGACGTGCAGTAAATTTTCATTTTTTAAATTTTCATTATAGGTTCAGATAAAAATGTGAAAAAACGAGAATTTTTCTTACACTGTTTTTAATTCGAAATAATAGCAAAATTAGAGAAAAAGGTATTGTAGTCATTATAGAGTTAACTAGTTCCCCTATCACTTACAAAAGAAGTCAAGTCATTTAGATCAGTTTTGAAAAAGTTACAGTTTTAAAAGGTGTGTGGTCACTTCTGCTTCTCACTGTATAGTGGCGCGTCGTAATATTAGATGACATCCGTAAAAGCCACTATAGTGGCACTTCGTACCTAAGAGGTTAAAAGAGCCCTAGAACCTATCAACAGCTCAACTCACAAATAATTTGCCATTTTCTCGGATTCAGAAAGTGCTTTAGTTGGATACCATCACGGAATTCCAAAAAGGAAAGACAAAAGGCTGAACGAATTGCCAAACAAGCAGTACATACAAATACACAAAACCTCTTAGAAATACAGTAAATTCTCTAGAATTATTCCTCAGCTTGTAAACAAAAATGGACAATTTGGGAAGAGGCGACACGATTATTCCAGGTTTTTTTTTATAGTCGTTGGCAATCGACGACTATAAAAACGAGTCGCGAGGCTCGAATAATCGTATCTCCTCTTCCCAAATCGTCCATTTTTGTTTCCAAGCTGAGGATCAATTACAGAGAATTTACTATAATTTTCCGTATCAAGACCGCAACAGTGAAATTAAGGAAAACTTAACACATATTCGTCCGCATGACGAAAATTCGTCATTTCGCAAACAATCACCAATAGCCAAATGACGAAAATTCGTCATTTGTATATTACAGGAAATAATTGATTCTTGTTCTTTTAATTCTAAATAAATTAAATTCTAATTTTTACCAAACAGAGATAATTCCAATACAGAACTGATTTCAGCTTCAGTTGCATCGCATAACGCTGAAGAAATATTAATTATTTATAAAATTAAATATTCGAAAATAATTTACTTCGTCTAATAAAAAAGAGGGTAATAACTTACTGTATCCAGTAATTCGTTTCAACTCTTTTGTGGATTTAATTTTTTTTTAACTTCAGAAAGCAAAAAAAAGTTACAAAATTAATATATAAAGACAAATTTGTTTTATATCATTTTCCAAAGATTTCACTGAAAGATATATGATTTTTAACAAGTTACGTTGTTTTTATATAGACCATATCATTTCTACAGATAGTGTTAGAAAATGCCGGCATTTTGTGAATGACGGTGCAAAAACATACCAGACGAATATGTGTTAAGAAACAATTGGAACCATAAACTGGCTTCAGTAATGCCCACAATATACAAATCAGATTTAACCGAATTCAGCATATACGACCAAGTGAAAATTTCCCGCATATTAATATTGGGTTGGCAACTAAGTAATTGCCGATTTGTTCAATGAAATAAAAAATTTGTTTAACTAGGAATGAAGTTTAATCTGTAATGTATTTTCCATTTTGTTCGATGACCTTTTGCCATCTCTCTGACAACTTGAAAATTCCACGCTCGTAGAAAGTCTGATCCTTTTCGGCCAAAAACTGAGTTAAGTGAGATTTTACAGCGTCATCATCATTAAAAGTTTGACCACGAAGGGAGTTATCCAGCGATCGAAACAAGTGGTAATCCGATGGCGCGAGATCAGGGCTATATGGTGGGTGTAACATCAATTCCCAAACAAATATCCATCAATTTTTGCCGAGTGGACAAAGACGTGTGCGGCCTAGCATTGTCCTGGTGGAAAATGACACCTTTACGATTGACCAATTCTGGTCGCTTTTCCTTGACCGCTGCATTCAATTTGTCCAGTTGCTAACATTCACGGATAATAAAAAATAACATAATAATAATACTAATAATTTTATAATATAACATTTACGGATATCATAAAAATGGGAGTGAGAGATATCTATAACTGAAATCGGCAATTACTTAGTTGCCAACCCAATAGATTATAGTAAAGAAACCCATTCATACCTAATAGCTGGAAACAATACACTAAAACTGCAATGAAAACCTCAGTATAAAACAAATTATTTTGGATTGTAATGACTTGCAACATAGCACGGATATATACAAAGTTAAGAATAATATCAATTACATAATGAACTCAAATGATGACATAAAGAATCTAATCTTATTTTTGAAAGACATTAATATAGAACTTAAAATTAAAAAAAAAAAAGAGGAAAACCGATCGATAGTCGTTCATAACCCGAGGTGTTAATGCGACTTTAAGCACGAAAAGAAAAGTTTTACTTCCCTTCTTGTAGAACATTGATTGCTGTCCGCCACAGGTGGCAAGTACTGGGGCGTCGTTAATTCATAATGTAAAAGTATTATTTAGTATAGCAAATTATTCAAAATGTAGCGTACGGGTTTCTAAAATTTTTATTAATTGTAGAAATAGCCGCAGATTGAAAAAAATAATCGTTTTTATCCAGAAAAATCAACTTCAAATGTGTATAAAAGATTAAATAATTGACATAATATTCTATTCAGAAGATCTCCATGATATTCAAAGTAAATCTGATGCATAGGTTCGGAGATTTCGTGGCGGCCAGGTTGAAAAATGTAGTTTCGAGAAAAACGTCGAAGAAGTTTCAAGATAACTTTTCTTTCCGGCGAAGGAAGATATTTTTAACTTTAGCTTCGGTCGCTAACTATTTCAAACTACATATTGCTTTGATATAACGTTAACACACTTGAAACTTTAAGAAAATAAGGAAAAGGTAATCGATTTTTTTTAATCGTTAGGGTGATGTCCCTCCTTAAATAATAACGATCAGAATTTGAAGTCTTTAAAAAAAAGTTACTTTGTTGTATCGATAAAATCATTTCGAAAAATTTGAAACGACAGCTGGGTTATTGGAGCTGGTTACTGTGGAATGACCAATTGCTGTGTCTTTGGTTTGTTCTCTAACATAATTAATTTTACTGAATTATTAAATTTTTTTTATGTCAAAATTATATTTAATTTTTGTTATATGTATATTAAATTTTAAATTAATATTTTCTATTAAGATAATATATATCATTAAATATTTTATAAAATATATTTCAATACATATATTTAATATATATAAATATATATTTTGTTAATATTTTATAAATAGAATTATATTAAATTTTTCTATTAAAAGATAAACAAACTGAAACAATTTAATAATTGACTTTATATTTATCGAATAAGACGTGTTAAATCTTTTTTATTCCTTCTTGTTGTTTATTCGTGAATGAAAAAAATCTAATACGTCTCATTCGATAAATATAAGAATTAATTATGTTCGAAAACAAACTAAAGGCACAGAATTTAGTTAGGCCACAGTAACCGGCTCCACTACCTTTCGATAAACTCGGAAAATATAAAGACGAGGCGAGGACGCAGCAATCTTTTCGGGTTCAACCGCGCGCTGTTAAAAGGGCGGAAATCGATTAACCGAGGCCATTAGGCAGCTAATTAAAAAAGCCTGCGCGCATTTAATAAAGAATAGATAAAGAGGCAATTTCCGGATCCCGGCGGTGCTGTTGATATTTCGAAGCGGCGGATGCACCTCGTGGGAGTATTGGAAGTACTATATTACCGAAACGCATCGCGCTGCCAATAATCCGCGTCGCTAATCAAAGCGATCTCCCGGAATAACCACGTGAAACGTCAGTCGACGGATGGGGAGAAATGGGCTTGCGCACCTGTTCGTACAGAGAAAACCGGCGCAACGCGGGGGTGGAAATTTCAGTGAGCCGAGATTCGAGACGCTTTTAAGGGGTCGGATCGGGCAATTTTCGGAGAAGGGAGAGAATTCGCGGGCGTCGACGCGCCAAGTAGAAACGTAATAGAAAGTTCCGCAATTAGAGGTTATAATTAAAGAGACTGGGGCGGAAGGGAGCGGTTTTCATCCGGCGAAGGAATCGGTGCGGGAAAAAATGGCCGGCGCGAAATTTTCTCGGGCTTTTTCATTGTACAGGAGCCGCGTTGTTTGGCTTTTATTAGCGCGGTCGTGGTTTAACTTCGTTTTAATCCGCCGCCTTTCCTGTCCGGGGCTCGTCATCCACCCTGGGAACACACTATCCAGATCCTCAACGATTGTTTCTCCAAATTAATCGGCTCAATTCGCCGCGGTCGATAACCGCGGCCTTGTAATCCGATGTAATTTTGCCGGGTATTATGCTGAACACTGTTGAAAATTGAGGGCTCGCGGTAATTAATGCTGATCCGAAAATTAACTCCTTCGCCGCGCTGTTTAATACAGTGACTCTCAAAACTGTTGCGCTGAATGGCATTATGAACGAGAGGGCAATTGAAATTACATGAACACTGTTGCGGAGAAATGAACATTACTGCAAATTAAAGTAATATTATCGAGCTTTTAAAATCACAAAAACAAAAAAAATAAATATATAATCTTGTGTACTCAAAACTAAGTATTGTATTTTAAATATTGTATTTAAATATTGTATTTTAACACTGGATTTCAACATTTTTTCACATCAACGAAAATTGATGTTCTTAGGTTCTTGCATAACTACCTCCGAATTTCTGTACGTGCGTGAATGGAAAGTTCGGTAACTTTGAACCTCAGCATCCGTCATTTTGGGTGTGAGTACTTAAAATGTTACTTGATAGTGGTGATTTTTGAAATGAATATACAGGATGTTCCAAAATTATAGTACTTCCAGAAAATGAAGGGTTCCTGAGGACATTTGAAATAACTTTTTCCTTAGCGAAAATGCAAACCGCGGCTTTGTTTGCGAGTTATTAACGAGTAATAGTCACCAATGAGAGGCGAGTTCGGCTGGCGCGAGGCGATCTAGCCAATGAGGAGCGGAACTGAGCTCCGTCCACTCGTTGGCTCGGCCGCCCCGCGCCACCCGGGCTCGCCTCTTATTGGTCAGTGTTTTTCTTTAATAACTCGTAAACAAAGCCGCGGCTTGTATTTTCGCTAAGGAAAAAGTTACCTGAAATGATCTCAAGAACCCCCCATTTCCAGATTACGAGACATTTTTGGGACACCCTGAATACAGATTGATGGTTGTGCAAAGCTCGCTTGTCTGCCGTGCCATCTCGAAGACTTGCTTAAAACTCGGGTTGATTTTGACGGTGGAGGTGATAAGTAAAGTAGAAGGAGAAAATATGGGTAGATAGAGTGAATGGTATTTGGGACTTTAGAGATAATTGTGGAAGAGCGGAAACATTAAAACAGTTAGAAAAATTCTGGGCCTTCAAGGATGCGTGAGGGAGGATCTCGGGCCTGCTTTCTCTTGGGTTGGTCGAGGACCTGAGTTCGATACCATAATATACTTAAAATACGTTTAAACACTTTTATAAATAATCGTATGGAATCACTATTCTCTAAATTGATCAAAAATCCTCAGGGATATCATTCTGCATACGTTGAACCTGCTGAAAAATTTCATAAACACAATTTGGCGTATTTAGATAATTAACCTGGTTGCTATATTTTATTAAATATTAACCCTTTGCACTCGAATGGTGACTCAGAGGCACCACTAAAATTTGTTACACCACGTTTTAAGATAATTTTTATATTAACAAAGTTTAGATTTAAAGAATTGTTAAGAGTGTAACTGTTGTGTGAGTCCCAAAAATCAATTTCATATGCATAAAATGCATTTTATCATATAAAATAAAAAATACTATAAGTGAGAAAAATGATTTTATATTTACAGTTAAAATAGCTTCGAGTGCAAAGGGTTAATATTGGGCGACCGAGAAGGCCAATCTACTAGCAACAAACCATGAATGGTGAACCATTTCATCTTTTTTTAGCTTTGTGCTTAGGATAGTTGTCTTGCTGGAAAACGATCTCTTGAGTACGAGCATAAAAAATCCTTACCCCTTGCGCTACGATTCCTTTCACAGTTACGTATATTAGCGCTTTTTCCTTCTTAATCATTTCGCTAATAGAACGAGACAATTTTTGTTTCTTGTATGTCTTCGTTTACTTTCATTTCTAGACTTCGATAACATAAGAATCGAATTTCGTTTCGACGTTGAAGAAGCGAATAATATTCATATTCTGTAAATTACGTATGAAATCTTCCATTTGGCTCGTTGTTAGAGTGCAAGGGGTTAAAGTGGGCAAAAGCGATGTTTCCAAAATGCGAATACAGCCTTTAGCATACATTCTTCCTACAGCGTTGCCTTTGATACAACTCTGAACCATAATATTACCGTCGCCAAACTTTACGGTTGGTGCAACATGGCCGTTGGTTAGTTCAGATGTTGGCATTTTCCATATCCACCGGCGACCATCTGGTTCAAACCTGTTAATTTTACTTTCATCGAACCATACAACCCTTTCCCAGTCGTCAACAGTCCAGCTTATGTACTTCTCAGCGAACTGTAATCTCAGTTTTCGATGTCTTGCGGTAAGAAGTGGTTTATTCGCTTTTACACGTGCTTCGTAAGTTCTCTGATTTGAAGCTCTATGAACGGTATATGCACTCGCATTCACTCCAAAACTGTTACGAAGAGATGTCCGAACTTGTATCACATTATCAGCTTTTCCAATTCTTATTAATCTAACTAAACTTCTACGGTTGCCTTCATTTAATTCTCGAGGGCGACCATCATTTAATACAACTTGTATTACTAGAATTTTATCGTTGGAAATCGGCCTCGTGATTTTCATAGGAAACTTGTTTTGTACGAAAATATTTTCAATTTGATCAGCTACCTATGCACGCGCGCGCGTATAATTCAGTATAATTCAAAATTAATTTACTCAATGGAAATTTTCAAAATATGTCAAGGAGAATTATGGAGTGCAACACTATTACGATTGCCGGATAAACGCTGTCTGAAATAATTTTGCCTGAAATCGGTCTTACAATTGGTACGCATTTGGATCAGTTAGTAAAAATTGAAACCTTCTTTTTAACACTTTGCACTCGAGTGGCGACTCTAAGGCGTCATTAAAAATTGTTATATCACGTTTCAAAATAATTTTAACATTGTCAAATTCGTTTATATTTAAAAAGCTTTTAAAAGTATAACTGTTACATGAGTCGCAAATTTCAATTTGATATGTATAAAACACGCTAAGTTATATAAAATAAATAAACTGTAGGTCAGAAAAACTATTTTGCATTTCGAGTTCAAATGACCCCGACTGCAAAGGGTTAATAAGATAACAGCAGTTGCTGTTATCTTAATGCAAACCATTGCAACAGTTTTAAGAGTCACTGTATGCTAATAAAAAATTCGATTTTTGCGGTTTTAATATTGCGCAAGAGGAAACCTGTTTCACGAACTTTTGCAGGGAAGTCGGTGTGAACGCTTCGAGTTTGTCATTGGTCTTGAAATTTATGGATAAAGAATTTTAGAAAATCTTTTGTTTTTGTAAAACCAAACGAATACTGTATTTTGCAGAATTCAACGTATCGCTTCGGCAGAAGTAGCTGAAATTTTAATCCCACTGAAATGTTACAGTAATTATTAATCTTAATGCGTTCCACACTCGTTTCGCAGAGCCGATAAGAATTAAATTTTTCGCAGCGCAAGAATTTGTATAGTTTTTAACAGTGTAAGAGATGAAACAAATATTTTGGGAAAGTAACGTCAAATTACTAGACACTGCGACCATCGCCAGTGTCGATGCTAGTAATTTTAAAGCGTGCAGGATTTTCAAACGCTCCCGCGCTTGTTGCGCACAGCCGAATAGGGATCAAATTTTGCGGAACAAAATGGAAGTTGATTGAAACGGAAGCGGTAGAATTTTTCGTACGGCAAATCCTTTTTAAATCCTTCCGCTTTGCGATCCAAGCGACGCGGAGTTTTTGTTCGAAACAGTGACGTTCATTACCGGGCATGTTTGCGGTGTGCATTTCGTAATTGAAACGCGTATTAGTTGAACTTGTTACGACTTCGCATTCATTTCGCCGGCGATTTTCTGGAAAATTTTTCTATAGATTGCTGACAGTTTTTGCGTCCATTGGCCTATTATAAGGCTCATTCAAAACTAGTTGCAACGTGAGCCTTAATTGAGCATTTATTGGTTTTTTGGCACCGTATAACCATTCTTCGATTTACACAAAAGTTATTCATAGAATTTTCGGGGCAGGCAGGGTGTTGGTTTATACACGGCGACGATCTATTTTCACATATTAGATTTATATTATACAAAGCCTTCCTAAAATTTCCTTTTAAATCTACCAATATATTAGGTTGGCAACTAAGTAATTGCCGATTTCAGTTATAGATGTCTTTCACTCCCATTTTTATGATATCCGTAAATGTTATATTATAAAATTATTATTATTATTATTATGTTATTTTTTATTATCCGTGAATGTTAGCAACTGGACAAATTGAATGCAGCGGTCAAGGAAAAGCGACCAGAATTGGTCAATCGTAAAGGTGTCATTTTCCACCAGGACAATGCTAGGCCGCACACGTCTTTGTCCACTCGGCAAAAATTGATGGATATTGATTGGGAATTGATGTTACACCCACCATATAGCCCTGATCTCGCGCCATCGGATTACCACTTATTTCGATCGCTGGACAACTCCCTTCGTGGTCAAACTTTTAATGACGGTGACGCTGTAAAATCTCACTTAACTCAGTTTTTGGCCGAAAAGGATCAGATTTTCTACGAGCGTGGAATTTTCAAGTTGTCAGAGAGATGGCAAAAGGTCATCGAACATAATGGAAAATACATTACAGATTAAACTTCGTTCCAAGTAAAAAAAAAATTTTTATTTCATTGAACAAATCGGCAATTACTTAGTTGCCAACCCAATAAAAGTGTGGAGAACGTATATAAATTGTAAAAATTATATTGCAAATTCGAAATTTGATTTGTAAATATTGCAATAAGTAGGCGATCGGAAAATATTATAATAATTTTGAGATAGCCAGAAGATTTTCTTATTTTCTAAAGAAACTTAGAGAAAGCTTCGCTTTATGAACATCATTAAATTGTGTATTTCACATTTGACTCGGCGCGTTCCGATGTATTTGTTCAAGATATTTATTTCGCGAACACGTTAACGATATTAACGTGTAAAACGTGATAATAACAGAGCAGAATATTCTCGTCTAATTTCGACTGGAACAACAAGGAATTTCATACGCGTATTATCATTGTAGGATACCGTAATACTCTTGTGTTTACGGTGACGCAAATGGCCGGGTATTTTGTAAGCAGCAGCTTTTTTAATTAGTAAAGTTAACAATGCGCAGTCGACGGGAATATTAAAGCATCGATCTCAGCTGCCTCCGGCAAAGCATAAAACAGAATATGAAGTGAAATATGAATACAATCGATGACAACACAACAGTTAACCCGTAACAAATGGTTCCGCGGTGTCGTAACACGCGTGCGAGCATTAATGACCCTTCGTTGCATCCGGCGTCATTCTATAAACACATTTGCCGTCTGACCGAGTCACACTCGCACAGAAAGCAAACAGAACGTGCAATTTGCCACCGGCGAGAATCATTTATGCCTAAAGAAGTCTCGTTTTAAGCTGTTCTTTCGCTCGAATCGGTGAAATTTGCTAACATCGATCGGTATTCCTTGTAGCTTCTATAAAATCTTCGCTGCAAAAAGCTTGGACACACACAGAAAAATGTGTGCTTGCACGTGTCGATGCTTATTTGCAAAAATATTTTTTCGGGAAACAATTTCGATCTTTTATTTTTCAACTATTTCGTTTCAAGTTTTGAGTAATTTGATCTTTTTTACAAAACACAGTATATTTGTTGTATGTATGTTGTTTTTATTAAATACATTGATATGTTTGTTGTATTTATGTCATTTACTAAATACGTTAGTACATTTATTGTATTTATGTTCTTTATTAAATACATTATACAGGGTGTCTTGTTTAAAGCAGGGTATCTGGACACGTAGGATACAAAATTATTCCATTAGTAAGTGAAAATTACAATCGATAATTCGTGGCATCAGCAATAATCCTCAATCCTTTTTTATAGTATCATAACTGCAGTAACTTGATAAAAAAGCAAATGACGCTGCTTACCAGTGGATGCTGGATGTTGGTCGTCGACCAATGGAGAACGTAAACATAAGCTAACGATTTATCTTCATCGAACTCAGAATAATATCGTATAGCACTTCTTTGGATTTCTCTCAGTGCCTGCTGTTACTTTCTGAAGAAAAAAATATAGCCTTTCATTTAAGAAAATTAAATAACTAATATTACATAACGTAGCCTGTCCTACCAAACAACTTTTATAGAAACATTTTTTTTTAATAACTATTACTCCTTCCAAGATATTCTCCTGAACTCACTCAAACAAGACACCCTGTATAATGTATTGTATTTATATAATATTTTTACTAAATACATTAATATATTCATTATATTTATATTTCTACTATATACATTAGCATACTTGTTGTGTTTATATTTTACCTCATTATGTACCTTATTATATACTTTTTAATACGTTACACAATATTTAAATAACACGTGCTAATACACGTCATGTATTATACATAGATCGTAATTGAAATTTGTATCCAGTTTGAGCATCGAAAAATATTCAGCCCTAAAATTCGTTTTATAGCTGTCCGTTTTCAGGCTTATGGGGGGTGAAAATATCCCCCAATGTTAGGGATGGAGAAGGGCGGTGTAGTCGATAAATCTTTGTAAAGGGATTGCGAGGTATAAAAAGTACTATGAGTCGAAATTGGCTGCTTCACCTCGGAACTATTAATTACAGCGAGAGAACAACATTTTTCAAACTTTATCCCTATGACTAATGTATCTTTCTGTCAAAAAATCGCGATCTAACTTCGCGATCTTAATTCGCTACGAAGAGTATAATTTTTATCGATGTCGTATATATGCTTTTACGAAATGCGCTGTTCGAAATTCTAACATGGAATACTAAATATACACGAACATTAAAAGTGTGTATATTATCTAGTGCCGTGTCTAAAAAATGTTCTATTATCTGAACGTTCATATTTTTATGACTTTTGATGCTAGTAATTTTAAAGCGTGCAGGATTTTCGAAATCGTCTGCATCAATTGTACAGAGCAAGTACAAAACGAAGATATATTTCATCTTTTCATAGTTTCGGTAAATATTATAGAAAATAGTATTGTTAAGGCGACTTGTCCAAATCAAGTCGCTGTAATGTGAAACTGCCCTGTTGCGAACAACTGTTTAAAGAATAATAGAAGATAGGGGTTGCCATGGAAGTGTGTTACCAACGGACAATCGAAGAGTCGAGATCGGACCGTCGAACGAGCAATATTTCAAATTGAAAGATCTAAGATATAATTGTATCGAGTTGTGTTATCGTTAATATTCTTTATTGTAAATAAAATGCCGTGACGCGAGGGAAACGGAATAATTCGCAACCGTATCATGAGATTCTTAAGAATTTAAGAATTAAGAATTAAGAATTTAAGAATTTAAGAATTTAAGAATTTCCGATGTCTTCGTTCATCTCTACTTCACTTACCTAGTTTTGCCATAAATGCATGAAATTCATAATCTAATTAGAACTATCTATTTTTGTTATCTTACTTTCGATTTATTAAGCATCCTGCCAATGTGCATAAAAAAATCATTTAAACGAATTGTTGTAAAAGACTAGTGTAAACGAGTTCATGTGTTTGTACTGTTAGCTCATTAGCGAGGTTTTTATTATCTTCGTTTGTAACTAATAAGCTGCAACAGTGAGCTACAAAAAGGATTGAAATTTAAGCACCTAAGCGTTTTTTATTTAATCAGCTCTCAAGCGAACGTAGGCACGCAATAAAAACAAATTGCCTCAAAAAAATTATTACAATCGAAAAAGTTTAAATCATTGCAACTGCGGAGATAATAGTGTGGCAAGATTTTCGCTCCAGATTATCAAGATAAGCAAGAAAAAAAGTTTGTCTTTCGCACGGAGATTTGCAGTCTACAATCAACGGTCTCAATAATGACGCGATAAATATCAATTCATTTCTATAACGAAATGTTTAAAAAAAATAATTTTAATAAAGACATCTTTAATTTAACTCTTAACATTCGGAAGGTTTTTCTGATACATGTACGAGCAACTCGGAGCAAATTTGGCAAAAATTGTGATTTTGTTATGGAAAGTTGAATCGAAACAAAAATCATTACACCGTTGTAGAAATTTATAAAAATTAATAAACAGAAGATTTTCTTTTGGACAAAAAAAGTCATCTAGCAGTCGGTTAACAATAAATTGTGTTAATGAAAATTTGCATAAAAGGTTTTATTCAATAAATAATTTTTGTATGCAAATCGATGCATCTTTCTATTTTCTTTGACAAATTATTGAGGCATTTTGGCCGAAAATTGATTAGCTTAGAAGTTATAATTTTTGTTCTGGACGCTCATATAAACGCGGCACAGTGCGACGGATTAATAACACCTGGTTAGTGCAGGTGAAAAAGAAGCAACGAGCGGCGCGACAATTTGTAAAACTTTCTTCGAACATTGAAAAAGTGATAACAAATGAGAGGTGCTTTCATGAGTCGTTCGAAACGAAATAAAATAAAATAAACTTTCAACGCATGACACTGGTTTCAGAGCGGTCTAAAAACAACGAGATGGTACATACATTTTTGCTCGTATATTTTACTATCTTGAGAAACAACGATTTTTTTTGGATTACGCAAAATTTTTGAAATTCGAGTTTGACCGTCTTCTCGTACCATGTCGCACAGTGGGCTAAACGGCCGATCTAAATGGACAAAAATGAAAAAAACAATTATCTAAAACTGCAGTAAAACGGTTGCTAATCGTTTATAGGGGTAAAATTTTACCCACAAATTTCTCCATTAGGTTAGTATTCATGCTGATAAGATGTATATTAGGCAAATCCAGACGCTCCTGTGTTCTTACGTAGTGACTCTTCGTTAACCAGTGTGAACAATTCTTTCTGATTAAATCTTACAAATTTTACTTCGCCCAATCATAGACATATCTGTGCAAGGTATATTTACTATTATTCAGCTACATTTTTTAAAATACAAATACGTAATAAGAGCAACAAACTTATCTGTTACAATTCTTTCACTCGATATCCTTTAAGTTTTTCTTATTTTCTTCATCTTTGCCCACCATGTGCCTTACGAGAATAGTTAGATATATCTATTAGCTACTTGGAAATCTAATACAGTAGAGACTCCCGTATCTGCACCCCCAATATCCGAATACCCTAATTACGGACGTTCTATTATCCGCACAACATTTCACAGCGATGTTTACATCGCATTGCTGCACTTCTTCGTGCGAATGCTACCGGATGTCATCAACTTCCAGTTCTGATCATTGGAAAAAGTAAACATCCACGTTGTTTGAAACATGTCAATGTGAGTGCAATGTCAGTTGTTTATAAAAATCAGACAAATGCTTGGATGGAGAGTGACATTTTTGTTGAATGATTTGAAAATATTTTTAAACCAATGGTTAAAGAACGCCAATTGAAAAATGGTCATAGAAAGAAAACTCTTTTGCTGATAGACAATGCTAGATCGCACTCTACATGTGACATTCTTAATGTCAGAGGGACGAATTTACAAAGATTATGTTTTTGCCTCCTAATGTAACTTCACTCATACAGACACTAGGTCAAGGGGTAATTGAGAGCTTTAAACGACTATACAGAAAAAATTTGCTTAAAAAACTTCTGTTTTAATTGAGTGAAAAGAGTGTGATACAACAATATAAGAAAATTAATCCAAAAGAGACTGCTTTTACATGATAGCAAATGCGTGGACTAGCATTAAAAATGCAACGTTGAAAAGAGCATGGAGAAAACTTTTATTGCATGGAATCGAAGAAATTAGCAAACAATAAAAAATTTGTGTGACTTCGCGGCTAAAAAGATATGGGACCCTTAAATATTAAAACAAAATATAAATTTTGTTAATTTCTACTTGAATAAATGACGTTTAATGCAAAAGAAGATGATTGTTCTATTATCCGAAACTTCTAGTATCTGGCCACTTTTGTCTCCCTATTAGTTCAAATACGGAAGTCTCTACTGTAGTAATATCCATAAATTTCCACATAAAACCGTGTAATTAAATTTTCAGTGAGACCTTACCGCATCAGCCGGAGCGTATTATTTGATATTTGGCGTCAACGGAGCAGTAAAGAAAATAAGATGTCTGCTTTAATTGATTACATTACTCAAAATTGAAGTACTCAAAGTACCGAATGTATTATTTGCTCCGAATAAAGGAGAAAAAAGATAAACGAAAAAAATCAGGAAAATAAATGTTTACAACGTGAAAAGGTCTTCTCGCGTATAATCATCGGCATTACGATCTTCTCGGATAATAAAACATTTTTGTCTACCTAGATCGGCCGTTTCGCCCACTGTCCGTCGCTTCGAACCGTGAAACGTTCGAGCCCGGAAAGCTTTTCAGGGTGTCACGGCGACGTGTCCCAAGAATAAAAGCGGTGAATAAAAATTTGAAACGCGGTCATGCTAAATCATCGCCGCGCACGAAACAAGGAAAGGTAGAAAGAAAGAAAGACAGGCAGAAATAAAGAAAGTAGAAGCGGAAGAAGAAGGGAAAGCCGTGCGCGGATCGTTCGTTGCCCGGGCGAGAGAGACCGGTGCCAATGGCCCCGGCAACACTTGGGAACTACATAGTCATCCCCCGGTCGCTTCTTTCGGCCGTTCGCGTCGCGAGATTCCATTTCGAGGAACTAATGGCAGACGGTGAAAAGGGAGAGGCTGCGGGCGCGGGGGCGCGGAGGGCACGGAATGCGCCCGAGGGGGGCCGCGGACCACCCTCCTCGCAGTTTTATTGCGTCCACGGACCCGCATTAACGCACCCCGGTTATCATTACGCGTTTCAGATCTCCGCACCCCTGGCTACATTCGTTTCACGACGGCTCCACGCGAAACATAAAGGTTACAGTAAAGCCGACTGTTAAGGAAAGCCCATTCGCGGCGGTCTTATTGGCACCGGGACATTTTCGTTTCTCCCTGCCTCCACCCCCGCGCGCCCTTCTAACAATATGCTGTAACATTGCCGTAGAAAATTGGTCCGGACCTCGCCCCCTTTTATTTCTTTCTCCGCGACAGTTTTCCTACGACGACGTTTTTCTGTTGATTGCCTCGAATCTTTGCTATTATCGTCCCGAATCTTTGCTCTTATCGTCTCGAATCTGTGCTCATAACCTGTTAGCCGGGTATGACGAAATATTTCGTCGTACCAAGGAGACAACTCCAATTGGCAAGAGTTTTTTCGTCGTGGAAAATGTTGAACGTAATACATACAGGATGTTACATTTAAGTTGAGATTGTAAACAATCTCGTTGACACGTGATTTAAAGAAAAACAATACACTGACACGTGACCTTTAATATTTCGAGTGCCGAGTCAAACGGCTGTGTGTGTGTGTGTGTGTGTGTGTGTGTGTGTGTGTGTGTGTGTACTAGTTTTTTAATGCGTAGACGTTTTGAAGGATATTTCAAGGTCGTTTTGCTTTTGTTATCATAAACCTGTACTTTTTGTTTCGAACTCAAGGACACGTGAAGGTCATGCTATTACATGTCGACCTTAGCTATCATAATATAATGATAGAAATATGTAATCCCATTTAAAAAGAAAACATCGATGACCTTGAAATCTCGAAAAATGTAGCATATGTCCTTTCGAACCATACAATCTGTTCCTTTAGAATTTTTGAGTGTCGCTAACGATGATGGAGATATTACTAACCTTCTCTTGAAAGCACCAAAAACCCACACAGTACCTTCAATATCACATACATTCCCTACTAGAGTATTATAAAAATTTCGAAAATCAATATGAATTCCCAAAATCGAAGCAATCATCTTTACTCGTAAAGGAAAAAAACCCACTAAACTCCCAGAAATCATCAAGCAAGAGAAAGCAAAACCAAGCAAGATATCTTGGTGTTATACTAGAGAAGGGATTAACCTGGGACCCAGCGATAAAGCAGAGTTAGAACAGCATAGTCACTGAAACGACTATACTCGCTCATCGTCCCTATCAGCAAACTAAACACAAGTTTAAAAATAAATCTCTACAAAATTTGCGTAGGAAAAACAAACGTTAAAGTAGCCTTACGACACTCCCACCAAAGAACTACACAGGATAGCAAAACCATAAAGAGAGACATATGTAAAATACTCGATTCAAAAAGCATTTAATTATGATCACAGTAATCCACTCATTAACAGTAAAGGACAGTATGACATCAAAGATATAGCTCTCAAAATAATTACGGTTTAATTAATTAAGGTTTCTTGAAGTCTTTTCTATAATCCCACATACATGAGACGTCCAAATGTCACTCCACAAGACGGTAATACATTTTTATGCTACGTAGGATATCCAGCTAAACGAGGAAAAGACCAACCCTAGGTACTGGAAAATATTACTCATGGGGAACCCCGAAAGAAAAAGAGAAACCGACACTTAATTAGTGCCAGATAATTGAAAAAAAATTTGTTTGCTCATTAAAGCTACGCGAATAAAATATCGTATAAATGAAAGCAATTTGCATGGCCGTGTATCATGAAAAAGGCCATATATTTCGAAAGACGATGCTGCGAAGCGTTTAAGATTTGCTCAGGAATATTATAAAAAGCCAATTTCATTCTGGGAAACAGTTATTTCGAGCGATAAATCGAAATTTGAGATGAAGTCAAATAAAAGAAGAAAATATGCGTGAAGGAACGTGAATGCGTTTATGCATGTATGCGTTTAAACCAACTTTTGTAATTCCAACCGTGAAACGTAGAGATTGCTTCATTACGATATGGGGCTGTTTTAATAACGATCGAATTAGCAATAATTTAGCAATAATTAAAGGGAAACTGACCGGCTCCAAATATGTTGAATTATTGCAAGAGAATTTGTTTTCTTCGATTCATAAATTTGAAAGAAATAGGTCGTTCGTCTTTCGGCAAAACAACGACTCAGAGCACACCTCAAAGATTGCAAAAGAATTTTTTGAAACGAACAATATAAATTTGCTTCCATGGCCATCTTAGAGCCCCGATCTGAACCCGATCGAGCATTTGTGGAAGGAATTAGATCGTCGAATAACTGTGATTAAATGGTGCACAAAACCAAAATTTATAGAAGCATTGAAGAAAAAATGGAATGAACTTAAGATCCACTGCGCTGAAAAAATTGGTTAAAAGTATACCAAGTCGCCTTTTAGAAGTAATAAGAGTCAAAGGATATCCAACTTCATACTAAGAAAATTACAATAATGTAAGATCTGCATTTAATTATAATGTCAACATACTTTCTGTCTTCAGTTATATTAAACATTTTGCTTTTTTACATAATTTTATATCTGTACAGGATTACATGGTTTGCATTTCATGTACTTTCATCTGTTTGTTGAACTTGCATAAACACATCTACACAATAAATAAGCTCTTACACTTATATGGTTAAAGTAATTTTCGATCATTCATAATAAAACCTTTTACGTATCAACATAAATGCCGACGCGAGTGTGAGTCGCGCCTAGTGAAGTAATTCTACGAAGTACGGTACAATTAGCCTACTCTACGGATAGACTAATTGTCCTTACGGTTGCTTTCCACGGGATAGTATTTAGTTTAGACAATGCGACTATACTATAGTTTCTCTCTGCTACTATGGTCAGGGCGAGTCAGTTGGACAGTACTACATTTAACTTGTTCGGCTCGCAGTCCCGTGACACCCGAGTGCAGACAGTCGCTCACTTTATACAGCCCACTTCAACCATCAATGAGTTTGCAAGTTAAATAAACTTATTCGTAACACACAAACCAGTGCTACAATTTCGTTCGCAACCGCGATCCAGAAATCGGCGGTACGCACGTCCGGCGGACTTTGACGCAATAGCACGTATGTAAACATTGTCAGCGAAACTCGGTACCAATGAAAACATTTGTCGGCGGATGAAATGATTTGATCGTGGATGAAATAACGGTCGGTGATCTCAAATTGTTAGCGAGTTAATATAATGTCGGCGAAGTTAATCATTTAGGCACGACGCGCCACTATAGTGGCTTCCGCGGATATCATCTTTTAGAACGACGCGCCACTATAGTGGCTTGCTCTAGTAGTTCACTCGCTCATCGTTTGAACCAAATAATCGTCTTCATATGCATTGTTTCACACTTCTTTGGTCTTCACATCGATTTACAACAGTCTACAGGATGTCCCAAAAATGTCTCGCAATCCGGAAATGGCGGATTCCTCGGATCATTTGAAGCAACTTTTTCCTTTACAAAAATTTTCTCCGAAGCACCGTTAACGAGTTATTAACGAAAAACAGTGACCAATAAGAATCGAGTACGGCTGACACAAGGCGGCCCAGCCAACCAGCGCACGAAGCCCAGTTCCGCTCATTGGTTCGATCGCCTCGCGCCATCTGAGCTCGCCTCTCATTGGTCACTGTTTTTCGTTAATAACTCGTTAACGGTGCCTCGGAGAAAATTTTTGTAAAGGAAAAAGTTGCTTCAAATGGCCTGAGGAACCCGCCACTTTCAGATTGCGAGACATTTTTGGGACATCCTGTATATACAGTATCAGACTCTGCCGTCCAGACAAATAACCTCGCACAGAATTCAGCCGTACCTAAAAGGTTAAGTGTCGATGAAAACGTCGGTGACGCGATTATCGATGAAATAATTTGTCGATGAGTCAAGGGTAACTGAAGGAAAAGAGGAGCAAATCAGTCCGCGAACCAGCCCGTACATTCCATTCAATTACGTCGCAAACATTCGCTTTTGTGAGCCGATGGTTCCACAATCATTAGGTCGCCGGCAATTCCGGGCTGAATGAGAATGAACGTTAAAGCAGGTGGCGGGTCGCTGTCGCTCGTTTGATAGCAGCCGGAAGAAGAACCGGCATAAAAGAAACTAATCTAAATCACATGGCCGGCGTGGATCGCCACTGCCGCCGCTGGGATTGCCATAGACGGCTAAACCCGTGCACCCATGTCTCTCTTGCTCTCTCTCTCTCTCTCTCTCTCTCTCGCTCTCTCTCTCCCCTCCTCGTCTATTATTTCGACTATCGTAAAAGAACCCGTACGGCCGTCGCGCGGCCATGTTTACGGCGAGCGGGGGATCCGAAAGACGTAAAAGGGCACCGGACTGAAATTACATGGGACGGCCCGCGAAATGATACCGCGCTGGGACACGTTAATTTCGCCCGACGAAATTTCACGAGAGCTCGGACTCCGAACTAACTTTGACGGGGGACGGCCATTTCGTTGACTCCGCGATTGCAGCGGCGCGCAGTGTGGTGAGGTGACGAAGTTGTGGTAGAATCAAAGAACTTTTGATAAAAATATGATTATGCGATGCTATTTGTTTTACGTTTAAGTTGAAATGTTGGTAGAATACAGGAGAAATAGACAGATTGTAATATAAACGGTTTTTAACCTTGATGAGATTGATGTTAAACTTGATTATGTTAAAAGCAAAAAAATATTATGTTAATAGTAAACTAATTTACGTTTAAAGTATTCCAACAAAATTGCGATTTAATTGGTTCCATCATGTACAGTTGGATTTTTTAAGGGCGCGTTATACATCATTTCCCGTAAATTTTGACACGCTGATTTCAAATCCGATGGCAAAATTTATCTAACATTTCAGGATTCTGGAAAAAGAACGATTCGAATGAAAAAACAAACGAAATCATGATTTTCTCGTTGATATGATTTGATAAACCGCTGATTTGTTTCTTCAAAATCCTGAAACGAAGATAAATTTTGTGACGGAATTTGAAATCAGCGTGTCAATATTTTCGGGAAATGGTGTATACCATGTCATTGAAAAAAGTCCAACTTTACGTGGTATCGGATAAATCACAATCTTGTTGAACTATTTCAAGTTTAACATAAACTTTCAAGGTTAAAAAATGTACGCGCTACATACTGTTTATTTTCCCCTTATTCTATTGGATTGACAACTAAGTAATTGTCGATTTCAGATATAGATGTCTCCCACTCCCATTTTTATGATATCCGTACATGTTATATCATGAAATTATTATTATTATTATTTTTATTATTATTATTATGTTATTTTTTATTATCCGTGACTGTTAGCAACTGGACAAATTGAATGCAGCGGTCAAGGAAAAGCGACCAGAATTGGTCAATCGTAAGGGTGTCATTTTCCAGCAGGACAATGCTAGGCCGCACACGTCTTTGTCCACTCGGCAAAAAGTGATGGATATTGGTTGGAAATTGATGTTACACCCACCATATAGCCCTGATCTCGTGCCATCGGATTACCACTTATTTCGATCCCTGGACAACTCCATCCGTGGTAAAACTTTTAATGACGATGACGCTGTAAAATCTCACTTAACTCAGTTTTTGGCCGAAAAGGATCAGACTTTTTATGAGCGTGGAATTTTCAAGTTGTCAGAGGGATGGCAAAAGGTCATCAAACAAAATGGGAAATACATTACAGATTAAACTTCATTCCAAGTAAAAAAAATTTTTTATTTCATTGAACAAATCGGCAATTACTTAGTTGCCAACCCAATATAATATTTAAACTTAATTGTACAACGAATAAGCATCCTTTAATCTCATTTCTATCAAAAGTTCTTTGTTTTTGACACAACGTTGTCATTTCATCCCATTGTGCGGCACAGTCGGATTCTCGTATGCGTTCCGCTGACAAACTTCCGCCTGAATATTCGGATACTACACGAACGCCTCTATTCGAGACCGACGGTTTTCCAAGCGAGCGCTGCATTTCGGGAATTGCGCGGCAATTCGGGAAAGTGCGCGGCTAATGATTCGTTTCTTCGAAATGTCCGAGATTGCTCATAGCTGAGGTTTTCGACGTTTCTGCGGAATTTTTGTGAGGCATCTACTTTTTCTTCATGGAGTTCTAGTAGAACGCAATTGTACGAAGTATGTAGAGTGAATTCTCTCAAATTGTCCCACAGCTCGTAAACTTAAATGAACAATTTCGGAAGAGCAGATACGATTATTCGAACCTCGTGACTCGTTTCTATAGTTGTCGTCGATTACCCACAACTATAAAAACGATCCGCATGGCTCGAATAATACTATCTCCTCTTTCCAAATTGTCCATTTTTGTTTACATGACATTTCACAAATTGCTATGTTTTTTATCATTTTCATACAGTCTATACTATTTAGAGACACGCGCAATCCTGATTTTCCCGCAAATTTCGCGAAATCGGTTCATAAAATGCCCAGGGGAAATCGGGGCTTGGAAGTACACACCTGGGGTAAGTTGTCCCGATGGTAATATATTTCAAATAACAAAGAATCGCATTATGCTTTCAATTGTTTTGAAAGCGTGGATCACGCCACGCCGTCACCGGTTTAGTAGCGGCCGTGACAGCGAATTGTATAGTTTTAGACAAAATAATAGTCACATACTAGGTAAATATTTCGCATATTTAATGTCAATATCGTCTATTGGTCTGTTCTTATAAATCAAATAACATTTAAGAACATATTGTAATAACATTTATTAGAATATTTTAACCCTTTGCAGTCGAAGCTATTTTAATTGGAAATCCAAAACATGTTTTCTTATCTACAGTATTTCCATTTTATACGATTTAGTACGATTTATTTATATGAAATTTAGCCTGTTGACAAGTAGAATACTTGCAATTTTAACAGTTTTTTAAAATATAAACGAATTTGATACCGTTACATTTATTTAGAAAAATAGTACAGCAATTTTTAGTGACGCCTGAGTCGCCACTCGAGTACGAAGAGTTAATACAGGGTGTTCCAAAAAATGCCTCGCAATCCGGAAGTGGCGGGTTCCTCAGATCATTTGAAACAACTTCTTCCTTTACAAAAATGTTCTCCGAGGCACCGTTAACGAGTTATTAACGAAAAACAGTGACCAATAAGAATCGAGTACGGCTGACGCGAGGCGGCCTATCCAACCAGCGCACGAAGCCCAGTTCCGCTCATTGGCTCAGTCGCCTCGCGCCAGCTGAGCTCGTCTCTCATTGTTCTCATTTGAAGTTGCTTCAAATGACCCGAGAAATCCGCCACTTTCGAATTGTGATACATTTCTGGGACAACCTGTATATAAAGAAAATATTTTTATGCATTTCCACACATGTCAATTAGGGCTAGTTGTTTCCGTGACTCAGGGAAGAATGGATTTAGTATATCTGATGCAAGAACTGGGCTCATACTAAATGTATAAAGAAAGTAAATGCTGTATCATAATATTTGTCCAAACTGTGATTCTAACGAGTCGTGTGTCGATATTCAATTTTTTTAGTTTAGAAGATTATTTCTATTAGGTTTTTAAGTAAAGTTGTTCCTAAATTCTCATGACATTAGATCATTATTTTTATTTTCCTACATTAATGTTTGTGCTAAAGATAGTATCTTTCTTTCTTTCAAAAATATATATGTATTTCTGTTAATAATAAATAAACTTCATTAATAAAATTGTGTTTTATTTCATCAGAGAATGAAATATCTCATTAAAAAGTATCATTTATTTGTTAATAACAACTTACTTCAGAACGTTAACAACTTGCCCCAGAATATTAAATTCGAGTTGACAATCTTAAAGCAGAATAAATTTAATAATAAATTAATCAGAAACGATAAAAATAATTGCATTATTTCTTAATCAATTTTTATGTTTTCTCAAAATTGGAACTTCTAGCCCCGGTATCGAGTACCTGCTTTTTTCATAAATTTGTTTGTTATGCCGATGTAAAAGAGGTGGTCGATTCGAGTAGTAAGTGAGTTTTTTTATTCATAAGAATAACAAAATTATTTGTAAATACATAGATTTTTTTCAACATGGCACGAGGTTACTTTCACATTTTGTATGCGTGACACGCACTAGCACATTTTAATATATCGTTGGATAAAATTTGAATCTTATTATTATGCATTATCATATGCATTATCATTAACAGATGCAGGACAGTATTTTAAAAAACAATGCCTCCTCATGAATGTCATGATAAGGGCACGATAATAAAATAACATGATAAAGGAAATGAGAAGTGTCGTGTAGGTGTGTTCAAGAATTAAGGTATTCGTTTGTAACGAAGGACTTGTATTTGTTAACAATGAATATGCATGATGAGGTCGGACTTGCCTTCGAAATCGCTTCAATTGTTTTGCAATGCCTTTGTAATCCTATCCTTCCATTATTCTGTTCCGAAACGCATCAACAAGAATAACAATTCATATTTTCATTGAAACATTAAGGTTTAGAACAATCTTTTCGTCGAAAAATACGTAGTATAAGTACATACATATATAAACACTTATGTTTGTTGTATCTGTGGTTGCGAAAGAAAACGCCGTATGTGACAATTTCAAAAAATTTCAATTTATACATCGATTCAGCTATGGGATTTACGTATTTATCAGAAAACGAGTCGTGGAAACAAATTCAATAGACTCCAAAAGAAAACTAACTCTGCACTCGAAATCTTGGCACCAATCAAATTTATCATACTGTAATTTCATACAATTGTTGCACTACTAAATTTATTTCTGCTTAATAAACTGCTAATTGTTGACAATGCGGCATAATTAAATGCTCAATTTTACGTGCAGAAATGGAGAGAATCTTGTAGCTCGGAAGATATGTTTAGAGTTCTGGAATTCAATTCTTATCAATTAGCAATTAAAAATACATCTTCTGCAATTCCTCTTTCTAAGTTGTCCATTTTTGTTCGCAAGTTGAGGGACAATTGGGGAGAACTTACTGTAATCGTATCTCCTCTTCCTAAATTGTCCATTTTTGTTTATAAGCTGAAGAACAATCGAGGAGGATTTATAGGATTCTATACAAAATAGATGATTTGGGAAAAAGAGATATGATTATTCCAGCCTTGCGGCTCGTTTTTATAATTGTTGACAATTCGAAACTATAAAAGCAAATCGCAGAATTTGGGAAGGGGAGATATGATTATTCCAGCCTTGCGGTTCGTTTTTATAATTGTTGACAATTCGAAACTATAAAAGCAAATCGCAGAATTTGGGAAGGGGAGATATGATTATTCCAGCCTTGCGGTTCGTTTTTATAATTGTTGACAATTCGAAACTATAAAAGCAAATCGCAGAATTTAGGAAGGGGAGATATGATTATTCCAGCCTTGCGGCTCGTTTTTATAATTGTTGACAATTCGAAACTATAAAAGCAAATCGCAGAATTTGGGAAGAGGAGATACGATTATTTGAGCCTTGCGGCTCGTTTTTATAATTACCGATCGTCAACAACGATAAAAACGAGCCGCAAGGCTCGAATAATCGTATCTCCTCTTTCCAAATTGTCGATTTTTGCGTATAGCCTGAGGATCAATTAGGAAGAATTTACTGTATTCCACAGCACGCGCTTTAGAAATGACGTAAGGGACACAAACACGACACCGCGAACCGCAAGTCGATCGAGGTATCGATCGACCGTTATTCAGACGGTAACATCGATCATCTCTAATTAGCGGCATAGTCAAATTAGATCGCAGCGTCGCGTCGCGACGTGCGTTACGATCGTAATTAGTTCAAGCTCATTTTCATGATTACGGAAGATGGGAGAACGTCGTCGGGAACTGTCCTTTCAGCGAGGATTATCGTCGAATCAATATACACGCACGTTTCGCAACGACGTACACCGAGTCAGCCACGTCTTCGCCGGAAGTTCGCCTAGTTGCTTCTCCGAAATATTTGCCGCGAATAACGCGGGCTTAACGTAGGCGAATTAATTAAACTGCGAGTTCGCGTGTAAAAACAGGCGATGCTCGGCCCCTGCTGGTTTTAATTAAGGTGGTCGCCTCTCGCGGCAAACATAAATTCGAAAAATAACACGGAGGACGTAAATTCAATTTCCGCGCCCCGCGGAAATGCACACCTTCGCCGCGAAGCAACATGTCGTTCTCAGCTGAAACTGGTCTAAACTAGCTTTCGGGTCATGCGGGAACGTTTAGACTATTTCGAATTGGTTGAATTTCCTTTCCGCAGATGCAAAGATACTTCTTCTGAAAATTTTTTCTTGACAGTGACAGAGATTTTAGCCGTTTATTTAAAAAGTGGCCTAAGTCCATTTATACTTAAATTGAGATATTTAAGGGTTTGTGTTTCAATGCGATTAAAAATATACGTACAGGATACTAATGAGTCATACTTCTTAAGTGTATCTAAAGGAGTTAAATTTATAGTTCCTATTAAAATATATAGTTATATATATATATTAAATATATATGTAAATATAATATATAATAATAATATAATATAAATATATATATTAAAATATATAGTAGTTCCTATTAAGTAAATAATATGCGTTTTCTTACCAAGAATGGAGTTAGGCCACTTTCGAAATTAATAACCAGATTCGTTATAAAAATTGAAGGAGCCCAAATCCATTCAACATAATTTAAGATGCTTCAAATTGAAAAATACAATACTCAATTTATTTTATATATCTTTACAACACTTCAAAAACATAATTTATGCGATTCAAAACATTTTTTAATTACATAAATCACAAAAAATTTTACTGCTCATCTACATTTTGTTTTGAGAAACTTTTGAAGGTACAATATTTCCGGTTTGAATACAATATCTTTTTCCTGAATTCCGTTTAATCTGTCGCACTTTTTGGGTGTATGTATCATCAATCTTTAATATTGTTCTATAATTCTCTTTCTTTTTCGATTTTCCTTGAAATCATTAGTTACTAATTCTTCTTCACTATCTGAACTAAAAGGTCTTGTCGTTTTGCTCTTCCCCATGGGTGAAATAATTCCTAAAATTTAATATTAAATTTTAAGTTTTATATTTAACAGTAAGTATCCATATTGCGTACATTTTTTTTAATTGCATTAATTAAACGTATTGATTATTCAACTAAATTCAATTGTCCAAAAACTGAGGTTAACTTGTTAAATACTAATTAATTAAAATTACCTTCATCACTGCCTTAGGACATTGTCAATAATAAATATCTCAATTTAAGTATAAATGGACTTAGGCCACTTTCAAAATAAACGGGTCATTTATTTGTTTACGTATGTATGGATTTTAGACTATACGGTGTGCCAAAAGTATTGAAAATTATGCAACGATTATAGAAAAATTATACATTGTACGAAAATTATACAGAAGCATTGTAGGATCATAATTGTTTCTAAAGCATTACATTTATATTCTGAAAGTGTACAAGAAATGTTGAGCGATTCGCGTAACTTATTTACTGCAATGAAAATTTTATTCAAGCGATTGAACTCTCCATAATTAATTCTACGTACTTGTTGCCTCAACAAAGAATGGCTTAAGGTAACCTAAGGAAAGTATTCAAGCTGAATTAGAATAAGATGTCTGTACGTTCACTGTATCTGTTGAGGACTCATCAGATGGATGACGGAGATCCTCTGAATATTGCACTTGGTGCCGACTACCTCGAAGGACCACCCACTGTAGTGGGACTATTTGTAACGCGCAACCTAACCGTTACGCGATCTCACTATGTCTGTACTTTCTAAGAATGTTCTGTCTATACTTCTGAGGCTGTTCTGTCTATCTGCTGAGAATGTTCTGTCTGTCTGTACTCTCTGTCTGTTCTGTCTATCGCTCTAAGACTGTTCTGTCTGTCTGTACTCTCTGTATGTTCTGAAGTTGTTCTGTCTATCGCTCTAAGACTGTTCTGTTCTTCTTTTGAGAATGATCTGTGCTCTAGAGGACCGGAGTCATGTCTCATATCACCTCGGTCCTCCCTACTTCTCTTAACCTAGGGTGGGCGGCAAGGAATTACGGTCCAATCACTGCAATCCCAAATCCAGCGAGACTGCCCCAAAACGGTGGGCCGGGAGTTAGGAGGGAGAGTGACAAAATCTGCTCCTGCGAGACATCCCGCGCTGATGGGCCTACGTGCCCGAACAATGCCAGACCCAACCGTCATTGACTGGACCGTAATCAAGGACCAGGAGACGTTATGACGGTGCCACATGTGCCCGGGAACGGCCCGGGACAGACCCATACCGTCCGGGTACCCAAGCACATGGCCCCTGCCATAAATCCTGGCCACTTGGCCCTAACATACCGCCCACCTTGAACATGCATCGCATGTTCAACTATGTCTATATTTGATAACCATATAAGTGTAAGCTTATGATATGATTACAATCTACGTATTCTGTGCGAATATTACAATATTTACAATGATCGAGATTTACACTATACATAGTTGCGCTACACCTCGTGTGACATTTCTAAGTGATCTAACGGTATTATACACAATTTTGTCACGGGTCGTTTAATTGTTCCGGTTGACGTTCTGACTGTTGCGACACGAATCACTCCATCTGTACCAGGGTGTACCTGAACGATTCTTCCCATGCTCCACTGTAACGGGGGTAGATTGTCCTCCTTGATGATGACCAAGGAATCCACGGCTAATTTCGACGTGGTGGAATGCTGCCATTTGTGTCGTTGCTGCAACTGTTGAATACATTCCCGCTGCCACCTTTGCCAGAAATGCTGGACCATTTGCTGGATTAGCTGGTATCTGTTAAGTCGAGTGACCTTGATATCTCGTAGGTCATGAGATGGCAGTGTTGTAAGGGCAGTACCAATTAAAAAATGCCCAGGAGTCAAAGGGTTTAGGTCTGTGGGATCTGAGGATAATGGTGAAAGTGGACGTGAATTTAAACAGGATTCTATTTGCGTCAGTAACGTATATAGCTCTTCGAACGTGAGCCTCTGATCTCCTATAACGCGTGTGAGGTGGTATTTAGTAGGCGGATTGCTCGTGTGTACCTTCTACAATGCGCGACATATGCCCTAACGTCTCATATTCTGACATGAATTCTGTATACTGCTGTCTTTTGGTCGTAGTCTATGGGTGCGTTGGATAGTCTTCCGCCCACCCTGAGTAGTCCGCCATTGTCCAGAAATACATTTAGGGACCGTAGCGCACTGGAATTTGGAAGTGCTTGTTGCGTTTGTACTAATCTGATCTCTGTCGAAAATGCCTCCTTTTGCGCAAGTAATTCCAAACGTGTTCTCGCTGCATTGATTTCTATTGTTTGGGGTTAGTTCCTCTATGTCCCAAAACCTCTCTAATTGAGATTGCAGGTCATTGAGTGTGGCTAAACAACACATATTGTTTTGTGGTAATTTCTTATCTGCCCAGGTAGGAGTGCCTCCCAAAACCCAACCGAGTTGGGTCCTTTGCAAGAGCAGGTTGGGAGTTGATTTGTGTTGACCGACACATAGCAATGTCCAAAATAGACCTGCTCCAATGAGCATATCTATTGGCCGTTGTAAATGGAATTCTGGATCGGCTAGCTCTATGTGACTTGGAATTTCTATTTTTTCTCTATGTATCTGAAAATTGGGCATGTCTGACGTGATGGTTTCTATTGATAGGCATTGTACCGTGTGTTGAGATTTATTATATCGCGAATGAATTGTTAATGTTGCTCTACCTTCTATGGAATTTACTGCCCTTCCTAATCCTGTCACTGTTGAACTTATTGCAGTCGGTTTGATGCCGAGTCGTTGGCAAAATGCCGTGGTTATAAAATTTGCTTGAGATCCCGAATCTAATAGTACCCTGCATTTATGTGACTGACCACCCTTGTCCTTGACATAAACTATTGCTGTCGATAATACGGCATGCCCTATTGTATTTGCTACGTTAGCTGTGAGTACTGGGGGTTCTCGCGAATCTGATTCTCCTGTATCCGCGTAGCCTTCTTCTGCGCGTTTGACTTCGGGATTATGTAATAAGGAATGATGCTTCCTTCCACACTGTTTGCAATGACTCCGTGTACACGCCCGTACCCGATGTCCCGATGACAAACAATTGAAGCACAGCCGGGCTTCTTGCACTATCTTTGTTTTTGTATTTAAATCGCTGTTCTTAAATTTGTCACAGTTATATATCGCGTGATTGGCCTTACATGCGGGGCACCCGGCTGAGTTAACTACATGCGAAGCTATGTAGTTGTAACGAGGGGTATTGTTTGTTCCTCGAGGTCGCTGGTCGACCCTGGGTGCAGCTACCTGAACACTGACCGCGATATTTGCTAAATATTTGGAACGTTCTTCTATAAACGCAGAGAATTGACCAAATGTAGGCATTTCCGACTGAGATATTATTCTCCTTTCCCATTCTCTCATGGACACTTGACCTAACTTTCTGGACAATAATGGAACTAACATGGTATCCCAAGTTTCAACCGATTCACCCAAAGACATTAACGCTATTCTATGATTTGTAGCTTCGTCCAGAAATTCCCGCAATGTGATGTCTGATTCCCTTTGAATGGATTTTAAATCAAGTAATGAATTTACATGGTGCCGCTTGAGACTTGTGGAATCTTCATATCGCGACTTGAGTAATTCCCATGCATGTCTGTAATTTGTTCCGGACACGCCTAACGCTTGAATCACACGAGCCGCTACCCCCTTGAGTGAGGTGTTTAAATAATGGAACCGTTGTATGTCTGTTAATGAATTATTCTCGTGAATCACTGATGTAAATGTGTCTTTAAATTTCACCCAATCACTGTAATTGCCATCAAAGGAAGGCAGTTGCAGTGTCGGTAATCTAATGTTTATTGCGGTATCTGCAGTCTGCGCGGATATCGGGCTGTTCGTGGTTATCCTACTCTGTTCCGGAGTGGCACGGGCAATGACTATTTCAACTTGATCTATCAGATCAAAATACGCCGTCTCGAATTCTTCGCGCTCGATCGCGTGCGCTGCTTCGGCGTCCGTTCCAGCTACGAGTATTTCGATTCTAGTTTGAACTCTATTAAAATTGTCAAGGAGACATACATTTGCATCTAACCGTTTCTTAAGAGAACCCACCGAAGTCGTGGTCGCGAATTTGCAAATAAATGTCTTAAACCGCGTGAGTGCAGCCTTGACCGTTCCGCGCTCGATCATCAACGGTTTGAGATCTTCCGCCATAGTGATTTACTGACGCAAATGGGACTATAAAGGTACTTATCACTTGGGCTGGGATACTTGGTACTGCTGTCGATGCCTGTTGGCTGCACTGGGATGCTGCGTTGTTCTGCAATGATGTTGAGCTGCTGCGTGATTGTCCTGCTGTGGTGCTGGACTTCTGTGGTGTTGCACTGCTCTGAAGCTATATGCACTGCCTTCTCTGGATGCTGTAGCCTCCGGAAGAAACTTCTCGTCACTGAGCTCCTGAGATTCCTGATTGAAGCCCGGTGTTGGTGTTCTCGTGATACACTGTGCTGCGTGGCTGTAGCCTCTGATGATCTTTCACTTCGTCTGTGCGTTCTTATATCCGGCTCGAAGGACCAAATGTTGCGTGGCTGTAGCCTCCGATGATCTGTCACTTCGTCTGTGCGTTCTTGAATCCGGCTCGAAGGACCAAATGCTGCGTGGCTGTAGCCTCCGATGATCTGTCAATCTTCGTTTGTGCGTTCTTATATCCGGCTCGAAGGACCAAATGTTGCGTGGCTGTAGCCTCCGATGATCTGTCACTTCGTCTGTGCGTTCTTGAATCCGGCTCGAAGGACCAAATGCTGCGTGGCTGTAGCCTCCGATGATCTGTCACTTCGTCTGTGCGTTCTTAGATCCGGCTCGAAGGACCAAATGTTGAGGACTCATCAGATGGATGACGGAGATCCTCTGAATATTGCACTTGGTGCCGACTACCTCGAAGGACCACCCACTGTAGTGGGACTATTTGTAACGCGCAACCTAACCGTTACGCGATCTCACTATGTCTGTACTTTCTAAGAATGTTCTGTCTATACTTCTGAGGCTGTTCTGTCTATCTGCTGAGAATGTTCTGTCTGTCTGTACTCTCTGTCTGTTCTGTCTATCGCTCTAAGACTGTTCTGTCTGTCTGTACTCTCTGTATGTTCTGAAGTTGTTCTGTCTATCGCTCTAAGACTGTTCTGTTCTTCTTTTGAGAATGATCTGTGCTCTAGAGGACCGGAGTCATGTCTCATATCACCTCGGTCCTCCCTACTTCTCTTAACCTAGGGTGGGCGGCAAGGAATTACGGTCCAATCACTGCAATCCCAAATCCAGCGAGACTGCCCCAAAACGGTGGGCCGGGAGTTAGGAGGGAGAGTGACAAAATCTGCTCCTGCGAGACATCCCGCGCTGATGGGCCTACGTGCCCGAACAATGCCAGACCCAACCGTCATTGACTGGACCGTAATCAAGGACCAGGAGACGTTATGACGGTGCCACATGTGCCCGGGAACGGCCCGGGACAGACCCATACCGTCCGGGTACCCAAGCACATGGCCCCTGCCATAAATCCTGGCCACTTGGCCCTAACAGTATCTTCTAGTAGGTTGCAAAACAATACATATCTTATCGTCATTACGTGAGTCAAATTTTATTGACTGACTCAGTCGAGATTAATGATTCTGTCTAGAATTGTGTCTCATATCAGGAAACTTGCCGCGAAATGACAACATTGTATGCGTGGATTTTCTATAATCAGGTTTTTTAAACATAATGGGATGGAAATAATACTACAATATTCGTCGAAATTATTCATCGTCCGAAGCAGAGACAAAAACTTCAGACGTTCCTTTTCTCGCAGTAACAGAGATAAATTAAAATATTTTGCATCTAATACGATACTTGAGCACAGAGAGTTTTACCAAACGTAGAATTAAAGACCTTGTAACCTTATAACCTTGACATAATCGAACTTAGGGCCGATCTTGTCGCTTTTTCTGAAAATGTAGAACTCGCATGGCGATCTATTGATTAAAATTATTTCATTTATCTTCTCGTATTTAGTTACTTTAGTTTATTTTATTTACTCTTCTCGTAGTATTTTATTTATCTCGATTTAAAGTATCTCATTTCAATCTTGCGAGATTGTTTTATTGTAAATATAGTTTGAATGTTAACCCTTTGCAGCCGATGCCGCCACAGTGGCGGCATTCGCAAGTCGTCGTAAAAATCGGTGCCGCCAGTCTGGCGACAAGATGTATGTAATTAAAAAGGACTCTATATATCATGAAATTTGTATTCAAAATTTAGATTTATTTTCATCAGTGCACACTTAATGCATAAAATACCAAGCCAACAGAAGAACGAAAAGCCACTAACACACTTAAATTTTGTGAAATGTTTAGTCGATGAGTTAGTAGGAAATTTCCGGCACCAAACATCATCTACAGCGCAACCTTCAACATCATTCGTAGACATTAAATAGAATAATTAGCTTCATGTAATTCGTTCAGGAACCAAAAAAGACTGTGCAGTATGTTCCGACAGGAAAACTCCAGGTAAAAGACGAGAAACGTACTGTGATACCTGTACTCGGAAGCCAGGACATCATATCGGTGATTGTTTTGCCAAATACCACACTTTGGAAAATTACAGAAATTCAGAATTTATGTTTTTATGTATTATAAGTACTATTATAAAGGCAACAAATCAGTTTCAAAGAATTCTGCGTTTTTTAATACCCGTATATTTGCTTTAAATCACTAAGGGAAAAATAACGCCGAAAAGCTAAATTTGCTCCGACTAGCTGGTACAATAATGTCTCTCTTACTGACGCTCAGATTGTCCACTAAAATGGATAATTTGGGAAGAGGAGATACGATTATGCGAGCCTTGCGGCTCATTTTTATAATTGTGGACAATTTATAACTATAAAAATAAACTGCAAGGCTCGAATAATCGTATCTCCCCAAATCATATCTTCCCAAATTGTCCATTTTTGTGGTCAATCTGGGCGTCAATTAGAGAGACATTACTGTATTACTCCTATCAGAGAAATTTGCCGATCGCAAAGGGTTAATCAGAGAATGTGAAAGAATGTATGAAAAGAAAGAACGATCCAGTATTATGTCAATATAATGCTAGTCGACTTAAGACTAAATTAAATTGGAACGGTACGGATTAAAATAGCAAATTTTTTGGCTCTACTATACATCGTCGACAGCGTTCCAGTCTGAATGTTTTTGCGCATCGACACGCCTATGAACGACCCCACGATCCATTTTCACCTCACCTTGTACAGATTACAGGAGAACACCGAGGGATTTCTCGGGGAAAAATATTTCGCAGCCGAGGCGACGCGTTGCACAACAGGGGACGCTTGTTCCCGTCACGATCACCCGTGAAAAATTCCGCGGATCACCGGCTGACGGAATTTTTTTACAAGCTACCCGATAATGGAAAATCAATAGAGCATCGATACGAACACGAGTCGGCCGCCGCTAATGCGAAATCGACGGCAAATCGATCGGCAGCCAGCGCCGTTCGCGACGCTCGCTCACCGAAATCCGTCGTGTCGACGAGAATCACGTCGAAGAACAACTACCGGGGGCACGCCGGTCATTGTAGATCATCGGGAACAATGCTCTCGGTTCTGTTAAAACATTTTTTGCCCCCGTCTGATTTAGCACCACGCCGAATTTACGGTATTCGAAGGGCGGAAGGGCACCCGGGCGTCATTTATTGTCCAACGAAAATGTTATCTTATGAATTGGAAAAGAATAATTCTTTCAGAACTACGCGAAAGTATGCCATGGGGTCGTATTTTTTTTTACATGGATGCGAACTTTCCGTTTGTTGCACGCGATATTTTCATGCGACGTATTGTTTGCATTTCATTGCAACTTGTTTTAATTGTTCAGCGATGCTATCGATGTTCTGTGTCAGGAATTTTGCTGCAAGATATAAAGTCAATGACGAATATTAATGGCAATTGTAACAAAAAGATACAGTGGCCCACAAAAGTTTTCGTACCACTTTTAGAACGCAATAACTTTTTTAAGACTGGACCAAGTGACTCGAATTTGTTTAGACGATGGCAGGACTCGTCTACCAGACGATGACCAAAATGCTTTTCTTTAAATTTTGCTATTACTTGGAATGACGACAAAAATAAAATCTCTCATTTTTTAACTTTTTTATCTGAGCTTATAACGGAAATTTCAAAAATGAATTTCTTTTTCAAATTTTGCTATTACTTGGAATGACGACAAAAATAAAATCTCTCATTTTTTAACATTTTTATTTGAGCTTTTAATGGAAACTTCAAAAATACCTATCGATGATCTCGGTAACTTATATGCACGCTGAAAATTGTATCGAAATCAGTTGACGTTGTTCTGAGTTATAACAAATTAGAGATGGTAAAAGTCACAGTTTTATCACGATTTTGACCAAAAACTGGATGAAATCTGCAGTTCTTTGAATCTTTCAACGCTTGTAGCTCGACTCTGGATTAACCGATTTCGATCAAATTTTCAGCACGCATACGAGTTACCGAGATTTACGAGAGGCATTTTTGACACTTTTGTTATAGGCTCGGATAAAAAAGCTAATTAATTACCTTTTTTTGTCATCCCATGTAATAGCAAAATGAAAAGAAGGCATTTTAGTGATCATCCAGTAGACTAGTCCCTCTATCACCTAAAAAAAATTCAAGCCATTTAGTTGAGTTTTAAAAAAGTTATTACGTTTCAGAAGATATACGAACACTTCGGCGACCCACTGTATTTATAATATGCGATCATTTATAACGCACATCGATGTACGGTGTAACAAATTTTACATAATATGTTCGTTAAAGGAACCTGCTGTAATAAAATAATGAATTTGCAATATCGCAGTGAAATAAAGTAAAACATATCGATCGGTCGTGGACGTTACACGTTCGTCGCAAGAAAGGGCGACCGAAAGCGTTAAACTAATTAAAACGTCTATGAATATGAACGTAACTGATTGAAACGACTACAAGCAAAACGAAAATTAAGTCCTCTGCGTTACACAGACAATCTCTTTTGCACGAGGATCTACGGTCCAATTATAAATACAAATATGGTTAGCACGTGCAAATAGAATTCTGTTTACCGGCAGAAGCTCGCAGCCGAGCTCTTTAGAGTCAATGAATTCTCTCGGAGGATTTGCTCGACAATTTTCCTAAATAAAATCGGCGTCTCCTTTCCGTGTCCATTAACCGGCGGGGCTTGCTTAATATTCCCGGCGCATTGTTCCGCGGGAAAAGCATCGTGAAGCTGTTGCTAACATTCTTCGGCCGAAGTTGTTGATAATAAGACCCGACTCCCGACCGAAATGCTTGACTGGTTGGTTGCTCGATTTTAATCCGGGTTTTGTGCCCGTCGAACAGTCGCGTAGCCGACAATGAGCGGAAGCTGAAGATTTCTCGGGGAACAGGAAGTTTCGGCCGCGAGGAACGGGGCACAATAAACCATGAAAGACTGCGCGGGTCTATGTAACCTGCTTTTACGGGGCTCCGCGGGCAAATGAACCGGCGCGACGGTGACGTCGTTTGGGAATGTGTCTGGTAAACGTGATATTATGTCGAATATTATAGGAATGCGGGAGAACGTTACGGGCGAAACACGTGCGCATATAGGACACGTGTACACGGAAACTGCATGTACAGAGCTACACATTATCATGAGCATAGTTATCATGCGCGGGCATTAGACTCGAGGGTTCCCAGAGCGATAGGCTTTCACCGCTAACACAATATGTCTAAGCAGTGTGATCTTCTGATTGGACGGCACTGTGAGACTCGAATTATTGCCCTAACGCGGTTAGCGAACCGTGATCTTATGCGAATTTTATCAAATTAACATTGAAATCAAATGTTTTGCCCCACTTTAAACTGTATCGATGAATATTTTGAGATGGTATATCGTCGTTCTTTTACGTTGATCGCACGTTTAAGAACGCTTTTCAAGACATCAAAGGTTGCTCCATGTCGCATGTACACAACCGACGAAGTATAAACAAATTAGGATTTTCGAATCTTCTAATAATTGTCTCTCGAGCAAATTGTTATTTCGAAAGACATTTTAAGACTGTTATTTTTATTATATGAATTCTGTTATTGATTAATGTCACATTTGAACGCGTATACGGATAATTAATAAGATAAACGAATAGAATTATGAAAATAGATAATATAAATTGAAATTTTGACTTTGTTTGATTACATTCGACAAAGTTACGATCTGACTGTTCCTACTTGCGACATGTAGACTGACACAGTTGGTAGAAATGTGTGAACTAAAATTGCTCTATAAGTTTACAAATTCCGTAATTTTCTAATTTAAAAATTTGCTATTCTTTTTACAATTCACTGTCATAAATATTTTCGAATATTTCGATATCATATGGACGCTTGTTTTTTAGTCACTCTGTTAGATAACATATGATGCAGCAGAGTATAGTATGTTTCTTAAATATAAGCTTGTACACTATGAAAAAATCAATAGATAGTCACCTGATTATCTATAAATAGTTTTAATTAATCAGTTCAAATTAACTGTCATTATTAACTATCTCTATTAAGTTTGACAAGGAGATTAACATTTAACGATTATTATACATTAAATGATTTGTCTCCCCAAATAATCCAACACTGCAAATCATAAACAAACCTAATGAAGCAATCATAATTAAAACGCTAATCCTTATACAATTAACACCTCACAAAAATGTCCTAACAACGTTAAAACATAAAGTTCTTATTTGTTAGTGATCTACACAGGCAATACCATTGAAAATATGAATCAGTATGATTCTGCATTTCCAAAACTTCTCCAGATGATCACTAAATTGGGGCTATTTATGTATTTGGCATAGATTTATAAACTACAAGAAAATATAGAAATGAACAATTTCTAATAGCACTTTTATTTTATTTTTACAATGAGTAATCCTCTAATTGACTAAAGAAACTTTTCTCTAATTCTAAATTCTATAAAATGACGTACAGCAGCGGTTATTGATTTAAGACAATGAATTTTAATTTCGTCGTCGTTCTGGAGAAGTTTTGCAACCACAGAACATTTTACCAATTTCTGCCTTCCTTTTCGTCTTGATCTTTTGTTCGTTACCGTTCTTCAGAAAGTGAATTTTCAGAGAGATTCGCAATCTATTAGGTTAGTGGTGTCAGTTACCGTGGGGTAGCCAATTACTGTGCCTTACTTTACTTCCCAGCATAATTGATTTGATATTTATCGAATAAGACACATTAAACTTTTTTATTTAAAATTAATTAATCATTTATTTGTTAAAATTGAACGTATAAAAGACTGAAGTTCTTAAAATACCAGAAAGATTATCCCAATTTTTCGCGAAATTTTCTGTAAATCTTATAAAAAAGCTTAAGAGAAAATAGTGAACGAATGATATTCATTAAAATAATTCGTTCTATACTGTGTTCAACGAAACATGGCATAAAATATAAACAGCCGCACGCGAGAGATGCGTGATCGGGTCAGGGCCGAATCAGAATTTTCGGGCCCTTCTACATGAAGCTACTCTGCATGCAAGGGCCCTCGATGAGGGTCCTCTAAAATTCGTCCCTGAGCATCGACGTCTAACAACCACTCGGTTGCAACCGCAGCACCGATCGCGTGAACGTTCTGTTTACATTTTGTGCCAATTCTCATCGAATAAAGCGTGTACAGGTAAGATATCACAATGTTAATTGTATTTAGCAAAACAGTGATTATTTATTTGGATTTTTGTTCCTTTAATTCTTTTAATTTTAGTAGTGCATTTACTGTGCACGGTAATTGAATCAGTTTCTCGCTCGATGCGTTGCGTGTTGTTCTGTTATGCACTATGTCGCTTACCACAGCATAGGCCTACATAACCTCAAATCATCTCTGCTATATTTTTAACGAGAAGAAATGTAAATATGAATTTTTATTAAGGTAGTCACCTCCGATGTAAATTTTTAAATGATTTATTACGATGTTATATTTGTTCTCATAAAAATTAAAATTCATTAAAGTACATATGTTAAATATTATACAATAGCTCGTGTAAACTATCTTAAATTTGTACAAGTTATACGTACAATTCACCTAACATACAAATTATCTACATTTATATAAACAGTAAGAGAAAAAGAAAACGCGCAAGATTTTAATTTCATTATAAAATCGATTTGATTAAAAATATTTTGTAAATCTTTTTTTACGAACATAGTATAATCATGTTTTCTAGAAACAAAGTATAAGAGTATTGTAAAAACGTAGGATTAAATTATATTCTGGCAAAGATTTCAATTTCATTATAAAATCGATTTCATTAAAAATATTTGGCAAATCTTTTTTTACGAACATAGCATAATCATGTTTTCCAGAAATAAAATATAAGAGTATTGTAAAAGCTTCGATGTACAATTGAAGTAATATGTACATGCGTAAATGTAAAGTAGCTCTGTTTCGAGTACTATAACGAGAAATATTCTTTAGAATATTTTAGAGCATTTTGATAAATGTATATTTGTATATATTTATATACATTTATCAAAATACTAAACAAAACTCGGAGATAAATAACTGCAATCAATGAAAGAGCATAATATAGTAATCAAGATTTCGAATTTGTTTCGATCTCAATACCTAACAAAAACAAAGTAATTTTTCAATCTATATTCTTCGTAGCAATAAAGTAGATATGTACTAAGCTGGATATATCTATGCAGTCGTATCTCTGCCATATACCTACTGTGTTCTTATGGCAACCAGATTTTCTTTAGCATGTATAAATCTGTCACGTGTTCCAAAGCTTAAAAATGCTGCCCATAAAATGTATATAACATTTACTTCGTCTCGTTAACATACATTTTTCTTGTGCACAGTTATTAAGGCTGAGCATTCGGAGAGGGAGCACAGTAACTGGCTCCAGAACATTTTTTTCTAATATTCAAAGATTTGATATTTGTCTCATGGATCGATTGCTGATGTTTATGCAAACGCATATGTTTATAGGAAAGGGATAAATTTATAGGTCTTGGACGGAAATTTGTTTTATCATTAGAGGATCCCAAAAATATAAGCACATTCTACATTAATTTTGCAGATATTTCACATGTTTTTACATATGAATTTTGCATAAACATCATTCGCAGTCTACTCATGGAAAAAATGATATCGACGAAAGAAATTTGGAAATTTACCGATGAGTTCTTAAGAAGTATCAATGAAATTGCTAACGTTGTTTTTAGTAGCGAAAACTCCTGAAGCCCGCCAGCAGTACCCATTAATTGGCTCCTTTGCCCTAATCACAACGCTCGCCGTTAATCGCGGGCGGTTCGACGTGGATTCGGTTTCAGAACGACGAAAATTGGAAGATTCGATCGCGAGCTGTAGACACCGTCGACTGTTAATTTGTCAGGGACGCGGTGTATAATTGACTTGCGCTGTTGACGGGCCCACAGGGTCAATTAAGTCGCACAGGTAACGGCCTGGCTTTGAAGGTGCACGCACATCATCCGAAGACACGTTGGAAATTCGCTGACGCCCGCGAATGTTCTCCGGCCGTGTACCTGCTCGCACAGAAGACACATGCTGACACGTCTGGGGATACGTTTATGTACGCAGACAAAATTTATGGACGGTGTGCACTGGCTGGCGAATATTATGCCCCCTAATGGCTTCTGTAACGGTGCCACGTCTACGCTTAAGGGAAACGGGAAAGCGATCTGCCTAAATTCGCTTACTCGGCCGGCCGGCTCTGGATGCAACCAAATGAAACTTGCAAGAATTCCCTCCGTCCCGCATATTTCGTATCTTTCATTTTATTGCCCCCCTTCCCCCTCCACCGAAACCGCCTCGGCATGCAAAATCTATAAGGTGACCCTGCAGGAACGTTTTCACATTTTTTTCTGCAGCGAGTGCGATGGATTTGCACAGCAATGAGCGGATGATACGCGAAACGGTGAAAACAGAAGAGTTTATTTGCAGAACGCTGTTATTATCAATTTATTAATGCGTCACGATCCGCGATATTGCGATGAATTTGTTTTTAACGCAATAGCAGAATTCTATAATTATAGCGTACTGAGTTTGTTTTCTATTTTAACGATCAAGATGTTAACCAAGCTGTATTTTTTAATCTGACAACGATCAAGATCGTGGAAACGAAAATTCGTGAGTCGAGCATAGTTCAGTATTTATCTGTTGGATTTTGTTACAAGAATTGTTGGTTTATAGTAACCAGAACGATTCGATAACTTAATTCGTAATTTGGACGGTATTAATTTAAACGGTAATTGATTTAAACGTAATTTAAACGGTATTATTAGTTGTGTGGAGTTCAAAGGCTGTTTATACAGTTCTCTGGAGTATGCATCAATTGCGTAGCACAATATTATTCAACGCCTGTATGTCCTTTATCATATGAATATATTGGTGTATTTGTACGTGTATTTATTTTTGTGAGATTTATTGTATATATAGTATATATATAAATTTATTTTTATTATGTAAAAACTATATACATATATAAATTATTATATAAATGTACTATACTAAATTTACTATATAATATAGTAAATTTACTGTATAGTATAGTAAATTTACTATTTAGTATAGTAAATTTATCTACAGTATGTATCTTTTATGCATTATTGTGTAAAAGTATTGATCAAAAATATAAAGACTTAACATCTAAAAAATGTGTGTCACTTATTTGATAATCACGTATTCAGTGAAATTTACATATCACTTTTCAATTTCAGTTCAATTTTCATTTGATTGCGTGGAATATATCTGAAAAATGTCAGAAACGCAGCTGTCATATTTAACTGCAGAAACGTGGTATAATAACTAGATAAGGGATTGCAGTGTGATCTGTATACGGAACGGTTACAGAGGAACTTGCAGTTCCTTTTTTGCGTTTGGAAACATAGTGTAATGCTTGTATAAAAATTAGGCTCGATTACGAAATCGATGTATTACTTATCTGTTTAAATTGTTCGTCCAGTTATTAAATAATTCTTTTCTCGTTTGTTACAGGTGAGTTGATATGCTTTCCAGAACACTAATGAAACGAAATTGCGACTGGCTGAACTTCAGTGACCATCAGTAAGTTAAACGAATGAAACTAGACCAAATATAGTTCGAATTATGTTCCCTACTTTCATAACTGCCACGAGAATAGCCGCGAGGCTCCATTAAATTGAAAGTTAATTTTAAAAGCATCAAGCAAATATTTAATTTTTTACCTGGTACACCGTGGAAGATGATTTTTCAACAAAATCCAGCTCGAAATTGGAGTTCGCTTGACGAATATTCGACTGGGCGCGACTTAATTTTATGCCACAAAATAATGAAAACTGAAGGAGATGAAACGCGGAGGTAGAATGATGGTTAATAGGGGAAAGATAATAGGTTCCTTCGCTTAATTAGGCCTTCCATTAAAACTGCATCTCCTATACTTGGAAAATTGCTGTATCAGACGAGGGAAATTGCGAGTAGCGATAAAACCTGTTGTGTCGCGAAGCCTTTGACACAATCACTCCGGTGGCAACGATGTACGATGTGTTTAGTATAAGGTGAGCCATCTGTTGGTTTCTTTCTAAAATTGCTACAAAAAAAGCGTTAAATATTTCTCAAAGTTTTGTGCTTTAATAAAAAGAGTAAATTTATCGATTAATTATGAAAAATAATTTCATTATTTGGTCGGCTGCCGCGACCAGAGACCTGGTCATGTTTTATTTGAAGTAAATATGATATCGATTATTCAAAATAATAATGAACGAAAAGGTTTTATATTATGAAATATTCACAGCAATTCGTTTAAAGCAGTTCTCTTTTAACAAATAAATAATGCACGAAATAATAATCAACGAAAAGATTTTATTTTATATATAAAAAAGGTGTAAACCAGACCCAAGCATTAAATTTAACTCAACAATTATTTCAAATCGTATAAGAAAATATCTTAGTTGAAATAATATTTCAAATAATGTTATTTTAAAAGGAGTAAGAAGTAATAATATTTTAAAGGGATATATAAGATAACTCGTTATATTTTTATATATATTCAAAAAGAAACCAATAGATGAACCATCGTCAAACGAGTTGACAAAATGATCAAACCTAGCAAGCAATCTTCCCATTCCAGAAATTATTTTCTCCTCGTTGGTATAATCATAATACATGCATACAATTTTATGCACTTATGACAGAAATGAATATTGAAAAAAGCAAATTTTAACTCTGCTCTGCTGCTTCTCCCAGCGAATACAGACAATTTTTATTTTGCATAAAGATTCTAGAAGATTCTATATTGTTATAAAATAAAAATCTTCGCATTTTTTTTGGTAATGACTTCTGCAATGTCTCATTCATCAAGGTTAAATTAGTCGATTTATATAAAGTGGTAAACTGTATGTAGATTTTTGGAAATGAATCACGTATAGTAAATTATGGGCATCGGAAACATTCCGGCTGATACAGCAAGTGTATGGCGATGCTTGTTTAAATCAATCAAATGTTTTCGTGTGGCATAAACGATTTCTGGATGGTAGAGAATCGCTGGAAGATGACCAACATACGGAAAGGCCAATCTCAACTCGAAAACCTGAAACGATCGAAAAATGCGTGATTTTATTGCAAATGACCGCAATGCTTCACTGAGAATAATGGAAGCGGCTATGAACATCAACCAAGAGACGATTCGGACCATTCTTCGCGTCGTATCCGTCCCGACTATCCCCAGACGGTTCGACACCGTTGCACGATAACGCGTCATCACACAAATCTCTCATTGTTCGTCAAATTTTGGCCAGAAATCAAGTCTCTGTGCTCAATCATCCGCAATATTCACCTGATTCGGCTCCGTGTGACTTCTCTTTTAACCTTTTAGGCACGACGCGCCACTATAGTGGTTTGCTCTAGTAGCTCACTCGCTCATCGTTTGAATCAAATAATCGTCTTCATATGCATTGTTTCACACTTCTTTTGTCTTCACATCGATTTATAACAGCCTACAGGGTGTCCCAAAAATGTCTCGCAATCCGGAAATGGCGGGTTCCTCGGATCATTTGAAGCAACTTCTTCCTTTACAAAAATTTTCCCCGAGGCACCGTTAACGAGTTATTAAAGAAAAACAGTGACCAATAAGAATCGAGTACGGCTGACGCGAGGCGGCCCAACCAACCAGCGCACGAAGCCCAGTTCTGCTCATTGGCTCGGTCACCTCGCGCCAGCTGAGCTCGCATCTCATTGGTCACTGTTTTTCGTTAATAACTCGTTAACGGTGCCTCGGAGAAAATTTTTCTAAAGGAAAAAGTTGCTTCAAATGGTCTAAGCAACCCGCCACTTTCGGATTGTGAGACATTTTTGGGACACCCTGTATATACAGTATCAGACTCTGTACAGTACACATCAGACTCTGCCGTCCAGAGAAATAGCCTCGCGCAGAATTCAGCCGTACCTAAAAGGTTAAATTGAAATTGACGTTAAAAAGATGCTTTTACGAAGATATTTCGATCAACCAAACAGCTTCAACACGGGATGATCTAGAAGCAATACCACAAAATCAACTGAATCATGGCATTTGTATCCCTTTCGAATCGCTGTCACAATTGTATCGAAGCAAGAGAAGGTTATTTTAATGAAAACAACATGAGATTTTGTGTATTTTGTTCCTATCGTGTTTGATTGGTCCAGTCTTTAAAATTAATTGTCGCACTGTGTATTTCCGGACGATCGCATATGAATGCTTATTGTTAATCAAATAACGTCGATCAAATGGCCCCATTCGATCCCCATTCACCGGTCGTCCACATTTCCCACAGGAACGTACGCCTAAAGCACGGCATGCGTAAATTTCGAGATGCTACTTTGAATAACTGCCGAGAATGAGGTGCTCGAAGCTGTGAGCCAGTTTTATCGGGGAAGGGTCGGCCACCCTATCCCTTAATTAGCCTGCTTGAAATTACCTCGAGCAGAAGCGGCGGGAGAAAGAGGGTATCTGTTCAAAGAGGGTCGTAACGCAACGCGCGCCGTTGCTAAACGTCTCGAAGGGGTTGATTCGCGAGAGACGCTGCGCTGACGCCGTTGCCAGTCGGTCCGAGATTGTTTCTGACCGTGCATCAATGCGCGATACCAGTCGCCTAATCGTCGACGAAACGCCGCTGAAAGGAACCTTTGCGCGGGTAGCGGCGATTATTATTACGTCCATTTAGCCACTCGCTTCTTCATTCGAACGATAACGGCCCTCTTTGCGCCTGCTGTCGGAAGATAAATAGCGCCGCTTCTTCTTTAATCAGTCCGCTTATCCGCGGTCCGTGTGTGCCTGCGCTATCGATCGCGTGCTTGCGTCGCGACGGTGCTTCAAGAAAGTAAGGGATTTATGTTTCACGATCTTGAAGCGGGGTATAATGAACGGTGATCAATTTTATATCGGACGCGCTCGACAGAGAATCTATCAAGCGCTACGAGCGAATATTTGTTCCCTTGAACAGAAGAGTAGAATTGGATTCGTTTAGATTTTGTGTGATTTTTATGCGTAAGCAATTGTATAGATATTGTAATTAATTCGACTTTTGTCGAAGGAAACATTTTTATAATTTCAATAATTATGAGGTAACGTATCAGGCATTTGACTGTGACAATTTTTCAACTATTCTTTAATGTCTCAAGGTTAACGCTGATACTGCAGAGGATAACATTTTGTACACACTAATATCTTTGCTCTCAATATCGCATGTTTCTGACAATTGCAAGTTGATGTCTTGTGTAGGGGAAATCAAATTAATCTTTTATACGTACAGTGGGCTACAAAAGTATTCGCTCACCTTTCAAAACGCAATAACTTGTTGAGAACTGAACTAAATGACTTGCATTTTTTTTAGATGACGGAGGGACTACTCTATTAGACGATGGCTAAGAAGCTTTTTTTAAATTTTGCCATTACTTTTTAATTTTGAAAAGAAAAAATTAAAAACCCTCGTTTTTTAACTTTTTTATCTGAGCCTATAAAGATAAAAATTTGCTGAAAATTTGATCGAAATCGGTTAAACCAGAGCCGAGATACAGGCGTTGAAGGATTTTAAAAGCTGCAGATTTCTTAGAGTTTTGGGTCAAAATCGCAGATATTTCCGATCTTTAATTTGTTGTAACTCGTAACAGCGTGAACCGATTTTGATAAAATTTTCAAAATGCGTATAAAAGTTACCGAGATCTACGGAAGACATTTTTTAAATTTTCGTTATAGGCTCAGATAAAAAAGTTAAAAAACGAAAGATTTTTTTGCTATTACAATGACTTCCATTTTTTTGCATAGAATACTTTTGTGGCCCACTGTATGTCGTTATTCGGAATTATTTAGAACTAACTGTATAGTAACAATGTTTATGTTTATATCTCATGTTGTCAATACGTTGTTCTTAGCAAAACAGGCACAGCAGATAGCGAACGCGTTAAATTGTTTTTACTCTTGTTTCAAAAATACGCTGCTCGATAATGGGACGGAAGAAAACATCTCCTTTACGCTGTCTACAGTTTTGATTTCCTTGACGAGGGAATTTTTAATGTTCGTTATTCACTTTACAACATCTTCTGCTTCTCTTGCATTTGCCTGTTTCTCAGCATGAAAATATCTAGCCAGCGACGCTGCGTTCAGGTACCATAATTAATTTCAAAACATGTCCAGCTGCGAATGAAACAGACTACGCCACGTCACGCCACCAAGACGTGTATCCCGTAAATTCATTAAAAATTTCTAATATCGTTAGCGAACAGCAAAATTATTAGAGCTTCCCGCTTTCTTAGATATTTATTATGAACCGATCTCGGCGCGGAGTCAAAATCCAACCAGTCCACTGTAAATTGAGCCGCAGACAGTTTTGAATATCGCCACGGGTGTAAAATACCTTCATCTTAACGGAAATGGGCAGAAAACTAATTGTTATATCGGCGAGATCGTTGCGAGGACGTCCCGCGCCGCTGAAGTGCGACGAACATTTCCCGAAGTGCACAATATCTGTTACTCAATATGGCGCGCGGGCGTTTGTTTCCCAAGTGGGACCGAAACTTGGCCTCTTTCTTGCTGAGAACGGTATAGTAATAGGGCACGGTGGAGGAGCGTGGAGCTCGAAGTAGCCGAAAACTTTGGAGAGAAGTGAAAGTTTCGATTAACAGCGTCGAAATAACGGCAGAAGCGATGGCAAGACGCGGTCTCGCCGGCACGCCGGCCGAGAAAGCTAATGCAACCGGTGCATCCGGCGCATCCGAGCGCCGCGTCGCGCGTCGCGTCGCGTCGCGCCGCGTCGCAACGGGCTCCCCGTGGAACAGCTGAATCGTGTTCGGCTTGTTTCTTCGCTTTTATGCAAATGCGACCCGGTTCGGGGGCGGATTGAAGCACCGCGATGCCGCGCCGGCACGTCGCCGAACGTTCAACGGAACTTGGACACGATTGCTTTCAGCCTGGCTCACTTCATGGCGCAGACATCGCTTCAGAAAGTGACGAACGCTGTTACAGGGCCTTGACGCTTCGCTTTTTCTTCGACGAAGATTAATCTTACCGGCACGTGACGTTTACTAGGCTTGCTAGCCGGCATTTTCCCGCTTACTTTTGCTATTTTCTTTCGATGCGAGGCCTTTGATACCATAGCTGGCTGCCTTACCTCGTCCAATGTGTGTGATATTAATTTTTCTTCAATTTAATATACAATATCAATTAAAATTAAATAGGATATGTCAAGGTATTAAATAGGAATTAAATAGGTAATTTACAATATCAACACCGATAAGGAATATTCAACATAAAAATTGAATTGATAAGGTGCAACGTGAAAATCAATAGTTAATGTACTGTATTAACCCTTTGCACTCCGCTGTCCCCTTTAGTGGGACATCGTAATTCTAGCATATCACTCGAATGTCCCCTCTCGTGGGACATTAAAGTTTATTAGCGATTACGGGGAATTGAGTTATTTCAGCGCAACTTTTTGAGACATGCATGTTTCCCTGAAGTTTTCTCTTGAAATGGCACAAGAAATCAAATCAAAATATAGTAAAATTACTAAGATATATACAAGAAATGTCAGCGGGTTTTGACGAGAACGTGAGGGGCGTGCCCACGACGGTCCGAGCACTTCAAAGGCGCCACTTGAAAAGAGTGATAAGGCAAGTTTGTAGAAGAAAGATCGGTATGCGAACATAGCACGCACTATATAGTGAGATTTATCATCATAAAATCTGGAGGAAAAGATTTTCAAAGCTGAACTCAGTCTGGTTTGAAGCGTCGAGCGGTATAGATAGATCTAACGAGTGAGAAAATCGGAAAAGTGATACTTCTCTTGGTAAATAAATTGTTTGGTAAAAGTTTTTTTGATAAATATCATCTTGTGAGTTAGTAATAACAATTAGAAATTTTCAACCTATGTATTTATTCATATTTTTTATTAGAACAATGGCAAAACATTCAAACACGAATGAGTCTCATGACACAAGTAGTAGTGAAGATGAGCTCCAGATAGACGTTTATACAGATATGTTAAAAAGACTAACTGTAGAAGGTTTTCTTCTACAGTTAGTCTATCGGTTTGATAGCAGTGATAGTGATATCGTCCAAGCAACAAGGCGACGAGAGAATGAGTTCGCATAGATAGCGATTACAACAAGAAAACAAAATTATAAAAAATAAAATATTGATTTTTTTGGAAATTTCTCGATTTCAGCCAATTCATATAAGTCCAATATCATTATAATATGTTAGTTAGTTCCAAAACCATTCTAAATAATACGAGGGTCTGTAAATGCCCGTTTCTGCCGAAAAGTGGCGCTGAGTAGCTGGTAGCCAACGTCCAGAATGGTTCGGAGTGCTAAGAGTTAAAATCGTTAAGCAATGCGCGTAATCGAAAGGTACAACGTCAGAATCAATAAGTAATATACAACGTGAAAAGTCGAACAAGGCGCAACGTCGAGATCAATAAGTAACGTATGAATTATGAATTGTTTACGGATAGAGGATAGTATAAAACGTGATTTGAAGGATAGAAAATAGCGGGGGGGGGGCGAGGGCTGTAACAGTTTACGATTCACATGTCGATTACGTGTGTGTCAACAAGCTCCAGCCGACAGACTTTTCCTCCCTTATTTGGCTCGCGTGCTTGTTAACCCCTTTACAAGCTACCGCTGTTTCGCGTTGATCGCGTCCCGGAAACCTGCGGGTTCCGTATCGGGAAATGGGAGCGCGGCAGCCGCTTCGGAGGGAAGTCGCTTCGAAACTGATGGAATTCGATTTACGGCTTGCAGAATCAGGCGGTTTGCGAGATTGCCTCTTTTGACCGAAGCTCCGGCTGAATTAAAAGAAACTGACGAGCCCGGGCCGAGGGCAGGAAGTCTTTGCCGGCGGAGAAGGTTCAAACGGGTGGAAAGGAATTAGCGGGGTTCTGTATTAGGGCTGCTGCCGGGTCCAAAGGATCCGCCCGGTCAATTATATTTAATAGCCGGGCTTCCACTCGCCATTCGAAATTATTTTAAATCGTCGACGTATCGACAGTCTTTCATTTCACTCGCTAATCTTCGTTGCACCTTGTTATATATAGCATTCGTTAATCTTTCGATAACATCATTTTGTCCCTTCAGTTCTGAACGTATTTCGAATGACATTATTTGAAATATTATTTCGAAATTTTATCTTATTTCATAATTATTTCCATGTCTGTGATCGCTTTTGAAATTGCATTATTTGAAATATTATTTATATTACTTATCAATTTTGAGGTTACACCTTGTTTAATCTATTTTAACGTTATGCATTACTTATTGATTTTGACGTTGCACCTTACTTATTCAATTTTTAAATTAAACTTATTGATTTTGATGTTTCACATTTCTTTTTGATTTTTATGTTGTACATTTCTTCTTAATATTTGAACCTAGACAGACATTTCTAAAAGATGAACTTTTTGAAAAGTTGCGTTAGAAGCAAATTGCTGTAAACATTTCTTAAAATCAAATCCTTTTGTTATTATATTATATTTTTACAAAGAGAAAGTTTTATTTAACGCAGATTGATGCAAAGATTTCTTAGGATAAAATCATTTTATTTTATATTGATAAGAGAATTATTTATTTTCTCATATTTGAGATAAAAAATAACGATTAATTTATTATATGAAATTACGATTATTTCCAATGGCTCGATATTATTTTTATTTTCAAATAATAGCATTGAAAATGGCGATTCGAAATGGATTACATCAAACAGTTATTTCTTATTTTCATTTAAAGTAAATGATTTTATCGGCTATCTTTTGTTACTTTGTTGAAACTAGAGAACTGCTTTAATTTCGAACAATTTTTTGTTACATTGACTCGAATAAAAGTTGAAAATAAATTAATAAACATTTTATGTTAAAGAAGGAATATTGCACTTATCCTTCAAGAATGTCCAGCTATCGTCCATATTAGAAACAAATACAAAATTGCAAAGGAATTAAAAAATGCACTCAATGATAAAGTCTCTAATTTGTAACTATTTCGTTTATTAACCGTTTGAGTCGCAGGGGACATTGAAAAAATAGGGTGGAATTAATTAAATAGTAAAAGAGTTCGGATGATTTGTAACTACGTAATTGTAAATTGAAAATTCACATATTTGTGACTCCGGTAATTTTTAATTGAAAATTCACATAGTTGTGACTTGGGTACTTTTAAATTGAAAATTCACATCTTTAGGATGTCAATAATTGTAAAATAGAAAATTTTTTATTGTTTTGATCCGCCTCTGTGTTAAAAGTTCGAAAACTAGCTTTCGAACGTAGTAGAACCACGATTACCCATACAATATTTACGTACAAATACCTCAATAAATATCGACGCATATATTCTCCCTATTTTTTGGCTGGTTCTCAAATCTATACGTAATAAATAAATAAATTTCAGCTTTCTAGTTTCAGTTTCATTAATGAAATTACTTTGCTGTATAGACGAATTTTAGGGATTAATTATCGGCACCCGGTGTGTTAATTTAGATAATCGGGACTCCGCGTGAAGAATTTCTCAAATAACGAAGCAGGAATGATTTCAGAAATAGAATTGGTATACGCCGGTACGTTACTTCTCCCAATTTATTCGGTCAATTTAATTGAATTCGATAAAGATACGCGCTCGTAAAAAGATTTAGCACGTTCAGCTAGCTAACACCTGCGGCCTCAGCAGGATTAGCGGAAAAAGCGTCGATTGGAATTCAGAGTGCGCGCAACCGGGGCAAAAGGTATCTAAATTATTCCAATAAAAAGGCTTTTCCCGCGCTGAGAAACAAAGCGTATTTATCCGCTTGTTTTCGGCTAAAACCGTGTAAAACCATTGTCGGAATAATTACCGGCGCTGCGCTGCAGAGCGTTAACAAGTAAGATACGAGAGCCGATCCGAACGGAAGGATCCCCATCGCTCTTGTTGAAAGCGTTGCCCGATCGCATCACTGTTTCCAGCTCGGCCGACGAATCCCCATCGGCGGGGCCGCATTTTCATTGAAAACGAAACAATCTGCGCGGGACAGGGAACGCGATCGAGGCGGGATTGCGGAGAGCAAATCGAATCCGCTGTGTGCGAAGTAAGCGCTTTAGGAAGTGGCCGCCGGTGTACTACGCCGCGCCGCGCCTCGCCGTGCTGGGGCCGGACATGCACTCGATGTCGGTGCATCTATTGCAGCCCCTGTTCGAGCACCGCCAACGTACGAACGCGCTCGTGTCAAAACGACGCCCCTTGCCCTCTTCGGCCGGCCGAGTATGTGCTTACAACGGATCACGAGGAAATTATCGATAATTACTGCTGGTAATGCCGGTGACGAGACGTCGATCCCAGATACCGGCTCCTAATCATCTACTTGCACGGCGAAAGTATTCCACGGGCTAATTATCATTGAGAATGTTAAGATTTTCCTTAATCCTTGTACTGTGTATTAGCCTTATATAGGGTGTTTCGTATTGCGTGATTGCGGTAGACTAAAGGATACCAAAGAAACTGAACCATGGATAACAAGAATATACAGTAAATTCTCCCTAATTGACCCTCAGCTTCGAAACAAAAATGGACAATTTGGGTAGAGTTAAAGAGAGGGGGTTGAGTTTTTTTATAGTTGTTGATAATCGGTAACTATAAAAACGAGCAGCAAGGCTCGAATAATCGTATCTCCTCTCCTCAAATTGTCCATTTTTGTGTACATGCTGAGGGTCAATCAGGGAGAATTTACTGTACATTTTTCATACATGTTTCTATAATGTGTTCTACAGGTAAAAATGAGACTAAAATATTATACGTAACTATTTATAATAACTATTATACGTATCATAATTAAAATATTATGTATAACAAAAAGTCCATGAATGCTTTAAGAAGTTTATGACAAAAATGGGAAATGTGAAAGATATGATAACGCTAACGTACAAGAGAGGAATCAATTACAACAATTAACGTCGTCTGTCAAGTGATCAGACGAAATCGTAATCAACTGAAATCGACAATAAATTCAATAACTCGTCGATGTCAAATTTGTGTCAACAAAGGCGGGCATCAATTTGAAATGGAGAGGTAGCTACAGTGACTCGCATTAATATTCGAACATCTTTTAAAGCAGAATAACTTTTTTAAAAGGGGACGAAGTGATTTGTATTTTTTTGAGATGTTAGAGAGACTATTTTATAAATATCTATAATATATTTTTTAATCGCAGTTAGGCGGAATTAAAAAAAGAATAAGTAACTCTTGTTTTTAACTTTTTTATCTGAGATGATAGCGAAAGTTTAAAAAATGCGTTTTGTAGATCTCGATAATTTATACGCATACTGAAAATTTGATCGAAATCACTTAACGCTGAGTCAAGCTACAGGCGATAAAACATGTAAAAATCTTTAGATTTCTGACATGATTTTGTCAAAAGATCGTGGGGAATTACAATTTTCGCTATCTTTAATTGTTTGTAACTCGTAACAACGTCAACCGATTTCAATAAAATTTTCAGTATGCATATAAGTTACCGAGTTCTACAAAACTCATTTTTTTTTATTTTCGTTGTAGGCTCAGATAAAAAAGTATTGGAATATGATTGAAGAGTACAGTAAACGTAAGCTAATAAAATAATCAGTGAATTTTTCATTGAATTTAGTTCATTATCTTCAGTCAGAATATTGTTCAAAATATACATCGACTAATATTTAAATTTAATTTTCTTGAAAGCAAAGCCTGCCATGCAATTTTGTTATCATTTGCATCATGAATTATGAAACATCCTTTTTTTATCTCTGGCGACCAACAATTCGTGGTTTGCATAATGACTGAAGTCGTAACTGCGTTCCTTTGTACAAGGTATTTTTGAAAGAGCAATTTGATTATATACATTAGTGGTTTAAACTCGTTAGAAATTATTCGTATTTTTATAAAATTATAATAGTTATACTCGGTTTTGCCATAAATGCATACAATGTGTAACCTACTATACATACTTGTGTAACTTTCAATTTTTAGCAACTTTGTTTCATATTTGTACAATTCAAATTTTCTTTTAATTGTATGTGTAATAGTTGAAAATAGTACAATAATATTTTTGAACTTTTTAAATGATTTTGTCGGTTTGCATTTTGATCTACATATTTTTGTCGTAACTATATAACATCCGCAATCTACTGATGAATTCCATTTGTAGTCATGCTAATTTGTATTTTTAACCATTTCATTTCATTTCATATTGCATACATGTATGATCTCAATTTGTTCAAAATAATGCAAGAAGGCGTGCACATCTGTTGAAACGTCAATTAGGTTTTTGTCTTCAGAGACTACAGACAATGTATAAGTATAGACCTCAAGTGACAAAAAGGCATCTTTGGTTCACATTTCCCCTCTTACTAGCTACGACAATGCAGCAGCTAGTAAGAGAGGACATATAAACACAAAGGTGCCTTCTTGTCGCGTGAGAAATATACTTGCAATATTGTAACTGCATTGTGGATCTTCGTGAACCTGCAAAGCTTTGTAAAATTTAGAAGTCAAATATCATTCAATTTCATTCAAGTTTTGCTAAACCATACAAAACACGAATTTGCATAAACTTTCATGCAAGCTCCGTACACAAAATGTAATTCTACATTTTGGACTTATTTTTTCATGTAGATTCACCCTCTTTTCGCTTGTACCACCAGCTCGGTAATTCCCTGTATATAAATTATCAGATCAAAATACATTTCTATATAGCTCATGTCTTGAAATCAACGTAAACAATTTTTATTTTGCATAAAAATCCGTAGTCTTTTCGTAAGAATATATGTATAAAGTTTTATAGTCGTAGTAAATTTATATGAAGTTTTTTATAATTACTCATTTAGATTAATATTGATAAGTTATATTCTATATAAAACAAATTTTACTTCTTTGACGAAGCGTCATAAATAAATGGTTACACCTAATTATATAAATCTTCGAGTTTAAAAATATTCCAAAAATTACCAGAAATCTGCAAGTGTTCTAAATGAATTATATTGTGAACACAAATTCGCTATCACTGTATTGTTAGAATACGGAAGAACACAATTTGTAACACTTATAATATTTCAACAGTCGTTAAAAAGAATCGTTAAAAATTAGAAGAAATCGTAAAAATCTAATTTTTCCGGGCGATTAAAGAATCTCTAAATGATCAGTTCGCACCAAAATAACCAAAGTCCATAATGCAATACCGGCTTTAAATAACCAAGTTTCCATCACCTTTCGTCCCGTGCGTTTGATTATAGTCTTCCACCGGATGGGTTTGCTATTTTTTTTCGGAAAAAGGATCGACTACGCGATTCAATAGCCGTTGCGACACGTGAGAAATACATCTGCTTGAAAATCCGCGTAACGAGGTGTCCATTAAAAGCGAACACCAAATCGCCGAAGCATCCAGCGAAAATTTTAATGCCTCTCGACGATCCCAGGAATGCGAAACACGCGCCTTTCAAAATATTTTAAACGCATATGCATATTTGGTTTACTTGCCCGTCTGTTCGTTTCAATAGACCGGCCATCTGGCAGCCATCGCGCATTATTAAAGCTGCGATCACTATGCGTCGTGCCCGTCAACTCTGCCGTGCCTGGCGAAATTTTCAATGAAGTTTACTAATTGCGTTAAACAACCGCGCCGCGATTCGCGTTTACCGATATGGTACGCGCCCGATGTCGCATGTCGACTGCGGATTTTCGAGCGGTTATGACATCTGTTGGTACGCGAAACACGAGAAATTACACGATTTTACTGCAACCCGTGACAAAAAGTATTCGATCGTCTTTTAAAACGCAATAACTTTTGTCAAACTGGTTTAATTGACATGAATCTTTTTTTATGTGTTAAAGGAACTAGTTTACGGTACACAACGACCAGCATACTTCTTGTTAATTTTGCTGTTACATAAAAAGACAACAGAAGAAAGAAATCACTCGTTTTTTAACTTTTTTAACTGAACCTGGAACGAGAATTTAAAAAATGTGTTTGGTACATGTCGATAACTTACATGCAAACTGAAAATTTCATTGAAATCGATTGCCGCACAGTCAAGCCACAGCCACTCAAAGATGGAAAAATTACATATTTTTGATTGAAATTCGTAAAAAACTGTGATTTTCACGATCTTCGATTGCTTGTAGCTCATAAGAACGTCAACCAATTTCGATGGAATTTTCAGTATGCATATAATTTACTTAAGTCTACGAAATGTTAAAGGTACTAGTTTGGTATATAATAACTAACTAATTTTGCTATTACTTGGAATGAGACAAAAAATAAGGAACACTTGTTCTTGAACCTTTTTATTTGAACCTCGAACGAAAATTTGAAAAATGCAAATGTTTCTTTTTTTTTATCTCATTCCAAGTAATAGCAAAATTATCAAGAAGCATTTTAGTCATGGCACAGCAAACTAGTACCTTTAAGATTTAAAAGAAATTCAAGTCATTTAGTGGAGATTTAAAGAAGTTATTGCATTTTAAAAGGTGGACGAATACTTTTTGCCAGGTATTGTAAACGCTTTTATTCCCACAATTGATCGATTACACAAAGACTTACCCTACATTTTTGTAAACTATTTTGGAGAAACTGTTTTATAAAAAAATTATTTTTTATAAAATTTATTGAGACTTTCTTAATTGCTATTCCCATAGTAAAATCTTTCTTGCGTAAAGCACTGTATTTATTTTGACACACATTTAGACGTATTTATATTTTTGTCCTGTAACAAGAGAGACTCATAAACAAATGAAAAAAATTTAGGACTCGTTTGAAAGAACAGAAGTGAGACTATAAATTGGTATAAAACGTTCCATTAAAGATGACCACTAAAAATAATAAAACAACATTAAAGAGCCAATACAGAATAATAGTATTTTGATCAACAGTTTCATTTAGTATTATTATTAGTTTCATGCAGTATCAACGGTTTTATTCTTTTACATAAGAATTGATTAAGCTAACGCTACCCTGAAATTAACAACAAAATAAATGCTATCTAAAGAACACGTCGTGCACCGTTCATCCTGTTAATAATTCGAACGCATAAAATGGAGATCAGGTGCAAGCTTCTCCGTTGATTAATGCGCAATAAAGATTTCAAGTTTATTTTTCCGTGTCACTGATACACCAATAACTTTTCAATAATTTATAGTTGGTGGCAACGCAAGCCTCGAAGCACATAGTCATAAATAACTCTCCGACCCTATCATTTAATGACTTAATTCACGGCTTCGCAAGGGTCCAGGATCTAAAGCATTTGCGAGATTATTCCTTCAAGATCCTGTCCGATCGTTTTGCTTCTCTATACTCTCACGACACCCAGAGGATTGCCACAGGTGCCGCTGGTCGACCTTAAATCGTCGTCATTCGTCATTCCCCATTTTAATGGCGTGTCCTACACTCCGGAAATTTGCATAATACCTGGTACGGTGCTTTTCTTTATTTTTTCATTTTTTATTTCGCTGCGGTAGCTAGCGAAAAATGCGATTCTGCTTAATGGATCAGACTGCTCGCGGACGAAGAAAAATGCATAATACGAACGAGGAATTACGGTACACTAATCATCGTTATACGCGATTTTTTAGTCATGTTTGAATAGCGTTTCATAAAGTATTTAAAAGATTTGTTGCAGGAAGTCCCAACGATTTCTACGATTAATAGTTTTTAACACGTCGAGTGCTGAAAATCTACAAAATTGAAGAATTTTGATTGATCAAACTGGAGCTAGAAAATTAGAATTCATCGCAGTGGATGGTGTTTTAATTCTTCTGCATAGGCACGAGCTCAGAAAAGTGTCAAGGAAGGTGAAATTCAAGAATGAAAGTAGAAGTTTGTAAATAATAATGTTGTAAATGAATAATAAATCTGCAACCATGTGACATTGATTGAAGGTCGACAGTCAGAATTTATTTATCTAATTTAATTTATCGAGTTTTTTTACATACGAGATGGCAGATTTTTAACATGTGTACTTTTTGTCCAAGTTTAATCAGACGTCAGGTATAATCGCCACATTTTGTCAACGAATTACAACTGTTTCGGTTTCATTGTTAATATATAAAGTTGCTGTCACCACGATATAAAAGTCATTTAATGAACGAAACAGGAACTAGATAATTAAAATTGATCGTTCACACTAGTTAGTTACAGGTGTCATTGGTCAAGAGTGAATTACTAAAATTCTCTGAACAGTATAAATGAGCTGTCTTGGAAACCTGTCGATTCAGTTTTACAACTTCTGTTGTAAGATAAAATAAAATCATCTGTAGCGATACGGTTATAATAATTACAATTATATATATATATGTATAATAATTACAGTTGTGTCCGCGAATTAAATACTTGGAATGGAAAGGGAAGAGTCCACAGAATACGAAGATATTTTCTTAAATTTTTAGAAACATGACCGCGGATGAAATTTGTAAAACAAAAGTATTTTTATATTTTATAAAAAATAAAACTGTGGAAACAGTTTTTACAAAAATCGTGAAAGCAGTTTTCGTGAAAATTAGTAAAAACTGGAAACGTTGAAGGCTTGTGTCTCTTAAGAAATTTCGAAATTGGAAGAATTATGAGTTAACTCCCCTTCCCCCCCTTCCCCCCTTCCCAATTGCATACAACATATTTTAATATTATCAAAATCCCTGACATCAAGGTAGAAAAGTGAACCGCTTGGCATGAAATGGCCCATACGTAAGTAATGGGCCATTAATTGTATATAAATATATAGAAGATGAGCCATTTAACCCTTTCACTTTAATTTTTCTTGCAAATTACATGTTGTGTAAGAAAATTCTAACTAAATTTCAAACGAAATTTTTTTGTTCTATTTTCCATTTTTATCAAGATATGAGAGTCACCTGTTCAGGAATTAATGTTTATCGAGATATTCTTTAGCTGATTTTTAATAAATAATTTATTTTATTTTATTATTAATTATTAAATAATTTTTATTCTGTATTTAATAAACTTTCGAATAGCATCGTTAAATGTTTTGCACGTTACAGTTAAAAAAATTCAAGATGACTGATAAAGGAGAAAAGTAGCAAAAAATTGATTGTTGCCGTGTATTCTCGTCTTTAAACCAAAAAACTCCCGCTGGAAACGTTTTTATACAACACGCAGTTCACAAGATGACTTAAAACAGGAAGAGTGAAACAGTTAAATGACTCACCCTGTATACAGGGTGTATTTATAAGTACGTTGGTACATAAAAAACAACATATACAAATACAGAAGTACATACAAAATATAAATATGTAATAAAGTATGTAAGTATTTATATACAAGACGACATACAGGCTGTCCCAGGTTTTAATGTTCAAACTTTGTCAGTATATTCTATGGCACAAAGTAAGAAAAAAATGTTATGTAAACATAGGTCATATGGAGCTTTATTAAGAAGTTATAACAAAAATTCGTTCAATGAAATAACAGAGAATAGAAACGAAATTCGCACGGTCATAAATTCGATCTTCCATCGATGTCAATCATGTATTGTCAACGACGGTAGACATTTCGAAGTGTATTAATAAACACAGCTTACATAAACACACGGCATGTGCTGATCTATTCAAGCCAATGCTCGCAGTAACAGCAAGTTGATTACTATTCCTATTCTGAATTTTTGTTATAACATCTTAATAAAGCTCTGTATGACCTATGTTTACATAACATTTTTTTCTTACTTTATGCCATAGAATACACTGACAAAGTTTGAACATTAAAACCTGGGACACCCTGTATATGTATAAAACTTGTAAACGAAAACAGCTACAATGAAATAATCATTAATGAAACATGTAAACGTAAACATGAATAAAAATACCAATTAAAATCAATTTTATTTGAAAAACATCGAAGATCTTATTCCTTAGAAATAAATTCCACCTATTTTATGAAACCGATCTACGCGTGCGACGCAATAATAATAATAGCAAATCTCGCGAATTCTCCCAAGGAGCAGAATGTTTAAAACAATGCGGCCTCGTCCCGAACCGCGAGCACTTTAAATCAGCCGTCGCCGACTTCACTTTTTCGTCGTGAATGCCGCTAATTTCGTTCCCAGTTTTTCTATCAAACTGCCTCGATAACTTAGACAAACTTTGGTCGGACCGAATGGGAAGAGAAATCTCCGCTGATGTAGTCTCGTCTCATTAAGAATTTAAACCAACTTCCTCGACGCCCCGCTACCGAAAATTAGTCCGGCTTCTCCGGCTTAAAACCGCCGGCGAAATTCTATGAAACGCGGATAATCGGATTGTCGCCGAAAGAGCTTACACAATTTTTTGATATCTCCGGTGCTCGGCCGGGATTCCGCGCGGAAATCGCGAGAATCCCACGATCGAAATAAGGCTGACCCGATCCGGGACCGCAGTTTCCTTGTGAAAAATCGAGCAGACGATTCAGAGCCGCAGGGAATCCCTGATTTCTCCGCTTCTTGGGGGAACAATTCGCTTCTACCACGGGATAACACGTGGATCATAAGTCTTCCAGTAATGTTGATCTTCTCGATCGGCCGCGAGCGTTCCCCGATCGTGCTTGAACCGATCAAATCGATCTCTTCGCAGACTCTTCTTGCGCGCTCGACTTCGGTATTGTTTACATTGTTTACATTGTTCGAAATTTAAAGTTGGAATAACAAATTTGCACTCCTTATGCGCAATTTTTATATAACCGAATGGAAAAAATTACGTATTACCTTGTATTATTATGGAAATTTAAATTTTGAATAAACGTATTTAATGCATCTGTGATTTCACTTTGTCGCGAATAATCTGTGGATTTTTATGCAGAATAAAAATTGTTCAAGGAAATTGTATGAAACGTAAAACAGATGAAAATGTCTGTCCAGTTTTAATTATTTTAATAAGCTGTAAGCGGGTTGTCTAAAAAAAAATATTCTCAAATTCTTATGAAGTTTTTTACGTTCTTGTTTCTAACTTAGTAATTTTAGTAAAATAACATAAAATCCGCAGCCCGGTTATAAATCATATGCACGATGGTTGATAATAATGGTCGAGTATTTCTGGATTTTTTGAATGCATCGAATCTGCGGTATGTCGGCTCTTAAACTCTCGTAAATTTACATCTTCCGAGATTTATTCGAAAAGGTGTATGTATCTTTAAGAATTTTGTTCCAGATTTGCACTCTGAATGTGCAACTTTTATACTATTGGATGGAAAACGCTATTCAGTGGTTTTCAAACATTCACAGTGTATAAAAATATTTGAAAACGAAGCTTTCAGAAGCTATGGAAATTTAACAATTTCATTTTATTTTTTTCTTCCATGGATTGGTGAACCAACACGAAGTTTTACAATTTAGTAATTCTATGAAAAAGTAATATCAAAATTGTTTCTTTAAAGAAAAGTCGAAAATGAAAATGTCGAAATATTATTACAGAATTTTCATTTTATTTCTAATGCTAATAATCAAGTAATTAAATTTTGGATTATACTTAATAATCAACAGCTTGCGGATTTTGTCTGCGGTAATTACATGGTAGGGGAGCTACCTAGATGTTTAATTTGTTTTTCAATTATTTTAATAAATTCAAAATAGCGTAACAGTATTTTCAAATGTGTTTATTGTTTTGCATTTTATCAACTCATCGTTGTCATAAGTGCATAAAACTCGCAATCTAGTGATCAATTTCGACCACGAAGATCTTGTATGTAACGATCTTTTTGTGTAGACACTACAAACGATTTAGATTGTTTCACATCTTGCAATTCAAGCAGATTGCTTACTAATTTAATAAATTAGAACTTGTGTTTACACAAAATTATTGTTACATTGAAGATCTTCGTGATTAGACCGTGGATCTTCTGCAAAATAAAAATTGCAAGAAATATAAGTTAGATGAAAATGTTCCTCTTTTAATAATTGTAATAAGTTGTATCTGATGTAACAATAACCTTAAGTTATTCTCGTGTTTTTATAGTTTTGTATTTGTACCTTTCATTCTTGTCATAAATGCATAAAATCCGCGGTTCACTAATTACACATTGCAAATAAAATTCACATCGATCAGGAATTATCCGGACACTGTATAATAGTTGAGATAATCTATTAAAAAAAAAAATCTTCAAATACTTGCAATGTTAATTTCTGTCTGCAACATTATGCAACATTTTTGGAGTACTAGCGCAAAGGTAATGTCAGACATCCTCGTCAAAATATTCCTTTCCACCTTAGATTGTGAGTTTTAAAATCCTACCGCGATTCCCTGAATAATCGTGCTAACGATTCCGATCGATCATTTTCTGCCAGGATTATCGCGTCAACCACGCGCTCTGATTTCCACTTCATTCCTTACGGAAGAAATAGTGCCTGCCAGCGAGACGTCAGCATTGCACGTTGGTAACATCGAGTGAAAAGCAGTCGGCGAAGAGGACAAAAGGACGACAGGCGGCTGACCCGGTGACTAGTCGCGAGTTAACGCATTATCCCTGGTTATAATGAATTTCTCTGGACAGCATTCGACTTTGCTCGGCCTTTGATCCAAACTGGCTGGCTTCCATTAGTAAGGAGATTAGACCGAAGGAGTGACAGTAACGTATCAAAGCGTATCGCCACGGGGTATCGCATAATCCTGGAAGTAAAGCGAGTCAGTTCTTTGCAGACCGTTTTTCTGCCTATAATTCCTCTCTCTCTTTCTTTCTCTATCCACCTATCTGCCTCTTTTCTCGAGTCGCGAACGATAACGAAAGTCGGCCGATTCACATTCGCATTTGATCCGAGAGAGCAGCCGCTTTTTTCATCTGCGCGGATTCTTTTGTGCGCGTTGAATTTCCGGGTCGATTTCGCGGTTTAAGCATCGCGGCAGCCTTTGGACTCGGATATAACGTTCCCGGAAAATGCACACTCGAAGAGGACTGTCGCGTTGACGAACAGCGTTTCAAAGACCGGCGAACTTTCAAACTTGTTTCGCTGGCTGTCGGCTTCGCGGGCTTCTTTCTGGCAAGCGAAAAATCTTGCGCTCGTGCCGCAGGATTTTAGCCATTTTTGGAGGCAAGTTGACATTGGGAGGCTTAGAGGACGTTGCGGAGGCAAACAAGTTTCACTTTATATGCAAATCCCTGTCTTGAAGGAGGTCACGCTCGCAATTGAGGCTGCTAATCGGGTCTGTACTTGGGGAAGATGATTTCATGGCGAAAAGTTTTCGCAGCGTTGTACTTGAACCGTGATGCTTTAGAATGGAGTTCTCTAATTGTTGTGTACACATTGATGACGTTGCGTTGCTTTTTAATTGATTTGTTTAATCCTTATGCTAATAATCCGGCACCCGACTATCCTTTTGCATATTCTCGTCAAGCTATTTGTTGTTTCTGGTAAAATATTTCAATATCCGGATAGATCTTAGATGTTTGACACATTATTACCATCGATATCTGCTTCGAGTTACGTTTTCGAGTATCTTGTTATCAAAAAACGATAAAGTTTGATATGCGTTTGTTCAATAACCAAGGTACGCAGGTTCTTTTATAAGAAAAAAGAGAGTGTAGGAGGAAGTAGAATAAAAATAATATTTTCTTATGGTAGTAAATATAAAATTAATAAAAATAAATGTTTACATAATAATATAAAAATTATATAAAACACTAACGTAATGTAGGAGTCCATCACAAGGATACCCGGATACCCCGGTTGTAAAACAATGTCGACAATCTTGGTTATTGACGTAAGGTTTGAAGACAGCCATGGACGGAATTGAGACTATTTATTATACCTAAAGAGACGCTTTCCTGTTGAATTAATTTTTCTTCGTTTTGCACTATTTCTATTTTTCGGTTTACTTGTACTTCTTTTATTCTACTTTTAATTCTTCCACCTTCCTTTTAAAACAATTCTAGTTCTTCGATTCTTCGACATACATTGTTGATCATATATGGCTTTTTAGCTGATACATTTAAAGACAAACGTGTGTAGAATTAACACTGTTGGTTAGTTGTAGATTTAGTTCACTTTCCCGTCGGATCAGTTTTAGTTCAGTCAGTTCTTCTTTCTGTTCATATACATCAACTGTTTTGTTCTATTCGTTCTACTTTCACTTCTTCGACCTTCGTTTCGAGTCAATTCAAGTTCAATCGGTTCTACTTCTCTGATCGTTGAATACGCATCGTTGTGTTATTTGTTTATTTATTTAAAGTCATACGTATGCACAGTTGAGACCGCAAGCTAATCCTAGGGGTACAATGACCCGTCGAATCGGTTCTTTTTCTTCTTTCTGTTCTATTTTTATTTAATTCTGTTGTCCCACTTTTACTACCTTTTGCAAAGAAACATTATAAATATATAGCTTAAACGAACAGAAGAAAAATGATCATTATTAATTGCAAGATGTATGAATCACGTAGATGATTCACCATTCTTCACCGTTCTAACGAGTTGACAGGAATACAATAATACTTTAAAATTGTTTAAGTATTTCCGCTAGTTTGCATTTGATGTACCCACTTTTATCATAAATGCACAAAATTTGCGGCCCACTCATAAATCTCCATTTTAATATAACATGTGACTTTAATCAAAACAAATCAATCGCTACCGGCCATCTAATGGAAAAAGAAATTACTTAAATTACGTCAAAATAAAAAGAGATAATACAAACAATGGCTGATTTGCTATTAAATTATCATTAGAAAGACTATTGTATTACTTAACCAACTATATTATTACAGTTAGTTTATTATAGTTAGTTTATCATAGTTGGCCATAATCTAGCCCATTCCATATTGCAATTTAATGTCGTATCGACTAGTTGCATATGATTTCGGTCTCCATGGCCGACGACAAGAGAATTTTCTGTGGCCGAAACGCAGGCAGTGTTTAGAGTGATATACTACGTGTGATTCAGTCGGTCCCAGTGCTAAAGACAAGGGCCGAGTTTGTAGATGTCCGAAACGCTCGATCTCACTTCAAATCACGACTCCGCTAATCGTGAAACACCACCGCGACATTAATACAATCGGTGTCAGCTGCACCGGCCGTCTATTGTACCAGATAGTCGTGGATTACAATGGCCAATTTACCATTTAATCCTAGAAGTTGATAGAACGTGGCCCGGCCACGTATTCGTTCACCCCCGCTTCGGATACTCTCATTATTTATTAGACGCCATTGAATTACCCTGGACAGCCGTAAATTGATTCGGAATCAGGGAACGATCTAGAACCCATGGTTTATGTGATCCTATACTGAATGATCATTCAAGAAAATTACTCCTACCGTGCAGCTTCTCTGTTGCATTTCTGCGTCACTGCAGGAACGTTTCGGACGGTACTTGAATTTAACTGCAACGTAACTGCAAACTTTTATAATTATAAGTTGTTTAGTAAACTTTAAATGTCGGAATTATTTGTTTTTCTGTTTTAGGTCAACTTTTACATTAACGCTTTAATTCTGTTATAAAAGTTAAATTTTCACAGTTATTTTCCATTTGACAGATAAAAATTTTCCAACAAAATATTAAAGATTATGCTATTTTGCAATTGACTTCGCATCATTCGAGGAACTGGAGACAGGATAAATATAGATGGGTGAGCAGGTCGCGATTTTTATGTAGGCACTTATTTGATCGTACCCTTCAATAGAAAGGAAAATTGGGCAATTTCAGCTCTCTTTGTAAGAACTGCCTTTAATACTGAACGCTACATTTGCGTGAAAGTACTTTAACTTTTTCGAAGCAGAATAACTGTTACCGTCCAGCTAGAAGTTCTTCCCAATTCCGAAGTTACGCAAAGTAAACATTTTCTGTTTATGGATAAATATATGCAACAAAAGTTTCAGTGGATTTATAACTGTGTTTTGTTAAAACAGAAAAAGAAGTTAAAAATAAGAGAATAACTGTTGCATCAGAACCAATTGAAAATTTGAACGGTATCGTTCAAGCCCTGATTTCGAAAAACATACAATAATGTTGTCTAAAATCGTACAACAATTTTTGAGAAAACTTCTTAAATATCGGTAACTAGAACCACAAAATTTAAGACGTTGATTATCTTTATTTTTAAAATTCCCTCAAAATTACGAAAGCTAATTCGATTTGTTGCGTTAAAGATGTACCGCTATCCTCAAATAATGTTTTAAAAAAATCTATCCTGTAAATTAAATATTATTGCATCTCGGAAAGTCTGCAGAATCATTCTATGTTACATTCGTTACTTTCTTAAAAATTGTATGACTATAAAAAAAAACTTCATGATACATTAATGTGTCAAATAGAGACTGTCTGATCGTATTAGAAATGTTCGGTTGCGGTTTGGATGAATCTCGAATATATTTTTGATCACTGTTAATAACAATATAGTATACACGGTGTCCCAAAAGTTACTCAAAATCAGGAAATTTGTGGTTTCTCAGATCATTTGAAGTAACTATTTCCTAAGCGCTTCCATCAGCGGCTTTGTTTACGAACTATTAACTATTAACTATTAACCAATGAGACGCGAGATCAGTTGGAACCAATTAGCGGAACTGAGCTTCATCCGCTCGTTGGCTCAGCCGCCTTGCACCGGCCGAGCTCGTCTCTCATTGGTCAGTGTTTTTCGTTTATAACTCGTAAACAAAGACGCGGATTATATTTGCGCTAAGGAAAAACTTACTTCAAATGATCTCGGGAACCTCTCATTTCCCGAATTTGAATAACTTTCGGGACACCCTGTATTTCACGATATACAATACTTCTTCGCTAATGCGCAGACGGACGATTACTTTTAGGCGTACAAGACACAAATGCCGGAATGGCACGCGACACGGCGTAGTTTACACTCATACACATCCACTGCAATATGCTTATTAATAAACACTCTAATTGTATCAGCAATATCGCAATTATCATCGATAATTATCATCGACACACAGTGTCGACAAGTCAGACCCATCAACACGTTAATGTAAAAGGTGTCGAAATTAAGATCATTATGTTAAATTTCATATTCCAATTATACATATAGCGTGAGTTATATGTATTACTCTTTCACCTTAATATTTCTTATTGTATAAGAAAATGTTTCGAACGAAAATAGTTTCGTTCACTTAATTCAACAGCCAATATGCTGTTATTTTCCTGTTTTATCAAAGAATGAAGGTCATTTGATAAAATATGAAATAATTATACATCTATCACTAGTATTGATTGAGTATATACACGCTTAAAACATTTCTCACCTTAAAAATCAACTAATAAACATCTCGATAAACATTAATTTCTGAACATTTGCACCTTAATAATTATTTTATTCCCTATTTAATACTAGACTTTCGAACGGCGCGATTAAATGTTGCACATTGTAGTTAAAAAGCCAGATGTCACCTTCGTATTTTAACAAACAAGGAAAATAGCAAAAAATTTATTTGTTTTCATATACGCTGCTCTTTATATTAAACAATTTTCGTTCGAAACATCTTTTCCTACAACATATATTGGGTTGGCAACTAAGTAATTGACGATTTCAGTTATATTTTAGATGTCTCTCACTCCCATTTTTATGATATCCGTAAATGTTATATTATAAAATTATTATTATTATTATTATTATGTTATTTTTTATTATCCGTGAATGTTAGCAACTGGGCAAATTGAATGCAGCGGTCAAGGAAAAGCGACCAGAATTGGTCAATCGTAAAGGTGTCATTTTCCACCAGGACAATGCTAGACCGCACACGTCTTTGTCCACTCGGCAAAAATTGATGGATATTGGTTTGGGAATTGATGTTACACCCACCATATAGCCCTAATCTCGCGCCATCGGATTACCACTTATTTCGACCCCTGGACAACTCCCTTCGTGGTAAAACTTTTAACGATGACGACGCTGTAAAATCTCACTTAACTCAGTTTTTGGCCGGAAAGGATCAGACTTTCTACGAGCGTGGAATTTTCAAGTTGTCAGAGAGATGGCAAAAGGTCATCGAACGAAATGGAAAATACATTACAGATTAAACTTCATTCCAAGTAAAAAAAAATTTTTTATTTCATTGAACAAATCGGCAATTACTTAGTTGCCAACCTAATAGTTTACACAAAAATTTAAGATGAAAAAGTTAAATGTCTCACCCTGTATAGTTAAAGCAAAATGTCGGGAAATGATTGATTTTCACAAAAGTTAAGTTAAAAACAACGCTTATGTTAGTGCCGTTTGATTGTCCATATTCAGTGCTACATTTTTTCCAAAAATATAAGATTCTTATACGAAATCGTTACAAGGTTATGAATTTCGGTGGTCTTTCGGGAAAAGGACCATCCGTGCGGCGCAACTACAAGCGTGCACGGGTCTTTTCGGATGGAGTTGGTACGTTCGCGGAATTTTCGAGCGCGATTTATCGAGTCCCCGATGCAGCAGCGTCGAAAGAATCGCGCGATCGGATCCGGTGTCCCGGGGAATCGGCGATTACGATGACACGGAACACCGTCGCGTCGGAACGTGCACGAATCCGTCGCGGAATTTGGATTTCCGCCAGACGGTACGCGAGAGTCTCGTATTTTATACGACTTTCTTCCGTGTGCTTGGTCGCGTTTCTTCTCGTGGCCCGGCGCGGCGCGACTCGGCGCCGTTGACTCCTCGGCTCCCTCTTCGCGTTCCCTCGCTCGTAATTTCGAAAATTTTCCTCGTGCCTACGCGACGACGCTCGCGACTCCTCTTCCTCTTTCCTTTCGGCTCGGCTCGACTCGGCTCGGCTCGGCTCGAGAGAAACTGTCTCGCCGGGCAATTCCCTTTGAATTTAATCGCGCACGAGTTCGCACAACGAAACTACAGCTGAAGAGCTCGAGGACCGCTTTCCCGGGAAAGCAGTTTGTTCAAGCTCGAAGGGAAACCGAGCTTGTTCCGAGCAGTCCACTGATGAGCTTAGCGGATCCCGGGCTCCTTCTTCCGATAGAATAACGTGGACCAAAGTGGATTTGTCGTCCCGTATAGGGTCGAGGCTTCTTCCCATTCTGCGCCGTTTTCTGCTGTAACCGCGACGAAAATATTTGTTTCGCGGACTCGCCTCAATTCCGAATCTTTCGATACATGTTCCCGCTAAATCGAGAGAACCATGCTTGTCCGACAGCGATCTAAAGGGATTTTGGTGTAGTGTAACGGATAGGTAACTAATTTGACAGTTTTCTCACCTTTCAGCTGTGGTTCATTATTGTTTGCCATATCATTTTCTTATTTTCTTTCGAAGTTACGACGATTCGATATTTTCTGGTCGTATAATCTTCTCTTAGAAGATAAAGAAAATTTATAATTATTGTCAGTTTAAATTTACTTGAATGCTTAACACTCGAGGGCTATTCGGATTTCTCAGTTCGCAGATGATACAGCCATCTACTGTCCAGTCTCAGTTCCTAGCATAGGTAAGAGAACCTTTGAGAAACCCGTTGTCACCGTAAGTGCTAATATCAGTCATCTCGGGTTATCCTTAGCACCCGAAAAAAACTGTACTCATCTACTCTACCAAAAAAAAACACTCGACCAAGTACCTGCTACGTTAAAATAAAATATTATTCTACCAAATCTAGCGATCATGTTCAATTCCTAGGAATCTTTTTTGATCATCAGCTTATGTTCAACGTACACATCGATTACATTCCTAATAAATGCTCCAAAAGACTAAACATCCTTCAATTTATTAATGATATCAAGCGGGGTGCTAAGCTTTCCAGAAAGCTTTACATTATACAAGTTTCATCCGCTCTCACATTGATTATAGCTTTTTTATTTTTACTCCTAAAACTAAAAATCTTATGCTAAGCCTTGAGAGAATACAGTTTATAGCTTTGCGATTCGCTCTAGGATACCGAAACAACAATCCCACTGACATTATGTTGGAAGAATTCAGAATATGCATGCTATGACACAGCATGCTATAACACAGAGCCAATTATTATATCTATGTAACAGATTTCGAATGAATAACCTCTCTAACAAAGGAACAACTCTGTACTATATTGGGTTGATAGACTCCACGACTTTTCTGTATGCCGCAATTTAGTGCTTGGATCACGCACCATACTTCCTGGTCAAATCGGCGCTCTTCTTCAATATAAATGAGTACTCAGAACAGAAAAAAACTGCCCCCTCCCCCAGTCTAATTGAAAATAGTTTACTTCATTTTACAATATCGATCAACACGGAACTGTGTTTTCTCCTTAATGTCTCTCTAATTGACGCTCAAATTGTCCACAGAAATGGACGATTTGGAAAGAGGAGATACGATTATTCGAGCCTTGCGACTTGTTTTTATAATTAGGAATTGTCAACAATTATAAAAACGAGTCGCAAGGCTCGATTAATCGTATCTCCTCTTCCCAAATTGTCCATTTTTGTGTACAATCTGAGCGTCAGTTAGGGAGACATTACTGTACTGCGAATCCTAATTCAGTCTTCCTTGATCACCTATGTCAGATCTGAGCGAGTCGCGGCTCGTGAGTCAAATGTGGCTCCTTTTTCCCTCTTACGTGCTCCGTGGCTTGTCCCTACTATGCACCTTCAATATAATAGTGTTTACGGAACCTAAATAGTGGGGAAAGCTTGTGGCTAGTTGTCGAAATGACTCGCTCAGACCTGATCTAGAATATACAATTGACGACTAACAACTCAACAGTGGTAGCCTAAAGTTCTAGTTATAAATACAAATACATGTACCGTATTGTATTAGGTCTACCGGAAAGTTCTGTCCGTTTAAGAAATGAAAGGAAATAATAGATTTTTCATAAATTTAGTAATATTTATATTGTATAATATAATTTCCGTCGTTACTTATGACCTCTTGCCAGCGTGATGGCAATTTGTGAGTAACATTTTTCAAAAATATATGTCTCAAATGAACATGTGCATACCTATCGAAATTTGCAATGACATTATCGGTCAGAACTTTCCGGTAGACCTAATATATTATTGTATACCATATACACAGTAATGTCTCTCTAATTGACGCTCAGATTGTGCACAAAAATGTACAATTTGGAAAGAGGAGATACGATTATTCGAGCCTTGCAGCTCGTTTTTATAATTGTTGACAATTGGTAACTATAAAAACGAGTTGCAAGGCTCGAATAATGGTATCTCCTTTTTCCAAATTGTACATTTTTGTGCACAATCTGAGCGTCAATCAGGAAGACATTACTATAATTGCATGATCCATGTAATGTGCACCGCGTCGGTCAAATATTGGTGACACTAATTTTCGACCAATTTTAAAAATTCATTTTCGTTGTAATATATTCGAACAAACTGAATTTGACTGGGATGTTTCGGATGCGAAAAAGTTCTAACGTCAAACACTATAATAAAATTTAACTTTCTAGTTTCGGTTTGGTTAATTAAATTGCATTGACTTGATGGTAATTTTAGTGGTCGATTGCCGGCGCTAAATGTGTTAAGACAGGACTATGGCAATTTATTTTTCTGCATTGTTAGTATGCACAGCAATGTGCATGCTGTTAATAAGTCAGTGGCGGGTTTTATAGTGTAATAACAATATAAAAAAAACACTTAAGGATTAACGCAAGTGGTTTCGTGGGGCAAATTCCTACCCCATTCCATTCGAAAACTACAAATATCTGTGCAGGCTTTAGAAAAAATTGTTTTAGGGAAAATGAAAGACTGATATATTTTCAAACACGATAAAATATAATATAATATTTATCATATACACCCAATTACGTATGCTATTTATTTACCCGAATGACAAAGTCGAAACGATCGATTTCACATTATTTATTTGTCTATTTCATCGAAAACGTTAGAATAGATTTCTTAATTCGAGCATAAATTATAATAAGAAATGACGAAAAATCTAAATAAATTCAATTTTTTAATCCTGATGGAGCCAATTAATTACTGACTTTTAATGGTCACTAGATTCAGTGTTAAATATTGATGACAAAATAACAGAATTTGATTTCAACTTAAAAGGAAGGTATAACATTCGTGCTTAACACGTTATTACTAGAAATCAAAGTCAAAATACGGCGGGGGGTCAAAATTGAACAATGCTGCTAAAAATGACCAGTCTCACGTTATTCATTTTCGAATTGTTGAAATTACGGAGACTCTAAATAAATTCAGTCTTCTCATTCTGATAAAGCAGCACACGATGGTCCTTTTCAAAGCTCGGTAGTTAATGTTAATTAAACTTTTTGTGAAACGTGTTCGTCATCTGCAGACATTCTGGAGTGATTTTAGAAGAGTTTGTTCAAAGAAACTGCACGGCAGAATTTAGTTCTCCGAGTAACTTTTTATTAAAATTCATGAATTCACTGTAGTAACGTAAAGTTTAAACCATCGTTTTGTTGGTTTCGAATGGCTGTAATTTTATGTAATTTTGTCCATTTTCAAGAAATACTGTGTCTATGAATATTTAGTCGGAAATTGTAGAACTTCTTTAATTTCTCCTTTGTCTCAACTGTAGAACAGAGGACCCGGATTGAATGTTCAACCAGAATTCTGTTTGCATAGTAATAGGAAATTATTGTGGTCTCATTTTCGCGGTTGATCTTTTGATTACATCAGCACTGTAGCACGTCTGCTACAGTTTTCCCGCAAGTATCTTAGATTATGTAACTTTAGTTTGTTAGACGGCGTTGCTGGTCTTCTTTCAAGAGACGCAACTTTATGGATCCGGGCTTCTCTCTATGAGGAAATTTCATTCTGAACAATACGCAGGAAGATTTTGAAAGATTTCGGAAATTCGTACAGGTAAGATAATTGCTAACAAAAATGTATATCTACGTGCAGCATTTATTACCGTTTATCACAATAATTGTGTAAAAATTTCGCACCGAGAAAGGAATTCGAGCTAAGCGAAATTATCAGTTTCCATTTCCGGTCTCAAAAACGAATAAATTTCGGCGTCCGCAGAACAAATTATCTTTCTACGCGAATATCTCTGCTCTTCGGTTGAATGTTAGCCTAGACTACCGGAAGTCAGTCTGGACGTTGTCGGCAAACGACTTTAGGAAATGTCTTCTTGCACCGCTGCCCGGAACCAACCCCTGATCGTCAGCCTTTCCTACTCTGATTTATCATACTGTGGTTCTGGGAACGTTTTGCAGCTTTATCAGAATCTCCCTTTTCAATGAAGACTCGCAGAATAAAATTCAAGCTTAATTCTAAATGATTTAATTTCCTTTTAATGTATTTTTAGTTAACATTTTCAGAAGATTAGAGTACTTTACTCGACTAAATTCAAATAGCAAAGCGAACTCATATGGCATCGATTACTTCTCCAACGTTCGTACCTCTTGGAAATCTTAATAAAATTAAAAAATTATGATGTTGATTAGCGTGAGAATTAATTTTTAGAATTTGTATTTTACACAATACTGTCACCCGTATTTGGCTGACGCGGCAGTCAAAGTGTTAACAGAGTTTAATTAAAGCCGTGTTTTCTAAAGCAAGAAAAAGTATTCATTGAATTGCAAAAAACTCCGGGTCAAGAACGATCGATAAGAACAAAAAAAAAGAATGAGGGCCACGCGTTGCTAAGGTAAAAGTGGAAGATTTCCCCAATAGGTCATCATGCGATTTGATTTAAAACGGGGAGATTTCCCCATTTGGTTGGTTAAATATCAACAGATTTGCTGATTTTGTTTCTCTGAATATTCTTTTTAAATCCAGACTATGTTCTCGAATTTTACATTTTTCTGCAACTCATTTTATGCACTACAACTAAAACCTGACTTCAAAATTCGTGTGACTGGGAACGAGGTTTAATTTTACAAAATTCTTCTTCCATTGCATTTTACTTCGTAAACATTAAAAATTCACGGTCTAACAGCATACACATGACGGAGTCTTGTAAAAAAGCCTTATAACTTTACTCAATGTAAAACTTACAGAAAACTGAAACTCTTGTTACACCTTACACGTTTAAACTTAACATACTGTATATAGAACATTACAATAACAACGGTCCTAACGAAGCTTCGCAAAGCATCGATCCATCCATCCAACGTTGATGTAATGGAACTTGCGTACCAAAAGGAACGTCTTCACAAAGCTCGGCCGTGTCTCTTTCGGTACGTGGTTCCATCTGCAGCCATCTCGTTTCGCAACCATAAATATTCCACCTCGTGCATCAATGCTTTGAAAAGAACTTCCAAGGGAACGCAACAATTCGTACAAGCAAAACATCACCCATTCTTCCGGAGCCGAAAACGTTGCATTAATCCACGGAAGCTTCCCAATACTCCCGAAAGCCACCCCCGAAACCGCAATTCCGAGATACTCGAATGCAAGAAACAGCAACCGTGTTCTATCCAGGATCCTGGTCGCTCGTAACAACGGAAGAGAGAATCGCGACGGGAAAAATTTAATTTGGATCTCCGGGACGGGGGGGGGAGAGGTGGGGAGACCGGTGCGCAACCGTGTTGCACGGTTTAACGAGAAAATGCCGGCGCAACTTGGCGTCTTTCCACCTTGTCCCGCGAACCGGACTCAAGAAACGTAATCCCGACTGCATCGTTTATTAACTAAACCGTGATCCACGTAACCGGACTAACTGCCCAACAATTGGTCCAAATTGCGCGCTCTTAAAACTGCGACTCGGAATTGAATTGAATCGGAAGTCCGAGCGTCGACGGTGCTCGACGAAATTACAAGTAGTCGACGGATTTTACGTGTCTGACAGAAACGAATAGACGAAGTTTCGAAAGATCAAAGGAGCCGAGAAACGTCGATGTTTCGACTTGTTATAATTATCGAAGGAAGAAGAAAACTCTGTCTCTTGCTGTTTGAAGATATTTGATCGGAATCGAAGCTTAACGAACGGCGTCTTTTACAACTGTCGCAAATTTGTAGTATGTAGTTGTGTAATGTAGTGTCGCAAATTAAATGACTGACACATGAAATGTTCATCAGTCTGTAACATAAATAAATATGTAATAAAACAAAATAAAATGTACTGTAATATCGTGTCAGTGTGTATCGTTACGAAGTTTTCGAACATAATCCATTAAATCTCGATGTTATGTACTTCTGTTAGATCGAAATCAAATTCGACTCTCCAATGATTAATGTACAGGGTGAACCACGCAACATGATCAGCTTAATTTATTCTTTGATTCGATTGGAAATTTTTTCAGCTAAAATAACATGGTTTAAGGAGGGCTTTAAGATGATTGCACCAAATTTTTTGTCAACATTTTTTTCCAGAGTTATTAAGGTTTTTTTATAGATAAACCTATAATTTTGTTTAAATTCTGAAAAGACTATATGTTACGATGCTTGCCGAATTCGTCTCTGCATCCCATAAGAAGTGGGTACACAAAAATTGTAGGTTTTGAAGATGATCTTGATAACTCCAGGATAAAAAGGTTGACCAAAAAGTTGGCACGATCATCTGAAAGCTCTCCTTAAACAATGTTATTTTAGATCAAAAAATTTCCAATCGAACCACCGCCAGCAGAACAAATTAAGCTGATCACGTTTCATGGTTCACTCTGTATAGTGTGCGTCACCTAACGATTGCACTTTAAATATCTTTACTGTTTTTAAAGGCACGTCAAATATTTTCAGGGAAAAGATGGATGGTTCAATGGTGCTCGCACGATGTCATTAAAATATTTGTGTTCACATTATTTTCTTAGTCTCTAATTTATATAATCTTAATTTATATCTCTGGAAAAGCTAACATGAAAAGAAATAAAATCATACAATTTTAAAAACAACGAAATTATTTGAGGTGCAAACGTTAGGTGACTCGCCCCCTATAAACATTAAAGTAAACGTTAGCATGCAATAAGTGTAGATTTTCTATCTCGGATGAGAATATGGAGGATGTGGCACGTAACAGCCACGATTATTCAGGTATAGTCCTCACGTGACAAGAAGGCACTTTTGCGTTTACCCCCACTACCGCAGCTAGTAAGAGGGGGAATGTAAATGTAGGTGCCTTCTTGTCGCGTGAAGACTGTACGTTCAACAATCTCACAAAGGAATGTCTCCAACGAAAGTTAATTAATATTTATTCGGCTACACATTGAAATATAAACAATTCTAGACACTATTTTTTTTTGTAAGAAATCAAGATCACCTTGACTTTTTTTAACACTAGATCACTGAAGCGAGCCAATTTGACTTATTTACGATAAAATAGGTCGTAATATGGCATACGTAAATGAGTCAAATTGACTCGCTCCGGCAATCTAGTGTTAAATTGCACCATGAATTCAGCGACTTACTTTACTATCACCTTCGTTTTGACTTTAAATTCAGAAATTCTGATTTGATAAACAGAGATTGGTTCTCTGAATCAATGGGGACTATCTCTAGACCAAAAGTTACAGTTTTAACGATTAATTACGCTATTGACAAGTTATATTGATACTTTTTCGTATACGTTTTCTTGTGTGCGCCTGGAGGAACAACATTCATTGTACTAATTTATGACGGCCGTTCATTCTACTAAGTCCGTTCTGATATTCAATCTTAGCTTGTCATTACAAAATTAAACAAGTATTCCAACAGTGAAAAGTTTGACATGCTTGATATTGATGCTTATACTCGGTAAATGTGATTGAAATGCACGTAGAGCTTGTGTACGCTGCCAAATATCTAGAGAAGCACCACCTTTGTCCGAATCTGTTTTACGCTTTCGTTAATCAAGTTTAAATTTCTGAAGTCAAGTTCATCCAAAGATCATAGTATAATAGATCGTTGAATTCGTTTTTTACATTAGCATCGATCCTACCAAGTCCAAAATACAGAGTGCCATTTAAAGAAATCAAGCTGACTTTGATATTTAATCGGAAAAGAATAAGTTTTGGAATTCTTTCGTTGGAAACTTCTTTTTTGTCAGACTGTCGGAAGTAACTGAATAACCTCGGCGACTGTTACGTGTCACACCCTGTATTAGCAACATCGAACTACTAATCAACGTAAGTGTGAAAGAAATCATAGTGCAAGAGAGGAATCATAATTCGGCAAAACGTCAAGAATAACTGTGTCCCATGATCTGGAATAGTGAATCTGGTTACTGTGGGGTGACCAATCACAGTGCCCTTGGTTTGTTTTCGGGCATTGTTAACTGTATATTTATCGAAGAAGACATATTGAATTTTGTATCCAAAACAAAAAATAGAATAAATTTCGAATAGTAAACAAAACGAAGAAATAAACTTCGAAAAAGACAAAACAAAAGAATAAGAAAATATAATATGTTGCAGAAGTTAATGATGCCCGAAAAAAAACCAAAGGCGCAGCAATTGATCGGTCCACGATCCATCTATCCGGCTCCGCTACCCTATTCAGCTCCAATTCCGAAAAATTTTCCGACCGCCCGATAATTCTCTCCACGAGCGTACATCCGGAGGCATTGCCAACAGGAATTGTGCTCATTATCGAAATCGAGGTACCGTGGAAAACGTGCGGACCCGGCGATCGGTTGTCCGGTCCCGATCGGACGAGTCGTGACAGGAACTTCGTGGAATGGTGTCGTCAGACCGTCACATCTTCACGTGAAACTCCGAAATTCGTGGATAAGTTCTGTCTTTTTTCGATTCCATCTCCTTTACGAGATCCTTTACCTCAACGATCGCCCGCTCGACCGAATGCGGCATCGGGGCATTTAACATCGCCGCGAACTGCTTCGAGATGCTCGGATATTTTGGAAGGTCGCATGGATCCCGCTTGACTCTTGTCCTCCGCTCTTCTCCAGCCGACGAATCTTCCTCTGCGGGCTTCTCTGCATCCTCCGAAATCTCCTTCTTCTCGTCGTCGGCGTCATTCTCCTGATGCGTCTCCGATTCGATCGTTTTACGCGATCGCACGCTCTCGCTGATTTTTATCCTGTTTTCAACGAAAAATGGAGACAATGTGGGTTATGTTATGACTAGACTGCGCAAGGCGGCCGAGCAAATAGGCGGACAAAACCCAGTTTCGGCCATTGGCTTGACCGTCTCGTGCCAGCTGATCTCGCGTCACATTGGTCACTCTTTTCGTTAATAACTCGTAAACAAAACCGCGAATTGCATTTGCGCTAAGGAAAAAATTACTTCAAATGACCTCAGGAACCGCTCATTTCCCGATTGCGGCTTTTGGGACATCCTATATGTAAGGAATACATGTAAAAGTGGGATTTTCTGCACGCGTCTAACAACGATGATCGCGTCTGTGCGACGCAATGCGTCCCGATGCGCCAATAAAAAGACATATTCGATACCCATCGACGCAACATCGCTTATGGAAAACCAGAACAATAATTTCCATTATTTTAGTGCTAATGCGTCAGAAGCGCAACCGCTCGCGTCTGACGCGTGCAAGAAATTCTACCTGAACAGAGAATTATGGATCATTATTAACAGCGTTCAGAATTTTGCACTCCAAGATCGGTAATTTCCGATTGATTAATCTCTAATATATTAATAATTAATCTCTAGTAAGTAACTTTTTTCACATTCTCACCGGCTTTCCTCTTTCGCGATCTCGTCCCTAGGCGTACTCCTGGAGACTTTTCTGAAAGGTGACTCTCTGAGCTCCCTCCTGGCTCTCTTCGCCTCCTGGACCAGCTCCGTAGGCAAGTTCGTCATTTTCCAGCGAATTAATGCTTGCATGGCCTTCTTCTTGCGAGTAGACTTCATCGACGTTGATATCGAGGCTTCGTCCAACTTTGCGGAGGTCGAGTCTGAAAGCCTCGCCTTCGGCTTCGTCTGCTGCTCCTTCTTCTTCCTCGGCCCTCTTTTATCTCTGAAGCAACAGACTTGTGGTTTGCATACTTCTTTCTTGCAGGGTACCGGCAGCCGGAATTTGACCATTTGTTTCTTCGTTTTCTTTTCTCGACGGTCTATCTTCGCGGAGACCAGGGAGTCTACTTGTTCCACCTTCTGCAGAGAGGGCGCTGGTATGCTTGAACTTCTTTTTCGTGCTGATGATTTTGTACGAGTTGATCGTTTCCGTTTGTGGATCGGTCCAACGGATGCCCTTGCCGCGCCCTTCTTCGCGCTATGGTCTTCGTGCTGTGGCTTCGGTTTGCGATCCGGTTTCTTCCCTATTAATGTCGGGCCCGTTGGACGCAGTTCCGGTTCACTCACGTTCGCGTACCGCAGCAGTTCCTTTGATAATCGTAAATCGTTTAATACTATTTCTACCGGTCTTTTGTATACGCCTATTTTTACCGGTTATTTTTATAATGTTTATAGGAGAAGTTGGACAATCGATTAAACTAAAATCTGGCTGAACTTAGGAAACAATTAAAAAATAAAATTTCATAAGATCTTTTGATCTCTTCGGTAAAAATAATGTCAAATTAAAACCTTTAAAGGGGTCCTTCGACCCCTTCGGTTAAAATATTGTTAAAATTATTATGATGGCAGCGCTGATAACGTAGATGTGTCACTTACGGTGAACCTACTGAATTATTTTTAAACTTTATTTTAATTATATTTAATAATATATATTAATATATTAATAATATATTTAGTAATATATTTAGTAATGCTTTAAAAAATTGAAACTTAATAGTTTTTTTCAACAAAATACATTTTTTGGGTTATGTATTATGACTAACATAATTTATTTACAGTCATAAAATGTGAGAAGCAGCGTTTGAAAATAGTATTCGGTATAGTCTACAGTGTTATATAGGCTGTCACTTGCAATCGGGACATGAGGGGTTCCGCTCATTGGCTCGGCCGCCTCGCGTCAGCTGATCTCGCCTTTCATTGATCACTATGTTTCGTTAATAACTCGTAAATAAAGCCACGGATTGCATTTGCGATAACGATTGCATTTTCCTCTGGACCTCCTCATTTCCCGATTACGAGTGACTTTTGGGACACCCTATAGACTCTACACTAACTTATAACTAACTAACTTATACACTTATATTTCATGGGGTGTATTAATATTTCAAATTAATTTCAATATTTTAATTTAATAAAAATGTTAAATAACTAGGAGAACGACCTAAAAGCATAAAGAAATGTAAAAGAAGTTAAAGTGATTGCTTTAATTAACAAAACTTGCAAAAGGTTAGTTTAAGGGCACAATAATCGGACACTTCAAGGATAGTGGAGCCGGTTACTGTGGGGCGACCAATTGCTGTGCCTTCGGTTTGTTTTCGGGCACGATTAACTTTCTATTTGTCGAATAAGGTATATTAAACTGTTTTATATTTTTATCCTGTTTATTTTTTAATAAAACAATATAATATGACTTATTCGATAATTATAAAGTTAATTATGCCGAAAACAAACCGAAGGTACAGCAATTGATCGCACCATAGTAACGAGCTCCACTATCTTACCCTAGACTGTTTTATGCAAACTTTAACTTTTGTACCGAATTTTTTGGAATTTTAAACATTCTTATAATTCGTTTAACTTTAACAATGTAAAAAAAATTATTATTTATACTTATTTTTTTTAATGAACTGGTATACTTTTTATACCAGAATCTGACTCTACGTAAAAAAAGGAGCAACATTTGTCTAAAGCACATTTTTATAGGAGTATTAGTTTGTAAGATATCGAGGGATGCAGATATAAAATCGTCGATGTTTGATAATGTTTTTGGTTTTCTTTGTTCTTTTGGCTCTGTTAATGAAGATGTTCAAGTTTTAATCTGTATCTGGGTTAGGTATATATTTTACCAGTATATATTTTACTATATTTACTATATTTTACTATATTACTATATTTTACTGCAGTTATAAGAAAATGCAATTTATAAGAAGATCAGGTCATATAAAGTATAGATGATTATTTAGTTGATTAATTGATGTCTATTGAAAAATTCTAAGGGAAGTGGGCATAGAGCGGAAAGAATAATAATTTATTGAAAAGAACCGGTATAACCTGTTGCCTGGAGAATTAACACGTCCAGATTAAAATATAAGTTTTGATGTAATTAGTATTTATGAGATACGGGACGCGTTAAAAAGAGTAATCGCTGTGATAAATTCTACCCTTTCGGGTTGAGTTTCATTAAATAAATTGCTCCAATTATGTGGCATATTCTGATTCGACAAAGGACGTGTAAAATACCATTTATCAATTAGCATTCCACCTTTTCGTTTGGACACTGTTGCACAAAATTGTTGAAATTCAGCGAATGATTTTATCACGATTCCGCTGATATTTCCATTTCTGCTATATATAATTCCTTTATTTCATTATTCGATATAATAATTAAGAAACTAAAATACGTGAGATTTCAACCATTGTGAATCACGAAAAGAAGATTCTAATATTAGAATGATATTCTAGCTAAAGTAAAAATCTAGAACATTTGAGCTCATCTTTAAAAACACAGAGAAAGTATAAAATCTGTATCGGTCGAACAATTTCGAAAATACTAGATTTTTATGAGACTGTCCATTTTCTCAAGTTGTTTTAAAAATCTAAATTAGTAGAAAAATTAATTTCGCCGACAGGGAATGTAGAATGTATGGTGAAAGTAAAGTACAAATACTATTCATTTTAATAATTTTGAATAAACTGAGGACTCTTATGCAACTGTGCAAGTACTTGGATTATTTTATATAAATCAAAACTAGTAGAACAATTATATTTTGCCTATAAAGAAATTGATCGTGATAAAAATAAAATATAAAGAAATATAAAATATAAGTTCAATAACTCTGAATGAACTGTACAATTACCCGGAATATTTTATAAAAATAAAAGATAGTAACACACTTATATTTTGTCTGATATTGTGGCAGAATGACAATATAGATGTTACTATTAATACTGACTAAAATAGATTCATAAGTATCTTACTAATATCCATGTGAAACAAACATATGGAACAATGTAACCTGATTCTATTCTATTATGTCGTCCTATATACTGGGTGTCCGATTTTAATATACAAATGAAAATAACACGGTAATTACACACTACACAAAAGATGATTCTCACAGAAATTAAGTAGTTTCGCGGGGGACAGATGACATAATCCACTTTTCTGTAAGTGGACGCGTACAGGCCAAATAAAGGTTAACTTTGTTCTTTTTTTTAAACACAATCATATCATTTTGAATATACTAATCGATTCAGTTCGTCATTTTAAACAAGAAAATATTAAAGCACACATGGAACAAAATTATTAGATTAAGAGATATTTAAGTGCAAATATTGCAAGGCCGTATCAACATCCTTATCTACATCTTACAAATTGGCAAATGACTTGAAGCGTTAAGTAGCAATCGATCAAAGTACGACTACCACTTTGCAATACTTGCACACAAATATCTCGTAAAATAATAATTTCTTGCCATGCTTCTATAAGTCGATAAGTGTATACAAAATTATATGATTCCGTTTAAACAAAAACAAAGTTGACCTTCGTTTGCCCTGTACGCGTCCACTTAATGAAAAATAAATTATATCCTCTCGTAGCCCCCTCGTAATCCTTTAATTTCTGTGAGAAACATAGTGTACAATTAACGAGTTATTTTTTGTATAGATTAAGGTCGGACACCGTGTGTAATGCGGTGGTGTTTCTTTTCTACCGTCGAGGAAAAAGCACGTTACTTCTGGGACGATCTAATACATTGAATCCCCATGAATTTTAATCGTGATACAAGATTGAATCGTATCTGTACCTGTCCTACGAGTTCGAAGTATTTATTTTCCGCCTCCGTGAGCTGCGCCGTGATCATGAAGTTTTTAAGTTTTCTCTTCAATTCTTTGCCCTGTTTCGAGTCCCTGTCTTTCTCCCTATCTTTCTTCGATTCTGCGTGATGTTCTTTATCATCCTTCTTCGATTTCTTCTTCTCCTTGACCTTGAGAGCAGAGGCAGCAGTATGCAAGGCCACTTCCTCTTCCTCCTCGGCCGTAAGTTTCTGCATTAATTTGATCTCCCTCAGCCGCACGTCCACGGCTTTCGTTAATTTCGTGCATCTTTCTAGGTACTGCAACAAGAACCGAGACAATATTTTCGGAGAATTTGCTGCTTACCGAGAAAACAACTAGTGTTTGTCGGATTTCGGACGTTCACGCGAACTCGCAATTCGATCGATGTTTCGTTTCAACGAAGATCGTTTGACTAATTTTCAGTCAATGAAAAAGAACGCGGAATTTCTGTGTGCCACAGAGTCGACTGAATGCAGAGTGTCACATTTAAGTTGAGATTGTAGAAAAATCTCGCAGATACGTGATGTAAAAAGAACGAACTAACACATGTGCTTTAGTATTTTGAGTGAGACATCAAATGACACTACTGGTTTTTTAATGCGTGGACATTAATCAAGATTATTTCAAGGTCATCTTCTTTTCTTTTATGATAAACCTATACTTTTTACTTCGGAATCGTGTTCTACTTAAAAAAATGCACAATTTTTGTTTGAAACATTTTTGGTAAGTTCAATATTTTTTAAGATATTTAGCTGATTTTTCACGTTTATGTCAAGGAAAATTTTGTTTTTCTGTTAAAGTAACAACAGTACTTTCTTTTGGAATTCATTTAAAATCATCATATTACAAAAAAATGTTTCAAACAAAAGTTGTGCATTTTTAGTACATAGAATATGATTCTAAAATATTAGATATAGATTTATGATAAAAAAAGAAAGGTAACCTTGAAATAACCTTGAAAACACCCGCGCATTAAAAAGCTAGTAGTGCAGTTTGATTTTTCACTCGGAAATAGTATAGGACATGTGTCAGTTCGTTTTTTTTTTAAATCACGTGTCTACGAGATTTTTTACAATCTCATCTTAAATGGGACATCTTGTATAGTTCCCTAATTATCCGGACGAAGGATTAATCGTATTTTGAGGGATTTATTCAGGAATTTTTTAAGGATTAATCGTTTTTAATTTCGTTTGAATTTTATTGCGCCGAAAGTAATTAATTCGTTAACTGGAATGAGTACTACAGCGTCTCTTCCAATTTAGTTTCTTAAGTAGAATCTAACAATCGTTTAGAATGAAAAAAATCATTTGTAAAATATTATTGCAGTATTCGGATGAATATTTCAACTTGACAACACTTGAAATTGTTTTACACTTATAATCGCAGTTTTGCTACGAATTTGTGGGTAAGAAATTGAAATAGAATTTAATCCTTGACAATACGTTTCACAATTTTTAATTCCTGAACCGTATACTCGTGAATGACCAGTTCCGTTTTATTTCTAATTTATGAAAAGCATTACCCAGGTTCCATTTAATTCCAATTTCTGTAACGATAAATTCTCGTGCATTTCTAGGGCGCAGTAATAAAAGGTAAATGTTTATTGTTAAATTTCCCGTGGAATCACTGATTCACCGTAGCGGTCCTGATTAAACGACGCCACGGCCGATTAAACCTTCGCAGTCCGGCAATCATTAACGGGTTTTAAACACGCGGTGAATTATTTATTTCGGTGGACTGCAGTTGCACGGTTCCAGGGAAACTTTTTGTTTTCCACGGTCGCAAGAAAAACTGCTGGTAGAGAGCCGGGCTGCGTCAAAATTTACGGGTGAAAACAGGGGCGGGACGTTAATTTTACGGTCATCTACCTCCGACAGCGCTGCCCTGTCCTTTCGGCAGAAGCGTTGAAGAAATTTCGTCGATTCGACGAGGAACGAGGTCCCGTTGTAGTTGCCGAGGGCGATGAACGTCCCTTCCTCGTACGGCGCTATTGCCGTGATCCTCGAATCGCACAATTGCAACCTAAAAATTGGCTTCCCGAGTTTCTGAAGAAGGTCCAAGGCGATCAGAGTTCCGGCGTCCGTCGCCACGTAAAAAACCGAGTTTCTTATCTTGTCCCAGCATCCGGTTGTTGGATTATCTTTCAAGTACCTGGTCGAACCAGTTTTCAAGAAACTATCGTGTTATCAATTATTTCCTTACAGCTATTCAACAGTTCGAAAAAGATGTAGATACTGCGACGGATTAAAGTATTCGTACACCTTTTAAAACGTAATAACTTTTTTAAGTCTGGACTGAATGAGTTGATTTGTTTTTTAAATGTTAGTGCGACTTGGTTACTGTACCGTAAGGATTTTAGGAAATTCTATGAGGCTTCGTGGTAAAATGAAACAACATACATAACTTAAATAGCAGTAACAATAACAGTTTATTAACAAAAATATCAACCAGTTTATATGAAGCAACAACTTTGTATGAATAAGAACAACGACGACAACAATAACAACAACGACTTGGTCGACGTACGACTTTACTCGCTCACAGCTCTGCTCTCAATGCCTCAATTTTTCTATTTGACTCTTTCATTCTTATCAATATTTCCTTCGTTACTTCCTTCTCTTTCCTTCATTATCTTACCATTTTCTCTCTCCCTCTCTCTCTCTCTCTCTCTCTCTCCCTCTCTCTTGCATACACTCTGTCTCATATTTACTCATTTTCTCTGTCTGTCTGTCTCTCTCTCTCTCTCTCTTGCATACACTCAGTCTCACATTTACTCATTCTCTCTCTCTCTCTCTCTCTCTCTCTCTCTCTCTCACTCACTCACTCACTCACTCACTCATGCTCTCTTTCGGCTACGCAGGACTTCGAGGGCCCTAAGCAATAAACTCAGATCACTCGAAGCTGCCCAAACACTCTGCAACCATCAGTCCCATTCAATCAGTATTTTACGATACTCACTCTTGATCGTTCTGCCTTTTATACCCGCAAAAACCCTACAGTACAATAACTGAAACATTTTTTTTAAATTCTGCTATTACTTGAAATGACAAAAAAAATAAAATACTCCAGTTTTTAAACTCTTTCATCGGAACCTGTATAACGAAAATTTAAAACATACGTTTCGTATTTAGGTTGACGGGTTTGTGTGGAATAACGTGTAGTCGGATTGTCGCGGTAACGAATATTTTGTTATAAAATAAATAACAAAAATAAACGTAACAAAAAACAATCAACACGGTAACAAAATATATAACAAGAACGGAAAAATAACGGAAAAATAACGGAAAACAGCCATGTAGCACGGACCAACTCGAACGGTTCGTAAAGACAAAAGGACATTACTGTACGGATGTACATAAACCTACGGTAAAACACTTTCTGGCGCTTGTTTTTTTTCGACAGCGTCTGCGTCCTAAACAGAAGACGCGCAAACTCAGTGCTGTTGCTACTGGAGACCCTAGGATCCTTCACACGTGGATCTCGGTAACTTAAATGCAAAAATGAACATTTTATCAAAACGCATTTTTTCAATTTTCGTTCCAGGTTCACATGAAAAAGTTAAAAAACGATTTTTTTTTCATTTCTTTTTGCCATTCCAGGTAATTTAAAAATTAAAAAAAGAACAAGTATTGCAGTCATTGTACAGTAAACTAATTACTAAAAAATTCAAGTTATTTGGATCAATTTGATAAAACTTCTTGTGTTTTTTAAAAGATGTACGAATACAGATTGGAAGATACCTAACAATCTGAAAAGAGATTTTTAGACATTTTTTTGGATGCTGTTAGTGAATCATTTTTTGAAATGAGTAGCTCGTTTGAAAGTGCATAAATTTTTGAGCTTGTAGTAATTTTCTGTAGTAGAATGTTAACAAATGCCTGAGTGACAGGCAAGGACAGTAACAAAAGATTTACTGTTTTTGAAGTTACCAATTCACTCGATTCAGTTTGTTAATACATAGTAGCAGAAGTAAGTGAGAAATTAAAAGTATAACTATGTTTACTTAAATTTCATTAGAAATTTTGCAAATTGCATTGCAAAGTACTAATTATGCAGTAAATATTAACATTGCAGCTAATAGTTGTATTGTAACTTTGAAACTTTCTTAAAACTGGTCTAAACGACTTGAATTTTTTGGAAATATTGGAGACACCAATTCACTCTACAATGACTAAAATACTTTTTTTTAAGTTCGCTATTAGTTGAAATTAAACAAAAATGTAAAAATCTCTCATTTTTTCACTTTTTTATCTGGGCCTATAATGAAAATTTAAAAAATGCATTTGGTACTTCTCAGTAACTTATATGTGTGTGTGAATATTTCATCGAAATCGGTTGACCTTGACGTGTGCTGCAAATGATTAAAGATCACGAAAATCGCAGTCTTTCATGAATTTCAACCATAATCTAGTAATTTTTACGTGTTTCAATGACTATAGCTTGACTATGCGTCAACCGATTTCAATGAAATTTTCAGCATGTACATAAGTTACCGAAATCTACAAAACCTAGTTCTTAGATTTTCATTACAGGCTCAGATAAAAAAATGAAAAAGAGAGTTTTTTTACATTTTCTTTTTATTCCAAGTAATAGCAAAATTTAAAAAACAAGTATTTTAGTCACTGTAGAGTGAATTAGTCCCTCTAACACTGACAAAATAATTCAAGTCATTTAGACCAGTTTTAAGAAAGTTACACCTCCTCACTGTACATTATGTACTCGTACAAAAATAGTACTTGACAAAATAGCAAGATTATCTTCGAAAGTATGATCCGAAATATTTCACGACAGATTGTCTCAAAAGAAGCGATCCAAATTAAATAAAATTTGGTGTTAGATCGAGCAGACAGTCAATTTAACTATATAATCCGAGCGAATCAGGTCCAGGAGGTCCAACACCGAAATCCGAAATTGATTCGAAAGATTACAATCCGGCATTCGTGTGATTCGCCGAAGATCAACAGCAGGTAAAAGATAGAGTACACAGGGATTTAGATTGCCGATTGCCGATTGACGAGGCCAACCAAATATGACCCTTTCAAACAACAGTATGGTTTGTTCGCAGCCTATCACTCCAGCCGATGATGCGCCAGACTTTCTCTAAATATTTGCATCAGACACTCGATTGCTAATAACCAATATTGTGATTCGAAAGAACAATGTGGGTCAGTTTCAGCCTCAACCTATCGGTTAGGGATGCCCGACCAGATTTCCTCTAAATATTTAGCTCTACTAGGCAACCGCTGACAACCAATATGACAGTTTGGAAAGAATATAGGTCACCGGACCCACCCTATCAGCCGAGAGTCGCCGAAAATTCCCTCTGGATATATGGGTCATTTTCGTTTGAGTTCATTCAACTTTTCATTTTGGCCAGCTTTATCTTTGCCTGCAAAGCGGCGCACCATCGGGCAATCGCACGTCAAACACGGTAAAACGTCATTTTATAAAAAGATGCCTATAGTAAAGGAAATTTGCATAAATAGTTACATATGGTCGATATTGTATTATGTCTATTCTTCATATTTGTCTGTTTTCAACAGGACTACATGACTTTGAAGTACCAATCTCAAAATCACCTAAAATTAAAATTATCGATTATAAGCACTTTGTTGATAGAAATACGATTACCTAGTGTATACACTCTCTTCCAAAAGTATTAGGGCATTCATAGAAAATTAAATAAATTTGAGAAACCGATGGGAAATTATTATAATTTCTTCGATTTAATTCAAAGTTGATTGTATTAAACTGTAACAAGTATATATACATATATCTATTTATATTATATCTATATTATATCTATTATTATATTATTATATCTATATATTATTTATATTATATCTTTATATTATTTATAAAAAAAATAAATTTTCTTCTCGACGATATATCGACCGCGTTTTATAATTACTTTTTGGACTAACTTCGGCATCCCTTTTATCAGTTCGTTTATTATTTCTAATCCTCTATAGTTCCACCCATGTTGGTAGTATGTTCCACATATTTCGGAAACATATCGTACGAAATGAATTCAGCATATACATATGTTGTTAATGAACAAAATGCAATAAACGAGTAAACTAATTGCATCAGTAACAGACACTTCTAACTTAATATGTATTTTCGACAATACAATGCCATAAAATGTAATATTAGACATAAAACATTACGCAAACTGAATAAAAAATTACTAAATCAGCAGATGTCCTAATAGCTTTGCAGGGAGGTGTACTTAAATTATACCAAATTACGAAATTAAAAGCATGATTCTACGAATTTATTAATTATTTTTTACTGACTACAAACAGTACCTAATTTTTGGTTAAATTTTAAATATCTTAATGGATTATAAGGGTATTTGAGAAATGAAATGTAAGATTTGATATTTAAAAATAGACTAAAAGTAAAATAATAACATATAAAAATAATAATTGCATAAGTGGTACAGCATCAGGAAAGACTGAAAGATAAATCAGATATATATTTGAATCGTATAAAATAAAGAAATAAGTTAGACACACACGACTTCGAACATAAAATATTTTTTGCCGCGTTTGGCATGCGTTTTCCCCACGGTGCGGTGTTTTTATACCGTGGTCAAGTTTCAACGCTGAATTCTATCCTTTCTGCAAGTTCCTTCACATTTCAGCAAACTTTTAATATTTTAATATAATTAATTCAGTTTTGAAATATTGCTTCTACGCGATTCGGTTAAAGAATTTTCGAAAGAATTGAAAAGTAGGATAGTTTTAAGTACTTAATGTTATTATTTAGGAGTTGAAAATGTTAGTAAGAAGTTAGAAAAAGGTTGTAGTATCAAATCATTTGGTAGTAGTCCAAATCGTTTAATTCGTCTCGTCAATTTCTCGAATTTCTGCTCTGAACATCCTCTAGAATGCGTAACGTACGCAGTTTTTCCACCCTAACATTTTTTAGCCTTTTTGTGGGAGTCATGTTCGTTCTATGGAGAGTTTCCCAGAGCCGCGTGTTTAGGACCAAGTAAGGGCCACTTGACGGTCCCCTGGATCGCGTAAACAGGGGTTCCAAGGAACTAGAATCCGGGTCACGTACGCATATCCCCCACCATCAGTTTTAATCGAATTTATACGATTTTGTGGTATGAAAAGGCCACAAATTCGACAATCATCGGAGGCAGCATCTTAGAGTCAATATCCGCGCGTATATTGTGTCATAATTGTAAAATCGTAATATTTTTGGTTCATTTTGACGCTCAGATTGTCCACAAAAACGGACAATTTGGGAAGAGGAGATACGATTATTCGAGCCTTGCGGTTCGTTCTTATAGTTTCGAATTGTCAACAAGTATAAAAACGAGCTACAGGGTTCGAATAATCGTATCTCCTCTTCCCAAATTGTCCATTTTTGGGCACAATCTGAGTGTCAGTTAAGGAGACATTACTGTATACTACTGTAAGCATCCAGGTCACCTCAAGAACAACGTGCACGGAGATTGGGAAATTAGGCGAGTTCCGTAGATGTGTGACCTAGTCGATCGGTTACAAAACGGAGGACCTGCGCTCGATTGCTCGATCGGTCCCTTGTTTTTCCCCCAAGATCCTACAATATACTGTAGTTAATACTACAGATATACCAAACGATATACTAATATATGTATATCGAGTCTAATTAATTTATCCAGTCACCTCCTCTTCGATTCCAGTAGCTAGCACAACCCATAGAGATACATCTTTACCACTCGAGATATATCTTCATTTCTCGTCTTAAAAAGTTACGAGGCAACCAAACTTTAATCCCTATCCTTCTACTACTAGTGACGCCTCAATGATGAAACAGGCATCGGCCAGTGCACGAATCTCTTACTTCATTTAACCTTTGACAAAATAGTCATCGTCCTAGCGACGTTCCTTTGACGAAACCGACATTGGCTAATCCACGAACCTCCTATCCTACATAACGGCGCTCCTTCGACGAAACAGCCGTCGGCTAGTCCACGACTTTCTCCTAGTGATGCCCCGATGACGAAACAGACTAGCTCACGAATTATTGAAGTTATAGTGGCGCCCCTTTGGCGAACCATGCATTGGCTAGTCCACGATGCCCTAACTTAGTAACTTACCTAAACATCGGCTAGTTCGCGAAAACCTATCTTACAACCTAGTTGCGCCCCTTTGAAGAAACAAATCTGCTAGTTCACGTATTATCCTACCTAGTGGCGTCCCTTTGACGAAACAGGCATTGGTGCTAGTCCACGCATTTCCTTACCAAACCATCGGCTCGTAACAAATTTGTTCAAAACATCGATAGAGGCGATACAAAGAAAATACATAAGACGATTACGTGTATTAAAATTACAACCTAGGTAAACTAACATACAGAGTGGAGATTAAGTTCCCTTCTCTAGTGCTTTCATCCCACACCTTCACCGTCCAGTCGCCAATAGATAAGAACACAGAGGGGTTGAACACGTTTCGATCAACAGCAACCACCGGTCCAGTATGGGCTTGGAACTTCGTAGCCAGTTTCTCGACGTTCGTTTTCGCCTTTCTTGAGCCAGTCACTACGATACCATTGTTCATGCCGAACATAAACTTCGTTCCTACCATTGCTCCGAAGTTCAGACTGGAGACACCAATTGCTTTGTGCATGCTGGGCTCGTTCGGTTTCTCCAGGTCGAATATCAGAGTTTCGGTTGGTCGTCGAAGCCGTCGCGTGTCCCACCACATTGCGCAACCGTCCAATGAGGTGGAGAAGAACTCTGCGTTGCTCTTCGATGGCACCCACGTCACTCCGTTCGCGTAAGCCCTTCGACAAGAATCGTTTCGTTAGTTTCAGGTATTTCGATTAGCTAGGTTTTGCTTTCAATTATTTATTTCCATTATTTCTCGGTTCATTTTGAAATTGCATTTCTGGAACAGAAAGGTGTAAATCATAGCGTTAATTAGAATTGGTCCTTTTCTCCGCCTCCGCTTTTCAGAAGTATCTTCATCTGTTCTATCGGGCTGAAGGTCTATGTACAAAATAAATATTTCAAAGCCTGCCTTTTCATGGACAGTTTTACATGTTGAACTAGATTTAAGATCTTCGCGTAAAATAAACATTTTCGAGTGTCCATTATCACAAACATTTTTACGTGTTATTTCAGACTGATGACCTTGAAGCAACATCAAAATTCTCCGCTATCATAGACATTTTTATGTGTTACAATAGATTGAATATCTTTGAAAATATCATGCGATGCATTTTCAATTTTTTCTTTTTATAAACATTCTTATCTGTTGCATCGAGATGAAGATGTTTATGCAAGATAAAAATTTTCGAGACTCCATTATCGCAGACATTTTTATGCGTTATATTAGACTGAAGATATGTGTGCAAAATAATAATATTAAGTCTCCCTTTTCATTTGTTATGTTAGATTGAAGTTCTTACAGCAACATGAAAGTGTCAAGTTTTCATTTTCATTGATATTTTCTTCTGTCAATTTAGGCTGAAGATCTTCGTGCGAAATAAAAGTTTTCAAGTATTCTTTTTTATAGACATTTGAGCCGTTTATTTTGAAAGTGGCATAAGTCACTTTGTTTTTAAGTCGATATATTTAAGGGTTTGCGTTTTAACACGTTTAAAAATATGGATGCTAACTTTCGAGAAGATTTACTTGTATTTGTTATCTCAGGATACTGATATTTTTCTCAGTATAAATAATTTCGTATAAGCATTAAAAAATCACCGCTTTTCATTACGGTAAAGTGACTTAAGCCACTTTCAAAATAAATAGTTTAGAAAAATGACTGACATATATTAATTTTGTCCGACGTATTTTACTGAAGTGATGTTTTGAAAGGACAGTGATTTACTAAAATTGTTGAATAAATTACATATATAATAATAATTTATACCATGAACATATTTAATATAAAGATTTGATTTAAGTATTTTTTATTTTAATATATAATAAATAATTAGGTATATAAGTAATTAAGTATAAGTAAGTTATATGAAAATACATCAGTTCAATTTAATTTTCGTCATCAATAGGAGTGATTAAGTCCTCGGAAATCGTGTTTTGTTTCAAATTTATTAAATAACTGTGGTATATTGGGGGTATATAATTAAGCAAGTCCATCATGTCTTTGTATTTTGCTGAAGAAACAGGACGAGATCCAGCGTATAACGGATCCATTTCTATTTGCGAATAACGCCTAGGTCTTCCTCTTTTTGGTGACAAATCCAAAATTAGAAATTCATCTTTTTCATCTAAAGTTAGTTTATAAAACATTTTATAGCCATCTGCTGGCGGGTCTGGAGGTAGCCGCCACATCACTATAATATAATTTACAAAACTGTACTATTCTTTCGCACTTATAAAACTAAGTCCAGTGATCACAACATTTTTAAAAATACTGAAAATAATTCAAAACAATATTTCACACACACTTATCACACGTTTCTATTTCTTTTACACTAAGCCCCGCAATTAATTTCCTGAGTACAGCGACTTACGCCACTTTCAAAATAAACATGTTTGTTATACCGTTAATTAGCAAAACTTCTCTCGAACAAATCTCAATAGTTCTCAACTTATTGATTGCAAATTTTTTTAAAATGAAAAGATACCGTTCAATTGTAATTAGTGTTACCATTAACTCGATTTTGTTGAAAAAGTGACTTATGCCACTTTCAAAATAAACGGCTCATTTGTACGTTTCATATTAGATTGAATATTTTCGCGCAAGACGAAGATCGGGTCTTCTCTTTCGTGAATATTTTTATAGAAATTACACCTCTCTTAAAAAATGAGAAACAAGATTATAATTGATCCTAGACGTACTGATTGCGAGTGAACGCGCGTACCAGCGCGGCGGGAAAAAGTGAATCAAATACACCTTCGTATCGCTTACCTGTGACTGAATAGCGGATCAGAGTACTGAACAGGTTTCGTGCTCGCTCTGGTATCCCAGTAGCAGACCTGGCCCGTCATAAGAGCGCTGATGAGGATGGCAGGATCCCGGGGATTAAATTCGCATGCCACGCATGGACAGAAAGGCTCCAGCGCCATGTAAGGCTCGTTCGGATTGTCTGCGCGCAAAATAACGACAGTGCCTCTTAATCCGGATTAAAGAGATCACGAGAGCCGTCATCATTTTCATCGTCCCGTTTACATTTGATCATCGCTCTTCGCGTTTCACCGAGCAGGTCGTCGCCAGTCATCGATCAGTTCGATGTGTCGGTTGAAAATCAATTACTCTTTCGAGATTCGCTGTCGCTTCGACTCATGCTGTCTGCGAGCGCCCGGTTGGCTTCGGTTATAGAAAACAAACAGTTTTAGACCATCAACTTCGTGCTCCGTTCCGCGGATTATTAGCAATCGAGCGAGTTTGGCAACTATCGGGTAATTAAATAAGCTTCCGTTCGCGTACTTTAAATTTGTAGTTATGAATCGGGTAAAAGTTGAGTGTTGATTAAAGTGTGTCCAATATACTGACAACGTTACGCTATTTTTAGAAGGTCACATGTTCGAAATGAATTATGAAAGTACATGATAATAGACCTCTGATAAAGTTCTGCGATTTTCAGAAATTATTTGAATAATTGTTACAGCCGAGTTTAAAGCAACTCGTTGGAAAATTATGTGATCGCAAGTAAACAGAAAATTAAATATCAATGTTTATCGTTACAGGATTATTTCGTCTGTATATAAATAATTTACGGAAAATAATATAATCGGAAACAAACGAACATAGGATACAATCACGAATAAAGAGAACGAATGAGTCGAAAATAAATTTCAATCGAACATTTCAAAACGTGTCTAAACCATTTCGGAAATTTCCGAAATAAAATATCAATTTCAAACGTTACAGGATTATTTCGATCAAATGCGAATAATGTACAGAAAGTAGTATCATCGGAATGAAACTAGAAAAGGACGTAATCACGGATAAACGGAACACGATACGATCGCATATGAACGAAGTACAAATTGCAGCAGAATATTTGAAAACGAGTGTAGACCATTTCCCGAATTTCCAAAGTAAAATACAAATTGTGCACGGTTCGCGGCGATTTTACAGCGTAAAACGAAGCGTACCGCTCGTTACGCGAAGCAATAATTTGCCCATCGCTCCGCAGGGGTTAATGAAGGTTGTCAGCCGGATATCAAATTTTCTTCGGTAGCGTATGCGTGGGGAAAGCTTAGCGTGACAACCGCATTGAGTAAGACGTTGCGCAGGATTAATTCAGTCTCCTGCGCGCGGAAAATTAATTTTCATCGTTCGCCCGACGGTATCACGTAAACATGAATATCTTTCCAGCGTGTATAGTGTAGTGAGAAGCGGACAATTTCTCGGCGAAAGGGAAACGCGAAGCCATCCGGAGTTTCAATCTCGGTCATTTCCAATGGGACGTCCTTTTCCCCGGAAGATATGCAAACGGATGCAAAGCGATGCAAATACTTGGGCGAATTTAGGTAATGCGATGAAAATCGGGGCTCGCGGTTAGAAGAACCGGAAGCTTTTTCTGCTACCTACCGACCTGCCAGATGTACACCGTGTTGCTGTAGTCTGCTCGTCTACCGAACTCCAAGAAACTGTAGGAAACCGCTATCCTTCTGCCGTCATCCGGGGACACAGAGATATCGGTCACCGGTCTCTTCAGGTGTTCTGGGTCCGTGAACGACGCCACTGCTCTGAAAGTAAGATTGGGCATTAGGGGAACTGGGGGTTATTCAAGCAAAAATCAACAACCATTTTCCAAATAAAATTTTCAAAATATTCATTTTGAGCAACATATTTTTTCTATGAAAAGAAAATCGGATTGGAAAGTTCGTATCCAATTCTCTCGTAATTCTCTGTAAAAATTTCAGCTCGAAAATTTAGCGATAATTATTCTCGAATAATTAGTGTGTATATAGTGAATATTATTCTCGTATAATTAGTGTGTATATAGTGAATATTATTCTCGAATAATTAGTGTGTATATAGCGAATATTATTCGCGAATAATTAGTGTGTATATAGTGAATATTATTCTCGAATAATTAGTGTGTATATAGCGAATATTATTCGCGAATAATTAGTGTGTATATAGTGAATATTATTCTCGAATAATTAGTGTGTATATAATGAATATTATTCTCGAATTTTTAGTGATAATTATTGGCAGCACGACCGTTCATTATTCGTCGTAAATTATTTTATTTATTTATTCCACTTTATTCGCATAATTCTTTATTCGAATATGTTATCCGAATAAAATCTTATTCGCATATATTTTTATTCGAATATGTTATCCGAATAAAATCTTATTCGCATATATTTTTATTCGAATATGTTACCCGAATAAAATCTTATTCGCATATATTTTTATTCGATTGCATGTTTATTCGATAGCGACGAATAAAATTTTATTCGTTAAATCTTTATTTCTCATCAGTCTACCGAATAAAATTTTGACAAAATCTAATAGGTACATAAACACGACCGTAGTGCCAATAATTATTAGGAAAATTGAAATAATTCGAAGAATAATAAATTTTTTTAATTGAAATTTTTACTGTAGTCTCTGTGTATATGATGTTGAAGAGAACTGGGAACAGATTTTTTAAACTGATCTCTTTTTCTAAAAGAATTTTTTTTTATTATCAAACGAATTGGCAAAATAATTTGTACATAATTCGAATCAGCGAACAAAATGCTATCAAAATGCACATTTTCCAAATATTATTTGGAAAATCTCTGGTTGCTGATTTTTGCTTGAATTCCTTTACTTAATCGATTAAAATTTTCAGTTTAATTGATTGGTCAATGCTTACAATTAAAAAGATTGATCATCATAAAATTGACGACTGATATAATCGATTGATGACGTTAATCGTCTATCGTGGATTTCAAAATAATTAATCGTTGAAAAATCGCCGGTTGGTTTAATCAATTGATCAATCCTTTTGTCAACCGCTGATCCAACAAAATTAATTGTCGAAAAATCGATGTTTGATTTATTCGACTGAAGAAATGAATCGTCTGTCGCTTATTATAGAAAATTAATCGTCTGAAAATCGGCGACTATATAAATTAGATTCATAAAATATACCATTGTAGGCTATAATCTAATTTATATAATTTATACAATTTTTAGACGATTACTTTTCTAGAATGAGTGATCGACGATTCGTTTCTTTAGTCGTCGAAGACGTATTTCGTGTACGATGTTTCGTGATTTTTAAAATTTTCCGGATCTGTAAGTTCTACTGGAAAATTGAGTTGAACGTAATTATAGAAAATTGTAAATTTTAATTAAATAACTAATTAATGTAGTGTGATATACAATTTTTAATATTCCTAGGTTCCTACGAATCGATCGACACAACTACGTTGGACTCTGTATTTTATTGTACTACTGACTTTACCTTTGGTGTTCATAGAAGATTTCGTTTTTGCTTTGATTCATGATGCTTCGATTCACTTAGATCCACCGTTTAATCGAGAATGTTTCGATTCGAGCAGACATTGTTACAAAAGGGAATTGTTACCGCAGTGAAACGAGTATGCAGAATGTTACTCACGAATGGAACCCTAATCCCGTAACGCCGTGGCTTTGAATTACACGCAAGGCTAATGAGGTGACGGAAAATTCAATGAAATTGAAGCTTCGCACTTGCTCACCTGAGACTGACTGGTCGCACCAGCTTCGTCGGCACCATGTCGTCGAAATAGTGCTGGTATATGTCGATCGCGCCATTTTGAAGAACACCTCCTTCCATTACCTGTAACAAAGCTTCACCTAGCGTGTCTAATTCGAATTACTCGATCGCAGGTGAACTGTTCTGTTATTTTACTACTAGTTTAAGCACATGGGGCAGACCGACCTCGGTTGTAATACCGGGACGGTAATTAAAACGTTAAATACAAGATGACATAATTCATTTTTCTATAAGTGGACACGTACAGAACAAACAGAGGTCAACTTTGATTTTTAACGGAATCATATAATTTTGAATACACTTATCGATTCAGTTCATCGTTTCGAACAAAAAAATATTAGACCTTACATGTTAAAAAATGATTAGTTTACAGGATATTTGAGTACAAACAGTGCAAAGTCGTGTAGAAAATTATTCGTTAAAGTTAGTGTCACATTAAAGGAATCGATATCTTAGTCGATACTAATAATTTTTTGACATGTGGGATCTAATATGGTATTTTTTTCTTCGGAACGATAAACTGAACGGATAAGTGTATTCAAAATTATATGATTCCACACAACTCTGTAAGGAAGTGTAAGGAAAAAAATATTGGGTTGCCAACTAATTGCCGATTTCAGTTATAGATGTCTCTCACTCCCATTTTTATGATATCCGTAAATGTTATAGTATGAAATTATTATTATTATTATTATATTATTTTTTATTATCCGTGAATGTTAGCAACTGGACAAATTGAATGCAGCGGTCAAAGAAAAGCGACCAGAATTGGTCAATCGTAAAGGTGTCATTTTCCAGCAGGACAATGCTAGGCCGCACACGTCTTTGTCCACTCGGCAAAAATTGATGGATATTGGTTGGGAATTGATGTTACACCCACCATATAGCCCTGATCTCGCGCCATCGGATTACCACTTATTTCGATCCCTGGACAACTCCCTTCGTGATAAAACTTTTAATGACGATGACGCTGTAAAATCTCACTTAACTCAGTTTTTGGCCGAAAAGGATCAGACTTTCTACGAGCCTGGAATTTTCAAGTTGTCAGAGAGATGGCAAAAGGTCATCGAACAAAATGGAAAATACATTACAGATTAAACTTCATTCCAAGTAAAAAAAAATTTTTTATTTCATTGAACAAATCGGCAATTACTTAGTTGCCAACCCAATAATATTGTCGTAGCTGAAAGTTAAGTTTTTTGCAGCTTTAAAATTGTGATATAACTGCTTCTTTAGTAAGCATATCTTTCCTTTTTGTTTTAAATCTCTAATTGGAACTTTCTTCAAGAAATATTGGTTGTTAGAATTGTAACAACAGCAGAGGAAAAATAATAAAAAATGTGCAAAGATCGTGAGGAAAAGGGAGAGAAAGTAAAGAATATTATTGTCTTGTATGCCAGGGACCTTACAGCAGAAGCGAACTAAAGGAGAAATGAATCCAATGCTATCACTACAAAGACTGTACATATGTGGTGTGCACCGATCAAAATAATTATTATGTTTACCACAATTGCGACACTGAATAATGAAGAAGAGACGTTGTAATTTTTCATACTGTATTTCTAATTTTGCCTTTTTCTACGTGTTATTATAATTTAATAATCGTCTCGATTTCTTAAATATTGTTAATAAAGTTACTGTCGGCCCCAAGCTGTGTTACATTTTTTCCGCTTCCGATTTTTTATTTCTAACTTAGACGTTCCGAGATATATAACAAAAAAGCTGTATTTCTTAATAAGTACTTATCTTTGATAAGTAAGCAACATGTTCATACTAGAATCGTCGTCGAAAATGCAATAGCTTTCGTGTAATCGTTATATTATTACACGAAAATATTACAACCCCAATCGGTCTCCCTTACCTATATTTTTTTTTAGCGCCTACATTAACTCGATTCCTGAATTTATTTTCCAGTATTGTAGTTCATTTGAAAGTTAGAGGAAAAATTCTAGTGCTGGATAAATTGTTTTAATACGAGTAGAACTTTCTCAGCCTTTTTTGGATACAACTCACCACTGTAGCAAAATTCTATTTCGATCATTTTGCACGGTAGATTACATACGAAATATTAGTCATGCAAATCCAATCAATAGTTATCTATTTCATGTGAAATTCTTCATGCGCAAATGCAAATCTCACGCACGATAAAATCTTCTATCTACCAGCCTGCTTCCCTTTTTCAATCATTTTTGGACTTTCCAGTTGAAAATCTGTCTTTTGAATTTAAGTTTTGAATCCTTTGATATCAAAGGTTGCGCGGCTTTTTTCTATCAATTCAATAGCAAACGCTTCCAGATAGCAAACGATAATCCTGTTTTGACGTTTTATCAATGTTCTGATCTTTCATAAATGCTTTTCTAGTTCAGTGAGGCAGCTTAGTAATCGTTAAATAAATTCTACAATGAAACAAGTTTTTATGAACGTAAACTAATTTTCAGTCGATAAGCTATACATATGTATATGTATGTGTGCTCAGCAGAGTTTGGCTAAAACTTAATCAACGACTAACGATTGAATTGCTTCTGTTAATCGTTAGTCGCAATTAACGATCGAAGTATTACTTTTAATCGTTAATCGCAATTAATAAATCTTAATTTAGTGGGAATGTAAAAAATATAATAAAGTAATAAGCATGGTGAAGAATATTCGTTACAGAATTCCAGTCGAAAATCAACAATTATTAATTGTCTCTTTCAATAGACGATTAAAGATTAATTTCATCAATCGATCAATGCGATCGTTGATTTTTCGACGATTAATGCCTTTAATCAACGACTGGTGATTACATTCATAAATCGATTAATTCAATCGTTTTCATCGATCATTTAATCAAATAAAAAATTGCAATCATTTGATGCCCACACTAATGCACCGTACGATAGTAAAACGTAGACAATGTAAAGTTTCTTGGTTGCATTGTTCGTTAAAAAGTTGCTTGATATATGACAAACATCTTCACTAGGCAGAAAGGAGGCATTGTGATCGATAGACTGTAGATTTTATGCGTACATCGGAAGAATGAGTAGCCAAAATATAAAATCGTGAAAGGATAAGATGAATTTAATAATATTGTCAAACTAGTTTCTATCGATAGAAACGATTAATTTTCATTTAATTTCGGTTCCTTACAATTGTCTTGGAAAGCTGTTTTGCGTAAAGAAAGAGATCGGGATCGGAAACGCCCAAGGAAGAATTATTTAGAAAATTTCCCAGTCATCAAGTTCCAATCAAGCAACAACTTACACCGAACAATTTATTTAATCTCGGTGCCCACATGTCTTCTTTCTCTACCCTTCTGCGGAACCTCGATGTGCTCTCTTCATCCAACGGATTGATGTCCTTGGGCCATCCGCCTTCGAAGTGAAACATTCCGGTGTCTTGTGTTGGTATTGTGGTCGTTTGAGCCTGAAATTCCAAGGAACTGTTGTATCGGTTATAAAACTAAGGTTCGCCTGCTATCTCCAGACAGACCATATGGAATCTCGACCAGCTGTCTTTGGGAGATCCCTGAAACCTTCGGTTCTTCTATTTTCTCGCGCGATATGCCTACGTAGGTACTATAATCACAGAAACTGTTTAATTACTTTGAAAAATTTTATGCTTGTAAGACCTTCTTAAAAATCTTTGACAACAGTCTACTTTTGTGTATACTTTAACCTACTTCCTTGAGATCAATGGTGATCTTCTCATTGGGGGCTGCTACAAGATTCAGCGAGATCAGTTATTATGCGAGAAGTTATTATTTGAACTCATTTTACAGATTTATGCTCCTACTTTAATAATCGACCGTTCACTAGAGACTGTTACATATTAAAACGTCTTTAAAAACATAATAAATAACAAATAAATAATACATAGCTTTAATTAATTATAACTATGTGTACATAATATTATAAATTCATGACGCTTTTATATGTAACATCTTTTTAGAGGAAACATGTCTACAGATGTTCGCTCGTTAAATCTAGGAAGTCGTCAAAATAAATAATATATAATATATATTAAATTAAATGAATAAAATGACCTCCTTTATATCTACAAAAAATAAATTTAATAATAAATTCAAAAGTAAACTTTTTATTCTACATATTCAATATAAATATATTAATTCATCGCAACGTATTCACGGTATAATCACACTATTTACCTAACAAAAAATATATGATAAGTTATAAATTTAATAAATTTTATTCTTTATAACACAAATCCTAAAATTATTAATGTCACTAAGAATCTTACAAAAACAATTCTTAAATATTCCGATATAAAAATTAATGCAAATGATCTTCTAAAATATTCTGTATTAAATTCAGAAACCAATGCAGATTCTCCTTCTAATAAATCAAATGGTGTACGATTTAATTCATTTAATACACTAAGTAAAAATATTAAATAAGTAAGAAAAAGGATAACAATAAACCTAATTATTTTTTGAAATTTAGTAAACAAACCACACACACAATAGAAATAACATTTATGTAAAAAAGATATACAAGTCCTATTATTAAAGACAGAACGAACATTAATGTTGGTATAAATATGCAATAATTTTAATTAATTTCTTAGAGTAATAAAATTCCTTACTTAATAACTTAATAACATCATTCAAATGTTGCGAAATTTCTAAAATAGCTAGTTTATTGGGACCCTTACGATTTTGAATATACCCTCAAGTTTTACATTGAAATAACGTTAAAAGAGCCTATTTTATTAATTGTAAATAAGAAAAATTGTTACTGTTAATAAATCTACTATAAATTTACGATTGAAGATTTTGAATGCGATGCTACAATTGGGGTTGATCTTTTAATAAGAATCTTGGTATTGCATTAATTTAAATTAATAGACTGAGATTGTTCTGTTATATGTATATATATACACATATATTTCAAATATAAAACGCTATACCATCTAGAAAACATGGTGTCATTTAAGAAAGTCAAGGTGATCTTCGTTTTTCATCGAATAAAAGATTTCTCGAAATTTTTGTTATTGCAGTTTATTTTCCTCAAAGAACACATTAACTTTTATTCCAAACATTTCTTTTATCACATTAGCGTAAATGCCTCAAAAATCGATGCGACCATTAAGTTGAACACCCTGTATACTTTTATAGGGAATATGTAATAAACAATGAATCACAAATACGCCATTTCCAAAATTCACATGTTGCGAAAGTGTATTATTCGTTTTAAAACTAACTCTAGATAGTTTCATTACCAAAAACTACCGCTCGGAACAAAGGATGGAACAATCAATATCGCTAGAAATGTATGTTGACCATTTTCACGGGAGCTTTACCAACCACAGCAATCACTCTCACATGCGACAATTCGGTGGAATTAGATTTCAGGTGACCAAGAACGATGTGCAGAAAGGAACTCGAGTTTAACATTTAACGGAAGTCTGTTAAAAAGCTTTTTCATGTCGGTGTTAAGTAATCTGGCGCGAAGCGTATATAAAAAAGAAGAGTGGAATACATACAATTTTCCGTACCTCATAGTACCTCGTAGTTTCGCGACAGTCGCGTATGAAATATGTCGAATGCGCGTGTTTCTAGCATTAAAATAATAGTAATTAAATACGGTCGGTCGTAGGTATAATGTTTATCGATTAAAGATTAGCGACGGTATCGCCGCCTTTAATCTAGTGACCGTGTTAATCACGGGATAAAAATGTTTTCACGTAGATTACGGAACCAAGTATCGCATATTCATGCCCTGATACCCTAATTGGGATTCTACCCGCGTTAGAGGATTGTGTACTTGATAACAGGTTAATTATTTGTCAAGCATTTGCATAGCAGACTAATCGGTTTGCATAATTCGATTTTCGACACGCGGAACGATTAGCACGTACGGCGGACCATAAACATACTCGCGTTCGCGAATTCGATTAGCGTCTCTTTCAAGGCGACATTAATCTTCGAACTGGTTTATGCAATTTTCTGGTTTGTCAAACCTGGCCACATTCGGAATGATATTATTTGAAATATTATTTCAAATAACATATTTTGTTATTTCATAATTATTTCCATGCCTGTGATCACTTTTAAAATAACATTATTCGAGTTATTATTTCAAAGAACATGTTATTTTGTTTCGCAATTTTCTGAAATAATTATTTGAGATAATTGCCGAGTTCTTCTTGGAAATTACACGGTGATTTAATTATTAGCTACAACACTCCCCTTCCTTCTTTCGCACCAGTAGAAAAATTATCTTCTTTCGTGGCAATATTAGATCGATCTAGACAAAAATCTCGTAGCACTAATAATGAACGGTCTCGCATTTATTACTTTCAAATTGTTGAAATTGTGAAGACTCTTTCTTAAGAAACGATCGAATAAACTTCTTCGATCGAGTTCACGTTATAATAAAAATGATGAAATGTCTAAATGAATTTAGTCTTTTTCTATTTTTATAAAGCATTTTACTGTGATGATTTCTTAAAACAAGATCATTTTGTTGAATGTTATTTTAAGAATCATTTCTTTCGTCTCATTTGAAATAAAAAAATAACGAAATATTAAAAATTGCTATTATTTCAAGTGGAACGATGTTACTTTTATTTTAAAATAACGACATTCAAAATAACGGTTCAAAATGATTTCTACGATTTCTTATTTTCATTTCAAATAAAATTTGCTCGGAACTGCTTAAAATGAGCCGACACACATAATTCCGATGTGACATCGCAAACAAATGGAGAATTAATTTCCCTTAACCCTTAATCAAGAATGTCAGATCAATCTTTTTTATGAATTTTACTTTCTTGAGTGCATGAATTACGCTTTATATGACAAGGAAAAAATGATATTTCCGAAGGAAGACAGTTCTGGGATTTTTGTTCGAAGTTTGAACGATGCTATAAATATTGACTTCAGGATTATAATTCTTAATGTAACCCTGGCAGAGGTGAAAGATTGCACATTTATAATCTGCGGCACGACAAATGCGAAACAAGACCGATATCGTCGATGAGGATATATTAGGTCTACCGGAAAGTTCTGTCCGTTTTTTAATTGAAATATAACACAATTTTCATACATTTAATAATATTTATTGTAGAATATACTTTCCATCGCTACTTATGACTTCTTGCTAGCGTGATGGCAACTTGTAAATGCCATTTAAAAAAAATGATTTATTTTTAGAGGCGAAGAACTCAACTAGTGCTTGGTTGACATCAGCTTCAGTTTTGAATCTTTTTTCCTGTAAAAAGTTTTGCAAAGAGAGAAACAAGTGATGATCGGAGGGTGCTAGGTCTGGGGAGTATGGTGGATGTGACAGAATTTCCCAGCCTAGCTCTGCGATTTTCTGACGAGTCGCCAAAGCAGCACGTGGTCTGGCATTATCATCGGTAGCCATGTTTTTATGATCGCGTCTCGCTTAATAATGACATGAGACATCTTTGTTTCAGTTTATTTAGGAGAGTACATGTGTGTAAATGCAATGATAAAGAGATATAGTCACACATGTCTCAAATCAACATGTGCATATGGATTGAAACTTGAAGTGACACTATCGGACAGAACTTTCCGGTAGACCTAATATTTCCATGAGATTTGTTACTTATTAATAGAACAGACGAAGCACGCTGAGTGGATCCCACGGCCGGAAGACCCGGCTGGTAAACGCGGTTGCTGCAGAAATCTGTACAAAATACCGAGGAATCTGTAGCCGCGCGGAAAGTTGCATGTCCGATGCATCAAGTAAGAAAGTTTTCGGTGAGCCTGTTGTGTTTCCGTTCGTGCCCGTCTAACCGAAAGCTTTCAACAAGTTGATACTGCTTCCGTTATTGTAGCGTTGCCCGAACAAGACCGCCGAGTAAATAAACTTTTCTGTTGCCTTCAGCGCAATCAGTCGCCCCTCGAAATTTTCGCCTGTCGACATTTCGGTGCTCATTAATCCCATTATAACGTCAACGTTTTGCATCGTCTTCCGACTGCAACGTCTTCGTTATTACAAAATTTCATCGGACGCTGCTTCATCGTTTTAGGAAAAACGCGAGTTCGAGGAATTATAGGGAACGGAATAGGATATAGCCGAGATTTGTTGGATTTTATTAATTTGATTTATGCTTGTTGAATTTTCTAAATGGCTGTACAAAATTTATATAATACTGTAGGAATTATTTTAGGAAATTTTACGAGGTGGGAAAATGAAACAAAACACACAATTTGAATAACAATAACAATAACAGATTATTAACAAAAATAATAACCAGTCTGTACAAAACGTAACAACTTCTCACGAATATCAACGACGATAATAATAATAATAACGGCTTGACTGTGACTATGACTTCGACAAAGACAACAACGACTACAACTTCGACACGTACGACATTTGCAATCTGCTCTTCCACCGAAACCAATCTTTTCCGTCGTTACTTCCTTCTCTTTCCTTCATTATCTTACCATTCTCTCTCTCTCTCTCTCACTCTCTCTCTCTCTTTCTCTCTCTTGCGCACACTCTGTCACACTCTGTCTCACTCGCTGTGTCTTCCCCATTCTCTCCCTTTCTCACTCTCTCACACTCTACCTTTCGGCTACGTAGGACTTCGAGGAACCTCAGATCACTCGAAGTTGCCCAAACACTCTGCAAACATCCGTCCCATTCATTCAATATCTTACGACACTCTTGATTATTCTGCCATTCTGCCATTTCTGCCTTTCATAGCCGGGAAAACCCTACAATGCCGAACAAGCAAATATCGATCTCGAGATGTAAATTAATAACGAAAAATTCAGTTTACTTTTACACATGCGTTGGTATTTATGTTGACACGTAAGGTTCTATTATGAATGATCAAAAATAAAGTTAATCACATAAATGTAAGAGCTTATTTATTCCGTAAATGTGTTTATTAAAGTTTAACAAATAGAAGAAAATACATGAAATGCAAACTAATTCTTATACAGGGTGTCCCAGGTTTTAATGTTCAAACTTTGTCAGTATATTCTATGGCACAAAATAAGAAAAAAATGTTATGTAAACATAGGTCATATGGAGCTTTATTAAGAAGTTATAATAAAAATTCGTTGAATGAAATGAAAGAGAATAGAAACTCGCACGGTCATAAATTCGATCTTCGATCGATGTCAATCATGTATTGTCAACAACGGTAGACATTTCGAAATGTATTAATAAACACAGCTTACATAAACACACGGCATGTGCTGATCTATTCAAGCCAATGCTCGCAGTAACAGCAAGTCGATTACTATTCCTATTCTGAATTTTTGTTATAACTTCTTAATAAAGCTCTGTATGACCTATGTTTACATAACATTTTTTTCTTACTTTGTGCCATAGAATACACTGACAAAGTTTGAACATTAAAACCTGGGACACCCTGTATATATACAAGATTATGCAAAGAAGCAAGATGTTTAATGTAACTGAAGACTGAAAGTATGTTGACATTGTAATTTAATGCACATTTTACATTATTGTAAACTTTTTAGTATGAAGTTTAATATCCTTTGGCTCTTATCACTTCTAAATGGTAACTTGGCATACTTCTTATTCATTTTGTCTTCAATGCTTCTATAAATTCTGATTTTGTGTATCTTTCAGTGACAGTTATATATACATATATTCGACGATCTAATTTCTTCCACAAATACTCGAAGCAAATTTATATTATTGGTTTTAAAAAATTCTTTTGCAACCCTTGAGGTCTGCTTTGGGTCGTTGTCTTACCGAAAGACGAACGATTTCTTCCACATTTATGCATCGAAGAAAATAAATTCTCTTGCAATAATTCAACATACTTGTTATTATTGACAAATTTTTTAATGTTTGCTAAATTTCAATTATTGCTAAATTTCCAATTCGAGCAAATTAAAACAAACTCGTATCATAATGGAGCAATGTCCATGTTTCACGGTTGGCGTCATAAGAGTTGGTTTAAACGTATCTCCTACTTTTCTCCATACATATTGTCTTCTTTTACTTGACTTCGTTTCAAATTTCGATTCATCACTCCACATAACTGTTTCCCAGAACAAAATTGACTGAGCAAATCTTAAACGCATTCGGAGCATCGACTTTCGAAATATATGGCCTTTTTCGTGAAGTATGGCCATGAAAATTGCCTTCATTTATACGAAACTTTATTTGCGTAATTCTAATGGGCACACATAAATCTTCTTTCAATTCATTGGCACTAAGAAATCGCTTTTTGTTTTTAACTTCTCGAACTATTTGTCTCTCTTGACAGATGGTTGTTTTTCTCTTTCTTGCAGTTCTAGTTAAATTGTTATAATCTAGTTAAATCTTCCAGTAATATTTATTTTTTGAAATATTTTTCTTACTCCTTCTCTTGAAATGCTGAAGTCCCTAGCAATTCTTTTTTAAAGATTCGCCATTTGCTCGACGATTATAAAGTACTCGTTCTGTTGCACTCAATTCTGCAACTTTTTACATTTTGTGAAAAATTGTCTATTGTAATATAAAATATATTATTTAATAATATAAATATATAATATATTATTTAATGTTTTCTAGATACAAAGACATACAAATAACTAACTACAAATCTAACATTCTAATAAAAAAATAAAGTTTAATACATATCATCTTACTTTCCGACGGTAGAACAATTCAAGAATTATACTTTTAATTGAAAAATCTAGAGTAATATTAATATCTCGGCTTTTTACTCCTTCGATACTGATGCATTATCGATGCGAGGGAAACAATAAATGACACATTTCAAACAAAAGAGAGATACACGACAGAGATATGTAAGAATACTTAAAAATTGAAGGTGTCAACATAAATATCGACGCGAGTATGTATATGTGAAGTGAAAGTTCCGTAGTGCCAGTGCGGTTGTTTGGACCAAGATCTAAATCACGTCATACAATAGATGCTTTTTAAATTTCTCTTTATAAATAAACTATGACTTTTTGTGCAAAACAAAAGTTTTTGCATTAGTTACAAGATACCGAATCTGCTGATTCTCGAATTCCATAACGTTGCAGTTATATTGAATCCGAAATGCTCATTTTTGCTACAAGTGCATCAAATTCGAAGCATAAAACTTGTAAAATGTTCTTGTTGAGAACCGGTAAAATGTCAAGAATAAATAATTAATAAATAAATAATTCATAAGTAATTATCAAGATTTTAATTTTCATTATGAACTCAGATAAAAAGGTTAAAAAACATAAGTTTTTTATTTCTTTTTTGTGATTCCAAGTAATAGCAAAATTGAAAAAACCATTATAGTCATTGTCTAGTAGATTAGACCCACTATCATTTAAACAAAATTCGAGTCGTTTGGCCCAAGTTTTAAAGAAGATGCTGCGTTTTAAAGAGCGTCCGAATAAATTTGTCCGCTACTGTATATTTGAAGCATAAAAGTCTGGCTCGAACCAATAAAGTGCAATGTTACCGAATTTCGCAGAAAATTTTGAGCAGTCCGACAAGGATTAATTACCTACGGAGTATAATGCATGAAGCCTATAGTCTGCGCCTGAAAAGAGGGAGCCAAGGACAGCAGAGCCTAACTATCGGCACGTTCGCGAGATGGACCGAGCGGTGCGGTCTGAAGAAAAGTTTTCAGTCGAAGGGGTTAATTAAACCCATTCAGGGACACATCGTTAACGGCTGGCAGCCTAACCGATGTCTACTGGATGGCTCGGCTATTGTGTCCCGGTTTGACAGAGAAAAGAACTCTCCTATCAAGATCAGGAACAATGGCGTACTTTCCATGCCGTGTTGATTCGGATCAACGCTGATGCACTGAATGAACCGGTCGAGCCCGCTCCCCCTTTAATCTCCTTAAATCACATTCAGGCTAACCTCGTGCTCTGCCAATTGCGTCGACATCTGCACAGTGGCGTTATAGCGATACTTCTTCACGTAATCGCGCATGTCGGCCGGATTCGGTGGCAAATCCACGTCCAGGCTCGGCTCCGTCACTGAAAAGACGCATTGCTTGCCGAACTCTGTCCGCCTCTTCACGTAAACCTTCTTAGTCTCCATCCTTTTCCTGATCTTGATCCGGAAAACTCTGGATCAAACCATCAATTTTTGTGAATTTCCTTTCCTCAACCGCCCTACGGTGTTTGCAGAAACTAACGCTACTGAGATACCGCAGTGTCCTCTCCATAACTGTCGCAATACCGGATCTGTCGAGTTATGATAGAGGCACTACAGTGTTCTCTGGCAATTATGCATGAAAGGTAACATCCCTTCAATTTTCAAATATCTTTAACATCTTGGAAAACTTAACATTTCAAACAACTTTTACTTACAGGTAGTAGCGTCGTTTGGGTTTATTTTAGGAGATACAAACTATTGAATTCTCCATAATAGTCTCGTAGCTTGGAATTGAAAATGGACAATTTAGGTAAACCGGACACGATTCTTCGAGCCTCGCGGCTTGCCTTTGTAGTTGCCGAGATTTTTTGTGAGAGAGAAAAAGAGAGAGAGAGAGAGAGAGAGAGAGAGAACAAAAATTGGGGCAGTCAGCAAACTTAAAAATCAGTCATATTGGTAAGATTCTTCTAATTAAAATGAGATCAAACACAACATGCTTTAGACTATATTTATTCAATTACATACATGAGCCGTTTATTTTGAAAGTGGCATAAGTCACTTTTTCAAAAAAATCGAGTTAATGGTAACATTAATTACAATTGAACGGTATCTTTTCATTTTAAAAAAATTTGCAATCAATAAGTTGAGAACTATTGAGATTTGTTCGAGAGAAGTTTTGCTAATTAACGGTATAACAAACATGTTTATTTTAAGAGTGGCGTAAGTCGCTGTACTCAGGAAATTAATTGCGGGCTTAGTGTAAAAGAAATAGAAACGTGTGATAAGTGTGTGTGAAGTATTGTTTTGAATTATTTTCAGTATTTTTAAAAATGTTGTGATCACTGGACTTATTTTTATAAGTGCGAAAGAGAATGTGCAGTTTTGTAAATTATATTATAGTGATGTGGCGGCTACCTCCAGACCCGCCAGCAGATGGCTATAAAATGTTTTATAAACTAACTTTGGATGAAAAAGATGAATCTCTAAGTTCGGATTTGTCACCAAAAAGAGGAAGACCTAGGCGTTATTCACAAATAGAAATGGATCCGTTATACGCTGGATCTCGTCCTGTTTCTTCAGCAAAATACAAAGACATGATGGACTTGCTTAATTATATACCCCCAATATACCACAGTTATTTAAATAATTTAAAACAAAACACGATTTCCGAGGACTTAATCACTCCTATTGATGACGAAAATTAAATTGAACTGATGTATTTTCATATAAATTACTTATACTTATGTTTCAAAATGTACTAATTATTTTTCTATTTTATGAATATTAAAATAAAAAATACTTAAATCAAACCTTTATATTAAATATGTTCATGGTATAAATTATTATTATATATGTAATTTATTCAACAATTTTAGTAAATCACTGTCCTTTCAAAACATCACTTCGGTAAAATACGCCGGACAAAATTAATATATGTCAGTCATTTTTCTAAACTATTTATTTTGAAAGTGGCTTAAGTCACTTTACCGTAATGAAAAGTGATGATTTTTTAATGTTTATACGAAATTATTTATACTGAGAAAAATATCAGTATCCTGAGAAAACAAATACAAGTAAATCTTCTCGAAAGTTAGCATCCATATTATTAAACGTGTTAAAACGCAAACCCTTAAATATATCGACTTAAAAACAAAGTGACTTATGCCACTTTCAAAATAAACGGCTCACATCGTAATTGATTTTATTTTATATAATCAGAAATATTTATCCAAACTATATCATGTTTGGTCTTATTTGAATCAGGAAACTATCAGCAATATGTTATAAGGAAATTCAGTTTAAAAATGTTAAAATTAAAAAAATTATGTTATTGTATTACGAGTTGTCATTCAGGGAATTTTAGTCAAAGGAGCCGTATCGCGTGCCGCATTATACGCTTGACCGACTCCATCGAACCTTAGCATAGGCGTGGAATAATGCACATAGGCGTTTGGAATAGCAAAGGGACAATGTAAGCAGGCTTATTACAGGGACAATTGGGGAGAATTTACTGTATATTGAAACGTCAGAAGTGTTGAAATAAATATTGAAGAAGTAATCCAAACCTGACACGTTAGCGACATCTATTTCAACGAGCGTTAAGTGTAAGTTAAGTCTGGGTTATGTCTGATTTAAGTCTTCAATATTTGTTTCAGAAAGCTCGCACATTATACAGAGTGTCCCATAATTACGCTAACACCTGGAATGGGGTGATTCTTGAATCTCGTCTCTCATTGGTCATTGTTTTCCATTAGTAACTCTTAAACAAAGCCGCGGATTGCATTTTCGCTAAGGAAAAAGTTACTTCAAATGACCTCAAGAATCACTCCTTTTCGGGTATTAACATAATTATGGAACACCATGTATACATACGTATATATAAATTACTTAACCAGACGTAATCCAGACTCATCGAGAATTAATATAAAAATACGAAAGAGAGGAAAAATTTATTTGCATGATTCAATAAATTATATTTCAATAAGATCGTAATTATAAAAGCTATATAAGCCTAATACACAGTTTGGAGCCTATGAAAACATCGTAGAAAGGTTAAATCGAAATCGGAAACCTATTATTATCCTGTTTGATTTTAAGGAAATTAATTAATTAGTCTGTTTACCTTTAAAAATTATTTGCTCTTTAATTGGAAAAGTTCTAGACTCTGCTACATAAGATAGTATACATTTTTATTACGTTAAAATTGTGTGTATATGTTTAACATACTAGCCTAAATGACTGGTTCCTGATTTGTTCCATCATAGTTACTGAAAAGGTAAAAATGATTCTATGAGAAATTTTAAGATGAAGTGAATAAATGCAATTTCTCTATGAAGCAATATAACATTAGTCGCATTTAGAGTTTGGTAGTTCTACTGTTAATTTTGAATACGTTGACTACGGTATCATCCATATGTCCAATAATTTATCTTAATTCTTCAAGAATTAATTATATCTTTGTTGAATTGACTGCTCAAAACCTCGGCGATCGTTAACTTTTTTGCACGTAAATTGGAGTACTTAGTTTGCTAACAACTTTTTAGAAAATTTGATCCAACTTGGAAGATGAAACTTTTTAAGTTGAGTTCTCTGAGTTCTCTGAATATCGTGAATCTTCAAATTTCCATGTTTATCGTCTACATTTCACAACTGCCTTTTTTAATCAAATTTCACAAGGGAGTCGGTTTTAATCTACTGTTGCATAATTTAACGAGCAAGTTGGAAAGCTGCGAGGCATACGGAGAATCGTCTCGGTAGCCGGGGGATAAAGAAATTTTCGTGATCCTTTTCCCCCTTTATCAAAGATTGATAATCCCCGTGTTTACGAGGTTCGCACCGATTTACGGAGTGCAAAAGGGGAGAAAGCGAGCGCTGGAACATTCATGAATTCATCGAGGAGCGAATAAAGTTTCTTGTAATGTAAAGTTACCTTGTAAATTTACCTTGTTTCGGCAAACACCCGGCAAGTCTGTTAAAGATTCACGGCAAATTCGCTTTGACGTTTCTCCTTTCTTATGGAGTTTCTCTCTTTACGCATGATTCGGTCGCGAATTCGACTGGGATGCTCCATGATCGTCAGAACAGTCGCTAAAAATCATTTCCTATGATTATTTGTCAATTTAAAATGAGAACCGAAGTTACAGAATTTTTTCATACATACACATACCGACAACAATTAAGAAACTGCTGAGTAAAATTTGATATTTTAGCAAATGTAAGTCTTATTAAATTAATAGTACACATCATAGTGAAGCATATAACACATTGCTCGTATTGCAATATTGTTTTACTAACTGTAAACGACAAATAAAAAGCGTGAAGTGAAAATAAAACAAAAAGAAAGTACAAAATACAAAAAGAAAAGAAAAATTAAAAATTAAAAAATTATATAAAGTAAAATATTAAAAAGTTAGATAAAACAATACAAATTTGTTATCCTTTGTTAAGTAGGTTTACTGTACTCAAGAATATGTATGTGTATGTGACGTGTTATTTAATTTATCTGTTGTCGGCCATCAGATTAAAATTAAAACAAGATTTTACACAAACATTCTTCTTTTTCCATCCATTAAATTTTATAGCTTGCACGTAGACTGTATCTATGTGCTCATAAGTATATTTATTCCAGATGAAAATAAAGGAATATATTTCTTTACATAAGAAGATGCTTTATTATATGGCAACGAGATGAGAGAGAGAGAAGATCTTTATTCAATTTGGTCAAACATTTTATTGCACTTGATTTAAGAAAATTAAATAACGATATGAATGAATGATGCCTTCTGTTTAATCGTATGTATTTTGAAAATGACTGCAATTTAAAGCATTTTCTATGATCAAATATTATAATAATATTATATATATTATATTAACAGTATAATAAATTATTCTGTTAATTCTATATTCAATTGATCCCTGTTTTATATGATGAATATTTTATAATTTATTATAAATTAGTAACATATAATGTACTAATAAATATCATATGAGAATCTAATATTAAAAAGAAGAAAATGTGTTAATGAATTAAAAAAAGATTTTAAACAATTTGAATGCATAAAATCTCCAATGTCGATGATTGTCTCTCTAATGTCAATGATTGTATAATTCATTGTACGGTTTGTTAGAAAGAGATTGAAGATGACAGTAACTTTGCTCTACTTTTAATACTTCTTAGTGTATTAACCACAGGTTTTATCATAACAAAATATCTCTTAACGCTTCGTGAAGAAAATGCAAATATTCTTTTATCATTTTTTGAAAAATTGCAAGTCTGGAAACTCATGTATACACAACATTCTTTGAAAGTAAAATCTAAAAAAACATGTCAGCTGATAACAAACCTTGGCGACTTCCTGTCACATGACGAACTTTATCTGTAACAGTTCCTTGGTAAACTATTTTTAAGCAAACTAATATTTAACAATCGTAGGATTATGTCGGGAAAAGACTGTTTCTGGCCCTCCAGCGAATCCTACTTCCTCTGGATCGGATGCAGCACCGATGCAGTCGCTTTGAACTGCGCTTTGTTTGAATATAGCCACGGTTTCCCGTACTGTCGCATGTCGATCACTCGACGAGTGGTATTTCGGCGATTCGAGATTGAACCGCCGCGCTGCATCGACCATCGCGGTCGTAGCTCGTAGCTCGTTGCCCTAAGTTTGTTGCTTGTGCAAAATCTCATATCAGCGGGAGATCGGCTCGGACGGATGTCTTCTTGACGAACCACTAATCGAAATCTTCGTCGCGAATCTTCGTTCCGAATTACGTTGTTGAATATGGAACGAACTCTATGGAATCGGATTTGCATAAATGTTTCTGGTAAATTTGTTACTCGTTTGGGCGACGCACACTGTGGCCGTCGATAGACAAAATTCACAAAAGTCATTGCTTCATTTCTATTCGGAACTATGTGCATGATGTGTTAAAATGTTTAAATAATCATATTTAACAACATAATGTTCAACAAATTGAGCCAGAGATTAATTTCAAGCTAGTTTTCCAAACGAATATTAAGAAGATCGAATAGTACGGCAGTTCACAACGCAGCTTGTTTACAATGTTTTATGAAAAAAACTTGTCTAAAACATGTCTAAAAACTTTTTTTGAGAGAAGTTGCGATCTTCAGTGTTATTTAGCAAAATAAGTAACCATAACTGGCCTCGAACCTAACATTAAATTGTGTTAATGAAAATCTGCACAAAAGATTTTATTCAACAGGAAATAAAGGTGACAAGAATTTTTTTATATCATATAAACTTTTTATGCATATCAATGCATCGTTCTATTGTCTTTGACAAATTATTAAGGCATTTGGTCGAAAATTGATTAGCTTAGAAGTTATGATTTTTGTCACGGACGCTTATATAAACGTGGCGGCGTGCCAAATGGCCTTCCACCTTGCTACAAGAGTTCAACATGACGATAGATAGTGATAATAATAAAGTAATAATACACACAAATGAAAATAGAAACAATAGATTACTATATACTAACGAATAAAAAGTGATCATTCTAGCTTCTGGTAATAATATAGAATTGATATTTAAGTTGATTAAAATCATCGATAAAAAGGTCCATATTGGTAATATACACATGTTACTCAAAGTGAGAATTCTATTCAAAGGATGAGCACAGAGAAATCGAGATACTTCATGATGAGGCATAGAAACTCGTTGGGTTCCTGTGAGAGATCGCGGATTAATTAAAATTAATTAATTTGGTTGCTGAATTATCAATTCGATTTTAATGAAAACTAGAACTATGTTAGATTGTATTGTACCTTTTGTTCAATTTTCTTTAAAAAAGCAAACTGGGAACATTGAAATAGAAGGTCTCAAAATTCAGTACGTGGTGAAACTGGTTGGAAAAGTTTCTTAATGATCAATTTTTATGCAAGAGTTACAAGAGGACGTTATTAACAAAGTTTTAATAACGTGTGCATTTAATTTGTAGCCTGTGAATCTATTGTTACAGAAAACTGAAAAATATATTAATTATTTTACGATAGTCATTAATTTTATGACATATTCTATTTGGACAATTGTGTTTCTAATATGAAACACAGATTTTTAATAAATAAATGTTTCGCAATGTACAGTTTTCAATGAATATTCTTCGGTACATAATTCTCAATAAATAAATATTTCTCTGTTCTTAAATAATTATTAGATTATGGATCTTTATGAAAATACTAATTTTTGTAAGTAAGGAAGACGGTGAAATAAAAATCTCAACATTATTTATCAACATTAATGTCTTCTGGTATTTTTCGAAGATTTAGATGCCACAAATACATAATGATTCGCAATCATTAGCCTCTAGACATCTGTGTAACCAGATTATTGATCAAAATCTTTGAATGAACGATGAATGCTCGTGAACCGCGAACACAAATGAACCTGCAGCTCGGTAATCACAAGGAAAACTGAACAGACATAGAAAGCAGAGTTCGATTCGTTTGTTTCTTATCAATAAGTTCTCTCCCCATTGAGCCGACAGGCTCCGAAACATTGCGCTCAGCAATCTGTAAAACTGACCCGGCCGACAGGAAAAGCGGAGACGACCGCGCGGCAGAAGATTGCAATCAGGGCTCCTCGATTCTTTGCTAATACTTGGTTCATCAAGAACCGCTGATGCAATCATTCTGTCTTAACGAATCGATCGTTTCCCGTTATCGAGCCTCGTTGCTTGCCGTCCGTCGAGAGTTGCATTCGCGTCACGCCGCGCCGCGCCACACCGCGCCGCCGCGCCTCGCTCGCCGAAAGACTTCCCTTTGCAATTTCATAGCGCCCCGAACAAATTGTAACGAAAAAACGTCGAAACGCTAATCCTTTTAACCGTCATATTTCCGACGGCCGCTAATCAAATTCCGTAATAAAAAAAATTTGTTCCGCGTTTACCTCCGGCAACGAATTTCCCCCGGCGAAACCTTTTTACGCGCCTCGCGGACCGCCCGCGGAAATTAAAATGCTGTAATTCAATACCTTTGATCGATGGATTTTCGCGTCGCCCGATCAAATTCATTCCGCATTCGCAAATACGCGAATGCGAAATATTTTTTTAACAGAAAAAAACCGTCAAACGGTTTTTTTTCGGTGTTCAATTCCTAGTCGAATATATTTTAACACTTTACATGTCGCACGGTTTCATGAACGACGTTTTTTTCCTGGATTAAACTGCTATTTTACAAATAAACGAAATTATAATTAAATTACAGTTTGCAAATCGGCAATCAATTGTCGGCTGAACCTCACAAATACTTAAATTTAAATGCTGAAAGTATTTAGGAAAAGTCGCTAGGCACGGAGTGGGACAGCGACGCATGCAGGGGAGCCAGGCACAGCGGCGCGGCGCGTCTACCGGGTGAACATTATAATTCTGAACTACGATGGCGACGCGACGTAAAGCTGCCGATACAATAGAATTCAATAGGACTTCATTTTGTGGACTTTTTTTTGTGGACTTCAGAATAGGAATTCATTTTGTGGACGCGTCACACCGCTGTGCGGAACTCCCGCGCATGCGTCGCCTGCCCCCACTCCTTGCATAGCGACTTTTCCTGAAGACACTGCGCATGATACACATATTGTACCTGCGACCGTTAACGTTAGTTTGTGCCATGGCACAACTGTTGTACCAGCGACTGATGAAGTGTTAAAGAGGCAGCTTGTCGTTGACACATTGCTGGAGATCAACTTTGTATTGTAGATCCTTGTGCTAGATTACTATTTTCCAGGGCAATTTTCAGAAACTAGTAGACTTAGGATTTGTATACAAAATAGAAATCGTCTGTATCAATTGCAAGATATATAAACCAAATAACAAGTTCGTTCTTTTTTAATCTGTTTACTACTTTAAATTGCACCTACTCAATTTTGCCATAAATGCACAAAACCTGCAGTCTACCGATGAGTCTTTCAATAACTTTGATCAAAGGTTAAGATAATTTAACAATGTGCTTAACATCAGAACTATCGGATTGATGAAAATCGGTTAAAATATTTTATTTCGGAATTATTGGAATTATACATATATATTTTGTGGGAAAATATGTTTATTGATTCTGTTATTTACACAATTTAAATGAATCTTATTAGTTTTATAAAGCGATACAAATCAATCATTTTTAGTGATGAATTTTATTAGCTAGTGTCTCTATGACGTTTTGTATTTCAATTATTCGTTTTTATCATGAATGCATAAAATGAATAATTTATTAAAAATTCTGTTGAAAAAACTTTGCATTTGTCTGCAGCAATTGTAGGCTCGTCTCAGATCTCTTCTCTCGAAAAATTGGTTACAATAATTTTATGACTAGTAAAGTGTTGGAAATATTTATTGGATAATTGTTTCCATTTAATTCATAGTTACATATCGGGGTATGACATATGCATACAAATTTTCATATGCATCGATTCAAATGTGGTATATGAATGAATAACTAACTTCCTGTTTCATATGCATCAAGTGCGTCATTACAAGCTGTCTATCACTTTTTGATTGAATTACAGTGATATAGAATTAATTCATAACCATAGCCAAATAGATTAGTCATGACGACGGAAAATAAATAAATGCTCCCAGCTTCATATGCATAAGAAATTTAAGCGTAGCATTAATAAATACTCTCAGTTTCGCATGCATCAAAAATTGAAAGTGTCGCATTAATAAATATTGTGAGCTTCATATGCATTAAATAAAAGAATCATACAAAATCAAGGCAATGCTAGCCTAGCTTGCACTACAATTTATTTCTCTTTGTCCTTAACATTTGACTTACCAAGCAATAATATGACTGAAGTACTTAAGATGATAAATGATGTTAAAGTTTCTTTACTTAGATGTAAAATTGTAAAATAAGAGAAATCGGTCATTCTGATCGTGATGGATTTAGTGTTCATAGCTTCCTTGATAACGCGTGAATATTTTTGTTTTTTCTATGTCTTCGTTTACTTTCATTCCCAGATTTTGATAATAGAAGAATCAAGTTCTATTCCAATGTAGAAAAAACGAATACCGTTCATATTTCGTAGTCCATGCATGAAATCTCCATCACGAGCCTGACTCGTTATTATAATGTAAGGGGTTGATTTCCATGATGGAAGGAGACAATTTCTGTTTCTCGTATGGCTTTATTTAGTTTAAGAAATAAATTTTGTTTCGATTTCAAAGAAATTGATAATGAAGCCGCTGATAATTTGAAGCTGCTACCAATTAATACGTAACTATATCAGAGAATATTAATTTTTTGTATTCTTAAAAGTAATACAGTAAATTATCCCTAATTCGCGCTCAGATTGTGGCTCTTTTTTATAGTTACCGATTGCCAACAACTATAAAAACGAGATGCAAAGCTCGAATAATCGTATCTCTTCTTCCCCAATTGTCCATTTTTGTGCGCAATCTGAGCGCGAATTAGGGAGAAATTACTGTATTTCTCCTTTTCTCTCGTACTGTCACATTTGATCGAGTTTTTATTTATTATATTTATTCAGGTGTTTCTTCAAGAATGTTAACATGTAGCACTGGGTAGTCTTTCTTTGTTATAGTAATTAAACAAATCAAATATTGACTGTTGTTACCACGTTTATGAATGGAATACACCGAATATTATAGCTCTGTAGTGAATGGGTAAATGAAACATGCGACACAAAAGATGCCCCAAACATTTATCGCTTATTGTGTCATTAATCTTTAAAATAGGAAATTAGGAAATTAAGAAATTTTTGTTAAATTTTGCAGTTTATTTCTATTAAACTGATTATTTTTTGTTCGAAAATACTAAAATGTGATATCAACTCAAAGATGTAAAGAAGATTTATGTAGTTTCAGATTAGTATATAATATTACATGTACTTACAATGAATAAAAAAGACAGTATCAATACCAATATTACTCTGTTTTGTTACGGATATGCCTGTGCCATTCAATGCAACCAATTGTGATGGATGGGATAAAATTCCCTTGTTAAAAAAATTAAAAACAAAGCAAGTAAACGTAGAAAAAATTCATTGACACTATGGATATCGATAATAAATGTTTTCGAATGTTTCAATCGTTTAGCTTTTTTGTTACCTTGTCCTAAACGAAAGTATCCCATTCATAGCAGTGCTCCCCTATGAAATGACCACGAGTCTGACTCGTTATAATGCGAAGAGGTTACATAATTTCCTCGATGTAACGAGACAATTTTTATTTCTTATATCTTGTATCTTCATTCATTTTTATTCCTAGACTCTCATAACAGAAGCATACAATTTTGTTTCAATTTAACAGAACGTAATAACATTCATATTTAGTAGATTCTCTGTATGAAATCTTTGTCACGAGTTTGACTCGTTGTTACTTTGTTGTTACTCGTTGTTACTTACTCATTGTTACGTTGTAAATTCAAACGGTGTCCGAAAGATAATGTATGGTTGCGTGAACACTTAATAAACGACGCACTCTAATTAAAACGTCGATCAGAATAACGACATCGCGAACGCATTCGGAAATATTAAAAATCGAAAGGGAGGAGCCGCGATTGGGTAGACATGTGGCACAGGAAAGATTAACGCGTTGCAAGTCTCCGGTGTCGAAAAATGGTGTTTTCTAACCGCGTTAATAGCCACCGCCTAAATAATTCGCGGGTTCCCGAGGAGACGGGCTGCAAATAGCGATGTTACGTTCTGCCTGGGACAGCGGGCCGTTAATGTTGCAGAAATTGCCCCGGCTGCGAAGCGGCCCGCAATGAATATAAAATAACCAGCTCGGCCTGAGGATTCCGCGCGCGCGCTATAACCGGAAAATAATTTCTGTTTATTGACCGACCGTTACACAATGGCTCTCCTTCGCGAATCACGCGTAACAACACCCCGCCCCGGCACCCGGCCGTTTTTCGGCTTTAATTTCGCGCGGCACGGAAAAATTGCCGGGTTTCAGCTGCCACGGAGGCTAACCGCCGCAAAGGGCGGCCTCTAATTGCCCCCGGACCCGAAAGTCGGGCGACTTTGATGCTGCGTGCACGCCGAATTTGTTACGGGGAACGACGCCGCTGCAAACGAGCCTGCTTCGTTGCAGCTGATTGTTTTAATGAAAGGTTCGCCGGCACACGGTGGAACGAAACACCTATTTTCTTGAATATCATCGGTCAAAATGTATTGTCGAAATTTTGTACTGTAGTTTCATGAAATCTTTAACAAACTGATCGTAGCATAAAAAACATAAAGAAATGAACTTTACATTCGCAATAGGTTCAATCCAAATGCGTGTGAATCTAACTGTTACGAAAATTCTGGTTTTGTGTTTTCCAGTTGTCTCACTTTAAACAATTATTATCTAAATCCTATTAATTTATACCTTCTTAATGTTTCACATGTTATTGGGTATCTTATTAATAATGATTTTCTACAAAAGATCGTTCTCACTTAATTTAAATTACATCGTTTAACATCTGTAGTATACTGTTTTTCGCGGATTACATTTTCGCTAAGGTAAAAGTTACTTCAAATGACTCCAAGAACGTCTCATTTTCCGGAAGTATCATAATTTTGGGACACTCTGTATATATTATACACTTCATTTGATTTATTTTATTAATCGCAACAGTTAGCAGTTAATTTGTCTACTTCTTAAAACCTTACTAGTAAAGGAATAGATATGTTTGACCTTGGGCGTTTTTGAACAAAACTTTAAATCATTGGTTGAATTATGATAGTACTGAGTGTAATGGATTTACAGATACAATTGTTAAATGATGTAATTTAAATTAAGAGAGAATTTTTGTTGTAAAGAAGCATTGTTGATAAGAGATCCAATAATATGTAAAACACTGAAAACGTATAAACTAATAGGATTTAGGCAAGAATTATTTAAAGTGGATCAACTGGAAAGCAAAAAAAGCCGGAATTTTTGTTACAGTCGGATTCACATGCATTTGGATTGACTCTATTGTGAACGTGAAGTTCATTTCTTTGTGTTTTCTTATGCTACGATTACATCTTAAAGATTTAATGAAGCTACAGTACAAAATATGAAAAATAAATTTTGGCCGATGATGTCCAAGAAAATAGATGTTTCGGTCTATCGTGCGGCGTTATTTAGGGAAAAAATAACGACCACGGTTATGGAACTGTTCCGCTTATCGCTTACGGAGCCAACCGCCGAAACGATGGTCGTTTACGCGCACCCCAGAAAATCCGAACTCTGAAATTTCGAGTTTTAGTGCGAGTTCGAACCGGGCGAATCCCGGAAGCGGGACCTTTTTATCCGGGTATATGGTTGCGGCTTCTTTTGAACGGCCAAAGGAACGCTTGGCTGAGACGAACATTGCTATCGACTGAAAATAATTAGCAGTGGAGATGACTCCCTGTGCGGCGTTTAATGACCGAGCGTTTACCGAGCGTTGGGAACAAAAATCGTAACTTCAAATCTCATAAATTTTTGACCAAAATGCCTTAATAATTTGTTAATAAAAATATCAGTGTGCATCGACTTGCATAAAAAAATTATATGATCTCGTAAAAACATTCTTGTTATCTGTATCTTTTGTCCAATAAAATCTTTTATGCAGATTTTCATTAACACAATTTATTGATAGCCGAACACCGAGTAATTTTTCTCCGAAAGATTTTTTCATTATGTTTGTGTTAGTGCCTGAAAATTCGTAGCGATCGTTTCGCATATATGAGTGCATATTTTGTTAAATAACTCGGAAAAGTTTTTATAATATTAAAGTTTTTGTAATATTATATTACTATTCTACGAATAGATCGGAATAAGAATTCCAGGATATTTTGAGCCGTTTTTTTTAAAACCTTAACGAAAGCGTAGGAAAATAAATCGAACTTTATTATTTCATTTCAAGTATTACAAAATTTCTATAGATTAATTGCAATCGTACAACGCCTGGCCATCGTATTGTATAAAGATTACTTCATAAAGTGGCTTCTTGTTCATGTAACAATGCAAACAAGACAATGCAAATGCATCACACACATAGTTTTAAGTAGACAGGAAGCAATGACTGTTTTGAATTTTGTCCATTGAGGGCCTCATTGTGGCGACTATTAGATTGCTTTGCAAACAGAACCAGTAATGTCTCTGTTTACAGAGAACGTATAGTCATTGGTGTAGGTAATTTTTATTTTGTGCTCGTTAAAAATGTGAATGTGTGTGAGCAGCTCTTATTATCATTATCTTGTTCCGCTTAACAGAAACTTCTTATTGTCATTATTTATAAGTTTATTTATCTTAGCGTGGTCGCATTAACTGCGAGGCCATTATCGATCACGTGTCTTACAATTAACTATATCATAATTAATATGCGACCTATATTTTAGGCATGGGTAAATTATAACAGAAAACTACAACGAGTCGATTAATGGTCTTAACATTTAAAGAAGAGGAAGACGTCCCGATCTTGTTTTCGTTTAAGTTTGACTTGAGGTCTCCCTTAATTTAACAGAAACTATCGTAAACTCTCTGAAAACCATGACTACCTTGAGCAACTATAAAAATGCCACTGAATCAAAGTAATTCATTTGAAGGGGCTAAAATTGAGTAAAATTGAAAGTAGAGACTAAATAATTTTTATCTTCTTCTATCTCGCGGACTCTAACAATGTATTACTACAATATTTCGATTTAGCTTGAAGTTGAACTAACTACGAACAAATAATTAGTTTCATAAGTTTCTACTTTGGAAATAAACGCATAAGGTAAAATGACGTCCTATTATATTTGTGTCGAAAACGCTATACACGTAACGTATACAGGTAAACTATGCTATTTGTAAGTTTTATACTATCTATTCATATACAGATCATGTTATTTTTCGATTTTATACTGTGTACTTACGTGTAGTTTGCTATCCGTAAATTTTGTACAGTGTGTCCCAAAGTCAGTATATTTTTGTAGATAAGAAATATGCATATTTGCATAGAATAAACATATCTAATTTTACGCGGAACGAAAATATGAATACATTCGCGTAGAATAAAAATATGCACACTTGCGCAGTGTAATATGTACATTGACGTAGAATGAAAATATGCGAACGCAGATAAAATAAAAATGTATTCCATGGAATTTGATGAATAAATTTTAACTTATTACGTTTTCTTTTTAAATTAAATCAATCTTGCAGTACGCTAGTTCAAGGTTATTTGAAGGCGTCGATAGGAAGAGAAATATCTTTCGCACCTTCCGCCTACGTTTCCACAGCACGGAAACGCTCGCCGAATACGGAAACCAATATGAATAGTCCCCTCGAGAATAATAATATTGTCCTTTGGCGGTACCGTTGTGGTCATGCAAGTATTCAATTTTCACTAGGGAAAAGGAGTGTTACGAACTTACCATTTCGAGGATTTTGAACAGAGAAACATCTCGACGTGGCTTTCGACACATTAACGTGTAATTATTTCCATACGTTTAACGTCTGTGCTAATTCCACGCGTTTTCGTTAATTTTCGATAAACAGTACATTTAGTAGATATGTATTAGGTCTACCGGAAAGTTCTGTCCGATAATGTCACTTCAAGTTTCAATCCATATGCACATGTTGATTTGAGACATGTGTGACTATATCTCTTTATCATTGCATTTACACACATGTACTCTCCTAAATAAACTGAAACAAAGATGTCTCATGTCATTATTAAGTGAGACGCGATCGTGAAAACATGGCTACCGATGATAATGCCAGACCACATGCTGCTTTGGCGACTCGTCAGAAAATCGCAGAGCTAGGCTGGGAAATTCTGTCACATCCGCCATACTCCCCAGACCTAGCACCCTCCGATTATCACTTGTTTTTCTCTTTGCCAAACTTTTTACAGGAAAAAAAATTCCAAACTGAAGCTGATGTCAACCAAGCACTAGTTGAGTTCTTCATCTCTAAAAATAAATCATTTTTTAAAAATCGCATTTACAAGTTGCCATCACGCTGGCAAGAAGTCATAAGTAACGATGGAAAGTATATTCTACAATAAATATTATTAAATGTATGAAAATTGTGTTATATTTCAATTCAAAAACGGACAGAACTTTCCGGTAGACCTAATACATGCGTAGAATAAAATCTACAAATAGCATATTCTACATGTAATCGGTACAGATAAAAATGTTAAAAAATGACAGTTTTTTATTTTCTTTTGTCATTCTAAGCAGTAGCAGAATCTAAAAGAAGCATTCCAGTTATGATCTAGTAGACCATCGTCTAACATTCCTCCATCGTCTAACAAAAAATTCAAGTCGTTTAGTCCAGTTCTAAAAAAGTTATTGCGTTTCAAAAGGTGTCCAATATATTAATCAGAGTTACTTATGTTTTCATTCGTCCCTGAACATCCATATGGCATCACAGTTTTCATTTTCCATTAACTTGGAGATTGGAAAATTCCCCAGGATCTTCTTATTCCAGGTGTGAGAATCGACTCCACGGATGTTCCAGCGAAATGCACACGAGTGCCTTGGGGTGCGCTGGGGTCGATTAATTAATCCTCTTAATACCAGTTTTTGCGAGCCATTTAATATCTAATCGTTCCGAAATTTCCATCGGGAAATCTAGGGAGCTGCCAAATCCGGATCGTCGGGCGATCCGATGCTAATAGGTCTGAATAATATTTTATAGGTTTGCTGTTCCATTACACAGTCGTTAGCGAGTCATTGTGCCTACTAATGAATCTAGCTACTGCTGTACGAAATTATTCATCCCAAAGCACATTCTTTGCACTCACCAAGTACACTCGAAATTTCCAATGCAGGAATTAAACTTTTTCGTAGTCAATTGATTCCGTCAACATTAACTTTTTATCGACCAACTATCATATTTTGTTTTTTGATTTTCCGATTGACATTTTCGGTGAATTTGCATTTATGTATTATAAGTGAACTGCGGATTGGGACTAGTAATTTCAATTGTACCTATGAGATACCCAGGTATTTCATAAGATATATGAGGTACATGAGTACACGAGGAAATAAAATTGCGTTCGACTGCAATTAATATTCTAATTTGTGATGGTACAAAAATTAAACAATGGAAATAACTTGAAAAAATTATTTTCGTATTAACACACACTTTATTTTTTTATAACTCTTGCTTAAATATTTAAATAAATCAAATTCTGCATTGTGATTATTTTCCATTTTCCATTTTGATTTTAAAGTAAAAATATTAATAGGGATCAACATTTTCTGGCAGTGAATTATTGCGTCTTTCTGTCATCACTATATTTCCAGCTGTAGAAGATAAACGTTCTGAACTGACAGATGTAGCTGGATTGCTTAAATATACCTTTGCCAAATTTGATAATTTTTTATATTTTTTAAAGTTATGCTTCTACCGCTCCGTCAGATTTAAATTATACTTTATCCGTGGTTTTAACAGATACGTTTCGAGTTCTGCATGTATTTATTTCTTGAAGTATAAAACTTAATGCACTTGAAGGTGTATTAGTTACATTTTCATTTTCATCGGTTGTCTACGATATTTCGTTTATCATATTTTTAATCTAAGTTGCAATTTTATTTCCTACTTTAACGTTATCGAAAGTTATATTTTTAGTTCCAGGATCATTTTACGCGAGAGTAAATAATTCGGACACTGAAAAAGAGGAAGAATTTAAAACCACTTTACAAATGTCTTTCATTGGTAGATTTAATATAAACTTAAATTATAAAAACGAATATATATAGAATAGCTTTTTTCCTTGGTCCTTTATAACCTTTGTTAACATTTAAATAAAAAAATAAAACTTCATCTTATTTTAGAAATATGACGAACCAAATATCACTGTCAACCGATGAAAATGAAAAGGTAACTAATATATTTTAAAGTGCATTAGATTTTACACTTGAAGAAATAAAAAATCTAAAGTAGAAATAATTTTCTCATATTATTTTATCATATTATTTCTACCGTTGAATTTATACACTATCAGATTAGAATTTTAGTTTAGACTAGATTTTATTTTCTCATATATATATTATTTTTGTTACCTCTAGTTCCAATTATAAATAACAGCATTCGGAAAATGAATTTGATTCTGGGAGTTATTGATTGATGGGAGTTATTTGATTCTATTTGATTCTGCGAATGATTCTACAGATATTTGTGTAATTGTTAACGTTGAAACCTGTTCGATCAATTATCGAAACGAAAGATATACCTGGTTTGTAAAAACTACACAACGTTTTAATTGTTTCATATACAACATTTGAAATGTTTCGCATAGATCGAAAATCTTCATTTTAGATTGACAAGCAGAGAAAAATTTTAATACATTGACAGCGGCTTGTTGCTGCAGTGCAAATTGGTGAACATGACATATTCATTCGGCGCAGCGACATAAAGCAAGATCTGAAACGTCAGAGTCCCCATACAATCTAGCTTTTATCGCTTGAATCTAGATCGAGCGGCTGCTCAAGATTCGCACATCCAAAAATCCAGGCAGCAGTAACACCGGCCAGCCTCCATTATTCAGATGCTATCCTCATAGCGACTGCTGTTTCTGCTTTCCGTCTGGCGCGAGAGCTTCACCCGGCTGGCGCGGCGGTGTTTGCCTCTCGAGCAGGTCCCGAAGTCAAAAAGCCGGCTAAACCGTTGCTCTTTCATCAGCTAATGCACATAGGTCCGGTTCGTCAGTTTCCTGGCTGTCGGTTATGCGTGCCATCCGACGTGGCAGAGAAAGGGTAGAAAAAACAGAGAGAGAGAGAGGGAGAGGAGCAGAGAGGGAGTAGAGATTCCGATTGTTTCAAGCGACCGGATCCTTTTCGCTCCTCTGGCCGGATAAGCCGGTGCAAATTGGAACCGGAACGGAGGGTCGAGCTTGGACCGAATTTTGGTTTTATACCGAACTCGTGTTACTCTCTCGAGTTATTTGCAACAGGATGCTGGTCTATCGCGTACCGAATACGCCCCCGCGAACCGAGAGCGTTGTACCAAATAACGATTCCCTTTTCACTGACCGATTAACTGATTGAAACTGATCAGTTACAATTAATTTATGGGGAGGCGGACATTGCATAGTTTGCGCGTGATTTCGGGCGCACTCGCGAGACACGAATCACGGTGTTTGTGGATGAACAGTGTTAGAGATTGCGCTAGGCGCGTCGGTGCAATTGAGCGAAACCCTTTTATCTTCTAGCGTGGATTAATCGTGTTTCGATTGTGGATATTTGTACATCGATGACGTTCACTTTCAGTATCACGTTCGCTATCATTTTTTAAATTTATTTCATCCCCGTAATCGTTCAATGTAGAAATGCTGCTTTTATCATAATTTCTGCAGAAATGGTAACAGTAACTTGGCAAGGAGTATTTAACCAGAAACAATATAGTACCGGATTAATTAAAATAAAAAGCGATATTGCTTGCCTTTTGGTAACTTTTAATTGGACATATATAGCGGATGTAGGAAGTATTCGTACACTTTTTATAACGGAATAACATTTTTATAATTCGGTCAAACGGTCTAAATTATTTTTTGGCCGTTAGAGTGATTAGTTTACTAGACAATGGCTGAAACATTATTTTGTAAAATTGTAATTTGTTGACATGATAAAAGAATTAAAAAATGATGTTTTTTTAACTTTTTTATCTGAGCCTATAACGAAAATTAAAAAAATGCATTTTGTAGATCAGCATGTTTATAAGTCAAAGTTAAATTTTCGTTATGGGCTCAGATAAAACAGTTGAGAAAAACATCATTTTTTAATTCTTTTATCATGCCAACCAATTGCAATTTTTGAAAACAGTTTTTCAGCCATTGTCTAATAAATGAATCTCTCAAAATTTAGATCGCTTGGCCTAATTATAAAAAAGTTATTCCGTTTTAAAAGATGCGCGAATATTTTCGTGTCTCGTTGTATCTGTCGCGTATTTGAAGTTTCCACGTCCAATTTGAAGTTTCATCAAGACTTTTATATTTATATTGCAGAATTTTATAGGTTTAACAAATCCCGGTTTTTTAATTAATTCGTTATCACTGCTTTGCACCAAATACTTATTACCGGGGGTTGTAATTGGCTTATGATATTAGCACTAGAACTACCACAAATCAGTTTATATAATTAATAGAAATTTATAATATAATAAAAATCATTATAATTATAATAGAAATCATACGAAGTTTAAGCAAATTAAATACAATTCTCATTGTTATGAAACAATATACATCACTCGTGTTTAGAGTTCGGCAGTTCTCGTGTTAAGCGGTCATATCTTGACCAATGATCACCTATTTCTCGATATATAATATATATGAATTTTATCATTCACGATGCATAATTTTAGTCACAAAAAAACGAGGTCTAATATCAAAGTATATTCAGAAAATGAGGTTTATTACAATCTAAAGCATTACAAAGTTTTTCCCCTACGTTATCAAAAGCTACAGTAAATCATTAAAACCTCGCGTTCAAATGTTACACATAATTAATATTAAATAGCATTAAATGAGTACATTTACGGTTAGATATTATAAAAAACGTGATCAATAGAGTTCAGAAGTAAAATCGATTCTGTATATAGTTGATTAAAGATGTTCTCGTATTAAGTGCTGTGCTGTATTGGGTATTAAGTGCTTCGATTCCCCTTGTTCTGGGAGCAATCTAGCTTAATAGGCACTTAGGTTATCGTCGAGAAGCTGCGAACAATGCATTCGGATTCCATTTATGTGCAAACGTTAATCGAACCATTTGCAATTGATTAATAAACGCTAAAGGCATGCGTACCTGTGTTGTTGTGTAAAATAGTCGTAAAAAGTGCTCGATTCTTTTGCATGTTTTGTCCAATTGACGTAGGCGACCAGCTGATGATCTTATCTGTAACAGTTATCAGATCGTTGGAAATATATTAGGTCATTTCATTATATTATTGCTGCACGTACCTTCCTTATCTCGTAACGCGCAGTCAGTGTCATGCTCTTCCACGTAGCAGTACCAAATTTATGAACAGGTGGAAAAATTCGCCAACTGCAAATCGTCTCCCAAAGCGAAGAATTCTTCTGTCTTTATAGCAAGCACGTGACCTGTAATGTTACGTGGAATCTTTAATTTTCAGACGATCGCATTGCATTCTCGACAAATTCTGAATGTCGAGGATTTCAAACGAAGTGACCCCAATGCCATTAACCTAATACTGCCAATTAATTTGAAACTTTACGAAGACAATAAAAATAAAATCGATGCTTATAAAATTCTAACCTTCAAATTTAAAGCAGCCGATCGCTTTCTTGAATAATCGAAACCCTTTTATAATTTTCTGGAGCCATGCAACTACAGCAGCCGCTTCCGAATCTAGAATGTTACACTACAGAATAATAATTTCAATTTCAATGCGATCTAATAATTTCTGACAAGATCGATGTTTCTGCTTAAAACCATTACCGCATGTTTCGGAATCGTGCATCAATAAGTCCGCGTCTTTGGAGTTCATCCGTGCAACGGTCTTCATGGGGAAAATTCGAAAAGTCGCGCTCTTCGTGCAGTAGGCTCGTTGTAACGTGGCAACGGAACTGCATCCCCGTGAACACAAGGAACGGCAAAAAGTTTCGTGACGGTCGTCACAAGTTCGTCATCCATCCAGTTAAATTCCAGTCGGATTATCTTCCATGTTTTCCGGCATAATGTCCGCACAAGTTGGCAAGAGCGACCGCTTAAACTCCGGCAATAAATGGAAAGCTGCGCGAGACCCGTCGAAGTCTTGAAGGACAAGCGGTAAACTTGGAACATTCGTAGTTCCTCTTCTCTCTCTCTTTCTCTCTCTCTCTCTCTCTCTTGCCACGCGCGTTTTCTTCTTTTGTCCAATAAATTCCTCGTCGACGCTCTCCCGGCGGCGCACACGAACCACCTGTTTTTAAGCAGAATTTCATGCTGTCTACGCGAGACCGGGATGACGAACGAATATCCGCGAGAACAACGCCGACAGCGCCGAACTTTTACGAAAAGTCGGCTAACAGCAACTGTTGTATTTGCATGGAGTGCAGCATGCACTTTTGTATAGAGCCGAGCGCGAAGATGATTAGCCGCCGGATAACGCGAGCCGCGGTCCGAATTATTTCACAAGAATTTTTCCAGGCTTTTACGTAACGTACGGTGTGTGAAACGACCTTGAAAATTTTTGAAGTGCTGCAGCCTTCCGTTTTTTAAAGGATAAATTGTTGAAATATTCAAAATGTAGCAAATAGGGCAGAGAAGCCTGTGCTCTGTTAGTGGATTTCAGAAATTTCGTAAATGAAAACAACTTTAGCAATTTAATTGATAGAATCTTGAAAACTTAAAAGTAACTTTCAATGTTTCTTTTATGGATATCAATTTTCTCACGAAACAAATATTAAATCTGTTAATATTAGGAGAAAGAAAAGATAAGTTTTGAACCCAGTTATTGTGTGCCTCTAGTCTACGAAGATCAGTTACTGTGTCTCCACCTCGTATAATATTTAATATGATTTAATAAATTTTATTTTCTGGAGAAAAAATATAATATTATAATTAGAAACGGGATTTATAATATATTGCAAATATACTCGAACTTCTACGAAGTAGTAGTAGTAAAGTAGGTTCCTCTGTAATTACTTTGGCGAAAAGAAACAGTACTTTCAAGTACACTCGAATTTTAATCAAATAGACTCGAAACTGTCATAAATATTATATTAGAAATTCTCTGATCTTCCTACTCACTCTTTTTGTTACTTTTAAAAGTAATTATGTGTAATTATATTGCAATGCATAATTAAATTCTATATGTATAGTCATCGCGCGACAAGAAAGCATTTCTGTGTTTGCGTTCCCCCTCTTACTAGCTGCCCCACTGCCGCAGCTATCGGTCGTTAGCGACTGCCGTCGATTTTCGCCACCGTTTTCGACCAATAGCGACCGATAGCAGCTATTAAGAGGGAGAATATGAACGCTGAAGCAATCCTTAAAAGCAGGAAATATTATTGATGAAAAAAGAAATAGGTTACAAGTCAAATATTGCAAATAAAATGTTATTTCTAAACAATTGTAAATTAGATGAATAAAATCCAATTATAAGCACTATATTGAACATATTAATTGAAACTGTTACATAATCTTGATTTTCAAGATTCGAGTACTACTTATGAAAGGTTCAAATCTCCATAACATCGAAGTACTTCTAAGCACCTCTTCGAAATCTGAAAATAGTAATTCCAGAGTTTGATATCTAAATATTTCTATAAAATGGATACATTTTAACTCCTTGTCAATTTCGCAAATTTAACGAAATCGGTTCAAAAAATGGCTAACTGGCACTTTTAATAAATTTGGTTACGTTATTCTGATGTAAAAGAAGTGGATTCTAGTAGTAAATGATTTTCTTTTATTTATAAAAGTGAAAAAATAATTTGTAAATACATACAATGCAATTCATACCATTTTTTAAAAAGCTGTATGTTTATATATACATATAAAGTCCGTGACTCTCGCAGGCTGGACTGGTAAGGGATTAAGTATAATCATTGAAATATTATTGCTTCTGAGAAGTATTCAAAACCTGTGCGATGAATCATAGTTATTTAAGTTAACTCGGTTTTGCAAGTACATATTGAACTTGATCCCATCTCTAATTATAATGTCATTCAAAAGTTCACATCATGGTCGACTGCTTTAATAAAATTTCATATTTATATTTCTCCTCTTTAAAAATGTGTGTTGTATAACTCCGTCCCCTGGTAAGTAGCGCAATAACTAAACAATAACAAAATAGGTTTAGTTACTGCACATTGCAAACAAGCTACTGAAATAGAAAACTAAAACTAAAAATTCAAATAAACAATCACTGTTTCCGTAATCTTAAAACGTTTCACTAACTGCAATTAACATTGTGATATCTTACCTAAAATAATTTATTTTACCAAATATGAATCTTCATTCGTTCAGCATTTTCTTAAGCATTTTCATAAATAGACTGCGGATTTGTATGCAAAATAAAAATTGTCTGCATCATTTGAAAGAAATAAAAACTATACTGCAAGTATACTCTTTTGTTCACTAATCATTTTAATAGATTAAAAGTAACAGATTGATACTTTTAAGTTCTTTTATACTTTCTATTGTTTTAAATTACAACTATTCAATGTCACCATAAATGCATAACATCCGCAGTCCGTTTATAAGTCTTACAGAAAATTTCGTAAATTCAGTATATAAAAATTGAATTGATTTTTCTGCTAATTTAAGAACTTCCGTCTTCTACGTGTCTAATTTTAACGAACAAATAATGAATTTAATTTAATTTAACTCCCTTGTTTACACTTAGCATGCATTTTTTTTATCAACGAAGGGTTTGTACGTATATAAAACTCGTGAAAAACAGACATTATCGGGAAAACCAAAGCTTTTAATTGTTTTATCCGAAGTATCACTCTCACGTACGGTGTTTACAAAAGCGTGAAAAACATTACGAGTAATAAAATGATATCAGGAGGTTGCGCAATATTTTGTGGAAACAGTGATAAGCATGAAAGCCTTCCCTTAATGATAAAGTTGAAAATAATATGAAGCACGAGATGAAACAAGGATCGTTGGACAGGAGATTTGGATTTAAACCGAGTAGTCACAAACAGGGCGTTACACAAGTGCTTTTTAATTCATCAGAATAGAATCGTACCATCGGAGAGAACATTTTTTTCTTGCTACAGGAAAATATTAAACCCGGCTCCAATACTGTTAAAAGTTTCGAGTCCTGTTGGTCGTTGTTCTGTACCAGCTTTTCTGTCATAACTTCGTGCAGTAAAATGTTGCAATACACATTCCATAGTTTTTAGTTTATTCATTCAGTTACATTGCTTTAAATTGCTGTCTGCCAACATAAATTTGAATAAGGTCCTAATAATTCATTTGCTAGTAGTTCACTAGATAATTAGAACGTGGATCTTTAAGCAAATTCTCATTTTCATTAATCATTTTCACAAGTATATAATTCATCTATTTATGACCGTCCTCAGTTGTATTTCTCAAATTTTCGAAACAAACTTTTCAAGATACAATTCCATTGTAACAGCAATTTATTTAATTTATTTACCGAAAATTGTATAATTACAATTATAAGAATATATTAAAATATACTTGGTCAAAATCACCCGGTAACCGCAATCCGATAGTTAAAGACCTATAGAAGGGAAAACTTTTTTACGTCATCTAGAAAGTTCTTCATGGTGAACATAAAATAATGGATACAAGTAATTCCCATCAACGTGCACATTTCTTGCATTTTCTTGCAAACTAGCTTGTATCATATTTAGACTGTGGATTTATATGAAAAATAAAAATATTTTATCTGAATTCTATCAAACAAAGGTTGCGTAATTTATTTTCCATTTTAATGATTTATATACGTTGAAAATAATATAAGTATAGTCTTCAAGCAACAAGAAGGCACCTTCGTGTTTATATTCTCTCTCTTACTAGTTGCCGCAGCTAGTAAGAGGAGGAATATTACACAAAGGTGCCTTCTTGTCGCGTGTGGACTATACTTTAGGACTATACTATACATTTTTTCTTTTAATGCGTCTTCTTTTTTATATTTTACTGACTCATTTTTACTATAAATGCATAAAATTCCGCAATCTAAACATAACTGCATACAGATACGCAATCTAAACATAAGTGCGTAAAGATTCGCAGTCTAATCATAACTGCGTAAAGATCCGAAGTCTAATTATCACGTTTCTAAACGAGCTCTGCTTTTCCCTATCATCGAGTAGCTACCATAAGAATTCAAAATTAACGAACAAAACGAAATGATAATACTTACTCTAATTTTTCACTGCATGGCAAATAATTAACAAAATAAGTTGCTTAAAAATATTTCAATAAAATTGTATTAAATATAATTAAAAGCAGAAACATGACACAGAGCGAGCCGCTCCAATCACCAATTTCTCGCACGAAGTTACGACAAATCAGCATTCTAATTAGCATAACAGCTGAAAAGATACATACCTTAACATCCCAGGATGTTAACCATGGCATCTTCACCCATGACATCGATGTCGCCCTGTTTTGTTTCTGATCCCTATTACTATTATCCCCGGGCTTTCGACGGTTCCGTATCACGAATGCGTAATATCGGCGAGCAAACTTTTCCTGCTCACGATAGGAAAGTCTTGAACGAGCTTCTCCGGTTTCTTCGGCTCGCGAAACTTTTCCACGAGATTGTTTGTCTTCCTTGCGATTCCTGGGCCTCCGCACGATATCTTGAATGCCTAAGGAAAGCTCTCCTTTGAAAAAAAACTGCGCTGAATCCCGGCTATCCTTGTCCCGCGGCGATACACAGTAGCTCGTTCAGATCAGAGTGTTCCGAGATCTTTCTGCAGGAATCGTCGAGACGAATATTCTACGTCTCTCAGCTCGATACAAGGGTAGTGGAGCCGGTTACTGCAGGATGATCGATTGCTATGCTTTTGGTTTGTTTTTGGGACATAATTATCTTTCTTATCGCGACGCGTACCTTGTCGCACCGTTTTGTCTCACTGTTTGGGTTTAAGCTACGATCGATTTAGACGTCGCCATTTTTGAGACTAGTTTTAGTGTGTCTTTGACAATTTTATTAGTTTATAACTCGGGTGGGGCCGAAGGGTATCGGCTGGCTTTCCTGGGAAAGTCGTGCCGCTCTCAATGGCACTTGGCGTGGCCTAAACCCACACAGGGCGCCAAGGGGGCTCCACTGTTTATTTCCCGTATTTCCATGGGATACAGCGAGTGTCATTGTGCGCGATGGCACCGTTCTTGGCATCAAACTGTCGGAGCCACCCCCCATAGTCTCTGCCCCGATAGGCTATCTCTAATTGGTGGAGCGGTTTCTTACCTCCACGTTTCTGCGGACCGACGAAGTCCGCATTAGAATCTCGTCTTCCGTCATTGGAATCTCATCGTTCGTTATTAGAATCTCGTCTTCCGTCATTAGAATCTCATCGTTCGTTGTTGGAGTCTTCTTTGTCGCAGTGTTTTTAAAATGTACGCATTTGTTTCAAACTACTGCTTCAATCATTCTTGGAACATTACGACACCTTCGTTGCACATTGGGTTCAACAGAAGACGTACATACATCAGTGAATATTACCCGTGGAAAACTGTGCGTACCCGTTACATTTATATCTATCAAATTAATTATATCGAATATTTGTATTCAGGAATAAACGAAATGAAAGAATAACAAAATTTAATATGTCTTACCCGATAAATATAATGTGCATTATATCGGAAAGGTAACCAGAGGCACAGCAATTGGTCACCCCGCAGTAACCGGCTCTACTAGACTATTTCCTGGTAAACAATTTGCTACCCTCCAGCTCCTTGACAACGTATTCCGACACACTCGAGCAGAATCGTCGTCTGCCTCCGAAGAGACACTTCGCTCAGTGAATGTCCCGTTCTCGCGTATTTTGGGGTCGCTGATGGACCGTCGGGTCCGTAGAACGCGATTCTTCCCGAAGATACTCCGAATTCTGCGAGTTCCACGGATAACTTTGCGAAAGTATTCCGAGACTCCGTCGAAATGCCGCGGACAAGAAAATAGAATGTCCGGTCGACGACGCGCTGGCTCCTCGACGATCATCCGATGATTTACGCTGATATTTTGGGCACTCGACTGGACCTGGTCGATGTCCAATTCCGCCATTTAGAGGGTAGATTAACTCCTCTTTAGGAATTGCTTGTCAAACTTCTTGATTTGTGGTTGCTCTTTTGTTTGTAGAATCGGTTGCTTCGAAAAACTGCGGATTATGCTTATTTTTGACGGAAGTTGGCGGATGACGTTTGAGACGAACAGAATAGACTGCGAATTTTGTGCATTTACGACAAATATGAATCGGTGCAATTTAAAGCAGCGGGCAGATTAAACGAATCCAAGAAGCCTTTCGGCTGGTTAAGATCGTTAAAGAAAGAAAAGAACTTGTGTCTGACATCTGTTTCTGGCATTTCATGCGAAGGATTTTTATTTTCCATTAAGATGCACGGTTTAATGATGCAGCGAATGTATGATATACAAATCGGTGAAGACATAAACGGAATTTAAGAATATTTTGCTCACGCATAGAAATCTGTATAGATCAAATTTGTAATATACAACTGCCTCAAATCTGTATAGAAACATCAAAATTTATATAAATGCCCAGATGAATTAAGATATAAATGAATATATCAAAATCTGTAGAAATAGATTAAATCAAAAAGATTGGAAATTAGAAATAGATTAGAAAAACCTGTATTAAATCTAAATAACTGCATTGAAGTCTGTATGAATGCGTCAAAATCTGCTATCACCGTTTAAATCTTTATAATCGATTTAAATCTCGATTTCAATTTTTATAGATTCATCGTAATTTATATAAATGCAACGAAAGTTATATTGATCGATTAAAATTATTTATGTATGAATATATTCAAATTTGTATAGATATATAAAAATTTATAATAATGCAACGAAATCTGTATTAATGCATACGATTCCAGGTAAATTTATATAAAATGCATGTAAACGTAAATAAATATAAAAAATACTTTAAAATCTAGAAATAAACACATCAGACGCCGTATAAATGCACCGAAATCTGCACAATTGCACAAGAATCCACAGTTTACTACCAATCTTACGATCCCACGACGCCCAAAAGTAGCTAAAGCAATCTTGCACACCTTACGAACGCAATCCAAGAATCCTCCTAGAATTTCCGTAACACAGTTTCTGCAGTAGTTCCAACCTAGACGCTCCAAGCTCGTTCACCTAATTAATCTCACGGCACGTCTTCCATTTTGGATGTTCTTCTCGCAGCGGATATCCTAGGGTAGGTTCCCTTGGAATGCCGCTTCGACTCGAACTCTTTCACCTTCATCTTCAGTTCCTGCCATCGTCGCTGCTTTTCTTGTTCGATCAGTTCTTCCTCATCCTCCACCGTGACTTTGGTCCTCCTTCTCTTGCCGGCGCCTCTTCGTAACATCGAAATAGTCCGAGACCTCGCCTCTGGATGGTCAGGCATCTTCTCCGCCAGCTGATCACTGGACTCTGGATCCATCGCACTGGCTGTGCTCATCAGCGATTTCAGACTGATGGTCCTCTTCACCGCGCGGAAGCTGAGCTTGCCGGCTAAGATCTCCTCTTGCCACCTACGGATAGCTGACTTCGCTAGTGCCAGCTCCTTTTTCAGGATGTTCGGAGGCAGGAGACGTTGCTTCAGGATCTTCCTTCTCATCTCTTGCGTAGGCTTCTCGAACTGGTCCGTGAAATCGGCCAGCGTTTGATAGCTTTTGCTCTGAATCACGAACGGTGTTAGCATCTTTGGAGGCTTCAGATCCTCCACTGATATTTTCTTCTTCGGCTTGAGGCGCTTTCGTTTCCCTGGAACGTGCAACAGTTTCATTTTAACGGGGTTCTCCGGCTTAGAATCTTCGAAAAATCGTTTTATTTTTATTTTACTTTCTTCAAGAATATTGCCACCGAAATATATGTGCAAAAACATACGATACGACATACTGCATAGGGCATAAAAACTGATCAAAACATGTTCCGATCCATGCAGATCTACAGAAGAAGAGAAAAATCAAGGTCTTTTTTAAAAAAGAAAAAAGTTCTCTATATGGTCCCAGGCTAATAGGTTAGCTATAAGTGTGATTTTGATCTAAATGATACAAGAAAACTTTAAACGCGTTTTTCTTGAAACTATGTTTTCTGAATTGACAGCCATGATTTTTCGAGATCTACTTAACCGATTTTGTTCATATTTAGCATGTATCTTCGATAATGTGCCGCTGTAGTCCGTACAACTAAAAGAAACAATAAAAATCGATATTTCAGCTTGAAAGTGTTGCCATTTCTTTAATTATGAAATTGTTTCTCTCCTTTTAGTATCTGCGATAGCCAAACACGGCCTGATTAAGAATCTTTCTCGTTTCTTTATTTAGTACAACTAGACCGGCCGGGATCGTGGCAACCACGAGGGCATTTTTTTTTATACGCGATTGCGTACGAGGATCTTGACTATTTCTCGTTGCAGAAATTTGTACATATTATTGACAGTGTAACAAATATACATATAAAATACCGACGCAGGAAGTTGCATAATTTCTTTATGCAAAAATTGTGAAAAAATACTGAAAAAATGCGTTTTACATAGAAGACTCGTTTGAGTGAAGATTCCTTGGAATATAGAATATCTTCGTTGCAATATATAATTTTAGTGCAATTTCCTTTTCTAAAGAACTGTTGTTATTGTATTTAATACATATCAACCCGTTTTTTGTTTCTTCTATTGGAATGAAAGGATTGCGAATTTGCGCTTTCGATCAAGTTTCAGTTGTTTAAATGTTTATGTATATTCTACCATATATTTTTCAACTAAAATATTAGTGGAAATTTTTCAAATATGAAAAAGTATATTTTTTACAAACCCCGCTGTATTTTTAACAAGTACTAACTACACTTAGGATAAAGCATACTAAAACAACCCATTAGTAGCTGCTCTAAAAAATTGATAAATTACTTTGTAACAACTGTAAGCTGAGCTCGCGGTTAAACATCTTCTTTTAGATTGTTCATCGTACAACTATATCAGACAAAAAAGAATGCTTGGGCAGCTATGAATACACAGCAAAAATAGAAATCACTGTATACATTACATCTGCATGTAACCCTACAGATTGTAAACCCACAAGTGGTTGTTAATTGCTATTAAGCACAAATGCCGCAATAAATAAATAAGTGAAAAGAAAAGTTTCTTCAATACAAATTTCAAAAGTCACCATATTTTTGGCTGTATTTTATGAAAATCTTTACAAGAACATATAATTGTCTTGCAAGTTCGTGAAATCATTTAACACACCCGCTGAGGTGTTGCATAATAGAAGAATTTAGCACAGTTTCATAAATATAAAACGAGAGAAGAGTGATTAAATTTGCAATCGATTCAACAAGGACTGGATAATTAATTTCCACACGAAACAGCAGCTGACACTGCTCCCGTTCGAACGATTCCGTCAAATTCAGGGTGTTAAAAATCGCGAAATTAGGTAGTCTGCTCCAGAATCTGTTGAACGATTTATAGCATTCGTTAATTTCGCAAGGAACCCATTCATCGGATTAATTAAGAGGTTTACTGTGGCGATGGCCCCCAACGAGGTCCCCGGCAGACGCGAAACAAAATATTCGTTGCACGCGATCTTTCTACGGCCCTGATACTAATGAATTCCGTTCTAATTTGTAATCGTGAAACTCACTCGACCGCTCTCGACTGTTCCTTACAATTCCCGGCTCCTTCCGATATCCCATTTACATAATCTCGAATTAATTCGCGGCGAAAAATAAAACGGCGAAAGAAGCAGAAGAAGAAGGGGGAAGAGGAGGACGGAGGAGAGGAGGAAGGGTAGGGACGCTAGGTTGCGGCTGAGATTTCACATTGCCGAAGAGAAACCGGGAAGAAAGAGTATCCGGGTGCTCAAACAATGTGACTTCGATCTCCGGATCCAGATTCACACCCGGTTCGCGTGATTAGAATGCAGAAATCGCTTTTGCCGCGTCTCCCATCGCCGATGTGGAAATGAATTCAACGCGTGCGGCTCGAACTTTGCCGCGGACCGGTCCAACTCTATAAATTATCCTGTTTCACCATTTTGTTCCACGTTTCGAATAACCATTACATCCCACCAGAACTCCGTGCCTATTTTCGCAGTGGCGTACCGCGTTCGATTCGCAGGTGGCAACTCAAATTCAAAGTGTAAGATCTAAAACGTTTTCTATCGCGAAATGTAGTTTGTAAATCTATCCGCGGTTTCTGCCTCTTATACTAATTTGTTGTTGCTGAAGCTTGAAGTTAATGGAAGAAATCAATGTGTTTTTTCAATCGTGCGCCATTGGAAGAATCGTATAAAATATTTATCAATACTAAAGAACCGTTTCATACCAAGAAGTATCTTCCTGATTTTTGTCTACAGTATCTCTAAAAACATTTACATTAAAATCAGTTTTATATATACAATAGGAAGTTCCTTATCAACTTTTTTTATTGCGATTTGTTGTCGCACAATTACTGAGCAACTCTTGCCTGAAGAACGTTCTGAATAAAGATCTTTTATTCACAGAAAATATGTCACCTTTTTTCCATTCTTCTATACGATTATCTCGATTTTTTCCGCATTAGAGACAAACTAACAAAAAAATTGTTGAAAGGAAAGTTACACGGTAATTATATATGACAACTAATTGCAATAATAAAATTGATATGAAACTTCTTATTTAATGAAAGAAGTAAGATTATTTAAACTTCTGTAGATCTTAGATTTCACTTATTTTAGGTTTGAAACGGCTCGATCAAAAATGAATTATTTTTGGAGTTATTAATTGTTCAAAAGTCGCCCATTTGATGGGAAATTGTCTGGTGCCTTGATATTTGGCAACCTTATTTTTTGCAAATACTTCTTTTCTTGGCAGTTAAACCCTCGAAACGCTAAACCTATTATACCGGTAGTTGTAGAGGCTCTTTCACAGAGTACGAATTGAATAAATTGCTTAGCTCAGACACATAATAAAAACAACGAAAAGTGTATATTAATTTAAAAGTGTAGAAAAAAGTAATATATCTCACAGTGCAAGAAAAATTATCATTCGTTTTGCAGTATTTTTATCGTACAAGAACAAATCAAACAAGATTTTTACACACTTTTGACATAACATACGTCATTTTTGTGTCAACAACAACGAAAATACGTATATATTTCATTGTATTCACCATCGCCAAAGGAATAAAATATCTCTCTGGAATAAAAGATGGAAAGACGTTTAAAAAATTTGTCATTTGAATAAATCGTGTACTCCGAAGCAAAATATTCCACGAGTTATATGAAAAAAGTATTTATTCGAAGCACATAACAAATGTGGAATATAAAATACGAGAACGTCAAATATTTTCCTCGAACACTGTACAACATTAAAAACATATCGAAATCGGACCTCCGGCCGATTTCCCATGCGAATAAAATTTAATTATCCTCATGAACGACTCCGATAAATCAGACCGAAGCGGAACTGCACCGCGATCGAAGTCAGCAATTCGAGAATGTTTTCGAAAGATTTTACCGTGTAATTGTTTTAACCGATCGATTCGATCATCGATCAGCGGCGACCGATTGATCGTCGATTCGGACGACCGGATATCGTTTTTAAGTGATTTTTCGGGTAACAAAAATCGTTCCGCGGCTATAGGGAAGCAATCGCCGGGACAGGGAACGATAAATTCGGCATTAAATTTCGGGGAACGCTGGCACAGATCCCGGGACGATCGATACGGGATAGAATAAAGGCCAAGGATCACGGTGCAAGGTTTGTAACCTACATTCGTATCCCGTCGTCTCCTCCAGCTTGGAACCACTTTTCGAAATTCCGCGGAAATTATTGAATAGCAAAGAAGCTATATGCGGACCTCGAGTGACACTTCAAGTGTTCCTGTTTTATTTCCGACTTTCCGCGAGTAGCTGCGCTTCGGAGAGACTTCACTTAAACTCGTGAGAACCACTCGCTTCTGTACGTCGTATCGAGTGCGCTTGATCCCATAATGACTTATTTGAACATTTTTATTCCCGCCCACATAATCCGTCTGTCGCGGCCGATTCGATCCTCGATAAATCTGCATCGATCACTTGAAAGAAACGCCAACAGTTTGTGCGATTCACGGACGTTTGTACACGATTGAAGTCGAGATACAAAATTCATTGACCCTTTCATAGTGGAATAAGATTATGAATTTCGACAAGAAAGGATATGTAATTTTTTTTCATCGTTTTAAACGATTCTGTCGGTGGTAAGAAGTACAAAAAAGAACTCTAAAAGAGTTTTACAAGTGTTAGGGAGAAAAAAATGAATGAATCTTGTAACACGGATTAAATAAACATATATGTACACCGTAGTCCAATCGATCTCGAGACTCAATCTCGGCTTTCTACGTTTGGTATTTGATTTGGTATCTCGTGATTCATTGCGAAAAATTTAACGCTAAATCAATCATGATTGAACAAGCGGTTTCTCATTTTGCAATTGTAAACATTATAAAGACAGTTTCATGGGAAATGATCGATTAAATATCACTATAGCATAATATCTATATAAATTCTATGTAGATATTCTATATTCTATCTATAACTATATAATATCAAAATAAATATCACTATAAATATCAGCTAATACGATAAAACTATACAAGATTTGAATAATTTGGATTTTTTCGTTTTTATGGAACAATGCGAGCCAATCAATTGTACCCCTCGATAGATTTAGCGTTAAGACGCTAAGATGCTTCTTGAAATGCACAAAATTTGTTACTGTGTCATCGTCATTTTTCGTTCATTTTTATATGTGTATAGTAAGCTGTTTAAATTTCCTGTAAACATTCGAATATTCGATGTCATTAATTAATTAATTATTAGTTCATAAAGTGTCTGAAACCTTCTGTTCACTTCTTGAAACATTATACATTTGATGAACTTTAAATATTTACTGTTCATCCATAATGTTTCCAAAATCTCTGATTCTATTTTCTCAAATTTTACGTTCTGTGTAATTTTAAATAATGAATTATTAGTCCACAAAATATCCAAAACCATCGCAAAATATTTTCCAAAATATTCTACATTTAGCATTTGTGTAGATTTTCGTGACTTTGCACAAGTCAGTTTATATTCTGTTTTCCAGGTATCATAGTAAGCTAGAGATTCGAAGCATCGAATAAGAACTAGTCCGTCAGCTTCTCACCAATAAATTCAGTAAGAAACTAAAGTAACTCAAATGAATATGCACCAGAGAAATCAAATCTCCCTAGATCCACCTTATTAAAAAAGTTTCTGCAAAAATGCATCCCCTTTAAATGCATCCCCAACCAGCTTCGCAGCGACCATCCATCAATGAAAAAATTCGTTCGCTAGTTAACAAAGAAACTTCAGTGATTTACAAAGCCCATCGGCCTCCGTAATCTGTCTTCTAATTTTTGGATTCGCTCGAAGTCCTTGTTTCCTTCTGCGAGAAATCTCGCGCGAGAACTCCTCGAGAAGAGAAGACTGCGACGCTTCCATTAAGAATTAGAGAACGACGGGGACCGGGTGGGAAATATAATTTCGAGGAATCGAGTTCTCGAAAAACCGATCGGTTCTGGTGAAAAGGTTGCCGCTCGAAGTGGCGCCATTCATCGACGATCGGACAAAATAAGTCGTCCGCTCGGAGAAGTTCCAGCTGCTTCCGATTCCCCGCGCGGAATAAAGATTTCGCGTCGGTGGGCGTCGCGGCTCGAAACGAAGAAGAGGTCGAAGGGAAAACGGCGGGAGGGGAGGGGGAGGAAGATGGCGGAAACAGGCACGAAAGGAAATTGCATTTCATCGAATAAAACGCGATTTTCCGCAAACTTTCGACCAGAAACAGTCTTACCCATTACGTCCTTGCAACAAATTTCCGGCTTGCAGACTTCCAGCGGGCAAGTCTTCAAGATCGAGTAACGCCTCGCTCCCTTGCCCCTATGCCCGGCCTTATCGTCGGCCATGATGGGCTCTATCAACAAGTCCGATTCGGCAACTGTCAAGCTGGTTTTCCTCGGTCGCCTCGGCATCTTTCTCATCCTGATGGACTTTTGGCTCCTGACTTTCGGCAGATCGTCCTCCTCCTCCTGCTCGGACGGATCTTCCGACTTCATCACCACTCGCATTTCCAGCAACGATTGAACCGCCGCCTTGTCCTCCGGATCGATGTCCACCATTTTCTCAATCTCCTGCTCGAAAAAGCGAAGTTTCAGCTGTCGAACGATCCTCGGTATATTCGAGCATCACCTGCGATTCGCAGGCTGCGAATCCTTTTGCCGCTTTGCAGAGGCTAGGATACGATGCAGCGGTGCACGGTTAAATTTACGTCGATCCGAGAGTCAGCATGTAAATATAAACGCCACGGGGCACTTTATAAGGTGTCTGTAGGTGACTCGCGCGAGCACTCGATACCAGAACACTGCCTTCTTACTATCGCTGTTTCTCCAATTAAAGATAAACAGTCAGTTTTTTAATACGCGTGTCTACAAATATTTACGGATAAATTATACAAGATTTAACTGTAAACATATCTGTAATCGATCGGTGTGGATGGATAGTTGAATTCGGCCATAGCCAAAGACTCGGGTCAGAGATTAGATCAAAGACGATGGTTCAAGCCTCGAAGAGACTTAAACGGACTAAGCAGGAAAACGAGGTGTTTTTGGGTTTTATAATTCTTCAAAACCAAAATCTAGAAACTGATTGGCTAGTGGTGCAGATAGCGGGAAATCTCGAGCAGGTAACCATAATGGTGAGAGTTGGCGGGCCTACCATAAATTAAAGTAGGCCGCCGATGAGGTATTCGGTGCCCTAGGGTAGTGGAGCCAATTAGCCGAAACAACTTAAGCAACTTTTTTAGTTGACAGTTCTTAAAAACATAAAGAAAGATTTTCAAAGTTTCTTTTATTGGTATTAATTTTTAAAATATTAAATCTTCTTTGAATATTAGGAGAACGAAGATAAAAGGTTCTGGAACTAGTTACTGTGTATCTATTATCTACAAAGATCAGTTACTGTGCTCCATTTCTGAATACTTTGCTTTAGTTACTGTGCTCACTCCATGAATACTGATCATCGATAAATGTGCACAATAAAAATGTAATACCTAATATACTTCAATAAATTTTATTTTCTATAAAAAAATGTAAAATTATAATAAGTCATTCAAAAGTTCACATTAGAGATCATTGCTGTAACATTTTTCCTCTTCCAAGATATGACAGAGATGATTTGAGATTTGAGGTTATGTAAGCCTATTGCGTCGTAAACGGCACAGTAACTAACATTTCGAGTGAAAAATAGGCTCAGTTGCTGTGCACAGTAAATAAACTACTGAAATTGAAAGTAAACACAAAAATTCAAATAAATAATTACTGTTTTGTTTTTCCACAACCTTAATACGTTTCACCAATACAATTATCATTTTGATATCTTACCTAGAACAATTTATTTTACTGAATATTGATCTTCATATGTTCAGTATTTTCCTAAGTTTCTTTATAAACATTACAGAAAATTTCGCGAATTCGGTATAAGAAAAGTGAAATAATATTTGTTCTCTTTTAAGAATTTCCGTCTTGCATGTGTTTAATTTTAACCAATAAATAATTAATTGAATTCGAATAAAGAAATTTAATCTGTCTTGCTCCATAAATCTAAAGTTAATTATTATATTATGGCTCCACCACCTTATTGTACAGAGGTCCAAAAGAAATTGTCAACCTAACGGACGGGACTTTTAATTAAGTGCATAACGTTCCTTGAAGGAATAGATGTATTGTCTCGCTAACAATACGCCAAAAGGGGTTCTTTAGTAAACAAGATATTTCCAGCTTGAAACGGAAACAAAGTCGTTTATAAGAATACCAGGGTATTTATTCATGACTATAAGGGGATACCGACACCAGCAAAAAGTAAATGTGCAATAAAGAAAATTTCATTTTTCGTAATTATTGTCTTATTTGTGCAAATGTAGCATCAATGGATGGCTGAGATTTGTCTGATTAAAATGAATCCATACAAGATGTAATACGAATGAATTTGAGCTATTTTCGGATTAATTAATAAGTATTCGATAATAATATGTTTGCGAATAAACATAGTCCGATGTAAACGTATATTGAACTCATTTTAAGCTATCCATCCGTGTTACAATTATAAAATTGTATTTCACGAGAGTGGGTCGTTCAAATTTTAACCATTCGATTGTCGTGTAAATATAATCGTTCAATTTTTCGTGTAAATTTAACCGTGCGCCATTGTATTTTTTCCCTTGAGAAAAATTTCAGAATTTCTTGCGAATAATGAACGAATCTATAAATTCGTCTTGCGTAAAACTTTCTTTAAATCGATTCTGCAAGACGGAACCGAAAGACGTTCGAATGATCTAGTCGAATCTGACGTCTAGTCGGTACTGACAATGATTATTCACGAAATATTTAAACGTGTCATAATTAGACTGTAAAGTGTATGCATTTATGGTAACAATGTGGTATAAAATATATAAATATATAAAAAATAAAAATATGGTAAGTGCAACACAAAACGGTGATGTCATCGGAAGAATTAAAAAATGTTGCTACATTATTTTTAACTTATTCAAACTTTTTCAAATCTTCTGATTTGTATGATTATTCGATATTTATTCGTTATTTATTCGATATTTATTCGATCTACATAGCCGTGCATTATAAAACTAATACAAACGAATTGCAAAAATCAACTCTCTGCCTTTGATATTATATGGTTTTATATGTATAATGGAAAAGACTGTTTTCGTTCGCTTTTGCTTCCTTTTGTCAAGTTTGCTGTCAAGCTTTTGTCAAGTCGAGTAATTAATTCAATTAATTTTTTATAACAATCATTAATTCAATTTTTATAGCAATCTAATATTTAAGTACTGATTCGTGAACAAAAAGTTTTCAGAGGAATATTTCATACAGAAGTAATCGTGTAAAATACATAATTAATCCTCGAATAGCTGACGTAAATGTTCGGCACTGCGAGGCGACACCGAGTCATTCTTGACCCGTAGTTGAATGTTTAGTATACTTGCTTTGCACCTATCTCTTTGGTACAAGATATGATCTAATGATCTTTATAACACAGGGAAAAGAGGAGTTTGTCACAACAATGTTCAATTTAATAAAGATATTTTCAAATTTCTAATCAACGGTGACCCGTAATTTTTACGTCAGTTCAACTTTTGGTATATTATAATAAAATAAATGTACAAACAGGGTGTTCAGTAACTGATGGTACAACCGGAAGAGAAAACATTCTACATGCAAGAATAAGTCACAAAAGACAATAAAATTTTTTCATTCAAGACTTTGTTTTCGAGAAAATTGAGTTTGCAGAAGCGTCAAGTTTACGTGGCGTGTAGTACGGCTAAAAGTAGAATTGGTGTGTCACGGCCAGACGTGTCAATTTATTCCTGTTCAATAGTACCATTTTTCAATCTAATTTTTCTCGAAAAAGGAGCCTTAAATGAAAAAATATTATTCTACATTTTTGTTTTCTATGTCTATGTAGAATCAGCTCCCAGCCCCCTCCTGGTTGTACCACCAGTTACTGACCACCCTGCAGGTGGTTATTATACATATTGATAGGTACAGTGACTTTTATTAATATTCGGCTACTTTTCAAAACGGAATACAGTAAATTCTCCCTAATTGACGCTCAGATTGTACGAAAAAAAATGGACAATTTCGGAAGAGGAGATGCGATTATTCGAGCCTTGTGGCCCGCGTTTATAACAGTTAATAATCGGAAATTATATAATAATCGTATCCCCTCTTTTCAAATTGTCCATTTTTGTGCACAATCTGAGCGCCAATTAAGAAGAATTTACTGTAACTGTTTTAAAACGGGACTACTTTGTTACAATTTTGCTATTACTTGCAATGACGAAACAAAAATATTTAACTCTCGTTTTTTAACTTTTTTATCCGTGGTTAGGACGAAAATTCAAAAAATGCCTTTCGTAAATCTCGGTAACTTATATGTGTGCTGAAAATGTCATCGAAATCTATCAGATCTCTGATAGTTATCGGTCGAATGTGTCAAAAATCGGGACAAAACTGCGATTATCGCGATCTTTAATTATTTACTGCACGTGCTAAGGTCGACCGATTTCGACGAAATTTTCAGCAAGCAAATATGTTGCCGAGTTCTACGAAATGCATGTTTTACATTTTCGTTATAGTCTCAGCTAAAAAAGTTTAAAAAAATGGAAGTTCTTTTCTTTTCTTTTATCATTCCAAACAACAGCAAAATTAAAAAAAGCATTCCACTAATTGTCTAGAAGACTAGTACCTTTGTCATTTGAGATTAAAAATTCAAGTCGTTTAGCCCAGTTTTGAAACAGTTATATTCTGTTCTGAAAGGCGTCCGAATAATAATAAGAATCACCGTATATCAGAAAAATCTTCCGAATGCAAAAGGTTCAAAATTGACGAGAGAGACTTTTTCATTCGTTGCCGCGTTTAAGAAGCTGAAAATACAATATCGTCCAGCTTCTATTTTATGGTACACTATAGATCGATTACAATAGACCAATATTGTGATTTTCGTGTAACCTACCGCTTCGACGATTTCAAAATAACGTTTTTGCGCCTCGATCAGATCGACATCGACCAGAGCGGATTCCTTCCTCTTCGACCTAACCCTCTTCAGTTTCTTGTCCTCCTTCGGTTTCTTCTTCGTATCCTCGATCTTCTTCTTTGCCTTCGGTTCCTCCTTCGCTTTGATCTTTGCTTTCGGCTTTCCCACATGTTCGACCGGCCCCTCGTCGATGGTACTACGATACAACCGTATTTCCCTCAGCCGGTTATCCAACACCCTCTCGAATCTGTTGGCCCCCTCCATGTACTAGGGAAGAACGTAAACGCGGTCTTGTACATTCCGAGAACTCACCGGGAATCGATTTCCCTGTAAATGCTCTGGATGCCTCGCTCTTTGAAGTCTCCCGATTAAATTTTTCGACGGTGAAACTAATCTCGCGATACCAGAGAGGCACCGCAAGGAGGCATTACCTTCTTGATACCGGTCGATCATTCAGTCGTTAAGACTGCCACTTGAAGACCGGGAAAATACAACCCCTAGCAAAAAGTTTCCGATCATATACGCTAATGTACAATTTGTAAACAATATTCGCATTTTGGAGTTATAAAATGCGTTTCTTATATGCAGATGAGACGATTGGGGAACGTAGATGGGATCTAAATAAAGTAAATGAATACATCATAACATAATCTTTCATTTATTATTAAAAAGAAACCGAAGAGAAAACAAAGTGTTACGTAGGATAAAAATTTTCTATCAATACAAATGTTGCAGAAAAGTTTCCGATCATTGAGTTATATTACCACGTGCTCGTATGACACTTTTAATGACTCGGGGCATTGACCTTGCTAAGTTTTCACAATACCTAGGCGAAATTTCTTTCCACGCCAATTTTATCGCATGTCGAAGTTCCTCCTTAGTTTTTGATTTTTTCTCGCGAATCAATTTTTTTAATTTTGCCTACATGTTCTCGATTGGGTTCAAATCGGGACTGTTCGCAGGCAACTTCAATATTTTAATATGATTTTGCTCTAAACAGATTTTTACTAATTTGCTGCGATGACAGCTAGCGTTGTCGTCTTGGAAAATGAAATCTGGAGAATCTCCGAACTACTCTTCTATGCTTGAAATTAAGAATTCGTTTAAAATATTAATATATGTTTCTGCGTTCACGTTCTGGTATACAATGCATAGTTTTCCTACTCCCATTTCTGTCATACAACTCCATACTATATAAGATTGCGGACATTTTTGTTTATAATTCATGCAATCTTCATTAAATTTTTCGCGAGATCTCCGCCAAACAAATTTTCTTTCGTCATCCCCTGTTTCAAGACAAACATGAGTCTCGACACTAAATATTACTTTGCATCAGTCCTCTACAGTCCAACTTGCGTGTTCCTCACACCACTTTAAGCCTTTTTTCTTGTGTTCCTTTGTGAGTAAAGGTTTTATTTTTGCCTTCCGAAATGAGAGAAACCCCTTTCATTTAATCGATTTCCGACAGTACGGTCACAGACGCTCGAAGACCACTGTTCACTTATTTGTTGTGATGTTGCTCGCCTCATATTTTTAACAATTGCACGCAATTTTTTATCGTCTTTTCTACTCACTGCACGAGACGACCACTTTTCTTACGGTCAGATACATTGCCTCTTTCATTATACTCCTTTTTTATATCACTTATCGTATTCTGACTATATCCTATAATTTCTACGACTTTTTTTTGACTATTACTTTGCTTGAGAAGTTCGATTACTCTTAACTTTAAATCGTTTGAATGTAACTTACACGATGCCCTATTGCACACGTCCGTCTTACTTATCCCCTAACTGAAATGATTTGTATTTCAGATGCCTCAGCGGTAAAAGCGTATGTTTACATTTTCATAGGCTCGAGTTGTGCTTACGCCTGTTTCGTCCACTTGAAACATTCATGGAGCTAGTTATAATATTTGAACGATGATCGGAAACTTTTTTTCGAACATTTATACTGGTCAGAAACTTTTTTCTTCATAACATTTTGCTTTCTCTGTGGTTTCTTTTTGATAACAAATGAAAAATTGCGGTATTATGTATTTATTTACTTCGTTTAGATCCTACCTACGTTTTCTATTCGTCTTACCTGCATAAAAGAACATTTTATAATTCTAAAATGCAATTCTTCGTAAATTTTATACAATCGTATATGATCGGAAATTTTTTGTCAGAGGTTGTAGTTATTCGAATTCAAACCAACCCAAACCCTAGTTGTGCTCAAAATAATTTATCGCAGTTATACCATACAATAATAAGTAATACCTTATAATGTTTTATTAATGTACTTTTATCATAATAAAATTATGTTAATCTTATAAAATTTTAGTGTTATTAAGATTACAACGTTATTTTCGCATCGATGTATGAAATATATGGATCCGTATTTCGTCGTTGAGATTAACTCGACAAATTGATCCGGGCATATATTTTGCAACACGGACAGTAAGTGTCGCACCTTTTGCAGTGTCGAGAGGCAGATAATGGGTCAACTTTTATTCCGAGGAATGCTTTTATACCACCGTATATAATTTGTATTGAGATATCATATTTTTAAGAAAATATGTTTACATAGATATGTTCACGTATTAATGCCCTGAATGAGATGGATAATGTACTTCCAATATTTGATAATTAGTTTAAAAAGCCTTCTATTTAACCTCTCGAAAATTTACATTGCAGATAGTACGATTTTATTGCAACATTTTCAATCTACTCAGATTTCCATAATACAAAAGGAAGAATAAGAACTTTTTTTTTGAAACAGAAATGAATTTTGAATCAATTGGTAAAAAATTTATCAGATGTTGATGACAAATGGTGTACAACTGTCTCAATTCGAATTTCTATTGTAACTATGTTTAGCAACATGATTTTTATAAAGAAATGTAAATTTGCAAAAAGTACTCACACTAAGTAAGTGACCTTTGTCTTCTCTGCTGAACGAGGTGAGACCTTCGAGACATTCCAATATGTAAACCGTGCCTTTCGAGCTGCCAACGGCAATCAATTCGCCCTCATCGTTAGGGCTGATCGCGGTCAAGCTATCGCTGCAGACGTGAATCGAAGCCAATGGGTTTTGCATACCCGTCAGAATATCGTACGCTTCCAGCAGGCCATCTTTATTCGTGGTGAAAAATATCGAACCCCTAGATCTGCTCCAACAGCCGCCAGTCAAGCTCACTTTCTGCTCGCTGCTCAAAATATTGTATCGATCACTCTCTTGTAACATATGCATTGTGAAAATAATTTTGATTTTATGCGGGAAGAATCGTTCAATCGTTTCTCATAATCCAGGAAAAACTTTTAACGCTTCGACTTCTAACAACCACAACAATTTTATAAAATTAAAGTTTCTTATTCAAGGATTATTCCATCTTTTCCCTCCATCTATGGAATTTTGTTCAAAGTGAAATATGATGTAGCTCGTACGATATTAGGGGGATTTGAGCCGTCATTTGGCTAGTTTCGAATAAAAAAAATATACAGGCGTCTGAAACTTATGATTTTTGCCCATTTTTACGAAAATGGGTGGTACTTAGGAATTTCTCTTTCGGAAACTATTGGTCGCATCGACATACACTTTTTTTCGTTGTCTTTGGAAGAATCCATCTTTCTAAATAAATTTCGATCACCTTGAAAAATTGTTTTGAAAACATCGTAAATTACAAACAAACCCTTATTTTGTAAATGCGAGTTCGAAGTCTCGTGTTTCTAAAAGATCTAAAAAAATACTATAGAAATTCTTGGATTTTTCTCTACAAAAATATGTGTTAATATGTGTTAAAAAGACAGTTCAGGTAAATGGACCGCGCGATCCGTTATGACGGTCGGCGAACCGAACCACTATCAACCTATAACGGAGTATAAAAACATAATTCATGAAGCTCACAATCACTATGATAGTATCATTTATATCGGCAGAAGCCAATGACACCTTTTTTAAAAATAATCCTGCAGGGATTACACGGGGGGCATACGGCTTTGCATGAGGAATCACCGGTACATGAATACTATGCCTGCTGTCCGCTAAAGCAAATCTAACTCATCACAATAACGATTTTGGAGTTGCTAACGGGGCGCATCGCCATATTCGACGCTTCACTGTGACTTTATATGTGACATATATTTTTGTAGAAAGAAGTCCAAGGAAAAAATACTATAGTATTTAAAGAAAATTTTTAAAAACACGTCCCCGAAGCTGTATTTTAAAAATAAGAATCTGTTTATAATTTTTGAAATCGTTAGAACAATTTTTTAATCAGATCGAAATTTATTTAAAAAGACGGATCCTTTCCGAGTATGTACAATGAAAAAAAGTGCATGTCGATACGACTAATAGTTTCCGAGATAAAAATTCCTAAGTATATCACCCATTTTCACAAAAATGGACAAAAATTGTTAATTTCAGAGGCCTGTATTTTTTAAACAAATTCGAAATTAGCAAGATGATGATCCCCTCTAATATCTCATGGATTACATCATATTTCAATTTGAACAAAATTCCATACATGGGAAGATAAAAGTGATCAATTTGGTGTGGAATGACTCTGAAGCAAATAAAAATTGAAAAGTTGTGTTCTATGACGTCAATTGCTTCGCCAAATATTTTTACGTTTTGCAGATCAAATTTGTGCGACATCATCGAAAATGAACTATGACATTTTCCAAGATCATTTTTACGGCAGCGAATTCTGATATACAGGATGTTCCATAATTACTTTATCAGCCGAAAATGGGAGATACCTGAGGTCATTTGCAGTAACTATTTCCTTAGCGAAAATGCAATCCGTGGCTTTGATTACGAGTTATTAACGAAAAACACTGGCCAATGGGGTGCAAGCACAGCTGGCGCAAGGAGGCTGAGCCAACGAGCGGTCGAAGCCCAATTCCGCTGATTGGCTCGGCCGCCTAGCACTAGGCGAGCTCGCCTCTCATTGGTCAGTGTTTTCCGTTAATAACTTTTAAACAAAGCCGCGGATTGCATTTTCACTAAAGAAAAAATTACTTGAAATGAGCTCAGGAATTACCCCTTTCCGGGTATTAACATAATTATGGAACACCCTGTATTTTAAACATCGTTCAAACTGTAAATGTCATATAAAAGCCAATAAGTTGAATAGCATTCGTATAAAATGTAATAAAAGTAGATCGAAGGAAATGTCTCATTTTAAGAGTTAAACTAGCTTCGAGCGCAAAGGGGTAAAATGAAAATATTTTTATCCAATTAACACTCAGCGAACTTTAGTTTCATTCTTATATCTCGTTATGCATATTTTTTGAATTTTATAAATAAATCTAGAAATTGTTAGACCAACTAAAATACTAATTCTTATATTAGTAATTCGATTGGGTTAAAAACAACATGAAACTGTGTCACATTTTATAAAATTATGTCGCATTGATCTCTTAGTATTCTTAAGCAAAATACTGCAGATCTTTATGCATTTACGATACGCGCTAAATATTCAAATAAAGCAGTGCATGTATATTGTTAAAAATATACGGAACAACTATCGTATTTGCAGTACAAACAATCGAAAGAAATTTTTCTGATTTTTATGAAATAATTCATGGAACTAGATTTTTGATCCAATTCGGAATAAACAATCTATATAAGACAGAAAATAAATGTACTCGGCGAAGTGCATAATTAGTTTGATACGTAAAATAGGTAGGTTCGAGGTGTGAAAAAAATATTAGTGAGAAGTCAATGAGAAAATGGTACCGGGTATTGAACAGGTAGCTTTCCCTCGTGTCCTCCGACCATATTTTAGCCGACCAATCGCCTATCGATAGGAAATTCTTCGGCACGAACGGATTTCTGTCTAAAGCGTGCACAGCCCCGGTATAGCATTCGAACTTCATCGTAAACTGTTCATCGGGTGAAATATTTTTCCTGTTGATGTTGAAGACGAGGCCGTTCACCAAACCGACTAAAAATTTATTGCTCATCGTATGCTCGTAGTGAAGCGCCGTGATGCCGACTGCCTTGAATCTGTTGGCTCGCCTTGGATTGTCCAAATCCATAACCATAACGCTGATGGGTGTATTCATGAACCTAATGTCCCACCACATGACTGTGCCGCCGGAGCAAGACGAGAAGAACTCGGTGTTGGCCTTGGAAGACGTCCATAGGCATTTTGTCGCTGGATTTCTTTGTATTAACAACAAAAGAATAGTTTTAAATTAAGGAGGAGATTATTATGCAAGAGAGAGACCTAGATGATGTCGAGCTGTGGAACCTTTTGCATAGTTATTTTGATACGATGCAGTATTGTAAACAAATTTTTGTTGCGCACCGAGTTTGATGGCGTTTTCTTTGAAGAGCGTCGATTGAAAAATGTTCTTTGTCTACAACTTTTAACTCTACTATATTCAGTTTACGTATAATAAATTTCTAAAAATTACTCTAAAATTTTCCAGAGAGGGATTCGAAGTTATAAGAAAACCTAAAAAGTTTCATAAAATATTACAAAAACAGCAGAGTAACGTTAAGCTGGTGCACGAGAAAATGACAGAATTGAAGTGTCATGATTGCAATAAGTAACTATTGAAATTATACAAATAAAATCGCGATAAACTTTACTAAAAAGCTTTCCTCTAATAAAATCATTTTGCTAGATTAATTTTTATTTCTATAACAAACGTATCATTTGCTACTTTACACTGCGCGGTGTAATATATGTAATAACAACGTTCCTATTGTGATAGATTGTTATTTTCACGCTTCGTGCGACGCGACATTATCTGCCGCTCGCCGCTGGTCAAACAAACGCATAAATTTCGTTTAATGAAGTCTGAAATTCAAACTCGTTACCCGATAAAATATGTGGTTCGGGCGAGGAATTTCGAATGCGCTGCACGGTGTTATAAAGTTTCTGCCGAGTTTGTCGTAGCCAGTATCAGTCGCATTGCTGCGAAGATAACAAGCACGAATTATGCCTGACCAGCGAAACCGTTGTGCCGCGATTTCATTTTCTCGAAACATTAACCGAAAACGGTCTTTCCGAAAGATTAAATATCTTCAACATCATTTTATTTGAAACCAACAACTCGGGTGGATATATTTTTATAAATACCTTTTTCAAATATGACTAGTCAATTTAATTTTCTATCCGAAACAAAAATTCTTGTCACTGTTTAATCGTAGAGTAGTCGTTGCTATTTTTTAAACCAGTGATACAATTTATGCGAGTGATACACCGATATATTTTAAACCAATGGTACTATTGTTTAATAAGCAAAGTGATCGTTACTAGTTTTTAAACTAGTGATACAGTATTTTATTAAATATATTCACAGGGTGTTCCACGTAACTGTTGCTGCGATTTTTCGAGAACTTCCGATAGTCCGAGAAAAAAATGTTCCGAACGAAAATTAAATAGTTTTTGGACAGCTGCAGATTGCAGTATTAGATTATACCAAAAAAACCAAAGCCACCTTCTTTTTCTTAAAAAATTGCATGGTATACGTTTCATTCTATACAGGTTTACAACTTGTTGTACCATGACCTTCGGATGATTTTGACGTCGCAAAAATGAATTCAATGAAGCAATATTTTCGTTGAAAATTGTTTTAGTTTACAGTACATCAAGATCATTTTTTTGAGTAAAACGTTCTTTCTTACATTTTTTATTTTGCAATCTGTGGCTGATCGAAAACTGATCAACTTTTGTTTGAAACATCTTTTTGTCAGACCGCGGAAGTGCTCGAAAAATTGTGGCGTCTACTTACTATTTTTTAAACTACACTGTTTAAAATAGTAACACGTTTTGTAAACCAGCTAAAAGCGATACAAGATTTTGAAGAAATTGATATAGTAATTTGCTCGCGATAAATTGGTAGCAATTTAAATATTGGCAGTCCAATAATTTAAGCGGAGGTCAAATGTGTCAGCGGTGAAAAAGACGTGATCAGAATACGTGACTTTTACATTCCCTGCGAAGCATCTATTCTGAAAAGGTAAGATTTATGTGAGTTGGAAAGGATACCTATGACTGTAGTAAATGTCCGACGTATGCATCGGTTTCCCGCCGATTCGGATGTCCCAGCAGCACACTTGTCCGGACATATGACCACTGATCAACATCGATATATCTCGGGGATTGAATTGAAGCGAGAGCATCGCCGAAGACGACTCCAATTCGATCATCGGTTTGTTAGCGTTACCTGCACCGGGGAGGGAAGTTGAAATTTTCAGGGAAACGTAACATATGATCTTCGATACTTCAATGTGTTCGCATTTTCGAAAGTAGCTATTAGACTGCAGATCTTTATCCATTTATGCAATATGAAGACTTCTAAAATGCAAGAAGCTGTATATATATTATCAAGGTCTAGTAGCATTTTTATGGATTCTTTGTGGAAGCATTTCTTTAATTCTGATTTTGGTAAAATAGTGTACATGAAAATAAGAATTAGCATAAAGATTCGCAGTCTAATAATAATACGCAAACGTAAACACAAGAACGAATTCATGCATCTGTATATAATAAATTCTTTCCAATTGTTGATTCAATTTGGAATTCTGATTGTCAGCAACTGTAAGGTCGAAGCACAAGGCTCCAATAATCGTAATTCCTCTTCCCGAATTGTCCATTTTTGTTTATAAACTGAGGGACAATTGGAGAGAATTTACTGTATTGTGTGCAAAACGAAACACAAGAAAGTATTTTACGTTATCAATATAACATTTTCAATTTATTTTTGGTATAACGAGTTTTCTCCCTTTCAACTCAATGTTTCTATCCTCAATATCCTATGAAAAATATTTTTAGGTAAATAATTTAAATATTTTAAATCTTTCTACGTAAATAATTTTATAAAAAATTATAATCTACATATATTACATTATTAAATTATAATTTAAACATATTGAATTATTAAATTATAATTAAAATGTATGAAATTATTAAATTATATAATTCGTATAAAGATCCACAGTCTTGTAATTATCTATCTTATCCTGAAGGAAGCCTATTTGATAAGGTTCATAATGACCTTTCTGCACCAAAGAGCAGCTTAAGAATTGTCCTTTGGATTGCAATCTTCAAAGAAATTATTATTATGCTGTTCAATATAACTCGATGATTAACGGAGAAAATCGCTGTCTTCGTTAAAAAATTCATCGAAAGCCCAAAAAATTAATTAAGGAACTACAATTAAATAGTTTTACTCCGGCAGATATTCTAACAAAAATCGCGCAAATGGAACAGTTTTGTTTAAAACAAGTCTGACTAACCGTTTCCAAGGTCGGTTCCGGTATGAAATTCTTGCGGAAGAATTTCCGCAAGTAATTCTAACCGCGGTCTAAATTATAATCGCGCCTTCTCGCTGCGTGTGGTACAATTTGTGTACCAATTTGTCCGATTCAAGGAATTATCGTCAGCGGCACGCGTAACTAACTAATGAATTTCGCGTGGAATTCCGCGGAGCGTGAAGATTTCGAAATTCGAGCCGGATAAAAAAAATCACGAATTCAATAGCACGCATTTGACCCGAATTTTTTTCGGTTAACCTGACACGCGTCCGCGGCATCGGATCGATTAACCGACAGCGCGAGCGGTGCCGAGCGGAATCAGTGCCGATGATTAACACCTCCTGTCTGATCGGAACACTTTTCGACAAATTGTAAATTTCAGTAATTAAAACGTCAACGGTGACACCATCAAGCCGAGCTTGGGCGATGGAGACGTTCGAACGAGTGACATTAATTTTTATATCGGTTTTCAAGTCGTCAATTGTTACGACACCTATATTTTCGACTTAAATTTTTCCGATTGTTACATTCTGTGACATCAATTTTTTGCCATTTCAATTTTTGCGTAACACCAGTTCCTTAACGTTGATGGACCAACGCAGCCGGGCCACTTCTCGCCACTTTTCCAGTCGATTTCTTTCAAAAAGCAAGATTATAAGACACGGAAAATTATTGGTTCGATATTGTAGTTATAAGAAAATACATCTTTTCTTTTCATTTTTAGTAAAATTTGATTTAAATTCTCTCCTTTTGCCCTACTTTGAAGGATTTCTATTTTCTCTTCTTCAGTTAAAGATTTTCCACGTGGCATACTTGTAGTTTTAATGTTTTTTACGAACGTTTACTATGTATTGATGTTTTGTAGTAACGGAACCACTGCAGCAGAGAATTTACAACACGAAACACACAAACGCATGTATAATCTTCACGCGACAAGAAGGCACCTTTGTGCCCCCTCCCCTTCTTACTAGCAGCCCCACTGCTGCAGTTAACGGCCAATAGCGACCGATAGTTGCGGCAGTGGGGCAGCATACGAGAAGGGGAATATATAAACACAAAAGTGCCTTTTTATCGCGTGAGGACTATAGATACAACGACTGTCTGTGGTTGATTGACATTAGTGTCTTATAATTTTGTCCTACCAGAAAATCAAAACATTACATTTCTTGGAAGTGCTTCGACGCTTTGTGTTCGTTTACACTATGGTAGAGTTCGAGAAATACTACTCTTCTATGCCTTCATCGTGCTTGCTATGCATATAAGCTTATACATGTTTTTAATGAATAAATCGAGTATCTTTTAACTTTGTCCACCAGTGTGTTTCTTCATCTTTAAGAATTTCCTATACCAGGAAGAAAAATGATATTTAATAGATGAATAGAATTTGAGAACTAAATTTAGAAAACGTAAATAACATCTATACTTCGTGAATTATGTTTGAAATCTTCATAACCAGTCTGACACGATATTGTAGGTCAAGGAGATAGTCGCTGTTTTGATAGTTCCAATTCTTATAATGCTATTGCGGAGGGAAATGTAATGGATTCTATTTAAAAACTAATTTTTTATCATTCTATTTCCAAGTAATTGCAGCATGACACTCGTCATTGTATGTGTACTTCTACTATAGCCAAGATTTGATTTAATTTAAATTTGGCTTCGAGATCCGCGTGATTCTATCTCAGAAGTGTATTTTATAAAATTCTGTGTTTATTGTAATTTTAATCCTTTGACTATGATTTCTTTCGCAGCTGCATTGATTAACACGTTTTTTATAATTTCTCTAAGGGAACGAGACAATTTTTGTTCCTCGTACGTTTTCATTCATTTCCGTTCCTAGACATTGATGATAATTTGATTTCGACAACAGCGAAAGGATCAAATTTTGTTTCGATTTAAAAGGTACGAATAACATTCATGTTTTGTAGATTATCTATATATAGTGTAATCTATAACACGAGTTTGACTCGTTGACATACAGCAAAGGGTTAATATATATAATTTCCCCTCATGAAAAGTCTATGAACCTTATGCGTTTCTAACAAGAAATGAACAGGGACAATTTCAAACAGTAGCAAAACTGAAATAATTGAAGGTTACAAATATACCATTTTCAATCAGGTAAACTTATTAACCCTCTAACCGCGGGCGAGTTAGAGGGTTAATTTTAATTACATAACATTTTAATTACATTAAAATGCATATTGAAAGAGAAACAACAAAAAAATATAAAAATATGTTTTAATTAAAAATTTGAAATTATTAAAATTTAATTTCTTTCGCTAAATTTTACAAAGCACATACTTAGAACGCGAATTCCACGTTGCCTGCGATTGGAGGTAAAAAAGAAGAAAACCCTAAGTGATTCCTGTGTTTCTGGCAACAGATATAGAAGCTGTTTATTTTGCATAAAAATTCGCGCTCTAAATACGATCTATCATGATCTGCTAGTCGATTTTCGTGGCTCGAAACGCTCAAAGCTGTTAACTCCGTAAGTGAACCGCGAAATTCAATATAACCTTGGCATTGAATAATTCGCTAAGTAACGTAGTTCTTTTTATTTCATGAAAAGCGAAGAAATGGGAAAAATCGAACGACGTTAAAGAAAATATTTGATTTGGACACGATGAAACATTTACTAAATGTTATCGAGCAACAAGCCCGCGTTACGCGTATCCGTGAGATTGTCACTTGAGGTGTTAAATGCGCGGTTCCCTCGATTAAAAGCTTATTTCTAACAATTCCGTAAGGAGACAGTCGAGTACCGATGTCCCACACATAGGAGCACGGATTCACGTCCGCTGGATAGTCTTCGAATTCCGTGAACGCGTACGCGGCGGCCAATCGATTCGAGCCGTCCGGTGACCACGAGAGGCTCCTGATTGGTCTCACGAAGTTCTGCGGGTCTTCATACGAGTTCCAAATCCTGTGTGTGGACAGAAAGAAACAGGCAGGAGAGAGCCGGATCCAATAAAAGCGAATCGAATATCCGAGATTCTTTGATGTGCTCAAGTGCTCGGAGCGCGGGTACTCGACACTCGCCGATATATGGTTTAGGGGAACCTTCTGCGAATCAAAATAAGATGAGCGTCGAGGGTGACGAAATTGCAGTTTCTGCCTTGGGTTCGAGCTGTGCAGAAATGACTGATCTGTTCTCAGCTTGATCTTTATGATCGAGAAGCGAATCGTTTCAGAATTTTCGGTAGTATTGAAGACGCAAGCTATGGCAAAGGCAAGCTTATATTGCTATGGATTTAAAACGGGTTTCATACTTTAGGAGATACGGTAAATTCTCTCTAAAAGTCCGTGTTTGAGGCTTGCTTACCTTGTCCCTGTGCTATTCCTACGCTTATATGCGTCAAGCGTGTGATGCGACACACGACGCGGCTCCTTTGACTAGAATTCCCGGAATGACAACTCATAATACAATAACATAACTTTTTAAATTTTAACATTACAAAATTGAAGTTTCTTTTAGCATGTTACTGATAGTTTCGTGATTAAAATGAGATCAAACATGATATAGTTTGAAAGTCGGTTTCGCATTGTCTGTTAGGCCTGCTACGTCATCAAAAGTGTAAGTACACACGATTAACAATGCGTCTATGGTCAACATTGTCTATATTTATAACAAAGCTTTAAAGTGAGACATCTCAAGAACAGAAGTTATTACGTTATGTGATATTACAAATTATATCCAGTTTTATCTACATCCGTTGTCTATCCTTGTGAGATAAAAAATTAATTGGTTTAAAACTTATGAGTTATGCACCGAATTCCTATATTCGCGATACACTGTTCAACCTCTGGTAGTTCGATTAGTCAGGTACCTTCGCCAAAATCAGTATTTATGTTCCGTGTTGGAATCGTAGAAATAAGCTATGCGAATTCCTTTTCTTTCCATGTTGAATGAAAATGATTTTCAATTACACGTATGTGACATATATTTTTCAAATTGTGCATGTAAGTTTGAATGTTAAAAGAAAATAGCTATTTCAATTGCAAACACCTATATAAAACTTATTAATATTAACGAAGTTTTATCAAGAACAAGCATACCTTCCAGAATAGAAAGCTTCTGCAAAAACGAGTCTACCTTAATAGGATTTGAGAGAGATTTTGTATTTTTTTAAAGAATTGACTGGCAGCTAGTTTTGACTTTTGTGGTCCATAGAATGTTACAAAAATTTTTAGAGTGTCAGTAATAATATTAATTATTTAATTAATTAATATTATTTATTTTAGTATTAATGAAGTTACAAAAAGATAAGCTTATCTTGCAGAGCAAGTTGCAGTAAAGTCGAACCTACATTAATCAAGATTTAAAACAGACTTTACCTTTTAAGAAATATTTTATTATTACTTAGTATTAATCCTTATACCTCATAGAATGTCCGTAATGAGCGAATTTAAACAAAGGTATTGACGAAATTATAGCAAAAACAGGCACACCTTCCAGGATAGAAAGATACACGAATACAGACGAGTCTACCTTATTCAGGATTTAAAATACACTTGTTTTACAAAGAAATCGTTCGTTACCTAATTTTAAACTTTATGGTCCACAAAATCTTCTTAGCAAGTGGTTTCCAAAAATGATTAGTATCAATGAAGTTGTAGAAAGAACAAGCTTTCCTTACAGAATAATATCAAGTTGCAGTAAAGAGAAACTCACATTGTTCAAGATTGAAAACAGACTTTATCTTTTCCGAAAAATTTGTAATCCCTATAATCCACAGAATATCTTTAGCAAATGGTTTATAAAAATTATTGTTGTTAACGAAATTATGACAGTTGCAAAGCGAAGAAAATCCAGCATAAAGTGTTATAACACAGTGAGTACAAGTTTCCAGAAACCTATTTTCAAAATCACTGGAAATACCGACGACACTCGAACCGTCTAATTTTGATTCGCAGATGGGTAATTTATATTAATAAATATGCATGGGCACCGTAACGTGGTCGACTGTAAAAATGAATGAGCGCGTACGTGGAGTGAAGTTCTACTAACGAAAAAGTGAAGGATGAGAAACGCACCTCATGTCGTACTGCTTTACGAGATGCGTCGGGATCATGTCGTCGAAAAAATTTTGGTGTATATTCACCGCGTTGTTCTGACACACGTGGTACTCCATCAACTACATATCACGTGAAGATATAGTGCGCGAAAATCTGTTGAAGTATTTATCGCGGGCGCTTTTATAGCATTTCACCTATTCATTGTGGCAGAAAAGCTCACCGGCATCAGGTTCCTCATACTAGCTGCATAAGATGGGTCCTTCTCCACTCGTCGAATAAACCTGTGCGTGGCTTCGCCGTCACTTGGATTGATCTCTTTTGGCCAGCCTCCTTCCAAGTGCAGGATTCCCATATCTTTCGAAACTTTTGTCTCTGTTTGCGCCTGAAAAAAAGAATGATCCAGTTGCAGTGATTGATGTTCTTGCCTTGATGGGGGAGACTCTTGCGAAGCGTTCCAACGAGAGGTGATATTTGGCAATTTTTTAATAACATAAGACCTTCATGAAATGTATCGCCATTTTGCACGTGTATTCTTTAACATTTCAACATACAAATTGTTTTTTCTTTTTGCTACATTTTATCGACTTTTAATGAAATAGTATATGTTATTCCTTATGGAGCTCCTCGTTGACTACGTGCAGTTTAGCATTCTTTTCCTTTGTTTAGGACGAAAAATCAAACGACATTTTCTTCGTAATAGTATTACGCGTCGTATTAATTAATATCCTTCAAAATAATAATTATTTGAACTATGTTTATTGCATAATTAAGTTAGAAATTTATGGCAAAAATCATTTCTTTCCCTTCAAAGCCACGTATCTCCGACAATTTTGCATTTTTTAAGGAGGAGTTTAGTTCACACACATATGACACGTGATACTACGAAGAAGTCGTTCGATTTTTCGTTCTAAATCAAAGGGAAAGAATGCTAGACTGCACGCCATGCTGTCGGCGGGAAGGTCCATAAGGTACAACGTTCACAACTGCTGCAGCTGGTACGAGGGGGAATGGTGCCTTCTTTCTGCGTGAGGACTCTACTATTTCATTAAAAATCGATAAAATATAACGAAAAAGAACAGTTTGCATTTTGAAATGTTAAAGAATGTATGTACCAAGTGGCGATAAATTTCATCAAGGTCTTATATTAAAAGAGAAATTGCCAAATATCACCTCTCGTTTGAACGCTTCACAGGACCCCCCCCCCCACCCTAGTAATTTTGGTGAACTGAAAATAATATATTTATATTTCTGAAAGTTTTAAAGTCTTACCTTTGTTCTGTTTTCTGGCATAATGAACTTTACGTTTGTTGAATAAGAGACATTAAATTCTTTTAGACTTTTATTTTGTTTATTTTTGATTAAAATATTTAATATGTCTTATTTGATAAATGTAAAGTTAACTAAGTTCGAAAACAAACCGAAGGCACGGCAATAATTGGTCACCCTACAAAAACTGGTTCCACTATTCAATTGTTTTAAATTTTATCTATCGAACTTTGTCGCGAGTGGATTGCATATCTTTAGGCAAAATAAATACTGTACGATTCAATTGCAAGAAGTACAGAACAAGTAAAAGTAGATTCTTTTTACTCGCGATTGTAATTACTCGGAAATAGTGTAACAATATTCTGAAATCCTTTTCGTGTCTTCACAATTTTGTATTTCATTTATTAATTTTTGTGATAAATACGTCAAATCTGCAGTCTAGTCATAAATGCAAATCCACAATCATTTAAAAAATATTAATTTTAAATGTTATTAAGAATATTATTAATTTTAAATATTATTAATAAATATAAGAATATAATTCATTTTAAATATTATTAAGAATATTATTAATATTATTATTAAGAATATAATTAATATTATTATTAAGAATATAATTAATATTATTATCAAGAATATATATTATTAATATTGTTATTAAGAATATTATTAATATTATTATAATTGTGAACTCATCGCGAAAATACTCGCTATACTATATAGAATATTATAGGGAGTATCTTTTCAATAAAAATAATTCTCCATACATAAATACAGTAAATAACGATGTATAAAATATCAAAACAACATATGATTGTGTAATAAAACACGACATGCAAATGTCGAGAACCTTACGTTCATGTATTATAGAAACCAGTTGCGTGCTATATGCAGCATTATTTGAATACCGACTCCGTAAAGAGTATTTTCCGTACAGAAAAGTAATAAATAAATAGATACAAATTTTGAACGAAAGATAAAGGTATGCAAACTTGGCAACTCTTAGGCTGCACTTACCAGAATCGCTACTGTATAACGTGCAGTATAATATAAAAACATTGCACTATAACTTCAAAGAGAGAGGTGGTTCTCATACATTCTAATGCTACAGTGGAGTCTCCGTTATTCAAACTAATCGAGGGAATGTAGACATTCGAATAATAGATCTAAAATTAAAACTATTGTACTAAATCTTTAGCGATTTCTACTGGAAATTGTACTGCATGCGCATCATCTCAAATTCCAGTATTAAATGTACTTTGTTGATAAATAATTCTGATATTCGAAGTTCAGATAATCGGGGCCCCAGTTTATTTCGTTTCGAAATTATTTGTTCACGCATATTTTCATAAGCTTTTCTCAATATTCATCTAAATGTTTACGAACATAACGAACGATATTTTCCATTCCTCCTTTACAGTAATCCTACCGCGTCAATCAAGATGACCGGCTTTACATTTTTCATGTAAACATTGTTGACGTTATAAGGATTATTTCATAGGAAACGATTGAATAAACTCAATTCGGACAAACACTCTAGAAAAAATGGCGCGAGGTCTTAATAAATTCAGTCGTGTCATTCTACTAAAGCAATACACGTCATCGTTTTTAGAGTTCGGTAGGTTTAGTGTTAATTCTTTCCCATGTTTGAATACGTTACAGTAATAACAATCGCATTAAACTGAATATTGAGATTTTTAATTCATTCATAGCAGACTGACTCGGGAATTTAATATTAACCAGATAATTTTCAATTCGTCTAATTGCTCGACACGGATCTGGACAAAGATGATACGTAAGATCGGCATTTCTGTGAACGTTTAAGGTTACGAAGGAATTTTAAAGTTATGAATCAGAAACTCACATCGTGGGTGGCGAATTGCGTGGATAATTGCATTTGTTGGTCGCATTGCTTGCGCTGAATATAATTCGCAGCGTGCTCGGGATTCGGCCAGATATTTTCGACGCCGAGAGGCGACAAAGTCTCGAAGATGCATTGCTTCCCGAACTTTTGCCTCGGCTTCAAGTACGTATATTTGAGCATCATCGTGGAGACCGGTTGCGCCATATTCACCCCCTGTTCCCCTACGTTTCAATCAGACTTTACATAATTCAAAAAGCTAAAAAATTCGTCGACCAAAAATAAAGTATCAAAAATTCCGCGCCTGGCACACGCCGAATATAAAACGCTTCGCTTCGTCGACTGTCTGAACCAAGCTGACCGGAATGATGGTTGTGTGAAACACAAGAAAGTTGACGCAAGGCGTGTTCACAATCGACGCGTGTTGGAAAGACGCCGCAATCAGTCGATCTTGGGAGAAAAAAACGGGTGAAAAATCGACAATTCTGTTGTATCCTGTTGTTCGCTAGTGCGAATTGCTCGCTAATAGAATTGATTAATCGGTTTCTAGATATGTAATCGTATTTATTTACATAAATTATATATTTATAATATTATATATTTATAAATTTATTACATAATTAATTAATAAAAGTAATACATTTATATTTACACATAATATTATATGTATATATACATAATTAATTAATAAAATTATTTACATAAATTCTGTGACATTTTTAGGCTAGTGGCAAAAATAATACAACTATATTTTTTTAGTAGACTTTTAGCCCATTAGAATGCTTTATTTAACAAACATATATGGTGTGTTCCTTTTATCCTGCACATTCAAATTTCGTTATTTTCGCTGATACGAGAAAATTTATCTGATTTGTATTAATTTGTTTGGTTCGAAGCTAGGAATATTATGATTTGTATGCTTTTTTCTCAATGTCATTTTTTCGGGTTTCGGAAGTCACCACAGCTTTTAATTCAACGACCTATGCCAGTATTACCTTGAGTAAAAAAATCACGCTGGTTTAAAGGCGACCGAAAGAATAAACAAATTTTGCTTTTCCATGAGTAATGACAGTTAATGAATAAAATTGATGCGATTGAAGATTATGGTACCTCGTGTAAACATGAACATTGCAAGTAAAATTATTGTAATCGAAAACTGAGAGGCGACGTTTAAATGAAGAACAATATCTCGATCACCAGTGTTCATCCAAATTCACTTTCAACCGACTACTTAAATTATTTAAATTAGTTATTCATGAAGATCATTTAATCATCATAGTGTCATAGGTCGTTGAATCCGTCCTCGTGCGCACTATGATGCTGCACCATAAAAAGTAGATGTTAATAGTAGTTCTGACCATCAGAACTCAGAAAAAATGATTTTGAGATAAAAATAACACGAATCTTAATACAGTAAATTCTCCCCAATTGACTCTCAGATTGTACAAAAAAATGAACAATTTGAGAAGAAAAGATACGATTATTCGACTGTATATACATACGATTATTGCGGCTCGTTTTTATAGTTAACGATTGTCAGCAATTATAAAAACAAGCCGCAAGGCTCGAATAATCGTATCTCCTCTTCCCAAATTGTCTATTTTTGTGTATAATTTGAGCGTTAATTAGGGAGAATTTATTGTATTCCTAGCATTGAACCTAACAAAGTTCCGACATATTTTTTCGTGTCCGCAAAAATAACGAATATATATGAATGTGCATGTTAAAAGATTATTCTCTTATAATTAGCCTATAGAAATAGATCGTTCTTCCTTCAATGATTTTAGTATATAAGTCGAAATTAATATATCGATATCCACGAATTCTCTTAATTGGAATATTGCTTTAAATTGTACTCGAGACATTTTTGTCTGAAATGCATATAATCCGCATGATAGTCTTCGTATGATAATTATTAACAATGTGATTTTACACAATAATACACAAGTACAATGATGATACTGAATCAAATTTTAACCATTTTTAGTGATGCTTTTGTGTAAAATAATTATGTACACAATTAATGTTCTTTGATACTGATACAAGTGTATCAGTATTTTTTAATAATGCTGTTGTAGAAGCGTTTTATAATTATGTTGAATAAGTATTATTTTCTCGCGTAAACACTTTTATGATCCGCTGGATGCACAATTGTTCTCAGAGGAGAATTTGTATCGTCTAAAGAAGAGTTACAGCAATTTCCATAAATATTGCATTTTCTTATCTTCTCAGCGAGGTCGTTAGGATACAACTCAGAAACATTCGAATGTTAAGCACATTAAAAACCGATTAAAGTTTGAAATTGAAACGAAGCCCTCCTTAAACAGGGAAATCGTCGCCCGCATGCATTAATCGGCCGGCCAGAATATTTACACCGTCGAAAGAAAGTAATGCAACACCGAGCAATTTAAACTTAAATTGAAATTACACGATCGATTGGATCTCGTTACATTTTTCTGCCTTCACTGGGTGAATCGCGATGTTAGTTTTCCATCAAAAACTACTTGTCAACTTCTAACGCAATCAGCCACCGCGGAACCGGATAGCGGGAACTAATTTTATTTAAATTTTATTATCTTACCATTACTGTACGCGATTTAACCAAAACTCTTGAAACTTTTCTCGTCTCGGCGTTAAACCCGTCTCCATATAGCTGTCACACAGAAATACTAAGCCACGAACTTACTATCATTCGAAATAATAAGGGGCGTGTGTGGGCCGGGGAGAGGGGTCAAATCCATACCTTTTTTTAGAAAGGGTGAGAAGAAAGAACAAAAAAGTTGAATAGGACAAATTTATAAATACCCGGGAAGGTCACAAATAAAAAGTATTAATTTACGTGCACCTTGCAACTGACTCAAAACCGTGTATATATATTATTCTTCTGCATATTTAGTTAGTAAGGGAATCATTTACAATCAAAATGATATCTTGTTATAAACTGTCGTTACGCATTGTTTAGAAGATAATCGGCATCTTAAATATTTAGGTAATAATTTGTATTATATCTTCGCAATTCATATTAAAGAGCTTAAGAAAGCGAATAAATAATGTTCAGATGCCGATTAGGATAGTGGAGCCGGTTACTGTGGGGTGACTAATTACTGTGCCTTCGGTATGTTTTCGGTCATAATTAATTTTAAATTTATCAAATAGGTTATATTCAATTTTTTACTTCCCACTTAAAGAAAATAAAAGAAAAAGAAAGTTTAATATGCTTAATCGACAAATATAAAGTTAATTATGTCCGAAAACAAACCAAAAGCACAACAACTGTATAAAGGCACATTACCCCACAGTAACCTGCTCCAGTACCCTATTAGTGATGTCTCTACTATTTAAGTTGCCGATTATTTTCTGAACGAAGCATAATAGTAGTTTTTAACAAGATATCATTCACATTGCAAATAACCTTTACTAACTAATTATGAACAAAAACTATATGCACCCATTTAAAAAAATTAAGTTGACCTACATAACTCGGAAAGATAAACCTTCTTTTTTGTATCTTAAATATCTTTTTGTATCTTATTTTTAAAAATGATTAAAGAAATTAAAGTTAAAAAAATTTGTTTTTAAAAAACGTTATGCAATATTCAGGTATGTTATAGTACACTGAAAAACACATAAATATGTTTTCGTTTTGGATCTTTTTTTTAGTTTTTTTATCGTCAAACTTAAAGACACCTACGACAATAAATGATTTCTTGCGAATTTTTCGCAAAAACGAAGTAGCTGAAATTAAACTTTTTTTACGTCGTGGATTCGACGAGTTCCCCCTTTGTATTTCTAAGGTTAACAGAGTTCAGAAATATTAGGGTGACTGGAATCAATGGTTTCTTGTCCGTTGAATTGCTTTGGTAAGGTTCGATGAGCATGGTAATAATGTTTACACTTAATTTGAATAGAATATAATTGTCTGTTTGCAATTAATAGACTGCAGATATTATGCATTTATGAGGAAAATGAATAAGCGAATCAGATAATTGTGAATGAGAATGAATTATGAATGTGTGTTACATTACTTGTAACTTATCAGAATTCTTTAACGAAAAAGCACGTTGTTACTTAATTTCTGATCCGCAGATATGGCTTGGCAAATTGTTAGCCTGCATGAAGATCCACGGTCTAGTAATTGCTGTATATAGTTTTAAGGGAACTAGTTATTCGAAGCAACTTGTTCAAAGAAATTGGACAAAAATAGTAGAAAACGTAAAGTAATTTTTTTCATGTCTTTGTGAAAAGGTATTGTAGTTAATAATTTAGAATTAGAATAGATATTGACGTCAGAGTTCCATTCGATAAAGAATAGCATTTTACACATTTATATAAAAAAAATTTTGTGTAAAAATATTCATTACTATGAGAGTTACAACGGACAAAATTCTGAAAAATGTGATATCGGCATCAACAAATTTAATAATTTACATTTTCCGTAATTACGCGAATATTTACTTAAAATTTTCTGCAAAATGTTCACGAGAACATAAACTTCCTAAGTGCTCAATTGTGACAAATCTATATATCGAAATCATGTTTCAATTTTACTAAATTCCAAATATAAAAAGTCGGCCAACTTATTCGTTTATTCAAGCACCCCGCCTCATTCGTAAAGAGAAATCCCATTTTCCAAAACGCAATCAATTAAAAATATTTATAAAAGAACAAAGATTGAGTCGTTAGGAAAGTTGTTTCGTTCTTTCACGAGAAGATGGAAGACGATTTTTTAATGTTCAGAGTAAAAAAATAAAGTTTCTCGATATTTTTTTGGTAGCTTTAACATCTTATGCTCGTAGATGTCTTCTTTTTTATTTGCAAAAAACTGAATAAAGTGCTCTTTTAATAGCCTTTTAACAGCCTGTGTAAATAAATAGTTCACTTGTATTAGGTAACAAATAATTTTATTCTGTTATAACTGCATTTTATAAAATTTAATTGTACGTGTGCCGTCAGGCCGCGTTACGTTGATTGAATGAGAGTTGTTGACGAAATGTTGCTCACTTAAATACCGTTTTGGAGCTCAATGATCTACCAATCGCAATGTCATCCTGAGTTCATGGAGTCGTGGTTCGTTTGTACGGGCGTGGGGGAGGGGGGGGGGGCAGTCTATCAGTCGCGGATGACTGTGTGCAGAACCGGGTAATATTTATAGAGAAAATATTTGAAATTCTATTTTAAATATCAGATTTTTCACAATTCAAATAAAATGGCACTTCAACTAGGACAGAAATTTTTAGTAGATAAAATATTTTATTTTGATAATCCGCAGCTGAAGCATGAAATAAATATTTCATTTTGATAATGTAAAACGTAAAATAAAATAGTTTATTTTAGTAATCTAAAGTTAAATCATGAAACTAAATATTTTATGTTAACAATCTAGAACATAAAATAGAATAGTTCTTATTTTAATGACATAAAACATACAAACGAATGAAATTTATTGTAACAAAGTGTATCTTTCATGTATGTTTATAATGCAGAGGAAAAGTATTTCGTTCGTTATAGATTATCAAAATAAATTTTGCGCTGCGATTTAGTAAGATAAAATTATTCTATTTGTTGATAAGAAATTAAATATAATAAAATATTCCCAACTATGCCACAAATATTTTCAATGTTTTTCAAATAAACTCCTATTTGAAATATTATCTTGAAAATTTGTTACACACAATGAACTTTCGAACAAATAAAATATTTTATTTTTAAAAATACATGCATGACCTAAAATAAAATATCTAAACAATAATAATATGCACTTCGAAAGATTCGTATTCAGGAACTGAACAGAAATTTTGTTGAAAGATGAAACAACTTTCCAAACGGCCCAATAATTATGACATCAAAAAGACCAGGTTGCAAAATATTTTCATCAATTTCAAGCAGCGTACAACATGTAATAATACAGAAAACAAACAAAGCTTGTTAATTATCCTCTGCCACAGCATAATTTCCTTACACGCGAATCTCATCAATAATCACTCTGACACAGTATACTACAAATTCGAAACTATAAGAAACTCTTTTTGAAACTGGCAGACCAGTCTACTCACTTAATAGCCATCGATTTTCTTCCGGACACCCCCTTGCGATCCTAAAACGCGGGACCATCTGTAAGTACGTCTCGATATTGGCTCTTTTAAAGCCACGAAGGATCCTCTCGGAGCTTTTACCCTCCTTTCGGGGGCATTACCGATTTCTTCGGTGGGTATAGAAGGAGAGGGGTGAGGCCGCTAATTTCTATAGCGCCGGCGACGATTCAATTCTCGCCCGCGATTCGCCAGGGATCCACTTTATGGAATTACCAACGGCATGTCGCAGCAGCACGGCCACCCCCCAGTCACGGTTACCATTATCCCTTCGTGACCTTCCACAATTTCCAGCACGGCCCCGTGAACGGTAATCTGAAATCCGCCAATCAATGCTTTCGCACGGAATCGTAAATCGCATAAGCCGCGCGAAGAGCCTCGGCTCTTCCCGGTAAATCATATTCGATGCACAGGCCCTCTCGACATCATGATCGATTGGTTCGTGAATATGGCAACGCATAAACCAGGAGCGGAACGGAGCCGAGCGGAGCCGAGTCGAGTCGAGCCGACCTCCGCTTGACAATGATCCGGCCTGGAATTTACCCGCGAACGTCACCCGCCGTTCATCCGAATTCGAGGAAATGTGGAACGCAGGGCTCTCGGATCCTAGAAACTTTTTAAGAGGTCACCGGGAAGCACCGGTCACGGATTTCACCGGCAAGTATTCGCCTAAACTTAGTTTGATCGCTTCAAGCTGGCCCGAGCATTTCCACCGAAAAGTTGATCATCAATTTTTACTTGAAAACTATTTTCCACGCGGAGCCTCCGATATGTCGGCACGTCGGCTATCGATAGCTGTTTTAACATTTATGACGCATAGCTGCGGAGTTTTTAATTTTGCTGGTGGTGGTAGTAGGATACAGTGGAGATGGTTAGTGTGGCGCGATCAATTGCGCTGTGCCTTTGGTTTCTTTTCGGGGCATATTTATATATTTATCGAACAAGACATATTACATTTTTAAATTCATAAATAAACAAAGTGTAATAATACAAGAAGTTAATATGTTTTCTTCGAAGATAAACGAAATAAGAGAATGCAAAAATGTAATACGTCTTATTCAAAACTAAACAAAATAAAAGAATAAAAGAAGTCTTGTTCAAAGACAAACAAAATCAAAATTTAATGTCTTATTCGATAAATAGGACTGTAATGAAACTTCCACTATAATAATCATCGACCAAAAAGTTACCCCTAGTAATATGATTTAACAATTTATTTTTGGTTTATTGTCTGAAGAAAATATTTTTGAGTAACTATCGTAACCAATGTAAGTACTTATTGTAGTCAAAATTATTGACTAAAAACAGGTATTGGTATAAGTAGTATAATAATCATGGTTTAATAAATTGCTAACAAATAATTTAGTTCCACGTGAAACAGTCATTCAAAATTATTGTTTAACTATATATATACGAATATATAATATATAATATAAAATATTTATATATATAATATATATAAATATTTTATATTATATATTATATATTCGTTATGACTAATATATATACTTAACTAAAAATTATATAATTAAGTATATATATTAGTTTTATAATTATTCACAGCACCGTAGATGAGCTCCTTTAGCTGAGACACCCTGTATATTTATTTATTTCAAAATAAATATAATTACAAAATATCATATTTATATATTTCTGTATTAGAAATAGAAAATCGAAATATACGAATATAGTTTTTTTTGTTTTTGTTTAAATATCAATAAAAATGTAAAAGTTACTTTGAGTCTACAATTATGCTCACCTCTGTATATTAAGAACTACGTATGTATTCGATGAATCGAGAAAGGTACAGTAATGTCGATGGTTCTTGCAATCACGGAAGTAGAACGAGGAAGCGACTAATCAGTGTCGGTGTACTGGGCCACAAATCGCATAAGCGAGAAAGCTGTTCGTAATCAATTAGCTCTAGCGAAATCAGCATCGATCGGTGTACGTGAAATACGCTTATCGGTGACGAATTCTGGAGCCAGACCGTTGAACAGAGATATCGCATCGCAATTAAGTATGGTCGAATATCGTGCACGATCCCCGAAACTTTAGTCTATTCATCCCTTTGACTTCTACCACCAATTTAGGGAAAGCTGTGGCAGTAAAGCGGCTTTTCCTAATCAAAAATAAATTATTCTGCAGAAAAATATTGAATAATCGAACTTGTAATTTTTCCGAAAGAAAATTACACGTGAACGCCGAATTTTTAGTCTTAAAGAGAATGGAGAAAATGAACAATGAAATAATTGACCATACTTTAGACTTGTTGAATTCACTTGGTAATTTTAAGTTCACTTGGTAAATAAATATTGTAATTAATAGATAGCAATTGTAGTCTTGGACGCAAGGAGGACCTGAATAACAAAAGTGAGTTTCAAGAAAAGTCTTTGAAATATTATGAAGATAAAAATCTCTTATACGTAATGAAGTTGTTTTAAAACTCTTTAGGATATTTATAACTTCAATTTTTCTCCTTTTCATTTTATTAGTATAACATGAATTACGTGATAAATGAATTTTATACGACAATTACTGATTACAATAACCTCAGGCCCTTCTTGCATAAAGTACAAAAAGGTGGTAAAAATGATATTTATTAACATTATTTTATATTGTTTATGATTTTTGTATAATATTTGGTAATATGTACGTATTTCCAAGTATCTCGTGACAAAGTTCTTGTATGTGCGCGATGTTTCCAAATGGAATTAAGTTGAACGAAGTCGCTGGTTGTTTTTATGTACACTTTAATAATATTACAGTACAGCTATGGTCTTAGCGATGCGTTATTTGCGTTCTATCTGCGTTCTTAGAGTTCTACGAGTTCTGGGAGTTCTAACAGTTCTGACTAACGTTCTAGGTGCCCTTCCGCTTGTCACCTCGGTTTTTTTTTTTGTTGATTGGTGGATGGTGGGTTTTGGTGGAGGAAATGAAGCGTTTTTGATTGGAGATGGGTGTGTCGGAAGGAACTTGAAATGAGGAGTGGGAAACTGTTCGAAAGTTCGGGTTATAATTTTTCCGTTTTGTGAAATATGGAATTTATGAGTCGTGTTGTCCGTTCGTCGGGTCGAAGGGTATTTTCGTTCGGATGCATTTTTTACTGTCGCAGGTATATTGCTTAATTGCTGAAGGGATGGCCAGGGACGTTCGACCTCCGGTGTTGCCGTCGCAACAGTTCTCTTCATACAGGATTTGTAGATCTCCGTTTCTCTGATTTTTAGCACAAATTTTCATTCACTATACACAAAATGATATCAGAAGATGCTTACTTGACCAAACAGATCCTCTGTTAACAAAGACTCCTGTTTGTCAAATGCAACGGTACGAAACATGACGATCAGCTTTATTCGGGAACGTGGTACGTCAATACTAAGTTTGCTGTAGTCTCGACAACGTTAGAGATATCGCAATAAAATTTACAGAATATATTTATAATGGAATGCAAAACCAATTTATACATTTTACGCAAGAAAGGCTTGAGTGCCCTCGGGTCGTTTTTGCTTCCGAGAGTTCAATCATGTTCAAACCAGAGTTCCATAGAATTTGATTTCTTGCATAAATAATTTCGTATGTTAACTTTTAATGTTTTTGATATTTGCGACGAAAATGAAGAGGAAACCGCTTTCTATCGGTAATGATTTTTGAAAATGGCTGCAAGTTCGGATTGCAATAAAAACTTCCAGTCCCTAAAGATCAGATATACTTCTCTTAAATTAATGAAGCTTCAAATGTATTTGATTTTTGAGAATATTGCAAGCTCGCGGTCTGAAGAACCTATAGTTGAATAAACTTTAACCCTTTGCACTCCGCTGTCCTCTATCGTGGGACATCGTAATTCTAGCATATCACTCGGATGTCCCCTCTCGTGGGACGTTAAAGTTTATTAGTGATTACGGAGAATTGAGTTATTTCAGCGCAACTTTTTGAGACATGCATATTTCCCTGAAGTTTTCTCTTGAAATGGCATAAGAAATCAAATCAGAATATAGTAAAATTACTAAGATATATACAAGAAATGTCAGCGAGTTTTGACGAGAACGCGAGAGGCGTGCTCACGACGGTCCGAGCACTTCAAGGACGCCACTTGAAAAGAGCGATAAAGCAAGTTTGTAGAAGAAAGATCGGTATACGAACATAGCACGCACTGTATAGTGAGATTTATAATCATAAAATCTGGAGGAAAAGATTTTCAAAGCTGAACTCAGTCTGGTTTGAAGCGTCGAGCGGTATAGATAGATCTAACGAATGAGAAAATCGGAAAAGTGATACTTCTCTTGGTAAATAAATTGTTTGGTAAAAGTTTTTTTGATAAATATCATCTTGTGAGTTAGTAATAACAATTAGAAATTTTCAACCTATATATTTATTCATATTTTTTATTAGAACAATGGCAAAACGTTCAAACACGAATGAGTCTCATGACACAAGTAGTAGTGAAGATGAGCTCCAGATAGACGTTTATACAGATATGTTAGAAAGACTAACTGTAGAAGGTTTTCTTCTACAGTTAGTCTATCGTTTTGATAGCAGTGATAGTGATATCGTCCAAGCAACAAGGCGACGAGAGAAAGAGTTCGCATAGATAGCGATTACAACAACAAAACAAAATTATAAAACAAACAATAACAAAATTATAAAAAATAAAATATTGATTTTTTTGCAAATTCCTCGATTTCAGCCAATTCATATAAGTCCAATATCATTATAATATGTTAGTTAGTTCCAAAACCATACTAAATAATACGAGGGTCTGTAAATGCCCGTTTCTGCCGAAAAGTGGCGCTGAGTAGCTGGTAGCCAACGTCCAGAATGGTTCGGGGTGCTAAGGGTTAATATCTATCGGTAATGAGAGTTGCAATATTTTTGCTACTTAAGAGCTCGTAGAAATTCTAAAATATTTGCAATCCAGCAATTATGACGTCCAGGTGCCCCAAGTTTTGCGGAACAGCCGATATCCCTCGCAGTACGTGGAGACCTCGACGTCATAAATCGCGCGCATCGATAGCGACACGTCGTCGATCATCGTGCCTCGCGATTCATATCTCCGGAAAACAGTTTGCAGCCTTCTCCACGCAAACGCAGGATGCGAAGTTTCAGACATCCTTTCGAAGTTTCGATTTAGTTTGGAGAGGGCGGCGGGTGCATCCTCATGCAGTTAATTGCAAATTCAGCAATCACCGTCCGTACATGACTTTACAGATCGCGTAAGCCAACACAAGACTGTCCCTAATGAATCGGTTTTGGTACGATGCCATCGACGTTGTAATCGATCAATGCGTCGCTACTCCAACCCGTGTCGAACTTATAATAAAGCAAATCAAAACGGAAGCCGGGGATCTTAATCGTCGTTCCTTCGTGCTTCCCTGCGGAATTTCCAATCGCTTGATCAGGCGCCAGGGAAATTGAATTTTTTTAATGGAAGAAATACACTGTTTCCTTTGCATCAGTAACGTATTAATCGACATAATATATTGTCAGCCTTCGCACAATATAAATCTTTTATTATAACTTTAGTGAGATCACGATAATATATATAATTAAGAGCAGAACACAAAATGAGATTTTTATGTGAAAAATATTTTATTCCACGTTGCGTGCAGAATGCAAAAGAAACACAATATATAATATTAAGTACAATATTTTAACTTACTTACTGGCAAGATTTCAACGATCGTGATATCATTATATAATTATATACTGTATATATTATATATAGATATTATTTTGATAGATACAATCTTTTTTTCGTGTAGTCACTTTTGTACTACGTTAGAACTGCTATGGCAGTGATACGCATTAAAATTTTGCCACGGAACTATTATCTAAAACTGTGAAATATGATATTATTTTCCAGTTAAAATCTGGCTTATCGACACGAAAATTTGCTAAATAGTTTACTGTTAACCAGGTAATAGTACATAAAATATAGAAATAATATTGCAATGATGTTTCCACATTTTTTGGAGGTCATCCAAAATTATTATCTTGCCAGGATAAGCGACGATTAATAAAGACAACATACTTCAGATGTTGCTATGATAGTATCAGTGGCTGCAAAACTGTTGAATAGTAATATTGGAAAGAAAATAAGCAAATAGACAGCTCGAGGAGTACTAAAAGAAGTTAACTTTGTATAATTAGAAACAAAAAATAAACCTACCTTTTCAAAGAAGAATATAAAAGCCTGTTTGAGTTTTGTAAGAAAATACAGTAGCGGACATATATTACATTTAAGACCACTTGAAAAACGGTGTAATTTTTTTTTAAACTGGACTAAATGACTTGAATTTTCTTTAGGTGATAGAGGGATCAGCCTACTAGACAATGACTCTAATACTTCTTTTTCAATTTTGCTATCACTTCGAATGAGAAAAAAAATTAACAAACTCATGTTTTTCAACTTTTTGTAAGAGATTAAAAAACGCAAAAATCGCAGGTTTGTTCCGAATTTTGACACTTTCAATCAATAAGTGTGAGAAATCTGCAGCTTTTAAAATCTTTTGACGCTTGTAACTTGATTTTGCATTAACCAATTTTGATAAAATTTTCAGCATGCATAGAACTTATCAAGTTCTACAAAATGTATTTTATAAATTTTCGTTACAGGCTCAGATAAAAAACATCGCAAAATTGAAAAAAAAGTATTAGTATTAGATGAGTGTAAAATTAATTATTATTAGTGTAAAATTATTTGTCACGTCATATAAAACAAATATTTAAATTTGGCGGTGGTTCAGTTATGATACATTTATATATACATATATTACGGCGTATGGTGTAGGTCCACTGTATCGAATTGAAAGTACAGTGTCTAATTACTAAATTTCTTTCTCTTAAGTCATTCCAGTTTCCTTTAACGATGATTTAGTGTTAACACGGCGAAATCGGTTCATTTATTCTGCAGAAATATCAATGAGAATGTCAGTGTAAACCAGACTTAAAACTGACAATTAAATCACCGTATAATTTTGGAGAATAATTCCACAATTATCTCACATAATTACCTCGAATAATTATGAAATAAGATAATATGTTATTACAAATAATGTTTCAAATAATGTCATTTCAAAAGTGACCACGGACATGGAAACAACTATGAAATAAGATAACATATTGCTTGAAATAACATTTCAAATAATGATATTTTAGAGGTGATCACAGGCATGGAAATAATTGTCAGATAAGATAACACGTTGTTCGAAATAATATTTCAAATGATGCTATTTCCAATGTGTCCAGGCCTGCTTGTAATGAATCCGATTTTCAATCGTTCGGCGATCGAGATCACATTGTTCGTCAATTTGCTCGGTTCCGGCTATAGTCGAACTAAGGAATTCATTGTATGATAAACCAGGATAAACATCAGGGATCTCGTTACGAGCAAAGATTCCAATTTATGCGAGAGCATCGTGTAAACGCCTCGCAATTACGGAGACCATTCGCTCGCGTCGTCGTCGCCGACTCGCAAAGCAGAATTTATCGGGGAATACCGCCGTGCCGCGAGAGAGAGAGAGAGAGAGAGAGAGAGAGAGAGAGAGAGAGGGAGAGAGTTCTGCAATCGTGTAAGCCGAACCGGTGATGAATCGGATCGATCAGTGTCTGCGTATGCCGGGACCACATATCGAAGACGACCTCGCCTCGCGGAACTAAAGCAATCTGGGATTCGATTCCGTAATGTCCTCTGACGCCGTAGGTATCACCGCTTTTTAACTGTTTGCAAATCAGCTGTTATACTATTACGGTCGAACATCGGAATTCGGTTCGCGAATGATCAGATTGTTTAATGATTTAACGGCGCGACAATACCGCGTGTCATAATTATAATATACAACAGGCTACAAAATTATTTGCTCACCTTTCAAAACGCAATAACTTTTTGAGAACTGAACTAAATGATTTGCATTTTTTTTTTAGATGACAGAGGGACGAGTCTATTAGACGATGGCTAAAAAGCTTTTTTTTTAATTTTACCATTACTTGGAATAAAAAAAATTAAAAACCCTCGCTTTTTAACTTTTTTATCTGAGCCTATAACGATAATTTAAAAAATGTCGTTTGCAGATCTCGGTAACTTATGTGCGCGCTGAAAATTTGATCGGAATCGGTTAAACCAGAGCCGAGATACAGGCGTTGAAGGATTTTAAAGTGCAGATTTCTAACAATTTTAGGTCAAAATCATAATAAAACTGCGATTTTTGCGATCTTTAATTTGTTGTAACTCGTAACAACGTGAACCGATTTCGATAAAATTTTCAACACGCATGTAAGTTACCGAGATCTACGAGAGGTATTTTTTAAATTTTCGTTATAGCAAGATTTAAAAGAAAAAGCATTTCAGTCATCATCTAATAGGCTAGTTCTTCTGTCATCTAAAAAAATGCAAATCATTTAGTTCATTTCATTTTATTTTGTATATTATGTATATATATTGTATTTATATTTATTTGTATTATTATGTGTTATTATATTATTTGTGTGTTATTATATATATATATATATATATATATATATATATATATATATATATATATATATATATATAATAATAATAATACAAATTATATACATAATAATAATACATAATAATACAAATAAATATAAATACAATATATATACATAATGTACAAAATAAAATGAAATGAACTAAATGATTTGCATTTTTTTAGATGACAGAAGGACTAATAAATTATCACAAAATCAAGGCTTGTTTGACTGTTTATTTTGTGATAATTTATTTTTTTCCACGTGACTCATTAAGTTCTATAGAAAATGCTTCTCGATGGAAACTAGCTTGAAAAATATGCAGAGGAAAAATTGATAAATAAAAAGTAATAAATGAATCTAAGCATACTCGGTTCTATTTTTGTCAAATAAATCTGCCGTTCGAACGTTAATTAATATTAAATAAGGTAATAGAGGAGGGCAAACAAGTGTTTTCATTTTTTGTATATAAAATTTTTTAGATATTATTCGTAGAATACTAACAATATTTTTCATTTTACTGTAGCATTAACAGTAAACGGCATAATGTTGCATCACATTACAGAATTTAATATGAACTATAGAACAGATTATTGAATTAATGCGATTGCACTCATTGTTAGTGAAATAAAATTATATTAGATTTTCGTTCTTTCGAAGTAGGAAAGAAGAAATGATTAGTGTCATATTTTAAAATAGACTTTTTATTAAATATTCTATTGAATGTCGTACGATCTGATTTTATATTACACGAAATAATTGATTTTATGTTAATAATATAATGACGTTCAGAAACACGGAAGAAGCATTTTGTCCTGTACATTCCAATTTTAAGCTGCGATTCGGATTTTCGGTATTATGGAAACTGAATTTCTACATAATATCTGATTACGACCAGATGTCGGATTTTGTATGTTTAGTAGAATTATTGACAATGAATTTCTGATAAAGCAGTATAATTATAGTAGAGTGTGCATGAACCTAATAACGAGAAAGCAGCAGCGGCATTAATTTTATTTCATCTTTCACGCATTGTATTAAAATATGTTACTCGACACCGTGGAAAAATTGCTTTACCAATTTCAATCTTTTACAATTATTCGAAGAAAATATAGATTATCAATTGCGCCAAACATTAAATCTGTGAATAATCCTGTTTCAAAATGAATACCAGCTGCAGAGAAAAATACACATATTGATTTATGTGTCAAATAGACATAATGAGAGAGAATGTGTACCAATATGCGACTAAAATCGTCGAATCGATTTCTCTTTAACTTTTTCAAATTAACGAATAACTTCACCCGATCACATTCACACTTCACCTAGGAAAATTAAAAATTCTAGTCACCTTTTGCTCAAATTCTTCCCACCTGAAAGCTAGTAATGCTGTAACAATCCATAATTTCACCGAATCACTCAACTTTGACACCGAATCTACACATCATTACGACAATTACCCGATACCCAAGTAGTCCGGCGAATTAACCTCTGAAGTAACGAACACGCCGCATTTTCTCCGCTCCGAGATTAATACACGTGCCGTGGAAACTGCGAGTGGAACTGAAAGCGGGGCGAATTGAAAGGGAAGAAGGAATGAACGAACGATCCTCGTTCTTGCGAGCATCGATGAATCGTCGCAGGAAATGTTAGCGCTTCTGCTGCGGAAGGTAAAGCTATCTTGTCGTATCGTGATCGAAACGCATGATCGACGTCCCGACTTATCGCGAGACTCCGGGGACCCTCGACGAAACATTGCAATTAAGCCGGCTCTGTTTGATAATAAATCGACAGCGGGAGGAAATCAAGCACGGGACTGTACATCTTTTTAACAAGGCACTTCAACCTTCGCGGAGAGACCTGATGCGTTGTTAATTACATACCAATTACCTGCTGCTGTTCACCATCATTCTTGCTCTTTAGTACTTCGTCCGACAAAAAAATCCTCTTAGACTCTCATCCTTATGTATTTATCAACTTTCTGCTTGCTTCGTTAGTAGTACAGAGTTTTTTTTTTAATAAAAATTCGAGCCTCGAGCGAATTTATAAAGTGAACTTTTTCTCTTGAACAACTTGCATAATTTATTCGGTGTTAACTGTCACTAATTTGGTATGTGAACTTTATACAGGGTGGTTCGTCAAAGTAAGATCACTTAAATATTTCCTTAAATTGCGGCGGTATAAAAAATATTTTCTGTGCTATTTAAATGGTTTGAGAAAATCATTATGTTGCAAAAATATGTTTTCCATAAGTCTATGGTCTTTTTTTGGTGCTTACAAGTTCACCTATGTTTTTTGTGCATAATTCTATAACAAAGAAAATACATTCGGACATGTACGATAACTTGATCTTCGATCCCAAATATGTCCGGTAAGTTCATAGGTAATTTGAAGGTCGACTCATTATGCATGCCTGAATGTATTTTAACGCCAGCCACATAATGCAATAATAAAGCATGCACTTCTATGCAAATCAACGTCGATGACCTCAAAAACTTCGAAAAAATAACCTTGAAAAAGAATTACTTCTTGCATCGTATCCGTCTATCGATACCAGTCAAATTCCGTATAAAATATTTTTTCTAACATCATTATTGGAGGGGATATAATTTCACGTTCCCTTTCAATTTTCGTACTCAAAGATCATTTCAAAGTCATGCGATTTACATATCAGGATGTATTTTTATATCAGCTACACGATGAAATCAAATAATTATAGAAAAACACCGGTAACCTTGTAAACTCTGAAAATAGTGATCTTGGAAAAAAATATTTTTGCGGTATAATAGTTTTTTCAAACCATTAAAACAGCATACAAAATATTTTGTATACCCCCGCAATTTGAGGAATTATTTAAGTGGTCTTATTTTGGCGGACCACCTTATATTACATGGTATATGTTACATTAATGATATTACTTTAATATTATCTAATACTGCAAATTTATTACTTTAATATTGTACGGGGTCAACAATACTTTTTATTAATATATCAAACATTTTTCGAACAATCTTTCCGCGAATTTTCAAAGTGGCATTTATTTAACCTCGATGTTTACTAAATTAACAACTAAATAATGCACAATTTCTTGATTTTTCAAACAGTTCAGCCAACAAACATCGAGTAAATATTAATTAGAGGCACACTCCAGGTTTAATAACAGCTTTGATTAATGAAGGAAAGATTGTCATTATCAGAAGAGAAGCTTCTAAGGATAAATAACTCCGGTAATGAGACTTTATGAAGCGTTTCGACGAAATTAATAATTCTTGAACCGTTGTCGCCTCGACGTTTTCTGAAAACATAGAAACTTGCGCAAGCATGCACGGTCTAATAACGAGTTCGTCGAGCCTGCCGACAGTTTAGCTCGAACACTCCACTAATTATTATTCGGCTTGACTCGCGCGAATTGCGTTTCAATTGCGTGTCACTCGAAAGACATTTACTTCACGCGTCAATAATACGAGTGTCTTCGCGACAGGTGCCCTCAAAAGCGAGTCTGACGCTGCTAAATGGCAACAAGCCGCGCCTGCAATTCAGGAAGAGTGCCTCGCAGAGGAATGTTCCAGCTCAGTTCCTGCAACGGAACTTCGATTTACAAGAGTCGAAGCTTCTGAGCCAGAAGCCTGGCAGGATACAGATACTAAGCGACTGTTTGGACCTCGTTTGCCTTAACACTCTAGCAAATAGATCGTCTAAACGGTTGTCAGAGTGCACCTTCGATCGAAACCTATCTGATTATCAGACATTTCCGCGTAGATATGACGCGACGTGTCGCGCTGAAGGGAAGCCTCCTTTGACATCGGAGGAAGCGAACTTCGCTGAAACAGAACATTCTCTGAAAGCTGATTGTTTGAAGTATTTTGGAGACGCAACAGCTGGAAATAAACAGGAATCGAAGATAAGCGAATATCCGAATTATTGGCAGGGTTTAGATGCTGATTATTTCCAGTCGATTCGAAACACGTCTCCTTTATGCCTGGGTAGTATAGTGAGGTACTATAGCAGGGACGTAGTATCTAGAAGATATGAGAATAAGTCGCTGGAGAGCGCGAAAAAACAGGAATGTCAACCTGAAGATTGTAGTAACAAAAAAGACTATTCACGAGGAGAAAAGTTGTCAGATTGTTACGAGAACGCGGAGTACAGTTCTCCACAACGTGAATGCGTACACCATGAATACAGCACAGCATCGGAGTCTTGGGACCAGCAGGGACAACGTCAACAATGCCAACGGCAGAAGGAACAACGACAATGCGAACAGCAGCGAGAACAACAGCCATGTCGACAGGAACATGACCAACAAGAATGTCAATGTCAGCACCAAATGAAAGATGAACGTCGTCAACAAGTGAAGTCGCAAGAACGTTTATCGTATCAACGCCAGCAGCAACAACAAAGACATCGACAGAGGGAACTGCTGCCACAACGAAGACAACAATATCAACAGCAACAACACCAACAGGAAGAACAACAATGCCAGCAACAACTGTACCAAGAGCAACAAGAACAGCAACCATGTCAACACCGACAACGACAGGAACAGCTGCACCAACAGCCGCAAAATACGCATCAGTGCCGACAGCAACAGCAACAACATCAACAGTGCTCGCAACAAGAACAAGTACAGTGCCCTTGTCATCAACAACAACAATGTCGACAGCAGCAAGAACAGCAATCATGTCAAGGACAATCACAGCAACAGCAGATAGATTACGAATATCGACCGCATCAAGAGGAAGAGCATGGTCTTCATCAACGTCAACCACAGAAAGAGCAACAGCAGTTACAATACCAATATCGACCATATCAAGAGCAACAGCAGGACCATCATCAATATCAACCACAGCAAGAACAAAAGCAGTGCTATTATCAACATCAATCACAGCAAGAGCAGTGCCAATATCAACATCAATCGCAGCAAGAGCAGTGCCATTATCAACATCAATCACAGCAAAAGGAACAGCAGTGCCATTATCAACATCAAGAGCAACAGCAGAAGCAGCAACAAACTTCTCATGAACAACAATGTCAAGGTCGTGGTCGAACAGATGGTCAATCATCCAGATATTCGCAACAACTAGACTACCAGCCTAAGATCGCAGTTTGCAACAATCCACCTTCATCTTCAGGCCAAGAAGGATACCATCAACCTACATACCCAACATGCAATGCTGCTCAAACATTCCCAGCGTCAACTTCGCAGTTACCATCGATTCAGCAACCAGCGTCAACATCGTGTAACCAACAGACTCAATCTTTCCGAGACAAAATAACTCGAATGTGCAGCTCCCGTTGTAAGGAACGGGATTGCAAACCTATCGATGGAGAAGCTTCTGCCACGATGAAAAGATTTTCTTCAATAAAGGAGGGACTCGTCTCTTGGATATGGAAGCGCAAATCGCCTGAAACTCACGAAAAGGACAGCGAAGTTCCAACATGTAGATGCGAACGGCCTTCGACGGAGCCAAACTGCGAAACATGCGATCGACTGCCTCCGAAGCCTAACCACTGGGCCCAGAAGAAACAACGTACTCGGGCTTTATCATGTGGCCCTGAAGTCTACATTCCCTACGAGAGCTCGATCAGACCACAATCGAAGCATCGATCGTCACAAAGGAAGGTCCACGTGGACGAGTTGATTCAAGATCCAATAGAGTATCAGCCCATGAAGAGCGCGTCGAATCGCCGAGGTTTCAACAAGGTCTGGCAGGAGTCGTGTACGTCAAACCCGCGTATCGTCCGCTTCGAAGACAAGAAGGACTACCAAACGGCACGGAAAACTAAAACCGGCGAAGAACTTAGGAGCGAGACAAGTTTCGCAACCCTCGGCAGCAGTTCTTGCTGGAAGCCAGCGGGCACGTTCAAGATCGGCGATGTCAGCAACGCCAGGCCCAACATGTCCACGTTGAAGTACCGGCTGACCAAGTGTCCCAAGGTGGAGCAGATGTGGCAGCAATGTAAATGCGAGCTGCCCAAGGTCTCTGTGAAACCTGTGGCCTTACCAAAACCGATTCCTGTCAGACGTCGCAAAGTACAACCTGTCCAAAGTACTGGCGAATGGAGGGAACAAAAGTACCCAGTCCGCTTGAAGATTTTCAAGTCGAAGAGCACCTTGGATCCCTGTTTGCCTACCATGATTGAAATCAGTAAGGATCGGAATAGCAGCTTAGAAATGCCGAAGGTTAAAGTGATGGACGGTGATTCAACTTGTACCTCAACGACGAAAAATGAACCGTCGTTGATGAGAGAATGCGGCGATTGCGGACGGAAATCGAAGAACGCGTGTCAGCCTTGATCCTAACGCTCCAGGAAGTGTAGAGTAATTTTTGTCATCTGTAATGTATTGTTGACACTGAAAAGTGTGGTGACGTACGTCAAATTGACTTCTAACAGTAGTGGCGATGTACATCAAATTGTTTCCGTTTCAATAATAGTGACTTCGAAAAAGTGGAGGTAGGTGACGTCATGCGCCGCGAGTCTTGTACACATATTGTACACATATTGCGTGTACATTATAATTCTGGACTATGAACGCGGAACGTCTGTGCGTCGCGTTCTTAATTCAAAATTATAATATACACGCCTTATGTGCGTCATTCCGCTGTACGCGATTCGTGACGCGTGACGTCACCTACTCCCACTTCTTCGAAGTGAGAACTGACTTATTCTGCTGCGAACGCTGAGCATGGCGTCTAATTGACTCTGCATAAGTAAACGTAAATGTTTTTACACGCAAAAATTTCACGTACGTCGCCACTATTGATATGGAGTCAATTTGACGTCAAGTCAGTAGTGATATTTAAACAATGGTCACCGCTTGAAATTTAATTTAGATAAAAAAATGGTCATCGTTTCAGCGAAGGTATACTTTCTGGAAATTTGAGTTTGTATATTTGTCGCGCACTTATATTTTGGGTTTCAAGAGAGGTTATTGCGTCTGACTATTACCCGCTGTTTTCACTTGCAACTAGGAATTATGCTGATCCTGGGTAGTCTGCGGCCATTAATTTCACTGTCTCTTAATTGTCAGGTGATGTCAAATTAGAAACAATGTTTTTATTGAATAAGAAAAGTGTGAGAACAGTGTATCATCTCAAATATTTGGAAACCATGCGATAAATTGTAAAATAACTGAATTGAAATCATTTATATTGGCGAATTTTTTAATTTTCTTCTTACAACATTTCTATATTTTGTTGCTGTTTCGATTATTTGATCATTAATGAATCACATGGAATTACATGAGACACATCGAAATTATTCATCTTGCGGAACGTACATTAAAATTATGGGTAAAACTCCGTTATTATTACCATATACTTCATTTTCCATTGAAATATTTCATTTTCTCATGGATAAATTATTGCACATTTTGATTTTGTTTCCGCATCGATGTAAAACATATCCATTTTTCATTCTGTATTACGAATAAACGGATTATTATATAGCTGAATCATTTGTCTCGAGATAAAGTAAGCAAACGTAACCGCGAACAATTCAAAAAGATTGTTTCATAAAAGATATTTCACAGAAACGACAAAGAAACCGTGCTCTTCCGATGCGCTCTGATTATTCCTTGGCTAATTGTATTTTTCTCTTTCCAACTGGCGTTGTAATTTAATTTCCCCGCTTCGTAATATTAAAATCAACCAGCAGATAGAACGAGCACCGCCGCCGACGCATTTTATTGTCCGCCGAGCCCCGTTTTTGCGGTGGTTCTGACGTAAACGCGGGTTATCTCTTCGACATCGTACTGCAAAACAATTCGTGCACGAAAACACGAGCGAATTCCTCGTCCACGATATCGTAACTCCGAGGAATTACCATCATTAATGTGAAATTATCATAAACGAACTGAGCACGAAAATATTGTAAACTTTGCGCGTGGCTGTAGTCTACCGTATACGAATTTCAAATTTCGTAAAATTGAATTCGTTAATTGAAAATTTTAACCGAGATTTATTTTAATCATCGAATATCGCGCACCAAAAATTCACGTTGCTCGCACGGTGTTCTTGTTAATTTTGTCCGCCGAATATTTCTTTTCGCTTTAGCTTCCATCCTACAGGTTGATGAAACTGTAAAATACGAAGTCTCACTCGCGGGACGAAAAAGTCCACGCGGAACTTGGAAAAAAATGCGCTGTAATTTGTCATAGGGAAAGGAACAGTAAGAAGCTTGCGCCTAACATCTGTTTCTAACTTCTCGCATTTATCATTGCTCTTCGGCGTATATTTTCACTTGCCTGTATCGCTATACCCAGGGTATAAAGTTCTGCATCAAATAATGTTGTTTTACGAGCCACGCACGACTTCGCTTCGATCCAGAAATGATGGATCCTCCGCCCCTAATGAAAAAGCTTGTAAACTACGCCTGTTTGTCAAAATACTCGCACTTCCAACAAAGTTCTACATTCGAACTTATTTTTTATTCGTTCAGAGACTAAAATGTTTGCGATGTAATGAACAAATATTGTTCAGTGATTTAAATTATTAGTCAGTAGTACAAAACAATAGCTGCATCAAGGAACAATTCATAATTGTTGTTAATGGATAATATTTGTATGCATATATTTTGCACATATATTTATATGCACGTTAGGCTGCAGATTTTAGGCATTCGTAACAAACATCAGAAGATAATGTGTTGTAATAGTGACGTTTTCATAATAACTATCCACTCAACTCTAATAACTTCGGGTTTGTATTAGGTCTACCGGAAAGTTCTGTCCGATAGTGTCACTTCAAGTTTCAATCCATATGCACATGTTGATTTGAGACATATATAACTATCTCTCTTTATCATTGCATTTACACACATGTACTCTCCTAAATAAACTGAAACAAAGATGTCTCATGTCATTATTAAGTGAGACGCGATCGTGAAAACATGGCTACCGATGATAATGCCAGACCACATGCTGCTTTGGCGACTCGTCAGAAAATCGCAGAGCTAGGCTGGGAAATTCTGTCACATCCACCATACTCCCCAGACCTAGCACCCTCCGATCATCACTTGTTTCTCTCTTTGCAAAACTTTTTACAGGAAAAAAAATTCAACACTGAAGCTGATGTCAACCAAGCACTAGTTGAGTTCTTCGCCTCTAAAAATAAATCATTTTTTAAAAATGGCATTTACAAGTTGCCATCACGCTGGCAAGAAGTCATAAGTAACGACGGAAAGCATATTCTACAATAAATATTATTAAATGTATGAAAATTGTGTTATATTTCAATTAAAAAACGGACAGAACTTTCCGTTAGACCTAATAACACAGGAACCAATCGGACAGCTATTATGGCTATGACAACTATTCTACATAAAATCGATCAGTTTGACCAGTCTACGTCCACGACAATTTTATCAAAATAAATGAGGACATGGCTTACAGAAAATTAAATCATTGGTTCGCTGAATTTGAACATAGTTATAAATTACCCACTTTTCGTCCTATCAACTAGTTCTTTCATACCAATATAGAAAGTCCAGCATATAATAGTAATTTTTCGCAAACCGAAAAATCAGTTTTACAACATCGAGATCTCTAAACAAATTCTGCCACATACAGTAAATTCTCCCAAATTGTTCCTCATCTTCTATACAAAAATAGACAATTTAAGAAGTTGAGGTACGATTATTCGAGCCTCGCGGCTCGTTTTTATAATTGCCGATTGTCAACAACTATAAGATCGAGGCACAAGGCTCCAATAACCGCATCACATTGTCCATGTTTGTTTACAAGCTGAGGAACAATTGAAGAGAATTTACTGTACCAACTCGGTTGTCCACGCGTTAGAAAACATAATTACAGTGGTATGCATAGAATCATGGAAGTGTTCGTATGATATTTTCCGGGACGCTTTAACGTCGCGGCAGCAGCTCAACGAAATTAGAAGACACGTGGCTTTGCACTCGGCTGCGGCCGCAAAACTGGGCGGAGTAAATCTTGGTAAATATTATTCCAACGGCTAGAAATACGGGCTCGGGGCGACTCGCGCATGAATTACACCGTGCTCGTGGGATGCTCGTCGCGTAAAGAGCGAATTATGTACCGGCGGAACGCAGCCAGTCGCAATTTGGTAACAATGGGGCTCATTAAAATTCATTTGTCTCCGGGGGAACGAAGTTAACCGGTGTCTGCGATCGCAAGACAAACGCGACTCCTATCGTCCTTGGTTCTATAATATATTTTTCCCTTTTGTTGCAGATCGTCGACGACTGGTACCACATGGTGCACGCGTCGGTGGTGAAGAGGTCTACGGAGCCACACCTGGGTGTACACGAAAGGCTGATACGAGACCGCAGGGTGCGCCGGGCCGAGCAACAGCGGGTCAAATCACGAACGAAACGAGATCTGATCAAACGCGGTCCGTCCAATCTCCACACGATTCTGAATGACGAGAGGTGGTCACAGATGTGGTACTTGGTTAGTTCATTTGAATATCAGTGATCTTTTGCTGGCGAGTTGATTAACGTGCTCTGAAGGTCGCAAGAATCGTTTTCAATCTGTACTATATTACCAATTTTAACGGAAAGTACTTAACCCTTTGCACTACGATCTCTTTTACAGCTAGGTCGATTAGTACTCCTTTGACCTCAGTAATTTTTGTTGAGGGGGTTATTTGAAATAAAAGGGTGTAGAATGAAACACACGTGAATAACTATATTTAAGAAAGAAGTGAAGGAAACACTGTGAAGAAGCGCACAGTATGAGAATACGGAAGAACCTGAGAGGCCTGGGCGACAACGCATGTTTTTATACCTGTGTACTCTCCTGAGGTATATGGAAACCCTGCACTTCAGGATGTGAAGGCTTTCCAAGACTCAAGAAATTACTTCTTGCTTCAACAATTTTCCTAGTGGAACGAGACAGTTCTTGTTTCTTGTATTCTTTATAACTTTTCTTTCTTATATTCTTTGCATGTTTACTTTCATGTTTAGAAATTGATAGCAGAAGAATCAAATTTTGTTCGAAACCAGAATTTTTGTGGGAACTCTTGATTTATGATCGCTTTTAGGGGATGTTCTTGTATAAAATGCATTTTTCTTTAACTTATTCTCCGATTTTTCATTTTCCATTTTTTTGCAAATGAACACGTTTCGCAGTCATATTTATTAGTTTTTTTCTAAATTCCTTTCTTCAACATAACCTACACATTTTTTGGGTTCAAAAAATTTAAAAATGGTTGCATTGACAACTTTGAAACACAGATGAATTTAAAAGAAATGGTCCCACGGTGGCCACGATTGCGCCTATTCTTAATTAGTATGGGTTGGACACGAACTACAGCAAAAACATAAGGTCGATAATTGAAATAATGGCGACATTTTGAAATTTGAAGGCAATTGGTTACGTAGATTTTGAGATATCGTTTCGGAAAAAAATATTTACGAGAAAAACACATTCAGAGTTTTCTATACCAATACTGATCATTAATGTTATGAACTTTGTATAACTTTCTTAATTTTCAGAATTCAGACATGAGCTTTTGTATCTATATTTTTGAACCTGCATATATTCTTCACGAAAACGTAAAAATGAAAAAATCGATTTTTTCAAAGATTCACACTAGAATACCCCCTTTACAGCTACGTTAATTAACACTTCTTCCTCCTTAATTCCTTGGTTGACAATTTCGTATTAAACTCGTTATGAAGATTGAAAACATAATCAACTAAATGTGAATGTTATTCATGTTTCTTTTAAATAGGAACACAATCCTATTCTTTTATTATCAATATTTAAACGTAAAAGCAAAGCTTAGGATACAATAAATATCAAATAATACACAACAAAAGTAGTGCAAAGGGTTAATAATTGGCATAATAGAACGAGATAATTTTTCTTTCATCTACGTCTTCATTTACCTTCATTCCTAGATTATGATAACAGAAAAATCAAATTTTGTTTCGATCGAGAACGAGTCTAGCATGCTGTTATAGTGCAAGAAGGTAACTTGATTTATTGCTAACATTAATAATGTCATAAGTTTATTTATATTATTCGTTGTATTAAATGTATGGTGCCCTCTTATTAAATGTGGTAAAAGTATTATCAAAGAAAAGCTCTAAATTATGGAAAATATAATGTTGTATAATTGAGCTGCAAATTTGATATATTTATGATTAAAAGTTAGTAAGTCTAATGCAAAAGAGCATAAACATTTAAACAATGTACAAATATTGTTGCATTACTGTCAACTTATTAAAATTACTAAAAGAAAAGTAAATGTAGTTTCTGCATACTGTACTTAATTAATACAATTGTCGTTTAGTCGTCTAGTTATAATATCAAAGAATGGTTTTATAATGGATTTTATAGACTGTTCCTAATGAAATGGAGTACACTTTTCGTAATTGCTAACATCTAAACTTGTTTTGGCAAGTTTTTAAACGACAATACTACCTCCACTGTAAAATTAGACTTTAATTATTCAAGTAGATATTTTTTTAAATAGATTCTAAATCATCGTTTAAAAATGAAACGCACAGAAAAGTTTAAATATAATTGGCAGTGTTACGGGTACGCACAGTTCCGCAGGTAATGTTCACGGATGTTACACTTTTTAATTAAGTTAGATGTGTCTATCACTTATACAATTACTTTACTCATTTATTGCATTTTGTTCATTGACAATTTCTGATTTGATTAATTTCGTACGGTATGTTTTCCAAATATGTGAAACGTACTACAATGGAACATACTAATAAAACGTGACATACGCATAGTTAGTCCAAAAAGTAATTAAAAAACGCGGTAGATATATCATCAACAAATTTATTTTTCTTTTATAAAATTAATGTTATTTTTATTGATAATGTAAAAGAAATATATATATATCTGTTACAGTTTAATACAATTAACTTTCAAATACATTGGAGAAATTATAACAATTTCCTATCGGTTTCTCAAATTTATTTAATTTTCTGTAGGTGTCCTAATAATTTTGGAGGGGAGTGGAGTGTATCTACGTCTCCTATTGAACCTAACTTAATACAAAAGTGTCAGAAATGATGAACAGAAATGATAAATGAACAGAAATTATTGCACCAATAATTTAAAATAAATAGGTATATTTTTCAGATTATGACAAGCAGAGTTCTATATTGATATTAAAATTTTTGACTATTTTCGAGATTCTTGGATTTGATACTTCTAACAGACGACGAGATTCTACGATGTAATGCTTGTAACAAACGATGAGATTCTACGATGTAATACTTGTAACGGATGGCGAGATTTTAATGCGAACTTTATCGGTCCGTTGAAATGTAAAGATGAAAAACCCCTTCACCAAAATTTACTAAATAATAGGGCACTGGACCCATTAATTTCTCAAAAAGACGCTAAAAAGACTCTCAAAAATGGCATCGTCTAAATCGACCGTAACCTAAAGACAAACAGTAAGACAACACGCTGCGACAAGATATGCGTCGCGACAGGCAGTGTTGTTATGTAAAATACAAATTCTTATTCACGACGGAGTAAAATATTTATGAAACAATTTTATGTGTATTCAGTAGATTGCGACCTCTGCAGAATTAAGGATTACGTTCTGATATTAAAAATAATTAGCCGATATCCGAATAGTTTTGTAAAGAATTCTGTCGAATATATCAATTCAAACTCTGTAGAATAATTGACGGGTATATCACGAAAACATAACATTTTCGTTAAAAAGAAAATATCGTTTCAATTCAAATTTATGTAGATTCACGGAATTGTATCTAACAAAATTGTTCTATTGTGTAAAGTAGAACAAGTACCATGAATATTGAATTGTTAAAGAATGCTAACAAATTTTCCTGTTTTATAACTTATGCAAACTTCAAACTATGCCATCTGGAATGTATTTGAAATTATTAATTAAAAATATGCGTATCGGTAGAACATACATCATTTTACTATATTTTATTTACTATAATTAAAAGTACAATATATAACAATAGTTTTCTCAATGCTATGTACTGTGAATGGGTGCCTCTTATATCACCTAAAATTGGTTTACATACCGAGAACACGCGTTCGACATCACACGATGTTGTAGGAGCATATTTATGCATGCACCCCTGACGTTTTGGTATCTCCTGTGGCTCTTGAACATATTCGCTTCTTTTAAAATGCTCTTAATTTTTTATGATATATCAAGAGTAATATTACGTTTTAATACAACCCGAAATTTATTCCTGACTTTTAAAAAAGGCGATATAAGTTTAATCTTTTTCATTATAAAAATATTTTAATAAAAATGTATTTCTGTCCCACCTTTTGTCGGCAATTGTTAGATATTTTCTCTAAATTTTTAATACCATCATTAACTAAGTCAACTGATTCTGGTAAAGATAGTCTTACTATTTTTTAATCTTAACTTAAGTAACTTTTAATAATCATTAAATTTTCTTGTAAGTATATATATTGCAACGCTTCTTCTGTCGGTTTAATTGACCACGCCTCATCTTTATTAAAATATTCAATAATTTATCTGATCTTTTCCACGTGCTCAAATAAAAAAGAGTTGTTAAAATTGATTCTAATGGTAATGGGATATTTCCTAATTTATTGTTATAAATTTCTACGTGTAACGCAGCTTTTAGAAATGCTTTCTTTACAGTTAATGTTAATTTCAACGATATCAACTAATGTAATTTAAACTGATTAAAATTTAAACCAATGTAAGTTGTTTAACTATTAAACTATTTATATATCAAATAATTGAAAATCAGTTCAAAACTGTAACTCATTACGATCTACGTTTCTGCAATAAGTATGCACGAAATATGCTATGAATATGTTCATAATATGCAAGAAATATGCCTATAACATGCAGGAAATATGCAACACGTATAGAATATGCATTAAATAAAAGATATATTTTTCGATTCCATTAATGACAAAACAAAGTTTTGTCCAGATCCCATTGCTTTATGCATTTTTCATTAATATACGAATTTGCATGAATATCCGCTTAGTTGCAACCGACTTTCATTCTCACAAGTAGAGCGACCCATTTTTTCCACAAAATTGAAGCAATATTCAATCAAATTTGGACTGAGTGCAGCACTAAAAATGTCAAATAAATTCAATACGCGTTTCTATTTAATAAACGTTTTAGGAAGAAAACCGTATGACCCACGGAAAATTGTTACATTTTTCCTCTCTGAAGTTTCAATACATAGAACAGATTGTCAGAGTACCATTTATTCTTTCGAAGTGTGAAATGGCATTTAACGCTATTTTTACCGATATTTTGTATTATACAATGCTCCGAATTAATTTTTATGACTGTAGCAAAAGTCAAGAGATAACAATGTAGAAAACAACCTTTAAAAAATAGTGTTAAATACAAATGATTAAACGGTGTTTTTTAACAACTTCGGTAGAAGTAGTGTTAAAATTCAATGCCAATTTTATTATACTAATCATTATACATATTCCACACTCCCCGTTTTCTTTTGTACGTAGAGGCGACTATATGAGCTAGCTGTTATGCTCGAGGTTTTCACTATTTGAACGATAAATATGCGAAACACAAACACATTATAAATGTAAATGTTGACGATTCGTTTCAGAATAGGGGGAACGGATTGGATATGAACGTGCAGGAAGCTTGGGCCGAAGGAATTACGGGGAATGGAATCGTGGTCACGATTCTTGACGATGGATTGGAAAAAGATCATCCGGATCTCTACAAAAATTACGTAAGTCTATACACCGTTCTATTAAACATTTGTGATCGCATCGCTGACATTTTAAATCTATGTACCTTCAGATACATTTTACAGAAAAGATGCTGAATTCAACTTAATCATTTCTAAATTTCTCAAACAAAACAATTATATTTTATAGTAGTATTAAGACGTTTGTATCAATTGCTTTTCGGTCTTTGGAAGGAGGTATAAATTTTTGTTTCTATACTTATCTTGAGCACACGTAATGTCTCTATTATGCCCGATGTTAGAAAAAAATGTGTTCGTGAAAAACTGCGGTTTCACGAGACGAATGTAAAGTTAAAATAATATTTCTTCAAAGTCATTTTAAGTCAAGTTTTCCAGATCGTTGTGAATTTTTTTTAATGGGATGATATATTTTCGTTAATGCAATATTGTAGTTCACACAAAGATAACAAATTCAACCACATATAATATCATGATTTTTAGATGATCTTGATCATTATAAGTCACGTTTAAAAAATTGACAATGATCGTACATATTATCGTATCTTTATATTCGGTCATATACTCATGCAATTTGACATCTACACATTGTTTCTAACATGACTGACTGAATTTATTGATTGAATTTCATGAATGAAACTCACGAATTGCAGCAGTCCCGATCATCAAGATTCAGACAATTATACACTGTTGCGCGATAACGCGCCAACTCACAAGTCACTTATTGTTCGTGAATTTTTGACCAGAAATCAAGTCTGTGTGCTCTATCATCCACCATATTTACCTGAATTGGTCCCGTGCGATTTCTCTTTATTTATAAATTTGAAATTGAAGTTAAAAGGATGCTTTTTCGAAGAGATTCCGGCAAACCAAACGTCTTCAACATGGGAGCTATTATATTAGGTCTACCGGAAAGTTCTGTCCGTTTTTGAATTGAAATATAACACAATTTTCATACATTAAATAATATTTATTATAAAATATACTTTCCATCGTTACTAATGACTTCTTGCCAGCGTGATGGCAACTTGTAAATGCCATTTAAAAAAAAATGATTTATTTTTAGAGGCGAAGAACTCAACTAGTGCTTGGTTGACATCAGCTTCAGTGTTGAATTTTTTTTCCTGTAAAAAGTTTTGCAAAGAGAGAAACAAGTGATGATCGGAGGGTGCTAGGTCTGGGGAGTATGGTGGATGCGACAGAATTTCCCAGCCTAGCTCTGCGATTTTCTGACGAGTCGCCAAAGCAGCATGTGGTCTGGCATTATCATCGGTAGCCATGTTTTCACGATCGCGTCTCACTTAATAATGACATGAGACATCTTTGTTTCAGTTTATTTAGGAGAGTACATGTGTGTAAATGCAATGATAAAGAGAGATAGTCATATATCTTTCCGGTAGACCTAATAGATGCAATATCACAAAATATGAGCTGGATTACGCACTTGAATCCCTTTTAAATTGCTATAATAAGTGTATTGAAAAAAAGAGGAGATTATTTTGAATAAAACATAATGAGATTTTGTGTTTTTTGTTTCTATCGTGTTTTACTCGTCTAGTCTAAAAAATTAATTGCCGCACTGCGTATTTTTCTCGTAGGTTTTCTGCTTTTTCCGCCTCCGACTAACACAAAACTTCCGCAGCGTATAGTAAAATACTCTTCGCTAAACCTCTAAAGAGATCGTCATTCTCCTTTCAAAATTATTCCTAAATCTTCTCTGACCTGTATCCCATGTTTGACCCAGCACCATTTTTGCCTATTCGCACGTTTCTCTTATGTGCCCATCCACCATTCTTCTCGAATAAATATCCTAGATATTTCAATTCTTTCACCTCTTCCAATATGTTGTTTCTCCACTTCCATTCCTCTTTTCTCTCCTTCCTTTCTCGAATACTAATATCTTTGACTTGTCTACACTCGGGATTATAACTCTTTCCTCTCCAAGTATCCTTCCAGCCCTTTTAACATTTCTCAATTATGTTTTACATTTAAAAATATATCAAAATTCATACCAAAAGTTTACAGTATTTCAAATAATATAACTAACACCGCTATTTTCCTGTAATTACTAAACTTTTCTTGCAATTGTTTCAGCAATTATCGGCTCAAATTCGTGCCATTTTATTTTACTTTTGGATTATTCAGTTACTTTAATTACTACAGGTGACTTTAATAATCTTTAAAAAATTACTGATTAACAATTGATGACTTAACATATTTTTCACGATATAAATAATTTTTCTGCGATAGCGATTTTATTCGTAAATCAACAAATTAACTCGTATAACATATAATCTAATGATTTCGTTTAATTCGTTTAATTAAATATATTCTAAAAAGAAAGAAAATTTCGATTGTTAATTATTTAATCTATTTTAATAATAATTTATTCGCTAACAGTATCAACAACTAACAACCAACCATGTTTTCTAGTCAATTATTACTGTCTCTTAAACGCAAGCTATTAATTTCTCGGTTTCTCTGTTTTTCTTGAAGAAAATAATTCCGTAAAATAATTGAAACGACGAAAAGAACAGTATACGTACGAAAGAAAAACAATACGAGACACACAATATTCGTGAAATTATCGTACAACATAACGAGAATATCGTTGCAAATACAATGCAAGCACGTAGCTCAGCGAATACAGGCAGGAAAATGGGATTTGAACGCGTCTAGATGAACGAATACGCCGTTACAAAGCAGGTTTACAGATCCATGATTTCGCGTAGCGCAAAGGATTAAATCGTAGGGGTTTGCGTCACGGTATCGAAGTTACTAGGGAATTCAGAGTCAGATAGCGAGTCGAGTGGCAGTCTTGAACCGCACCCGGAGCGTGTGTTTACTAGTGGATGGCCGGAGTTAATAAGGCAACCACAGAGAAATGTGCACAGAGCTCTACAGGGTGTTCCGGATTCCGTGGTATAACCGACGAGACCATTACAATGGACGAAACATTAATCGGTTAACCAGATATGTAAACTATTTTGTCATACCAGAACGACAATTCGGATGAGCTTTTTTTACGACATTTTTCGACATGGAAGTTTTCAAAAGTAATGCATGGAGCGTGTTATATATTAATCTATATATTTTCTAAATATGTCATAAAATATTTTGTCAAAATGAATAATCAACGAATGAAAAGTGATATTTTTTATTACTTTAAGCGTGATAATATAACTTCTCACTGCGATGAAAAAAGGCAACATTTTGAAACGAGTTCAACAAAAGTTAATTCCCCAGTTAACAGGTTAAATAATAAAGTTTACAACCTTTCTTTTCCAAAAATAATCCAGTTGAGAAATCGCATAAAGTGACTGTCTATGACCCACTATTTCCATTTGTTGCAAATGATAATGCTTTTCAGAAATATATTTGTAATTTTTTAGGGAAGCTTGACAATTTTCTAATTTACTTTGTAATTTCATTTCATTTTTAGTAACAATGTCGTATGTTCCTCTCTTGTTCCTCCGCAGCGACTTTTTTCATTGGAATGATTAAATTAATCAAATATGTAAACTCGTTGTTAATTTACATCTAAAGATTGCGTTCCTATGTTCGTTGGTTTAAAGTTACATCGATCATTTTGAACATATATGAAAATGAATTGTAGAAATGTAAGGAGGATATCGTATGGAAAATTTTGAATTATATTGTATGGGTGAACTTATGTCGAAGGATTAGCGTTATCGGCAGTCGTGTCATGGTTTTAGGAGCACCCTGTACAATACGGCAGTAGATATGGACGCCCATGATCAGATACGGGTTGCTGCCCCGATATTGATCTAAACGAGATACACACCGGCCGACTATACGCTCGGCTCTAATAGAAGGCACTAGTAGCAGATCGAAAATATTGCAATCGATAAACCAAGAAGCACTTATGAGTATCGGATCGAATATTTGTGTCTCTATCGGACCGCAAAGTTTAGAGCGAAGCAGTATGGACACAAATTTCTCGGACGGCTTCTGGAGATCAACTTCACTGGCTTCTCGTAGCAAATTGTGAAACTGACAGTTTTCACTTAGACGCTCATGAATTGCAGCAGTTTGATCCTCTAAAATCACAATCCTTTAATTATTATTAAACATTTTCATTGGAATTACGTGAATTACGTAATTGATACGTGAGGTCACATAAATAGTAATTTAATATTGTTAGTGATATAGTTGATACTTTTATGAAAAATAAATATTTTAACACTTCATTTGCGAGAATAATATTTATATAATAACTTATTTATAACCGGAAGCTTATTAATAGGCTTTTCGACGACTAAACTCTGATTAAGATAAACTCGGTAATTTTCTTCTAAATAAAAATCCCAAAATGACTCGTTACAATTTATTAATCTAAATAATTTCATGGATTACGGACGAGATTATTCTAGAGTTCGAACGATTGTCCAAGAAATTCTTAGCTGTTGTTCTTCGACTTTAAAAGAATTATTAGTAAACTGCCACGGGTAAATCAAAATTTAAATAAGGTCAAGATACCATAAAAATATACATAAAAGTTTCACTGTGTTATGTTTAATCCATTTGTCATAATCCAATCTATAGATTAATTGTGTCCTAACGTGTCTGACCATGCGCAAACCATTTCTACTTGCACGAGTAATATGTAAAAAGAAATTACTCATTTCCCATAAATTTAATCATCTCTTCGCTATAACATCGAATTATGTAATCTCAACAATCTTACTAACAATGCCATACGACCAACGATGTTTAGAAATATTTCAGTATAATTGAATCGCAATGGTCAGATATTAGATTAGTTTCAGATTGAAATATAAATTAACGGAAAGCTAAAAATGCTACTAAACGAACGACTAAAGTAAAATTAATTAGACTGTATTGGAATTTATTTTTTATCAAAATATCAAACGAAATATTCATTTCTAGACGTAATATACCCCTTCAAAGACCAGAGGAATTCCCGGTCTCTCATTTCGGCCAATAAAAGTTTCTCGTACGCATGAATTAATGGACGAACATTTCAACTACTCGTTTCAGCTGGGTCCCCACAGCCAATACAATTTTCTGTGCCATTCTAATATTAGAATCGTTTAAACGTTCCGGCACAATTTCGTAGCGACAAGTTTCGGAACCGTGACATCGGACCAGGAACTTTGAAACAATCTCTTATAAACCGCCCGAAGGAAAATGTAATTAAATCGAAATCAAGTCGGAAATCGATATTCGTCGTGAACTTTGTAAAATTGCAGTCGATTTGTATTCGCTAATTCCAAAACTAGTTCTCTCGGTATTAATTTGCTGACTTCTCCCATCGGGTTTCAATGAGACCTATCGCTAATAATACCGAAAACTCTATGTATATTATAACTTTTATACAAATCTTTACTTACTTACTCAGACGTACGCAAACTAAAAATTCGACGGTTTCTTAGTTGATCTATTTGGACAATAATTTATTTATTTGCTATGCCAACAACTAACCAATCACGATCTTCGAGAAATTAGTACTGTCCTTTTTTAAATGCAAACTGTCAATTCCTGGATTTATTATCACTTAATACAACTGATTTGATCTAATTATAATTACATTCGCTTCTTATTCTATTCTTATTAATTAATATAAAGTGTTTTGCTTTTGTAATGACTAAAAAGTTCAACTGTCCTATATTTATTTTACTTTCCCTTCGTCATAGACACTTGTTGCTATATCATTATGTAAAATAAAAATCATCTTAACAAGCTTTAACAAGTTGATAATAATGTAACAATTCTTGAATTCTTCTAATGTCATTACAGCTTTTATTTAAGATATTCATATTTGTCATAAGTGCATAAAATTTCTGGGTTTCTCTTTAAAAAAATAACACTACGGAATAAATAAAATGATAAGAGAAGTAATATTTCTACCATGCATACACAGTAAATTCTTTCTAATTGGCCCTCAGCCTGTACACAAAAATGAACAATTTGGAAAGAAACAAATTTTTCGTAATAAATGGTTTAGTACCGTTGTGTAGAAAATAACGAGCTGCATCGATTGGAGCAACAAAAAATTTGTGATTCCATTTAAAAAAATGAAATTGTCCTCCATATCTTCTTCACGTATTGACCTGAAGAAATCTTACTAACACCAAATTATGTACCCCCTGAAATCGTTTAACTTTTATTCGAAACATTTTTCAGTATCGACAACGGTTCGCGGGATATTTCACTGGATCGGCTATTTAAAAAAATGAAATTGTCCTTTTTATATCTTCTTTACGTATTGACCTGGAGAAATCTTACTAACATCAGATTATATACCCCCTGAAATCGTTTATCTTTTATTCGAAACATTTTTCAATATCGACAACGGTTCGCGTTATTTCACTGGATCGACTTAAATGGGTCACTTTGTATAGTTAAAAAATTATATATGTCTATATCTGTATACATACTATTAATAATAGGCTATATAAAATAAAGTTGTCACATTTATTTTTCGTTCACCTCATTATTCACCACGAGTGTAAATATTGTAACTTCACTATTTCGTTTCTGATAATTAATTAACGTTGTCACATCTTCTTCATCAAAGTCTATATAAAAAGTAGTCTAGAAGGAGTTCCTTAAAATGTATCTTGACCAATACTGATGAATAAAATGATCCTAAGCATACTCATAACAGTATAAGCATACGATTATTCACATTGTGAACACACATTTATGGAAAATTGATTCAATAAGTTTGTTTTCTTAGATATACATTATGATCCAAATTGCGAAACGTCTGAATTTGTCTTATTTTTATCAAGTAATAGGAACTAGTTGTTCTTGGTGCTCCGTGAACCTAGTGTTAATTAGATTTCTAGGGGAACATGAGGCATAAAGGAACACATCAGACGATTTGGAAGTAGACAAGTTCGATGAAGAATAAGACTAACTCATTTAGTGGGATCCTTCTATTAAATTAATGATATTACTTTATTGCTAAGTATTTTTGTCTCCACAAAAACGAATAAAATAATTTTCAATTTTCAGCACTGTCAATTTCACGATGACAGTGACTTTGATTAATATTCGATTAATATATATTATTATATATAAATTGTAATGTTTTTTAGAGATGATAGAGGAACCAGTCTACTAGATCATAACTGGAATGCTTTTTTCAATTCTTGCTATTACTTGGAATGACAAAAGAAAATAAAGAACTCTCATTTTTTAACTTTTTTATCTGAGCCTATAACGAAAATTTAAATATGCGTTTTGTAGATCTCGGTAACTTGTATTTAAGTTGAAAATTTCATCGAAATCGGTTGACCTTGGTATGGGTTATAAACAATTAACAATCGTGAGAATCGCAGTTTTGTCCCGATTTTTGACGCTTTCGATCAATAAGTGTGAGAAATCTGCAGTTTTTAAATTTTCTTAACGTTTGCAACTTGACTTTATGGTAACCGATTTTGATGAAATTTTTCAGTGTGCATATAATTTACTGAGATCTATAAAACACATTTTTTAAATTTTCATTCTAAGTTATAGCAATAGCATTCCAAGCAATAGCAATATTTAGAAAGAACATTCTAGTTGTGGTCTAATAAACTGGTCCATCTCTCATCTAAAAATAAATTCAAGTCGTTTAGTCCAGTTCTAAAAAAGTGATTACGTTTTAAAAGCTGTTCGAATATTAATCAGAGCCACTGTAGATCGAGACCGTTGAAAGCAAATAGCAGTCTAAATTGGTTCCATCCATTGATAATACTGCCTGAACGAAAACAACGCAGGACAATTCGTCAATCGGAAATGAAATTATCGTTCCAGGACCCGCAAGCCAGTTACGACGTGAACAATCACGACGAGGATCCTATGCCGAGATACGATCTTCTGGACAGTAATCGACACGGCACCAGATGCGCCGGTGAAGTGGCAGCCACTGCTAATAATTCCATCTGTGCAGTCGGCGTCGCCTTCGGAGCTGGCATCGGGGGTAAGTCCGCACAGAACGCCGTTTCAGACCCCGTACAGGTTAACAAAACTCGTAACGTGGGCAGTATAAAAAACTCTACGCCGCTGTAAAACCTTCATGCTTGAGCCACCTTTATAGGCTGAAGACTTCTTCATCGCGCAATGACGACCGAAATAAATTTACGCTTCGCGGCGCGCGCGAACCTGGCCCTCTCGAACATTTATTTTTATCAGAAAACGTCTGAAATGTGCACGAGGTTTATATTGTCATTTCGTTTGCTATCGCCTGTTTACTTCCTTTTCATTTTCTTCGCGATTCGATCTGTAATTTTATCATTTTACAGTTTGAACGTTAGTATAGATTCTAACATATTTTGGTTGGTGCAAATCTTTGTTACGGCAATTTTATTTGGTTTTTGTCGAAGTGTTTAGAACTGAAATATTGTAGATATTATTATATTATTCTACAATTTTTCTAGTATAATCAATAATAATCACACCGATGATGTTTATACAAATGCATGTCTTTTTTCGATAATAGATATACCAATGCTACATGTACAGTAATTGATGTAATCGTCAGGCGATTACAAATAAATATTTTTCATTTTGCATATTTCGCATGTTGCATATGTATTGCATATTTGTGCTTAAAAACATATGCAATATATTATTTGTCATGTACATGCATATATCATGCTCACCTGAATCATACATCTCGTTAAATTAATTTAGCCTATTAGTTAGCATCAGTATTATAACCGGATTACGTTGGTATTAATCGAAACATTGATTTGACAATTGGACAATAGGTGTAGCTATTAGTATTTCGAATTCGAATAGTTCAATTTGATTATTAAAGCGACACGTTAAATCTTTTTTTGTGCGAGTGCATTTCAATATTTCTAAAATGCCGAAAGTTCGGAACACCATCAAATTTAGGAAAAATGCTTGTAATATACCGTGATTATAGTAACTGTGAAACATTTCTTGATATTTGATATTAGATTTAATAAATAAATATAAATATAGCTATAAAATATCTATTTTTATATTAACATTTATACGTTCAATTATAGTTAACCCTTTGCACTCGAGTGGTGACTCTGAGGCACCACTAAAATTGTTAAATCACGTTCCAAGATAATTTTTATGTTAATAACGTTTAAATTAAAAAAATTGTTAAAAGTATAACTGTCATCACAAGCCATCGCAAGACCCAATTTCATATGCATAAAATGCACTTTGTTATATAAAATGGAAATACCATAAGCCAGAAAAATTATTTTAGATTTACAGTTGAAATGGCTTCGAGTGCAAGTAGTTAATAATGTGTAGTTCGAATGTTATACATTGTTTGGCTTCGTATTTTGCGTTTTCTTTATTTAAATAATGTTTTGTACAGGTGTGTTCGTACGATGTATTCGTACACAATTTGTAACACATAAAAATTTTCTTCTGAATAATTTAGACTATTCTTATATTTCAAGGAAAGATGCTTGAAAAGAAATTTACGACCACGGATTCCTGAACGATTTTGTTTCTAACATTATTTATCTTCCGTTGCACATTTTATTAGAATTGCTACAGTATCTAAAAAATTCTCTAGACGAAGAATGAATACCAAAATGCAAGTACATTTGAAAATTGATACGATTGTAAATTTAAATTGCTGTTAATGTGGATAAAATTGATCGAGTATTTGCAACTTTCTTGCACGTCGAATATTCCTACGATACTCCATCATTTCCAACAGTTGTTTAAACTTCGATTATACGCTCCTGCTAACGAAATAACGCCGTTAGCTAATGCGTTGAACGTATAATTTGCTACATACGGGAAAATCATCCGCATGTGCCGCAAATTTAACAACGTTTCCTAGCGCATTGTCACAGGAACCTAAATTGGAAGGTCGAAATTAGCCTCGATTCAGTAATTGCAAGCAAGTTCAAAACTGTAATCGACACAGTAACCAGTAGTGACCACTAGTTAGAAACCATATTTAGTGCACCCAGGACGCTGAAACTGGGAACATACCTGGTAACTATAACTTCGGAATTATTCGATTGCAGTTCCAGGCACAATAACAATCAATTATCTTGAAGAGTACTCTTAACATTTTTCAATTTAATGACGGTGATATTACCGATGCATGCACTCGAAGCTGAAGGGTCTACATAAATATTTCAATCAATCATATTATTGATATTATTATTATATTATATATATATCATATTATTATTATGATAATCAATGATATTATTCAGTGTATTATCATTGAACTGCGGATCTTTGGAAAAAATACATTTCCGTTGTCAATTGTATCAAACAGAAGTTTGAGAAAAATGTGAAATTTCCGTTCTAAATATTTTCTAAAATTTTACAAAAATAACTAAATTTGAAAAAATTTGTTATCTTTTTCGTTTCCCTTTTTATACCTTTTTAAATCGAATTCTTAGAAGGCATCTGCGTAACAAGTAGAACTAGTCCGCGATTTCATACCAAAAGATAGAAAACTCAACCGCTGCTAAAGGGTTAATGATATTAATACAGTGAAAAGTAGTGCTGCGGTATTTTTTAATGCGTCTTGTGTCTTTTGATAGGAGAATAAAAATTCTCATTTACTTGCATCGAAGTTGTAGTGTAGTGATTATTTAAATTGCACTCCAATTTTTACTATTTAGTACGCGGCTAATCTTTACGTGAATTTGTAGTTTCGTATTAAATTTCTTGATTCAATTGACTAAAAGATTTTTTGTAATGAAAATAAAAGTACATTATTAATGTTTCTTCATGTGCGTGTAGGTTAGAAATTTGCACATGCTATAAATGCATAAAGATTCTTTTCAATTTTGAAAAGAGATCAATTTTTGTGCAAGCATATTGGGTGTACCAAATTTAACTATTCGGATTCTATGTCTTTAAATCTTAACTATGTACGATTTTTGCGATTGTTAATTTAGCACTCAATGCATTGAACAGTTGTCATGTGACAGCTCATTTTTTATTATTTCTGTGAAATCAATTCAGACGTATACACACGAACAACTCTCATTATTCTGCTTTGAAACGGATACAATTAACTCTCGAATCATCAAATTATTCTGATAACTATAATTCAAGATATTCTTTAAGTGTTTATATCGAACCGAATATTGCCTTCTAGCAAAAGGGTTAACTTGGAAAGAGTCAAACACGGAAGTAGAAAAGTGAGTGTGTGGGGATGGATGTAAAACACATAAAAATGATATTTAATTAAATCTCTGTTGTTTTTTTCTGCCCTTAGGGGTCAGGATGTTAGACGGAGACGTGACAGACGCTGTTGAAGCCCGATCTCTGAGTTTAAATCCTCAGCACATCGACATTTACAGTGCCTCCTGGGGCCCGGACGATGATGGGAAAACAGTGGACGGCCCCGGTGAACTCGCCACCAGAGCTTTCATCGAAGGAATCACGAAGGTTCGTAAACAAATGTCTGCAAACACCTTTATTTTCCACGTTAGTTTAATTTACCATCCTCCGAAACCAATAATATCTCGCGAAACAACGCCATTTCTGTGTATAAACAATCGAAAGTTACCGGATGTAACAATAATTGTCCTAGATTTTCATTCTCCAACGAAACAATGTTTCTAAAATTGTGGCGCAATCAGACATTACACATTAAGGAATAAATCGAAATATAATAACGCAATGTTCGAATAACATATGTAATTTTTAATAATCGATACATCAAAATTGGACCAACGATGCGCCGTAACGACATTTGCAAGTAACAGCTTCGTACTTTTATTTCGATCGTAAAAGTATTATAGTTATCGGAGAAATCAGTTTATTTCCGAGTTTGCCTCATTTTTTCCGTGCTATTTATTTCAGAAATTCCCCACAGTGTTTGAACAAAAACGAAAACTTTATTTCTTACGAACATTATAAATTCTTTGATTTAGTTAAAAAAAAAGAACTTAACAATAATTAATCCCATTCTTTCCTTTCTTTATTCCTTTCCCTTTATGAAATATTTTTCATTTTTTGATAATCCTAATTTTAAAACATCTACAACTGCACAACATAATAATGCATATTTTCGATTTAATTCATGGTGTTGTGAATTTTGCACGGACTAATTAATTTGTCATTGATTTCGTTGACCGAGGACTGGGAAGTTTTAATGAGCATGTACTGTACGCGTATATTGAATAAACCCATTGTTCGAAAATTGTCCGCCGGGATATTCAGGATTTTTCTCAAACGGTTGAATTCCATCCTTTCAACCAGAAATTCTGAGATTTTCCTTCCTTTTTGGCGCGGCGGAACAATAACCTATTGTTGACACTGTTGGTACGCGCCTAATTAAAAGTCCCGTTCCGTGGATGCAGCTTCTGAGGAACCATTGCTGTCAAGCTTCCCGGCGATAAGAGTAATCTGCACACTTGAGTGCAATGATGCATCCCAGTTGCAGCCTACATTCCATTTACGATAGGCCTGATCGCGTCTTCTTCGATCACCTGTCACCGACACCTTAATTACCTGAGCGCTTCTTCTCTCTATTTCGATTAGGGTATCGGTTGAATCGACAGCTCGCAAAATCTTCTTCCTTTGTTCGTACTCTGTCGCTGTGATCCAGGGACTTTATGTCTCGCGGAATATAAAACTCGGGCGCAGTCGAGCAATTAAAGTTATAGCGCGCTCGTAAAAGTCTTTTGCACTGGTTTATTATTGTTATTAATTGGCGTAGAGCAGACCGTTAAATCCTCGAATGCGCCGTTCGTTCGTGTACGAATGTTTGATAATCCGAAATACGAATGTAACTGCGAAATTGAAAACGCTTTCTGCTCATAATCATTTCATTCGCGATATTGGCAATCCTGTCAACAAGTTGACCGTCGAATGCTGGCTCCAAAAACTATGACAAGATCAAAATGATTTCGTCACTTTCTTTTATTAAATAATGTTTCCCTTTCGAGGTACACAAGGAATACATTTATTACCATTCGAATGTGGATCTTTATGTGAAAAATAAAATATCTCTGCTTTAATTGCTAGATATTAGTGCTACATAGACATTTATTTTTATTTATAATAATTTCAAGGAATTCAAAATAATACAACGGAATTTTAAAATCCCTTAAATGATTTTATTGTTTTGCATTTGACTTTTAGACATTTTTGTCATAAATGCATAAAATCTAATTCTCACATATTACAATTGATAAAACTAAATGATCCAATTCTAACTACTTTCGTCAAATAAACTGAAAATATTATTTAATATGATCTTTTTTACCATTTGTTCATTTTGGACACGGCTACATGGCTACATGGCTTCTTTATGTCCAATTGAATATGTTGAATTTTCATTCCATTCTTTAATTATGAGTTCGGTGGAGTTCAGTGTTCGCTTTGATCGCATTTTGAAGAGTGACGCCTTACATTAATAGCAAAATAAAAATTGGCTTCTATCAGCTGCTGTTAGAGAACTCATCTAATAATAATGCCAAAATGGCACATGCCACGCGAAGCATACCGCGAAACCTATGGGTTACCGAGTTACGCGAAATGTTTTGAGTAGGTTGACTCACATCCAACCCGTTCATGTCGAGTGTGAGGAAAAGAACGATCAAGAAATCGAAACCATTTCTCAAAGAATCAATCGAACTACTGGTTTCGGAACAATGTTCGCAACATGTAAATGGAGAGGACGTTCAATTTAATTGAGTTGAATTGAAAACAGAAATTGTGTGTATTTTCAGAAAATTGATTTGTAAACAATAATAACAGTAGATTTTGTTTTCATTATTCTATCCTAACAAAAACCCACATATATGTACTAGTAATATGGTACTTCCGGAAAACGAGAGATTCCTAAGGTTATTTGAAGTAACTTTTTCCTCAGCGAAAATACAATCTGCGTCTTCGTTTACGAGTTATTAACGAAAAACAGTGACCAATAGGAGGCGAGTTTGTCTGGCGCGCAGCGGCCGAGCCAACGAGTGCACGGAGCTCGGTTTCGCTCATTGGCTCGGTCGCCTAGCGCCAAGCGAACTCGCCCCTCATTGGTCAGTGTTTTTCATGAATAATTCGTTAACGATGCCTCGGAGAACATTTTTGTAAAGGAAAAAGTTGCTTCGAATCACCTCAGGAACCCCTCATTTCTCGGAAATACCATAATTTTGGGACACCCTGTGTAATGAAAAAGTAAGGCTTAAATACATAATTTTTCTTATCATATATTTTTTCCGCTTTTTGCATGGAAACCGACCACTGTGCGTCGTAGACACTCATTATTAAACTGTCGTTACATTTTTGTATTAGACATATCCATATTTGTCATAAGTGCATCAAATTTCTTCGTTCCTCTTTAAGAAAATAACAATGCTGAAGAAATGAAATGATAAACGAAATAATATTTCTACCATGCATATAATAAGGCATGAATAATTTTAAACATCATTTGTACCCTCTTCATTTATTTGCAGGGAAATATAGAAACGTTTCAAAATCGAGAAGTTGGACTTTTGTATTATAATTATTGTATAGAACTAACTCAATTACCTTGCGGTTACAAAGAAATGAAAAGAAGGACCTATATATTCAAAAAATCCTGCATATATCATACTAACAACAGGCTATATAAAATAAAGTTATCACATTTATTTTTCGTACACCTTATTATTCAATATATTGAATAAATATTAATACATAATCTTCGCTTCTTGCCTCAGTTTCGCTTTACACTGTTCAGAAATTCAAACATAAGACAGATGCAAATGTCTTTCTTCTTTTAATAGTTTCAACAAGTTATTAATAATGTAAGAACATCCTTGGATTCTTCTAATGTCGTAAAATTTTTGTATTAAACATATTCGTATTTGTCATAAGTGCATAATATCCGCCGTTTCCTCTTGTCCATTGCACATTCTGCTGTGTTTATCAAAATTGAAGTTAGAAAGTTTGTTTTTCTCTTATTCTGTCTCGTATGTTTTCCTTCATTTTAATTGCGAATAGTAAACTGTTTGCGTCACGTTCGTAACTTTGAAAAGATTTCGAGTTTCTCTAACTATTCAAAACGTTTCCAATCTTTCACACAAAGGATTACTTATGTTCCGGTTGCACCGCATTTTCCGGAACACCCTGTGCAGCACACCGCTCGATATCATTGCGTTGCGTAATCCACCTCACGACTGGACAAATTTGTTCAGAATGACACTATCCCGCTGCACTTTTTCTTCAAATAAACACGCTTCAAAAGAATCCTTTGCTCCCGTAATTGCACGTTTCAGGTTTGAAACATACAACACACATCGCATGTTTCTAGAATTAATTACTTTCACAGGGTGAGTCATTTAGCTAAATCGTCTTAATTTTTCTTGCGAACTATATGTTGCATGAGAAATTGTTTGCAACGAATTAATTCTTTGCTACATTTATTTTTTTATCAAAATTTAAGGGACACCTTGAGTTTTTAACTGTAATGCTCAATATTTAATGATACCGCTCGAAAGTCAAGTGTTGAATAAAAAATAGAAAATTATTAAGATGCAAAGGTTCAGAAATTAATGTTTATCGAGATATTCTTTAGTCGATTTTTAAGACAAAAAATGTTCGAAATGTTCTCCATTATGATGCAAACATGTATGCGATAAGCATTGCGAGTGATACATGTGTGTTTCATATTTTGATATAAAAGAAAAATAGGAAACGATTAATTTTAGCCTCGTTTAGACTAAACAAATTTTGTCCGAAACATTTTTTAAGCAGCACGTTGTTTACAAGAAAAATTAAGGTGAAACTGTCAATAATTTTATGTCTTTGTACGTTACTTTTGGACTGCGGACCTTTATGAAAAATAAAAGTTGTTTGCATCAATTGCAAGAACTATAAACCAAATAGCAAATCCTATGTTCCTATAATGATTCTAATAAGCTGACACTAATAAATTGATACTTGAACTCTCCTAATCTGTTTGTTGCTTTGAAATACGCATAAAAGTCTAGTTACGATGTGCAACTCTTTCTTTAGAATAAACCAAAAGAACCATTTGTCCTAACAAAATCAATGCATTTTAAATTACAAGGGATCTCATTCAATGCTATAGATTTCAGTCATTGTTTTATTAGAATTATTTCTGCATAATGCCATTTCAAAGTACACGCGAATTCGCAAATACCAGATTCGAACAGAGTATCAGAGAAGAAGTAATGTATTTTTAGATTTTTTAAAAAAGAAACATTAAATGTATACATCTCGAGCTGTCAACTCTTGAATATGCTTTTCAAGTGCATAACGTGTATATTTGAGTAAAAATATCGACGGTAAAATTAAAACGAATTTATTGACGTCCTCGAAAAAAATGTTTCTCTATGGATAGCACGGTAGTCACTGCTGCTGCAGTTCCACGAAACCAAAAAACAATAAAGGATTCTTAATCTGCACGAGTGCAGGCGTCCTGTGAACTAGAATAGAATCAAAATACAAAAACGGGAACACACAAAATTTCGATCCTTGCGGAAAAAGAAGCTCGTTTTTCAATCTCGCCACGATCGGATTACTGGAAAACGAGTATTGAAACAAAAATATTTTACTTTGTGCAACGGATTGTTCAAATAAAACTATTTCGTTCCCTGAAATTTCGGTTTCTATCTGAAATACTGTTGCGCTTCAACTTTGTCTTTCACTGTTTATAAATTATATTGGTTCTATCACATACAATTACATATATATATATATATATATATATATATATATATATATATATATATATATATACATTTTCGAAAGTTCCTTTTTTCATATTTAATTAATAATGTGAAAGTAGATAAAAACTAACGGTTCTTTTAATCAATGGTTTTCTCTCACTAGAAGATTGATGTTCTATGCGCAAGTCTAACAAATTGATAAATCAAATTTTCGGTAAATGCGGTTCTTCAAGTTCGATATTTCGGAAAATCTATTTAGTCAGGTAAATGTTGCGTTTGACGGAGGCAGCTCGGATCGTTTCGCTCTTGAAATATGTTGCCAAGGTCGTCATTCTGAACAACTTTTCTTAATAAACGTTACCGTCGCTCGGCTTTTGTTTACAATATATTTGTAAAAAACTTTACTTAAACCTAGATTGCAAGTTCGTTTTTATAGTTGTCGCCAATCGGTAACTATAGAAACGAGCCGCAAGGCTCGAATAATCGTATCTCCCCTTCCCAAATTGTCCATTTTTATGTACAAGTTGAGCGTCAATTAGGGAGAATTTACATACTTCATTTTGGTGCAACGTAGAACGCAACTTTGGCCTATTTACCCGCTAATATTAATGTAATACGGAAAAAATCAATCAAAAATGCATTCCAGTTTTACAAATATCTTCAGATACATTAACAGATTAAGATAACAAATTATATTTGCATGTATCTTATACATGACTGTCCATCCCCATAAAGTAAATTCGGTCATACAAGTTGCAACAAAAAGAAAACACATACTATAAACAAATCATAAAAGCGTGTAAAATAGGGATAGAAAACGACATCGATTATAAAATAAATGATAATTTTTTAAATGTCAAACTTCTTGAAACGTATTGTTAAATACGTTATTAATAATAGAGGTATTTAAATTAATAATGAAAATTAAAAAGAAATGTATTTTTATAACTTTTAAAGATGATTTTATGAGGCGCATTCGAATGCTTATGTTGCGTGAAAATTCGATAGTCTTTATGTTTTTAATTATGTTGGCAACGTTTTATTTTAAATCGAAAGTGTTTTGACATTTATGTACTCTACTTTAACATAGTGTAAAAGATTTTTCCCCTCAATGTACATTTATTTATATGTATATATATAAATATATGACGTAAAAGTCAAAGTTACACTAGTGTTCGAATACTTTCGTGAGCGATTGGACACATAAAGCTATTTTTGCAATTATTAGGTCTACCGGAAAGTTCTGTTCGATAGTGTCACTTCAAGTTTCAATCCATATGCACATGTTGATTTGAGACATATATGACAATCTCTCTTTATCATTGCATTTACACACATGTACTCTCCTAAATAAACTGAAACAAAGATGCCTCATGTCATTATTAAGTGAAACGCGATCGTGGAAACATGGCTACCGATGATAATGCCAGACCACATGCTGCTTTGGCAACTCGTCAGAAAATCGCAGAGCTAGGCTGGGAAATTCTGTCACATCCACCATACTCCCCAGTCCTAGCACCCTCCGATTATCACTTGTTTTTCTCTTTGCAAAACTTTTTACAGGAAAAAAAATTCAAAACTGAAGCTGATGTCAACCAAGCACTAGTTGAGTTCTTCGCCTCTAAAAATAAATCATTTTTTAAAAATGGCATTTACGAGTTGCCATCACGCTGGCAAGAATTCATAAGTAACGATGGAAAGTATATTCTACAATAAATATTATTAAATGTATGAAAATTGTGTTATATTTCAATTCAAAAACGGCAGAACTTTCCGGTAGACCTAATATCTCTAAAACGAAGGGCGTGCAATGGTAACATATGTATATAGGAAGAAGTTGTTCAGAGTGATGATCTTGATAACAAATTTCAATATCACGGTCATCGGAACTGCTTTTCCTAAACGCAACGCTTACCCTTGATCCATCTATTTTAACATTATTTAAGAGTCCTTAAGAATCAGAGACTATCAGAGTCCTTAACAATCAAAGACCATCAAAGTCCTTTAAAATCAAAATAAAAGTCAGAAAGAATCTTCAAGTTGGATTGTTTGGTAAATTTCATACGCTATCCATCTATTCAACATTACCTAATTAATTTGAATGAATAATAACAATGATGACACGATTGAAACATCATTGAAGAACGTTGAAAGAACCTTGAGAAAGTACTTGAATACATTATAAGTTTTCGGTTTCTATTTCACAAAATAAATTATTTTGACTTTATGAAATTTTTGTAGTTGCTTTGACAATCTTCGTCAACGGGTAATCATAGACTAATCCACTCCATAAAATTCACGTTCTCATCTTTGGAACACCCACAACCTTCGCCCGGCTGATCGAAAACCGGGGAGATAAATCAATATGTATCCCGCGGTTCATCCGAGAAACAAAACTAGTCCCGACACAACTTTCTTATTCGATTCTGATTCCACCTTATCACTGGTATTCTCTCGCATCGTCGAAACGACGTTTTACCAAGCATTAAACCGGCTGCGCTCAATTGCCCGCGTGAGACAAAAAATTCGTTACGCCGTTTGTAGTCGCGCGGAATGTGAAAAAATAGGAGACGAAGACAGCCACGCCTGACCGTCGTGATAGAATCGTAGCAGAGCCGTTTCCCGGAATGAAATTTCCAGCAATGTATCACCTGAAAGCAGTCCGGGGCTCTTTTCAAGAACGATGCTGCGATCTCATTGTTATCCCGACGTGTATGCCTGCCGGAGAACCGATCCTCTTCGATTGGGTTTGTCAGACGAGACGGCCGCGGAGGCCTCTTTATCTTGGCTCTCAGACACTGAGAACGTCGGCCGACGTTCCGTCGACGTCGACGAAGGAAACCGATCGTCAGGCTGCAGATACGGGACCACCGCGAGTTAAATAGACAAGTCAGTTAATGAGAACGAAACGTGTCGAAACGCGACGCCTCGCGAGAACAATCACTTTCTTCCCCTTTTGTCTCGCACGCGACTGCGAATTCGGGTTATTGCGAATTCCGCAACGCGATCGTCGTGCTCCTTCGCAGAACTCTGCGGGATTTTCTTTTAAGGGGGTCTTCTAGTGTGAAATGCGTGTTTCTTTTTTCAACTCTGTTTCGGAATCTTTTGCAAAGAAATTATTATACCTTTTGCAGTCGAATTGACATCAAATTTGCAATTTTTTGAAAAAAAAGAGTTAGAATTAGTTGCACTACCGTACTCTCAAACAGAGTCGTTTTTAAAAAAAGCTCGTCTCACTGTGTCATGATTCCAGCCATCCTGCTTACTTAAAGCATAAAAACGTGAAAGATTCTTAATTAGTATAGTATAATATTAGGTACTGCATATTGGGTTGGCAGGAAAGTAATTTCGGTACTTCAATGTGATATAAAACTCAATTTTTCCCAATACAAAAAATGAACTTTAATCAGTCAAACATTTCCATTCTGTTCGATGATCTTTTGCCATCTTTCTGGTAACTTCATGATTCAGCGCTCATAAAACTTCTGGTCCTTATCAGTAAAAAACTCAATCAAGTGCGATTTGAGGCTATCGCTATTATATTGAAATTTTTACCATTTAAAAAGTTTTGTAATAATAATAATAATAATAATAATAACTGTTTCTAAATTAAACATCTATGCGAAAATATTTTTGAGACATAGTTTCGGTCACAATTAATATGTTGGCTCACTAAACCAACATGGGTTTACGGTTATGGACAAAGGTAAAGAAACAGCTCTTAAAAAGCAATAACTTTTTTAAAACTAGACGAAATGACATGAATTTTTTTAGATTATAGCAGGATTAATCTACAAAAGAAAATGAAGAACTCTCGTTTTGTAACTTTTTTATTTGAGCCTATAACGAAAGTTTAAAAGCTGCGTTTTGCTGATCTGAGTAACTTCTATGCATACTGAAAGTTTCATCGAAATCGCTTTAATATAATTGGCTTTAATATGATATGTTAACAATTAAATGTCATGGTTTATTACACTTTCGTCCAATAACAATAAAAAGTCTGCAGACTTCGTGAACCGATTTCGATAGTATTTTGAGTATCCATATATGTTACCGAGATCTACAAAACGCATTTTTAAATTTTCGTTATAGTCTTAGATAAAAAAAGGTATAATTGTAAATAATAGCAAAATTTTTAAAAAGTATTTTAGTTATTTTGTAGTAGACTAATCTTTCTATCATATAACAAAAAAATTAATGCGAATTAATGTAAAATACACTGAATTGCTTGAAATATTTTGCATTTTTATTCTCAAAGCGTGTATGTAGATTTTGCGATATCATAGCAAAAATCAAAAAATTATAAGTAAATATGGAAGTGGTTGTGGGACAATTTAAAAAGCTGAATAAGACCTGCAAGAGAGTTACCTTTATTTGCATAGAGGTGAACTTCATTTCCAAAAGAATTAATTGAGAGTTTAAAAAGGGGTGAATATGATTTACGAAAAGATTACGGAACGCTTTTCAGGGGACATACGATTATCGTCGATTTTGTTACAATTAAGAGTGCTTATTGTTTAATATTTATAGGTACTGTTCGACAAATTGATGTTGATTGATTGATAAAATATTTATTCAATATGAAGAAAAAGTAATACGAGTAAACTAGAAAAGTACAAGTACGAAGCTATTAGGAAATACAGTTTTCCTGCAATGTCCTTGTGTTTCATATTGAATGTCCAATTTTGGAACGGTATCTTCAAATGCCAATGCGGAACAATGTGTTCTTGCTTACAAGCACCCGTATCCGATTAAACGTTTTTCGTTGCATAACTCGCATAAGTGTTTATACGAGTAAATGTATAAAAAACAATATTCAAAAATATAGGTAGAATTTGTATTTCCACTTCCATATGCTCTGTCTATTCGTCATTGTATCGTTTGCGCTACTGTTTCAAGAAGAGGTTTCAATTAACTGGTATTCCGTAATAGGTGCTTTTACCTAATTAACCGAGAATTGGGCGCGAGTAGCGACTATCGCGAGAGTAGCGTGCGAGAATAAAAACGCGATTATCAGTTCGGTAGACTTCACGGTCGATATTTCTCGCATAATCTAGCATCATCGGTATAAAAAAGTGTTCCCGATTAGTTAATCACCGGGCTCCGTACGGGCCGAACAGTTCGGCTAATTGCTCGCGCGTTACTTTCCGCGAATGGCCCGCGGAGCTTCGGAAATTCTGCTTCGGCGAATTCTATTTTCCGGCGGCGGTGTTTTAACGAGTTCCCGCGGCGAAAGTACCCCCCGGCATTTGCATATGACTTACGGCTACCAGTTTCCGCGGGTAAGGTTAAAATGGTAATGCGTGCTGGTGCGGGGACAGTTCGTCTAAAAGCAGCCAATTAGGAACTTTCTGAGGACTGACCCCCGACCGACAGAGTCCGTTAAGCCGGATTCCCGGGAAGAACTTCCGCTCGGTTCTCGTCGGTCTAATCGAATTATGGTTGTCCCCGGCAACGACTATTTTCGCCCGAGGAAAAAGAATCGCCTCTCGATCACCGCGGGTAATTATCGGCCCCGCTAACGCTCGCTACGCCAATTACCAACGGTCGATCATGGTCTTTTACGCCCTCTTGTAGCCTTTACGACGCGCGACGCGACGGCACGCGGGATACCTTCTTCTGTTTGAAATTGCCAGTGCACTGGGAATTTTTGAATTCGCTCGCGAATTACGGATAATCTTACTATGAGAATGATCAAAGCACTGTCAAGCTTTTTATCCTCGAAGCAGATGGTAATTTAACCTTTGTTGTCAACCGAACATTCGTTCGCTGTAATTCCTTTAACGATTCCGTATTCTAAAACTGATGTAAACAACTTACCATCAAATACTTCGCAAGTTATAATAAGTATGTTACGCAGTACCTACAGAAATATTATTAATATTGTATGCAGGATGTCCTAAAATTATGGTACAAGTGGGAAATGAGGGATTCCTCAGATCATTTGAAGTAATATTTTCCTTAGCGCAAATGCAATCCGCTGTTTTGTTTACGAGTTATTAAGGGAAAACGGTGACCAATGAGAGGCGAGATCAGCTGGCGTGAGACGGCCAAGCCAATGAACGGAACTGGCCGCCTTGCGCCAGCCGAGCTGGCCTCTCATTGGTCAGTGATTTCCGTTAATAACTCGTAAACAAAGTCGCGGATTGCATTTTCGCCAAGGAAAAAGTTACTTCAAATGACCTCAGAAACCCCTCATTACCCGCTTGTGCAATAATTTTGGTACACTCTGTATAGATATGACTATCTAGATTAAAAAAATAGGTATAGTTTTAATCAAACCGAGAAATATACATAATAATTATGAATTGTTTTTCACAAACGTAAATTTCGGTGAAACCACAAAAGTGTTTGAACGCATAGAAATGTTTGAGAGAATCAATAACAACAAAGTTTTTCAGTCACGCGATGTGAAGAAACATTGTTGTTAATCTTCGTACGCGTGTCAGTTCGTAGTCTAGCATTTATATTATATAAGGTGTCTGAAATTCCTGCAGATGAGAGAGAATTAATTGTTAAGTGGCGTAAAAAGGGAATTACGTATGGTGAAATTAGTAAATTGTTAAATATAAATAGATCTACGATACATTATATCATTAAAAAATCAAAATCTGGAGGAACTGTGAAAAACAAGTACCGTTCAGGCCGCGTCCATGAAAATGATCAGAAATAGTAGTCAAGGTAACAGTAGTGAAGGAACAGTTCAAGAAGGATGTACATCCAAAATTATCCAGACGAATACTGTGAGGAAGTGACTATCATGCAGGAGATCCCAGAAAAAAGCCGTACGTTAGCGACATAAATTAAAAGAAGAGATTAAAATTCGCCATGGAATTTATTAGTAAGGATAATGAATTCTGGAGTAAAGTGAAATTATCCGACGAATTGAAATTCAACGTTTTTGGATCGGACGGGCGGAGTTTCGTTTGAAGGTAAAAGATCAAGAGATAAAAGATCGTACATTTCGAAATTACTCAAGGTAAATGTTCCAGTTATCGAACGATCAAGGAAAGAATTTTCTACACATTTATACGTGAATAGGTTCATCTGATCGGGAAGACAGTCTATTCTTCAAAATGCATGTCAAATGAAAGCTTTGTATGGGGTGAAACTCTTTAATTGCATAAAATTTGAGACCCTTTCGATGGCCCAGTGATTAGACACATTAGTCCTAGTAATTGAACATGGTACAGCACGCATTTGTTAATGAATTGTTTGATTGAACTAAGACGTAAAGTGAACAAATTAAACAGTGTAATGACAAAAAGTTTATAATCAAGCATACGATGAAAATATGAAATGAAAAGATATGATTTTCATCAAAAAGGAGAACAACATTGTACACAAGGTGTTCCAACTGAAACCAGCCACTTGATTATGTCTTTCAACTGTAATGTTACGAGATTATCTAAATGTTGTGAAAAAGATATTGGGAAATGGTATTTGCAAATTACGAATTACAAATTACGAATTTTCGAATTACGAATTATGAATTATGCATATTATATTTAGAAGAGTTAGCTCAGATAACGTTGACCTTGAAATATATCGTTATTCTGAACAACTTTTCCCTATACAAAATTGCCGTGGTTCGCTCATCGTTTCCGAGAAATCTATAGAAATAGTTGCAGAGTAGTTAATTTATTTTTTAGCATAAATGGACTATATATTTATTGAGTTAGACATAGTACATGTTTTTATTCTTTTATTTTGTTTATTTCAGAATTTTGTTTTTGCTTATTGGAAAATAAACGAAATGAAACGATAGAAGAATGTAATATGTCTTATTCGATAAATGTAAAGTTAATTATGCGTAAAAAGAAATCAGAGGCACAGCAATTGGTTACCCCACACAGCAACAGGCATGTTAACGGCAATATATCAAATGCAGGAGTTGTATAGAATGCTTGGCGTTCTTAGGCAAAGTATGAAATATTCGAGAATTATTTTAATATTAGGCTATCTGGGTTAGATTCGTAGGGGCGAGGAAGCTGCTGAGGAGGAGAATGGTAGGGGCGGAGCAGATGTAAAAGCGGAAAAGTTGGGTTGGGGAACTGTTTGGTCGGAAAAGTACCGAATGGACCCACGAGGAAAAAGGTCTGGGTCAAAATACAAAAAAACTTTCGATTTAGTCTAAAACATAATTTAAAAAAATATAAAAAAAACGTCGAATTTTCACGCCACAAGTATTCGAGCACTTTATAAAATTAAGTTTAAAGATTATAGAAATAAATCTTTTTTAAATGTTGCGTACTAGTTTTACACTTCTGTTTCAAGAAGTTTGGCGCTTTAAAAATTAGTACTTATGATCGATGTCGTTTTATATCCCTATATCCCATACTATCCCATACTATTTGATTATATTGGGTTGGCAACTAAGTAATTGCCGATTTGTTCAATGAAATAAAAAATTTTTTTTACTTGGAATGAAGTTTAATCTGTAATGTACTTTCCATTTTGTTCGATGACCTTTTGCCATCTCTCTGACAACTTGAAAATTCCACGAAGAAAGTCTGATTCTTTTCGGCCAAAAACTGAGTTAAGTGAGATTTTACAGCGTCATCATCATTAAAAGTTTTACCACGAAGGGAGTTGTCCAGGGATCGAAATAAGTGGTAATCCGATGGCGCGAGATCAGGGCTATATGGTGGGTGTAACATCAATTCCCAATCAATATCCATCAATTTTTGCCGAGTGGACAAAGACGTGCGCGGCCTAGCATTGTCCTGCTGGAAAATGACACCTTTACGATTGACCAATTCTGGTCGCTTTTCCTTGACCGCTGCATTCAATTTGTCCAGTTGCTAACATTCACGGATAATAAAAAATAACATAACAATAATAATAATAACAATTTTATAATATAACATTTACGGATATCATAAAAATGGGAGTGAGAGACATCTGAATGTAACTGAAATCGGCAATTACTTAGTTGCCAACCCAATAGTATGTATTTTTGTTGTTGCAACTAGAATCCACTTTATGGGTATAGACAATCATGTGTACAACACGTGTAAACATAATTTGTTATCTTCATTTGTTAATGCATCTGAAAAAATTGTAAAATTGGAATGCAGTTTTGGCCCATTTACCGCTAATATTGACGTGACGTGGGGAAAATCAAGCGAAGATGCATTCCAATTTTACAAATTTATTCATAAGGCATTAACAAATTAAGATAACAAATTATATTTATATGTGTTTTATACTATTGGGAAACTAAAAGAAGAAACTTTACCCACTAGCTAAAAGACGCAAGGGGCAAAGGAAATCAGCCGGTTGCTACGCCAAACTAAACAACGCGAGGGGCAAGGGGAAGCGATCGTCCGCTTCACCTAATCACGTCTTCTGTCTATCGCGTAACTTAGCCAATAATGACTCAGAATCTGAAAAGTGGGAGGGTACAGACGGAACGACCGGCTGATTCCTCTTGCCCCTTGCGTCGTTTAGCTTGTCGGTAGAGTTCCTCCTTTTAGTTTTCCAATAGTACATGACTGTCCATCCCGATAAAGTGGATTCGGTCATACAAGTTGCAACAAAAAAAATACATACTGTAAACAAATCATAAAATCGTGCAAAATAGAGATATGAAACGGCATTGACCATAAATAAACAATAATTTTTAAAATGTCAAACTTCTTGAAACATATTGTTAAACAATAGAGGTATTTAAATGAATAATAAAAATTTTTTAAAATTTATTTTTTTAACTTTTCAACTTAATTTTATAAATTTTCAAAAACATGACCGAGGGTCAAATTTGCAAAACGACAATGTTTTTATTTTTTGTATGTTGTAAAAATATTGGTGATTATTCACACTAAAGGCGTCCTCACCAATTTCGATGACTTTAAGCTATATTGTCAAAGTCAACATTCTGAACAAATTGTTTTTATGTATACATATTATCGTCGCTCGGCTTTAGTTTCCGAGATTTGCATACATATTTGAAATGAAATTGCGGCACATATTTACTTATAGGGGTCACCTTTCAGTTCAAAAAATACATCGATTCAGGTTTGGTTTCGGTTTAGGAACGTGTGAGGACCGAGAGGACCGGCCGTGAAGCCGGCACGACCATACGTGCAAAAAAACTATGCCGAATGCGGAACATTGCAAACGTAGTCTAGCTGGCCCTCTCCGCCTCCACACGTTATTAAATCCAAACTAATCACAGCAATAACTTTTTTCGAAATTTTGTATACGATACAATACAATACAATAAATACAATACAATACAAATACAATACGATACAATACAATAAAATCCTGCTGTACTTGTAGAGTATCTCTTGATTCTATTGACACGTATTGGATTAATCCTATTAAAAGTATATTTGGAACTATTTTTTTGAAATATTTTGAAAATATATTCTAAACTTCGAAACAAGTTTCTTCTGGTTTTTCTATTCAACAGTATTTGTACAGTACACAAAAGTATTATAATAAAAAATCTTTCTTGAACTGGTACAAGAAATTGGAAAAATGCGATTATTTGGTATAATTTTATAGTTTAGAGGTTAATTTTTTAAAAGATTGGAAATATTTATTTGAAAATTTTGTTTGAAGCCTTGTTCAAAGTTAGTTAGTTTTGCGCTCTTGTTACAATGTTACAACGAAGTTCAAAAAGAATTCTATTTTCAAACGGATTAACTGATTCAAATTGTATTTTTGTTTATCATAATTGCATGATCTGAAAATATACAAATAACTGAATATGCATGAAATGTACTTATTTTTACGTTTTTCATATAATACGACGACAGAGTTGTTAGGTAACACTTGGGGAAGCGAACATATAAAAAAGTGCCAAGTTGATGTTGAAAGATGTAAGTGCGAACGCCGAAGACTATCAACGTGCAATGTATGCACTTGTGATTATCAACGGAGCAACGACAGTATTAGGAAACAATATAAGTACCATTATTAAAATATAAAAATTATAAGTTAACAGAAACAACGACAATAACCTCTTGACGCTATGCGCGGTTCCGGTCATTGATCCGTTTTAAATAATTATTTTCATCGATGAACGTTGGAGGACGTGATGTTTGTATGATTATACAGATAACAGTACGTAGAAATAATTCCACTTGGAAAGAAAGCGCGATCAGATGAGTCTCAAAAGATATAAATTGTTAATTATATAACACGCTAATAATTCTCCTTAGTCAATTGAATATTAATGTTCAAATAAATCATAAGCAATATTTCTTATAGACAACAACATTTTTAAATACGAGAAATTTACTATTGATAGAATAAAAATTTACAAATATCATTTATTATTCACATGTTTTATCACATTTCCGTCATTTCCGGTGCTTCGATAAAAAAATATTTGGAACAAAAATTAATTAGTACTCAGTCTTCTATAAACATCAACGTAGAAAATCAAAAAAATTTTTGTTTAAATAAACAATTAATGTCATCTAGATTTTTTAATCATTACTGCAGTTAAAAAGAAAGCTTTTTAGCCATCGTCTAGTAGACTAGTCCCTCTATCACCTAAAAAAAAATCATATCATTTAGTTCAGTTTTGAAAATGTTATTGCATTTTAAAAGGTGTACGAACTCTTTTGTGGACCATTGTATATAAAACTGTCTTTACACCTTAAAACATTGCTAAAGTCGTCGTGAACAGCTAATTCATCAACCACTGTGCGATGTCCCCGTTCAGTGACATTACTCCGCGGGAGCGTACTGCCGTAACGAAAGGGTTAAACAATGAATTTCTGCTCAAAGAAGTGGAACACGTTCTGAAAAACTGCAAAAGGTCGGCCCCCTGGCCCAGATGAAATTCCATATCTGTTATTATTTAACCTTGTACTTACTTAAGTAATATAATAGTATTTGGAACTATGAAACGTTTCCCGAGAAATCTAGCAAAGTCCCAAAACTAAAAAAAAGGCTCTACTATACTGGCAATTTACCCGTCAGGTATCGATATTTCCTTAAAAGTATCAGTCAGATATCGATTCTGTTTGATACCTACGTCTTTGATGCAATTCGGTATTGGATCGAAATTTGTCAACTGGTATCGATAGGTATCGATGTGGTATCAGTCTCAACACTAGGCATGTCCAGTTACTAATAGATTTATCTTATTCATTTGATCGTCGATGCGACGTTCAAGGGAACACGCCAAACTTAGTTGATCGATAAACAGGTGTGACTAAAAACCTTTTTCATACGTTTTGGAGTGTACCTATACATTTCAAGAAAGTTTATTTATAAATTCATATAGAACTTAGGAGTGTAGCTATGTATTTCGAGAAGTTTATTCCACTATTATTAATAGTTGCCTGGAAAGATATTTATAAGGATTACTTACTTATAAGTAATGTGTCATTTTTAGATCTATTCTGGGATTTTTTTAAAAGAGACCTGAAATAATGTTTTTACTTAAATATCAAATAATAATCAATTATCATTTAAATTACAATATGTTACGAGTACTTTTTTCAATACTATCAAGTGTTGGTTAATGATGTTTATCGGTTACAGTCAATTTATAGGCTAAGAACGAATGCTCAACATTGCAAGACATCGCATATTTGAATTTACTCAAATACCATGCTGTAATTATTTTAAGTTCTTTAACAATTTGTTCTCGCAAAATTTCACTAATTTTGAATATTGTTTCGAAACCTGGATTTTTTGTTATCTCTGTGTTCCATTTTGTTATAATTTTTTCTCCGCAAATTTCAGGAATTCCCTTAAAATTGCGATATATATTCAGTACTGGTTTCATCGATTCAGTTAAAGGCAGTCGAATAGTCTTTAATTCTTTTGTATCATCCGGGAAAGTTTGAACGTGGGTTTTGATAAATATTAAATTCTGAATTAACGATTCAGCTTGATGACCATCTTGTACTTTTTTAATTGCCAAAGCATCGTTTGCATTGAAAGATTCAACTACATTTTTAATATCTTTTAAATTCGTAGTATAAAATATTGCTGCCTGAATCAACCTCGTTAAGATTGGCTTAGATTGTCTAAAATTCTTCGATAGCATTCGACTTGAAGTAATGCTTTTACAAATATTTTTTAAATAGAAAATGCTAAATCATTTACAAGAAAATATTGACGCACATCTTCTGCAACCGTATGTAAGCCACGAATCACACGCGTTAGATGCACCGTACTTCGATAAAACAGCTTTAAATGTTTTCTAGCTTTTATCGTATGCGCAGTCGCATCTGTAGTCAACAATTAGATAATGCTCAAAATCCCATAAGTGTGAATCTTATGTAAAGAAATGCAATAAACGTACGACATGTGCAGTACGTTTTAACGTGTGTATTTATAAAAGATATGCAAAACATGTGCAATATGCAAAATATGTAAAATTAAAGAAATATTTGTGGGATCACATGGTCACGAAACTGTTTTGAATTGATATTTTGCATTCATAATTACTATTGTGTGGAGTATACAATGTATTTTCTTCACGCTAACATTTCTTTAAAAGAATTATAGTTGTAAATTTTAGTTTGCGCAAGTGTGTCAGGCACCAAAAACTTGTAGCTCAACGAATAATTTGCTTGATTAACAGTGTACTCTGTCGCAATATTAAAACCTATAAAAGTCTCCTCGAACGAATTCACCTGAATTAAATAGCCTACTCGATTCGTTGATTTCTATTTACCGTGTTGAAAGTTTTGATGCCACGGCGACGTTCCATCTGATAATTTTCTGCACTCGTAATTTTCTTCTAACTTTGCAAGACAAACGACTGCACTGCTTGGCAGCTCAATTTTATTAAGTAAACAGCAATAAATTTTATCTGCAGCGAATGCAAACTCCGTGGAAAAACATTCGAGGAACTTATATGGCAACTTTAGTTTCGCTCGGTGAAATTTCTTCTGGCCTCTCTCATCACTTCATTCTGATAAATTAAATATATTCACTAAATATTTAGTTTGTACACTGCGCCTGGGCAGGGGCTGGAAAGATTCCAGCGGAGTTGGTTCGCTGGGAGAAACTTTTTCTGTGACTCGTAATACAGTATCTTGTTATCTTAAAATATTTGCGCGAATACTAAAAAGTAATGTGATGTAAAAATTAAGGAATAAAAATGCTAATACAAGTATGTAAACATGTGTGGTAACTATACCTCGAATGTTTATGCAAATGCATAACATTAATTTCGAACATTATCTAGTTGTTGACTACAGATGCGACTGCGCATATGATAAAAGCTAGAAAACATTTAAAGGTGTTTTATCGAAGTACGGTGCATCTAACGCGTGTGATTCGTGGCTTGCATACGGTTGCAGAAGATGTGCGTCAATATTTTCTTGTAAATGATTTAGCATTTTCTATTTAAAAAATATTTGTAAAAGCATTACTTCAAGTCGAATGCTATCGAAGAATTTTAGACAATCTAAGCCAATCTTAACGAGGTTGATTCAGGCAGCAATATTTTATACGACGAATTTAAAAGATATTAAAAATGTAGTTGAATCTTTCAATGCAAACGATACTTTGGCAATTAAAAAAGTACAAGATGGTCATCAAGCTGAATCGTTAATTCAGAATTTAATATTTATCAAAACCCACGTTCAAACTTTCCCGGATGATACAAAAGAATTAAAGACTATTCGACTGCCTTTAACTGAATCGATGAAACCAGTACTGAATATATATCGCAATTTTAAGGGCATTCCTGAAATTTGCGGAGAAAAAATTATAACAAAATGGAACACAGAGATAACAAAAAATCCAGGTTTCGAAACAATATTCAAAATTAGTGAAATTTTGCGAGAACAAATTGTTAAAGAACTTAAAATAATTACAGCATGGTATTTGAGTAAATTCAAATATGCCGCGATGTCTTGCAATGTTGAGCATTCGTTCTTAGCCTATAAATTGACTGTAACCGATGAACATCATTAACCAACACTTGATAGTATTGAAAAAAGTACTCGTAACATATTGTAATTTAAATAATAATTGATTATTATTTGATATTTAAAGTAAAAAAATTATTTTGTCATGTTTCGAGTATATTTTGCATATTCTCGTATACATATTGACATATTATTGATATATACTTATCATATGCCATTTACATATTTTTATATATTTTATTGATATAAACTGCCGTATAGTCTAGTGATAATATTGATAGTTGAATTATAAAAATTGTACAAATGTCACGCTAGACATGAGGAACATCAATGTTTATTCTGTAAGCATGTATGATAATAATGATAGTGGAATAACGAATAATATTCATAAACGAAGTTTGCAGACACCACTACGTGTCCACCAACACTCACATACTGATAATTTTTGGCCACAATGTGGCAAAAATATCTTTAAATTCACTTTTTCGGGAATTATTATATTATTATATTATTATATTATTACATTATAATATTATTTGCTGGTGTCGAATTGTGCATAGATCTTTTGACGCCTATGTAATAAATAGAAGCGTGGAGAATTAATTTGATTGTTTTAGGAATACTGAACTTTGAAACTATTCGAAAAGAAATGTGTGGTGAATAAGTTCGGATAATTAGTTGCGCGATAGAAGGTTTGTATGAAAAATTGTCGGGCAATTGTTTTGTTGGACCGGGTAACAATACTGCTGGCGACTATTCTCGTCAAGAAGCATGAATTCATCTATTCGGTATAATTACTGTTATTTCTGTATTTAAAGCACTACTCCCAGAAACAACGTTAATCGTTAAATATTCATAAAGTGACTTTCTGCTTGCGGTAGTCCGTCGAGCACCCCGTATATGCTAAACAGTTTAATATTTCCAGAGAATACTTCAGCGAAATCGTTGCGGCGTAGCCGTGTATATTGAATTTCGAACTTACTCTACTTGGAAAAACGCAGGGAGTTTAATAAACTACGGTCTTATCACTCCTCTTGCCTTGTTATTAAATGAATCGCACCCGAGCTCGAGTGGCTCGAAAATATTAAAAGAATTTGCATACTCGTTATACCTTTTCTCAAATGGCCAAGGAAAATGTCAATATTCCATAATTTAGTAAACACCATTCGAACTTATTATATTCTTTAAACCTCGGACCTTTTTCTCAAAAATATAACTGAGTATGCTAAAGATTATTTATAATTTTATGTATAAATTTTTTGAAAGGTATTTTTTGAGGTACCCCTTTTAGTTACCCCACTGATTATCAACAATTATAAAAACGGAAATTACTGTATATCGTAAACACTTGCGACAGTTGACACTGTTGACTAACAATTGTTAATTACATACAAGGTTCAGCAAAACTACATATACACATTAGGCGTTCTGATTAAAACTTTTCGCAATGACTACTATGTTCTCAACTTTTAATTTGTTTCAAATGAACGTAATTATTTGTTGTTAGATGAGTTTCATTGTTTAACAACGGAACCTACCGTGTTTCAAACGTTTAGACAACGAATGTCAGAATCTAGTCCAGGACACATTAAATGAAATTTTCAACCTGCATATATATATATATATATATAAGTTACCGGGGTCTACAAAATGCATTTTTTAAATTTTCGTTATAAGCTCAGATAAAAAAGTTGAAGAAACATCAATTTTTAATTCTCTTATCATGCCAACAAATTGCAATTTTTGGAAATAATTTTTTAGTCATGTTCCTCTAAAATCCCAAAACAATTTAAATCGCTTGGCCCAATTTTAAAAAAGTTATTCCGTTTTGAATGTGTGCGATTTTTATCCACTGTAGATCATAATGAATTGTTTTTGTTCTAAGTTTAAATTTCGATTGTGATGCATTAATCTGATTATCTTCAATTTATTATTGACTAGCAAGAAGTTATTCTTTCTCTCTAAAGTCACATTTTCAAAGCCTGATTTATGAAGGCGGAGATCAAACACAATCGTTTAAGTTCATACGTTGCTCGAAAAAGATATTAAACGTTTGCTTAACGCAGTTAAGCAATTCTATTTCGTTAAAATTGATTAAGTAGTAGTTGTCGCAAATATCAACCATTAAATTTTCTCAATAAATAGATCTTCATTTTTTAAATCATACTGTATTTCTTATCTTTTTTTAGAAGAACCTCTTCTTTGCGGCAAATATTTCTGCGCTTCTAAATTACTGCGGATTTTATTCACTCATAGCAAAAATGCATAGGTGAAACACAAATCTGTGGAGACGTTAAAACAATTTACGAATATTCCTACACAACATTCATCTAATTAGAATGATTAAAAGGAATAGTCAATTCTTTTTACAACTTCTTAAGATTTTCTTAAGAATTGCATAAAGATCGGCGTTCTGCTGAGGAAATTCACAAAATCCGTATACCCTCCTCACACTCCCTAAAATTCTAATCGCAAGGAGAAGCTACCTAAATGCTATAATAATTCCATATCCCAAGATCCCTCACAGTTAATCCAGCAAATCGAATTCCCAATGATCGAAGGATCTCGCCGGCCATTCGATTCATCGAGATGCTTCCTTTGATCATCAGGGTCGGAACAGCAAGGGATCGATCTTCGTTTGGGCGTCGGGGAACGGCGGCAAGGACCACGACAACTGCAACTGCGACGGCTACACAAACAGCATCTGGACCTTGTCTATCAGCAGCGCGACGGAGAACGGACAGGTGCCTTGGTACAGCGAGGCCTGCTCCTCGACCCTGGCCACTACCTACAGTTCAGGTTCAGCGGGGGAGAAACAAGTGGTGACCACCGACTTGCATAACCATTGCACCAGCAGTCACACCGGGACATCGGCATCGGCGCCTTTGGCAGCCGGTATCTGCGCCCTTGCCCTCGAGGCCAACAAAGAGCTCACTTGGAGGGACATGCAGCATATTGTCGTCAGGACCGCGAAACCTGCGAACCTGACAGCTCCGGACTGGGTCACGAACGGTGTTGGCAGAAACGGTGAGGACACTGTCATTTTATCGCCTATCTCATATTCTGTCTTTTCTGCTGACTTTTCCTGCGAATTTCTTTTGGCAGTGTAACCAGTTAGCTGCTTCGACGAATGGGGTACTGCGAGGTGACTAATTATTTTGCCTTGTTTTGTGTTCCGGCATCATTAACTTTATATTTATCGAATCGGACACGTTAAATTGTTTTATTCAAAATTGAACAAGATAAAAGAATAAGAAACTTTAATGTCCGAAAATAAAACAAAGGCACAGCAATTGGTCACAAACTGTTAACACAAACTGTTGCTATTTCTTCATGACAAGTCTACTCGTCAAAAACAGCTAACTGATTAAGAAGTAAATATAATGAGGAGTAAAAGTGAACACACATACGATATTTTAACAAAAATAAATTTTTATTCAATATTCGCCTGTAAAATACAAAAAAGAAAACGGAATATATATTATTAAGTACAATGTTTTAGCTGTTCAAACAAATTTTAACGACTGTGATATCATTATTTTGATAAATATAAATTTTTTTCGTGTAGTCGATTTTGCACCATTAAGCATTTTCAAATTAACATTTCAGTTTTTCGTAGATTTAATACTCCGTGCAATAAGCCTTTGATCTTGATTGTACCCTGAATATGTTTACTGTAATTGAGTAATTCAGTACCATTGTTCCTGCACTCTCTCTTACAAATCATTTATTTTCGTTGGCGGAGCATTATATTCGTGTGCTACATTTTCGGTAGGATTTAAGTCTGGGCTTTGAGCAAGCCACGCTGTCGTTTGAAATGGTTGATCATCGAGCCAATTTTTGACATTTTTCGCAGGATGCCCGACATTACATTCTGGTACTGGCATATCGTCAGCTGTATCTAGTAGATTCTTCCCAAAAATGTTCTTATAAATGTACTGGTTCACCGTAATTTCAATTCGATACAATGGATCTACGCCATATGTCGTAATATAACCCTGTATCATAATTGAACTACCGTCAAATTTAACCATTCGCTTTATATGACGTGCAAAAAGTGGTTCACTTTCCCTTTTCCAGCACCAGAAACGTCCATCCAACAAAATTCAAATAATTTCACACTCATCTCAAAAGATTACATTCTTCCATTGTTCACTAGTCCAGCTTATGTATTTCTTACAAAGTTCAAACGGGTTTTTATGTTCTTTTTTGACAGGGCAGATTTACTTTTTCTTTCTAATCGTACAAAATTTTGCAGCGATTGATACTGTTACAGCAACGTCTAAAGTATGTTCTTTGTTAATCGTCGCTTATCCTGGCAAGATAATAATTTTGGACGGTCTCCAAATGATATAGCAACATCATTGCAATATCGTTTCCGTATTTTATGCACTAGTGCCTGGTTAACAGTAAACATTTTAGCAACTTTTCGTGTCGATAAGCCAGATTTTAACTGGAAAATAATATTATCTTTCACAGTTTTAGATAATGGTTTCATGGCAGAATGTTAATGCGTATCACTGCAATTACAGTTTTGGCGCGGTGCAAAACCGATTGCGCGAAAAAATGATTGTATGTATGAAAATAATAATGATATCATGATCGTTGAAATCTTGCCAGTAAATGAAAACATTATATATTTTGTTTCTTTTGTATTCTGCACGCAACATGGAATAAAATATTATTTATGTAAAAATCTTGTATGTGTGTTCAGTTTTGCTCTGTACAGTAGCTCACGAAAGTATTCGAAGACCTTTTAAAAAGTAATAACTTCTTTAAAACTGAACTAAGTCGACTCACTTTGTTTTCTAGACGATAGTGGGACTAATTGTACTGTATATGCTTGATTTACTTCATATTTTGTTTAAAGAAAACACATTTCTGAAATGTATAATTTAATAAAGATTGTCAAAATATACAATATTTTAGACAATAACTGTTATAATAATTAATATTAATAATAGACAATAACTGTAATGCTTTTTCTTAATTTTGCTCTTATTTGAAATGCAAAAAAAGTAAGAAAACTCTCGTTTTTTAACTTTTTCATCTGAGCCTGTAACAAAAATTTAAAACATGCCTTTCGTATATCTTGGTTCATATTGTTATGAGTTACGAATAATTTAAGATCGCTAAAATCGCAATTTTATCCCGATTTTTGACACTTTTGACCAGAAGCTATAAGATATCTGCAGTTTTTTTAAATCTTTCAACACCTGTAGCTTGATTCTATTTCGATAAAATTTTCAACATGCACATGAATTACTGAGATCTTGGAAAGGAAGTTTCGAAATGTTTGTTATAAGCTCAGATAAAAAAGCTAAAGAACGAGATATTTTTACTTTTTCTTGTCATTCCAAGTAAGAGCAAAATTAAGAAAATGCATTTCTGTTATTGTCTCGTGGATTAGTCTCTCTATCATAAAAAAAAATTCAAGTCATTTAGTACAGTTTGATAAAAGTTATTGCGTTTTAAAAGGTGTTCGAATACTTTCGTGAGCTACTGTATGTAAGGTGATTCATGCAATTCTAACAAACTATACCTTTGTTTCGGTTCGAGTTTGGAAAAATATTGCAGGAGAAAGATGAATGGTTTTGAAGGGGTCATAAGGTGAAGTAAGTAGCTTTCCCGTAGGTGAATGTGCAGAAGCCCTGTAAAAATCATTTTAGTTTCTTTTTATGGATATTTACTCTTTTTTCACATATATCGAATCGTTTCTTTATTCTGCGTTTAAAGTTAATACGCATTAACATTACCGTTAATGTGCAATAACCGAGGAACAGCTTATTTCGGTAATGAAAACGATTAAAAAGTGTTGTGTGTAATGTTTGGAATGTGATTTTTCTAAAAATATTTTAAATTATTCATGTTTAGATAAAGAAAGGTTTCGATATATATGAAAAAATGTAACTGTCCATTTATAAAAACGCCGCGATATTTATGTGACCTTTACAGGCCCTACGGGAAAACTATTTACTTCACCTTATTACCCGTATAAGACCATTAATTTTTCTCTTTTAATATTTTTTCCTAACTCGAACTAAAACAAAGATATAGCTTGTTACAGTTGCGCGAATCACCTTGTATATTTTGACAATCTTGTGATTAAATTATACACTTCAGAAAAGTGTTTTCTTTAAACAAAATATGAAGTAAATCAAGCATATACAGTACAATTACAGTAACTTTTTCAAAGAGAGTACGATAGTTAACTGATTGATGGATCGAATGCTACGTGAGATATAGTCATTGTCAAATAATCTAGATTTCAAGCCGAAACAGTGGGGGTAGCCAACGTGACGTAGCATACAGTGGTCGATTTTCTTAAGAAATGGGACTAAAATTAAGAACAAATTGTATTGCAAGTGGAAAACTGTTATGCAGTTTGACTTATTACTATCTAATACGTATCAGACTGGCCAAGAAGTATGTGCGGTTTTTGGACGGAAGGAATAAAAGACGTACATTCTGAAGAACCGTTCGAACTTTTTGGCCAATCTAATATGTTTGGTAGGTTTAAACGTTTATTTTTGCTAGTAACAGAAAAAATTAAAATAATACAAAATTACTTAAATTTTGATGATCATGTTTCGCTTCTGTCAAAATGTACATGGTCCTAATTATTTAAAAACTGGAAGCGTGGTTTCAAAGTATTACAATAATAGATGAATTATTTAGATAACAGATGAAATTCGTGGTACAGCCTACAGTTTGATTATTGGTACGTAACTTTTTTCGAATCTATTAAGATGAATTCGTTTTTGTGGTACACAATATTTTACTTATTACTGCAAGCGCAAAATCTAAAAATCTGCAAGTTCTTGCGAGTTTCTTGCCATTACTTGACAGAAATGGTACATGCATTCACGAAGATAAATAAGATGTTTTATTTTGTTATCTGTCAGTAAAACAAGTTTTCAAGTCATAATGATTTTCATCCCATTTTTAAAAGGAATCGGCTACTGCGCGGCGAAAATCTAGCTCAGAGTTCGGAATTAACCAGCATGCAATATGAAGATCGCGAAGGCTACGCCTTCTGAATCCCGTCACGCGTCTCGCACCCCGATAATCGCCTAAGTGCTACACGCACGCATATACAGGGTGTTCAAAAATTATTGTGTTTCCGAGAACTGAGGGGTTCATGAGATTATTTCAAATAACTTTTTCCTTAGTGAAAATGCGATCCGCGGCTTAGTTTACAAATTATTAACGAAAAACAGTGACCAATGAGAGGCGGGATCAGCTGTCGCGTGGCGGCCGAGCCAATGAGTGGAACTGGGCTCTGTTCATTGGCTGCATTCATTGGCTCGGCCGCCTCGCGTTAGCCGAGCTCGCTTCTCATCGGTCAGTGTTTTTCGTTAATAACTCGTTAACGATGTCTCAGAGAACATTTTTGTAAAGGAGAAAGTTACTTCAAATGATCTCACAGTCTTGTTCGAACCGTCGTAGAGACCAGAAGTGTTTCCCTCGGCTGAGTGCATACCTTCTTCCTTTTTTATTTTTTTTTTTTCTTATTCTCAATGTGTCCGAACATACCGAGTCCCAACAGCCAGTAAGTTAGTGTGAGTGCGTGCAAACCCAATCCGTGAGGTAGGCCAGTTGAGTGTTTACCAGCCGAACTTGCATCTGGCAACAATGTTTCCTACGGGAAACGGCCCTGGAGTCATAAACCTTCTGCAGCAACCTACCACGTGCAACACATCGTCGCCATTCGTTGTCGCCGAACGCGCAAATCCCCCAATACTACTACCAACAACTCCCAAAAACTACAAACAATAATTATTTATCCCCCACACAAAATCCCAAGGGGCCGCTTCAGCCACAAAACATACATTGCCCACAAGAGCAATTTCTTCAACACATGCAGACTTTCCAAGAAGAACACACTACAAACATTCTGCAACAACAGCCTACGAACAATTCTGGTACAACAGATATACTCTCATTAAGCGACAATGAGGAAATGGCAGTCAATACGGGAGATAGTAATACCTGGCAAGTAGTGAAATCAGCGAAAAGGAAAAGAACGCAAGCCGACACAATACGTGAGGCTCAAAACATAAAAATCAACAATAGATTTGACCCGCTAACACAAATAGAGAATAAAGAACCAAATACAAGCCCAAATCAAACAATAATCCCAAAACCTCCTCCCATATACATATATGGGGTAGTCAATTTTGAACAAATGATTGCCAGTCTATGCGAAGCAGTGGAGAAAGAGAAATTCCTCACCAAAAGCCTAGCAAATAATAACATCAAAATCAACTGCGTTGATGCTGACACATACAGAAATCTAGTTAAGTACTTGAAAGAAAAGCAAATAGTTTTCCATACTTACCAACTAAAAAACGAAAGATCATAGAGAATTGTGATCAAATATCTTCACCACTCCATGAAAACAAGCGATATCGCGGAGAAGCTTTTAACCTTGGGTCATAAAGTTAGAAACATCATTAACGCTAGACACAGGCAAACAAAAGAACCTTTAAACCTATTCTTTGTCGATCTGGATCCCGCCAGCAACAACCTAGAGGTATTTAAAATACAGAAGCTACAAAACTGCATTATTGCCATAGAACCACCTATAAAAGCAAAAAACATAGTTCAATGCACCCGATGCCAAATGTACGGTCATACAAAAACATACTGCAATAGGCCTTTCACTTGTGTCAAATGTGGAGGATCCCACACTTCCGCAGCCTGCAAAAAAAGCACTAATACGCCTGCACTTTGTGCTCTGTGTGGAGGCCCCCATCCGGCCAACTACAAAGGTTGCGAACATTATCATCGACTCTACAAAATCAACCGAAACAATCACAGCAACAACACATACAGCAACACTATGACACAACCTAATCCTACGGCAAACCCTACCCCTACCCCTCAAGAGACGCCAAAAAGACATCATGGTCAAAAACACAGCTACGCAGACATAACAAGGGGCCCCAACCATTCCTCCACTAACACTCAAACACCCATACACCACAAGAGCGAAGAGAACCTCAGCAACACCCTAAACAAGTTCCTGGAGGACTTCAAAGCAATGTTCTCTCAACTAATCCAACAAAACAGCATGGTTCTAAACATGCTTACAATACTTATGGGCAAACTCAATGGCTAATTTTCTTCGTATCGGACTCTGGAACGCAAACGGCTTAGCCCAACATAAAGAAGAACTAAAAATTTTTCTCAGCTCAAATCTAATAGACATTTTATTAATCAGCGAAACACATTTTACCGATAAAACATTCTTTAAAATACCCCACTTCAGTACTTATCATTCCAATCACCCAGACAATACAGCCCATGCTGGATCAGCTATCTTAATCAAGAACTCAATCGACCATTTTCAGCTATCAAACTACTCCAAAGACCACCTTCAAGCTACTAACATAACGGTAGTAACCAAACGAGGCAATATAACTGTGTCAGCTGTTTACTGTCCACCAAAGCACAATCTAAAAAAAGAAGACTTCAGGAAATTCTTCGATACCCTTGGCTCCAGATTCATAGCGGGCGGAAACTTTAACAGCAAGAATACCCTTTGGGGCTCTCGACTATCCACTACCAAAGGAAAAGAACTAGCCAAGCTAATACAGGACAATAACTATTCCTTCCTCTCTACTGGATCCCCAACATACTGGCCAACAGACCCCATGAAGACTCCTGACCTACTCGATTTCTTTATCACCAATGGTATTGCCCAACACTACATGGACATAGAAGCTAGCAACGAATTGTCTTCTGACCATTCTCCTGTAATAGCAACACTAAGCTCAGCAATAATTAAAAAGAAAACTATCCATAAACTATACAACCACAAAACCGACTGGGACACATTTAGGAACTTCATCGCCTCAAACATCAACCTGAAGATAAGGCTAAAGAACCCAGATGATCTTGAAGAAGCGACTAGTGGGTTCATCGCCTTGATTCATCAAGCAGCAAAAATCGCCACCCCGCAGATTGATCAGATAAATGCTCCCCAATTCATTCCACTAGAAATAAAGAAACTAATAGTCGCCAAAAGAAGAGCCAAGGCGAAATGGCAGAGATACCGCTATCCTTCCCACAAAACAACCTACAACCAGCTCACCAACAAACTTAAAAACAAACTGAAAGAATTACGCGACAGCTCGTTTCAGAACTATATTCTTAACCTCAACCGACGCGATAATTCAATATGGCGCGCAGTCAAAACAGCATTAAAACCGGTCCAATCTAATCCTCCTATCCGCAAACAATCAACTCCCCCTGGCCCGTGGGCTAAGAGCAGTAAAGAAAAGGCGATCCTCTTCGCAGAACATCTCAAGGCAGTATTCACACCCAACAATTCTGACCCTGATCAAGACGTCGAAGACTACTTGGCTACCGAATCTACGAATTCTGCGTCACATGAAATCATTGAGCTCACATTTCCCAATGAAATCAGAAGTGAAATACAAAAACTACACAACAAGAAATCACCTGGCTCGGATCGTATTACATCTAAAATTCTCAAAGAACTACCAAAGAAAAGCATAGTAATGCTAACGTACATCTTTAATGCAGTCATCAGACTAAACTATTGGCCCAAACCACTTAAAACAGCTGAAATTATTTTATTCTTAAAGTCAGGAAAAGATCCCAAAGACGTCACCTCCTGTTCCGTCACGTAGGACCCCCGCAGACCTCTCTCGTGAAGGGTTTATGGCACGGACCAGCGTGGGTCATCTGAGGAGACGGAGACCTTTTTTGGCAGCTGCCGAACATCCGGGCAGTGTCTCCGTCTTTTCTAATGATCGCGACGTGTCGTAAATCCAAAAGGCCCGAAAAAACCTCCCGCAATAACACTTGAGATTTTTGAACGCGTCTTGGGAAAGTTAGTCCCAACCGTCGCGGGGATGACGTCTCAAGGCCCGGAGGACCTCCCCAACCACGCAATTACGTGTCGCACCCCTCTTCAAGACAAGGCCCGTGCAGGACGGTACGAGAGGGTGGTGACAAAACGTTCGGAGGACGCTGATTGGGAAATCGTAATTTTCGAGAAAAACCAATCAGCGCATCCAGGCATGGAGGTGGAGGTTCCTTCAAGAATCTCAAGTGGGGAAAAGGGTATAAAAAACGCGAGCAGTCGAGGAAAGTAGTAATTCAATCCGAGTAGTGGTTCAATTCAATCCGAGTAGTGGTTCAAGAGTGGTTCGGTAGTTTTCAAGCAATATTATTATACATTCTCGATACGGAGTCTCACCCGTGCGTCGAACAGTCTCAATCGTTCGGAGACTCACTCGTCGCAACCGGAGACTCATTCGACTCGGGAATTCAATCGCTCATTCATTCAAAATCGGTCAATCGGACCGATAACCATTACAAAACCGACGCGTCTTCAGACAAGTGAAGCCCGGGCCTTACAACCCCGGTAGGGTTGACGTTCGATCCCCGCGCGTCAAAAAGGCGTCGTAAAACCACGGCGCTACACCTCCTACAGACCAATAAGCCTGCTACCAGTCATTTCTAAAGTACTGGAGAGACTTATACTACACAGAATATCACGCAACCTAAATACCATCCCTGACCATCAATTCGGTTTTCGCCATCACCATTCCACGGTACAACAATGCCACAGAATTGTACATACAATAAACAAAACTCTTGAAGAAAAAAAGTATTGCACCGCAGTTTTCCTGGATGTCAAGCAAGCATTCGATAAGGTTTGGCACGCTGGGCTACTGTACAAAATTAAGTCCCTTCTTCCTACATTTTACCACCTACTTACTTCATACCTCCAAGACCGTGAATTCAATACAAAAGTGGACGGTGAAAAATCGGATACTTATACAATAAGTGCTGGAGTACCGCAAGGCAGTGTTTTGGGCCCTCTATTGTACCTAATCTACACATCTGATCTACCAACAACCGCCAATACCTCGTTAGGAACGTTCGCAGATGACACTGCGATATTTGCCAGCCATGAAGATCCCGTCATCGCATCGGCCTATCTACAAAATCATCTAAACATTATACAAGACTGGACCTCCAAATGGAAAATTAAAATCAATGAAGCCAAATCCAGTCGTATAACCTTCACTCTCAAAAAGGGTCTTTGCCCCCCCATATTATTCAACAAAATTCCTATTCCCGAAGCTACAACGGTGCGATACTTGGGCCTTCATCTAGACAACAAATTAACCTGGAAAAAGCACATTACAAATATAAGAAAACAAGTAAACCTCAAACTCAAAAACATGCACTGGCTTCTTGGATACAAATCAAAACTTTCACTAGAAAACAAAATTTTACTCTACAAAGCTATTATCATACCGATATGGACCTACGGACTAGAACTCTGGGGAAGTGCCAGCAAAACCAACATAGCCATCATCCAAAGAACACAATCCAAGGCACTTCGCACAATTATTAACGCCCCTTGGTACGTTAGCAATGAAACAATTCATAATGATCTCGGTATTCCCTTCGTCATTGACACCATCCATGAAAGAAGTAGGAAGCACTTCACTAAATTAAGCGAACACACAAATCCACTAATTATGCCACTCATACAACAACAATACAGCAGAAGACTAAAAAGAAGATGGCCAATCGACCTTAAATGAGGGTCAGGAGGACTTTTCATTGGGAAAGCCCTCATCATGCTATTAACGGACTACACACCAAGTCCCCAGCGATCACATCGGCCCATAGAATTTGTATTCTGATTGCTGATTTCTAATAAAAAAAAAAAAAAATGATCTCAGGGACCTCAAATTTCCCGAAAATACCATAATTTTGGGACACCGTGCTCCCCGCCGAAAAAGGCGACCAAGGGGAGCGAGACGCGCGACGGGAGTCAGGAGGCGTAGCCCCTGCGATGGTTAATTCCCAGCCCTGAATCTAGCTTATTTTTCTGGTTTCTATTGATATAGTTTAACGCTGAGTCGGCCGAAATGACTCGTTTTACAATTTTTGTTTTATCGTTTTAGAAATTATAAAGACTCTATCGTAGAATTTGGTCGAATCAATTCTTTAAACGAAGCATACATTATAATAGAAGTAGCGAGAGGTTTAAATGAATACAGTTTTCTCGTCTTTATAAATGAACACTCGTTAATCACTTTTGGGGCTTGGTAGAATTAGTGTTAAATTAGACGGTGCGTTGCTAAAAGAGGTGACTTGAATTTACGGAAAGTCGCCAAGTATGAAATATCATTTTGTTTTTTCTATGCCCATTTCTTTACAAATTCATCATTCTCACGATTGACTCTTTTACAAATAAATTTTCAACACGATAAACGGTTATCAGTATCCAAGTAACTTTAAAAGAAGGTTTGAGTGCGCCAGATACGAAATTAGTATCCAAACAAGGAGATCAAATTGTTCTTGCAAATGGGCATTTTTGTATAAAATAGTGTGTAGGTAAAATGGTTGAAAAATTAGCAATTTGGTAGAAATTGTAAATAAACTATGTTAAACAGATTTAAACATCTACTTACATGTATAGAGTACACATAGAGTATTAATCTCTTAACTGTGTTTCAATTTAATAAACGAAACATACTTGTAGAACACACGTTATCGTTTCAACATAATTAAAAAGGTACATTCTGCTGTAACAAGGTAGCCATTCTCGAATTGTTCGCCGTTATCTACCTTGCACCATGTCTTTCTATTTGTAACTGGAAAAGAGATTGTGTATCATGTCCCAATTCCGACAATCTGCCACTACATTTGTATTTGCAGTCTTTTAATTACACTCAACAGATTTGCCCCAGTATCCCTCCCTTTAATTACGCTAAGGATTACTCGTATTCTTCTCCTTATTTCCAACCATTATTTCTTTACTCTTTTCTTTCTCTTTGGTTCGTTTCCTCTGTTTTCACGGTTCTCTCAGCTTTTATCATCTAAAATCTCCCCATTTTGTTTCTACAGTACAACGAACGTTTTTTGTTATTTTGGAATGTTTTCTACTGTCCATAGTGAGCCATAGTTTCGGTTATGGGTTGATGGACGCCGCAGCCATGGTGCGTTTAGCGAGAAGATGGCGGACCGTGCCGGAACAACATAAATGCGAAGTCTCGGCGCCTCATATGGGCAGGTAAATAAATTGTAAATTCTATCGAATTAAACAACTACATTTATTTTATTGTAGTTCACACATTCTATTTGATAATTGGCTATTATATTCGAGATATTCTAGAAAATATTTTTAAGATTGTAATAAGTACATTTCTTAAATTTATTACTAGGCTTGTGGTATATCCGAGCTCTGTGCCAAGTCAATAATTTTAATCGTTATTTATATGATTGAATATATCTTTGAATGCACGTTTGATATTGGTAAAAAACTGGATTTATCAAAATCTCAGTAATACAGAAGATAAATAAACATAAGAGTAAATCGACTGTTTTAAACTTGATAATATATTTGATGGATCATGTATAACAAACAAAATGAATAAATGTGTGTTGACATGTGTCGAAGGCCTCGGTTTTCGATCGGCGAGTCTCCTAAACCTGAATTGACATTCGATACAATAGGCCGCGATACAAGTTCGAATAAATCGCTACATACAGAGCACACGAAATCTATTCCATTACACTGTCCGACAAAAACAATCTTTTTTCTGATTTCCTACAGCCACTATGAAATTCTTGTAGAGCTTCACTCCCCGAACAAGAATCCGAAAACCGAATTGTTCCATCACCCTCGGTTTTCGAAAAAAAACGAGCTTTTGTAAAAACCCAGAATTTTCGACAAAAATGAGGTATTGCATAAAAAATAAAATCGTTGAAAAATTCCAATCAGTCTTAAAAGATAGAGGAGAGTTTTTCGAATGTAGCGGCATACAATTTATTAATTGTTTTTAGTCCTAAATAACTATAAATTAACGTCCAGCACGAAAACTCGACCAGGATCGGATTCTGTAAACATTTCTGAAGAAGAAACGGCCCGACAGAAGTGTCGGAACGATTTACATTTCGAGCAGGCCGAGAAAATATTCGTCGGCAACGTGTGCACGACGTTTTGCCGCCATGTGCTCCGCTGCTCGCTTCTCTCGACTCGGCAGGGCCGAGCTATGCGTAATCAACACCGATGGAGGAATCAAATGGATATCCAAATATCCAATAATATTTGCATATTTTATTATTAGTTTCATACCTCTATTGTTTATATATATAAATAATTATATAATATATAATATATAATATATAATTTATATAATATTATATAATAAAATTATAAATATAATAATTATATATAATAATATTTATATATTATTATATATAATAATTATATATAATATGTTCCAGGAAGTTTCACATTTTAAAAATTATTATGTATTTATGATCGATATCGTTTTATATCTGTATTTTACACGATTTTATGATCAAAAATTCTGGATTTTTACAAAAGCTCGTTTTTTTCGAAAACTCGTTCGAAGAGTGAAGCTCTACAAGAATTTCATAGCGGTTATAGGAAACAAAAAATCGTGTCGAACAGCGTTATCTATCCTACCTGTCTCTGCTGATTATAACCAACAATATTAACACGTTGTTGACCGAAATTTTTATACTGGAACTACCTCATGTTACCGGCTATTATTTCATAACTGAATGTGGAGGTAAAACAATCTAATTAAACATCAATAAATTTAATTCGTGCAAACACAAATTAATTCGTGATCGATCAATAACGTTTGGGCATAAAAACACGAGTAAACTCGTGACCGGTCAACAACATCTGAGTATGAAAACACGAGTTAACTCGTGACCGGTCAACAATGTGTTAAAATGTTAGGACTATATACTACAGATAAAAAAAATTTCCCTCGAAAAAGAAAATGTGGATGGCAAAACGGGTCGCCAAAAATGCTGTGCTCAGATCACTAAATTCGAAATCGAATCATAGTAAAACATATTTTGAAGAAGCCAATCTTTTCCCCTTCTTCTGCAGTAATTAACCCTACAGTAACTAGCCAATAATTAGCTATGCGATAACCGCGTCATTTTGTCCCAGTGCGAAAACCTAATAGATCTGCGAGAAGTATTTCATAAACTACGTATTGAAAAATTGATGAATAAAATTCAAAATGGTCGTAAACATTATCGCTTCTATAGTTACGAGTTCATTTATATAACTTTTTTATGACCAGCTTATTGGAACCAAATTTATCGACTTTGTTTATTTTTAGTTATTAATATTTTTTTACTTATTAATATTTTCATATTACTTATTACATTCTTTGACATAACAAGCTTAAAAATATTTTATTATACTGCAGTTTACGTACATAGTAAACGTGCGTATTTTTTTTATCGAACTCCATTACTGTAAGCTTTTATGAACACCATAGAAGAGTTAATGACCCGCTCTGCCAGTGAAGAAATGAATCTATTAACCCTTTGCACTCGGGTGGCGATCCTGAGGCGAGGCTAGAAATTGCTACACTATTTCCAAAAGAATTTTCACATTATTAAATTTGTCTGTATTCGATAAATGGTCAAATAATAGAAGTTTTCTATAAGCGCACACGTTCAATTTCGTATGTATGAAACAAAAACAATCATATTAAATGGAAATACTGTAAGTTGAAACAAATCTCTTCATTTTTGGAGTTGAAGTAATCTCGAGTGGCAAGGGTTAATTGATATCCGCGGTGCACAGAAGACCCGCGAAAGACAGTGCCAGGTGACAGAGCGAGGAACACCCGAATCGCTTAGCTTACAGTACACGATATATCAGAATTAACGGATTGAGCGATGAAAAATTCATTCGAGACATCCAGCGTTCCAGTTTCATGACTGACTTGAATTTCGTGTTCTATCACAGGCCAATACCACCAAAGAGCCAGTTAGTTCTGGAATTGAACGTCAAGGAGTGTAGCGGTGTTAATTTTCTCGAGCACGTGCAGGTAAGTACCGTGTCACTCGGGTAAGCTACAGGTTAATGGTTTTCCTGAAAGGTTACAATCACGCGCACGCGAAAAATTACCATATGTAACCGCGTTTTTCTTCTGCAATTATTACCTCAATTATTGGGTTGGCAACTAAGTAATTGCCGATTTCAGTTATAGATGTCTTCCACTCCCATTTCTATGATATCCGTAAATGTTATATTATAAAATTATTATTATTATTATGTTATTTTTTATTATCCGTGAATGTTAGCAATTGGACAAATTGAATGCAGCGGTCAAGGAAAAGCGGCCAGAATTGGTCAATCGTAAAGGTGTCATTTTCCACCAAGACAATGCTAGGCCGCACACGTCTTTGTCCACTCGGCAAAAATTGATGGATATTGGTTGGGAATTGATGTTACACCCACCATATAGCCCTGATCTCGCGCCATCGGATTACCACTTATTTCGATCCCTGGACAACTCCATCCGTGGTAAAACTTTTAATGACGATGACGCTGTAAAATCTCACTTAACTCAGATTTTGGCCGAAAAGGATCGGACTTTCTACGAGCGTGTAATTTTCAAGTTGTCAGATAGATGGCAAAAGGTCATCGACAAACTGGAAAATACATTACAGATTAAACTTCATTCCAAGTAAAAAAAAATGTTTTATTTCATTGAATAAATCGGCAATTACTTAGTTGTCAACCCAATAAAATAAAATTTCCCTGTCTCTCAAGAATTTAGAAATATATTATAAATCGCAAATTAAAACTTTTCTGTTAGCAATGTTTATATAGCGCAACAGAAGTAGATTGTAATGTCAGTTTCGCTTTTTACACACTTATTTTTAAAATTTGCAGTCTTTTTGCAATAACTACGGCAACAATCTTCGATTAAAACTGCGAAGTGTCTTCTATTTCCTATCGTTGCAGCGATTTACTGTTCGAAGAATCGTGAGATTTTAGAGATTTCGAAGGCTTCGCGTAGTTAATGTTATTTTGTCCGCGTCGGGAGAACGATATTTGCAGAACACAGAACTGATTACTAAAAGTGTAATTATATTTTTTGTCGCGCGGATCCGAAGAGAACGGCAGGCTTAATGTCGAAACTTTTCATTTCGTCAAAGTGGTACGCGGTAGTGGAACAGGTTTCCAGCAGAATATAGTTTCTCGCTTGTAATGAATACACAAAGGGATCTGCAAAATGCTCTGAAATAATTGTTACAGAATCGCGAACTTCAAAGTTCTCTGCCATGGAAGTCGTCGCATTCTAAAATCCGAGGAAAGCGTTCACTTTTTCCTGCGCAGCACTGGCGTATTACCGCGGCCGAAAGAATTATTTTACAACTTTTTCAAACAGTCTCGTTCACGCGCGAATTTTCATTCTTTTCTGTGAAAAAAAAACATTCCTGCGCCTAGATTTTTGAAGTTCCTTTTGCACGATTTTGCTAGAATACGCGTTTTCAGAGGACATAACGTTGCGGACGAAATGATCACGTGTCTGCGTTGCCATAACGCGTAGTCGGAGCACATTTTATACTTCTAGCTCTTAAAAAAGATTCTTAATGTGTGGAGACATAGTAATTACTGTTTTAACCCTCACCATTCCACGTGCCAATTTGATATAGTTTTCGAAGAAAACTATACTGAAGTTTTCGAAGAAAACACGTATACTGAAGAAATAATCGAAAATAATTTTATTAGTACCGATGAACACAAAAAATTTGTCTCGTCTCGTCTTAGGTTTTCATTCTTCAAGAAGGAATTTACGAAATTAATTACTTAATGTTCCATCTTATTTTTACCATCGCTTCAATTTGATATGAAAGGACAGATTATGAGGTAGAAACGAGGGACGGGCGAGGGTTAATTATTTTTCATCATGTAAATTTCAACTAGATTTTCTTCGTTCAATATGGATATTGATTTCTTTTAATGTATTTTATGTTAAAAGATTCTATTTTTTTTAATATTTTCGTGGCTGATGTCCCGAGTGCGTAACTCTTTAGCCAGCGTTTATCGACCTGTGTCACGCGAACGTAATTTTACTGTTCACGACTGTTAACTAGGCAGTGTACCCTATCTATTTATAGCAGCTTCGATTTTGTACGATTCGACAGAGAAAATTGTTAAAAAGATATTCAATAAAATTCAAAAATAATACTAAAAAACAACAATAAAATTCAATAAAACATTATTTTGAACAAAAATTGTTTTGAACAATACGTCATTTTACGTCAGTCTTGAATCATTAAATTAATCTCTTTAAAAACTCCTAAAAAGGCTGTAGTCATTTCGATTAATTATAAAAAGTTTATTATGCTCTAAATAGTACACATATTTTATGCTGCTTCAGAAATTATAGACACTTCGTTCTGTTTTATACATTGTAGACATTTTATTCTGCTTTAAAGATTCTAGACATTTTATTCTGCTTTAAAGTTTGTAGTCTCTTTGTTCTGCTTTAAACATTGTAGACGCTTTATTCGGTTTAAAAAATTATCGACATTTTATTCCGCTTGAAAAATTATAGACACTTTATTCTGCTTTAAATATCGCAGACATTTTCGGCAGATTGTGGCTTTTAAGGGAAGCCTTCGTTGAGCGATAAATTAGCTAATAAAGCGTAGGATCGTTAACGGGTGGTGAAGATAGTGCGCAGGAAACTGTGTGAAATCTCCGGGCGACCTAATATTATTTCTGTGTGGCAGGCGAAGGTATCTCTGATGGCTACCAGAAGAGGGGATCTCCAGATACAGCTAACGTCTCCACAAGGGACGAAGAGCACCCTGCTCGCGAAAAGGCCACACGACATCTCGAAAGCCGGTTTCAATCAATGGCCATTTATGTCGGTTCACACTTGGGGTGAGAGGCCGCACGGCACGTGGAAACTTGAAATCCACAATGAGGGTCGATATCAAGGTGAGCCCATTGTATGGATCTTATTGTTCTTTTCTTTCTTCCTGTACAATGTTTCCAGACTAGTAATAAGACTTTCTTCCCAGCGCTTCGAGGAAAAAGCACAAAAGTCTTTCGATCGGAAAGAATACTTGTTCTGGTTACACATAGTATAATTATGACTGGTCAACAAATAGCATGCTAATTTTCCATTTTCTTCACGCTGCCGTTTCTATAGACAAAGTGATTAACATGAATTGATTACTTCATGTAATTTTACGATTACGTGATTGACAACAAGTGATATCTATATGAAAAAGTTAACAAATATTATTAACTGTGCAAGAATTTTTATACCATGTTATTATATCATAATTTTATACCTATACGATCTAATTAGTAATTGCCGCGCGAGTCTTCTAATTTTATTAGAATATTTATTCTAATAAAATATCGGACCACATCTGAATCGTTATAATATATTAAAATTTGCTTAAATTACTGCATCTCATTTTTCCAATAATCAATAACCGTTATTAATGTAAGAAACCACCAATATGAGTCGATAACCAAATATCCACCTCTAATTAGCGTATAAAATTCTTATTGTAAAATCTACCTGTACCTCGAGTATTTTCGCATTATTTTACATTGAAAACATATTACTAGACTGCGGATCATTATGTGAAATAAAAACTTGATGCATCGTTTGGCGATGAATAGGAATAATTCCTGTTGTGAATAATTTTAATGAGTTATAAATCAAATCAAATCATTGAATTCTTCTAATAGTGTCACTGTATCGCTTTTCATCAACTCATTTGTCTTATAAGTGCATAAAATTCGCAATCTGAACATTATTAAAAAATCTCTGGTGTTGACATAGAAATCACATAATTATAGCAAGATAATTAAGATACGGCATTAAGAGGAATTCGATTCGGCAGAAAATCGAACGAAACATTTCGTTTGAAGGATGTGGGGTCATGGTTGTGACTCCATCCGCGCGGTGACGTACGACATCCACGGGAGTAGTACTATTATTTTCTGGACCATAGTCCTAGATCCGAGGATAAGCTATATCAGCTGTGGACACATGGTATATGGTCCACCTGCTGGTCATAATGTATTCGGGTCTAAAGACCATGACCCACATGTGGGTCATACCAGTTTCGGTTCCGTAAGCTATGGCCCATTGCAGATAATAGTGTCTCTAGCGTCGAGACCATGACCCACATACGAGTCACAGCTGTATTAATTCACTTTAGTCAGACTTCTCCAGTCAAGAGTGACTCGATCAAACATTTAACGCTTCTCGAGACTGAAGTTCGAATGCCAAATTGTATTAGGTTGCTGAGAAATACGTGATGGAATTCAAGACTATTATTACTATTATCTTCATTCTTTATTAACGAACTTTATAAGTTCTTTTATAGTACAGGTTTAATATACATTCGTTGATATAAAATTTGCGGCGTTATTCATATTGGATATACTCGATATGAAAGAATTAATTATTAGCACAAAGAGTGCAGAGATACGTAAAGTTCTAAGAGATGGCACAGAAATATCAAAGATCTATATGGTCGCCTAGTTTGTTCGTGGTTCTAGCCATTCTGGTTATACAATTTTAATGTACTAATAAAGCCCTGCTTCTATCAGTAGGAAAGTGTTCGATGTTACACAGTGACATAGATGGTACTCTCAGTTTAAAAAGTTCTCTAATACGGCCGAACAATCAACAGAGATGCTAAATATTGCTACATTAGATATCACTATGGGTATCCTATAATGAAATTATACTCGTACAGTATTAAAGATTAGTATTTTATTAAAATTTTTTGCAAGAATTTTTGTTCGTTTGATCTTTCGATAAACAATGAAACATTTAACTCTTCGCGAGGCTAAAGTTCGATGCCAAAATGTGTTAAGTTCCTAGAAAATATGTAGTTACATACACGATGCTGAATTTTGCTGTATTGTTATCATTGTGGTTGTCCCATGATAAAATTATACTCGTACAGCGTTAAAAATTGGCGATTTGTAAATCTTATCATAATATTTTTTGTTTACAGAAAGATAATTGTGATTGCTTCCGATGATTTTATTGATATCAGATCGAGTTAATTAACATAATTGTACAGGGACCCCGTGTAATTATAACATGTCAAACGAGAACGCTGATCTACCACGTATTTCCCATGGATGTAACATATGAAATATTCACATAATTATGCGATACTCCCGAGGGGTGTAGTAAATCCCAGCAAATCTAACTTAATTAAATTTGCGTAAATTTAATTACATTTTAACAAATTGATTCGGGTTCAATTAAATTTCGTTTCCTGCGTTTCACAATTGGTCACTTGTGGCTAAATTACATATCAAAAATGTCCCAACGAAGTTTCATTTTGCAAACGTGGTCCACTGAATGCAAATTAATAGAAATGGTACGAAATGATACCATATCATATATACTAATAATTATACCGATACGTGTATCGTCATGAAGATGAGTCAGCACGACAGTAGCATTGCCATAAATGCCTCGAAAATTCTTTCAACAGACAAAATAAATGTTTTCACTAATCTTGAATTTTATAAAATAATCGATGCAGGATTATTATTAATAATAAAACGTTTTTAAATATTTTCTTTAAAATGCCAAACAAACAGATTCGTTTCTTGTTAATAACTTATCTATATTGTATAAAATATTCTTCAATCTGAAACATAAGTGTAATTACTTTTGCACCAACCTAGCAGAATTAGAATTATTGCTAAACTGTTAATTCATCTCTTATTGCTACAGTTAACCTGTTGCACTCGAAACCATTCCATTTTAAATTTTGTGTATTATTTTAACATATTTTTTATAATACACATCATACAAAAATTGTTAGAGCACTTAGACCACAATATTCGGTATAATCAAGAATATTTGCAACACATTCAGCGTAGTCTACAAAATTTGGAACACAGTAGATGGGATCAGTAATTTGTTAAGACCGCACGGTCCGGGCACAGTAACTAACGCATAAACTTCTTTTCTATTTCGATTAATATCTCAAATTTATTTAAATAGTTCTATTTGAAATAAATGTTGGCTTGAAAAAATCTTATGTACAATGAAAATTCTGAGAAAAATATAAAAGTCGCCAAAGAAACTACTTTGTATAAAGAAATTATAGCCGAGTTGGAGTATTAAGCCAAATTTTAGGTTATTGTGGAGTCAGTTATTTTACAATAAACTAAGAATTGACACTTTGGATACCGTCCACACATAGATCGGACGTTTAGGAAACACAATTGACCACTCCCGAACCGCCCATTGTCATACTGAAGCGTCGAGGCAACTAGTACGAAACCCTTGCAAGTTGATTAAAACCAGGGATCATAACCGCCACCTGACCCTAACCATAACCCGGTTAACCAAGGCAGGTTACAGTAACCCACAGTAACCCGCGAGAGAACGGCTCCCAAGTCGTCCAGAGAGCGGGTTAACCCGTTAAAAGCGGTTAACGTAACCCAATTCGTAACCCGGTTACTACAGAAAGGTTATAAGAGCCGCTTATTAGATAGGTGAATATAATAGTATGTAACCGGGTTCTGCTCTGTGTAACTCGTAAGAGCGGCTGTTGGTAATTCGATCAATCAGTTCTTGAAATCTGTTGCAGTTATGGAATAAAACTGCGAAAAGTATTGCTGAATCTACTAATCTCTTTACCTTGATTAGATAAATGTTGTCATCGAATTGTGTTGCAATATTCTACAATTGTGTCGTTCATCGGCGTGCAGTAATGTGTTATATTCTAGATTGCAATTGTTTTAGAGGAAACTTTTCTTTTGTTTTGTTACTGTCGGCAGTCTTGTCTTGTTCAGTTGCGGAAGAAGTGCGCTTTATGTTCTTCGGTAGTTTGATTGTGTTAGCAGTTGATACTTTCAATAATTTCATTTTACATATCCTTTATAATATATAATATATTGTATAATATATAATTTTTTATAATAATACAATATATGTAAAATGGAACATCTTGTTCGTCAGTACTTTTCATTTAATGTGAATGAAAACAAATCAACATCTCTTGTCAGTGGATGTAAAATAAGACCAACAGAGTTATTTTTAGTTTTTAAATTTCAAGTTATCATTTTATCAAATCGACGTGTGTTATTGAAAAGTAACACGTTTCAGTTTTCTTACAAAGACTAGCTCATCAGATTTTATGCACAAGAAAAGTAGTACATTTCAATTTTTCTATGAAATAGTAGCATTTATTTTATATGTAGCGACGAAGACTAACATATTGTGCTTTTCGCTGCGAAAACTAGTACATTTTAATACTTTGTCGGGTAGACTAGCACGGATCATTTTTATCCGCGAAAAATAACACGTTTCGCTCCCTGCTGCGAAAAATAGCATGTTTTATTCTCTGCCGCAAAGAATGTCACATGAAATAAATTAATAAAATAGGTTTCTTAACGTTATACTATCGTAAACATCACACAATAAACTCTTTGAACTAAAATATTTTTTTTTAAAGTGGATGGATTTATAAACAGATATAAACAAATTTTCTAATGAATAATATTCTAATAAAATTCAATATATTCTCTTGGAATGCATTGACACGCCATAAGATCGGGTTAACCGGGTTAACCGAACTTCTACGCATTGGTTAATCCGGTTACGCGGGTTACTCTACGAAACTGGGAGCAGAATCAGGTTCGAGTTATGGTTAGGATGCCTGATTGAAACACATTTATGTGTATGGGTTTCGTCTAGTGTAATAACATTGCATTGGTTTGCTTCGCCATTAAATGAACTTTACGTCAATTCAAATATCATGTGTAGTCTCCCAATTAAGAAACAGGTAACAGCATACTAAGATGAAGGATAGTCTAAATTTCCCTTACATATGTCTTTAGTACCACCCGCCCCCGGCAATAAGCGAAACACGGGAACTGTCTTTATTGTAGTCAGTGGCTACTCGGGGTCTTAGGTTATGTTAGTCTTAGATCTAAGGAGTGTTACGTTAGAGCAGTATACATTTCCTCAGCTAGAGCTGTATGGATCCATTTGTCAGTCTTAGTTACTTTTAAATACTTTTGGCAAGAACAGCGATAGATCCGCTTTGTTAGCTACTAGGTTTAATTTACTAGGACGGTCTAGATCTTGTTTGGCAGCCGTTACCATCAAATATTTTAGAACGGTATCTCTTGGTGTCTCCTAACGGAATCTCCTGTAGATTTCTATTATTAGTGATAAATATACGAGGGTTATGTCACTTAAGTGATGGCCAAGTATCTCTGTTATTTTTGGAGGTGTTGAAAAACTTTATTAACAAAAGTTTTTCAGTTGAGAGAGATATATAATATGAACGTAATAATAAGATCATCTTCACTTTTTTAATTATAATCATATTTTTATAAACATTACTTGGTGCAGCTTAACATTTTCTACAAGAAAAGGTATTAATTTATATATGTCGAAAATTGATTAGATTAGCAGATATTCAATGTTACTTTTCGATGAAAGTACATTTACGAATCGTGAAAACCTTAATGTACATAATATGCACTTTTTGGCACAGAAAAATCCACAGAATTAAAGTTAAAATATCTGCTAATCTAATCAATTTTCGACATATATATATATTAATACCTTTTCTTGTAGAAAATGTTAAGCTACGTCAAGTAATATTTATAAAAATATATGATTATAATTAAAAAAGTGAAAATAACCTTGAAATTCTCCAGCTGCGAAAAGATTATTACGTTCATATTATACATCTATCTGAATTGAAAAACTCTTGTTGATAAAGATTTTTTATATCTCCAAAAATATAACATAGATACTTAGGTGGCCTCATTTAGCTGAGACACCCAGTATAGTTTGTTCTTACAATCTTGGTCATTTTGTTCCACCTGAATGGGAGGTGATCGTTCCAGTGCCTTGTTATTAGTCGGTATTTCACATGCAAAAATACATTCAAAGCACTATTGAATATTTAATTAACCAATAACCTAAACATCAACACTCCGAACCATAAGAATGTCTACTCTGCAGTTTCATTGATTTTCACCCTTGTTCTCCAAGCCAATGTTTGTCATTCTGAAATTCCCATGCGTCATTTTAAGACAAATTAGATGGCGACTGGATAATTGGAATTTAACCTGCGCTAGCTTTCCGCCAGCATTCCGCCAGGCGATATAAATATTGGAAATTAATGGAGGATAAACAGGGAAACTTCTGCCGTGTGCAGCTCAAACAGGGTACTAAAGTTGCACTTGGGAAGCTGTTACCGAACTCCTCGACCGATTCAGTGGTTGAGACCTACGATTCTTGCATATGAGGAAGTTGGCGAGAGTCGGCTCAGATGATTCCCTTGCCTCGGCTTGTAGTACCTTCGCTCGAGGCGAGGCAGCTTTCGCTCACCGGTAGAAGCAAATGACCTTTCGCAAGTATTAAGAGAACTTCAGGCGGCTGCTACACCGCCATTAAACCTAATGGCTGCGTAAACTTCATTACGTAAAATTTGTCCCTAAATGGGGCGCGCGGGCTTCATGTATATCCGTGCATAGTAAATCCCCGTGAGCGGACTTTTGTGCGTCAGATGTATTCAAGGCGCAGGTGTTTCCACGACATCTTCGATCGTCACGAAGACACCGCGGTTTAACAAGATGGCTGTTGTAAAATGGCGACTGCCGGGGGACTCGAGTCCACCATTTGTCAGGCTAATGCTAATTTCCAGTTTCGACAACCAGTAGCAGATTCCCGTTGAATACGATTTCAAGCAGCGTTCTTTTTTCTTTCGGCTTTTGAGGAGTTTTGATGTGGAAGAAGTGGAATCCTTTATTTTGAGAATTTTTGCTGCTGTAAAAGTTAGACGAATCATTTTTACCTACATAGAAAGATTCTGTAGATTTTTCTGAATACAATAATTTATATTTTACTAGCAATATGAACGCTGATATATGTTTAAGATTTTAAGTGTCACGCCAGTTATACATAACACAGCTTTAAAATTCTATAACGATCAAAAGACAGTTGCACATACTCAGGATACAAAATTATTGCTTAATTTTAGTTCATAATAAGTAAAATTAGATAGTTGGGAGATTTTATTATAAAAACGTTTAAAGCACTTTTGCCTTTAGTTGTAATTTAAGGTGTTATTATACATACATACCGTGTTACATCACAAAATTATAATATCGTTCACCGTTTAAAAACGTAATTTCTTGTTGAAGTTTTAAAGTATCGTCTTTCAAAGAATATGAAAATGTTCTCAGTCAATTAATTTAAGGTATGGATACCTTATTTAAAAATTATTCAACAACAGGGTCAGGATAAATAGAGGTCAACATTTTTATTATTACTTAGATAACTTCTGTGATTGATGACTGATGCGGTTCATCCTCTTGTTTCAAGAATGTTAATTCCTAGCTAACATTTTTTTTGCAGAGGCTGAAAAATTATGCAACTAAGAAATACTAGTTTCATTTCAATACTGCAATTAGACTGACGAGTGCACACTGATTTAGTTTTTTTACAATCGAGTGTAATTTCTTATGAATAAAAGCTGTAAATGTTTTCTTCTAAAATGATTCAGTAAATTAAAGTTAAAAGAAGGTTGTATTAAGTTCCATTAAATTTTACGATTACGGAATCCAGAATTTTATCCATATACGGTGACGAGCATATAAATAGGGAAACTTGTGTGTGTGATGAACGGTATAACTTTTTTAAAACTAGGCCTGAATTCGAATCTCCACTTGAACTTTTTTAGATGTTAGAGTTATTTGGAATGACAAAAAAAAAATGTAAACGAAAATTTAAAAAATGCATTTTGTAGAGCTCGCTAATTTATATGCATACTAAAATTCGCAAAATACTGCGATTTTCGTGATCTTTAATTGTTCAAAACTTCTGTCAAAGATCAACCGATTTCGATGAAATTTTCATATAAGTTACCGAGACCTAAAGAATGCATTTTTTAAATTTTCATTATCGGCTCATGATAAAAAAGTTGAAAGACATGAGTTTCTTAATCTTTTTGTCATTCCAAGTAATATCAAAATTATAGTCATTGTCTATTAGACTGGGCCTTTTATCATCTGAAAAAATTCAAGTTTTGAAAATATTATACCTCTATTTATATGTTCACCACAGTATATAACTTTTACATACATATCATTGAAAAAAGAAATAAAATAATTTATATTGCTTTAAAATCAGTGTTCAACCATGTTGGAAGAATTGTAAAATTTAGCTATTGCATGTGGCGATTTATAATGAAAAGCTAAAAATAGTCAAATTTGGCATCCGATACCCACGACGCACAGCGTCCATACAAACAGCGGAAAGAAACATATAACCACTAAAATTATATATTTAAGCCTTACTTTTTCATTTTATATTAGTAGTACATGTATTTGGGTTTTTGTTGAGTTAGAATAATGAAAACAAAGTACTTGAATTGTTTATATACAAATTTTTTAAAAATACAATACATTATAGAGATATTTTTTAAACTGTCTTTTTTTCACTTTTTCTATAAAAACCGACCACTGTGCAACGTCTCTAACATGTTGCTATAATCCAAGAGATTAAATACTATTTTTTAACCCTAATTTTTTTTTCTACATAACATTTTACATGGAATCGCCACAAACGGAACAAAACTTCGACATCAATCTCACCATGTGCTGAAACTTCAAGTTGTACCTATATTTACCTAGTTCCACAAAACAACCCTTGAACCCCTCACAAAAAATCCCTATCGCATTCTGAAAATCAATCACCCAATGTCATTTCCAAAATTGTCTAAATAACCCATCAATGTCACACTGCTGCTCATTTTTCCCGAAGCCCTGTCAAATCCCTCGAAAATTCCCGTAGCCCTGTGGATCTGGCATTTAGGGCCACCACCATAGATTCCGGGCGGCCCTCGGTCCGGTAACGACCATCTGGTATCTTATCGTCTCATCTTCGAGAACATGAAGGGAATTCTCGTAAACCGTGCACGTGGTACCGCGTAAGCCGCTGCATCGGCTCCCAAGGGTATAATTCCATATTCGAGGCGTGTTCCCCTCGCGATGGCATCCAGCAGCGACGCGTCCTCGTCCCGCGAACCGCAGCGGCAGAGGTCGGTTGACCTTGTGCAGGGTGAAACTGTTGGAACCACTTCAAGCCGGAGAGCCCGTTAAAGCCGATAGACGCATAAAGTTCGTGGCTAACGGGGTAGCTTGTAATCTCTGGTGTGCTCGCTGCAAGGCGGGCCTCCATTGTCTCTCGCCTAATGCCGGCGAGTACATTCCAAGTGTACAAGCGTTTAAAGCATCCCCGTCTGTTTGCTTTGATTCCGCGGACATGCCGCTTGTCCGGCGGCTTCATTATCACTGGACCATGGCACAATATTGTGCCACTCTTCAATCTCACCGAGCAGCGCGCGGAAATAATCGCGCGGATGATTGTCCGGGCATCAATTCCCATCGGCGAGCCCCAGGCCGGTTCGGCTCGAGCGCCGCTGTTTTCGACATCGATGGCCTTCCACTGCCTCTTCTTCGTCTAATGGACTGCAGAGCCATGATAGGTGCAAATTGGCAAATTATGGAAAACGTTTGGCTCACTGTTCCGCAAGATTCTTGCTGGAGAGTCCGTTTGAAATGATTCTGCCATAGTTCGTGCTTAAGTAGCTGTATCTGGATCGTCCTGGAAATTATGCGAATCTTGTTTCGTGTTTCTGGAATACTCATTTCGGGGATATGTATGTATAAACTAACGCTTCGATCGTCACGACAATAATCTCGAAAATTCCACAAAATTAAAGCATTCCATTTAATCAAATTAAAATTGAAAAGTTAAGTTGTATAACACCAACGACTTTCTCGAAACATTATGAAACAGTTAATGATTAGCGTAATAATTAAGTTTCAAATTTGTGCAGATAATTCTGGAGCCCATATATGGGTGACGTGACAGTTAAAGTGTTAAGGAGACGACATGCAATGCTAGTTTGGTTGATCATTGAGCATGGTGTAAGAAGGAGAGGTGAACTGACTGCAGATACTGTGACAATTTATTGCAAAGTGAAAATTTACTTGGATGAGTTCCTGCGAAAGGTGCTAGTGAAACTCACCAATACATTGCTTTGTTACATTATATTTTTATAAGTGTACTACTGGTACGTTAGTGTTACTGCAGTGGAGATCGCACACAGACACGCACGCACGCACAATAGAAATTCTCATCGATAGTACGAAAGTTTCACTGGAGCACCTAGCGGACTACATTAGAAACTTTTAAGATCACAGGAGTAGAGACGAAGTCGGTTCATTTCTCCTTCTTACACCGCGGTATACACTCCCGCCCAATGACTTTTCATCATCTATCATAAAAATTCTATAAAATCCAAAGTTTTGTAACTCGCGTTCAAAATATCGTACAGAGATCTACACGTCATTTTCAAGGTTTCTTGACCATCTTTCGAGTGAGTTTTATTACGATACCGGTTAATTATTTCCTCTATAATTTAATCGAAGCTGAAGCGACAACAAAAATTCACCTTTAACAGATCCTTCTCAATCCCGCTCCATTTACCGAAAAATTTTTTTTGATAAATCTTACAATATCAATTGAAAGGTACTTTCAAGACCTTTATTTTAACCACTGGATTGTAGTTCTACGATCTATTTTAACAAAGTTATGGCGATTTTAGTGGGAAATTTCACTTTTCACGAAAACAGTCATAGCTTGAAGACTTTGACTGATAGAGAAAAATTTTATATAAAAAAAAGTTACATTTTGCTTGTATAATGCACACCTTCAATACCAGATGAGTTATTTATAAAAAAAATTTGTTAATTTTTCATTTAAGGATTTCATAATTCCTTGCGTTTCGAGGACTTGCGTTTTATAGGACACTAAATACAAAACTCATGTTCACGAGCCTCCGAGAAAATCTTTTGATAAACTAGAAAAAGGAACCTCATTAAATACTTAATATTCAATATAATAATAATAATATATTATATATAATATGTGTAATGTAATATTATAATATGTAATATATAAAATATAACTATAATAATATATAATATAATAGTAAATATATAATAATAATATATTTAGTGTATATAATATTTCACTCATCCGATGACAAGATAGTTCTCGAAACGCAAAGAATTATGAAATCCTTACTTGAAAAAATTACCAAAATTTTTTTTCAAATAATTCGTCTCGTATTATACAAGCAAAAGGTAACTTTTTTTTTTATATGAAATTTTTCTCTATCAGTCAAAGTCTTCAAGCTATGACTGCTTTCATGAAAAGTGACATTCCGGTGGTTAAAATGATGGTCTTCAAAGCACCTTTCGAATGATATTATAAGATTTATTGAAACAAAAATTTTCGGAAGATGGAGCGGGATTGAGAAGGATCTGTTAAAAGTGAATTTTTGTTGTCGCTTCAGCTTCGATTAAATTATAAAGGAAATAATTAATAGGTATCGTAATAAAACTCACTCGAAAGATGGTCAAGAAACCTTGAAAATGACGTGCTGTAAATCTCTGTACGATATTTTGAACGCGAGTTACAAAACTATGAATTTTATAGAATTTTCATGATAAGTGGGCAAAAGTCATTGGGCGGGAATGTAAGGTAAGCAGAATTATTAGTTTTACACTAGAGAATCTCCATGTACAACACAATTTATCGTAAAAGTCATGAAAGATTTCATTTAGCAATGTATCTAGGGATATAAATAGGAAAAGTTACTTTTGGATACAGTATTAAATGAATTCTTATCTCACTAAATTAAATCTTTCATGACTTTTACGATAAAATGTGTTACACGTGGACCGTCTTTGATCGTGTAATTTACATATTATACGTGATTCAATAATAACTCGGATATCACAAGTTCGGATTATTGAAGCTCTACTGTAGTCAGCAGGGTATAAGTGAAAGTATATAAAACGCTAATATTTGCGATGATGTTCTTGTATTTCATTTTGTAAAAATACAATTTAAAATCATTAAATATTTCATTCAGTACCGTATCTACGGAATAGTTACATTTAGATACGGTACTAAATGAACTCTCATGTTCTCATAATTTGTTCTGATTAGGGAAGAGTTTACTTTTAGATATGATACTAAGTGAAATCTTCATTGATTTTTACAATAAATTACACGCTAATCATGTTAGATCGCGAAATTTACACATCAATTGTCATTAAATCATAACTCAGATATCACAGGTTCGGAAAACGGGCGTTCAACTGTATTACAGGGGATGAGAAAATATGTAGAGAACTAATAGTTGCGACGATGTTTTTGTGCTTAATTTTCTAAACTCAGGACCTTGGCGTTGCTTGTGGAACGATCCAGTCTGACCTTATCCTGAACCAGTAGACAGCGGATCTTTCTGCAGAATACAAAATAATATCACTTACTCATGTTCGTTACGAATGCATAAAATCCGCAGTCTACTGGTAACTTAGTTCTAGAGACGAAAATACAAGCGAATCATGCGATCATTATCGAGCACTATACAACTAACAATTCTCTCTTTCCTGCTGCGTATCGATCGGGACGATCGATGGATCAGGCCGCGCGACCCTCCACGAGTGGGCGATCATCTTCTACGGAACGTCAACGCTACCCGATCGGACAGAATACGCTTTATACAGCCCGGCCAGCATGAATATTCCCAGAAGACCGTTCGTGAAGCCCCGGGAGACAGTGTTCTCGAAGTCACAGAACTCACTGACAGGCTCGAAGAGCAAGCAGGCTCAGCACAAGTCGGAGAAGTCCGGTAACCTGAGTCCGCCTTACGTGGTAAACGCGCAAACGCAGACCCAGAGGAAGAGCAAGGCCCGAGGACAGCATAAGAACGGTAAATCGGCGAACAGGCCGACGCCCAAGCCGACGGTTCAGACTCTGAGAGGACTGACGGCGGCCAGGGGGCCTAACATCGCTGGAGAGGTTCGCCTGATCACGTCGAGACCTCGAGGAAGGAGCACGCCGAGTCCGATCACCAGCACGGTCACCCAGACCAGGCCTACCATCACCGTCCCGACCACCAGGATCACCAGCAGACAAAGAATCGTCGACATAGTGACCGCCTCGTCTCTTCAGAGGGGCTTAATCCTCCTGGAACCGCCTGCGAAGCCCATGATCGAGAACGTGCCAGAGATCTTCCAACAATACCCGAAGATCCAAAAGCTCTACCCAATCTACCCTGTCTATCCCGGTGTCCGGGGAACTGGACAGCACGCGACCAGGGCCAAGGGGCTCGATCTGCTGCAGGACGAACAGATGTTCGATTCGAAGAACCTCGACAAGGGTACTCGAACACTGACGTTTCTCGTTAGCCTGAATTTATGATCCCTCGACGGGAAATCCGTGGATGTTGCTTTGCGCGCGCAGTTGCTGATCTCACGAGTCAGGGTTGGGCAAAAACTTAGATCTTTTTCGACTGATCTTCTTTTGATCGATCGAGGTTCATCCACGACAATGTTAACACTTCGACTGCCACGCGTACAACGTCACAGAATTTCATAAAATTGTATTATTTCATTTAATCTCTTGCATTACGATTTTCTTGTACGGCTGCGTTGACTAGCACTTCTTTTGGTTAAATAATATCTCTGTATAAAATGTTTATCGTGAGTCTGACTCGTTGTTAAATTAAAATTGAAAAGTAAAGTTGTGGGACATCAATTACTTTGTCAACATTCTTATTTGCGGATCGCAATGAATTTACGAGGATATAATAGATTAATTAAAATAATAATCCCATGTAAATAATCCCATTATTTACATATTGATGACGCGGCAATCAGAGTGTTAATCGATTAATGTCCAACTCTGAGAGACTCAACGTTTCTCTGCGAATCTCGTTACAGAGGGTTCTAGTATGGTCAGTAAATTATATCGCATACTTGCGACAAAGTGACATAACTTGGAGATAAATGTTTCTCAAAAGATGTGAATTATTTTGGACCGTAATCAGGTATTACTTTGTTGTGACCCATGTACAAGTCAGAAATAGTTGCATAACTAGTTTATTAATTTTTGCTGTAAAATGTTTTTATATACCGTCTAAGAATGCAGTCTTTCTATCGCCTCAAAAAAATTCAAATCGTTTGGTCCAATTTAAAAATATTTATTCCGTTCTAAAAAGTGTTCGCATGTATTTGTCAAGGACTGCATTCGATACCGAGAGAAGACAGATATCAAACGTTTCACAGTTTCTGAAGTAAAAGGTGGACTTTCAGTCATTTCTAAGGTAGCAAATTGATAAATTTCACTAGTCTCTAAAGTAGCAAATTAATAAATTTCATTAGTTTCTAATGTAACAAATGTAAAAACTTCAGTAATTTCTCAAGTAGTAATGGATCGATACAGTTAATGAAGAAGAAGAAGAAGAATGCTCGTAAACGCCAGGCCGCAATTCACAATAAAATGCATTTATAGAATGCAGCCCTATGTCGCGCACGAAACGGGAAAAGCGGCATGGTCATTATTATCCAAATTATGAAGACAAATGAATAAGACTGTCATAATTTGTCAAGAGCTGTATCTGGAACATCCTCGAAATTCACGATTCCGGAATCGTTTGTCGACTGTCGAGTATGTCACTTTCGTCGCAAGCGCGACACCAGCAATTTGTTATTTCCGAGTTTGCATTTCTAAAGCACAAACATAGTAGCTAATGCCCTTGCACACATTCACGGATACGCCCCACGTGAGATTTACCGCCACGTCTTGCAACAGTAGTGAAATTTATGCACCCTTCTGTAATATTACAAAATTAAGCGATCTTGTTTGTAGAACTTGGTTCGCGGTGTTTCATTTTATTCCGTTTGCTGTGTAGCAACTGCACTTCGACCGTTTTTATTTCGCAAACAGAAGTTAGTTGATTTTGCTTGTGACCTTATGGATCCTGTAAAAAATCATTTCAGTACATTTGATTGTTGTTTGTTGAACAATTTTATCACGATGTACTGTTATTGTGTATTTTATACGGCAGTGTCACTATTACGTAGTCTCTTCTGTCTCACTTTGTAGATAGTGTTTAAAATACATCGATTGCTATGGTTCTAGAAGTTCTTCGAAATTGGAATTTCGAAGCATAACTCACCTCGATAACATAATTTTCTCCTCTGTAAGAAATAAAGTCGTAAATCAAATTTTTTGAATTCAGGAAAGTAAAATTTGCCTTTATTGAGAATTTTCCTACATTTAAAATTTTATTTTGGCGATGTCAAAATGGATAAATTGCTTTTTTGTTAACAGATTGTCGTTTATTCGTCAAAATGAATAAAAATTCTATATTGAGCCTTGCTTCTTTAATTACTACAGTAAACAATGAACACTCTTTATGGTCTATCAATTTTTATGAATCTTTCTTTATCTCTGTCTTATATCATACTAAACAAATTAATTTCAATTAAAAAATACTGATAGAATGAAAAAATGATTTGATATTTCAATAATTCGTGGAACCATCAGCGTTTTTTGAAGGACAGATTACGAAACAGCTTGCGCAGTTTAAGAAAAGCTAGTATTCTCCTGTTGTTGCTTAATCTTTTTCTCAATGTTCCGCGAAGAAAATAGCGGAACTCACATCTGCATGCCATCTCGCACACGGAACCCGGTAATTATGACGCAGCGAACTTTTTCTCGCGTAATGATTGGAGCGCGGCTTCGTAAAAACTCCTACGTTCATAATAAGAAAACTTGTTAAGGTAGGTGTATGCAGGCTGTGCCATTTAATCAAAACTTTGAATGACTTCGGCACAGGTAATGCTTGTCTTCCAGAATCGCTTGTGTGCATGGGAATGTGTGTTCAGTAGAGACTCGTCTTAAGCCGTAGATTGCTATTTGAATCGCAGGTTATTTAGACTGTTCGAGTGCATCCAGGCATTCACTGGCACAGTCAAATACAAAGCTCCCTTCATTTTTTTCACGGTTCAATCTTACTTTACGCGCCCACTTGTTTCAGTAGCTCCTCGCGATTTCGTTCGCACCTGTGCTCGTCGCAGCTACTTTATCCTTAATGACTCGCGAGAAGAAATAAGGAAACTCCACGTTTATTATGACACATTTATTATGCAGTCTGAATAGTCGGTAACCTAAAACGGTATTTCGAATCGTATTTGAATCCGTTATTGTAACATACGAAAATTAATCGACCAAGAAATTAACTCTTTACAGACAAAGATTTTTTGAAACATTCTGAATATTTTTCTAAAAAAATCAAAATCGCATATCAAATATGTAAATACAGTCTAAATAGAAAAATCAGAATTAAATGATATTAACGAGACAATTAAATTGCTTTTAAGTTATACATTAAGGGTTAAATCTTTGTGGTGTATGTGGATCTGGATCATGTACTAATTTAATTCTTAAACTTGCCAGCAAACGATTTGATTGTTTTAAAACATTATGAACGGATTATTTCTGATAATTTTATGAAAACAGTTTTAAGAAGTCGCTCCAGTTACAATAAAGTCTTCCTAATTGACTCTCAGTTTATATACAAAAATAGACAATCTGAGCGTCAAGTAGGGAGAATTTACTGTATTTTGACATGTCCTGAACTTTCATTTCATGTTACTTATCATGAAGTATTCTTTCACTATCTTCCCTGTAATGGGCATGTCCAATCACACATGCCCATTCAGATTAAACATAAATTTACATTTTCATTAATATCGAGCTTTGTATTAATAATTAGATTATCGATAAAACTTATTAATGTTTTTCAAACGTTTCCTTTTACGGGAAAACGAAAGTTGGATTGTAACGAAAGTATGCTTTTAATAATTCTGTTAACATCTGCTTGCTTCTCAAGCATACAATTAATTTCTATTTTACATTTTCACATCAAGTAGGATATTCATTAATTCGTTAAAAAATATAAAACTGAGTTATATGTATGCCTATTAACCGGTACATGAAAATGCTCAATGTTCCAACCTCTGGGTCCTTATCTGTGAAATCGCTATTTTCCTCTCATTTAAGACAATGTTCTCAAATTTATGAGTGAAAAATCCATAACGTTATGTATTCATTACATTTCATATAGTTATTCATTAAATTGGAAATTTTGTTAAATTTTGTAAAAACATAACTTCAGTTTCTTCATGGAAGCTTTCGCGTAATTTTACAGAAAATGCCAAAAATGTTCTGTATTAAACAGTTAATTCTTAATTATATTAAAATTCTTAATTCTATTGGTATTTCATTATTAATTATACAATTAATTCTTAATAATATTTTGCATTTATTTGGACTTGTGGTTTTGTCCGTGTTCCGAGATTCCTCTCTATGGTTCTGATTCTTGAGGGAACAAACGGATAAATTTCTAGATATCGTGGATATCGTTAACTTTTTGTCACGGGGTAAGGAACGCACGAGCTGTCCATTAATTGAATTTGCCGCAAGCTGTACTCCATGCAGCTGCACGGGGTTTTGTTTTTCGCGTAGCGAAGCTGAAATAAACTAGTTTGTCCGCGGTTACTCGGCCATGGAAATGAGGGTAAAGCGTTTAATGTGATTTCCGGTCTTGGATCATAAATGAACTGGGAAGTCCACTTATTGCTAGTTAGAAACTAACGGTATTGGTGGCACACGGTGTGTAACATTATGTGGTCATCGAGAATACCTGCGCAGAACAGTTCCCTTTACACCAAATTGCAATCGATACCAGCCGATTAGAAACGTTGAATCATAAATGCTTCACCTGAAACTCTTCGCCGAAATGTAAGCAATGCGTGCACGGTAAATTATTCGGAAATACGTGACACGTTAATTAATAACTACGAATAGATTAATAACTAATACAGTAAATACAGTAAATACAGATAGTATATTTTATTTACTCTCTGACATTTTGAAAATATTCCTACTGGTTTAAATACTACCAATTCATTTAAATTATAAATACATAACATTTGGAGACGATTAATAACTTTCTCTGGTGCAATACAAATTTCAATTATGCACCAAGAAAATATTCTTGGCTAATAATTTATATTTTTATATTTTTATTAAGCTCGTCGAGAAGTATACCACCAAGTACACGAAAATATATGAAGAAGATATTAATACAAGAAATAATTAGTTTTCGTCTTTGAATGTCGCAAAATATAGAAAACGACAGATTTTTCAGAAATGATTTTGTCAAAATTTCTGTATCTCACCTTCATAGTTCCAAGTGACAAAAAGCGTCCGAATCTTACATAACGCAATTCAAATACACATGAATTCTAATAATTTCATCATCGCGTCTCCGATTGAAACTTTCTCGAGAGCACGTTTATTTGCTTCGTCGCGAAAATTCGTGTTATCTTCGAGTTTCGAAGTCAGTGAATTCTTGAGGTGAGTCAACAGCTTGGTTCTCGGGGACTTGCTGTTTGCAAAAAAGTTATCAAGGCGCTTACGGAAGTGGTAATCAGCTGGGAAGAGGTTTATGAATAAGTAGGACGAAAACGGAGTTCCGCGGCTTCGTTTGCACAGCTTTCGGATCGTTATTTCTTGAAAGCTCGTGGGAAACGACGAAAAAAGATATTTTATCACGAATGGGATCAATCGTGCGTGGCAACGTGGTCGTTGACGATTCCACGGACGAGACTGTTATTTAGCATAGTACTTGTCGATTGCGGTCGGAGCACTCAATTTGGTCTTATTAGAAGCTCTCCTTTCCGACGGAGGAGGGAAACATTCGGTTCCGGGAATTCAATCTAGCATGATTTCCGAAGGAGAATACAAGCGACCTGACCGAACGGAAACATCGAATCCGAGAGCTCTATCGCATCGGAGATTAAATTTTGATCGGCTCTCCTGCTCCAGGCGTTTTTATAGCGAGCTGTTTGCAGGACGTCATCCGTACGTAATTGCCCGAACACACCGAGAAAGAAAGCTACAAGTTGGTGTGTAATTTCCACGTGAATTATTGAGTTCCTTTTTATTTGCAGTTATACTATCTCCTAATATTATCTAATATTACCTGAGTTGTCTAGATTCTATACGTTTATATTGTTTTGTATATAGAAAGTTCCGAGCGATTTATTCAGTTATTAGTAGCAAATTGCATATATTTGATTTTTAGGATGATAATAAAATGTACTTATAATTGATAGCAAGCTTCCCGCTTTTCTTCCTTTTTATGAAATTATGAATGTATATTTTAGCATGTTGCATAAGAAAGATAAGCTGAGTTGACACTCGAAAGTTCATACATTTTTTTATGGACTACCTGTGATGTTATTTATTTGAGCGAATGCGTGTACATAATTTGATGTTTGTGGATTAATCAATATTTCTAGCGCATCCTTTACGAGTGACGTGTCACAACGTCGGTAGGAGCAAACATAACCATTTTTCTTCCACTCGGTTTTAGCATGATTACACATGTATTACATTCTTATTATTTTTAAGCTTACTCTTTAGATTGAAATATACATATATTGTTCAAGGACTCTCGGTGGAAACAATTTTATGTTTTAAAAAGTGTTCGTTAATTCGAAACTTTTTGAAAGATAAGTTTCTTTTATTTTCAATATATCAGTGTTATAATTATTTTGAATGTAATGTTATTTTGTAGAAAAACGAATCGAGGATAGGATCGAGATGTATGAAACAATAAGAATAATTTAGACGTTAAAAAATATTATCAAGCTTGCGCATTTCAAGGCAATTGAAAAACATCATTGTTCACAGAGTTTTCAATATTGAATATTAAAAATTTTCGTTATTGATTGTAATTCAATTTGAATCATTGATTATTGCAGCATAACTAGTTCTCCAGAAGACCCAGTCTCATTAACAAATATCAATGTAACAATTATTGGAACATTGTACAAAAGTTCAGGTTATTTTTTTTAGATAAATTATATTTTCGAAGCCTGTTCTTATAACGAGAAATAAAAATGCAACATATTCACAGCCAATAACATAAATCGACGTCCTTTCACGAGGTAATTTAAATCTCATTTTCAATCGTTTTAAACTTCACACTTATGTCAAAGCGATATTTCTATTTTACCGAATCAAAAATATTTCTGACCTCAACAAGTGTTGCATAGGAACCGTTTTATAAAATAGTAAAATATTTCAAAACAAATTTCGTGGGGACTGTCGACGAACTTCAGACTCCCGCAAAACTCGGTTTCATGGAACGAAAAAATTGGTATTCGTCAAAGCATTCACAGAAAAATCGTTTTATAAAAAAAAAATAGGATTTTCAAAACAATTTGATAAATGAAATCGACCAACTTCAAACTCTCTACAAAAAATGACACACATTTTTAAAGATCCGCAAAAATCACTGCCTGAAAACGTGCTCATACTGAGACCACTTTATGAAGTCATGTAGTATTTTAGAACAAAGATGACAAGCCATATCTACTAGAACTAGGTTTTATCAAAACAGAAGGTTAAGATCTGTAGAAATGGTCATATAAAAATCGTTTTAAAAAATAGCGAAACATTTAAAGATAAATTTGATAATCGATATAGAGGGTGTCCCAAAAATGTCTTGCAATCTGGATCTTTTTCATTAGCGAAAATTCAATTCGCGGCTTTGTTTATGAGTTATTAATGAAAAATAGAGGCGAGATCAGCTGGTGCGAGACGGCCGAGCCAATGAGCGGAGCTGGGTTTGGTCTGGCCGCCTTGCGCCAGCCAAGCTCGCCTCTATGTTTCGTTAATAACTCGTAAACAAAGCTGCGGATCGAATGTTCGCTAATGAAAAAGTTACTCCAAATGACCTTACGAACTCCCCATTTCCGGATTGCAAGATATTTTTGAAAGACCCTGTAGATGATCTGTAGACATTCTAAAAAAATAACGTCCACGTTTATAGAAGCGTAAAAATCACTGGCTGTGAATGTATGTGAAACAAATTTTGCAATCATAGTCGACCAACTTCAGACTTTGTCACAAAAATATCACCACTTTTAAAGAATCAAAAACGCCACCCAGTGCTAAAGCTCGCAAAGCAAAACCATCAAAAAGTCAATAATTGTCCTCAACCAATTATGAATCGTTTTTACGCTTGTTTTTGGCTGCAAAAGCCTGCACTAAGCGTACACCTAAAAAAAAAAAAAAACGAAAAAACATCTCAGTCCTACCTCAGATTCCCCTCCCAGCCAAGCACCGTGACTAACAGAATCTGCGACTGTTGCAGACAACCTCGACCAATTCAAGCTAGTGTTCTACGGAACGGAAACGTCGCTAGAGTTGGACGACGAGCTGGACAGGGACAAGCCGGTACCATCGGTGAACCGAGTGGAGGAGATCCCGGACAATTCGGCGATCGGCGCGAGGCACAACGCGGTGGATACCGAGGGCGATCCATGGATGGACAGCCAGCAGGTGGAGCGCGTGTCGCATCCTGAGGTACAAAGACCAACGACGGAGAACCAGACAAGCGGCTGCAGTTCGGTGGACCCTGGAAATGGCAGGTGCCTAGGTGGGTGCCTCATTCTACTCCTTCTAGCCTACTTGACCTGTGAGACCAGCTGGGGGAGCCTGGTGTCCAGCTGGCGGGAGCCGACGAGTGTCCATAGCCGTGGGGACCTCGTCGAGGTCTCCCCGGGTCCAGGCTGGACGTCGTTGAGCGAAAGAAGCTCGACCAAGGTGTCCGATACGAGCTCGGCGCTCGACAGGTCGTCGGGTGCTCCCCGGTGCTCATGATGACATCCCTGGACGATCGATACCTTGGTCTCTCGGAGCACGGTCTAGCCGTGCTCGTCGAGAGATACCTCCCATGCCAGGTGTCGACGCGTTCGTTCAAACTTTGTGTGTTGTGATCCCCCAAGAAGCGAAGCGAAGCGAGCCGCCTTCTCATCGACGTATTTCCTCGATTATCGCTGGAGAACGGACTCCGAGGATGTGCCGAGCATCGAGCTTAAGACAGACACGAAATGACGAAAACCAAACGGGAAATTGTCCTACGGGCTGATCTGAGATAGATAGATAGAGAGAGAGAGAGAGAGAGAGAGAGAGAGAGAGAGAGAAAGAGAGAGAGAGAGAGAGAGAGAGAGAGAAAGTACTTTCCATCGGAAAGGCCCGATCACTAACTTGTGTTGCTCTCTAGGGTTAGGATTTAGTTCAATTAAGTGTACCTCGTCTACGACGGACCTCTGTGACTGGTACGAGTGTAGGAAAGAGATGTCTGAACGAATGTGCGCTGAGAATGTGACGGCAACCTCCGCGACGAGACGGATCGGTCGACCCGGAGCCAGCAATCCCCAACAGCGTCGATCCCTGAACGTTTATGATCCTATTCTTTTGAATATGTAGCCGTCTTCTCGGCCCTTGGCGCCGATGAATTATTCAGCCTCGATGTATATCCGGTGTGTGTCTTGGAAGCAATACCGTTCGACCGCGCCATTATTCCGGCGAGTCGCTATCTTCGGCAACTGCTCAATCTCGATTGCTACTCCAGCCGGGTCCATGAAAGTTAGAACAAGGCTGCTCGAAATCGTTGATTCTATCTCGCTTAGACTGATACTATCTAGGTTCGCCGTGACGAGGATCGCTGCTCCCGTTGATCGATCCACGTACACCGTTTCGCACAGTTCAGGAACATCTCGCGACGCTTTTCTACGAGACTCGACGGTACCACCCCCGCGATACTGCCAGTACGAGGACTTCACTCATCGGTGGATCGCCCGCGATCCCAGACGAAAAACTGCCTCGCGTTACTTTAGTATTACTGTCGTCGGCAACATCAGGAACCGCTTCGAAGACTCGCTATGCAATCGCTAACTCGCTCGTTCAATCTCGCCAGGTCTACGATTGTCAGGACAACGATCACGAGGGCGGTGATAATGCTACTTGAATGCCAGTTCCATGGATTACGCGGGGATCGATCAAGTTGCCGTCGTTACCATCGAATCTAGAAACGAATACGGCGTTCCGTGATTGTTTGACAAACATCGGTTCCTCGTTGAACAGCGTGGTTTTATTACGTCCAATTGCTAGGGAAATTGGACGTGAGACTTTTTCGGGAAATCGACTGGCGAAACTAGCGCAAGAGATCGTCGACGTTTCGATTATTTCCGCTATTTCTGATCGTTTCTCGATGAAAATGTGCTCTTCGGTGATCCCGTATGGGCGAGGATAGTTTTAGAGAAAACGATGATCGTGGTTGCAACGATATGACTCGATAGCATCGTTTAAAACGAGTCCAAGAAGCTAAAAATTGATTCCCGATTTTAAAGATCCACGCTAAAAATGTGTCAGTTTGCAGGAGATAGCTTCACGAAGAACGTCGCAATCAAGTTGGTCGCTAAGATTTGATAAAATTGTTGAATATATATTCAATGTATGATCGTATCGACATTAACGTGCTCAAATTATTCACAGAAATAATGGCATTCTATTAAACTCCTATTTCTTACAATTGATGTAAACAATGTTTCTGTCGCGCATCAAAACTCTTTCGCTAAATGAATGTTGATAAAGACATATTGACGAAGACATTCTCAAGGAAGACGTGGAAAATGAGGGGCCAACATAGCAACAAAGCTTTTCACTGAAAACTATGTTTCACTGTTTTCGTATTGGTGAATATATAGCTCCCAAAGAACATGAGAAACGAGTGGCTAGAGTCATGGAGAATAAGACATTTTACTGTGTCTGTATCGAGGAAAACATTTTCATAGAGAACGCCAAAATTTAATAGCTAGGGTCAATCATCATCCACTGAGAATCTGTTTATTTCTTGCATACTGAAAATGACCTAAGAAAATCGTGGATGTGGTTAGTGTACTCTAAAAAACTGAACTGGATTTCAAAATTATGAAAGAAATAGTGAAGAAAATGTTAAAATTCTCGACGAAAATCAAAGAAGTTGTTCAAGAATCTGAAAGAAACTTCGAGATATTCATGGTAAGAACAATAATCACGCAATGACGGAACGCAGTAAAGTTAGGCTATACAGTAGTGCACGGTTAAATTTACATCGAGCCAACATATAAATTCTGACGTAGGGAACTATAAGCAGATAGAAGTTCGGCATTTAATGGGACACTGGGACTGGAAACTAAACGTGCAATAAACGAAACTTCAATAACTATTGTCCTACTATTGTCCTATCAATGGTCATTTGAGATTCTTCTGATTAAAGTCAGTCCAGATGCAATATGAATCAAATTAATTTAAGCTATTCAATTAATTTAAGCTATAATTAACATAATGGATACCGCATTGGTCACATATGGCTGACACAAATTTTTGATTAGGTTTTAAAATCCACTTTTATCGTGACATATTCGAACAAACTAAATTTCACTAGGATGTTTAGAATGCAATAGAGTTAAAATTCCATCTACGATGGTAAATTTGAACTCTCCACTTTGATTAAATAAATTACTTAAATCTCATAGAAATTTTTGGAGTTCATTCTCTCTCTCTCTGTTAACGTATTCTCTCTGTTAGTATCTCGAAACGGAGTGTTTGGACTCATTTTAATTAAAAGAATCTCAGCTATCAGTTGGTGGTACAATGATAAAACTCAGACAAAAATGACTGAAAATAAAATTTTCTTTCTTCCATCTTTACTTTGTCCAATTTTCTTCTTTTCGCTGCTGTCATTTTCTAGTCTTGCCTACCGACATAACGTCTCGCCGAGTTCGAGACACTGTTCTGGGAAAACATGAGCCTGATACGCGTAAATTTAACCGTACGGATGTCGTGTAAATTTAACCGTGCATTACTGTACACAGGAAAGCAACAGCCATACTGTATCAGGCTGGCGAGTAGTTTCGCAGGCGCGACCGGATAAAGCGGAATAATATTTTAATATGTCATCCAGAGCGGAGAATTTGTCCGCGTCCAAACTTCGGTAGTTATTCTCAGCGTATTGATTGATGAAACGAGCCAACGCATCCCTCGAGTCCCTCTCATCCGTCTCTTTCATCCCCGACCCATTCTGCCTCTTGCCTGCCTCCCCTTTCCGCATCGTTCCTCCTCTCTCTCTCTCTCTCTCTCTCTCTCTCTCTCTCTCTCTCTCTCTCTCTTCTCGCGGTCTTTTCACTTTTATCCGCCGGTTCTTCTTTCCTTTATGCGCCCCATTCCCTCTGTCTCTTCGCTTCCGCGCTCTTTCTGCCAAACTTTCGCCGGCCGCAATTTTACTTTGCCCGCAGGGCCGACGTCAGCCGGGCTATCAGCGCCGCCGATAGAAGAAGGCAGTCACGGTCGGCTGACGCAAACAGAGCCACGAGCAGGACGCATCGGCAACGATGTTGGCCTTCATCGCCGTGACTACCGCATTACTTAAATAGAAAATTAATTAGTGTGATCTGTTCTTCGGAGTAGACGTTTGACGAGGGAGCGTACTGAACGTTTCAACTGGAGAGCGGATCTTTTATCTTCGATAATTACAACGAACATGAGCCAAATAGAAATTTCTTCTTTTTCTTAATAATTTCAGCGACTTGAAAATAGTACATTCTTCAAATAATTGTTTTAAATTTCACCTACCCATTTTTGTCATAAGTGCATACTATTCGCAGTCTAGTTATAACGACAAAGTAAATTCTGGATTCGTCTGTAATTTTTGTTCGCTGATTTCATAAATTTCTAAATGAACTAAAATATTAGGGTTAGATGAAATTTTGGGAGGCAGTTGTTCTTTGACAAATGACACGTTCCAATTGTGGGCAAGTTTATAATAAACAGATATAAATATTTAGAAATGTGGATCACTGATTAAATGGAAAATTTAACAAGGACTTTTTACTGCATATCTTAAAGAAATTAAATTATCTAGAATTGATCTGCGCAGCAAATAGAATTTCCTATTAAAAGTTTAAATAGTATTTATTTGAATAATGACCAATACAAGAATATATATCGTATATTTTCTTGAGAACTAACACATCTTATGATTTATTTGTGATGTAAATTCAGTATGCTCTCTTACAAAATACATACGCTTATAGTAAAAGCAATAGCTGTCCGTTCCTACTACCACGTCGCATGTCTGAAGTAATGGGAGTGGGGAGGTCAGATACTATAAACGTGAACATATTTCAAACGTTTTCATTCGCAGAACAGACTATAATAGAACGCATATAATAAGGCATTTAAGTGTCTCGAGATATTTGGATATTTTCAACCGTGTTTTAAAATACGCGTGATCAGCTTTGGCGATATAAGAAGACAAATCTGAAGTAAATCTGCAGTTTGGTGACTTTGCCCTAAACGCGTTTATTTTTCTTCGGTTTTTTAAGCCGCTTTATTTTGTCATTAAAAATAAGTACAATTCCGGGGGGACTTTCCAATTTTTGTTGAAAAAATGTGAAATTCACAAATCCTTCGTAAATCGGCTTCACCGATCTCGATTATGTTTTAATACGTCATAAAGGGCGCTATTCTTAACAACTTTTTCCTTTGTAAAGCAATGTGACTCCGATTTAGTTACCGAGATATTTACGAAAAACTGTTGCTACTACTGAGTGAACTTGTTGAGAAAATACTTCTTGTCAACATTAGAAAACTTAGGTTACAAGTACACATTATTCTGAGACACGCTGTCACTGAACGGTAATTAAAATATACAGGGTATCAAAGGAAAGTATAGTTGAAGTTGATTGGAATTAGCGTTGGGGGTGGGGGGAGGCAGAAGCGACACACTCCAACCAAATACAAATCGATGAATTCACAGATTTTCGACAAGTTCATCAAACAATATATTATTTACGAAATATACCAAGCCCTATGTTTTCTATGGAGAAGGTACCTTTTTCATTGATTCACCCGTTATATGTATTGCTCCCCGGCGTCGCGACGTGTCGTATGGCAAATAAACAAGTGATGGTCATATGCTGACACACACACGTGCAATTACAGACGTGTAGGTATATGCAGGATTCGTTGTAGCAGTAGCAACAGTTTATCGTAAACATCTGAAAAACTAAAACCGAGATGCAATTGTTTCTCAGATGAAAGTTGTTCAAAATCCCAACCTCTGTAACGTTCTTTAAAGTTACCGGGTTCGAACCACGCGTTCTGCAGTTTTTGTTTTAAAATTATATGTTCATTGTCAAAAAACTGATAAAAGCACCATGTTTTTAGAAACTCCCCCGATTTATATATATTTTTGAAATAAACACATTTAGGGCAAAGTCACTAAACCGTAGATTTACCAAAGATAACAATCTAATTCGCCGTAGACCATTATCAAAATGAGCGAACCTAATTCTCCATCCTAATGCAGACAGTTATTTGGACGACATATCGGCAAGATGAGTGCAATATTCAGTTTCTAATCAACGAGGTAGAAAAAGATTGTGAATTTTATTTGCAGCAATTGCAAACGACACTCGCTTCATTTATGACATCGAAACGTTTTTATCAATTAATGGACGGGAATTGATATCAGAGCCGACGACGTGTGCGTATAATAAAGATATAAAGTGGAGTTTACTGGTGTGTGAAGAACAGTTCGATAACAGGGGAATTACGATGCAAAGAATCAAATGGAACACGAACAAAATGTGAGGCACCTATTCATTGATTAACTATCGGACGGCGAGCGAAAATTATGAAATTAAACTATCTTTGGATGGAAGTTGTCGCGTGAACGCCCACATGGTTCCGTTAATTGGTAATGTACCGCCTACATTGTTGTCGGCAACGGGTCGTAAAACATAAAAAGAGAATGGGACAAAAAACGAAAATACCGCGTGCACGGGTATTACACGTACGGTGATTCTTTTTTTCCGATCAGAATAAAGATAAACAAAAATGATCGGGCGCCGTTGACAAGTGATAAATAAAAATCCGTGAAATATCGATATCGGATAAATAACCGTAAAAATAAAGAGGAGTCGCGTGCGCGCAAGGACACTTTTTATGCGCCGCGATATAAATAATTTTACGTACGACATAAAAACCAAAAAAATTCTGCACCGCATGATCTAGTAGCACGGTGACCGCCAAAACTCATAAATCCCGGTTATTACGCTGTTGCCTATAAAATGTCAACTTCTTTTTACAGCCGGTCTTCGAATACATTTTTCTATACATACGTGTACTTATGCCGATGGCACTTGTTTCATTCGTTTACGATTTTCCTGTTAATTATAGTAGTCATTACGCTCGGTTTAACTTTCGGTGAAGTTTCAAAATTCCATAGTCAGAGTATTAAAAAATATACAGCAATGTAAGAATAATAAGATACGAGACCTTATTGTATGATATTGATAGTTATTCGTTTAAAAATTCGTGTTACCTTTCCATTCATTTAATTAAATAACTACCACTGCGCTACGTTTTAAAAGAAAATATGTATCTTTCTTTGATACGAAGTAAAACTCTTAACATCGAAAGCATTTTAGATCCAAATTAATTGGCTGCAGCAGCAGTTAACGAGACTTCCTATTTGCCGAGCAAAGCGACTGTCGGGCTGCTACGTCTAAAAAAAAAAAAATATAAAACGCCTCGTTTACAAAACCGATTTTTAAAATAAAATGCTGGTATCAAAGATATCTGTGTCTTGTTTAGCAAAAACTTAACGAGACTCTCTAGTTAACGTAAAACTCACCAATCTGCAACGTTTCGAAGAAAAATATGAACAGATTCTGATCAGAATGAAATGCAACTGTGAATTTGATGAAGTCTCCCTAAAAAGAATAACTATCGCTGTAACAGGTTTCAGCGAGAATTTGACAAGCATTTACACAAAAATACGAACTACACAAAAATCCGAGAATCTATTCAAAATAAAATTTTAATATGAAAGAAATTCAGAAATCCAGTCCACACACACACACACACACACATTGGTTCAGGCTGTAATTGACGAGACCCGTTGAATAAGCAGAATGATCACTGTGCTACCACGCCTGGAAGAGAAAATAAAATGAAATAAAATGGAGAAATAATAAGAAATGAAATGTTAACACTTTGCTGCCGGAACTCTTACTCGTTTCTTTAAAAATCGGCAACTAATAATTGAACTTAGGATAGAAACTTAATTTCTAATTCAACACGTAATAGCGAATTGTGCGATCTGGCAACATTCTTCAAGATTATCGCGCAAAAGAAAATTGTCGAGCTTCTTCTATACATATACAACACAGTTATTCTTTTGCTAAACTCCCTCTGAGCCAACAAGTTATCTTGAATCGCACAATTTGTCAACATTCTTCAAGCTTATCATTCGAAAGAAAATGGTCAAGCATTTCCTACATTCAACTCGGTCATCAAAAAGCCGGGGGTCCCGGTAGCCGAAGTGTTAACACGAAAAATCGTTAAGAAACCAGTGAATCGGCGCAACGAGCATTTACCAGTACCCTCCGCCAAGCAAAGTAGCTACCTTCGGAAGAAAAACATTAGCCTTGAAGCAAGCCTGAATCGACAAGGAGGCGCAATGATAGAGACAGCGAGGGGCTAAAGGGTCCTTAGAATTTAAATGGCGGAGCGGGCAGGAGCCCTGTATAAAAGGCACGAAATATTTGGATAGGCGACCGTCAAAGGAGTCGAGTAACCCAATTCATTCACAAGGAGCATCGTTTATGTTCCTCGAACTGACCGGCTTTATCTCGGCCACCACCAAGTTACCACGAGGCAACGACAGACATCCTCTCTTGCCCAAGTGGCCTCTGGACCGGACCAATGGAAGAGCCCGTTCAACCCGATCGGCTCCTACACGGCAACCGGCTGTCTTCAAGCTCTATCAATTTGCCTAGAGCCTTTGCCATCCGCAAAGCGCATAAGCATATTTAACCTTTCGCGCTTAACTGATTTTTTCACAGCTAAGGTCTTTCAGTCAGTCTGTATGAAACAGAAGTCGAATAGCAACTTCTTTCTTTAACGATTTTAATAAAATAATAATTATAAATCGACATTCCTAAATTCTTTTTCACTCTAGTAATTGAACTCTTTGCACTGGAATGTCCTTTCTCAGGGGATGTAATAAATTAGCTGATAATTACTACATTTTCAAAATTAACAATTTTTGCTTCGTAAAGTCTATGTCGGCACAGTCTTTTATCAAGTTTTATTTAACAGGCTAAATCCCGAATATCAATCCCAAAAATTCTCACAATCTTTCAATTCTCACAAAGTCAGTTAATTAATGAAACCGAAATTAGAAAATTGTCCATAGAAATTATATTCGTTCGACTGTTTTGCGTTTTAAAAATCTTAATAACGTTCAGTTTGTTCAGTATATTACAATTAAAATTAATTTTACAATTTCGCTAAAAATTAGTGCCGCATGTGACCGACGTAACCCTGAACGTGTTAATAATCGTGTACAGTACGGTGAACTTCGTCACGATGCCAAACATTCGATGTAACGAGATACTTTTCGCGCGTCTTACTGAGTTCATTACTTATTTATGTTCTATTACCTCATTTAATAACAAAAGAATCGAATTTTGTTCCGATTTAGAAACGAATCTGGCTCGTGACGATTTCGTATATGATTTATTAAATATGAGTGTTATTCATTTTTTACCATTCAGAATCTCCGATTTCGAGACACGATTTAACTGAAATTTTATTTAATTGATAGCAATTTCAAGTGATGAAAGTCGAAAGATAATTGAATTTTTCTGTTATCAAAATCTAGGAATGAAAGTAAAAGAAGAGATAAAAGGAATAGATCAGGGAAATTATTAAAGACGAAGAAATGCTAATTAACGTAGCTGACAAAGAAATCGTAGCACAAGAGGTGAAATAGATTGTTTTTATAGGACCTTTAATTTGATTACCTATGATTCTCAATCTTTATCTTCACGTTTGTCATGGAAATCTACGCTATTTCGAATTTTGATCCGTTAGCATAATTATATAAATATTTAGTCTTATTCTTATGTATTTATCTTCACTGTGTGCTAGTTACAATTTATTTTCACGTTGAAACGCAGTATATATTTCAATTTAATGATGTTTGTAGTAAAAAATTATGTTAAGATTAGCGGAGATTATGTTGTGTTTAGAAAATTAAAGTTGTCAAAACTGATTCTGTCCGAAATAGAATATGTGACAACTGTTTCTGTCCGAAACAATTTATTAATAATTCATAACAATATCTTATAGTTGTTTCTGTTCGAAATAATTGAAAAAGGAAATTTGATAGAGCTGTGGAGGACTGTTCGGCCCGAGAAAACTATTTTTTTACCGCAAAACGATGCTCGAATGCGGAAGAATTGAATGAGCATGGTAAAGGATAAACGGAAATGCGAGGAGATAATCAATTAACGAAATAACGAACGCAGCAAATGGCACGTCCGACAATTGATTTTAATATTTCGAGGTGAAAAAGGACGCAACATGCGACCTGTAAGAACAACGCTTTTTAACGGCCGCTCGCGAGCGACTGCAGCAAAATAGAGAACCAGGCCAGCCGGTTATTAATTGATATCATTGGCTGCCGACCACAAAGAACAATCGATTGGAGAACGCTAATGACATCTGTCCTTGAAGAGGATCGAACAGCGGCAAAGTTTAATTGCCCTTGCTTTGATTAAGATCCGAATCGTCGCGTGGGGCACGATAATTGATTTGCGTTGATGCTTCGGTGTTTTAATTAATCAAATTCAACCGTGTAAATCAACCGATATTCCATTCGCGAGATCGATAGGAGGATCGAGATATGTGTCGGAATCATGAACGAGGATCGGTGGAGGAACCGTAGTCATTTAGAAAATCAGTGGTCTTCCTTGTCAGCTACGGAAATCGATCCGATTTCCGCGGTTTACGTTGAAACGCACGGATCGCGTGACACCGGACTATACTTGTTACGTTTTATCGTTGTCTGTGATCAACAAGCACGCTTACGAGTCTCCGATATCCTACTTCCTGCGAAACCACGCTTTGCCCTCTCGCGCCTGCTCCCATATATCTTAATTTCTCCATCGGCGATCTTTGGAGCGAGTGTCGTCGATGCAGCGTTTCATACAAGCAATAATGCCAGTGCAATAACGAGTTGTCCTCAAGGCAATGACGACACTGTTCCAAACCACTAGCTCGCGGATTTGTTCATCCATGTTCCAAACGAACTAATTAGAAACAGACAAGTCGTTCCGACGTCTACGATTTCAATTAATTCCCGTTGCCGTCTTCGCCGTGTTTTAAATCGACGCTGAAGTTTAATCGAACTTTTAATTGCGTTAGAGACAAAAATTATGTTGCGAGAAAGTAAATGGTAGTTTTTCTTTTCGCTCGTATATACTATTTTCTTAGTTGTATTTAATTGATCGAGGATTATTTATTTCTGACGTAACTACGAAACTTTGAAGACATTTGGGATTTTTGGATATTACCAAATTCATCAAATTACTAGAGATTCGCGTTTCTATTTGATATTTTCCTCTCATTATTTAGTTGACTTACTGTATCGCATAAAGGTACACAGTGCGTTAATTGCTAGACTGGATTTTGCGTCTAAACCAAGCTTTACAAACCGTATAAAGGATTTAAGAATATCAATACGATATTTTCGACTTACTAAAATTATTAAAGAAGGAAACAGTACCTGAACCTCGATTATCCGAACCTCTGGTGTCAACGTTCTACAGCAATAAATACATTTCAGACGTAAACAATTCGATCAAGGACAATCCATATGTAACATAATTTATTGCAATAAAGATTTAGTTTAGCACTATTCGCCTCTTGAATAGTTCGAATAAACAAGGTTCTATTGTACTTGATTTCTGTTTTTCACAATCAAAGCAGACAATTTTTATCTCACAGAATAATCCGCAGTCTGTTAATTACAATTAAGATTATAGAAGAACCTTTGTCAACAGAAAACTTAACGAGCTTTAAAAATGAGTAACGTGTGTTGTTTTATAACGGTGAAAAGACCTCTTTATTCTATTTAAATAATGAATAGACAGAGGATCTTTTTATGCAAAATAAAAGTTGTCCACCTTGATTGCAATGAACACAGAAGTCGAATAGAAATGTATTCGCTTTGATAATGAATTCAGTAAATTGAAAATAACATAACAATATCTTAAAATTCTTCAACTATATTTCAGCTATTCATTTTTCTTATAAGTGCGTAAAAACTGCTGCCTAATAATTAACATTAGTAATCTTATAAAGACCTTGTACTTAGTCCTGTCACCATTTTTATTGTACTAATCTACAGTTTTTTTGTAAATAATTTGTAAGAAATTTAATCAATCACTTTCTATGAAAGAATCTATATAATTTCAGCAACTTTAAAATCGATTATTTTCACTGTGTGGTGTATTTAGTGTGATCACGATGTCTGTACGACGATGAACAAATCGACGAGCCCTATCTCGGCATACTATCTCTGTCAACAAATGCTTCCTCGAAGATTTTCCCATGGAGAAACGATCGCCCTTTCCTCCGTTTCCAGAACACAGGCTGCGCCGTGGATCAGCCAATGTGATTTTTTCCTGTAGCCAATAATCCGTTCCGGAAGACGAGCCGCGACTGTTATCGTTGGCTCGTCGACTATTTGTTGCCCGCGTTTGTTATTCTATCGCAGAACGTCATATCATTTTAACCGGAGGCTGCGCAATAAGATCGGCCAATGATGGGCGACGAGCACGGCTGGGAACAACGCGTTATCGTCGTTCCAGCGCAACGCGGCCCATTCACCGCGGCTCGATCGGCTATGTTATCAAGCACATATCATTTTCAACGTGCGGATGCTTCTACATTAAATTCAAGCGTTGCTTTCCATCGTTTCGATTCGTGCCGTCCGGTCGGCTAACGAGACCGCTTGCTACCGACGTCATTCCAACCCACCCCGTTTCACAGCCCGACGTTTCAACCATCGTGCATCGTTTGGGCTGGTTTTCTGCGAAAAGTACACCTCTGCGTTTTTCATCGATATTTCGGTGCAAACAATTTTAAGCCAACTTCGTCCGTTGCATTTCGATATTCTGGCGTTCGTGTTGCAGAATCCTTTATTCCTTAATCGGAGATGCTGATTCTCTTTTGTCGTTACCGGCTGAAATTTTGTAACGGTATTCGGTATGATAAGTTGATCTCAGGAATATTTGATTTAAATTTTTGAAAAAAACAGAAAACATTATTTTGTGTTTCTATGATTGTTCGATGGTTACAGCAAATGCGCATTAAAATGTACGTATGATAAAATGAATGGTAAAATGAATGTATGAAGAATGATTAATAAAAGCACGTTTTAGTTACTCGAGAGATCGGAAGGCGATAAATAAATTAGACTTTGTCTTCATTCGGGAATCTACAGAGTACCATAATCTGTTTTGTTTGCAAACATGGTACCAAAAAGTTATGTTAAACGTAGAATCTGAAGTTTGTCCAGTCGTTAAAGACCGATATTGAGAGGACATAAAAGCAACACTTTGAATTCCGAAAAGAGTAGAAATTCTTGTCAACATATTTCGTGCACTTGTATATTTTATTCCCAAAGGAGAAAATTAGAGAAAACGCAGAACCATGTGCTCGAAATAATGAGAAGCTATTGAACAGTGAAATATTGTTGTTGTATAAAAATCACTTGACATTCGAAGCACGTAGTATCTACTATTACAAAACTAGAAGGTATTCAGCCAATTTTCCGAATCACCGGCGCAGATATCAATGCAACAGCCTGAACCGTGCACAAAGGTGAAACCGAGAATCACACCGTTACGTTATATCCTCGGAAACCGTGTTGGCAAAGTCCTTCTCCATAGCAGGGAATACGTGAATCGCTATCGCAACGACATAAAGTTGAATGAAATGTAGAAATCGGCACGATAATTTTTCAAGTGATACGTTACAGTTTGAGAACGGAACAGCGTGATCGTTACCTCGATAGTGGATCGATGTTAACGATGGAAATACGCTGTACTATAATTAATTATTGTTATTCTATCTCTAGTTTCCAGTTGCTATATGTTCGTAGTTAGACAATTTTTAGTGAACCGCGGATGCTTCGGTGCGCGACGTGAACCGTGGAAACGTACTTACGAGAAATTGATTAACGATTACCTGATTACCATACGCACAAACAGTTCCTTGGAATTCACGCTGCGCCCTGGATTCCATACGTTCGCGATACTCGCACAGCATTCGTTTACGAGGGGGTTCGTGCACGAGTTAATCAGAGTGGGCGAACACCCTTCTCCGTGTACAAGGTGTCCCGAAAGTGTCGTCGCTGAAGCAATTTCTCTCTCTCTGTAACAAATAGTGTCGCGTCTGAAATTCTAAGAATTATGTTTACCTGGGATTAGAAGTCACGGATAATATTTTCATTAGATTGCTGACCTAAAGCGGCACAAAATTGAATAGTGCATTAGAAATCTTCGATGTGCACCGATAAAATCGTTCAGAAATGCTGAACTAATTTGTACAACTCAATGAATCAGGTTACTATCGCGAAGTTACGTTTTTTAGTTTTATCGGAGATACCGTTTCGTTGTTAAACTGAATACTGTTACGCTTTTTGCGTTCATCGGGAGATATTGCTTTTCATTGGACCACTTCGGATGCCGTATATTTAATAGTTAGCGCTTCGCAAGCAGTTGTTACGTTCGTTATAGCTTTGACTCGCGAGCGAATAGACACGACTTAGAAACAGGTGATCTAATCGAGTACTATCGTCTACCTTGCGCGTTGATTTCGATTACTAGAATACAGAGCCGCTTATTGTACATTTAGCTTTTAATTTATCGATCGTTTTAGATTTCCGAATTTAGACTTCGGAGAGCCATACGCGATGTGCATAAGAGCGTGGACTTTGGTGTCAACGTGTCTACTGTGACAAATGCTAGTTTTCGCTCGACTGATTTCGTTTCGTCGGTTTCTTATACAGAATACTATGGAAATACAGCGAAATACAGAGCGAAATGAATCGTGATCGATGAATGTCAAGAGAAGAATATCTTTTATCGATCGTTTAGTCAATCTTCGCGACTGTCACTTAAGATAGGAGAAACAGATTATTCGAATGTACGAAACGCCAGTAATTCTTAATTAAAATATCTTCTTAACGACAGCCGTTCGATGAGCGAAGAGAAAAATGACAAATGCTTCTTGATTCTCGATAATTATGCAGTTTCAGAGTTGGCTGGTTGAAAATTTAGGGATACACGAGAGTCAAAATCGTTTGACAATATCCGAATTCAGGAATGCGTTGTTCTTTAGCATTTTTGAGAAAGCAGGCCATTTTTGACGCTTTATTAGTGTCGATCGACGCGATACGGCTAATGGAGTTTCACTTTGTAAATAACAGTAATTTTCTAATTAGTACGCAGTTTTAGAGAACACTAACTTAATGGTCAGCTAGAAGATTGATACATAAATTTTTATGCGGAAACTATTTTTGCAGTAACGAAATTTAGGAGATAATTGTTGTAATGACACAGGATAATGTTACTACTATATTCAGACCGTTAAAATCGAATTACAATCATTGTAGCATTAATCCTTTGACTACGAAAGGCGTATACATACGCGCTGGAAAGTTTACCAATGCGTGCGATAAGCGCAAATATACGTCCTCTAGATTTTGTGAACTGCAACACCTTCGTTGTTGCATCAACTTATGATTGCGCTCAATATTGTGTTTATTCATTATCAATCTTGAATTTCTTTCTGTACGATGTCGCAGCGACTGAACTGTGCATTTCGCTTCGTTTGTATTTATGGTTCAATCCGAGAGTACGTCGCAGTCAAAGGGTTAAAGAATTTACGAAACAATTGAATTAATTGCACTTTCTTAAATATCTTGTTTCGCTTCCAATTGAATATTTTTGTACGTCGCGCGTGACTTGGAAGTTTGTGCATTTGTGTCGATAGAAATCGTCAAGCAGCAATGATAATTAGAAAAATTATTGTCATACACGATTTAAGAAGGAAAAACGTTCCATTCGACACTTCCAGTGACACACTTTTATGCACCTGCGTATGCGTTCACACCTAACTTTCTATAATCCCCTAGCAATTGTTAATTTCGTCTCTGTTCAGCCGAACGAATATTCATATTTTTCCTCTGTGACATTCGTTCAGTTTCTTTTCGCCAAGAAAAATGTTATAGTAACTCTTCAACCCTCCAACTGACTGTCAAAAAAGATATTTGGTCGCATTCGTCTCAGATCGGAATTTCAATTGATCGATACTTATGCACTGTGGACGTTTATGCATTTACAATATAATCGAGGTTTTTAACATCAATAAAATGCAAAGTTTGATACGATCTCTCTAGTACCGTTTACTTTTAATTTATTAAAACTTAGGTACATAAAGTGAAAACTTGTTCACGAAAATGAGAGTTTGCATAAACATCCACAGTCTGCGCACGCAATATCATTGCGTTGTCGACAGGAGTCAAAGGTGACCCAATCGATTCGAGGGTCAAGCCAAAAGCTCCGAAAAGAAGGAGGTTAAACCTTCGCGAATGAATGTATAATAACTGTACATACACGTGGGAAGCACGAAGAACGTTCGTCGCTTCGAAACTGCCAGAACCGAGAAGGAATGTACCGGCGAATCCTGGAAAGACCGTAGTCAAGTGCGTCGAAAGTGATAACGAAGCCGTTCGTCGGACGACAATTCAGGCCCCGAGAAACAGTTCATCTCGTTGTATGTTCGAAGCAGCACCCCGAAAAAGCTTCCAAAGGCTCGTTTAAATTTCTAGTTTCAAGAGCGTGCCGAAGGAGCCGTGCTCGGCATTAAAACCGAGCCTTCCGCCCGGTCTTGAACATATTTTTGCGCGTGAAAGCGTTGCTCTAAGACGAGGAAATTCTCCTCGCGACGCCAATAGAGTCACGGCTGAAGAAATCAGAGATAAATTCCAAACGCGTCTCGAATCGTCACCGATCCAGAGCGAAACGAGACAGAAAGTGAAACAAATACGAAAGTAACACATTTATTCACGCGCACTGTGCACAGGTGACAGCTTGGCGGATGGGCGGGGCTAGAGCAAGCCCTTCCCCACTTTCGGCGACTCGATTCACACGTGATGCCGCTGTACCGTGCGATCCAATTTGTAGAGACGATCGTTTCGGCGGACAATACAGATTTCTGTGAAGAGGGGGGGGGGAATTACTGGAGTTTTGACGGCGGTGGGGCTAGGGGAGGGGACAATGGGAAAAGCGCACCGCCCAGCCAACTTGTCAATTCTGCACAGGAAGTGCTCACACCGATCATACGTGTATATTGGATTCTAACGATAAGAGTCAATTATTCTAATCAGCGCTGAGGGGTGTCGGTAGTCCAGTAAGTGGGGAACGAACGGTGTAAACGTGGATAAATACTACGTAGAACAAGATTTTGGATGTGTTACAATTCGTTCAGGTGTGAGATATCTTCCAAGATGTACAATACGTCGGACGACGCGGCTGGACAGTCGGAATTTTGCATCGGAGCGCGCGTATCTTACTTAGAAATTTAAAAAAACGTAAAAATAAGTGGTTACTTTTCAAATATTTTCTATTGTGTGGAGTGCAAATTTTAACTGTCTTATCTTTTAGGTTAGATTCTTAGGGACTTGCTATAAATGTTTACAAACAGTGGTTCGTTTTTCCACTATTACATCACCATAGTTCCCTTAGAAATTTAGATTTATAATTTTTCTTCATTCTATTTTAAGTGTAATGTTTAAAGAAATTATTTTATAAATTTCCTACTCGATACAGAACAATAATTCTCAATGCAAGACAGCATCGAAACAATTTTGACTATGAAAAATTAAATTCCCGTACTTAACGGCTTTAAAACAGAATGAAATGAAGTCGGTGTTAATAACCATCGCGCGAAGTGAATTATACTTGTCGAACGCGTGGAAATGTAACAACGGACTAGTATCGTGATTCGGTACTCAATAACTTGATAGGATCGATATTTGACGTTTAAATTACGATAGGATTCCATTCGGATGAAATCTCTGTCGTCGTAGATGATACAGATGTTTAATGGCAGATAATGCTACTAAATCATTCCGCGTGATTGTTCATATGCCAGCGCGCAATTATGTTTCATAGATTATAAAGGATGGGAATGCGCTCACGCAAAAGGCATTAATCTCGATTCTGCGAATGTAGTGCCATATTAATAAAATTGAAGGTCTCGCCTCGTCTTTGCATTTGGCAGACTCCGTGGAAAATTCATTTGCTCTTCATACGTTAGTGTTGATTAGATTCTGTCGTAAATAGCATCGTTTGACATTGAACAGCACAAATTGTATCGACTGTTGCTAAAATATTTGATCGTGTTCTCTTTTTGAAACATCAAATTTTTCGAAGTGGCTTTAATCTGTTCGAAGTTATAGTCATTTCTTATGGAATAATTTAGATCTTTTTTTACACGATGCGTCACTAAAAAATATATATCGCGAAACTTTTGTTTTATTTTACTGATCAGAAAAACATTGATAAATGAAGGAACATTGGTATAATTGGAACTGGGAACAGAAAACATTTGAAAGATACTTCGAAACGGATCTACAATTGCAATCAAACTTCAAAAACCACGGTAGAAACTGATCGATACCGCACGAATCAGAAAAGTGTACATCGATTCTGAGTTTCGACGGTGTCCAGCGGCGGAGCGGTCCACCATATTGTTAATGTATCTATTGTAAATGTTTGTATGTAATGTAAAATGTATCTTTGCTTGGAAAGGCGACATATCCTAAGTTATAGAGTTCTGAGAGACGAAAGAGAGAGAGAGAGAGAGAGAGAGAGAGAAAGATAAAAAAAAGAAGAAAAGAGGAGAGAGCTGCGGGGTGCGACTAGCCCGACGTGTTCACGCCTTAACACCATTTTCTTCTTCCTCGCGTCTCGTTTTTCTCTGTTGTGAACGGGTTCCGTCGCGAGAGAAAAAGAGAAGGAGAGAAAGAGAGGTAAAAGCAGAAGGCACCTCCATACGAGACTCCTTCCTGCAATTAGGAGAGATCGGCGTCGCAGCGACGAGGAGGAAGAAAACTACCGAGGGTAAGGTGTCAGGGCATACCACGTACGTTTATGTACACATATACAGAACGATATTGTATAAGTAATTGCAACTACTATGAACCATTATATGCGACATTGAAATTTGTATATCATGGATGAATTAAAAGGGGAAAAATATCCTGAACAAGAAAAGCCAGCCGGGCATACGTTATTGATCACGACGACACGCGTGCTCGTTCAGGAACTAATCGAATCATCGCCCGGTCAGATTACTCGGACCTTTACACGTACACATGCACACACGTGTAATACGTACAGACATAAACTCGCACAGATACGCTAAACGCTGGTTTCTATTTCGTACGGGGGAGACAGGTACGTGCCACTAAAGCATGCCTACGTCGAATTTCACGTAGATATGGCAAATGCCGAGCCCGTTCGGTTGCATGTTTAGCGGATTCATGTGGTTTTGGAATCGTGCCGTATTTGTCGCATGACTGATCGCTCAATCTAGAACATGGATGGCAGCCTACCTGGTCGACGAGCAAGTTTTTACGGATTTGTCGGTTGCTCGTGCCTGGTCCATCTAGGACGCTTGGCTTCGAGCACTTTTATGCTCGTACGAATTATGGTTTTTGTTGGTTGCTGGGAAAGACGAATTTTCCTGGTATATTTGTTAACGAGTTTCGCGCAGCGAGCATTCTAAACTAGCTTCTGTAGAGAAACTTTCGAAATGGATTCTTTAAAAATATTGGTTTTCATGGGTTAGTACTTATTTGTAATCGAGAAAGAAATTTTAGTGATTAGGTTCGACGTGTTTGGTTTGTCGCTTTTTCACCGGGAACGTCGAAGTCCGCAGTTTAACCTTTAGTTCAGATGCTGGTCCGACTAACTAAATTGTTAATCTTTGTTTTAACACATTATGAAGTAAGATTGGATTAAGACTGATTTAATTTGATCAGAGTACCTGCTAGTAATTTGTATGCGAGTTCTCGTGTAGCTGTTTTATTTTATTGTTCTATCGGTGTATGATTTTTTTATTTTCTACTAGGTATATACGTTTCGTGAATTTTTATCTTATTGAAAATTCTTTTCAAAATTACGATACAATTTTCTGTTTTAATCAAAATTTTGTACACCTATTAGAGAAAGCTAAACTATACCATCTTGCAGTTGTAGAAAATAAAATTGGTTTCCTTTGGTCAAAAATTTGTTTTCGTGAAAATCAAAAATTGTTTTCTCAAAAAGCATTAATTAAGTATGCTTATCTTCGAATTTAATTAGTGCATGAGGGTATTGTTATTATTTATAATAAATCTACCGATGAATTGTCAATTATTATATTGTGTCAGTCTACAGTTTGAAAGAATGAGATGATACTGGCAGTAGAAACAGCTGGCAATGGTCAGACACAATGGTGCAGAAGTATCCAAGCGCTTAAATTTGTGCTGATCATTATATCTTACAACTTTAGTTTCGTTTATCATATTTACATGCACTAGTAGTTTAATAAAATGAATAATTTTGAATAAGGATATATATTGATAAAGTTGGTGCAAAATTAAGTAAAAAATATTTGAAACATCTCATTATCCATTTCATTTTTCCCTTCGTTGAAATATATTTATAATATTTATTGTTGCACGTTTATTAGATATTTCTTCTAGCATTAGAGGCTTTTATCTATTTTTATTTACATCATCTAATAATGATAGAAGTATTTTTATATAATTTGCTATTTAGCTTACTCTTTAACAACATACAATTCACTTAGTCAAGAAACAGTCAGAATATTTAGATGACACTGGATAAACAATTTATTTAAATTGAAAAAAAAACAATTTATTAAACTAAAAGTGTTCAGACATCCAGGAACAATAGTAAAATTAAATTGCAAAATTTTAAAAAAAATGCATCGTCCCACATTCCGGCTTGCAGTGGACAATCGAACAACAATTGCTCGATTTTTAACTAATTCTTTGGTAATATGATCAGTCGATAAATAAACAATATAAATGTAAACATTAATTCGTAGAAAATTAGCTCGGTCAATATATATTGTTTGTTCAATATATATTTGTCATTTAACGAGTATTTAAAACTGCTTATTATACTTTAAATATGGAGAATTTAAGCATCAGCATGTATGCGCCTTTGTTTAATGGTAACTATATAGGGTGTTCATTTTCTCTTGAGCACACGTAATATCTCTGTTATGACTGATATTAAAAACAAATGTATGAGTGAAGAATTGCACGATATCATGGAACGAATATAAAAGTATGACATTTCTTTTCAAGGTCATTTCAAGTCGAGTTTTCGAGGTCATTCTCGATTTTTTAAATGTGTTTCATAGCATTCAAGATTATCTAAAATTCATGATATTATATCTGGATGAATTCGTTTTTCTGTAAGCTATAGTATTGCATTAAAGAAAATACAATATTGCAAAGCGCCCGACTTAAAATGGCCTTGAAAAATAATGTCCTACATTTATATTCGTCCCATTAAATCGGGTCTCAGAATTAATAACACGCAACATAAGGATCGCGAATTATAATTCCTAACCCTATATTAAATCGTACAATATTTTACCTACATACTTTTTTAACATCAGGCACAACAGAGATATCACGTATGCTTAAGACGAACTGAACACTGTGTATATTAAACGATTTCAAGGAAGGCCAGTAATCATTTTTCTGAAACCGAATAGTGTATAGTCTTTACAGAAAAAGGAGAACATTCAATTCAATCATGAATTTGTAATGATTTGTAAATTAACATATGCGAATCTGAGAATACCGAAACAGAAAATACTGGATCAAAAGACATTAACTTTTAAGAATTCGTAAAATTTTAATTACCAATTTTATATTCCGCAAATGCATAACGACATTGTACATTCATGAGATAAGTTCGAAATTTGTTGACAATTCTGTGATTCGGTCGCGCTGTGTATCCGTGCGACAAAAATTCGAATTTGTTTCTCTTCATTTGTTTTATTGGACCGGGTCGCGTCGTCTGCAACTGTGAACAATATTTTCTGCTGGAACTGTTACATCTTTTCGCGAAGTCGCTACGTTATTCATGACTGCATCGTCCGGCGATGCATAATTTTCCGGTAAGGTTCGAAGTGTATACCGTTAAGAAGTCGGATAGCGGGATAAATGCTAATGGCGGGATTTGGAAAGATTTGAAAACAAGGGGCTGGGGGGACGCGACGCGGAGTTACACCGTTAGAAGTTAACATAGGAATAGATTTTAATTTAACTTTCCCGTATACGGAAAGTTTTCTGCTTGCGTCTCATGAATAATTCAGCGAATTTTCACGTGAACTCTGAGAAAGGCCCCATAACACCTGTATTTGAATAATGAAAATACTTAACAGTTTGCATAGTTGGACAGCATCGGCTAATAGCTCTATCTCGTGAAATCCTGCGCGCTGGTGTCCGTTTCCGAATTTTAATCGTTGCCGGATAAAACGATCTGTGGTGAGACTGTTCGTTTCCTTCGAGCAATTAACCTACAGGAATAGTTTCAAGCGATTTTTCTGACTATAATTCTTTACCTTTGGCTTGCAATGCATTGACCTTTTAAGAATGTTTGTCACTCGCCTCGGAATTGTGCATGTCCTTTTTATGGGATTGCGATGCTTCAAAATGAATGCGTTATTTACTGTACTCTTTGCTTGTGGTTTTGCACGCATCGTGGACGCAAAATTCTATAAATTATTCTGTTCATCCCTGTCCAATTGTTAGAAATAATAGACGCGTTTAAACATAGTAGCACTGAAAGGTGGTTCTAAAACGATCGCCCCGTTGCAGCTGGTTTCCAATTGGTCCAAAATCATTTCTCTATGAAATATGTACTGCAATGTTTTATATCAAATTTGATATCAAAGTCATATTCTAGTTTTCAATAATATCTTTGATGCAACAGGTTCTTGGAAATGAGTATATCTCGAAATGTATTTTCTATTTTCTATTTTTTTGTTTAGTAACTTAAACATTTTCATCAACTCTCATAAGAGAAACATTCAAGTTCATGTGAAAGTATGTCTCAATAATATTGTAACAATAAAAGAAGTATGAGAGAGAGATTACTAATTTCATTTTGAATTGCAAAGCAGCTGCCTTGGGCCCAAAAGTTTTAGAGCACCCTATTTGCACATAGATTAGAAGTTTTGTCACACGTGTTTGTAAGTAACTAACTAATTGAGTGAAGAAAAATGTGATTAACAGTAGCTTAGAGGTGTACTGTTTATGTTAACGGTTTGTACAATAACAAAGTTATAAATAATTATAATCTAACATTGTTAGATTAACTTCACTGCTAAATCACGTATCAATTGTGTGTAGCAATATATCATAATCGTTCATTTTATATTGTCGTTCAAAAATTCGAAATCGAAATCTCGTTTCGAATACCTAACACTTCTTTATCAAATTTTTTTAACAGTGTTTCAACGGCTATAATTTGTACTCTCCCATAATTTACATCCACGTACCTTCGATTTGACGTCTTTTTACGATTATTTTCCTATTCCCTTAAACTAAATTTCTCGAAGAACATCCATTTTGTCGAAATCATCATTCTCGGTCCTAGAAACGTTTGATCTGTGCCGTAGATTAAGAAATTGTTCACCCGTCATGTTTGTACTGGTCCCTGTGTAAATAATTTGATTGTTACATGCTACCATAGTCGCGAATGTAGAAGGTAGGTGTAAACAAAATTCCATTATAGAAATATGAATCAAAATCGTGTACGATGACTCACAAATTTCCATAGAATTACAATCTTATTTTGAAATTTCATACTATTCCTGATTCGCTGTCATCGGAACGCTTTAAAAAAAATAGAAACGCCAATATGGAAACGCTGCAGAAAAAGTAACAAGAGTTTCTTCTCGTAACAGTGAGAAAACTTTTTCTCTCAAATAGCAAGAAAATTTAACTCTGTGAAACGAACTTTTCAATTATTCCAGTAAAGATAAGGGTTGTTAAACGACCAGCATCCCATACAAATGAAGTGATGCGTTTGACAATAACAATGTAAACAGCATCCGACCATTCGAACCATTTCAAAGATTTTCATCCGCCCAGCTTAAAAGTCAGCCGTTTAAACAATGCGCTAGACGCAAAATCCTTAGCAATGCCAGAGCTTGTCAAAAGTTCAGACTCCTTTCACCTGTGACAGTAAATACGAAGCAGCCTCGATTACCACGAAAGATCCATTTTTACAATCAACGGGAATTCCTGCAGCGCTTAGGGTGAAAAGTACACATGCTGTTTCGCAGGTGCTCGACCCAAATTCGCGAACGAAAGATCGGCAACGCGGTAAATTCATTCCCATCGACTCTTTACGCGGCATTATTCGCTGTTGATCCACACTTTCCACTCGAAGCGTGTCGGGTGGATCCCGTTCAACCGAATCTGCGAGTCACTGAACAGCCGAGGGTTTATTCGACTGTTTGCCGGGATGCTTAATAAAATCGATAAAACCGACGGGGAACACAGAGGCCATCGACGGAAGAGTCCCTCTGTCACGTGCGCAAAAATAAGTCGAAACCAAAACAAAATGGAAAAGGGGGAATAATAAAACAAAGAAATCCACAGCAATTTCCGACGCGACAAATCGAGTTTCCTCTGTGAAAGAGAGACCGGCTGCGGAGGGAGAATAAAAAAAGAGAACGAAAGTGAAAACAAAAGAAAGATCATCGGGCGCCGTTTATCCAGAAGATCAAAATTGAATTGCCCGCGGCGCGGCGGCGGGGACGCTTGGCGAGAAAGAAAGAAAGAAAGAAAGAAAGAAAGATTACTCGGTGCATCTGGAGTGTCACGTGTCGCTTCATCCCTCTACTCCATAGCAGGTTCTGAAAACGTGTTTAGGTACTTGGGCCTCTTCGTGGGCGAGTTGCGGTGCGGATTTTCTCAGACCAGTCAACCACCACCATCACCAATCTACCATCACCAACCACATCCACATCCACAACCACACACGTACAACCAATCAATAAAACAATCAAAGACCTTTCCCTGATCGCTTCACCAGCACGGTGAGTCTTACTTCTCTATCGTTCTGTAATGCTCCTACGTTCTCTATCCTCTCGCTGAACGTTGCTTTCGGGTCGAGCTGTTTGAATCGTAGTCGGCAGTATGCTATAAACACTAACTTTTAGTAGAGAGTGTAGCGTCGATATTTATTTCTAACTTGTCTTTTTACAGTGTCGAACGCTTTCGGCTTGTTTTGGGATGGGAGGAAGCGAGTACTTTGTCTGCGTGAAATAGAAATAGCAGATTATGGTCGTATTACGTTTGACGGCATCGATGTGAGATGAATATTTGAAATCAATTCTTCTGAAACGGAAAGTATTATATGATTGAAAATATTTGATAACGTCTTGCAGTCTTTTATTTGTGTATATTTTATTTGTAAGGTTTATGTTCTGTATCGTAAAGATCGCTTGAAATAGTTATATAGCCAGTATCGGTATTTTATCTATTGAGAATTATTCATGTCATAAAACTGATTTCGAAATCAATGTTTCTTGTCGAAGAGAGAAACTCTATTTAAAAATGTAAATTAAATGAACTCTGTAAATCAGTAAAGTATAATTATGCAGCAATTGACAAACGGATATTCATCATCACAGAAAATTCTTTTTGGCCATGTAAAAGTATTTGATTCTTCGGAGTATCGATTGTTAAGTGTACATAATGCCTGCTTGGATTCAGATTACTCCGGCTTAATATGTATTCTCTACGCTTAACCAGTTGCTATATTATCGTTAACATTATCGCTTATTTGTTGCTGTAAGCTTCGATACTTGCTTCATGTATTACGCTTGATTAACAGCATACATGTCATACGAAGTTGTTAATTGTTTTAATCGAAGCACGCTGTTTGCAGATCTAAAATCTATCTCTATCAAACAGAGAATTCCTTTCGAAGTATGTCTGGATAGAACATGTATGTGTAAAATAAATTGACTGCATCTGAATGTTAGCAAATACTACTAATTCAAATCATTTGTGTATGTATTTTAAATGAATCTCGAAAATACTTTGAGTGATTTTTATTTGAATAATTATTAAACGCCGCTTGTTCAGCAAATTCGTACGCCCGGATAATTAATTCGAATATTTGCCGATATATAAGCACGTAAATTTTCATTTCTCAACACGCATTCAGTTCCATCAAGCATCATAATGAATCTACGTACAGGGTGTGTACAAATTATATGTCACGACCACCGTAGCGTGATTCTACAGCTCTGGGTCGGTGTAGATTTGTTAAAAGAATGAACCACAAAATTGTCAGAGGGTCAAATTTTTGTATTGCAACGTATAGTACTCATCGAAAGGAACAAACATCTGAGAAGAAAAAGTCCCAAATCAATCCTTTACATAAGAAACGATATTAAAAAAGATATAAAAATTATATGTCACGATCGTCACACCCAAAAATCGTGGTACTACCGGCCAGTTAGTGATTTTATATGCAAAAGTAAGTCGAAAACAGAGTAACATTTTTCTCATTTAAGACTTTGTTTTCAAGAAAACTGAGTTTGTAGATGCGTCAAGTTCGCGTGGCTTCTAGTGTCATAAGAAGTAGAATTGGTATAGGTGAGGGCGACGCATGTGCAGAGTCTCGCACAGCGGCGTGGGACGTCTACCGAGAGAAAATGTGTAATTCTGAACTACGATGACTACGCGACGCAGAGCATCTGTTTGATCGTAGTTCAGAATTACAATGTTTACGCCCCACGCCACTGTGCAGGACTCCCTACGCATGCGTCGCCTTGCGTAGTTGTTTTTCCTGACTACACTTGTCACGACCACTACACTCATAAATTGTGGTACAACTGACTGGTTAGTGATTTTACGTGCAAAAATAAGTGTGAGAAAAGGAAAAATATTTTTTTATTCGTGGCTTTACATTTTCAATGTAAATTAGGTTGAAATAATAATACTATAAACCAGGAATCAAGTAGCGTAGTCACTTTTAATATTGTTTCTTATGTAAAGGGTTGACTTGACACCAATAGCTTCTTCAAGGCTTTTGTTCCTTTTAACGAGTACTATACGTTGCAATAAAAATATTTGACCTTCTGACCTTGATTTTCAAGGTCAAGATCATATTTTTAGCAGATCTCTACCGATCCATAGGTGTATAATCACGCTATGGTTGTCGCGGCATATCATTTTTATACATCCTGTAAAATCCAGCATGCTCAGTAGTCGCAGTCGTTGTGTCATAGTGGTTGTAAATAGTAGCCAGCAAGGTTGACCCTACATAGTTGGTTCTTGCTCGCTTAATATTTTCTGTGTTTTTTTTTTTATAAAATAACGCAAAGTGAAGTCTCTATGTTTACTTCCAAAGAAGCGACCGATGTGTATTAGGGCTGGGCGAATCAAAACTCGAGACACTCTCCCGATTGTCCATCGGCCTATCACAAGAAATAATTGAATCAGTGCAATTCACCAAGGCCTAATTCCCGCGAACATATTTTTATTTATATTTATTTATTCTTAAGTTCTATGTGTTGTTTACGCGTATATGTAAATTAGTTTTAAGCAGTATTTATCTTGTAACACATTACTATGTTTTTTTATGTATGCTACGTTTAAAATCCATTGTTTTCAAGACAACACACATACACACAAAACAACACGAAGAAACAAACATGCAAATTATACTGCGCATATTTATGCAAATCTTTGTTTGTCGAAGAATTTTTACAAAAACGAAATCGAAATTGCAGAAAAATTTTGTTCAACAATTTATCAAGCAAAAGATGTGCAACAAGTGCAAAAAATCAGCAGTCTAAACAATTTAGTATGGATGACATTGTTTTTCAAATTTGCTACGGGCGTTAAACCCACTTAAGAAATTGATTTTAACAATTTATTGAAAAATGCATTTGCCAGTCGATTGGACCGTATTTCATTGTCTTTTCCGCGCTGAAGTGTGTCGAAAATGCATAAAATCAACGGTCTAAATAATTTAATATTTTACAAGTCTCCGTTGGTGTTTGATTCAAACTGAAACAATGCTGGAAATTGTAGTTGCAAGTAATTACTCGTTCCCGTCTTCTATGGCCATTAATTCGAACCGTAATTCGGGATCCTCGATTGTTCCGTGTTCAGCATAGGTTTACCATCATTTGCATTAACTGCATAAAGGTGATCTAAACATACCTCGTGTTTGAGGAGCGTTCCAAACTTGATCTCGACACGGATATTGCTTGAATATCCAGCTTGCTGTATCATGGGACAATCTGCAAACTTTGCGCGCCATTCGAGAAACGTGTAATTATTGAATACTTACGTGGAACGACACAATTTCACAGATTTTGCTAATCACTGCTACGACAGCTGCTCGTGTGCAGCGTGATAAATTTCTCTTACGCTTACTGTGTCGACAAATTCGAGGCACACAGATCTACACAACAGTCTAATTGAGTTCGCATTTAGAGAAGTGGGCACTAGAAAATGTTTCTGATTTGTTTAAATCGTTAGAAAATCATTCTGATTTGTTGAAATTATTAGAAAATAACTAGTAAGGAATATACTAATTAACGAAGTAATAAAGCTATTATTCCCGTATAATGGCTTCTCGTTTTTCGTAACGATGCGTAATTAATTGTGTAAAAGTTTTCATAATGAAGATTTAATTTAACGATACGTGAGAGAATCGGTTTGAAAAATTGTACACTGAATGCAAGTGTACGTTCCACGGTACATCGATGCATTATTATGTATTCGTGAGTTCCTAGAGTTTTATTAAACAGTGAATGTGTTCCACCTTACATAACATAAAGCAGGACGAACAAGTCTATATAAAATACTGATGATTAAAAATCTACAGCAATATTTCTCATATTGTCGTCACATAATACAGAAATCAGTATATGTGAATATTTCGATCAGAAACATTTTTCTATATACCCACATCAGTAGCACAGTTTCGAAGCAGAACACAAAAGGAAATAAATTCTTAAGAAAAACTTAAAATCGAGCAAGGAAACGCAATGAAATCCGTCCAAGGAGACTAGTTCTGCCGATGTCATCCAACCAAGACACACACGAGTCAGAAGACACACGATCCCCACAACAGCACACACAAACAGCGACACACGCCAGAAAAGCCTGCCGAGGTGTCGCAATCGGAGGACCATCAAAAATATATATAATTTTTCAGAGTGTAACCGGTTATGGTACCTGCGCGACGGCCATTGTTTGAGCAAGTGTCCGGCCAAGACCTACGGTGTCCAGGACGAGACAAGATCAACCTGTGCACCTTGTCACTACAGCTGTCTGACCTGTTCAGGACCGTCGGACACCGAGTGCACCGATTGCTATGCGGACTCCGAGCTGTTGAACTTCCCGGACTCCCAATGCGTCCTGAAGGACCTGGCCTGGACGATGCAGTCGACCATCTGGTTCTACAGGATGTCGATCCTCTTCGCCATCAACCTGGCAGTGCTCTTGATCGTGCCGCCGGTCTACATAGCCGCGAACTGGTACTTCCGTAAGAGGAACAACTCGCAGATCTACGGTTACAGCAAGATCTCCAGCTCCAGCAACGGGGACGCTAACAAGGACACCGACAAACTCCAAGAGAACGCCGGCTTCTCCGACAGCGAGTAAAAGAAACGGACTCGGAAGCGGTTGATGCGGGCTCCACGACCTAGGAGGAAGCCCTTTTTTGCCGGAGCTTCGGGACGAGGAACGAATGAAGGATTTAAAGGGTCTAAATTATTTGGAGGAGCTGCTGGGATTCCGGATCTTCTGGGACGACGTTCGGTTCGAGTCGAAGATAAAAGTGGAGCGACGAATCAGCTTGTGTAAACGGTTTGGAAACTTTGATGGTAGAAGATCTCATTGGATTTTATCAAGGATTTAAGCAGGGACACACTCTCTCTCTCTCTCTCTCTCTCTGTTTGAAGGAGTAAGAGCCGGGATTCCAGTTTATTCATTCGGTTTGACGTGTTTGACGTAGTTTGAACACTCGGTTATCCGTATAGAGAGTTTTGATATGGTGATCCCTTAGGGTGAAGATAGTTTGTAGAACTAAAAAGTAATATTGAAGAATGAGAGCAAGGTTACCAACTGGTTTGGCGTGGTTTGAAGACTAGTGAAGAATCAAGAACATGTGATTCATCTTACGTGGCTCAAAACATGGATTTAACATTTAGACACCAGTGAAGGATAGATTAGATGCTTGGTTTAAATGGATTCGAAGATTCGATTACTAGCGAATAATGGAAGTAACGTTGCATAATTGTATTTTTTACGTGGACTAAACATTAGTTCAAGATTTAGTATAGAATAAATACAAGATTAAGCGCTTGGTTTGGCGAGATTTAAAAGAGTTCGAAGACTCATTTGCTAGCGCTCAATGGAAGCAAAATATAGAATTGATATTGTTTGAGAACTCGGACGCTACCGAAGAATAAATTTCAAATGGTTTAACGTAATTGGATGATTTAAATACCAAAAAGAATCCATTTGCACACGATCTTCAAGTAACCAAGGAATTGAAAATTCTAAGTTTTTTTATACGTTTCGAAAAATTGCAGTTTTGAGTGAGTTTTTTATTTTAGTTTAAGAATCGAAACTAATTTATGTCAACGTAATGTGGTTTGAAGAGTGCCAGTGAAGTACACCATCAGAAACGCGCGCCAGAATTATTAGTGATGTTCCGAAATAATGACAAACAACGGTTGAATCGATTCCACGGTCTAGCAAATACATTCCAAACGCGATCGTAAATTAGGTTAGTCGTAGCCCGGTGAATATTACAAGTGCATAGAGAACAGTGTGAATCACTGGGGCGAAACGTGAGGATTCAGAGTGTCGTGTCTCGCCAAGATGAATTTCGAGGTCGTCGACGTGGAATTCAATGAGAAACTGATTCCACGTTCTTCTTGTCTCTCAGCCGGTTATTTAGCCAAATTTTTGTATCGCTTTCAGTAAAATTAAGATTAATCAACTTGAGCCTTTGCGAATTTATCATGTATTGTTAAAGTTTTAATTTATGATTAACCGAATTATAACAGAATCAGGGACGTTTGTGGCGCGTTCCACTGCGACCCGTTGCAATACGCTTACTGTGCCTTCGCTATCGACTGCGTAACAAATAGTTAGTATCCGAACGATGGAAAAATTACAATAACACTTCCCTTGCCGATAATCAAAAGTAGATTAATTCTAATCACCGTAACCGATCGTAAACGTTTCCGATCCGAGTTCCTAGTTGTGTTAAACACATTTGTAATTTATACGCCTACGAAATAAGTGTGTTATACTATTTATGCGAAGTAGTACTTTAATGTGTGAATAACGATAATAAGGTGTAGCAACATTCCAGACAGCCAAAGACGTTTAAAGTTACGAAACTGTAGATACATGTAATTAGAACCATCCCGACGACAAATTGTCTCCGTCGAATTTAAGTTTGGTTCTTCTTCTCAGAGTGAAAAACTGTCTACGAATTGTATGTTTGTTAATTGCCAAGTATTAATAAAGTCACAGCTTCAAAAAACTCAATATTGTTGAAATGTTTTGTCATTGTCAAATAATTTGAAAGTGTTCACAGGGAAATGAAATGATTTCTGCTTTCAGTTTATTTAATTTAATTTTATAATTCAACATTCTTTTTACAATGATTCCAGCTATTAATTATAATTAATTTACGAATTTCCCAGTAAAAACGCGAGTTTCACTTTGTATTATCAAGTTAATTTTACTTTACAGCTCGAGAACCTATTACGGGCCGCACCAATACACGTCCAGATGCGTGACCGACTAGAAAACTACAGATACACGACGGTATAATACAAAATTAAATGTTACAACTAACACAACACAGTTTCACAATTTTGATGTTTGTTTCTCAATTTGTTCGAATGTTCTATTTTATCTATGATTAAATAAATATACTATTGCATATAAAAAAATTATTTTACGTCCAACTAACCGATACATTTGCATTTTGAAAACAACGATTTTCATGTAATATCATTTATAAATCTTAAAAGTTAAATTTTGTTAAATCACATTCAACATTCTATTATTTGTGATCATGTTTATCGTATTTACTTATATTTTACTCACACTCACACTCATACACATATTCAAAATCGTCGTGTTACCAAATGAAAAATAATTTCTACTTTATTTTCGGTAATAATTTAAAAAAAATGTTTTGTTTAATTAATGGAAGAAACGTAAATTTTATATTTAGTCCAACATGCTCCAGCATTTTCGCTAAATGAATTCAAAGGATGATGACTGACGTTCGAAAAGCTGCTTCGTCTATATTTGCAGCGTTCTGGCCGAATTGTCAATAACGAATGACATTCGCAGGAAATGCGACATTATCTCATCCGCACGTTACAATGGAACGGCAGACGTATAAGCACCAATACGGTTAAATTAATTGGCGATAATTAACAAACTGTTGCGAACTGGCTTCTCAGTTTGACCAAGCTCCTGTCTGTGTATCGAAAATCGCATTATTAGGAATGCCGCAGCATACACATTCAGCGATTTGTCAAATTGAAAAAATTCCCGAGTAATCGTATGCATCGGTAGAAACAATGTCAATGATTCATTTTTCCACTACAGCCTATTTAATAGAACAACGTCCTGTGCGAGATCAAATACGAGGATAAATTAATCAGGTAAGGTTGTGTCATAAAATTATACTATTGTTACAACATACTATCTAATAACAAAAAGGCATTTAGTAACAAAATGATTTTTATAGTTTTTTAAAATATAAATCATTAGAAGAAAACAAAGTAGCTTTTTGGATTGCTTTCTGAGAGCGTAACAACTTTTAATTTTTCGACATAGAATAAATTGAAAAGAACGGTAAAAAAATTAACAAGTATGCGGTTGAAACGTTTACACTCATTCGAATAGTTTATATAATTATAAACCTAGAACTAAGCTATTAATAATATTTTTTATTTGTCAACTTTCTATTTTTGCGTTTTATCTTGCTATTTGTACAAAAAGTAATTCATCTACAACAAAGAAATTAATAAATAAATAACAAATCGGAAACGTAGATAATGAAAATAAAGAAAGTGGATATGAATGTGTACTTTTGTTAAATACACTAGCAAGAATTTGTGATTTACTATGTATACGAAGCAAGTCTGATAATGCATTGACTTATTCTACTACCCTGCTGCACTGACCGACTATATTTTGGACTCTTTCACTTCTGCTAACGAATTAAATAATCGTTTCTATACGTGTAATATTTACAACAATTTCTTTTATCAGCTAAGTTGTTATACGATCATTCAGCCATTAGGACGTATAATTTTTTTACTGAAAATAACTAACAATATTCAAGGTACAGTGTAACTTCTAAAGCGGTCACTTTCACAGACTTTTGCAGAGGTAAATTTTCTTATCGTTGCTTTAGTGACATAACAACATATATGCATGTAAGAAATAAACAGATTTAATGAACTACCACGCATAATTTTAGATTTAAGTTTCAATTCGAACATTAAAATTTTCCTCTGAACAAAAATTCAAAAGTGTCGTTTCCTAGAAAAAGAGAGTTCTACATTTAGGATAAACTATTCTACTTTACATTGTTCCGAATTTGTTGCGGTCAGAATATATCTCATTGTATTACGATATTAACGCTAACTGTATCGGGCGGTAAAGTCTATTCTGTCTCATAAAAATTCCAATATCGAAATCATTCAGATTTTCTCTAATTTTTATATTAATACGTCTTTGGATGAAGAAATTTATTTAATGGTTTCCGATGGATTTGTCTTTTAATTTCAGTTCGTAAAATAAGAATTGTCGGATTGGTCATTTAACAGGTGATGGTACAGCTAGCGTTGAAATTCCTGTTTCATTTGACACTAAACCTACCAGAGCGGTCAAATGACTGCTTTTTTAATCTTTAAGCAAAATTTAAAAATTTAATGTTTTCGCTTTTCCTCAACTCTTACACCACTTTTACTATAATATAGAGGGTATCCCGCATTTTTCCATGCATACTTTGGGAGTGTGTTTTACATATAAAAAATAAGGCTAATGAAATGTTACATAACAAAAAGTCCATAAATGCTTCGTTAAGAATTTGTGAGAAAAATACAAAATATAATTTATATGTATGTACTGTATATTTAGTTGTCCATTTTAAAATGACACCCGTTTTTGTTGACACAGTTTTGATATCGGCGAGTTATAGCATTTATTGATGATTTCAGTTGCTTGTGATTTTGTCGAATCACTTCACAGGCGATGTTGATTGTTGTAATTAATTCGTCTCTTGTACGTTAGCGTTATATCTTTCACATTTCTTATTGTAGGAGCCGAATGTTGACAACTAAAGCATCCGCGAACACATTACGATTTCGGATCGATTTCCGAAATCATAATACCGATCGGTGCATGCGGATTCCCGTGCGTTAACTTCATGCAGCATGCGTGACGCTGCTAGGACGATCAGCGGGCGTTACGCGCTAGCGAAACGAAACGACCGAATTCGAACGAAGGTTTGTAACGGTTGACCAGCTCATAGGACACGACACAGAAACGCGACGAACATTGATACGCAGAACACTATACAGGGTGTCCCAAAAATGTCTCGCAATCCGGAAATGGCGGGTTCCTCGGATCATTTGAAGCAGTTTCTTCCTTTATAAAAATTTTCTCCGAGGCACCGTTAACGAGTTATTAACGAAAAACAGTGACGCCTCACGCCAGCTGAGCTCGTTTTTCATTGGTCACTGTTTTTCGTTAATAACTCGTTAATGGTGCCTCGGAGAAAATTTTTGTAAAGGAAAAAGTTGCTTCAAATGACCTGAGGAATCCGCCACTTTCGGATTGCGAGACATTTTTGGGACACCCTGTATACTCGATCACTATTCACGATACGGATAACGATACGGAATTATAACGAATATGGCTTACTTATTATTGTATCTTTCTTTACTGTCTCTTTATATTGTATTTTGTGTGCGTTACTGTTTAGCGGTAAAGAATACATCATTTTTGTCATAATTTCTCAACAAAGCATTTACGGACGTTTTGTTACCTAACATTTTAGTCTTATTTTCCTTTCAGAACTCATTCCCGAAGTGTCTACGCAAAAATACGAGACAATCCTGTATAGCTAGATAACACTGTCCGACACAATTTTTGGGTTCCTAAAGTCACTATGAAATTCTTGTAGAGCTTCACTCCCTGAACAAGAATCCGAAGACCGAATTGCTCCATCACCCTCAGTTTTTTAAATAAACGAACTTTTGTAAAAACACAAAATTTTCGACAAAAATTAGGTATTGCATGAAAAGTACAAACGTTAAAAAGTACTAATTGGTGTTAAAAGATAGAGGAGAGTTTCTCGAATATAGTGGCATGCAATTTATTAATTGTTTTTCGTCCTAAATAGCAATAAATTGATGTCAAAGTTTAAAAAAGTGTCGACGTGAGCAGTTTCTGCGCAATATTTTTGTATTTTTACGAAAAGTTTTTTGTTCAGCACGAAAACTCTACCCAGGATCGGATTCTGTAGACATTTCTGAAGAAGAAACGGCCCGGTAAAAGTGTCGGAACGATATACATTTCGATTAGACCGAGAAAATGTTCGATGGCAACACGTACACGACGTTTCGCCGCCATGAGCTTCGCTGCTCGCTTCTCTCTGTCCGACAGGGCCGAAGCGTAATCAACACCGATGGAGGGATCCAATGGGGCACCCACTTTTCGTAAATAATATTTGAATTTTTTTTAGTACTTTAATGTTCCGTTTTTTTTTTACATATTTCTGTGGATAATAATCACCAAACTGTGATATATTTCACAAAAAAAATCACACCAGATTATTTGGAGTTGGTAACGAAGGTATTCTAACACTAGTATAATTTTGACTTTTACGCCTTATAATTAAATAAATATTTAAATATATATTTAACGATATGTCTCAAGAAGTTTAACATTTTGAAAATGATTATTTATTCATGATCGTATTATCGTTAGAATTTAAATGATAACTGTATACATGATATACTTGTAATTCGAACAAATTCAGAATAAAATGAATATTTTTTGTTCATTATTTTTCTTTTATTATTTTTCCATTTTTAATATATGATTCACAGTTTGGTGATTATTATCCATAAAAATATGTAAAAGAAGACAGCACATTGAAGTAATAAAAAAAATGGCACGCCCCACACGCTGAGTGGGTGCCCCATTGGATCCCTCCGTCGGTGTTGATTACCCATAGCTTCGGCCCTGTCGGACAGAGAGAAGCGAGCAGCGAAGCACATGGCGGCAAAACATCGTGTATATGTTGCCGACGAACATTTTCTCGACCTACTCAAAATATTTTTTTACCTACTGTACATCGTTCTAACACTTCTATCGGGTCGTTTCTTCTTCAGAAATGTCTACAGAATCCGATCCTGGGTAGAGTTTTCGTACTCAACAAAGAACTTTTCGTAAAAATACAAAAATATTGTGGAGAAACTGCGCACGTCGACACTTTTTTAAACTTTGACATCAATTTATTGCTATTTAGGACCAAAAACAAGTAATAAATTGCATGCCACTACATTCGGGAAACTCTCCCCTATCTTTTAACAACGATTAGAACTTTCTAACGTTTTTACTTGTCATGCAATACCTCATTTTTGTTGAAAATTTTGGGTTTTTACAAAAGTTCGTTTATTTAGAAAACTGAGGGTGATGGAGCAATTCAGTTTTCGGATTCTTGTTCAGGGAGTGAAGCTCTACAAGAATTTCATAGTGGCTATAGGAACCCAGAAAAAAAATTTCATTTTGTCGGACAGTGTAATTTTTCTATATACACTCCCCTCCAAAAGTATTAGAACACCCACAGAGAATTAAATAAATTTGAGAAACCGATAGGAAATTGTTACTATTTCTTCAATTTATTTAAGAATTACATATATATTTATATATTTTCCACATTATAATAAAAATAAAGGCAACCTTATAAGAGAAAATTAAATTTTCTTTTCGTCGATATATCTCCGCCGCAATTGTTAATTATTTCTTGAACTAATTTCGGCATCCGTTTAATTAGTTTGTCTACTATCTCTGGTGTAGCATGTTCCACATATTTCGAAAACATCGTACGAAATGAACTCGCGCGGCTTACGTTACTACTGAACAAAACTAAACTAAACTTCTACTGAACAAGGCTAAACTAATTACATAAGTAACAAACATTTCTAACTTAATGTGTACTTCCGACAATACGATGTCATAAAACTTAATACTAAACATGAAACATTAGCTAAACTGAATCAAAAATTACAATTTATACTAAATCAGCAGATATTTAATACCTTTGAAAAGGGGAGTATACATATACCTCCCTCCTTCTTTCGTTTTCTCTCTTTTTTTTTTGATAATCTTGTGTCTTTTACCGTTATCTACCGTGAACGATATTTCAACAACTGGAAAAATCTATCTATTCGAACAGTATCTGCACTGAGAGAAATCACAAACTTATTATTACTGTTAGTTTTTCCAGGGAAAATTTCATCCGACTGTGTTTTTTTAGAACAAGCCACGTGCTTATACAGGGTGTTCCACAATTATTTTAACAGCCGAAAATGAGGGGTAGCTGAGGTCATTTCAAGTAACTTTTTCCTTTGCGAAAATGCAATCTGCGGCTTTGTTTACGAGTTATTAACGAAAAATACTGGCCAATGAGAGGTGATGGTGCGAGGGAGAGAGTCCGCGAGAGTTTTTTTTTTAAATTACTTATTATTTCGGGTCCAAAAATTTAGTAAATATTCTTCAGACGTTCTAAAGTAAAGGTGAACAGCGTTTTTCTTAAAAATATCACTGTTACGTAGTAAAAAAAATCCGGAAAGTTCTCGCTTCGTGATTTGTTCAATACTTCGAACGCGGCTCGAGACCGTCCCGATCATCTGTCAAAGCCTCGTGCTGCGTTAATAACTCGTAAACAAAGCCGCAGATTGCATTTTCGCAAAGGAAAAAGTTACTTCAAATAACCTCAGCTACCCCCCATTTTCGGCTGTTAAAATAATTGTGGAACACCCTGTATACTATTTGTTCCATATTTGCGACGCGATAGTTCGATTTCAAATAATAATATTGATTTTGAATATTCTGATTGTAAAACTTCCAGTTACAAGTAAAATGAGAGTAAATAGAATACCATCGAATATCGATGTTCACAGGAATAAGAAACAAAAAGTATGAAGGGAACATCAACAGAATCCACTAAAATTTCTGGGAAATGAAAGACATGTGAAATTGGATATTGCAAAAAGAATAAAGGCACAAAGACAACTTTCTACAAAGTAAAAAATGCGATCTATAATAAACATTCTGATTCGAATAACACTATCTAAATTACTGTATACGAGAGAATGTATATGTACATGTCTAAAATGCAAAGTAAATTTTTTCTAATTACTGCAAACAAGTTATTTTGTGTTTTATTGTCCATCATAAATTGAGCCGTTTATTTTGAAAGTGGCATAAGTCACTTTACCGTAATGAAAAGTGGCGATTTTGTAATGTTTATACGAAATTATTTATACTGACAAAAATATCATCAGTATCCTGAAATAACAAATACAAGTAAATCTTCTCGAAAGTTAGCATCCATATTTTTAAACGTGTTGAAACGCAAACCCTTAAATATATCGACTTAAAAACAAAGTGACTTATGCCACTTTCAAAATAAACGGCTCAATTGTCTATTACCTATAATCAACTGGAAAAGAATATAACGATTATTTTAAAAGTACTCATTCGATCGCATTCGATACAAATACAAAGTGTCGGTAGGTTTAGTATTAATCCCATTCAACATCAAAACTCGCTTCCTTTATCCACTTTCCAATAAATTCCTCTTGTTGTCACTGAATCTTGGAAGAAGCAAATCTGCCGGAAACATTCGCAACCAACTTATCACCGATGCCATGATAGTTCCACAGCGTGCAGCACCAGCGCAGTCGAATGCAGTACGATTAACCCGTTAATTACAAATTGCAGCAGCAAAGCGTCAACGGTTTCCGTCGGACAATGGGAAAACTGGCTCGAAACGCTTCGAATCCGTGTATAGGTTCAATCCGACTACTAATCTCGAAGGGAATTAAAGTCGTTTTCAGCATGCTTAGCGACGGTTACCCCCGACAAACATTCCAGCGGACTCATTACGGTCGCGTTCCTCCTAAATACCCTCGCAATGCAACCCCGTTCTATTTTCATTTTCAATTATCCCTCGGACGATTTACGATGCTCGGCGGAAGGACGCGCGCAACGATGGCTCGCAAAAGAAAGAAAACTGCGAGCCCGTAGCTACCTTGCTCTCACGTAGTTCCCTTTCTTGTCGGCGAGGCTTTAAGGGCTATTGTCGCAGGTTATATTTACGACTCTTCACGCAACTTCCTGCGAATTAACTGCACGAGAATGATTTCTAGCGCAGTTTTCTCTGGGTCAAATGCATCTATTCTAACCATTAAATGAAAAGAAGCAAAGCTTATTGTATTTCCTTCATTTTTATCCACAGAAATGTCAAGTCCAGAATATGTTTTTAATTTCGAGAACTATCGGGAGAGACTCATGCGAAGCGTTCACACCTGAGCTAATATTTGGCAATTTTTTTATAACGTAATACCTTGATGAAATTTATCGTCACTTGGCACATAAATTCTTTAACATTTCGTGATACAAACTGTTTTTTTTCCGTTACATTTGATCAACGATTAATGAAATAGTACGTGTTATTTCTTATGGACCACCCCGTCGACGGCGTGCAATCTAGCAATTTTTTCCTTTGATTTAGGAAAAGATTTTCGTAGATTAGGTTAATCATATTACTGCATTTTTTAAATTTCCAAAGAATCTCATTCCAAATTAAATATGCATTTATGATTACCTTTTGACACAACAGTAACAGTATATAACACAACAGTAACTACATTAATCATTAACATGAAATATGAGAACTGCACTAATAATTAATATATAATATAACAGTACGTATACTAACATGTTTACAGTAATATTCAGCTACAAAAACCATTTAACCCTGTGGAGTCGGACCTATTTTTCATTAATTTGCGTTATATCTGAAGTCAAGTTTTACGTACATGTAGATGCTAATAACAAGAAATGTTGATTTTATTAGTGTAGGTTATCCCTTTTAGACGCTAAGCGTGGTATGCATTCTAAGACTGGTATATTCGTGTATTGTGGAAAAACGGGATTCATTTCTCCCAACAGGAGGAACTATTACGAAATACATAGGTGGGACACATATATCCCGATAAGCCTCAAAGGGTTAAAATATACCAACGTTCACGCTTCACAATTAAATACAGATAAACTGTTACACGATCGCGGTCTCGCAACATATAAATTTTCTAATAACTATATCCAACTTTGAACTCAAATGACACCCCCCCCCCCCCCCCGAACTTATTCTTTCAATATCATTATTCTACAGGAGTGTATAATCAGGTAATCGTGACGGACAATCATGAATTATTGAATTTTCATATTTCGAGTTTCTGGCAGGTTTACGGGGTCCCGACCCCACTGGGCGTCGTATAAACTAACATCCTTCACAATAATAATTATTTAAACTATGTTTATTGCAAAATTACGTTAGAAATTTATGGCAAAAATCATTCCTTTGTGTTCAAAGCCGCGTATCTCTGACAAAGTGTCGTTTGATTTTTTCATAGGTCATTAGCAACGTATTGTAAATTTAATGATTATATTAAGTATGAAAATAGTGCCCAAGAAGTACAAAAGCTGCAGGAGATATCCATAAGAAGGAACTAGAGGGCACAGAAGTATGGACAGACAAAGAATTACGAGGCACGGAAATACGGGGCACGGAATCATGCGCAGAGCTCCTGGAACGGCACAGAATTATGGAGAGAAACACCTTTTTTAATTTCATTAAAACCATTATTAAATTACTAATTTTTATTGTTGAAAAAAAAGGAAATTTTAGCCTCGAACAAAAATTAATCTATAGTTTACTTAGTACTAAGATACTAAGATATCGGTTTACATTTTCGTCGGTTCCGTCAGCGGGCAACGACGGTGATGTAAACTGTATATAATAGATACCGCGATACATCATCACCGGTACGATTAAATACACATCGTGCCCTGACTGTTTGGGGATCCCAGCGTCACGTATACAATGTGAAACGCGACAAATAAACGTCTCTGATTGGTGGATAAGACGAACCCAAGAAGGGTATAAAAGAAGCGTTTTTTCTTACCGGACTCTCAGTAGAGTTTGGTCGCTCGATCGTTTCCGCCCATATACCTTCTCTCAATAAAGGAATAAAATAAAGTCTTTTTAAGAAAAGAATTAGAATCATATTCATTTTCATTCCATAATCCCAACATTTATCATGCAAAAGAATACGTTTAGAATCAAGAAATGTCAGAAAAATAGAAATATATTTTAAGTGCACTGAATGAACATTATGCTATTAAATGACAGTTTCAGCAAAATAAAAATTGGCTTAAAGGCACGGAAATTGAGACATGTACCAGAGTAGACATTCTAACTGGCTTTTAAAAAACTCTGGTTTATCTGAAATGTCAGCATAAACATTTAACCCTTTGCGGACGAGAGGCGACTCTCGGTCGCCACGGTGTTTCGCGCGGCAGGACGAATGGCGAGTGAGAGGCGACAGTCGGTGTTTATGTTACATTTTATTATCTCTAACATTATTCAACGTACTGTTTTATGAGAAAGTCCCTGAAGTGGTCTGGAAATTTGTTTAATCAATTCGGAGAAACGAATTCAGAGAAACGAACAGCCAGTTACACATTTGAACTTTCGTAAAATTTTGATCAACAAATTGCGAGGAGATTTTCGTCAACCACGAGATAGATCTTCAAGTTCGATGGCCAACTCTGACGAAATTCGTCTAAACGGAAATGTAATTGTTACTGGCACAAAGAAAGATTCGTAAAGGTGTGAATATAGATAAACTAACGAAATATAACGTTTTGTAAGATAATTTATTGTAAGATCACTTTATTGTACCATATAAGACAATCGACATATTTGCAAAAATCACCTCGTCGTGCTACCTGACCCTGCCGAAAAAGTTGTCGTCCGCTAAGGGTTAAGAAGCTCCCAGCACTGTCTAAATTTAGGTTTCGCGCCTATCGCGCAATCCACTCAGATTCCAAAGTGTTTAAACTAGTAACGACGAGGCACAGTTACTCGGCTGCTTGATACAGGAGATTTGAGCCTACGCTAATCGCCTAAACGAAACAGGTCTCCTTAGTCGTCGGCACATGGGACTCGACGAGTCGCGTTTGTACGAGTCATTATGAAAATATGCTGGACTCCTTCGGACGTTTAATCATCGGCGATCAACGCGCAATTACGGGCTGCGCGTGCCGCGACCGATTTTCGGGTGCAGCGACACGGTTAATGTGATTAAATTTGAACTAGCGGGCGAACGAAGTGGAACCAGGACATGTGTACGAAAATAAAATGGATCGCGACCCTCGCTGGAACCTAATTGGAAAGTAAAATAACAGACGGTCCCGTGGCCCAGTTCCTCGGCCGCCCTCAGAGAATAATCTCGTTACCGTCATCGCTTCGAAATAAGCTACAAGAATGATTTCAAAGGAAGACACTATATACGAACGTGTTCACTACTCAGCGATGATATACCTCCTACCGTCGGAATTTGGTTTCATGCCAAACGTCCATGTACTCGGAGACGACTCTGAGTATTTACTCTCTTCTTATTTCATGTCGAGATTCGGATCGGGAGCGTGGGGGAACTGGGGGGAGAAAGAGGGTTGCGGGCGGACCACGGTCAAAGGGAAAACGCAGGGAGAGAGACAAGGAAGGAACAAGGGCTGCGAAACTTCCCTGGATTGCCGAGGCTTTTTAAACCTACCGAGACAAAGCGATCGTTTGTTTCGCCAGCAACTTTCTTCGACGCGCGAGAATTCACGGGCCGAGAAATGTCTGCGCACCTGAAAATTTATACACAGAGTAGGACAAATGTACGTACTACTGCGGTATTGTATTTCAATGAGATTAACACTAGAGCCACCAAGGTGGGTCAAAATGACTTGTTTGGCATTTCTTATAATCCTTACTTATTTTCAGTGCATTTTGTTTTCCAAAATTTTGTATATCTTTTTCTAAAATATGCAAATAATTAATTTTGTAAAACAGTTTTCTTGTGTTTTTTTTGTCATTTTAATATAAAATTGTATGCAGTACACCTCTATGTATTGGGTTATCCGAAAAGTTCATGCTGATTTTGAAGGAAAATTGAAGCGCAAGAGATTTAAATTTTAGTATACATTTATTATATTATGGGTGTTCCACAATTATTTTAACAGCCGAAAATGAGGGGTAGCTGAGGTCATTTGAAGTAACTTTTTCCTTTGCAAAAATGCAATCTGCGGCTTTGTTTACGAGTTATTAACGGAAAACACTGGCCAATGAGAGGTGACGGTGCGAGAGAGAGAGAGAGAGAGAGAGAGAGAGAGAGAGAGAGAGAGTCCACGAGAGAGTCCGCAGCACGAGGCTTTGACAGATGGTCGGGACAGACTCGAGCCGCGTTCGAAGTATTGAACAAATCACGAAGCGAAAACTTTCCGGATTTTTTTTTACTACGTAACAGTAATATTTTTAAGAAAAACGCTGTTCACCTTTATTTTAGAACGTCTGAAGAATATTTACTAATTTTTCGGACCCGAAATAATAAGTAATTTAACCGTGACGGCCGTTTTAATTTTCTAGTGTGCATGACACCTCGTGTGTAATATGTGAAATTTGTAAGCAAGGTGTACAGTGAAGATTAACGAAGTACGTAAATGATATTTTAATTTAAATAATTCCGTGTCCGAACACAGTTCGACGAATGATTCGCAAAGCTAATTTAATAAATAATAATCGTGTTAAAGGACGTAAGGGATATATTTGTTAGAGAAATATGAAGAATATTATCAATAAGAACACTGTGTGCAGGAGGATAGTGCATTGACCTCGTACAATGTATGATGAACTGCACAGCTGATCTGTATCCGACGGCGACGAACAGAAGGATATCTCCGGGCAGGCAATTTCAACGTTTACTTTCACTGCATTATCAGTAAACACTGATCACTTATCAATAATATTTATGGACCAACTTTCCTGGGTTAATATGTATGGCCCTGAAAAGAGCCGATTGTTTTATGCGACGCGTTCGAAGTTCATATCGTTAAGAACACATACCACGCTGACAAGATGAACTGCGGAAGACTAGCACGATGGCTGACAATGTTCGCGTTCGATGGAAAACAGTTGAAATTCGCTCGTAGGAGAACGAAACACAGTCGGCCATCGTGCCAGTCTTCTGCAGTTCATCTCGACAACGCGGTACATACGTGTCGTTAACAGTGAGAACTTCGAACGCGTCGCATAAAACAATCGGCTCTTTTCAGGGCCATACATATTAACCCAGGAAAGTTGGTCCATAAATATTATTGATAAGTGATCAGTGTTTAGTGATAATGCAGTGAAAGTAAACGTTGAAATTGCCTGCCTGGAGATATCCTTCTGTTCGTCGCCGTCGGATACAGATCAGCTGTGCAGTTCATCATACATTGTACGAGGTCAATGCACTATCCTCCTGCACATATTTCCGTGCATGAAGTGGATTTTACAACTAAATGGGTGAGTTTCTTGTTGATAATATTCTTCATATTTCTCTAACAAACATATCCCTTACATCCTTTAACACGATTATTATTTATTAAATTAGCTTTGCGAATCATTCGTTGAACTATGTTCGGGCACGGAATTATTTAAATAAAATACCATTAACGTAAAATATCATTTACGTACTTTGTTAATCTTCACTGTACACCTTGCTTACAAATTTCACATATTACACACGAGGTGTCACGCACACTAGAAAATTAAAACGGCCGTCACGGTTAAATTACTTATTATTTCGGATCCGAAAAATTAGTAAATATTCTTCAAACGTTCTAAAGTAAAGGTGAACAACGTTTTTCTTAAAAATATCACTGTTACGTAGTAAAAAAAAAATCCGGAAAGTTCTCGCTTCGTGATTTGTTCAATACTTCGAACGCGGCTCGAGTCCGTCCCGACCATCTGTCAAAGCCTCGTGCTGCGGGCTCTCGAACTTCGCGCCGTCACCTCTCATTGGTCAGTGTTTTTCGTTAATAACTCGTAAACAAAGCCGCAGACTGCATTTTCGCAAAGGAAAAAGTTACTTCAAATGACCTCAGCTACCCCTCATTTTCGGCTGTTAAAGTAATTGTGGAACACCCTACATGTATATGTAGGTTTCATTCTTTTCTACAACCTTTTTCCATCTTTCAAGCAACTTGAAAATTTCTTCCTGTCAGAATCTCTCAGATTTCTCAGAGAAAAACTTTTCTACGTGATTTTTTATCTTGATCAAAGAGTTGAAACTTTTTACCATTAAGGGAATTTTGTAACGATCGAAATAGGTGTAAATCAGAGGGCGCAAGGTCTGGTGAATATGATGGATGGGATAGAACATCTCAAACGAGCTCCAACAACTTTTGTCGAGTTATCAAAGATGCCTGAAAGTACCTTCTTTCACGATATGTATGCATGTCGTTTGATTTCAATCGTTCTGATATATTCAGACCTGTCCTTACACCACCTATCAAAAATCGGCACGAACTTTCCGAACAATATATCGAGATGAGTTATTTTGACCTCCACGGAATGTAGGTAAACTTGTGATTTTAGAAGTTTTTCATATTATTTTTGTATAGTTCAAATACATATTTAGAAAACTAAGTATATTTTAATATATTTATATTGTACAAAATTACCATAAGAGACGTGTTATATTTGCTCAATTATTTAATTCTTCTTTTACTTCATTTTGTTACGTGCTGTTTCGCATGTTTATAAAAACATGGGGTCCTGGATTTTTCTCTAAAACAGTGACCAGAAATAAATGTTCCGAAATTCTTCGGCTAATTCGTTTTGATAAGAAAAATTGAAGAAGTCAACGATTGCAAACAGATAAATTTGCATTAGTTTCCGAAGTGTGGAATAATTTCATTAAAAATGAATAAGTGAGGAAAAGCTTTTTCATTATTTAAATACTAATTTTGTTACAATAATCAAATAATTAAGACCTCATTAAAACGAAGAATGAGCTACATTCCTGCAGTACAGATGTCTCGAGTACTGTGATTTGAATTGCAACTTAACGTTTTAGGTTAGATAATTTAGGTACATAGATAACTCGTTTTTATAATTGTTGACAATTGGAAACTATAAAAATGAGCCGCGAGGCTCGAACAATCGTACCTGCTCTTCCAAAATTGTCCATTTTTCTTTACAAGCTGAAGGAAAATTGGAAAGAATTTACTGCATACATAACAGAGGCGTGCAGGTACCCGAAATTACGAGTCGGGTTCGGGTTCTGGTCAAGAACTTTTATAAAAAGCTATGTTCCTTCGTTCGTTTTTCACCTTTGAAATGCTTCAAAAATATGTAGTAAAAAGGAAATTTCAACATTCTAAGAATTACTACAATTATATGTTTAGACTTTTATGTGGTAGGTGCCGCATGGATTCTGTTCATCGCATACAACATTAAACGCGTTTTCCTTGAAACATCATTTTTCGAACTGGTAGGATAAATATCTCGAAAACTAATTTATCGACGTAAGTTAATTTTTTTATTAAAGAATTTTCCGCAAGCAGTGTATCTTTAACATCCCAAGTTTTTTCAAATGTGATCATTTGTAAGAAACGCGGAATTGTCACCAAATTATATGAAAAGGATGTTTTTGCTTTTATAGATCCACGGCCTCGGATATACTACTGTGATCAAAAAGTAAGGTGAATTTGTTTATAAAATGTAAATTCTTTATTTATTCTTCCAAATCAATTTCATCCCCTTCAAAGTAATCCCCGTCCGATAAAACGCACTGTTTCCGACGCTTTTTCCAGTCCTCGAAACAGTCGGAATAGTCTTTTTCCGGTATAGCCTTCAAGACCTTCTTCGATTCGGTTTTTATCTCCTCAATCGTGTCAAAACGGCGTCCCCGCATTGGCTTTTTGAGTTTGCTGAATAACCAGAAGTCGCACGGAGCCAAATCAGACGAATACGGTGGTTGCGGAACGATATGAGTCGAGTTTTTGGCAAAAAAGTCGCGAAGAACCAATGCAGTATGACATGGCACCAATCGAGACTTGACGCGTTTGAGACACAAAACATCCTTCAAAATGGTTTGGACTGAGCCAAATGATATTTCAACACTATCAGCGAGGTCTCTCATTGTCAGTCGACGATTTTCAAGCACCAAATCTTCGATTTTTTTGGACGTGGCCCTCGTCGGTAGACGTTGATGGTCGTCGAGAGCGCAGTTCGTCTTCAACGCGTTCTCGGCCCGCTTTGAACTTGTTGTACCACTTATAAACGTTTTTTTGTGCCATAGTTTGACCACCAAAGGCCTTCCGTAACATTTTCAACGTGTCCGCACAAGAATATTCGTTCCGCAAACAAAATTTGATGCAAGTTCTTTGCTCAACAAAACCCATTGTAAAAATCGAAAAATTCACTTTTGGTCGTTTACTAAAACACGTGTAACTCGGAGATAATTAAACCTTTTAACAAACAGACGCTTGGCAATTGTTATAGACAGTCCTACCAACCTAGGAAAAAAACAATTGCCTGCCTTCCTAATGTCCGGGAGTTTTAAATGACAATTTCACCTTACTTTTTGATCACAGTAGTATCATGCAGTTTTTAAATATATGTCATATTTTTGGTTCGGATTTACAGATGAGAAGCTAAAGAGAATTTTTCGCCAAACCCTATAGAATGAGGCCCGATTATTCTTAATAGAATAATATGAATTTTTGGTATTCGTCAGGAACAAAAACTGTATGCTCCAATGTACTTATATTTCTTGAGATTTCCATTATGCCGCGTCTAATCGAAGGAAGAGAATCTTCCGTGTTTTTGTGAAGAAGACAACAGAGAATGAGAAGCACCCGCCAATTCGGCATTAATCATTGATAAACTTTCTCAAACGTCGATGCTCGTAATAAATGTGCGCCGTTTATCTTTCTCGCTTCCTTTTTTACCATCAACTCGATAAAACTTATCATTCGCCATTAACTGCATCGTATCGTACCATTCGTGAAAACACCGCCAGGGATGGACTCGGATAAGCGGGAATTATGCGGACCTACGAGAACAGTGGATAAAATAACCCGGAAAATTGCATTAGTGACACAGTAATCGCTAAGAAAAATATTAATTTTATCAAAAATACGTCAGTATATATATTTTCTATTTTCTTAAACATCTAACTGACAGCACTGACAACTGAAAAGATAATTTTTGATATCACTAATGAAATCACATCCCCTTTTTAATATCCAATTTGAAGCCTTCATTTATATTCAACGCCGTTATAAACAAAAATTAATTCATCAATGAAAAACGAAGACTTATATACAAGTAATTTTTAATTATTTTTGCATAATCGTTAACGTGTAACATAAATTCTTTCGTTTGGATTTTCTTGCTCAAAGTAACAGTTTCATGTATATACAATAAAATTTCTCCAATTATCCCTCGGCTTATAAACAGAAATGGACTATTTGGGAAGGGAAGATACAATTATTCGAGCCTCGCAACTGATTTTTATAACTGTTGACAATCGGCAACTATGAAAACTATCTGCGAAACACGAAAAATCGTATCTCCTCTTCCCAAATTGTCCATTATTGCAACAAGAATGATCTTTGTTGTAAGAGAAGGGATTCTCACTCTTTCGAAGCAGTCAACCAACTCTGCAAATTCTTGTTACATCATCGTTACACTAACGTCGCCCGATATCCAAATTATACTGATAAGCACTAATAACATCGACCCATATACGTAACAATATTGTAATTATTGAATAAGAATATAATAAGAAATATATAGAATAGAATAGAAAATAATATATTTGCAGCTCTACGGTTGTTGATAACAGAATAGTATGCTACAATGAAATAAATTCTGAGTATCGATGATGTATAGATTGCACTACCATTAGGTAAATTTCTGCAGTAGTTAAAGCTTGGAATCCGTTCCCTCTGGAATGTTATTGTTTATCCCACTATTGTAACATGCAGGGTCTGAAGTAGCTTCAACGGAAGGATTAAAAGGATCAGCTTGCCCCCTCATAAATTCACCATACCAGTTACTTTATGCTGATACTAATTTAAATTTCAGAGATTTGTACCTGCCGCCATACATAACTTTTGCATACGTACACGTAAGCCGAAAATTTAGTTTCTAAATAAACAATTCCCAAATGGCTGTTAAAACTTTCTGTTTCCTGGATTTTACCTACGGTGCCTAAACATTTTTAACGAGAATCATTTTATCATGCTTACCTTGATTACTCCTGCAGGATTAATCCTGCATTATCTGAATCAAAAACATACACATTATTTATATTGTAGGATCTTCGAGGAAAAAATACTTCTAGCGAAATAGGAAGTGTTTAAAATAACATTGCAGGGTTACAGAATATTTTCCAACTTGAATAGTTTAAAGAACAAACTAATTAATATTTTAATCGAACAATGAGTGGATATGAACACAGCTCAGCTATGAAAGTATGAAAATAAAAGAAAATGTATCTTCTGACACATTTCTTTTCCCAAAATTAATGAAACCATCAAAAGAGAATGATGGCCCAGCATTAAATATCACAAGCACTGTCAATAAGCAGATAGATGAAATCAATCTATGAGGGTTTATCACGCCCCACACGAGTTAATCGATCACCGGATATCGTCGCGTCTAAGACAGGCCCTGCCAGGTAGCTTACTCATGAATCCTCCGCCAGGCTGAAGATGAAACGATGCTTTCCTTCCCTTCACCATCTTTCCGCTACCTTCATACTTTCACTTAAGCCGCCATAAAAGCACGAAGAAAGGCTATAAATGTGCCTTTTACCCGAATAGGTTACTATACCTATCAGCCATTCGTCTGGGACTTCTAGTTTAGCATCCTACAGTAACAGCGTAATTTCAAAGGATTTCAAACCACTGAATACTCTATTAGCACACATAAAAATCCTTCCACGGTCTTCGCGTCCAAACGACCCTCTACTTCCCACTGCCGACGGTCCCCAGGATCTACTAACTGAGTTGTGCAAAGGTCCCAGTTTTAGCACACCCAATTTCTGTTTCTTTATTAATCGAATATAATTCAATTACAATCTATGCTGATTTTTACAATCAAGACGCTTATACAGTGGCAATCGTACAGGATGTCCGAAAAGTCACTCGCAATCGGGAAATGAGGGGCTCCTGAGGTCATTTGAAGCAACTTTTTCCTTAGCGCAAATACACTGACCAATGAGTGACGAGCTCAGCAAGGCAGCCGAACTAACGAGCGGACGATGTCCAGTTCCGCTCATTGACTCGTCCACCTCGTGCTGGCTGATCTCGCTTCTCATTAGTGATTGTTTTTCGATAATAACTTGTAAACAAAGCCGCGGATTGCATTTTCGCTGAGAAAAAAGTTACTTCTAATAACCCTAGGAACTCATCAATACCCGATCGCGAGTGACTTTTGGGACACCCTGTATACTTAAGAACACTTAAGAAATGGTATAACTTTTTTTAAACTGGACTAAATGACTTGAATTTTGTTAGATGGTAGAAGGATTAGCCTACTAGTCAATTACTATAATACTATTTTAAAACCTGCTCATGACAATACTTCGTACAATAAAATTTATTGTATAGTTGGAAATAATAAATATAAAAAAGAATAACTGCTATCGATTCTCCTAAGAAGTCCTCCTCCATTCCTCTAATCCCTAAAAGGTGTTTCGTAACTGTTTGGTCGAAGAAATCCCAGCTCGCAGCAGTTCGTCGACAGTAAACTGCAGCACGAAGACCGCAACAGCAACCAGAATCGGTTTCACGGCTCTTGCAGCAGGATGCAGTAGAACTTGGAAGGTAGCTAACTCGAAAAGACCGCAACGCCCGATTCTTCGGACCGCTGCGAACACGAGACACCAGGGGAACAAAGTAGCGTCGCGGAAGTTGTCCAGAGACCGAGGCTTGACTATCATCGACTCCGTAGTCTGCTGCTGATAACGGACGTGGAAGAAGGACAGACAGGCGGTAATAGAACAATGGGAGTCGTAAGCGTGTAGAACGGGCCATTCGGGTATTTGCATTTGAGGTATGCGTTGTCGCGCGCTGAATGCAGCCAAATAACTGCACATTTATGCGACCGGCAATAGTATAGAACCTCCCCCCTCTCGCTCTCATTCTCTCTCTCTCTCTCTCTCTCTCTCTCTCTCTTTCATCTCTGCCGGTTCTCCCATTCGGACAACGTTACAACGGAAATGGAAACGAAGTTACTCGTTCGCCGAGTTCGCTGAAACGGCCTCGCGAATCCGCGAAACTGCGGAGCAGATCCTTGCCCGACGAAACGATAATTTAGTGGATCGAACGTTTGCACGAGATCCTCGTTCCCTGTGGGTCTGCCGTTCCTGCGCGGCCATGAATTATGCACGGTCTCCTCGAACTAATAATTGCTTCGTACTCCTGGCCGCTCGTGGAGGAATTAATGTTGCATCGCGTCAAGGCTCGCTTAAGCTGTCTGGAAATTCCAGAGATCAGAGAATGGTGATGGGAATATTTTACTTTACCCGACCAGCCCCTGTTGCGGCGACTCGAGCCAACTGCTTGGCAAACTGTCGAAATTTGATTTCGTGTAATGGGGATTACAACGTAATCGTGTAATGGGAACAAAAATCGGGGGAGAAGGGCTTGCGGGACTCGGAAGACGGATACTGGATGCTTTGGTAATCGATGAAATGCTTCAGATTCAGTCGAGGATTTGTTATTTATAGGTTTGGGAGCATTTGTATGCATCATTTTACGATGCTAAGAAATGTGTATAATAGCAAAGTTTACGATAAAATAACCTCGATTCCGATGTTAGTCGAATTTAATCCAATATTTAATCGATTAATTGAGAATGAAGTGCTCAACGCTCAGACGGCGGTCATCTAGATTCCGACAATTAATTTAAATTTCTATTTGTTCCATAGAAATAAAAACTAATGTATTTAGAGGAAATGGCTTAACATATCCGCTTTGTCGCAAATATCGTAGATGTTAACCTAAAGCGGTTAGTTTGGTAAGCAGAAATTGATATAAAGCATTCAGCATCACACTTTATAGGATTTGGAGAATAACTATTTATTTATCAGTAACAATCAGAAAACACAAAATATTAGATGAATACATATATCGTAGAATATATTTTTCGCGATATTCATTTATAAGTGTCGTATAATTTGAAACATTTATCCAAACGTAAACATGGTTTCTCTGAATGTGTTCTACAGGATATTCAAATATGATATGTCACGACCACCATAGCGTGATTCTACACCCCTGGATCAGTGAAGATCTGCTGGACCGCAAAATTGTCCTTGACTTTAAAAATGGTCAAAAACCTAAATTTTTTCTCTTATCGCAATGTATTTATTTATTATCTCCACATTCCTTACAAATCATCAAGTTTGGAGAAACTTGAGATATTAAAGGTTCACTGGCTACGGAAGAGTATATTCTTTAATTAGAAAAAAGTTCACTTGAATTAATGAATTAGCATTCGCGTTGTTTATTCTATCGGTACGAAGAATGATGTTTCGAGAAAAACGTGTTTAAAGTTTTACGCGATGAAAAAAGAATCCATGCGGCACTTGCCATTTAAAGGCCTATAACTTTGGTAATTTTTAGAATTTTGAAAATTCTTTTCAACTACATATTCTTGAAGCATCTTATAAAGTGAAAGACTGAGAAAAATCGATTTTTTTAAAAGTTCTAGGCCGAAAACTTCTCTTAAAAAAGGTGTTGAAAAGAAATTACAAATAAAATTATCGATCTAAACCAGAGAATCATCGTCGACCGTTCGAGTGTCAAAGTAAAGAACGTTTCAAAACCGCTGTAGTAAACTTTCGTTAGACTAACACCTAAAACTTAAAAAAATTTCATCCATTTAGTGTAACAAAAAATAAGTAGATATTCAAGTGCTGGATAATGACTGAAAGTGCATTTAGAATTGTTATATTTTGGTACACTTGAAGGTAAAATGCTCACAAAGATAAGTGCATTTAGGATTTTTATATTCTGATACGCTTGAAGGTAAAACGTTCATAAAAATAAAGTGTGGTGCTCATTAAATTTCAGTCTGCAATAACGACCCACTAATAATAATCCGGCAGTTTGTCTTGAGAATAAAGATCGCGATAACGTTTGATGTATATTGGAGCTTAGGGGACCCTGATGTAATCTTAATCTAGTTCTAACCTGAACTCGAGGTAAGTCAGACGAGTCAAACCTATTCTGAATTGAATCTACCCAAGCTTAGCCTTGATGTCCCTCAAACCTGATGTGAATACTAATACGGTCTAATTAGCGCCGAAGCTAACATACCAAGCCTAAAGTTGAATTATTCTAATTGTGCTGGATATTAGAACTTTTAATAGTACTACAGATATTAAAACTTTTTTAATAGTACTACATTTAATCTGGTTCAAAATAGCTTAACCCTTCTCTCTCTAATCGACAGTGAAATATCCTACCGATCGCGAAGCTCCTGTTCTTGGAGTAACAAGGGTTAAGTATTTGATCAAAGTTCCAGATCCTCCCCATATCCTCCCCATATATAAATCGTCATCTTCTTCAATCTTGGAGAAGAAATAGCACAAGGCGGAGCTAAGTTACATATAAGTTAAAAATACTTTTTCCAAGTAAGCATTAAGAGTTGTGTGAGCTGCTCTACAGGGTGTTTCCGAAATCGCAGCAAACAAAAATAGAGTGATCTTAAAAGCAATATAAAATTAGCATAACACTTTATTCCTCCTACTTCGTTTTTCTGTAATATATGTATAATCTGTTTTTTATGACCTTTCTCTCTGTTTCTATGGTCTTCTACCATATTATTGAACTTCCCTTCTCTTTTTCTTTTCCCTTGCGTAACAATAATTCAAATAAATAATTCAAACATAATTTACATTATGTTATCTTAGCCGGAACAATTTATTTTACTGAATATTGATGATTTTCATTCGTTCAACATTTTCTTAAGCTTTTTTTATAAGCTTTACAGAAAAATACGCCAATTCAGTATCAAAAAATTCAAACAATTTTTATAGTATTTTAAGAACTTCCGTCTTTCACATATTCAATTTTGACAAATAAATGATTAATTGAGTTCAAATATAAAAATTTAATATATCTTATTCGATAAACATATAGTTAATTGTGCTTGAAAATGAATTAAAGCCTACCTCTTCTATCCAACCCCTCTTTCTATTTCGATGCATTCTCTTATAAAATATGTTCTAAAGTCTCGAAGTTTTCTCTACATAGGTCGCAATTTCTTCTTTCTTCATTCTCTCAGCACTTATTCCATTTTTCGAAATTTTAAAATCGCTCTTGTTATTTCTGACTCCCTCTTTTCCGTTCATACCTCAACTACTCTCATAAACCTAAAATTCTAATATGTTTGCACTTAGAGTTAGAGTTAGGTGGACTGTGCCACCTTCCCGTGTTGTTTCTGCAGCTGCACTTCTCCATTTTTTTCAAGTCAGTTTTGTACTCATGTCCAACCTTCTGTCTCTCAATTTCCGTATTTCTTCTTTTCAGTTAATTCAACATAAACATTTTTATTTTCTATTTCTTACTCAATTACAGGTTTTTGCGTAAATTGTCATTAGCATAGTTTATCGCATAAGAAGATTTCTCCTGATGATTTCTTTACATTTAAAAATGTTGTAGTTGCATAAATGCATAAGTGAATCAACTCTAATTAATCAACTCTAATTAAACAAATTTCATAATCAACTCTAATTAAACAAATTTCTGAAAACGACTACCCTAAAGACATCAATAAGTATCAATATTAAATATTAATTAGTATTAAATAGTAATTAGTATTTATATCAATATTAAATATTAATATTAAGAAGTATCAGTATTTAATTGGCAGTAATCTCAACAATACAAGATTAGCCAAAATCGCAGCCGTGCAAGTCAGGAATTTTTTGTAGCAGTTTCTTCGGAAAAAAAGAGAGGTAAAAGAAAATTATATTCACATAATCCCATTTCGTACGATTAAGGGTTGCTTAATTTACATGCATGGATTTGAAGACGACGGAGAATAATCAATACAACGTGTGTACGTATGTTTGCGCATTATATTATATTACATTACATTATTATTATATTATATTATATTGTGTATTATTATAATATTATAATTATATTATATTATATTATTATTATATTATATTATATTCCTGTGCCGAGCTGCTTTTACTTCGCTCTTCACTCTGGTCATTTATAACATTTTGTCTGAAAATTCATATATAATATGTAATTATTAAAATTATCGTATATGTAACATGAAACAATGAAACGAACTTATTATGCCCTATTATTTTAGTGGAAATTAATTCATCAGTCCTATACTTGTTATAGAATATCTTTTTAGCGCATTAAATAAATATGTAAGCGTGTATCACTGGTGGAACACGTGGCGTGGATCGCGTCAAACATTATTTATGAAACTAATTTGCCCATAAATGTGCATGAAACGCAAACATGGCGTGATAAAATCTTATCAGTAGAGCAATGATCCTGAAATGTATTGTCGAAACACATCATTCAATAATTCAAGCATAATCTTTTGGGAACACATTTCCAAAGTGTACTCGATGAAAATAGAAGGAAGAGATGAATTTCCCGGTCCCTCTATATAAGAATGGCCCCTCCAATTTGGTAACACTATAATATTCTCGTTCCATTGCTGCCTGTCGGTTTCGTCGGGGAGCACCTTGTGCATTTTCGACGCGAGCACGCGTGACGAATCATCTCGGCTCGAGTGCGGCACGCTTTCAGAAACACCCTGTATACACACGTGTGCAAGGGGACGGGTGTTTTTCCATCGGTCCCCCCATTTTTCCCGGGGCTTCGCTTCGATATTCCCCGAATAGCAGAGGGTGAAAACTGGCGGCAAGGCTAGGGCGGAGTTGTGCGACTGATGGTAACGCTGTTATTCAATAAGACGCGGAGAACGTTGGTATATCTTCTGCGAGACGGTTCCCGCGGGACTCGTATCGTTTCATCTCGGTCCCCTCGGGTTCCCCGGCTACGTGGCATTGTGACCCTGGAACATAGTTTGCGAATTTCTCGCCGAGATATCCCAACTTGTCGAATATATGCGAGTGATCCGCGCGACTCCGGAAGGGCCGGGAGTTGCATGCGCATCTGGCCGAGCTGAGACACGCGTAGCCGACGGTAAACCGAGTAATCCTGAACGAGCACCATGCTCCGCAAACATTTCACCTTTTCCCGGGACGTCATTGCGCCAATAACATCGGACCGGAAAGCCTTTCGAGAACACGGGCGAAATAACAGAACGCCGACACCTGATGCGATAGCCGCGAAATAACTACAGCTGGCAACGTAACAATGATCGCCTCGGTCCGAATCAAATATTTGAGCTGCTCTCGGGGGAAATGCGAATCGGCCTATCCGATACAGTTATTACTGGACAGCGCTCTTGGCTTAGAGAAAATACAGTAGATTCGTGTTTATCGTGAGTTCTTAGACGACGATGACATCAAAGATGCTGCGTCTATTGTTTTCACACATCAGTTACTTGGATTTAAGGATTAAATCTGCTTCACTTGTTTTTTTTTATCGTTATCGACTTTCGAATTAATTGTGGAATTTTCTGGTAAAAGTTCAAAAAAAGAGGAAATGCTACGAATCAGCTTGTCAACACATCATCTCCATACATGTTACCCCACTTTTTTCTTACTTCAACTTTTTGATTCTCCATATTTGTCACCTCGAAAAAAAGAAGACAGTTACATCGAATCAAACAAAACTTTTAACAAATAAATCTAGAAGTCTCAGCTGTCAAAATATGTATATAATGATAATACGGTTTAGAATGAAGTTGGCCGGTAAAAGATAGAACGAATGCCTCTCTTGATGAAAAAACGAAATTATCTTCCAAACAATACAATAATTCTGAAAAGGAAAACGGAAAGTATTTATTGTATGTTTACATTCGTTTAAATGCTTAAATATTGATTACACAGAAGTAGAATTTTATTCCCACTTATAACATTAGGAATAACAGCTTCGGTATCTCAGATTCTAAGAATCTATAAATTCATGGAAAAAGGTTCAGAAAGGAACATTATAGCACAGTTTTGTGATAATTTAGGGACAGAAAAGTTTGTTAGAAATCATTGAAATTAAGTTTTAAATATGGTCGGAAACTATTGAATGATCGCGAGAGGAATTGGTGAACAAAGGGACCGCGATGGAACCCCGCGGACCCTGAAACCCGAACAATCGTGATCTCATGAAAAATTCGAACCGCCTCCAAGCCGGTTGAATAGCAATCTAATGAATACATAGTTCCGCCGTTAATAAGGTCTCTCTATGAAGCAATATTCACCCATCCTCATTATCTTCCCTTGAAGGCAGCCCCAACGGCGTCTCCGGAACGGACGCTACCAGGAACGTCGGATTGCCGACGGCTAGAATCCGATGCCGACGTTTCCCAAGAAATACGAATGCAGCCTTAGGTGAGCTTACAATGAATAGAGAGGGGAGTCTGGAGCAAAGTAAGCTCGAAAAAAGCTTCTTTCGAACTAACCGAGCGCATCTAAATAAGTAAGAGATTCCACACTCGAACCGACGACGCGGCACCTGCGTACCAATGGCGTCTGACACGCAGACGGCCCACCTTAGGGCTACCGAAATAAAGAGGCTGGACCTTGATCTGTGATGCAACACGAATGAACGTATTAGCATTCACCTGACCTAAGTTCTCGCGTTTCTCCAACTGCAGTCTCTTTCACTCGAGACATTTTCCTACTTTGGCGAGTCGAGAATGTCGACATTCCGGTGCTTTTCCATGAACTTTATCGTCTCAAAGTAATTATTGTAAGACTTCCAGCTACGCATAGGTAGGAATGTAGAACCTGCAATTTTGTACGTGTTCTCGATGGAACAATATCATTTCAACGAGAACAATATACCGAGAATCAATTGACCTAATTATTTGTAAGGAAGATACATATTTTCTGGTTGTGATTTTAAAAATTCAAGTTATATCACACGAAACAGTATCGATTAGTCGTGACGAGAAAAGATTTTGTTCGAAGCTCCACCATTTTGTCATTCTTCAACGATTTCGTTTTAATGTAATTTGCACGGTAGCCGATTGAAATAAAATAATTGTTTCTACTAAAAAACTTTCCTGTTTCTGTAAACATTAAATGCAAAAATAATGCTGAATAACATGCTTCTTGAAAAGTATCGATAATTTTGTCGAACATAAAAAATAGTTTGACGCGAACGAACTTTATTTTTCTATCGAATTTTGTGTTTCTTTTGTGTTCAGGGAAAAATGAAAAATGTAGCCTATTCGTGCAATAATATTGACGGAACATCGATGAAAATCGTCGTTTTATTATTCTATGAATAATTGTCGAAATTGTAAATAATTGCTGTTTTCAATAAATATGCAAATTGCGTAAAAAAAAGAGGAGCATAACGTTTTAATGAATATGTATGTCGACCGCGAACACCACGTGAAAACTCGTAACTAACTTCTATCCTATGTTCGCAATGCGAATCAGCGGAGATAATAAATTTTTACACCGGCTTCCGCAACGAAACCCAGTCGCGACGCGACAACGTAACTCTGGAAATGAGTGGAATTAGGACGACTGACTAATGATTGACTGCTTTTCAATTATTGGAATAACGATTTGTACATTTTATGGATGGTGAATAAGTGACAGTGACAACGCAGTTATCGCATTTAATGATTAAATTTCGTACGTCGATGTTTCGTTGTGGAGAAAATAATTGTGTTGCGCTCTCCAAAGATGAAAATGAGCATACTCCAATTCTCGTTTAAACAAAATATTAATCAATTTAGCGGTGGAATTGATTGAAACGAGTGAAACGAATTAATATCCGACCACGAAGCAATTCACAGAATTATCTTTTGTAATTATAATTAGTATTCGACTATACGTTAATTGGTCTTATAAAAATGCGATCAAATCTAAAATGGAAATGCTATGCGAACAATTAAATATCTGTACAAAGGATACAAACATTAGTTTATATTATTTTTTACAAATATTTACTTTATGTTAACTTGAATCTAGCAATGACTGCAATTTGCACATTCAAATGCAAAGTTAACGTAAAATAAATATTTATATGAAATAACATAAAATAACGATTTTATGAAATTATTTATATTCTTCATGCAGATGTTTTATGTAAATTTTATTGATAGTTCCAGCTTTGTATAATTCATAGTTCGCTGTCGTCGGTAACTACAATAGAATGCGTTTGCCAGATCGTGAACGGAAGATAGGATCGACAAGATTCCCGTCCATAATTTATCGGGATCCGAAGTCATTACAAACTTGTCGCATGAATATTGTAATCCCATATGTCTCGCATACTGTCACGGGACTAATTCGATCGTAAAATAATAATTTTGTCTCGTTTCATAGCTTGCTGAAACATTAATGCAGCCCGGAGACCTTGGAAAGCTCGAAACGATGTTCGATCGATTGCTTCATCCAATAAAGGGACTTCTTCTGGCTTTGCATGATGTAGAAAGTAGAAGCGCAGGCTGAGCAACTGAGCATTCTGTACAATTAAAGTTATATATACTTATTTATTAAGTATTTTTATCGAGCCATTTCAATAGTATTGTTTAGGAAGACGTTTTGTGCATCCAAAATTATTCTCGTTTGATAACTACTATCGCTGCGTTATTAAATTTTACCGTATCAAGACAGTGAGATGGATCAAGATTTATGAATGTGATTTATTTAAAAAGAAGAACTACAATTCTGTTTAATTTAGGCATCCTTTGATTTCATTGTAACTTTTTAAAGTAATTGAAGTCAGGATAATGTCATAAGATACAGTAATTAAGTTATTACTTATGTATTATATCTAAAAAGTGTATAATTAGTTATAAAAGCTAAAACAATGTATGGGATGTTTAACAAAGTTCTTCTTTCTTATGGAAATATGTATTATATTAAATTCAAATGTAGATGTCAACAACTTGCTTTATAAGATTCGCAACTAGACTTTGAATTTGAGGGTCTTTATAAAACAATGAAAAGATTAAAGGAAACTGAAAATGTTCATCTATTAATTTCAACTTATTAAAATTAATTTTAAAAAAAGGAACATTGCACTCGGCTTCTACGTTATGCAATTGACGCAGACGGTTTTTATTTCATAATTAAATTATACTTTAATTTAACAGTAACCAGATCGTAAACTGTGTATTACGACTAGCGGTAATTAAATTATAAACAATATTTTTTCCACTTAAAATAATTAAGGTTGATCGCATAAACTTAGTGCGTCAATGCAAAAGCTTATTATTCACTCGTGAAGGAAAGCTTCGGTACGTTTCTGAAGAAAACAACAACTCCAATCGTAATATCAGCAACTTGCTTTCCTCTTCGAAATTTATGAGCATAACAGAAAGTGATTAATGGTTCCTAACAGTAGCTACAATACATTAGTAACGGAAACCTGAATTAGCATCCGACAATGATCGATTCGTCGTACTTTATGGCGAAGAACGAGACTGGTTTTCATCAAAATTCTGTTAGTCTACTTCGTCCACACGTTCGAAAAATTACGCTGGCAGAACCCATTTGCTAATTTTCTCTCTCGTTAACCAATTACGCGCCCGGTTAAAAATATATATTTTTTAGCGGCGATTAGTCACTGTCAAACCCACAGTGATTCAAAGGGTGGAAAGCTAATAATCATCGGAGCGGCGATAAGGCGCGAAACGAAAAATTTCGCTCAATGTCGCTTCGCCGGGAAATTTCCATAAATTATTCGAAAGTTTATAGGTGAGTGGATACGCAACTGTGGCCACCGAGTAATTTCAGTAATAGCACTGCAGTCTGATGAACAGCGGCCCCGAAACAAAAAATTGAACTTCCAGGCTGCGAGCCAACAGCTCCTGTCCGATAAGGTTTCCCTCACGAAGAAGGCCTTCTCCTTTCCGCCGCGCTTCTACAATTCGCTGGGAAATTTCCTTCGCAAGTTCCAGACGATGCTTTCACCTTTCGTCTCCAAATATTACTTCCTCTTCACCTGAACTTATCGCACAATATGAGAATTCCCTCTGCGGATTCGACACTTTACACGATCTTCACGCCTTTCGCTCGGAAACAATGGTGCTCCAGCAAGCAAAGTCAAGTCGAGGTATATGGTTATTTATTCTAGCCGAACGTTGTACTCCAGTTTTGATAGTTATTGAGTTGTCCGGAAAGTTCGTGCCGATTTTTCAGGAAAATTCAGAGGCAACATTTTTATATCGATATACACTCGAAGCCCGTCACTTTTACGTTATCGGTACTGTGAACGCTCGCCACTTTTACAAGAATTGTATACGCTCATCTTGAAATGTGATTGGTTCCTTAAAAATCGGTTCTATTCCATTGTAAATAAACACCACGTGTTTCACGCGTATAGGTCATTTTATTTGTCATACTTATCGTATTACTGGTCGTCAGTTAAAAAGAAGTGCAGGTTAGGAAGTCGTCCTTTCGTAAATCAGCCGGACGGAATTTCGCGAAAGTCACGAGCATAGAAAAGTGATTGACGCATAGATATGGGCTCCGAGTAGTATATTAATTTAGTTACGTATCCACATTTTGTTCTGCAACCATTCTCCTCTTTCGCACAACTTAGGGAAACACTTTTCAAGGTGGTTTTTTATGTCGTCTAAAGAGTTATAATTCTAAGTCGCTGAAGGAATTTTGCAAAGACCTGAATAAGTGGCAACTCCGAAGCTGTAATGTCTGACTAATGTAGAGGATGGGGTAAGACGTCTACTCAAAATTTAAAGAATTTTCATCGGGTAGTCAACGAGACACGAGGCCTGATAGTGTCGTAATGAAACACTATACTGGTCCGATTCGCCAGTATTGGATGTTTTTCATGAATCACTTCATCCTTTCAGTTCATCCAGTTTTGAGCAGTATTTGTTTTACGCTTGCAAGTATATATATATATTTATTTGGGAGTGTCTGCAGCTCTTTTAGACTTATTATAAACATAAGTATGTACTAGTTATAACAATATATCGGATCATAATGACGCGAATAGTACGTTAGTACTAACTGTAAATGATTTTTAAAAAGTTTGAATTTGAAAAGGCTTTACTTGTAAAGTAATCATTAAGTGATACAAAACAAAGTAATAAAACGACAGAGTTCTGAAGAAATGAAATTTCTTTCGGGTCAGATAGACCCGAATAGAACAGCAATATTAAATTCATCTAATGTCTTCATTTGTCTGCATTTCGATTACCCATTTTTGTCACGAACGTATAAAATCCGCGACCTTATAATCACATCGCGGTGCTCCCGACATATAATTTCGTGACACCTTGTACAATGCTTCACGGCCGAATTAAATCCTGTATGCGAGGGAAGTTAATGGGGTTCGAAGAGCCGCGTCGCGCGCGGATGAAAGCAATAAAGTAGCGGACATCGAGATTAGACATGAATAAGAAGTTCCGAGGCAAGACGATGCTGCACGACGGAGAGAAGTTTCCCCCGCGACTTTATCTGCGAAGTAATTGCTTAAATTCAAACCGCGTTTTCACAGCACAGCACAGCACACGCCGGGTTTTATAACGCGAAGCTGGTGATTGTCTGCCGCCGCGTCGCCGCGCCACGCCGCGCCGCTTTCAGCTTCCACTTGCTCAGGCGTTCGAGCCCCGCGAAAGAATACGGTCACGGCCCGCACTTCAGAATGTAAAGTGACGCGCGCGCGTACATACATATATAATCGATGAGTATCTCCGGGATATGCTCGTGGTTTTCGAGGTCAATTACAAGTCGTTCCTTAAGTTCCCTGCCACCGATACCATCTACCCGCTCATTTGCATGTTGGCCCCTTATTATCATATTTGATATCGCGTTCGCCATGCCGCTGCCGTCACGCCGACGCTGCTCGGTCTTCCGTCACCTTTGATTCCGCTTTACGTTGCTCTTTGTTGGATCAGTGTTACCCTACTTGTTACACTGTAAATCGATTAAACCTCAGCAGCCCGCGAAACTCTCTGCTTCACTTTTTCTCTTCGTCAACTATAGTTCCGGGAAGTTTGTTGGCTCGTGGATTCCTTCTCAGGATTCTTTCTTCTTTGAATGATCTGTGGCTCTATCATAGGGCTTTCTTAATCTTACAGCGGTGACGTACGTCAAGTTGACGGTAGTGATGTACATCCCCCTCCAAAAGTATTACGACACCTGCTGATTTAGTATAAATTGTAATTTCTCATTCAGTTTAGGTAATATCTTATGTTTCGTGTTAAGTTCTACGGCATCGTATCTTCGAATCTCTTGATGTCGTACACACTTAATTAGAACTGTATGTCACTTATACAATTAGTTTACCCATTTATTGCATTTTGTTGAGCGAAAACGTATGCCGAGTTCATTTCGTAATGATATGTTTTCGAAATATGTGAACCATACTATACGTGCATTCAAGCAAATAGAATCGGGTATCGAAAAATTTATCCAAAATGTATGTATCCAAAATAATGTATGCAAAAGTTTTTCAATTCAGAGAAATGTATAATATGAACGTAATAATTTTCTCGCAGCTGTAAATTTTTCGGAGATTTTTATGAGATTTCGCTTGTAAAATTGAATCCAATGATACCGAATTTTGGGTGCGGACGGCTTATAGTTATTGAGGTATTTAATGTCAAAGTTATTAATTTCGCTACAAGTAATGGCGAAATAGTGAAGCGGGAACTTTAGGACAGAGCTGGGTAACATTTATAGAGAAAGTATTTGAAATACAATTTTATATAATAGATTCTTCACAATTCAAATAAAACAGTACTTCAAGAAGGTCATAAAATTTCAGTAGATAAAATATTTTATTTTTATAATCCGCAGCTAAAGCATGAAATAAATATTTTATTTTCATAATCCGCAGCTAAAGCATGAAATAAATATTTTATTTTTATAATCCGCAGCTGAAGCATGAAATAAATATTTTATTTTGATGATCCGCAGATGAAGCATGAAATAAATATTTTATTTTGATACCGTAAAACATAAAATAAAATACTTCACATATAGTTCTTAACCTGTAAATAAATTGTGAAAATGATTAACGTAACCTGAAACGAGATAACATAAGAAATCATGTTTGCAAATGAAATTTATTGTATTTTCCAATGAAGCTATTCGCATGTAACGAAATGTATTTTTTATGTACGTTTATAATTCAGAGGAAAAAGTATTTCGTTCGTACTAGATTGACAAAATAAGTCTTGCACTATGATGTAATAACACAAAATTATTTTATTTGCTTACATGCATTTACCAATTGCCATTAAAAATATTAAGATTGATTCTTCTCCCTAATTCCACCGCTTATGAGCACTTTTGTGACAACCCCGTCTTTCCATCGTGTTACACGGTGTCGAGGCATAAAATCCAGCTTAACTTTCTCACTTTGTTACTATCAACGTTAACAGTAAATATTAGGTCTACCGGAAAGTTCTGTCCGTTTGAGAAATGAAAGGAAATAATAGATTTTTCATAAATTTAGTAATATTTATTGTACAATATAATTTCTGTCGTTACTTATGACCTCTTGCCAGCGTGATGGCAATTTGTGAGCAACATTTTTCAAAAATATATGTCTCAAATAAATATGTGCATATCAATTGAAATTTGCAATGACATTATCAGACAGAACACTTTCCGGTAGACTTAATATTTCAAAAAGCATAAGCCGTCTGCACTCGAATCCGAGTATGTAGTATTAGATTCAGTTTTATATGCTCTACCACTACCGAAATCTCATCATTCTTGTCAAAATCGTTATTGGTGTGAAGTTAGTTTGACGTCAATTTATCATTATTGATAGGCAGTCTACACTCTGCTACAAAATGATAGGGCACCTCCCGATTTTTCGAGTTTTCCAAAATCTGTGCTGTATTTAAGTAGTTTTGTATACAGTTACTCATAAAATTGAGCGTATACCTCTTAAAACACAATAACATTTTTAAAACTGATCTAAATAACTTGAATTTTTTTTTAGATGATAGAGGCTCTAGTTTATACTAGACGATGACTGAAATGCTTTTTCTTAATTTTGCTATTATTTGGGATTGCAAAAAGATAAAAACTCTCGTTTTTTAACTTAACGTTTTTTAAACTCATTTTTTAACTTTTTTGTCTGAGCTTATAACAAAAATTTAAAAATACCTCTCATAGATCTCGGGATGATGAAAATTTGATTGAAATCAAACGAAACATTTAAAAAATTGCAAACTTTTTACAGTTTTTGGTCAAAATCGTGAATAAAACTACAATTTTTTCCATCTTTAATTTGTTGTAATTCGTAACAATGTCATCCGATTTCGATAAAATGTTCAGTATGCATGTAAGTTACCGAGATCTAAGGAAGACTCTGTTAAATTTTCGGTATAGGCTCAGAAAAAGAAGTTAAGAAACGAGAGATTTTTATTTTTATCATTTCAAGTAATACCAAATTTTAAAAAGACATTTTCGTCATTGTCTAGTATATTAGACCTGCTATCATGTTGAAAGATTGAAGTAAATAAAACTGGTCCAGTTTTAAAAAAGTTATTGCGTTTTAAAAGGTGTACGCTCAATTTTGTAACTGTACATTTCAAGATCAATACTCTACTGATAAGGTTTTATTACGCCACGCTTCTGTTTCATACATATGTTACATAGTTAGATATACATCTATATATAGTTAGACATCATTGGTTGCATTGTATTTTCTTCAATATTTGAGTCGAGCCTCCTGCACTCAGAGGCCCCATGCTTTTCTTGTTCACATATACTCATTTTGCAGTGTGATAAGTTACACTGCATGTGCGTAGTAGGTTCAACAGGTGCGGTGTAATCCCGTGTATTTCAACTTCGTTCGCCTGTAGCTCGATATAACAATGCACTGAATACACTGTATCAATTCACTGAGACTCGCGAACGTAGATACTTCCACGTCCGTCCGATACGACGGTTCGGAAACGACTCATCAGTTAATATTTTTTCTTATGCACGAATATAATATTTTTCCTTTTTTCTCATTACGAAGTATTATAACGTTTAATTGAGTTTTCATTTATTGAATTCAATCAGATATTTCTTCAAGAATGTTAACATATAGCATCAGATAGTCTTTTCTTATTATAGTAATTGAACAAGTTAAATGGTTATTGTTGTTGCCAAGGTTATGAATGGGACCCAGAGAATATCATATATCAGTAGTAAATGGATAAATAACACATGTGCGACATAAATGCGGTGGTCTAAACTTCTTTTGCTTATTATATCATCAATTTTTAAGATATTTTTATACAGAAATTTTTGTTCTTTTTTTCAGTTTTTTTTTTTTGAAAAAATTGTTCTCAACAAAGAAATAGTACTTATAAAAAGACAAATTTCCATTGGGTCGATTTTTGCCGCTTGACCTTGACTGCACGGCTCTGCCCACCACATGAGCCGATCCTTTGTAAAATCCGCGTTCCCACTGCATCAGCACAATCCAATAGGGAGGGAGAGTTGGCAAAAACAAACAAGTGTGAAGTATATCGTATCTCTTTAGTGTCATTTGAGAAGGGCACAGTTCCACTTGAAAAGCCAAACGCTATGCCAATTCGTTTTCCATCCGATGTCGGTAAAATATCAAAGGAAATCGTGCCAAATGGAGCCAAGTCATTGACACGAGGAACAGTTCAGATCCTAAAGTAGAATTTGGGGCTAAAAGATGCCCTAAAATTCTTTCCAAAAATACTGCTAACTCATATAATGATGTATCAATTGATGAAAAGAATATAGTTTTATACAACAAAAGTTTAGATAATCTTAAATTTTTTTATGAAGTTAAAATTTTCTTCTCAAGTTTTTGTAGCAATTTGTTGTCATACGAAGAATGAGTAACTTTTATTTGAACAATATTTTTGTCAGTTTGTTGCTTATGCTTAGGAAATTCAGAATAATCATACGGAAGATTGGAAAAAATTAATTACTTCTCTTTAAACTAAAGTTAAAAAAATAAAATATTTATTCCAGAAATTACTCATTAATTATATGTCAATAAATTACAGTAAGTAGGGACGTATCAATCAAGCTATCCCGGCCGCCCGATATTTTGTTACAGTCTGTTTTACCGATGTGAGTGTTAGGCCATTATTATAACGACTGAACTTCTAGAAAAGTTATCTTTATAGAAAATAAATTGCTCATCGATACGCCCTTGACGATCACCAATTTGTATAAAAATAAAACAAAATTCATATTGCCTTTTGGTTCTATCGAATATATTAAACTTGTATTTAAAAACCCTTTACTGATTTATTTAAGAAAACCGTGGAAACATAAAAAAACGCCTTGAAGAAATATTTCAAGTATCTTAAAGATGTCTGGAAACAGACGTCTTTAAGATGGCTCGAAACAGACGTCTTTAAGATGGCTCGAAACAGACGTCTTTAAGACGTTATGTTTCAGACGTTAAAAGGTCGTCCAGTTTGGTACGTATCTAAGACATCTAAAGACGTCCCGAATTGGACGTTCTTTTATCGTCTGGAATTAGAACGTCTTAAATACATCCATTTTCGGACGTGCGGCGTTCAGACTTAAAACGGACATAAAATGGACGTTTTTAAGACGTCCGGTGCTTATTGGGATTATTTAAACTTCTTTTTTAAAAATAGAATCGTGGGAAAGAACTAGAAAAATTGTACAAAATAACATCAGGAGTGATTAATTTTAGCTCAAATTTCACTGTAGAACCGAACACTGTCTATCTTCATGATAATATTGGTTAATATTTTCAATTTGAACAAATTCGAGCAAATAAAGCCGTTTGTAAAGTAATGTTTAAAGTGTCCAGAAGCAAAACTGATGTACCGTCTTGATCAAAGTGTCCATCTGTACGAGTATAGTTGTTAGATATGCATAGATATCCAATAGCTCGAATGAAGACTACCGACATTTGACTTTTCGTTCTGTTCAGCATCGACTCGAGCCAAAACCCAAGCCCAATTGGCAAAAGCCAAGTCAGTGGAAATGAGTTTTAAAATCAATGCAAAGTCATTTGTTTCCTGAATCAACAGAAGGATGTGTTTGAAATGTAAAGATTGTGCTTATGTGTACCAATGACGACGACAATGTCAAAGACGTGGCTTATGTGCATGACATGTGGAAATAGTAGTCCAAACCCTTTTTGTGTTTATCTGGGAAAAGTAATTTTGCTGCGCTTGGGTTATGTTAATGTTCATAACACGTTGTTGTTGAAAAATGTGAGTTGACGTCTTTTTAATAATCGGTAACTATAAAAGGGAGCCGCGGGGCTCGAATAATTGCATCTCCTTTTCCTAATTTGCCCATTTTTTTTTTCGTTTCCAAGCTGAAGGACAACGTGAGAGAAATTACTGTAGTAAGTATCAAATCAAATATAACAGGATACAACGATGAATAAATTATTTCATTTAAATGTACGATTGTTATTTTGACGTTACCATAATTAGGAAAATGCAAAGAATTAAAACATAAAATAACAAATGGAACATAATTTGCTAATCTGTAGAATAAAATGGGAATAATTGAGGCATCACCTTAAGATCTCTTATAAAATCGTTTCTAAAAGATACAAGACATTAACTAAAATACATACATTAACTAAAATAAAACTTCAAAATCCTTAGTTTTTGAACGCTGTTGCTAATGCATTCACATATTTCACACGATACCATTCGTAAGTGCGTTATTCCGCCGAAATGTTTACGGCGTGAACATTGATAATGCCATCGGCATACTATTCTAAGGTAATGTTTTCGTAAGAGCAACATCATGCTACCTCTACCCCCGAATGCGCTGGCTCGCGCGCTTCCACCAGAAAATATTTTTATAGCCTTGCTGATACATCCGGGTACATGTACTATCGATCACATCACGCGGCTTGAATAATACATACTTTAACCTTCTTACGCTACATTTGCAATATTCAATGACCGTGTCGTTGCAAAGCTCGCCGACGGCGATCGCGTGCTCAAGTGTGAGACACATTCTATTAAGTTGTTGCGCCAACGCGCCTAGTTTTACTTGTCACGCCGATCTTCCGTCATTCCGAGAATACCGGAAATTCCGATATTCAGTTTACTAGCGGAAGATTAAACAATGAACGCCATGCTTGCACAGGCTCGCCCGGTGCGGTGTAAGACGATCATCTAAATATCTTTTGTCTTCGACAACGGGGGCTTGCTGATGTTTGTGCACTCGCGGATGTAACATAAAACAATAAACTTTATTTTATAGTATTATCTTCTTACTGTTTTTAATATTTCACTAAAAAATTATTTGCGGAGAAAATTCATTTCTATTCGATTGTTCAATAAGTCATTGCGCTTTTTCCCAAAGATGGGAATACAGAAAAACGCAATATCTTATTGACCAATCTAATATTTAATGTCAGCCTTTGAAAATAAAATGTAACTCTTAATACTCGAATGGCCGATCCTTTAGACAAAAATATAACTGGGTATACATTGAATCATTTATGATTTTGTGTAAAAGATCCATCCTTCGAGGGTCCAGAGTTGCATTATTTTTTCAAATGTTTACATGAAATAGGATGTGACGGCTAGCTGCGGTGTTCGCCAACAGATATATACCTTCCCTGTGTAACGTATGGAGAACTTCCCAACGTATTTTTCTTAGTCCATCCTGGGAGCGTACTCTGGCTGGTTCCGGCCGGCAGATTTGCTCTGCATATTGTGAATCATGTACTTTCGCAAGGGTACGATGACGAATTTTCTGAGATCAGGGCACATATGGACATTCCCACTACCGTCAAATCAGTTACTAACGAAGGAACGCTAGCGAGATTGAGTCTGATTCTCTGTCGAGCATTTCAACAAAGTACGTACATATCGTTACAAGGTTATAAGCACCCGCCGACTCAGTGCGACAAACTGAGAACGCGATTTAGAATCTGCGTTACATTTGCACACATAAAATTGTATTAGACTGAAAGCTTGATTTGATTTTACCAGTCTATCAAGTTGTCAAATTCAATTATTATATTACCTGATTCGCGCGCGAAGCAGTACAGTAAATTCTCCTTAATTGACGCTCAGCTTGGAAATAAAAATGGACAATTTGAAAAGAGGAAATACGATTATTTGAGCCTTCCGGCTCATTTATATAGTTACCGATTTTCTACAACTATAAAAACGAGCCACATGGCTGGAATAATTGTATCTCCTCTTCTTAAATTGTCCAGTTTTTTGTATAAGCTGAGTGTGTCAATTAGGAAGAATTTACTGTAGTTGGTACAACCCACAGAGATACATCTTTACCGCTCGAGGTGTATCTTCACTTCTTTGTAAAAGTTACGAGGCACCCAAACTCTAATTTCTATCAACCTACCTCCTCCTAATGGCAATCCGATGATGAAAGAAGCATCGGCTGGCCCACGCAATTCTAATTATTACTAAAAACACCTAAATCGCACCCAATCTCCGGCCACGCAAAGCTACCTGGCCCATGGCTCGTAACACCTGCAACAACCTGATCCGTCACCGATTTGTATATACAGGGTGTCCTAAAATTATCATATTTCCGGCAAACGGTGGGTTCTTGAGATCATTTGAAGTAACTTTATCCTCAGCAAAAATGCAATCCGCGGCTTTGTTTACGAGTTATTAAAGAAAAACAGTGACCAATGAGAGACAAGATCAGCTGGCGCGAGGCGGCCGAGCCAATGAACGGAACTGGGCTTCGTCCGCTTGTTGTTTCGGACGCTTAGCGCCAGCCGAGCTCGTCTCTTATTGGCCAGTGTTTTTCTTTAATAACGCGTAAACAAAGCCGCGAATTGCATTTTCGCTGAGAAAAAAGTTATTTCAAATGACCTCATTTCCCGGAAGTACCATAATTTTAGGACACCATGTATATTGTTCATTCCTTAGGTCTTAGACCATACATAGGGTGTCCGTCTGTAAATGTCAAAGGAAATATCTCGCAAAGGCTTAAAGTTATAAAAAAGTTCAATAAAAGAAAAATTTACACGAGGACAGCTATGAGGTGCACGTAAATTATTTTTTTATTCGTGATCTTCCCGAGTTATAAAGGTCAACTTTGTCTTTTTAGATGGATACATATAATATTTTTTGCATACTTACCTAGTATGGGTCATATGCAGTCAAAATGATATTGTGTGAAAAACTGCTTTTATGTATTGTTTAGAAAATAATGGACATTTTAAATAGTAGAGTAGTTTATTTTTCATACTACAACCTGAGAGAAAGACAAAACTGAACAGGAGCAGAACGTCGAAATACAGTAATGTCTCCCTCATTCGCACTCAAAAATGGACAATTTAGGAAGAGAAGATACGATTAATCGAGCCTTGTATATCGTTTTTATATATTGTTGACAAGCGGTAACTATAAAAACGAGCCGGAAGGCTCGAATAATCGTATCTCCTCTTCTCAAATTATCTATTTTTATGCGCAATCTGAGCGCGAATTAGGGGATAATTATTGTACACTTCCGTATGCTTGCAAACGAAGTAAAGTAAATTCTCCCTAATTGACGCTCAGCTTGGAAAAATGGACAATTAGGGAAGAGGAAAATGCGACTATTCGAGCCTTGCAGCTCGTTTTTGCTCGTTCTCTTCCCAAATTGTCCAATCTTGTTTCCAAGCTGAACGTCAATTAGGGAGAATTTACTGTATGTAGAATATGAATTACTGTGCGATATCTATCAGACAGTCGGCGACAATAATAGCAGCAGTAACAATGTATAATAACGCTGTTTACAATTATCGAAAAATGCGATATTCTCGAGATATAGTATTTAATGTCGGAAATCTTGTCTCATTAGATTTCCACCAATGTAAAATTTTAATTTAGCGTGATAATACATGCCTTCCGAAAAATAAGTTTGTATTTCCCGATTTTTGCGAGTTTCAAAATTGCACGTCTCAATTTCCGGGTTGCCCAGTGTCTTATTAAAACAATTTGATAATCGTGACTTTCTTCCATTTGATCAGTAACACAATCAAGATTTCGAATTGTATTTTTAAATTAAAAATACTGCATTCGGTCGCAGTCGAACCATTCCGCGTAGGGATGCCAGTTTTGAACAGGTATTGCATATACACGATTATTGCGATTTAATTGAATTCCAGTGGAAAGTTACTTTCTCGAACGAGATTCTAATTTACTAGTAATACACTAAATTCTCTCCAATCATCCCTCAGCTTGTAAACAAAACTCGATAATTTGGGAAGAGGAGATACGATTATTCGAGCCTCGCGACTCATTTTTATAGTCGTCGATTGTCAAAAACTATGAAAACAAGTTGCGAGGCTCGAATAAATGTATCTGCTCTTCCCAAATTGTCCATTTTCGTTTACAAGCTGAGGAACAATCGGAGATAATTTACTGTATTAGTAATTGTAGAGTAAATATTATTTCATTGGAGTTCCTGAAGACTCTTGTGATCCTTTATTAATCCGTTTCAATCGATAAAAATAAAATGAACAATTCTGTGCGTACACATTCCTTGGAGATCCAAGTAGTATGGCATAGATCAAATATGGAAAAATTGGTTAGATCAAATATTCAAATATTCAAAAATGGAATATGTGCGATTCAAGATAGTTTCGATTGCAAAGAAATTACGTAATTTCACTGCCGCAATCACATATACACAAGTTAAAAGTACGCCATTGTCAGTCGCCATTGCTATGAAATATCATTCGCTGTGCAGTTGCTCGCACCCTCCGATTAACACTTGGGTACCCGAAAGGATTCGAGCGACAAACATAGAACCTCGGTTCTCTAAAAATTCTAACTAAAAAGAGGAAATAGATCCTTCTATATTTGAGAAAGCACTTTACTAGTTTGGAATTATTTTCTTTCAATAAAGACGACAGCGGTCGAAAAGATTAATCTCAATAAAAGAATATTTCATTACATTTAATAATAATTTAATAACAAGCAAAATATTATATTTTGAACTTTAATAAAATATTATTTACCTGCAGCTAAACGTCTTTTTGTACATGATCACTAATGCAATTAGGTGGAGTCTTGTAAAAGTCGCGTCTTGTAAAAGATTAATCACCAATAGCTTCGAAATCCAAATATCGAAACTTGAAACTATCTCTCTCTCGTAGGAAAATGTAAAAAGATCCTACCTAACTAGGAAACAGATTACTGTTCAAAGAATTGCCGGACAATCCCATCGTCACTGTACTTGTGAACATTGTCAACAATCTCTACGTAAATATGTAAATAAAAAAAATTAATAATTTGGATGTTCATTCACTATTTGATGGGGGGGGGGGGGATAAGGACACTCCATTAGAGACCTGAAATTAAAAGATCACAGAAATATTACACATTAAAACAGGTTAATACACGGATGTATTAACTACACGTGTCCATTTGTATATGCAATATCTGTTTAAAACTGACATTCCTACGCGGAACAGTTCGGCTCCGACCGAATGAGGGAGCGTACGTACAGTGTGCATCGGTGCACGGTGCAGGCATCAACGGTTGTAGCTGAACTGTTTCCAGTAAGGGTCGAGACACACTTACGTGCCAGGCAGGACCAATGACCTTGGGACTGAAGCATCTTATAAGAGGAGGTCTCCCATTTCATGAGATTTGATACAGTGATAGAGCTTATAAAGCTGAATCCAATGGTACCCGCTTTTGAAGACAGGCAGCCTATAGTTTTTGAGATAATTAATGTTAAAGATGCTAATAAAAGGTCAGAAAGACGCATTCGATTATGTAGCGAGGCATCGCGCGGGAGGAAGTGTATACCAAATCTCATCAAATAGTGAGTGTCAACCTTGAGGACTTTCCCTTGTTAGACCGAGATTCGGCGTTCGCCTTTGTATTTTTCCGAACGTAGAAAAGAACAACAAATGAAGAGTAGATAATAACGCAATGTGTATCTCTCTTTTATTTTTATTTTTTCTTAATGGGACTTTTGCTAATGAAATTGTGATATTATATTTTTATAAAAAATATAAATATGTATATATATATATATATATACTTTTGATATTAATATTTACTTAAATATTTTAGGAAACCAGTGAAACATCATCCTAGACGAAATTTTAATTTTTGTAGTTTATACTATCTCCGTATCAAAACAATTGTCTGATTTATAAATTTGCAACAAAATAGCATGCACCGTTTAATTATATAAAATAAAAGTTAAATAAATACTTATTATACACGTATAGCTGTATCATACTTATTAAATTTGCGTACACCTTGAAATTAATGATAGAGCAAGTGTAAAACGTTATTCTTTAAAATGGGGCAATCATTTCGATACAAATAATTTATGCAAATAGGACAATCATTTCGATACGGAGGGAGTAATAAACAATTAATATTGATCAAAAATGTGTTAATACTACGAATTTAGACTATCTAGTAGAATGTAACAATAAAACCGTGTGTTTGCAGAGAAATTCGTTTCGTAAATTCGTTCGCTAATAAAATTATTGAAAGTAACAAACTAGTACACACAAGAGTGTGATTATTATACAAATTACATGAGTTTTTCTTTTTTTCTTTTGACATTTAAAGTAATAGCGAAATTAAAAAGAAAGCATTATAGTTACTGTCTAGTAAACCAGTCGCAGTATTAATTAAAAAAAATTCTGGTCGTTTAGTCCAAGTTTTAAAAAAGATACTGTCCACTCAATTTTGTCCAGGACTGTATGCTCAATACTCGGTGTTGCTGTTGCAATACGCATCATATTCTGACCCAACTACCTGCACGCCAAAGGGATATGGATGGCCGCTGCTATTATTTTTCCATTTTACTCTTTGTGTAAATAAATCTTACATTAAAATTTATATTTTATTGTACCATTTAAAATGTACTCCCAGACAAAATGATAGCACACTTGAAAGATAAAGGTATATCATTCATATAAGACAACTATATGTTTCATAGAACAAAATTAAATGTACTTTATATCACAATATACATATATACTAAACTATACTTTTATAACAATGTGTACAACATCCTTTGTTTTCTACGACTTTCAGCATCCTTTTAGGTAAAGAATGACATAATTCTTTAATATTTGTTTCAGCTAAATTTTCCCATTCAGTTGTACTGCATGTTTTTAATTCATTTATATTTGAAAATTGTCGGCCTTGAGTATACACTGCTCGTGAGAGCATCGCCCAACAATTCTCGATGATATTAAGGTCGGGTGAGCACGCCGGCCATTGAAGAGTGAAAATATTCTCCTTTAAAAAATATTCTTTAATGATTTTGGGAGTATGTACTGCAGCATTATCTTGTTAGAATATGTATGGTGTAACAGCAATGCATTCTGCATATGTATAAATTTTGTTTTTTATTACTTCAAGATAACAGACGCTGTTCATTGTGCCCTGAACAAACCTAATTTCTAGTTTTCCCTTATAACCGATACCAGCCCAGACCATTATTCCACCTCCATGCATTTAGCGTCGAATTTTTGTTAGTGGTTGTTTACAGATATCGCGATAATAATGTGTATACCCGTCTGGACCATCAAGGTTGAATTTCTTCTCATCCGTAAAGATTACTCGTCTCCAAGTCTTTTTCCAAAGTACATGTTCCTTTGCAAATACCAAACGTGTCTCTTTATGTCTTACAGTTAATGCTGGTTTTTTCATTATTCTACTTCGGTTTATAATGTTGCTAGTCTGGAGTACACGACGAACATTCTGTATATTTGTTTCCACTCCAGGTTTCTTAGCGATCTCCCTCGCAGTAGCACAAGAATTAGAAGTAGCACGAATTATTGCTCGTGTATCGCGTTCAGATAATACTGCTGGTCTTCCTGTACTTTTCTTCTTTCCGTATGCACTTGTATCTATGAGCAAATTATATAAATCTTTTCTACCGCGACTAACTGTTTTTGTAATGTGAGTAATAGACAGCTTTTGTATCCTCAGAGCTAAAGTTGTGCTAATTTCGTTTCAATTAAGCCGTTTGCCACGACTCTTTATGAGAATAGTTCATAAAACATGAACACTGAAGAAAATGTAAATATTGGGTTGGCAACTAAGTAATTGCCGATTTGTTCAATGAAATAAAAAATTTTTTTTTACTTGGAATGAAGTTTAATCTGTAATGTATTTTCCATTTTGTTCGATGACCTTTTGCCACCTCTCTGACAACTTGAAAATTCCACGCTCGTAGAAAGTCTGATCCTTTTCGGCCAAAAACTGAGTTAAGTGAGATTTTACAGCGTCATCATCATTAAAAGTTTTACCACGAAGGGAGTTGCCAGGGATCGAAATAAGTGGTAATCCGATGGCGCGAGATCAGGGCTATATGGTGGTTGTAACATCAATTCCCAACCAATATCCATCAATTTTTGCCGAGTGGACAAAGACGTGTGCGGCCTAGCATTGTCCTGGTAGAAAATGACACCTTTACGATTGACCAATTCTGGCCGCTTTTCCTTGACCGCTGCATTCAATTTGTCCAGTTGCTAACATTCACGGATAATGAAAAATAACATAATAATAATAATAATAATAATTTTATAATATAACATTTACGGATATCATAAAAATGGGAGTGAGAGACATCTATAACTGAAATCGGCAATTACTTAGTTGCCAACCCAATATATACTGTTCTAGTATGCTAATATTTTGTCTGCGTCGGATTCTATGTTTCTCTTCCAGCTAAAAGAATCTATTGAAGTAAGGTCAGTCTATGTTATGTTTACATATCCGTAGAAGGTACGTTATACATATGATTCAGAGTTTCCACGCTATCATAATCCTAACACGAGAAATTAAAGATAGCACGATTGTGCTATCATCATTTTGTCTGGGAGTGTATACCATAAAGTAATAAATAATATCAATAATCTTATATTCCACATACATGCTCTGGATTGTGTTAGCTGTCGACAACGCTAGAACAAAAGATTGCGCACTCTGTCCACATCGGACCAGTTCCGTAGTTCCGTCTCGCTTCGTTTCTGTACAGTGTAACTCACGGGCGAACGGGACCGGGATTGCCTGCCAGTGTGAACACATTTGGAAAGAGTCGCACGTAGTGTGAACACTCTAATGTAAATAAAATGACAGAATGTTTCGCCCTTGGTCGGCCTTGGAGCACGAACCGAGCCTGGCAAATCCATACAAATTTCGTCTAGGATAACGTCTATTCCTAAAATATTTAAGTTAATATTAATATAAAAAGTATACATATTTATATTTTTCATAAAAATCAATATAATCTTAAAAAAATTATATCGTGTTTGATCTCATTTTAACCAGAAGAAGCTCACAATTTCATTCGCAAAGGTCCCATTAAGAAAAAACAAAAAAGTTACACATTACGTTATTGTCTATTCTTCATTTGCTGTCCCTTTCTACGTTCGGAAAAGTACAAAGGCGAACACGGCCTCGACGGGAAATAGTTGGGTTGACGGAGAAGTGTAGTTCTGAGCTACATATGACTGTCACCAGACCTTCTACATTGAGTTCATTCCTAACCTCCGTACTAAACTAAGAAAAGAATGGCATTCTACTTATTCAGAATGTTTAAAAGAATTATTTATAACATGCTGAAATGGTTAACTGGTGATATTAAACAAATAGTATTTGCGACAAGATATTAAGATGAAATTTTGTATAACATATATATATATATATAAAATAAAATGTATACAATAAAAATGTATATGTATATGTATTATACATATAAAATGTATAAAAAATAACTGTGACAGCTTTTAATTTAAAATGTATTGTACCAATAAACGTTATTCTTAGAAAAAATATTATTTGTGTATTTTCAATCTGTAAGAAATAGCGAATCGTTATGCACAATAAGTGACATGATACCAGGATCATATACACAGCAAAACATAGAGATGGTATTGTACCCGAATATTAATGAGAGTGACTTTATTATTTACGTGTGCGACTCGTTTAGGTAGAGTCATAAATAACTTGCGTTTTTTATCAAACATTTATTTTGTTTTTTTTTCTTTTCTTTTTCTTTTTGCTTTTTTATTTAACTTATTTTGAACCCTCATCTATTTAATAAAAGCAAAATCTCTTTTGTCCCGGTGACTCATAGTAAGTAAACACGAAAGTACTCGAACACTAGCATAACTTCAACTTCTACGCAATATATTTAAATAAATGTATATTGAAGAGAAAAAATCCTTTAGGATATATTGAAGTAGAATAAATAGATGTCGAAATACAAAAAACTTTCGATTTAGTATAAAACGTTACCTACATAATTAAAAAAGTATAAAGAAACGTCGAAATTTCAAGTCATATGAGTATACAAACGTCTTATAAAATTAAATTGGAGAGTTATAAAAACAAATTTTTTAAAAATTGTTATTACTAGTTTTATACCTCTACTATTTAACGATACGTTTCAAGAAGTTTGACATTTAAAAAATTATTATTTATTTATAATCGATGTTGTTTTATATCACTATTTTATACAATTATATGATTTGTTTACAGTATATAATTTTTTTGTTGCAACTTTTATGATCGAATGTATTAGTTGTGTATAAGACACGTGTAAATATAATTTGTTATCTTAGCACCTGAAGAAATTTGTAAAATTAGGATGCATTTTTGGCCTATTTATCCACTAATATTGATGTAATATAGGAAAAATGAATCAAACCTGCATTCCAATGTTACAAATTTTTCTAGATGCATTTACAAATTAAGATAACAAACTATATTTACACGTATCTTATACATGACTGTCCATCCCCATAAAGTGAATACAGATATACATGAGCCGTTTATTTTGAAAGTGGCATAAGTAACTTTGTTTTTAAGTCGATATATTTAAGGGTTTGCGTTTCAACACGTTTAAAAATATGGATGCTAACTTTCGAGAAGATTTACTTGTATTTGTTATCTCAGGATACTGATATTTTTCTCAGTATAAATAATTTCGTATAAACATTAAAAAATCACTACTTTTCATTACGGTAAAGTGACTTAAGCCACTTTCAAAATAAATAGTTTAGAAAAATGACTGACATATATTAATTTTGTCCGACGTATTTTACTGAAGTGATATTCTGAAAGGATAGTGATTTACTAAAACTGTTGAACAAATTACATATATAATAATAATTTATACCACGAACATATTTAATATAAAGGTTTGATTTAAGTATCTTTTATTTTAATACTTATAAAATACAAAAATAATTAGTACATTTTGAAACATAAGTGTAAGTAATTTATATGAAAATACATCAGTTCAATTTAATTTTCGTCATCGATAGGAGTGATTAAGTCCTCGGAAATCGTGTTTTGTTTCAAATTTTTTAAATAACTGTGGTATATTGGTGGTGTATAATTAAGCAAGTCCATCATGTCTTTGTATTTTGCTGAAGAAACTGGACGAGATCCAGCGTATAACATAATATAATATATAATATATAATATATAATATATAATATATAATATATAATATATAATATATAATATATAATATATAATATATAATATATAATATATAATATATAATATATAATATATAATATATAATATATAATATATAATATATATGACATAACCTTGATATAACCTTACAAAACTGCACTATTCTTTCGCACTTATAAAAATAAGTCCAGTGATCACAACTTTTTTAAAAACACTGAAAATAATTCAAAACAATACTTCACACACACTTATCACACGTTTCTATTTCTTTTACACTAAGCCCCGCAATTAATTTCCTGAGTACAAAATAAACATGTTTGTTATACCGTTAATTAGCAAAACTTCTCTCGAACAAATCTCAATAGTTCTCAACTTATTGATTGCAAATTTTTAAAAAATGAGAAGATACCGTTCAATTGTAATTAGTGTTACCATTAACTCGATTTTTTTGAAAAAGTGATTTATGCAACTTTCAAAATAAACGGCTCACATATAAAACGACAGCGATCATAAATAAATAATAATTTTTGAACTATCAAACTTCTTGAAACGTATTGTTAAACAATAGAGTTATAAAACTAGTAATACAAATATTTAAGAAATTTATTTATATAATTTTTCCATTTCATTTACTTGATCTTAACGTATCCTTTGACTCCAAACATGAAAACAAAATATGAAATTATTGTCTGTCGGTATCTCAAGATATAAAAAGAAAGCACTTTTATGAAAATCAACGTGGAAAACTATGAAAACTCCGGAAAAGGTGACCTTTGAATCGTATGACCTTGGATCGCATTACCAGATTACCAATGATCCCTAAGATGGGATGCAGGGTCTCGGCGAGAAATAATATGTATCAATGATTATTATATATAACTGAAAATATCAAAAAGTGTACGTTAACCCTAGAGACCTCTCCTTGTAAACCTTGGACTCTAAGGTCCCACCGATATCATAGCGTCTAAGGCTGGGTCCGGTAGATAGCCTTACTGATGAATCCCCTAACGGGACCAGGACGAAGCACTTCTTTTTTTTCCTCCACTCTTTCACCATTTACAATACTTCCAAAAGAATATGCTTAGAATCATTTATAATTTTATTTATGAATTTTGACCAGCATACTTTTTAATATACATTTTTTAGATACGTTAGTTTTTCTATAAACCTTAACGAAACATATCAAATTTTAAATTAATTGTCAGAAACTGGTTAGTCGAATGACAATAATCATACCAATTAATTTAGTTAGAAGAGCGGTATCACATTTATTGTAAATAAAATTTTAAAATAAGCAGATCTGAGAATACCTTGACATAACCTCGAGGAAAAAAGACTGCGGCCAGCATACTGGTATACATTAGTATAAATACATATGTAGAAATTTGTTCAATATTTAAACAATATTGAATCTGTAGAAACTAGGAAAGGACTGAGCGTGATGAAGACAGAGAATATCGCGTACCGTATCTACAACTAAGATTATAACTACTCGCTTAACTCTACGACTCGTAACGCTCCTCACTCGACGACTCTCGAACACACTCTGCCTGCCTTTTTCTCAAAACGTGGCGATCGCATCAAGTCTTAGAACTACGGTCTTAAGCCTAACACTCCTCCTGGTCCTAAACATACCTAATAAATTACGATACTACACACATATATATATATAATGAAATGTATATAGTAATGCTAGAATAAAAACGATGACTTAACTTTTTTATCTTTAATTTTTTGCCACATTTCGAAGGCAATTCGGAGGTCACATGCCACGATTCGACAGTTATGTACTTAGTACCTACCATGTACCTGGTAACTCCGCGATTTTTTCTTATCTGACTCATACCCAAACGGACCATTTTGTGTTGTCTTCCGTGAATTCGCGTCACATGCTACATCACACACTTGACCGACTTCATTAAACCTTAGCATCAAGGTAGCAATGAATTACATAGGCGTAGTGGGACTAGCACAGCGAAATTCACAGCACCCTGAAATTTGACATTTCCGGGAGAAATTATTGCACTTGTTTTACTGAACATACTCAATTAGTTTGATCATAGTGTTCATTACTTAGAACTCGATTAGGTTTTCAAACTATTGAATATACATTCAGTTTTTATGAATGAAATGGGATGTTTTAAACTTTCTACTTTTATCACGAACGCAAGAAAATGTTTATAGGAACTAAACTCATACAGTTCCATAAAAAGAAGTGTGATGTAATAACATTTTTTGGTGATTTTGCAGAAAATGGTACAGGACAATCGAGCTAAGTGCGAGCAGTAAAATTTTATACGCAGATACTTCTAAATGGTTCCTGCGGCAACTTCTAATTTATTCATGGAAATAGTGGACGACTTAGATTTAAGGCGATGGTAGCTTTCGAGAGCCGCAAGTTTCAATGGTGTAACTATTTGTTATTCTATCGTACATGTGTACTGTCCAGCACTACTGAAGTGGGCTATCCAAGGACATCCTGAGGCAACGCAAACAACTCGTCAGGTACACCGACAACATTAACAAGAGCACCGAAAAGTAACAAGAAAGAGATACAGAGTTTCTTGAATAGTGATACATAATAAATCCATAGTTTGTGTGTGTGTGCGTGCGAGCATGCGTACGTGTGTGTGCGCGCGCGCGCGTGTGGGTGAGGGGGGGGGGCTAGAATAATTGTATTCAAATTGCTGTTTACAGTTATGATAAAACTGCACGGATCTTTATGCAAAATAGAAATTGTCTGAATCAATTCTAAGAAACAAAATTAAAGTTATAATGTACTTCTTGTGAATGGATCACTGTACAATAAAGAATTTATTTATTACACATAAAATAATTTCTCAATGTTCTTTCGGTTCTCTCTCAACACTCACTACTCTCGCAGTTCTGATCGTTCTCTCTTCATCCTTAGTGCTCTCACTCCTTTTCTTTACTCCCTCCCATTCATACCACACTCGTTCTTCATTCTGATCGACATCCATACAAATCACACCAAATTCTCTAGCATACCACAATATTTACATTCACATACTCTCACGCTATCATACATCCTGATTATCAAACTCATTCGCACGTTACTCATAATGTTTTACACTTATTCACACTCTGTGGTTTTTGGAAAACCAACTCCACACTCCTTTCATTGATGGCTTTGATAAAAGAAGAATGTAAGAATATTTTGAAATTCCTTCAATGTCATCACTTAGTCACCAGCGTTTCACTTAGTAACTTTTATTATCATTGAGAAATATAACAGTTTTTTGGTAACCTAAAACCTTGTTGAAAACGATGTTTAGATTTAAGACAAAATGTGTTCGGGGCTCACTGGCCTTTTTTGTTTTATCGATCGATATGTGTTCGATCGAGTGGATGAGGATACACTCTTCATCTAGCTCGTGTCGTGATTAGTCGCCTAACTGGAATACGACCCGGTTTTTTTACTTTTACGTCCTTTTACGTTTCTGTCGTATACATTGTATGAATCCTATCACATGCCAATTATCCATTCTTAATAACCTCACAATTACAAATGCGTAAAATCTGTCCCGTTATATTGAAATATATATATATATATATATATATATATATATATATATATATATATATATATATATATAATAGTTAAAGAGACAACAAACAATTGTAAGAGAGAGTATCATTGCTCGATTACGGTTTGAAAGCGAAACTTCAGGTCACTGTTAATTTGAAACGAAATGGTAGCTTCTCCTCCGTTTCTGACAGAATTCCGCAGCTAAACAAGCATAATGTAACATTAAATGCAATTAGTTCTGTTTGTTTATACCCGTAACACAAATGTAAATCCAATTAATAGTTTTGTATTCGGTACTATTACCAGAAATCTAATTACACCCGTTATCGATAATGCGATTGTTAATTAATCCTTGATATGCGTACAATTGCAGCGTTCATAAACATATTATGAATTGATACATTCGAATCGATCCAAAGTACACGTTGCCAATGCGTGTCTAAAATCTATTTTCGATCCTCCTAATTGCTCAATTATCAAAAGTGAACAAAAGTATACTTATACATACAAAGGAAGGTTTTTCGTGGAGTGTAATAATGAAGATTTTAATTGATCAGTTAGCTATTTTTGACGAGTGTATTCATTATGAACAAATGACAATACAGTATCTTTACCTGGAAATGCCAAATCTCGGTATGCTGGGCATTGTACGTGTGCTATTACTACGGCCCTGTGATTTATTGCTACCTCCATGCTAAGGTTCAACGGAGTCGATCGAGCGTGTGATGCGGCACGCGACGTAGCTTCTTTGACTCGAATTCCCGGAAGACAACTCATAATACAATGACATAATTTTTTTAAATTTTCGCATTTTAAAACTGATTTTTTTAAACACATTGCTGATAGTTTTTTCTTATTAAAATGAAACCAAACATGATACATTTTGGATAAATATTTCTGATTAAAATAAAATCAAACATAATATAATTTCTATTATATTTATTTACTTAATACTTAATATGTAATTCATCTGATTTTATTATCGCTAATTATATAAGTGAAATACATTGTTATACATATTAATGATAATTGTACATTAAAATGCAACATTGTCTAGTACCGTGGCTAAAGGTGATGGTTTTCCTCTATTTCCTAATAACTGCCGGTAATTACGAGATCAACAAGAAATGTAATTATCTGTGAAATTCCATCTGTACACACATAACGAATTGATACGTATATACCACGATTTGAAAGTCGTTAGTCGTAAACAGGAACTTGCTGTAACAAGAACGAGAAATATAAATCAGTCAGGCATATATCAATACTGAGGGTCTTCTTATTAAGACGAGATTGTAATAAATTCCAACAATAACAAATAATGTAAACAAATTTAATTTGTAAATAATTCATATTCAAATTAACTGCAAATTTTTACCATTGTACGTACTTAATTTAATGCCTGCACGAGGTATTTTATGTAAGGTGGTGCAGGTGCAGTTTGAAGTATTATTCCCTTGATGAGAACACGTAATTCGTTGTTCACAATTTCGTTACCGTCAAAAATCATTTCTTGCGGTTCTTTTTGCAGTTCTTCTTGAATTTCTTCCGTTTCTTCGTTTACGTTCCTTCTTTCTTCCTCCTTTCAATCTAATAAAATTTTTGTAACATTTGCCGGGGTGCATTGTTCTCCTGTGATAGCACTTATCATGTCTGGCTAATCAGGTTCCAGATCTGTTGTGTTTGACTGAGTGGAAGGACTAGCACAATTGATAAGTTTATTCCATGCATTTTTAATATTACTTTCCGTAATTTCCAACTAGGAATTCGATAAAATATGCATGCTGTTTTTCAATATGTAATTGGTATAAAATTCATCGGACAAGAGTGACGAGTGACGCACAGAAAAACGAGACTTCGGTTCCAGCCGTTGTCCTTCGTCGCCACATGTGCCATCTAGCCAGTTTCGAGGACCTCATATGTGAACTGTGTCGTTCCTCCTTGACGTTCGACTATCCTTACTCTAAGACCTCTTAAAATTTCAAGGTTGATGGATAAAGTACAGTAAACAGTTCCATCACACTCTTCGTCAAACGCGTAGGCTGATTCCACTGAATCTCCGTTGAATCATGTCATGGAATTATAGTCGAATCGCGTCGCATGTTCCTTCGGAATTATCGTCGAATCGAGGCCCCAATAGCATAACTCCACTGATATTTTCTTTTGAACGACATACATACATACTTTAATATTATATTAATATTTAATATTAAATATTTAATATTAAATAAGTTACTCGCTACATATAATGAATGAATATGGTGTAAAACATGTCGTGTTTGGTCTCATTTTAATTGGAAGAATCTGACCAATATATAGTTGTAAGGCATTCCGTAGGTAAAGTATTTCAGTAATTAAATATTGTTATAATTTTGATAGAGCCGTGTCGTTTATTTTACACATCGCCTACCGATACGAACCCCGGTATTACAAAGGATAGGAGCGATATCTGCGTGGACGTGGAATCTTCGAAGACTTTGGCAACGTTGCAAACTTCCTTCAAGTCAACCGTCAGTAACCTTGAATGCTGCTACGATTTTGGGTAGACCCTTCAGAAGTACCAAGTTTTTGACACGTCACGGTTTTTGAAAAGGACGAAAATGGAAAGTTGAACATCGCCAAATGCGAAATTTGCCCTAATCTCAAAAATTCTCTCGTGTCATAAACCCTGTCAACGAAGACTCCCGTGCGACGGAACACAATATGACCTTCTTATTTTTCAATGAAAAAAGAAGACAACAGAAAAATTAATTGTTACTGTATATGTTAAGGTGTTATGTTATGTTATGTTTGTTAAGGTGAAAGAGTTAAATAACTCACACTGTATATATTTGTCGACGACTTATGTCTCACAAGGGGAAGTCCCCAGGTTGACACTCACTTTTTGATGAGGTTTGTTACAATGATAGAGCTCGTAAAGTTGAATCCAATGGTACAGACGGCTTATAGTTTTTAAGATAATTAATGCTAAAATTATTAATAAAAGGTCAGAAAATCATATTGGATTACATAGCGAGGCACCCTCTCTCCCCACTTCCTACCACGTGATACCTCGTTGTGTGATCCAGTGTGTCTTTCAGGCCTTCTATCAGCAACTTTAACATCATTTCCTCAAAAATCATTGGGTTCACCTTTATAAGCTCTATCACTGTACCAAATCTCATCAAAAAATGAGCGTCAACCTGGGGACCTCCCCTCCTAGACATATACATATACAGTGTGAGTCATTTAACTCTTTCACCTAAACAAAAATGCATATACAGCAACAATTAATTTTTCTGTTGTCTTCTTTTTTCATTGGAAAATAAGGAAGTCATCTTGTGTTCTGTCGCACGGAAGTCTTCGTTGACAGGGTTTATAATACGAGAGAATTTTTGAAAAAATTTTTGAAATTTCGCATTTCGCATTTCGATGTTCAACTTTCTATTTTCATTCTAAAAGTGAGTGTCAACCCTGGGGACCTCCCGTTGTCCGTATCCATTTCTTTCTGAGATTACATTTTATTCAATTCAACGAAGGTCTGCAGGAGATAGAATGCCTTTTGCCACACGCATAAATTAGTTTGATAAGTGTGACACATATTGACGCCAAACGCCATCTTCGTACCAAGAGAATACATCAAGCGAGATAAAGAGAAAAAGTGATTTCTCTCGTGCTCTTACGTCCCTTTTGTCTGCGGATATCCTGCATTGAGAAGCGAACCGCCCCTTTAGAATCGCATTATGATTTACTACAAGGAATGCTTGCGGCCGATAGAAACCAACCCCTCGTTCTATTAATGCCCCCTTCATCGGCTTGGCAAGACAGTAAACGCGGTCGGTGTGTCTGGGTTAAAAGAAAAGGCCTTTTATAGCGCCTCTCGTGGATACCACTTAGACATCTTACATTCAAGGAAAACTGATAACTTTTGTGGCGACGTGTGCACAAAGACGGAAGAACAACGGTAAAGTAACCGTGTCACATTAGACACCCGAGAAAACAGACCGGGAAAAATATGTTGGCGTCGTGAAAGTTTTCACATTTGATCATTAGAGTTCAAAAAATCAATGAAAGTTCATTCAATGGTCTCATAATTAATCTGCGATATAAAGGAATCTGTGAGCATCTGATATTTGAAATATTATAAATTTCAGATGAGTTTAAGAACACATTTATATACCTTCTTGGCTTGTTAAAATTTCTTGTATGTATTTGCTTCTGAAAATTTTAATTATAAGTAAAGACACAACATTTATCTAAAATTAGAGACTGAAGGATTAAACAAATTTTAAAATATAGTTATGGATTTAATTCTTCCAATTGCTTCAGGAATTTTTTTTTTTTTAATAAAGATACAATATTTATTTAAAATTTGAGACTACAAGATTAAACAGAATTTTAAGAACGTATGTGGTTTTGTCCGTAGTAGTTGCTTTAGAAAATATTGATTTTAAGTAAAGATCCAATATTTATTCAAAATTATAGACTGTAAGATGAAATGAAAATTTTTAGATATATATGTTGTTTTGTTTCTTGCAATTGCTTCAAAAAATTTCGATTCTAAATAGAAATCTAAAAATTTACCGAAAATTAAAGGCTTCATCATTCAAGGAATTGTAAGAAGGTTGATATTTTTCATTTTCCATTCTTTTCAAACGTTGATTATACTACTGTGGCATAGTAATGAATATATTAATTCGTTGTTATCGCTATCAAGAGGAATAAATCTTAGCTAGAAGACGTTAGTCTAGTCAGTGTTTACCTCAGCGAAAAACACGTACAGGTGTTATACCAGGACGGTATTAACACGTAAAATATCTCAAAATATATGATAAATATTAATACCCGGTTCAGAGATATACAAAAAAAAAATGTAATATGACATTTGGAACACATTCATCCATCATGTTTAGGTAAATATAAAATAATATTTGTATAATCTTTATAAGAAAGAAAATAACTTTTCGGTACCCGAAAGTTAAGTTTCTTTGCAGCTTTAAAATTGTGATATAACTGCATTTTTAGCAAATATATTTTTTCTTCCTTTTTGTTTTAGATCTCTAATTTCATATATCTTAAAGAAATACTGGCAGTTACTTTGTATTAATAAGCATGTCAAAGTCGGAGGGGATTGTAACGTTAAACGCAATCTACACAAGATCGTGATATCTCTTTGATATTCATTTCTCTTCGAACGCTTAATTGTCGATCGATGACCAGTTGACCCATGAATTATAACATGTCGTGACGTGTGAACAGTTTGTAATAAGTAGACCCTTACGTGATAATTGCAGTTTTAGAGATTTTTACGTCTCATTTTTTTATCTTTTAATTTAAATAAGTATCCATATTTACTAAGATAACTAATCAATTTACAATTACTATAATTTGATAGAGGCAGCTTTGCGTGTCCAGAAGTTGGATACGATTTTGGAATTTTGATAAGGGAATTCCGTGGACTTTTGTCGAAGCTTCTTTCATCAACGTGTAACGTACGAAAAATTCTCCGATGTGTTTTTTTACTTCTTCCTGAAGGCATACGCCAGGCTGGCGCCAGCCGGCCGGATTTGCTTTGTATATATCGCGAATCAAGTACTTTGGAAGGGGTACGACAACGAACCTTCTGGAATCAGAGCACATATGGACACCTCCACTACCGTTTTTTCAAGGAAAATTTGGGTATATAAAAGGCCCAAACGTGACCAAAAAGCGGGCTAGTTTTAAATCAACTACCGACGAAGAAACATTAGCGAGATTGAGTCTAACTCTTTTTCGAGCATTTCAATCAAGTACGTATATCGTTGCAAGGTTACAAGCCCCCGCCGATTCAGTGTGACAAACTAGGAGCGCGATCTAGAATCCGCGATACAACGCATATACACAATATAATTGTATTAGACCAAAAAGCTTGTAATATACTACCTTTTACCAGTTTATCTTGGTTGTAAAATTCAATTATTCCATTGAAACAGTAGTTAGCACAAACCCACAAAGATACATTTTTACCGCTCGAGGTGTATCTTTATTCCTTTCCTTTTTCTTCAAAAAGTTACGAGGCAACCAAACTCTAAATTTCTACCTAACCTACCTAGTGACGCTACGGCTAGTTCACACCACTCGTACCCTTATAGTGGCGCTCTGGTGATGAAATAAGTATCGGTTAGTTCACGCAAAACCTATCCTATATAGTGGCGTCTCGATGATGAGATAGACATTAGCTAGTCCATGCAATTCCTTTACCAAACTCCAAAATTGCAAGCAGCTTCCAGCCACGCAAAACTAACTGGCCCTCGGCTCGTAAAAAAACGGGTCGCTACTAGGTTTGAAGAATATTTCGTGGACTAACCGATACTTCTTTCATCACCGGGTCGCCACTAGGTTTAGAAGGAAATTGCGTGGACTTGCCGAAGCTTTTTCTATCAACGGGTCGCCACTAAGTTTAAAAAATATTTCGTGGATTAGCCGATGTTTCTTTTATCACCGGGTCGCCACTAGGTTCAGAAGGAAATTGCGTGGACTTGCCTAAGCTTCTTTTATCAACGGGTTGCCACTAAGTTTAAAAGATATTTCGTGGATTAGCCGATGTTTCTTTCATCACCGGGTCGCCACTAAGAGGTAGTTTGGTAGAAATTGGAGTTTGGGGTCTCGTAATTTTTACAAAGAATTTTTACGAAGATACACCTCGAGCGGTAAAAGTATATCTTTGTACCAACTACTATTTTGAATCAGGAAATGGAATAATTGAATTTCACAACTTGATAGACTGGTAAAAGACAATATATTACAAACTTCCAGTCTAATACAATCGTATGTGTATGTGAGTATCGCGGATTCTAGCTCGCGGTCCCAGTTTGTCGCACTGGGTAGGTGGGGGCTTATAAACCATGTAATTATGTACGCACTCGGTTGAAATGCTTGAAAGAGAATCAGGCTCAATCTCACTAGCGTTCTTTCGTCAGTAGCTGACTTGAAACTAAGCCCGCTTTTTGGTCGCGTTTGGGCCCTTTATATACCCAAAATTTCTTTGAAAAAGTGTAGTGGGAGTGTCCAGATGTTCCGCAAGGTTCGTCGTCGTACCATTTTGAAGGTACTTGACTCACGATATAGCAAACCCCGGCCGGTTGGCGCCAGTCTCGTGTACGCCTTCAGGAAAGAGTAAGAAAAAAGACATCGGAAAATTCTTCGTACGTTGCATACGAAAATTAGAAAAACCAATAAAGGAAACATGAATGTAAAAGCATACCAAGATGCCTAAGAATCTTATAGCACAAGCAAAAATGAAAAATGGATCCAATGTTGTGGCCGTAATGACTGGACTCATGAAGAATGCCTTGATCAAAATGATTTACAGCAAGAAACAAAAACCTTTTAAAAAACGGTATAATTCCTTTAAAACTGGTCTAAATGACTTGAACTTTTTTACAATGATTAAAATACTATTTTTTAAATATTGCTATTACTTGGAAAAAAGATGTAAAAAGAAAACTGTAGATTTTTATCTTTTTATATGAGTCTATAATGAAAATTTTTAAAATACGTTTCGTAAATCTCGGTAACTAATATACACGCTGAAAATTTCATTGAAATCGGATGACACATAGTCAAGCTACAAGCACTGAACGTGTAAAAATTATCTGATTTTGGTTGAAATTCGTAAAAAACTGCTATTTTTGCTGCTTATAACATCAACCGATTTCAATGAAATTTTCAGCATGTATATGTACAAATTACTGAGAAGTACGAAATGCAATTTTCTAAATTGTCATTACTGGCTCATATGATAAAGTGAAAAAGCGAGAGCTTTTTACATTTTTTTATTCCAAGTAATAGCAAAATTAAAAAAGGAAATAGAGTTTTAGTCATCATAAAGTGAACTAGTTCCTGTAACATTTACAAAAGAATTGAAGCATTTAGACGAGTTCTAAAACAGTTATACGGTTTTAAAAGGTGCGTGAACATTTTTGCTCCTTACTGTATATATTCGCCATAATTGCTAATGTTTCAAAATAGGAAAAGGATTTCGTTTCGTAGATTTTATTTTTCACTTTTTTTTTACGTATTTTACTTTGTTTCGTTTCTGCACGATTACAATGCAGTTCATTAAATATGTTGATTTACCAATGGTAACATAACTAGTGTCCCTATGCTCTGTTACAACCGACCCGGGATCGGAGCGGTTGTAACATTTTACCCGTTTATAATATTTCATTAATACATCGAACATTCCTTGATGTATAACAAAACTACTCTTATTGAATAATACGAGATAAGTAAGTATCTCAGGTTCGTACTATAATTATCGTTGTAAATACAATAGTTTATGTGTAGTCGTGTTCTAAAGTCAAAAAATCACAACCGTTTCTGGTCTTCCCTACATATACAAGTTATTTGGATATTGGGCAGAAAAATGGGGTGGTAACTGACCGAAATGGTAGACACGTTTGTCAATTGTCAGACGACTGCAGTGTTCGCAGTCGATAGAGTAATGTCTGTGAGTTCCGGGTAAGAGTTCCGATCATTCATCCGGAATATCTCGTCTTCTTGCATCACCGCCTTGAACCAACCGAGCATTTGAATAATGTTTATACGACGCTGATTGCTCGTAGAGATATTCACGGATTGTCCAACTTTTTGATTCATTACACGATGAAACTTTCGAATTTAAACGCACTGCACATGTCCCCAATTCTGTGATTCCAAGCTACAGTACATTTGTAAAAGTAATGATTCAAAAATACTTATCGGCATGAATATTGATGCATTGAAAGAAGATCCTATGTAATGTTGTCCTCAATCTTTATTACTATTTTCTTCAATTACTAGTATTATTTGGTCTTGATTAAACATTTCTGACAATATTCATGCTGGTTGTGGTATTTGAGATATACATATACATGGCATGAGAAAGGTAATATATTGTTACGGCGACTTGCCTAAATCAAGTCGCTGTAATGTGAAACTGCCCTGTTGTGAACAACTCCTTAAAGAATAATAGACAATAGGGGTTGCCACGGAGGTGTGTTATCAACGGACAATCGAAGAGTCGAGATCGGACAGTCGAACGATCAACATCCTACTTCTGAAAGATCTGAATTGTTATTATATCGAATTGTGTTATAGTTAATATTCTTTATTGTAAATAAAATGCCGCGACGCGAGAGAAATGGTGTAATTCGCAACAATATTATTGCTGCTACATGTGAACTACATCCAATGGTAGTACGGTTGCTATTCGCACATTTGCACATTCGCAGCAATACCGTTTAATAGCAGAATATCCCACCGTATTAGATGCATAGTCGAGACATAACATTTATAAGCTCTACTATTAATATGGCGGGATCGTACTTCAAATTTAATTATGATATTGCTCTCTTTCACAAATAACTGATATTAATATTACCATCTCCGCCTATTAGTTTAGCTAAATACGAAAAAAACTGAAACAATTGGTAAGAACCAAAACTCAATAATTTGTGAAGAAGATAATCGCTGGAATTGTATTTTTCCTCTGTTCGCATCTTAAAGACGTCCTGCATGTCCTATTAACAGTCTACAAACGGCCTAGAAACGTTCTGTATTACAAATCAAGACGTCTTACGGACGTCTTTAAGACATCTAAACGACGTGATATTTTCAAGACGTCCATAAGACGTCTAATTACATGAAGGTGCGGGTTTTAAGAAATCAACTATTAATAAATTAGCGACAATATACATGTATGAGTGATAAAAACAAAAAAACTTCATTAACATAACAAATTGGTTAGTTGTAATATGTGCGCTTTTTCTAACACAGAACGGCCAATTCCTGACATTTGTTTTATCCGTTCTCAGCCATGGATCCTCGCTCTGATTCCAAATTCTAAGTAACCAAATCCCAAAACTAATCCATATCTAAATTGTCTAAACGCGTCAAGATTCATGGTCCATAATCTCACTTCTGAAATTTATAGGAGAAAATGATGGGAGGGGGAATTGACCCGTTCGGGATAGATCGGGACCAGGATTTGAACCTGCGATATCTTCGGCTTGCCGGGCGACAGCTGTAACCAATTGAGCTATCCCGGCCGTCCGACGACACATTCTCACATAGTCTGTTTTACCGATGCGGGTGACAGGCTCACACCGTAGCCACTCAAAGGTACAGGGCACGTGGCCCTACCATAAAGTATATGGCTCGCTAACGCCCAAACAGTTCCGATCTCGATGATCGGCACTTTAGCGATACTTTTCTCGACGGCCATTATTATAGCGGGTGAATTTCTGGTAAAGCTATCTTTATAGAAATTAAATTGCTGATCGATGTGCTCTTGACGATCACCAATTTGTATAAAAAGGGTAGAAACAAAATTCACATTGTCATTTTTATCTTCTGGTTCCATTGTCTATATTAAAGTTGTATTTAAAAACACTTAATTGATCTATTTAAAAAACCATGTAAGCATAAAAAACGCCTTGATGAAATATTTCAAGCGTCTTAAAAACGTCTAGAAACAAACGTCTTAAAGACGCGCGGCTCAAAACAGCATAACTTAAATCTCCATCGTTCTAACGTCTAAAACAAGTTGTCTGAGAAGCGTCCATTTTAGGTCGTACGACATAATCGTACTTATAATCTTCAAGTGAAACTTTTTAGCAGTGAAGAAGATCAGTGGGGATGTAATACATATGACTTACTATTGGTGGATGCCATATTCTTTTTCCCTAATTGATTGGTTCTGTAAATCTGTGGTGAGCCACCGCTGCACTACCCCTCCAAAGCTGGTAAGATTATTAACCTGTTAAGTGTCCGATGAAACAATATTTAAAATAAGAAATTAAAATATTTTCAAAGTTTGTTAACTTCGGATCTTGATAACTTCGGAAAGAAAGGGTTGACGAAAAATTGAGTACAATCATCTTTAAGCTCTTCATAAACCACGATATTTTAGCTCAAAAAATTTCCGGAAATTTGTTGATCAAATATGTTATCAACCCTTTTTTCCAAAGTTTTCGAGGTTTTCCATAGGTAAACCTACAGTGTTTTTTTTACATTTTGGGAAAACTATATGTTACGATGCTTGCCGAATTTGACTCAGCATCCCCTAAGCGGTGGGTATAAAAAAAATTTAGTTAACCTATAAAACACTGAAAGTGACCTTGACAACTCCACGAAAAGAAAGTTAACAAAACTTTGGTACAATCATCTTAATGCTTTCCTTAAACCATGTTATTTTAGCTCAAAAAGTTTTCAATCGAATCACTAGTAACAGAATAAATTAAGCTGATCACATTACGTGGTCCACCCTGTATAATAAATCGATATTTTCAAATATTCTTGAAAAATGCTAAACTTAGAATTAAATCAATCTTGAAATACTATCCTACTCTTGTATAAGAATATCTTAATTTCAAATTCTAATACCTTTAGATTAAAATATACCGATGTATACATATATCTCTATACTTACCTCACTAACAAAGAGCTCCTTTGCACAAGGGGTGTCTGGGTAATTATTACAGTCATAAACGGCAGGATCGGTTTTCGACCGCTCGCTAATACGTATTCTCGAATACACAATTAAATAAGTGACCCTTTGATCTTTCGACTTTATGATACGGTTCTTTTTTCTGAAGTGAAAACGAGTACTATTTGAAGTTCTACCTACCATTATGAGTACGTGCCCTATGAGTCAATATAGACTGCACAATGATCGGTCTGCTAAAGAAACTGACAATAGCTCGATCCTAAAAAGAAACCTAGCATGAACAGAGGTTTACTATGCACTAATTACTGGGTTAGAATGTATCGAACCGGCTTTGCTGAATGGAACTAATTAACGCATACGGCGAAACAAACGACATCTTCGAAATTATTATTTTGTATGTATAATTATGTTAAAATATTGAAAAAGTATTCCTACAAAAGTTAGCATACGCGAAGAACTGCTCTTGCCACTCAGCCAATGCACCGACGACCTTAGCATTATCGTCAGTATTTTCGTATATATCGAAAACGCAATTTTCTACTCTTCAGACTACATATATTGTTTACGTTCGTAAAATGTTTAACATCACATGATATCTTATCGGAATGAAAAGTAAAAAGAATACTTTCATAACAAGTTCGTTTTTTCTGACGAAAACAAATTTTTTTAATCTGACGCACCAAATTCAGCAATCTGATAATATTCTCAGATCACTATTTTGATAACATGTTGTCTCTAAGAAAAATTTGGCTAGGGTCCTAGAATTACTTTTATAAGAAATCTGCATTTCTTCAGACTAAAATTGTTTATTTAATTTTTACAACTAGGATTATCAACTTGAAGATCTAATAAAATTTTCAAAAATGCACACTATCATCCGTGACATGTCAGGTTTTTGTTAACATTTTTGTATACATTGAAATAGGAAAAATCGATCGAAAACTGTTAAACCGAATATATACCTCATAACTACGATCTGAGCCACAATAGAGCGGGTTACAAATAAAACCGAAGCGGTTCATTTTTATGCTCTATCAAATGACATATATCAATCTTTTAAATCGACTGAAGAGCACTTTTGACCCTCTTTTAATCGACTTTACTGTAACCTTTGGCATAACTACCTTTCAGCGAAACTTCAGAATGTGAAGTACTAGAATGATCCACGTCTCATCAACTTCTACACACTTAAAAGATTTTTATGGCAAATCAACTCTACTATTCTGTGCCATATAGTGTGGCGTATTTTAGTTTCCAATCAGATTTCGTAGAGTTTTGACTTCTTTAAATCCTCCAAAATTTCACTAACTCGCATTAAATGAGCGAGTTAACGTTAAATATTTCGTAAAAAATGGGATCAGATGCTGGAACTCCGAAAGTTTTCGCAGCATAGTGAAATTGATGGAACTCGAAATATTTGAACATATTGTTAGAATGTATAGCTACGACGAGAACGATACACTATTGCGTGGAATAGACTTTATCAACGTATAAAAGTGAGCTGAGGATGACAACTGTTGCAATGGTCAGGCTCTTTGTATCGAGCATCTATTTGACAACCTGGTAGCCTATGTTCACGTTGGTATCTATGGAATTTCGAGTGAATAGGAATCTCTATCACCAAAGTAACATTACAGAACTTCCTCAAAACGGAATATCCATTTTTATTTTTAAGGTAGTAATGTGAATGTTTATGCAAATTCTTGTGAGAAAATTTTAAGATAGAAATGTTGAGAGTTGGGTGGAAAAAGATAAAGAGAGAGAGAGACAGAGAGTGATGTAGAGGGGAAGAAGTGGGAGAGAGAGTGAGGGAGAGGGGAGAAAGTGAGAGAGAGTAAGAGAGAGTGAGAGTGATAAAGGGTAGGAAAGCGAGAGAGAGAGAGAGAGAGAGAGAGAGAGAGAGAGAGAGAGACAGAGTGTGAGGGAGAGAGTGCGTGTGTGAGCATTCTAGTAGAGTAGAGTGCATTCTATTCAGTACACAGAATGTTCGCGCTCTAACACTAATCAGCGCTTTTCGTGCAAATAGTAAACATTAGACAAAAATGAAAGAGGAAAAAGTTATACTGTTATGTTTAAGCAATGTAATGCTGTGTTTTTCCTGCATTATTTTTTTAGAAATAAAGGTGACCTACAATTTTGTAAATGAAATGTGCTAGGCACTTTTTTATATAGTGACCTTCAAGATTTGAGAAGGTCAAATAGAAGCATTCATGTAGAAAGAATCATATTGAGCATTTACTATAGCCTCGAGACTTGAGTGCATATTCAATATGATTTCTTTGAATGCTAGCATTTGAAGGTCATTAAGTCGTATATGAATAAATTCGCTTTGGCATATGATATACAAAAATATATAGCATTCCATTTACAAAATTGTAGGTTGCCTTCCTTTCTTAAAAAGTAATGGAGGAAAAACACAGCATTATATTGCTTGCACAGAACAGAATAACATTTACCTCTATCATTAATAAAATAATGGAGATAAAAAAAATTACAGATAGCATCACATTTTGTTAGACCGATGTATGTTCGTTCCTCGTTGTTTGTATAGCGTTTGTGTCTTGGGTTATCGTGCTTGCAATGCTTTATATGAGTCAATTTCTTCAAGTATAGTTTTGTGTGTGTGTGTTTAAAGTACAGCTCACATTTATTTCTGTCACATTTAGCTTGTAAAAAACAGAATAACTTTTTACTGTTTCAATGCCTTCTCATTGAATCAATGATTACTATTTGCACCATGTCCAGCTCAGTAACTCTAACGAAGTTCTTACTCCTACTGGGTTGGCAGGAAAGTAATTTCGGTATTTTGAAATAAAACTCAATTTTTTCTGGAATGAATCAATCAAATATTTTCCATTCTATTCGATGATCTTTTGCCATCTTTCTGGTAATTTCATGATTCCGTGCTCATAAAACTTCTGGTCCTTATCAGCAAAAAAACTCAATCAAGTGCGATTTGAGGCTATCGTTATTATATTGAAATTTTCATCATTTAAAAAGTTTTGTAAATTTCGAAATAAATGATAATCTGATGGTGCAAGATCGGGGCTATATGAAGGATGCGACATCACTTCTCAGCCAAGCTCCAATAATTTTGTACATGTTGCTGAAGATGTGTAAGGCCTCGCATCGTCGTGACAATGCAAACATAACGCTATATATTGGTGCAAACCGAAATTACTTACTTGCCAAACAAATATGTATTATCCGCATATTTAACTTTTGATCAATTTTGATAACTGAGGATTAACTGCGTTATGCATTTTTGTAACAATACACACGTTTTGCTACATTTTAGTAATTCGTATGTACATAAAGATTAGATATACAAGGTGTTCGCGTTAAATTTGAGCAGTATTTTTCTCGCAAACGGTAAGTACAGTTACTCACAACACCTTTTACACCTTTACACCTTGTACACCTTTTAAAACGCGATAACTTTTTAAAACTGGACTAGGACTTGAATTTTTTTAGATGGTAGAGGGACTAGTCTGCTAGACGGTGACTAAAATGTCCTTTTTTAATGTTGCTATTGCTTGGGATGATGACAAAAATAAAGAAACTCTCGTTTTTCAACTTTTTTATCTGTGCCTATAACGGAAATTTGAAAAATGCCTCTTGTAAGTCTCGGTAACTTATATAACTTAAATTTTATCATTCAATTAAAAAAATTGAAGGTCACCTTCTTTTCTCAAAAAATATTGCACATATGCAAAATCGGTATCATTCATCTTATTGTACATAAAAAGTATTAAACTTTTCGCTCTTTCGTCTTTTCATATACTTAGTTAAAGTTAACGCGAATGCTCTGCATACACTTATTCATATATTGCTATACATTCCAATCAAAGATTAAACGTAAAAGACGTTATACAACACATAATCGCTTACGGTAATGCCTAGTATGCCCAAAAATCGTTTTTCAAGATTGTCTCTCGTCTACAAAAACCATCCTATGGAAATCTGAAGAAATTCATTTCGTTGGTTGAAGAGTTCTTCGTCGTTAAAATTTCAGAAAATCGATTTCCATCCTCATACATATTCCCTAACGTTTTATAGATCAACGGCAGCCTGGAATACCTAAAGATCAGCAGTTCAGTAACGGTGCTCAATAAAAAGAAACCATCGAATTCCCATGTGACCGTTAATTGTGCATCAAACGAGTGTAACCTCAGTCCGGAGCTCTGAGTAAGCATGAAATCGACGCGGCAATCTCTGGGATCCACAAATAAACCGTCGACGATTTGTCTGTCATTCGTGCAGTTTTACATCGGGGAAGATCACGCTATCGTGTAATCGTATCGTCCTGAGAAGTGTTTATATCGTAGTTGCATTATACGATCGATCAAATGTGACCCGGACTATCTTGCAATCGCATCGCGAAAAGGATCGCTATCTCCTCTTTCGCTGACATCTCCGTTTCTATATCATGGCGCACAATTGGTGACACACCTATACCGAATACGATTTTCTACGTAAAAAAGAACCGGATGCTTTCCATTTCTGTGTTACGAGGTGTGAACTATATAGCATTCGTACGTCACCGAGGATTGCGTTTTTAGGACTTTCGTTTGTTGTGAACTTACTAAATGTCCCGTTGACCACTGAAGTACAGCAGTGGACAAAAGTTTTCAGATGAAAAGGAAGAAAGAACAAAATTGATAAAACACATTGTGGTTACAAATCTTCTCAAAAAAGACATCTCACGCATCGTATAAAACTGGGCTTTTTCAAATATTCCAACTACCTTCAAAATAAAACCAGAAATAAACAAACATAAATAAATATTTATATAATATTTATATTGTATAATCATACAATATTTTGTATGATTCCATAATAAAAGAGATTGCAACAAGTTGCAGAATATACAGGGTGTCCCAGGTTTTAATGTTCAAACATTACACTGTCCGACAAAATCAAACTTTTTTTCTGGGTTCCTATAGCCACTATGAAATTCTTATAGAGCTTCACTCCCTCAACAAGAATCCGAAAATCGAATTGCTCCATCACCCTCAGTTTTTTAAATAAACGAACTTTTGTAAAAACCCAAAATTTTCGACAACAATGAGGTATTGCATGAAAAGTACAAACGTTAGAAAGTTCTAATTGATGTTAAAAGATAGGGGAGAGTTTCCCGAATATAGTGGCATGCAATTTATTAATTGTTTTTGGTCCTAAATAGCAATAAATTGATGTCAAAGTTTAAAAAAGTGTAGACGTGTGCAGTTTCTCCGCAATATTTTTATATTTTTACGAAAAGTTCTTTGTTCGGCACGAAAACTCTACCTAGGATCGGATTCTGTAGACATTTCTGAAGAAGAAACGGCCCGATAGAAGTGTCAGAACGATGTACATTTTGAGTAGGTCGAGAAAATGTTCGTCGGCAACATGTACACGACGTTTTGCCGCCATGTGCTTCGCTGCTCGCTTCTCTCTGTCCGACAGGGCCGAAGCTACGAAGCTATTTGACACGAAGTGTCAAATATTGGGACGAAACTGCGATTTTTGCGATCTTTAATTGTTTAGAGCTCAAACAAAGGTCAACCGATTCCAGTGAAATTTTTAACATGCATATAATTTACTGTGATCTACAAAACACATGTTTTAAATTTTCGTTATAGACTCAGATAAAGGAGTTAAAAAACGAGAGTTTTTTCATTTCTTTTTGACATTCTAAGCAATAGCAAAATTTGAAAAGAGCAATTCAAGAATGGTCTAATAGACTGGTCGCTCTATCATCTAAAAACAATTCAAGTCGTTTAGTCCAGCTCTAAAAAAGTTATTGCGTTTGGAAAAGTGTCCGAATATTAACGGGAGTTACTACACGTATCATTAAATACTATATTTTTCTAAAAAAAGAAACTTTCCGAATGCGTCTAAACGAAATTCTAGAAATCACGTTTTATCTAGAAATTATGTAACCACGTAACTAGAAATTACTTGTGACCAATGAATTCAGAAGAATATAGTAACATCAGTGAATCTAAGGAATGTATCAGACGTAATTGACACGATTTACTAAAAAAAAAACGAATAAAAAATTGGTATGAAATGCTACCGAAAACAATTACTAAAGATAATACAAGTTAAAGGATGTATAACAAAATATTAATTTGATACTTTACATTGCGTTGTTTCAAAATAAGTAATAATTCTTATTTATAGTCTTATACTTTTTTCGTAGCAATGTCGCTTCAATTTTACTTTTCTAGTACAATGTCTAATGTATAAACAAAAGTGTACAAAATAAATATTTCGTACTCTTAAACGTTTATATCGTATACGTCTTATCCTTTGATCCAGCAGAAAACACTGTTATTAGTTAGTTCTTTTAGTTAGCTTTTTTCACCGTTTTTTGAGTCGGTGCCGTATAGTAGGAATGATGTTTTTGCACCTGAGTCTATCAGTATCGTTCTAGGTAGTAAAGCGGACTCCACCCTTTATAGTAGACAGCACGACCATGTCATCTCTCGTTGATGTTTCTCGAAGATGGCTACGAGGGCGCCGTTCTTTGCCACGATTTCATAGCTGCGCCTCGGCCAGGACTGCGCGCGTTTCCGGCTTCTTTTATCGGTGACTCTAACCGTGCATCCTCTCGTTTCCGGTTGGTCGTAGATCAACCCCTGAGCTCCAGTGCCAGCTACGCTGCCACGTCCCCCGAGTCGCGTCGCGTCATTCCGATTTCTAACTCGCTTCGAGACTGGCAGTTTCAACTCACCGGTAGTCGTTGCGATTTTTCCGCGTTCAACAACGCTGTTTTCTGCAGTTTTTAATTGGGGCCACCTATCCGGCGAATGAACACCTGAGCTGCGTGTTTGTTGAAATGATCATTCACAAATCATTATTTAATTCCCTAATAACTTCATTGAATAAATTGTTCTAGAATAAATGCTTACCAGAAGACAGCCTTGCTTTCCCCACTCCGTAGCCAGATCCTTTAGGAAAACTATCTTTGTTCTTCAAGATAGAGGTACGACGATGACATTTTAAACGTATATCAACGAATACGCCCCATTAGATAATTTCACAACTTTGAGTTGCCAGACATCATCTGAAGTTTGTCCGTCGACAGTGTTTGTTTCATTGTTCTCGTTGTACTTGGGAAGGATCCGCCTTTCTAAATAAATTTTGATTTGTTTAAAAAATTGTTTTTACAACGTTGAAAATTATAAACAAATTTTTATTTTTAAAAGAGGTGTAACGCGATGTGTTCGGGGTACAACGGAAGGACACAGAGTGAAATTGCACTAGATTTTATTCGGAGATGTATATAAAATGACGCGCGGTGCTGATGGATACTAGATGGAGCGCGGCGGAATAGTTAAACGTGTAGAGGCTCGGCGTAATGCTTAGACGGGAAGAAGTTCAGTTTCTTGTCGCTGTTATTTATATTATGTCCCCCAAAAAAGCCACGCCTTTTTGGGAGACTCGCTGTCTTCTTTTCCCCCGCTTAGTTTGGCGGGGGAGGCAGCCATCGTCGTACCCTCGCTGTAGGGGCGCGCTGGCCGTTCGGCCGGGTAGCGGTACGCGGTCGGCGACTTTCTCCGCGACTAGGCCTGCAGTGCATGTGGCAGTGATAAAAAACAAAGAGACAAAAGAATTTCCGGGTCTTGCAAACGTCAAGGACGTTTTCTCTCAGTCGAACCCTTGACATCTGCAAGCGGACAGTTTTATGGTTATTACGGTCGCCGACCGTGTGCCGCTACATCACCCCCTTGCCAGTGTAAACGCTATATTATGACTATATAAAAAAAGAATACAAATTTTGTGTCCGCTCGCGGGGTTCCTTATTATATTGTGTACAGTGGGTTTTTCGTCTTATATGATAAAGTATATACATGTGATATCTTTAATTTAACGCGCGATGTATCGGTCTGTAAATTTAACTGTGCGGCCGGATCGTGTAGTAATCGGTGCTGAACTGTTTTTTAAGATGCTATGCGGCGCGTTAGCAATTTCGCGGTGGCTTGCTTCTTTGCTTTTCATTCTATTGTCGTGCTCATCGCTTACTATATGCGCCGGTTTTAAGCGATCTATTGAGACTGTTTTCTCCTGACTGCCTACTCGTATGGTAAAATTTTTATCTCCGCGTTTCAAAACTTTGTACGGTCCGTCGTATGGAGATTGCAATGGTAATTTTACTGCATCGTGTCGGAGGAAGACGTACTCGGTTGTGCCTAGATCTTTGTGGACGAATATACTTTTGTGACCGTGGTTTGTTGCTGGACGCGGTTTTAATTTTTGAATTTTGTGTCGTAATTGGTTTACGAATTCTGAGATGTCGGTCTCTGGGTTTGACGTGAAAAATTCTCCTGGAAGTCGGAGGTTGCTGCCGTAGACCATCTCTGCTGGGGTTGTTTGTATGTCTTCCTTCACTGCGGTCCTTATCCCTAATAATATAAGGGGTAAGGCTTCTGTCCAGTCGTCGGTATCGTAGCACCTTATGGCGGCTTTTAATTGCCGGCGGAGTCTTTCGACCATGCCGTTAGCTGCTGGGTTGTACGCCGTCGTTCTGATGTGCTTGGCACCGGTCCTTCGAGTTAACTCTTTGAAGAGCTGGGACTCGAATTGTCTGCCTTGGTCAGTGGTGATTTTTGCGGGTATCCCAAAACGCGCTATCCATCCGGTTACCAAGGTTCTCGCTACTGTCTCTGCGGTGATGTCTTCCATTGGGATCGCCTCTGGCCAACGGGTGAAGCGATCGACGCAGGTAAGACAGTAGCGAAATCCTTGTGAAATCGGTAGTGGCCCTACTATATCGATATGGACATGTTCGAATCTGGAGTTCGGTGGTTCGAACTTGCCTGTTGGTGATATTGTATGGCGCGTGATTTTGTTTCGTTGGCATTGGGTGCACTCTTTGGTCCATTGGGTGCAGTCTCTGTTCATTGCTGGCCACACGAAACGGTCCGCGATTAGTTTTTTTGATGGTCTTGTTCCGGGGTGTGATAGACCGTGCAAAGTTTTGAAAATTTGTCGGCGATAATTTTTGGGCACGTATGGTCGGACGGTAGGTGTGGCGATGTCGCAATATACCTCTACATCTCCTCCGGTAGCCGTTGGAAAGCGTAGTTTTTTTTAAATTAAGCGCCGTCTCAGCCAGTAAGAGACGTTGGAGCTCTTCATCTGACTCTTGAGCTTCGGCTATTTGTCTAATGTCTACGCATGCTGGTCTGTGCAATTCCTCTACCCGGGATAGAGCGTCCGCGACTATATTGTCTGTCCCGCTGGTGTGTCGTATGTCCGTCGTAAATTGTCCTATGAAATCTAGGTGCCTGAATTGTCTAGGTGTACATTGCTCTGGCCGCTGTTTAAAAGCGTAAACCAGAGGTTTGTGGTCTGTGAATACTATAATTGCCTGTCCTTCGATTTGGTAACGGAATCGTCGCACGGCGGTGTACATTGCTAACAGTTCTCTGTCGTACGCGCTGTATTTTCGTTGTGCCGAGGAGAGGGTTTTGGTGTAAAATGCTATAGGCTGCCAGGTGTTGCTGACCCGTTGTTGTAAAACCGCACCCATTGCGTAGTCGGATGCATCTACACTAAGTGACAACTGCGCGCCAGGTACTGGATGCGCCAAGAGGGTAGCTTGCGCTAGTGCCTCCTTTACCTGTGCAAAGGCAATATCGGCGTCTTGTGTCCAGTTTACCTGCGGGTTTCCACGTGTAGGTGCACCTTTCAACAGGTCGGTCAACGGGGCTTGCAATCTTGCTGCACCTTGAATGAATCGGCGGTAGAAGTTGACCATTCCTAAGAATCGTCTCAACTCGCGTACGTTTGTGGGTTTGGGGAAACTACGGATTGCCTCTACTTTGTCTGGGTTCGGTGTCGTCCCTTTGCAATTTACCGTGTATCCCAAAAAATCTATCGTATCTTTGCCGAATGTGCATTTAGCCGGATTAATTACAACTCCGTATACTTGTAGGCGTGTAAAAATTTGTTTAATATGATCTAAGTGTTCGGTTTCGTCCCTGGATGCTATTAATATGTCGTCTAGGTATGCATAGCAGAAATCTAAATCGCGTAAAACTTCGTTGATAAATCTCTGAAATGTCTGGGCAGAGTTCCGTAGTCCGAACGGCATCCTAACGTATTCAAAAAGACCGAATGGAGTTGTAATTGCAGTTTTCTCTATGTCTGCGGGTTCAATTGGAATTTGGTGGTATGCTTTAACCAGGTCTAATTTTGAAAAAATTGTTTTTCCGTGCAAAGCTTGGGAAAAATCTTCGATATGAGGCAACGGGTAACGGTCCGGGATTGTGCGCGTATTTAGTGCGCGATAGTCGCCGCAGGGTCGCCATCCATTGTCCTTTTTCTGGACTAAGTGAAGGGGTGAGGCCCATGGACTTTTGGATGGCCGAATCACTCCTTCTGATAAAAGGTGTTGGAATTCCTGTCTGGCGCTTTTTAACCTATCGGGAGCGAGTCTCCTCGGTTTCGCGAAAATCGGTGGTCCGTCCGTAGTCTGTATGTGGTGTGTAATGCTATGTTTTGCTGTTTTATTTGTCTGTGGTGGGCGAGTTATTTCCATGAAGGCGGTTAGGAGTTTGATGTAGGGTGAATCGCCGACAACCGTTTTAATTGATTCTATATCGGCGGTCCCTAATGTTCCGCGTGCTGTAACGTTTGTATTATTGTCTATGAGTCGCTTATTCTTAATATCTACAAGCAAGCCGAAGTTCTTTAAGAAGTCAGCACCGATTATGGGTTTCGAGATGTCCGCGATTACGAATTTCCATGTTAGGACGCGACGCAACCCGAAGTTTAGGTGCAGGACGATGTCACCATACGTCGAGATGGTTGACTCGTTTGCTGCGTACAGGGTGTAATTACTTTTCGTCGGTCGTCCTTTTATTAGGGATCGCGGGTATACACAAATATCGGCGCCGGTATCGATGAGGTACTGTACCTTCGTGTCCTTATCCATCATGAAGAGGCGGCTTGTTTTGGGATCGGCGCTCCTCGCCTCGTCTAGGGCCGATCGGTCTCGTTTCTCTGCTGGCTGACGTGTGTGCAGGGTGTTGTGCATCGTGTGGCGCGGTCTCCGAATTTTCGGTGATACCAGCAGATGCCTGGCTGGGATGGGCTTCGCGTTCTGCTCCGTCTTCGCCATCCATTTCGTGCTGGTCTGCGGTCCCGGCTTCGTCGGCTTTCCGTGGCATCGGCGGTGCGTTTCGTCAGCTCTGCTACTTGTTGCGTTAGGCGGGTCATTTGCTCGCGTAGGATGTCGAATTTGGTATCGGATGATGCCACAGCCGAGCATTGTCCCGACGGGTTGAGCTCTTTTACTTTATCTGCCAGTTCCGCCATCTTGTCCAGCGGCGAGTCCATTTGCGTTGCGAGAATGGGACGCATCGATGCTGGCAGTCTATTTAAAAATAGCGTCCGCAGGAACTTATCAGTCACGGTACTGCCGGCCAAATTCCTGATGTGACGTAGGAATTGGGATGGTGTCCGGTCTCCGATCTCTTCTCGCTCTACGAGTTGGTGGATCCTCTGCTCCTCTGATGTCGACAGCCGCCGAATTAGCTCGTCTTTTATTTTCTTGTATTTGTCGGTTTCCGGAGGGTTTCCTATTATGTCTTGCACCTCCTCCATGCATCTGTAGTCCAGATTCGACGTGATATAATAGAATTTGGTCGTGTCGGCTGTTATGCCGTTTAAGGCGAATTGTCCTTCAACTTGGGCGAACCACAACGTCGGGTTGTTGTGCCAAAAGGGCGGTATACGTATACCCACTTTGTTGATTTCGGGGGTTCCCGTCACGTTGTCGTTGTTTCCAAACATGGTTTTTTTGGAGTTTCGTTAACTTAGAACGGATGATTCACTGTCCCTGACTTGTCCCTCGTTGCGATCACGTCGGGGTCACCAATTGTAACGCGATGTGTTCGGGGTACAACGGAAGGACACAGAGTGAAATTGCACTAGATTTTATTCGGAGATGTATATAAAATGACGCGCGGTGCTGATGGATACTAGATGGAGCGCGGCGGAATAGTTAAACGTGTAGAGGCTCGGCGTAATGCTTAGACGGGAAGAAGTTCAGTTTCTTGTCGCTGTTATTTATATTATGTCCCCCAAAAAAGCCACGCCTTTTTGGGAGACTCGCTGTCTTCTTTTCCCCCGCTTAGTTTGGCGGGGGAGGCAGCCATCGTCGTACCCTCGCTGTAGGGGCGCGCTGGCCGTTCGGCCGGGTAGCGGTACGCGGTCGGCGACTTTCTCCGCGACTAGGCCTGCAGTGCATGTGGCAGTGATAAAAAACAAAGAGACAAAAGAATTTCCGGGTCTTGCAAACGTCAAGGACGTTTTCTCTCAGTCGAACCCTTGACATCTGCAAGCGGACAGTTTTATGGTTATTACGGTCGCCGACCGTGTGCCGCTACAGAGGATTCGAGGTCGTATTTTTAATAACTTGAGAGAAATACTATCGTATTTCTTGGACTTTTCTCTACAAAAATATGTTTCGTAGGATGGTACATCGCCTATGTAAAGCGCCGAAGGTAGTGGTTGCGTCCTGTCGCAAGCAACCCTAGATCGGGGGGGGGGGGGGGGATAAGAAAGATGACAACGATGGGATTAGTTTAAATAATAGAATGATCCAGTCAAACTGTGAGAGCTTAATCCAGTGGTCGAAAGAACGAAAAAATGCTATATGAAATTTACGAATTAACGTTTGTTACAAAGATATAAACAAAAATACATATTTTATTATTTTACTTAGTTTAAATATATCAGCCGCTGCTTTTCTTTGCACGAGTTCCTTTCATAATTGGTAGTGAGTGTTGATAAATATAAATTTATCCAATATCGTTGTAACAACACAAACCATACAATAAACAATCTAGCTCTGATCCAGTCGATTAATTGTTGCGCGGTAACATTTAGATTTTCGAAATGCGGAATGCGCTAAGATTCACTTTGTATACGGTTTGTGCAATGGAAATGCACGAATTTGCATAATTAAGACATGGATTTTGCAAAGAAAAGGAATGACTGAGATACTGAAACTCACAAGGAAAGGTCCCTAGGGTTGACGGTTACTCTCTTTATATAGTAAAGTGATAGAGCTTGTAAAGATACCCGGTTTTAGGGGCAAATGGCTTATAGAGACGGTTTTTGAGATAATTAATGTTAAAGTTGCTAATAAAAGGCTAGAAAGTCGCACTGGATTACGCAGTGAGGCACAGCGCGACAAGAAGTGGGGGTTCTCCCCTCTCCCTACTTAATCGAATTTAAAATCCAGATTTCGAAGCAAAATGAACGATTGTGGTTATTTCAGGTCGCGATCAGGTAGTCCGCTTTATCGCGACGCGCGGTGCCTCGCTGCATTTTTGAAATAACCACAATTTCGTTCACTTTGTTCGGAAATCTGGATTTTAAATTCGATTAAGTAGAATGGAATTGAATACAGGATTTGTTTTTAAGGGAAAGAGAAAGAGAAAGAGAGAGAGAGAGAGAGAGAGAGAGTGAGAGAGAGAGAGAGAGAGAGAGTGAGAGAGTGAGAGTGAGAGAGTGAGTGGGAGTGAGAGTGAGTGACAGAGAGTGAGAGAGAGAGAGAGAGAGCATGCGTTTTAGTAGATAAAATTTTAACCCCTTGTTAAATCACTTCCTCCACGACTTCTTCGTTCTTAATAATTTCCGTAACGGAACGAGACAATTAGAAGAAATTCGTACGGTTAAAATCACGCAAGAAGGTTCCAAATCTTTTCAAGGAGTAATTTCATCCCTTGAAAACCGAATTAGGACAACATTTACAATCAGTAGTTGCAAAATATACAGTAAGCTTTATCTTACTTACTCTACTTCACTTATTTTCCCAATTAGTCCAAATTGAAATAGGAATGAATGTAGATTGAGGCCGCTTTACGGACGATCTATACTACTAAACGGTTTTTTTTAAATAAAGCTGGTAAAAGCTGTGCAGACCCGCGGATTACGATGAACAGCACGCGACTGTGTGCGAAACTGCGAGCAAATCTGAAGCAGTACGACATAGATGGCATAAGCGAGTGGAGTTCACTGTCTTCCGTTAATAGCCAGTTGCCAAAGAGGTTTTCTGTACTTCAAAAGTCAGCTAGTGGAAGCACACGAAACGTGGAAATGTACATGGGCTCCAACGTCACCGAGCACCTTTGTACTGCTCGTTTCGTAGTAAGCTACCTGAACGCAGCTTGCGTACCTACGAAGAAAAACTCTTCCTGGCATTGGATGGAAATAATGTCCTACTGGGATGACGAGAATTCAACGAAATAATAATTAAGCTCGCTATTCTGCAAATGCTTCAATCATTCGGATATATCTTCGACAACTGACAGAAATTTAGCGAAAAATTCCCGATTTTTTTTCTTTTACAATTTACTGAAATTATAGAGATATTTCTTTGGGGACATTTTGATAGATTTTTTTTAATAAGGAATATGTTATAATTAGACTGCATCTTTATGTAAAATATTTTCTGCATAACGTTCAATAATAGCAACAATACAACGTAATAATTTATCTGATCCGGATAGAATTCAAAGTTCATATCTATGCATTTCCAATCGACGATGTAAAGACACTATTGATATAAAAATATCTTCTAAAACAAACGCTTTCTAGTTTTCATTATATTTTGATGTTCATGGCACGTTATGGCTAAACAGCGGTGCTTTATGCGCGATTTCTGTGGAGATTTTAAAATCGCAGTAAAACATATAAACGAACAAGGTTCAATGCATTTTTATTTTCTCGATACGTCACCGATAAGTCACCCTACAGTTGACGAAGGAAACTTTCCCCTAATTCAAATTTTTATGAAATGACGTATAAAAATGAGAATTTGCATAATGATGTACAAAGTTTGAGTAAATACAAGCTTCCTGTTATTATGAAATGCGACATTAGTCGCATTTAGGACTCCGTAACTCTAAGGTTAATCATTTATATAAGGTTAATCATTTATATATCATCAATAATATATCGTCGAAAATCGTTTCCATTTTCAAATGATAAGAATTCAATTATAATGAATTAAAGAGATTACCAGAAAGAAATACACTGCATCTTCAAATATGATTATGAGAACCACATCCGTGAGAAACATGTGTGAAACGATATTTATTCTTTTCCACAGGGATTTACGATTTCCTCAACAATTTTTTGTGTCCTAAATTTATTAGATTTTTCTTTCTCGGTCAATTTTATTTTATATCTTTGACAAGGGATGTGAAGTGAGTGACACACGTCAGTTTTTCTACATTTTTAGTGAGATATAAAGCTTGACAAAAAATGTCGACGCATATCTTTTTTATCTGCAATCGTTCACTTTGAAAGGAGACTCTTAAAATATCAAATATCTCAAAAAGGTATTAATCGCGGAGAAAAATTTAGAATCTACAAACTGTGTGTATTAAAATATTTATGTATTTGTCATAGGTCGACTGGTTTAGCGTTATTAATCACAATATTGTATGGAAACTAAAGAAGCTTGACGACATATGAAAATACATTACAAAATGGCCGTACGAAATTCAATGCAATTTTTTGTTACTGAAGAAAATGCACATCGAAGCTAGCCTTTGCTACATTTAAATTTAAGCATAAATAGGCAAACTTTCCTCAGGATTTTTTTCGGAAATATTCCAAAATACTATATCATCAAATTGTAATAATATATATTTTTTGGGAACTTTTATAGTACACGTGAAAGCACTTCGAAATTGACATAACTACACAAATAGAAATACAATTATTGCCGTAATAGATACATATTGACATAAATAAAATACAACTTCCAGGGACATTACGAGATTGATGATAACTATGGTACTTTTGAGACTGCAAAATATATGTAAAATATATACGAACTGTATGCACACTATGCACTCTATGCACACTATATGCAAAGACCTATGCAAAATATATACAAAGTAATGAAACCAATTGTATAATGTATATATATTTTCATCTATTGTTTGCTGTAATTTGAATTACAACGTAACTATGATTTTGTCCATATTGTACGCAATAAGGTGATGCCTTTTCTTGCTGATTAATTTGTATTCTGAAAATATCCTTTCAACATCATAGGATGTAATCAGTGCATATATAGGGTGTCTCTTTTATCCTGTACATTCAAATACCTTCGTTAACCTTGTTTATATGAAAAAATGTATCGTAATAAATTTGTTTGGTTGAAAGGTAGGAATATTATAATTGATGGGTTTTTCCTTCAAAGTCATATTTTCCGAATTTTGAAGGTCATCGTCATTTCTTGCGTATTATCACTTATTGTTTACGACACAGCATTATAGTACATATCAAGACGAATTTAATGACCTACGACACTATGACCTTTAAGTGACCCTGAGTACAAAAATGCAGTACATTTGGTTTCTCGCATTGTTTCTCGAACTGGGCATCCAATCTACCATACCCGAAAATATGAAGGAAAGAATTGCACATGCTTGCAATATCGTTCTTGCAGCTATGATTGATCTTGCAAGCGAAACTTTTATATCGCGTGTCCAAAAATGTCTCGAAGTCAGTGGACAATATTTTGAACATTTACTGTATAATAAATAAATTTATTATTTATAGAAAACAAACATTTTGCAATTTTCTTGCATTGTTTTTAATTGGCGCGATTATTTCAGTTAAGATTATTTAAAGGTCATAGTGTCGTAGGTCATTAAATTCATCTTGATATGCACTACAATGCTGTATCATAAACAATACGTGTTAATAAGCAAAAAGTAACAATGACCTTCAAAACTCGAAAAAAATAACCTTGAAAGAAAAACCTATCAATCATAATATTTCTACCTTTGGACCAAATAAACCTGTTGCAAGACATTTTTTTATATAAACAAAATTAACGACGATATTTGAATGTGCAGGATAAAATAAACACCCTATTTATATTTTATCAGATATCTTGCATCAATTTGGTCTGGTATTTCAGTAATAGATACATATACAGTTTTGTTAAGTTCTCGGAAACGATCAAATCTTGGATCTTATTTTAAGATTTTCTTGCATTTATTTAGTATTATTTTTCCAAAAGCACCAGATACCTGTTCTAGCTCTTCTGTAATATTAGTTTCTAATTTTACCGATTCGTAAAATATGGGTCCTTAATTTCTAATTTAGCTATATAGTAACTGACGATCTCCAGAAATTATTTGGAATATAATTAAAATCATCAAATAATAAATAATGTTTCATTTTCCATCACTTCTTGGTTTAATTCATAGCTTCATTTTTTTTTAATTTTCTTCACTTTTCGCTGACCTATGGAAGTCTGAAAAATAAGGCGAGATTACTCGTTAACTATTAGATTTAAAACTAACAAAGATCAATACTTCTTTACTCAGAATCCGATATTCTTCCAAATTTTGACATAAAAAATATAGTATCCCATTTGTAAAAAGAAAGTTGACCTTCAAATCTCTGAAATGCTTCCTTCTATAAAAAAAAATAAATACACTACATAGTGTACTCTTTTAAGTCACGCAACTTTTGCATACAAAATTTCTTTGTCCAACGCATATTTTGGAAGTCGCAGGAGATACAGATGTTGTGTGGATTATCATGTGTATGTAAAATTCAATGCAAAATATGTCGAAAATTTGTCGAAAAAAATGTCGAAAGAAGACTATTCGTACGTTCTCAGACCTTTTCCAATCTCCTCTTCGTGACCCTTAACCATCCGACGAGTCATATGCGAGAACAAAGGGTCTTTTATTAAGGAAAACAGTCGCCCTTTTTTGAATCACTGTGACTAGTTATACAACAATTCCGGAAGAGTAGATATCTGGACCACGTACGTATATCTCTTCTGCCATATTTGGACTATTTGATTTTGCAAGTACAGTAAATTTCTCCTAATTGACGCTCAGATTGTACACAAAATGGACAATTTGAGAAGAGGAGATACGATTATTCGAGTTTAGCGGTTCGTTTTTATAACTGTTGACAATCGGTAACTACAAAAACGAGCCAAATTGTCCATTTTTGTGCACAATCTGAGCGTCAGTTAGGGAGAATTTACTATATAAAAGATTCACGATTTCATTCCGTGTCAAGCAGAGATTGAGGGTACAGAGAAGAGAATCGGTTTCGTATTGTAGAAATAGCTGTCTGATAGTGGCCCTAGTACGACTCGAGCCTCAAGACTCTACAGCACATCTAGGAAAGACGCGGGGAAGGGTAAGGAGCCTAGCGGGTCTCGCATATATGTACATGCATACGAGACTACAGCGCAACTGTAGAGAGTTTTACTCTCAGATGAACAACCGTCCTAATTCTCGCGCGATCCTGTAGAAGCCTCAGTACAAAAGATGACGATCCGCGATAAAATCCATGCGAAGACAAGCGTGATCAAGCAACAAGTTCTCCTCGTATCGATATAACGGGATGACAAGTAGGAAGCAGCCGAAGTCGAACGAATTCCCATTAGTTCTGTTTTCAAGTGGACACTTTGCAACGGAATCACAGCTCCCCAGAGCATGAAGTGCGACGCGTTGATGCGTTAATGAAGTTGTTACTTCTGCCTCGTGTAACTAGTTTACCCTGCATTGTGATTCCGCTGACACAGCCAATTATCGAGCGTCGCAATTATACCGAATCGATAATTTCAGCCGACCACGGCTCACTGGCATGTCCCGGTACGCAAAGTTCCGAGCATCCGACCAGAAACTTTCCGACAGTCTCGGAACTCAAGTTGACCTCTCACTTGCTAACAGTCACGTCGCGTCGTGTCGCCGCGAACTTTCGGCTCCCCGGTCTAATTAAACCAGATTGATTGAAAGCCAAGCGCTGACTGCATCTTTCGCCGTGCAATCACGTCTTCCGATACATCCAACTCGATTACGTTTTAAACGCGCGTTTCATTTGTAAAACGGCAGCGATACCAAACTGCCGGAGATCCTAAGTACTGCGGAGTAATTAAATGATGACACTGTCACACGGCAATTATGCGATCTCATCACTGCTTGTGATGTTTCATTGATTTCGACAGTATGTAGCACGAGATCCTCTGAGGAATTCAATTTCGAAGGCAAATATTCGAATTTATGGAATTTTTTCTGATTCAGTTAGAATAAACATTAGAATGGTTTTTATGTGCATTTATTGGTTACATTGTGATTGTTTAAGTGTGTATAAATAATGTTTACTTGGACCTTTTTGTGGTGAATATTACGTTTTTGGAGGAGGTAGATCGGATAACCTTGACTTTGAAACACGTTGTCTAGATCATCATTCTGAACAACTCTTCCCTAGTTTTGATCGCAACTATAGCATCATGAATATAATAATATGCCATTTAAAAATGAAACATCGATTTTTAATATTATATAATGTTGAAATCTCAACATATCCTTGAGGACAATCTGTGCTCACCTTAGTACATACTTTGAATCACAGCAGTGTTTTCCTTCAATATTTTCCACAATCATAAAAAATAAAGCTGAACTATTCAAAGTTTAGTCTAAAATGGTCGATAAAATATAATAGATTTATATTTTGAAGGTGCATTGAAGAGCACATCCCTCAGGATTCCAATTTGGCACATTCATTTAAACCATGAAGTTATAAGTAAAGTGTAAACGGTCCAATTAAAGTGGAGAACAAAAATCTGCGAGAATTATGAAAGGATCACTGGAACTGGTATTTTCCAAGTTCGTCTAAAATCTGCAAAGCGATCTATTAGAACATTACCGAACGAAAAATTGGGAAATTCCAAGAGACCGGAATTTGTGGACAAGTTGAATCGGGCGCACGAAATTGGACGTTTGGTGCAAATATTGGGCAGACCAGAAAGCTTTGTGATACGAGAGAATTCAAAATGACCAATGAAATTAATCTCGTCCTCTTTGGCTCTTCAGCAGGCGTGGAACGGCAGCCAAATTCTAGCCTCTTCTATGAACACGTGCGCACATTCGTTCATTCAGAACAAAAGAGTTTTAAAGCATATCATTGAAAGAACGCTACTTTCGGAAGCACTATGAATTTTTTCGTATTATCATTCCCAGCATCGAGTTGCCAGGATGCCTATTATAATGATATAATTCGTCAACGATCATAACTTTCGATCTATTATTTTCATTCTAAACTAGTTTATTTGTTTTTACAATATTTTGTGTAGGTTTCGGCATTCACCACAGCATTTTACTTAGATCGCTTAAAAACTTAATTGAAAATGGTTGAAATGACGTTTTTATAATTTACTGAATCGATTCAGGAAAGTTATTGTATCATTCAGTAATCATTCCATTCAGTCATTCAGTCAACATTCCAGCCAGTAATTCTATTACTGGCTATAAGAGTACATTCACTGGTGTTCTATATTATCCAAGGTAATATTTCATTCTATCGATTCCATCGACCAATATTCATATTTATTATTAGATTGTGGATTCGTAGAAAATCATACGGTACATATCAGAAAATGTTTCGTCTCATAAAAGTATTTAGGGATGATTTGGGAAAAAGGATTCGGTGGGTATACAAAAATAAATGAACCTTTTTATGTACACAAAAAAATGAAATTACTAGTACTTAGTTTATAAAATACCTTACAGCTAAAATTGTACATTTAAGGAAATTGTTAGTAAGTTATATAATAAGTTGCTTACATTAAATCTTAATATTTTATTGGATTCCCTGGATTACGTTTTAAGTTCCCTTCAGGCAACCTAGTTTCTATCGATTTCACCAATTTTTCAGTAAAATTGGGTTTAGTTTTATCACATTCCTCTGTCAGTGCACTTTTCAAATCATTTTTATTTTTAATGGTATGTTTCCGAATTCCAATTTTTGTTTCGTGCCAGATCTGTGGCATTCAAATTAGGCGATTGCGGAGATGTATTAATTACTTTAGGACAATTATAATGTAACCACATCCTGGATGCACGCGACGTGCAGTTAAGATCGTTGTCGCTATAAAATTGAAATCGGTCTAAAATTCCTAATCTTTTTAGTACTGCTCTTTAAATACTTTTTGAAAATATATTTACATTATCATCTTTATTCATATTGCCTTCGATAAATTTTAAACTACGCACTTCAGCAGTGTAGACCAACTCAAGACCATCGCTGATTGACCCCCATGCTTCATGATACAGTTTAAATTTTTTATTTTGAACTCTTCATTAAGTCGCACCACACAGTAATTTTACCATTCGAAAGAAAAACACTGAATATAATATAATACAGACTATAATACCGGTATCGTTACAATACCGCCCAATAAGCACTGGACGTCTTAAAGAGGTATATTTTACGTTCATTTTAAGACTGAACGTCGTATGTCTTAAAATGGGAAGCCTCAATTTAAGGCCTAAATTTTGTTTCGAGCCGTCTTTAAAACACTTGAAATATTTCTTCAAGACGTTTTTTATACTTTCATGGCTTTTTAAATAAATCATTTAAGTGCTTTTAAATACAACTTTAATATGGATGATAGAACCAGAAAATAAAAATGACAATGTGAATTTTGTTTCTACGCTTTTTATACAAATTGGTGATCGTCAAGAGCACACCGATCAGCAATTTATTTTCTATAAAGATAACTGTTCCAGAAATTCACCAGTTATAATAGTTACCGCCGGGAAAAGTGTCGCTAAAGTGCCGATCATCGAAGTCGGTACTGTTCGGGCGTGTAGCAGGCCATATACTTTATGGTAGGGTCACATGCCCTGGACCTTTGAGTGGCTATAGTGTGAGTCTGTCACCCGCATCCGTAAAACAGACTATGAGAGAATGTGTCGTCGATTGGCCGGGATAGCTCAATTGGTTAAAGCAGTCGCCCGGTAAGCCGAAGATAGCAGGTTGGAGAAATCCCCTGGTCTCGATCAATCCGATCGGTCGATTTTGTGTCCCATCGTTTTCTTCTATTTTAGAAGTGGATGGGATTTTTGATCCATATGTCCTGTGATGTGTTTAGACAATTTAGAATTTCAGATTTGATTAGTTGGGATTTGAATTTTAGAATTTCAACTAATCGATTTGTTTTGTTAATCAAGTTTTTTGTTTTTAGTACTCATACATGTATACTACTACTAATTTATTAATAGTTGACTCCTTAAAACCCGTTACTTCATGTAATTAGATGTTGTTTAGACGTCTAAAGGACGTCTTATATGTATGAGTTGTAGTCGTTGATATCACGAGGGATGCTCCAAATATGAGAATTTTTGTAAATTATGTGGGAAGCTGAAGAAAAAATAACATAATAATTGCTTTCTTTGTTTATAACACTTTTTGTCATTTTTATTTTTCGAGTTCGCTTTCATTCATAGTAAATGGACCTTCTAATTCGGTGATGCGGGTGAAATCGTTCATTTTACAGTATTTTTGTTTTTTGCTTGAGAATGGAAGTATACATTTTAATTTTGACGGAAAATATTGCTTATATATATATATATATATATATATATATATATATATATATATATATATATATATATATATATATATGTTAAATTAGACGTTGCTGTATGTTGAGGTGCGTCGTGTAAACACCTGATATCGTTATTCCGCGATATTAACTATCTATCGGGTTGTAAGGCCGACTACGCTGCGCGACGGAATAGGACGATATCGTTGTCCGTTTACTTAAAAATGAACAACTGTTTTACTTAATAGTTCGTGAAATGAGACGTAGACTGGAGTGACGAGCGATGTTGAACGATATGAACGAGGTTACGCAGGAGTGAAAAAAGACTGTGTGTGGTGGTCAAGAGTTCTCGTTTTTATATGTTTCTCGCCGAGAGAAAACTTGAAGATCATTGGTTGATCGCGAGGTGGAAAGGGACCTTAGGAGTCCCGGTCGTACCCAGTGTCAGGTAGTAAGAAATCCCGGAAAAGGCGACCGAAGGGATGCGTGCTGGCGACCCTGTCATAAATTAAGGAAATGTTGCCGATGAAGTGTGCGTTATTCGAAATTGCAGAAATTACTCTATTGCCGGAAAGGAGACGGGTCGAAGGAATTGGAAATTTAAAAACTGCAGGCGAAGGCTCCACGAAATTGGAGGCCCAACGAACGTGACTTTTGTCAACTGCACGTTGAAGGACCGTCGATTTGCCACGCTGCACCGAAGGTTCCCGGTAAACAAACTGTTTTTTAGGGATTGAAGAAAGGTAGTCCGTCCAGGAGAAAGTCGGGCGGACACGGCTGGAAAATTCCGTTGCAAGACGGAACACTGTAATTTGGTTAATACAATACATTTCTGAAAAACCACGGCAATACGATTCTTTTTTCAAAAAGTGGTCGGACTCTCCCTGACTTACTCTATATCAGTAGACTTTTAGTAGACGATTATTCCATTGTTATTTAGATATTGAAATGGAAGATTAAAGTACAAATAAAGATATATATATTAAATATTCAGTGGAATGAAAGATGAGTTAAGTGATAAAGAATCTTTATTATGTGCTATATGTTCTCGATGTACGCTTACAGACTGAGAGCGAGAGACGGGCCAAGTATCATTTGTTTTAGACAAAACGCGCGAGCAACGGTCACCGCTTCTCCTACCATAATCTTTACAATGGTAATAATCAATAGATTGCGACGTTGCTATACATTGGATTCTTAACAATATATTTTTCTTGTTAAGAAATAGTTTTAAAGATATGGATAATTATTTGTTCCTGTTAGAAAAAATAAGCGAACAAATTGATCTTTCTGAGGAAAATTCAAAAACACTGAAGATTCACACGATTTTCCAGACATATCCAATGGTGCGACGAAAAAATGTTTCGTACAAAAAGTAATCAGAACTGAGTTTTTTACAAATTCCAATATAAAAATTTTAAAAACAATTCTTTTTTTATAAAAAATTAAAGTTACCTTGATTATTTATTCACCAATTCTTTTATTCAATAATGTTATAGCTGACACTAAGACGTGTTCAACAACCTATATAATATGGTCTTTATGTCTCGATTTATGTCACTATGCATTTCGGGAATTTTCGTCCAAATAGTCGCTGGCTGTACACTCGGCTGATCTATACATCTCCGTGGTTTCGCAATTGGTTGTATGTTTTCCGACTCGTGCCGGTTCGGGATCACGAGATCCAATATACGGATAACGCGACTGTAAAAGTAGATTTTGGTTTCTGTCACGAATTCCAAAGTCTAAGCAAACGTCCTATAGTAACGAGTAACCTATGTAATCGGCTTCAAGTTCATGGTTTAGAGGCGGCCTCTTCACCAAGTAAATCGGGACAGTGGTATCCATCCTCCAACTTAGAAACTTACCATTCCGAACTTCTACGATGCACGGAATCATCCGAAATTCACTGTATCCCCGATAACAACGGCACGTGACCGGATCGTTTGTGAATTCTTGAATTTATGAAGTACTGAATTTCATAGTGCTACTGTTAGCATTTTGATGAGGTCTATCAGGATGCAGATATATCAGGTGCTATTTTAAAGCCTGTAACTCAATCCTTGAGTTCTAATATTCATTCTATAATTTATACATCTAATTTTAATTTAATTTATTATTCCTGATAGCGACATTTGAGAAAAGTTTATTGACTTAATATTTTTAATAAATTAAACTTCTATTTCTTATCGTCTTGGTTTGTGAATTTTATAATTATTAGTTATTACGAAATTTTTTAGTATCACTTATTGCACAAACCTTAACAAATTATGTAAACTTGGATTAGTATTTTTTGCTTAGACACCATACTTTCGGCCGGCACTAAAAATGGTTAATATATAAAATAAATTGTAATAGATAAGTCAATTGTAAGTATTAAATAGATTTGTATATTCCTATTACACTAATAGTTGGGACGAAAGGAAGGAGTTGCTTTAGGTGCCGAAGAAAATCAAGTTTGACATGCTTCTTACTTTCGAAACTTAATGTACCTTTCAGTTATGAAGAAAAGACATAAAATAAAAAGAAATGTCGTGCCTTGACGTCAATAATATTTCTTCGCGAGGTAAAAATTTTCTGGAACGATTAATCTGATTTCCTGACGGAGTGAACAAAATTGTAAAATCGTCCGAAAATTGACAAGGTATATAACATGTATCCTAATGGAGTAGAATTTTCTACGAAGTTCAGTAACTTTATAAGGAGTGAATGAATTTAATTACGCGGAAGACCATTTTCTGCAATTATCCGTTGCTTTACCGAATACTCTAGTCTTCGGAGGGGAATAATCGATATTCGTGTGTAAATGACGAACTTTTAGGTTTTACGGCTGATTAATTACTCCGATTGATTATTATTCCTCGTATAAATCAGGGAAAGTCGAATCTGTGAAATACACATCTAATAAAATTATCAGTCGGAGTTATTTGAATCTGCTGCCTCGAAAAGTTGTTTAAGATCATAAAATGATTCTCCTGATTATATGTATACCTTCTTTCCTATATTGATCAGTGTAATATCACATGCTTGTATTATTTGTTTATTAATTATATAAATCAATTTTTAATTACAATTATAAGAACAATGAGTATGAGATACGAATGATAATGAGACATGAATAATAATGAGATCATGTGTATTCTTATGACTTCAGTAAAATAATTCTGTATATTGGATTTATATATATGGATTATTTTTATATTTATATATATATATAAATTTCGATCTAACGCGTCTGATCGGAAAATTATTGAAAGGGGTTGTATAATTTTCCGATCAGACGCGTTAGATCGAAATTTACAAACTTTCTTTTCCGATCATGGCTCAAGTATATTTATCGTTGTTCCGTCATTGTAACTTTCTTTCGTTTATCGTTATCACCGTTATTTCGTTATCGTTATATCGTTGTTTTGTTAATCCAATGTTATTATTGCAGATATATGTTTATATTATTTGTTAATATTACGCGTTCTGTTGGGCAGACATTATTCAACCTCGCGTCTTTATACATACCTACAAAATATTCAAAAGTTAAGTCTTTGGTGTAGGCATTGAAATTGCAGTTTCTATCGATTTGCTTTTCACAAAATATTATTCGGCAACGAACTCAAAATGCCGACCGCGCGTAGAGGATCGTGGTAAACCCTCCACGACCATTTACCGGGATAATTGCTTTCGTTGGCATATTCGCAGTCAACTGACCGCTTACGAGGAAGAAATTTAACTTTCAATGGCTCGGTGACAAAATCGACAAGGGATGATGGTTCCCTACTCGGGTCCTCGTAATTAGGGGTATACGGTATGTTGGTCGTCAAGTTGTCCGACGCCATCCGCACGCTCATGTGTCTACGCTTCGGTACATAAGGACTGCCCTCTACGCACATGTGTGACCATAAACATGCATCAAAGCACATGCACATGTGCACGTTCTAGGCATTAAATATTTCCGTTCGCTTATATGGAAATCTGATTAACTTAATCGCAAAGAAACGAAACAATTCATGCTAAATGAGCTTTTATAGTTTAAATATTGTTATTTGACAATTAATTAAAATTTTTACATGTTTTATTAAGGTCTATACGAGAATTAGTATATGGTATATGGTATATGGTATATGGCTATAGTATATGGTTACTTAATTTTTCAGTATCTATCTTTCGTCTTCTTTTGTTTGTTTTTTTATAATTTTGTGTGCTCTACCGTTATCTACCGTGAGCGGTCTTTCGACCGCTGGAGAAATCTATGAACTTTTACAACGATATCTAGACTGAAATCATGAACTTATTATTGTTAATTTTTGCAAGGTAAATGTCATCCAATTGTCTCTTAGGCACAAGCCACATGCTTATGCACAGTTTGTTTCATATATGCGACGCGAAAAGTTCAATTTGAAATCATGTGACGCGGCAGCGTCTCGCGATAAATAGGGTAGATGTCTCAGTTTCCGTGTCTGCCCCAATTTTCGTGCCCTCGAATTGAAAACATATAGAAAAAGAGAAATGTTACATATAAATTGATGATCTATTTGTTTGTATCATGTTACATTTTGCATATATTAAAATGTAATAAACATTTTTCAATTGATGCTACAGCAGTTCTGAGAAACTTAAGTAGTATGACTCGTTAAACATCGTAAGAAATGCTTGCTGATGGTTTTCATATAAATTCATTATTAATATGAATTACATCATACAAAACACATTTGTCGTAAGAGGGTTTCATTTAGTACTAACAATGATTAAAAAAAACACTAAACATGCACATTTTAATATTTTTAATATAAATCCGGAAATGAGGTCAGATTTTAGAACATGTCCTCTTGTATTAGACCGCGTGATCGAACCTAACTCCATATACGCACGGAAATATGGAAATGTACGAAAACACCTTTTTCTATTTCATTAAAAACATTACTAAATTACTAATTTTTATCATGCAAAAAAATATGTTCAAAATCAAAAATATCTGAAACATCGAAATATATTTTTAATGCATTAAATGAAAATTCTAGTATCATAATGAAAGTTTCCGCAAAGCAAAAATTGGAGTAAAGGGGCTTCTCTTAGTCGAGTGGCAGGCGACGCTAGCCAGCATATATCCTTTCGTTGAACAGAACGGCCAAAAATTTGAATAGCGATTACTTCTTTTAAACCACATGGTACATATTCAGTTTTAACGATTGCCCAATTGTTAAGTGTCACCGTGCGTATAGAAAAAATCTCCGCGTGCAAGTATAAAATTTATCATTTTCAGCTCTCGATACTGCATACACTGTACACTTTTGTGACTCATATTTTTGTCGGTAGGTGGCTTCGATACTTTAGTCTGACTTTCATATTTTCGCCGCTAGGTAACTTGAGCTACGTAACGTAACTGTCCAAATACGATAAATTTTAAACGAAAACATTAAAAAATATAATAAATGCTAATACAATGTAGATTGAGGAATTTTATAACAACATACCGTAACACGGGGGAAGTTGTTACAGAATATGTTGTTACACACTGTGGACCCCGAGTGTCATTAGTGTATTCATTCAAATTGTTTAAAAATCCTTTTAAGTGCTATGTAGACCGTTTCTCACTTTATAAAACTGTTCCTACTTCTAACTACTCTGTGTTAAATTATTATGGAGACATGGCAACAACTTTCATCAAGATACAAGAAAAGGTTGAAAAACATTATAAAAGTTAATATGTAGATTGGCGAATCTTGTAACAACGTGCCTTAAGGGAAAGCGGCCAAGCAAAAAGCAACTGTACCAGTAATTTTTCGGATAAAATTTTGAAAATATGCATTTTTAGAGCATTTTGTACACTTATTCGAATTGTGAGAAAATTTTGTCAACCAACTTTTTTATTAATAAAATATTTTTTTATGACAAAATTCAGATCGTAAAAACCGTATCCAATTCTCTTCAATATCGTGTATACTGACGATGGGAAAAATTTCTGCTTGAAAACTTTATTACTGTTAGAGTTGTATGAATTTCAGTGATATTTATTGGCACTACGGCTATCTATGTACCTATCAGAATTGGGTAAATTTTTATTCGGATGACAGATAAGGGATAAAAATTTTATTCGATACTATCGAATAAATATCCAATTGAATAAAAATTTATTTAAATAACAATTTGTTCGAATTAATTCTTTCTAGTCGAATATTTTATTCGAATAACGATTATTCAATGATCGTCATAAATTAGACGCATAATTCTTTATTCGAATAGAGGTTGTACAATTATTCGAATAATAATGCGAATAATGTTGACTGTTTTTGTTTTGACGTAATTTTATAACAATACATTTATTCGAATACATTCAGGATAAGTTCAATTTCAAGTATTTGTGGAATTATAAAATTGCCGATACCTTTCCCTGCACCTGTAGAAAGATTAGCATATGCATGATGCATGATGCATAACTTAGTTATGCATCAATAATCAGTCTACCTGAAAGTAATAAACTTCCCGATGCAACGTTTGAACAAAATTTACGATTAAAAATGTTGTAAACGTAACAATTAATACCTTCTTTTTACAAAAATAGCATAACAGTTAACATCGAAAGCAGCATCTGACGAGCATTATTTTTTATATGCTAGAATGGCGTTTCGGCCCACTGTCAGAAGTGCCAAAGACGCTTATACAGGGTGTTTCCGGCTTAAATCGCCAAAGTTTATATGTGAATTTAGGACGGTAAAACAAACAAATTTCTCCTGTATAAGTATGCTCGTAAATGCTTTCTTCAAGGAATATTTACTACTATAGTTGTAGGACTTACTAACGTATGCCGTCGAAATAATTCAGGTTTATCACGTAAATTACAAAAGAAGATTGTTGTATTTATTGTAAAAGTAATTATAAAAATAATTGTAATTATTACATATGTTATAGATAAACATTACATCTATGAATAACAGAAGAAGTGGTCGACTGATACTGTACATCAGAGCTATTCAACATGCCTCGCGGTGGGCAAGGGTAAAGCCTCGAGCTAAGGGCAAAGCTACGGGGCAAAGCTACGGGGCAAAGCTACGGGCAAGCGTCTTAGCGGAGCAGGGACGTGAGAAAAGAAAGACAGAAGTCTTTACGCTTTCATCCTATCCTTCTTCTCTCACTCGCATGCATTGCCGTTGTAAGCCGATCGTCCCATGTTTATTATATTTCACTCAATCTCGATGTTATCTACAGTCGAGTCGATGTTATCTACAGTGCTCCGTTTGTACAGTGTTTCACAATCAGCTACAGTAAATTCTCTCAAGTTCTCCCTCAGTTTGCAGACAAAAGTGGACAATTCGGGAAGAGGAGATACGATTATTCGAGGCTTGCGGCTCGTTTTTATAGTTGTTGACAATCGGCAACTTTCCTCTTCGTTTTTGAGCCTAATTAACTCCATATTTACCGATAAAGACATATATTTTTGTATTCAAAAATAAATATTATAAATGAATAAAAAAATTATATTTATCGAATAAGACATTAAATTTTGTTGTTAGAGAAGGTACAAAATTTAATATGTTTTATTCGATAAATATAATGTTTTAGAAAGAAAGGATGATCGATCTTTGATAGTTTTACGATAGAGTTTTGCGATGTACATGGCCTGAGGGATGAATGAATAGGAATAAACAAATCTGGCAACAGACAACGATTTGAGACCGCGTTGGGTCTTCTGGTTATCGGGCTTCTCAGGTCGTCAAACGGCCTGATGACATCTCGACACTCACACCAGAATCATCCTTGGGCAAGGATCGTCCTCGTTATAATTCTCTTTCTTTGATTTCTAACAAGTTAATTACGTCCAAAAGCAAACCAAAGATACAGCAATTGGTCGCTCCACAGTAATCGGTTCCACTACTGTAAGACAAAATAAAAAGACGCTTAGAATGACTCGATATAAAACGAAAGTCTCGCTCCGCCGACGATGTTCGTCAGTTGACGAAGTAGGCTGGTATGTTTCGCTCGTCTCGGAAAAGTCCCTTTCTTTGACGGGGATCTGAAGTGTCCGAGATAATTTACGACGGTAGCGGCACCGCGCTATCGGGGCCGGTCGGAGGTAATGTCAGCTCTACTCAGCGTTTGGGGAGTATTTATATATTTTCTGACCCTACCCTATATTTAAAAATGAAACAGATCGAGACTCGTGCGAGGGCCAGACATCAATTAGATTAATTTATAGATTGCGCGAGCGTTAAAGGAAGTTCAAAGTCGAACGGCCGGATGCTTGGGGCCTAAAGTAACTCTAGGAGAAACGGAAAATATTTACACCATATGGATTTTCGTATTTGCGATGATCCTTTATGTGCGGGCAAATTAAATAATTTTTCTTATTTAGAAATCCAGGAGAAAACGGCGAACGGTGAAGTAGTGCCTACCTGGCGGCGCGGCGGTGAAGTGAGTCGCTGAGTTAAGAGGAGGGGGTCGGTTGGTCGCCGCTTCTAATGAACTCTCGAGGACCAACTTGACTGCATTTATACATGTAGGAACATGAAGGTGCACGAGTTCGTGCGTGCATACGGTTTTGCGTACTAGCGTGTGCGAACCGCGGCACAGGTAAACCGTGTCACGTATACACGTGGACCTGCATGTAGGATTGAGTCGCACGAAATTTCGCGGCGCTACTTTATGAATAGTCATACTCCGGGATTTTGATATACGCGGAAAGGCGGTCCCTTGCCGCGTTCGTTAGACGGCAAGTCGGTCGTGTCACCAAACAGAAAGTTGCTTGTGGATTTTGATTATGTCACATCGCGAAATTATCAATTTTTACCGTTTTTGGTAGCACCGAAGACGATTTCAGTACATAGGGAAATTTGTCAAATTGTAAGATCAGGTTTTAAATTTTAAATTAAAAATTTTTAATCTTGAATTTCAATTCCAAATTGAAAATTTACAATTTCCGACACCAATTTTCAATTAAGAATGTTGGATTAAAATTTCAAATTGTAAACTTAAAATTTTGAATTTAAAATGGAGAAGTCTGCATTAAAAACATTAAATTTAATATATAAAGCTTTAGATTGATCAGCTAACAACTCGCGTTCATCTGTCTCATATGCATTTCATTTAAAAATCCGATTTAAAAATATTAATTTGACTTCTATAGAAACATTGTTTGTACCATCTAACGTCTCCCTCTATACCCAACAACTGTTATGAGAACATGTTTTTGATAACTTTAATCCCTCACGAAATATTCCACCGAGTCTAGTTAAACGGATCACCCTGTAAATCGTCACAGAAAATTACACGTACAACACCTAGTGATCGAAAATATTACTAATTAGCTTTGTCTAGTGACCGTTCGCACTAACTGATGATCAACTCTGTCAAGGCCAAATTGAGAGCTCCACCTTTAAGTAGCCGATCGTTTTTTACGAAACCGATCACGACCGGGTCACCAGTTTTAGGATGACGCGTGGTGAGTTATGTAGCATAATTTATTCTGTCCAACAAAAATAAACGTAACAACTAACAATCAACAACGATAATATGAACGGACAAACAACGGAAATAACGAAAACGTAATGCAGGCCAACTCGAATAACAGTTCGTAAAGACAAGATGACGTTTCAGTACGATGTGCCTAAGTCTATGCTAAAACACTTTCTGGTGTTTCATATTTTCGACAGTGGCGAGTCGTTCGCATCCTGAACAGAAGACGCGCGAACTCAGGGTCGTCGCTGGTGTCGTCCCTAGGATTCGCAATAATTCAAAGAAGACCCTGGTTTCACTCACGTTCTAAGCTTCAGAAGACATCTTAAATATTCTAGAGTCATTTACAATAATTCATTGCATCGTCTATTTACATTAAACAAAGATTAACAGCTAAAAGACAATGTAATTACCAACTGAAAATAAACTAACCAAAAACACCCCATAAACGCAAATATTTTGGAAACTTTATATATATCCAAACTTAATAACGACTACCTCTAAAAGGCTGTCTCAGACAACCAGTATCGCTCGATCCAGTGTGATTTTAGTGCTTTTTGTGGTGGCGGGGATAACGAAGTGCTATTATTAGCAGCTCCTCCACGACGAGCATTCAAATCGCTCGGGACCAAGCAACACTGGAGACAGCTGATACCTTAACTGAAAACGAATTCAATAATATAAAACAGGCCCTTCCCTCATCCAGTACATCTGTTAGAAACAGTCGAACAAGCTCTAACAAAAGAAATAATAAAATATCTAAATGTAACTAATCAACAAGCAGAGCAATAGAAAATATTGAAAAATCCGAACAACAATTATATACTAAATTATGACGAATGCATAAGTTTGCTTGAAAATACATTAGAAGCAAAAAGCCCAGAGGCAATAGTTAATTATTACACTACCAATATAGTTGCACCAATATAGTTTACACTATCAATATGGTTGAATCCATATATCCTGAAAACTTTAAAGAGAACTATAGAGAACTTTAAACTTAACTTAACTTTAAAGAGAACGAAGAGAACTATATACAAATCTTTAAAATAAAGTATAAGAAATAGATTACACCGTCTCGACAAAAAAATATATAAAAGCCTATACACACATCGACACGATTGGCTAACTGAATTAGACAGCGACAGTAACTAATACCAACACTGCATTGAAATAAACATAAACCTATAATACAATGCCTATTAAAATAATTCAATGGAATGTAAACAATTTCTATGAACGTTTCTATCGACGCTAATTCCAAACTGAAAGCAATGATAACCAAAATCTATACCCCAACTTCACTACACACATATGCAACATTTATCTACCATACAGCCACTAATGTACTGAAAGCGAATTCTCTGATTTGATTTCAAAGATCCACAAACCATTTAGCATAATAGGAGATTTCTCCTGGTGGCCGGCCAGGCAAGGGGGAGCCGCGGTTGTGTTCTTCAAGAGTTCCCGTGGCTCCCCCGTAATCCGCCAGCGTCAGGTACAGCGTCCCTAGGTCGCCGTGGGGGTTTTAGCGGGTCAAAAATCCCGCACTACCCCCGCTCCGCTCCCCCGGGCGGGGCGGGGGTGTCTGGTCAGCAGATTTCCCCCACGTAAAAAAAAAAAAAAAAAAAAAAATAGTAGGAGATTTCAGTAGTCATAACACACTATGGGGTAACACCGCGGACTCAAGAGGAAGTATTATTGAACAAATAATGAATAATCACAATTTAATTCTATTAAACGATGGAAGCCTTACACATTTTTTCGAAGTTAATGGCATTTTCAGTATTATCGATCTATCTTTTTGAGCCGCAAATGCAACACACCATATTGACTGGGATGTAGACGATAAATTGATAAACAAATCATGAAACATGATAACGACCACTTAAGAATTAAAAAATTAAAATTTAACCTCAACTTTATCCGAGATGTTGCTGAATCAACGAGCCTCGAGACAAACCCTAAAACAAAAAGACATCACATACGAGTACCGTGGTGGAACAGTGATTGCGAAAAAACAATTATAGCAACTAAGTAGGTCTTCAACAAGTAGAACACACACACACACACACACACACGCACGCACGCACGCACGCACACACCTTAAAAGATCTAATCATCTTTAAAACGTGCAGAGCTCTTTTCAGACGCAGTATAAAAAACAGTAGATGACAAGTAAAAACAAAACAGTAGAAGATCAAGGGTAAAATTAAAAAATCAGCTATTACTAAATTAGCGATAGTATATATGTATGAGTAATTAAAACAAAAAAATTTTATTAACAAAACAAAATGGTTAGTTGTAATATGTGCGCGTCTTTTCTAACAAAGCTTGGCGGCCATTTCTGACACTTATCGCTGATCCCGAATTCTAAATTACCAAATTTCAACTAACCTAATCTCTATTGTCTAAACGCATCAGGATAATAAATGATGTGAGAATGGACCGATTGAATAGATCGGGACTGGGATGTGAACCTGCACAATCTTCGGCTTGGCGGGTGACATTTTTAACCAGTTGAGATATCCAGTACCGATCTCGATGATTGACACGTTAACGACACTTCTCCCTGCGGCCACTATTATAACGGGTGAATTTCTAGAAAAGTTATCTTTATAGAAAATAAATGTTTGATCGGTGTGCTCTTGATGACTACCAATTTGTATGAAAAGCATAGAAACAAGATTCACATTCTATCTTCTGGTTCCATTGTCCATATTAAAGTTGTAGTTAAAAGCACTTGACTGATTTATTTAAACAATTATAAAAACATAAAAAACGCCTTGAAGAAATATTTCCAGTGTTTTAAAGATGTTCATAAACAGGCTTCTTAAAGACGGCTCGAAACAGACGGCTCAAAGACGGCTCAAAAAAGATGTCAATTTTAGGTAGTAGGATATTTAGACCTAAAATGGACGTAAAATGGACGTCTTTAAGACATATAATACAGTGCTTATTGGGAAGATGAGTATTAGAACACAACAATATAATTTTCAAGATATGTAGTGAATTTAGAAAATTCTACTCCACCCTAGATCAGACCTAAAATGGACGTAAAATGGACGTCTTTGAGACATACAGTGCTTATTGGGAAGATGGGTATTAGAACACAACAATATAATTTTCAAGATATGTAGTGAATTTAGAAAATTCTACTCGACCCTAGATCCATTGCTCAATCTAGGAACGAACATCTTGGAAGCCTTTCAGAATATACAATATACCATAGCCACATATACGGATTAAAACGCTATACTATCCGTTAAGAATAAAATTAAAACAGACAACATTGAATTAGGACACAGCAGAATCTAATCGCAATTCTCTACGCGAAGACAGTCATCCTAGCATGGATTCCTGCACATGTAGGCACTCCTCGAAACGAAGAAGCGGACAGAGCAGCGGAGGAAGCGGCTACGATACCGATATTTGAGGCTCTCAAAATCCCTCTTTCGATGTTGAGAAACTATACAAAGAATCCCTACAGCAACACTGGGAAGAAAAATGGAAGAAGTCGCCAACCGCACACGCACTGGAAATCTCTAAATATATTTTCAACAAAACGTTATATATACATAAGCCACTCGAAAAGAAGGCAACAAGTAATACTGAACAGAATGAAAATAGGATACCCTAAATTAACGCACTCATATATAATCTCGAAATCTGATCCTCCAATATGCGACAATTGCAATACTGAAATCACAATTAAACATTTCCCTGTAGACTGTCCCAAATATGTACACAGAATTTCTCATTAAAGCTAAAATTACACCAACTCTCCGTAGTAACTTCAGAAGTGACGAGCAAAATTTCAAAATTCTTTTACTCCTAGAACAATCTCAGTTAAACAAAAAAATCTAACATAGTTATCTCTAATGGATCATCGTTAATAACCAAAGCAGTTGATGCGTCGTTAAACACATATGCAAAATATAAAATTGAAGGTTGTAAATTCAATACTTCCTATAATTTTAAAATAGCTGACTACGAAGTTTCGAGTTTAATCTAAATAATTTTGAAAATCAGTTGTAAATACAATGGGCCACACAAGTGTTCGCTCACCTTTTAAAACGCAATAACTTTTTGAGAACTGAACTAAATGACTTGCATTTTTTTTAGATGACAGAGGGACTAGTGTATTAGACAACGGCTAAAAAGCTTTTTTTTAATTTTGCCATTACTTGGAATGACAAGAAAAAATTACAAACCCTCGTTTTTTAACTTTTTTATCTGAGCCTGTAACAATAATTTGAAAAATGCATTTTGCAGATCTCAGTAACTTATATGCGCGCTGAAAATTTGATCGAAATCGGTTAAACCAGATTCATCGTCTAATAAACCAGCCCTCTGTCATCTAAAGAAAATGCAAGTCATTTAGTTCAGTTCTCAAAAAGTTATCGCGTTTTAAAAGATGAGCGAATACTCGTGTGGCCCACTGTAGGTACTATCAGCAATGTACAAGGTTATTGAACCACTTAATTAAATTCGTTTTGTTCAATTGAGTTTTGACTCGAAATCATCTCACAATCAGACACAGTAACGAGATTAAATACTCGTTCAGTGGCTACTTCATACTTGATGTAATAATATGACGATAGAAGCTGATTCTAAATATACATTTTTCAAAGCTCAGGGGAAAAATATTGTAGAGTTACGTATGAATATTGCATTGGAAGATTAAGTGACTGAAAAGTTTCTGTTGGTGGATTTAAAACATTGGAAAGTTAAGTTTAAATATTTGACAAACAGCTAGAAGACTTTTTGTGAGAAACAACGTTTCCTTGGATTAATTTTCACGGGCCGATGTTAAGAAGTTCTTTTTTTTGCCTTCTAGAGCTGAAATATTAATAAACTTCGACATAATTCCTATTTCATTACAGTGTACACATTTTACATCATTATAAATGCATTTCTGCTAATAATCTCTATTTATCCGAAATTTTTTCGAAATTATTTTTTATATAAAAAAAGTGAAATTACTTTAGAAAATTGAGAAACCCAAGAGGAATAGATGATCCTGGAAATACGTGTGCGTATCACGAAGTATTTCGATATTAAATAAAAGCAAGATGCCGTGCTGATTTTTACGAGCGAGCATGCTGAAATTAATGAACTTTTTTTATTGACACGGTAAAAACTGTGACAGAGGACAATAATAATAAAAACGTTATGAACAGCAGTTCGTAGTCTGAGAGTCTCGAAACCTGGAGCTTATACAGGAAAATACAGTAATATTATAACCTGTATTTTGCATCGTCTCGTGAAAAAATAAAGCAGTTAAAGTGTTTTATTAAATTACTTTCATTAGAGTTCATGAAGATAAATGTTCATAATAATTAAGAATTATTGATCTAAAGTGGCAGGATTTACTTTGACAGTCATAATGAACATATTGAAATTGTGTACAAAATGATTATTCAAAGCATAAAATCATAAAAAATCATCACTGTTTATAAATCCGATTAAAGCCTGAATGAACGCCCTTATTATTAGCAGTTACATCATCTGTGAAACGTTAGGACCATACAGGAAATAGCACACGCCGCCATTATTCAAGTTGAACCATGTACCCTTTTGACGTACATTGTTACTGGGAAGGTCATGTACCTCGTTATCGGCAAAGATAATTATCTCTGTTTCATCAGACACAACCGGATACTTACTCAATTCACTGGTCCATCATATTCATCTAATTAAGGCTAACCATCATCGTTGCTCTTTGATTTATCTCATTGCCACGCGTAACTTGCTAATTATAACATTGAAAAATGGAGAAGATATTTCTCGATAAATGAACGTTTAATAATAGCAGTAATGCAATGTAATAATCTGTTTGAACGAGACAAAATTTACTGTCCGTTTTAATGCATTTCCTATCGATGATGTAAATATACATTATTGATAATAAAATATCTTTTTGTACAATCACTTTCTAATTCTTGTAAAAATGATCTTGGTGTAAGAAATTCTAACGCTTTTTACTGCACTGTAATGTTCGCAGGCGAGATGATAATATTATTTTTGTTAAATACAATATTAAATTATGGCTATACTACGGATTTTTATTCATGGTCTTTGTGGAGATTTTTAAATTACAATGAAAGAGAAAAATGAACAAGGTTCAATGTATTTTTGTTTCCTTTTTACAAGAAACCTTTTAGTTGACGAAGGAAACCTGACTCTATTTCTAATTTTTATAAAATGGCGTATGAATCTTTTCGTTGCATATTGTTTCAAAGATTACGTATTTGTGAAGAGGGAGTTTTGTTTTGTAGCGGCACACGGTCGGCGACCGTAATAACCATAAAACTGCCCGATTGCAGATGTCAAGGGTTCGACGGAGAGAAAACGTCTTTGACGTTTGCAAGAACCGGAAATTCCTTTGTCTCTTTATTTTTTATCACTGCCAGATGTACTGCATGCCTGGTCGCGGAGAAAGTCGCCGGCCGCGTACCGCTACCTGGCCGAACGGCCAGCGCGCCCCTACAGCGAGGGTTCAACGATGGCTGTCTACCCCGCCAAACTAAACGGGGGTAAAAGAAGTCAGTACTTCTTAGTTTTTCTCTTCCATCGTCTCGCTGTCCCGAATCGCGACTCTTACCATCGGCTCGTCACACTCTGCGCCTACGGTAATAAAATCCACGTTCACACCACAACGCTGCACAACTATTTACTGAACCTCAGCATCAATCAAGCACGCACCCACAGTTTACAGCAAATTGGTGTAAAGGTTTCTCTGAATAAAATATTTTTTTGTATTATTTTCAAGATTACTTTTTTTGTCATATTTGAAATTAAAAATAACGAAATATATATATAATTAGATATTTGTAATTATTATTATTCAATTAATAGCATTGAAAATATTAATTTGTAGTGAATTATTTCAAATAGTTTTTCCCATTTTCATTACAAATAAAATCTTCCCTAGTCTGATCGTGACGTTTTCAAATTATTTATTTAATTATTAATTTTTTAATTATTTTTTAATTATTAATTTATTTAATTATTAATTAATTAACACTTATCGTGTTCAGTCGACTCGATAATTATTGCTGATCTCTTATTATCTGAATTATTGTCGAACGTAACTCCAATTATGTGATCTAGGTATTACGAACGTAAAATCGAACGTAAATCTAAAAATTAGATTGCGGAATTCATGCATCTATGAAACAAATGAGTAGTTCAAATACAAACTAATAAAGACATATGAACAATTTGACAGTATTATTGTATTACTATCAACTCATTAAAATGATTAAGGAAAGAAAGAAACGTACATGCGGTTCTTGCATCTTACAACTACTCAAGATAATTTTTATTTTGCATAAAAATCTACAGTCTATTCACAGGCTATACAAGCTGTCTGTCCATAAATGTCCAAGCAAACATTTTGTAAATGGTTGAAGCTACAAATTTTATATAATATTTAACAGGAAAATGTACATGGTTTCAAATTAGCTACAAAGTGTACGTAAACTATTCTTTTTATATATGACCATTCTGAATTATGAATGTTAACTTAGTTGTTTTAAGTGAATACATATAATTTTTTTGCATATTTAGTTAGCAGTAGTTATTTAGAATCAAAATAATATCTTGCGAAAAAGTGTTATTAAGCATCGTTTGGAGAATAATCGGCATCTTAAAAATATTTGTATTGTACCTTTGCTATCTATGTGTAAGAGCTTCAGAAAGTAAACAAACAATGTTCTCTAATACTAATTTTTTTTTTTTTTAAGTGATGATTCTATTATTTAAGAGATTAATTAAGTATTTGGTTAAATCTATTTATCTCTGCCAAGTTCATATAAATGGAGTTGTACTATATTGATCTAATTATAGAATAATTAGAGTCCGTCGTAGTAAATTCTTTCACAGAAACGCGGCTCGCCAGGTCGTATAAATGGAATGTTGATTTACTCGCAGTACGGCGTTTTGAGCTCGTCGAAGTTCTAATGAAGGAAACCTAAATATGTTTATGCCCTTGACTAGTTTCACGCGAGTTTAATTTAGTTGCGAATGGTCCGTAATCAAGCTTAACACCTTTACAGGATTCCGCGATAATAAATAATTTTCTATGAACGGTTCGATCGATAAATTGGTATCATAGAATTATGATTTGTTTATGGTACCATTTACGAACGAAACGCGGTACGCGAAACGAGCCTTTGGTAACCAATCCCACTCTTCCCTATCCCCATGCTCGGAAGTTTATTATAATTATGTCACGGAGTTCGAAAGTCCTGTTCGCCGTGTGTGTATAGATCTGAGCTTTTGGGTCCATTAAAGGGCACCGTGGGAGCTGAGTGCGTGAGTGTGTCGCGTTTCAGTTGCGTATTGTCCTAGAAACTTTTTCCATTAATATCGCCCGAGCCCCTATATTGTACTCCCCGCCAATAAGTCGACTCCCGCACACGAATTTAGGGGATGTCCGGACAACAAATGGGGGAAGGGTTCAAAGGCAAGCACAATTGATCTTTGTGAGTGCACCACATGATTGCATGACTCCATGTTGCGGACCATTGTAAGAGTTCCAATAACAATGAATTATTACGGTAATTCGAGTACGCGCCACCAGCATTACGATACTGTGACTGCTTTCATGCAAAAATTCCGTCGCAAAAACACCGGCGACGTTCGACAATGCTCTTTGACAATCCATTCAACAACGGCCTTGTTTGCAGCCTACGCGCTGCACAGTTCGACGCAATTTTCTTTCGCCGAGCTATGAAATAGTCAACTGTACGCTTCTCACGGTCTCTTTTTATATCGTCGGGGTGATGTTTGTCCTGCATTTCCATTTTACACACTCACTCGTTAACGAAACAAGCATTGCAAATCTTTGCGTATATTTGTTGCATAAATAAGCGTAGAATAATAAATAATTTTTTAAAAATTGTTAAATAATTGTTTGCTAAAACGAATTAATTCTAGAACCCTGATTATTATTGCATCTCTTCGTTTCCGGCATAGTTTTGGAATATTATCTGTATGGAATGAAATTGGAACATTTTGATGTCTTTTTGTTTTATTTTTATGAACAACGTTTTACCAGGAACAATCTAACACAAACTGAAGAGCAGTAATGCAAAACAATAATGTAAACATAATCTAATGTTTGATTTATTTTAGTGATACACTTATTTATTACTACTGTATTTTACGTTCATACATTATGTAGAGCAAAATAAACATTGTTTCTTTCATAAGATTTATAATGGTTCACGATAAAAATCATAGTTTTCATTAAGAAACAAGAATAACATACTTAACTCGTCGTACTATAAACAGTATAAATTAAGCTGCATTCTACTTTAATAAATTTGAGCAAAATAAACGTTGTTTCTTCGAGAAATGCCGGAATCCATCGTAAAGATGATGAAAATTGTTCGCGCAGCGTTTGTACAAGACGAGTATAATCTTCGCCGCAGTTGAGATAGCTAGCTAAAAAAACAAATTCTGAGGATATCACCAGTTGGAATGCAATCTCGAGCTGATAGAAGTGGCTAAACTAGAATCAGTATTCGGAGTTATCTGCGGTGAAACAACGATATTCTACAGAAGTGGTGGATGCAACTCTTGTTTACTCTTGCAGATTACCGTTCGTTAGCCCGGGTTGTTCTCGGTAGTGTAACCGTGGTGTTACCTCGCGATCTCAATTAATTTCACCGTGGTAGAAATGTCGTTAATGTAAACGGAACGTATCCGTGACGCGCAGTCAAATATTCCTACCTAATGCCGAAGACTGTTGGCAGGAGTTGCGTGCGACGTTTAGACACAGTGGCTTATGCTGCACCATAAATGGTAATGGGAGCACGCGGTGTGCTGGTTGAGAGGAAGGAACTGGATATATATAACATCAAAACAGGCTACACAGTCGCTGTGTAACCAACTTAGTCCATTATTGGACGTACAGTGATCAATTTCACTGATTGTTAGCCAGGATACGGCTCGCGAACCTGAGCTAACATCAGATCCGGTTGGCATTGTAAATTCCACCGTATTTGATTTTATTCGGAATTGGTTGTGTACTGAAAAGGCACTTTATTGTTTTTAACATTGTAATATAATATATATATCATTCTTTTTTCTGCTTAACCCTTAGTTAGTGTAATGATTGTCATAAAAACATAACTGATACATTTATGACTGATGAATATATTGAGTTGGCAACTAAGTCCTCGCCGCTTTTCTAAATTTTAACATTCCGCATGTTATTGAATGTTTAAATGCTTTAAATCATTCGAAAGAGAAAGTTTTGTTCTACCGAAATCTATGTTTTGTTTTTCTGTTCGAATTAATTTATATTAATTTTTAGATCATTAAAATGGAATGTCAAGTTGAGAAAAATGAGCATTTTCGACACCTCCTTCTTTTTGCTTTTAATCAAGGTTCTAAGGCCGTGAAAGTTGCTCGCGACATTTGTGCTGTGTATGGAGAAGGTGCCACAGCTCGTGATTGGTATGCCAAGTTCAAAAATGAAAATTTTGACCTCAAAATCGCACCTCGTTCTGGCCGTCTAGTTGAGTTCGATAAAGAGCGATTAAGCCAACTTTTGCACGAAAATTCGCATCAAACGACAAGGGAACTGATAGAGAAAATGGAATGCTCCCACGCACCATAGAGAAGCACCTTCACTCAATGAGAAAGGTTCAGAAGTGTGGCGCATGGGTTCTGCATGCTTCAAGTGACAACAACAAAAATCAAAGTCGAAACCTGATGATTTCTACCAACCAGGTATTGAAAATCTTGCTGAACGTTGAAAAAACGTTGTATACAACAAGGGAGAATACATTATTGATTAATTAGTTGTTAATTTTGATTGAAAACTAAACTTTTAAAAAATTGATTAAAACAAAATAATTGGTTAAAAGCAAAAACAAGATGTCGAAAATGCTCATTTTTCTCAACTTGACATCCCATTTTAATGATCTGAAAATTAACATGAATTAACTCGAACAAAAAAACAAAACATAGATTCCGGTAGAACAAAACATCCTCCTTAGAATGATTTAAAAATGTGGAATGTTAAAAATTAAAAAAATTTTAAAAACCATAAAGAATTGAAGTTATACTACGAAAAGAAATGTAAATACAATGTTAGGGTCAATGTTATGTATTCAAAAAGAATAATCGAAGATTGATAGTATAGAATTTTGTTCTTTTAAGTCTAAACAAAAATTTACGGTGTGCAAAGAATTTTAAAAAGGATATTTGAAAAAAAACTTAGAATTTTCTAACTTTCAATGACTCAAATTAAAGTTGGAAGATTGTACTTTAGGATAGGCTGATTAAGGTTCGCAGAAAAATTCGAAATCACTTAGAAATGTGGAAATTTGTTTATCCTTAAAGGTTCAAATTGACACTGGAAGATTATACTTTATAATAGATTCATTTAAGTTCGCAGAAAAGTTCAAAATCACTTAAATAGATCGAAAAACCCTAGTGAATGGATCGGAGAAAAAGTGTTCGTGAAAGTAATAAATGTTGAAAATTAATTTTTTCAGAAATGGAACCTCAAATATACGTGTCAGTGATGGTAAAAAAATGATCATCGAATCGCCATTTTAAACTAAACTATAACATTGGCGGACCTAGACAAACATTCAGTCATCGGAACAGAATTGCAACAGTACAAAGTCGTGAATAAAACGCAGAAATAGTGTATGGTCCTGTCACCAGGATGAAAGGGATGAATGAAACAAGGGGGAAGTACAGAATGGTGTCCATGTCGATAATTAATTCCATGTCGCTGGCATATGGTGCTCACGGGGATGCTACTTCGAATTACCATACCTAAGCTATATTGTTCACAGCGGCGGATGGTTGCAAGCTGTCGCAAACAGACAACGTGTTTAATCGACTAAGTCAATTCTCACTAAACAATGATTAAAATTGAAACTGGACACTTAGCTTTAGTGCCCGCGATCTCGTGAGGGATTATGGTGCTCGTGAATCGATTATCGTCACGATTGACTTCGAACCTGGATGTTCCTTCCTCGTCGTACACAATTTTTTGGAGCTTCTATGAATATTGTGTAAGCATCACATAAATTTTAATTATTAATAATAAACGTTAACGCACTGCGACAGAGAAATTTAATCATTGCAAGACTCATGAAGGCAATAGAAAATATTAAAATTAATTCAGATTGTTTAATTATGGAATATATGTATATATTGTGGGTTCAAAAATTAGTGCATTAGGATTCCACAAATTCTTTAACAAATTGTTTTTGAAATTAATGAATATCTTCTTAAGATAATCTTTGCGAACGTAATCGCTCATAAGCACACAATCATTTATTGTATATGCGAATTTGATGTACAGTAGGTGAAATACAAAACAATGAGAACATCAGGAGAATTTAATGCTGCTATATTATTTTCAACTTATCTAAATTATTAAAACACGAAGTAAATTTATAATTGACTTTTGTGTCTTTTAATTGAAACAGGCAAATTACATTTTGTAAATCAATAATATAATAACGACTTTTAAATGTGTATCTTCATCTTAAGTACATACGAAAAACTGTATTCAGGATATTGATCAGTAGACTGTATATATTATGTATTTATAGGAAAAATGAGTAGATAATTGCAAAACATTGTTGTTTGAAAAATGAGCGCATTAAGATTTCACGAATTGTGTAAGAAATAGTGTCTAAAATAATGAATATCTTTATAATGTTTCAATAATCTTAATCTGCAGGTAGTTTTGATTCAACAGTAATGAAAACTCAATTTTTTACTTCGAGACGCGTAATTTAATTCACACTGCCGACTGCTGAAGTATCAATTTCTGCATCGTGTTCCAAATATCAACATCGATTAACACAACACGTGATGAAATCAGTCTCGAACGAGCAGTCAGTATTTATTTTTTCGACAACTCCGCTCGAATGCGAAAAACTGTTGTTTATTAAAATGAAAGTTCGTGCGGAAAGCGATTTCGACTGGGCGAGCGAATCAGTAAAGGCACTTTTTTCGGCCTTCAATTTCGTCAATTGAAATTCCGGAGTCGCGTTTAATTATTGAGCGTTCCGGAGTTGATTTGCAATCCGTCGCCGAGAAAAAAAGTTCGTCATGTATTTGCTTGGAGACGTAATTAAAATCGATGTTTCCCGATAAAATTTCCCATGCAACAGTGCGAGATAACAACGAGTTATTTCGCTTGTCGTTCCGCTCAATATACGATATGAATAATTACCGAGTGCTGAAAAATTTCATGTGCGTTAAATATTCAATCAGGACTGATGAAAATTAAATGAGACGTACGTTTATGCATGCGCCACGATAGTAAAAACCTGCTGCATAATTTATCGGGCTTGTTCAATTAATTGGAAAGCGATATTAAATATTATTATATTCGTTCCGCGCAAAAACGATATGAATAATAATAATATTTATTTGATCAACGGATGCAAGTTCCTGTGTTATAAGTAGTAAATTGTAAGAAGTAAAGAAATGAACGGCAAAAAAATTCTAGTATGTGACAATACTCTGGTTGGAAATTAAGAGAAGTTGATTGAGGCAGCTATGGTAACCATAAAGTGTGCAGTGTGTTTCAGGGAGAAAGAGAAAATATCCTCTAATAATACGCATGGGGGCATAGAAAGAGAGCTCATCGAGATTAATAGGGCAAGAAATGTTGTGGTTAATTAGTTAATAAATAAAAACTGGGTCTGTCATGGATCGGCGGGAATTAAATCTATCGAGCACAAAGCATAGCAGGAAAGGGTCATAGTTATGACAAAATATGGACATAAGACATGAAGTGCGATAGGGATTGTATCATGGACACTTTCTAGTAAAGCTATTTGGCGCTCTTGGCGAGGCGCCTAGGTCAGAAAGTAACTTTAAAGTGTGAAAAATGAAGCCAAATGTTTTAAAAATAGACCAAACAATATGTTGTAGGTGGTAGTGAAAGGATAAGATACTAGAAAAATAGATGCCAAGGTCACGAATGTTTTTGAACAATAGTGTATAATATGTCACTTGGATAAATTGTAGCTCAATTTATTAAGAGTGCGCTAAGTGGAGAGACTACCAAGATTAAGTTGCAAAAGTGTGACATCGACAGCATTCTGCATAGATCGGCATACGTTAAGGTCATTAGTGTATAATAAAAATTTAGAATAGGCAAATAAAACGACGGATATGTTATTTATGATTAGTGCATCTAAGAGCGGACCAAGATGAGAGTCTTGGGATACTCCAAATAATACCGTAATCTCCCTAGATAGGCTGTTGTGAAATTTGACAATTTGAGTTCGGTCTATTAAGTATGAGGGGATCCAGAACAGGAAGCTTTATGCTAAGAGCATAAAGATTGACTAGGAGGATGGAATGAATGGCAGTGTCAAAAGTCTTGCGAAAGTCAATGTACACAGAGTCAATTTGAAGACCAATATGGTAGAAGTTTGGTTAATGTTGATCGATCGGATACAAAACTATGTTGTTCTTTCAGGGTCAAATTTTTGCATAGAAAAGTCGGTTTCTTGATAATTATGCTCTCAAATATTTTCAGTATTATATTCTGGAGGCAGATTGGTCGATATGAGGTGGCAAGTGTATTATCCCCCCCTTTAAAGATGGGAGGAACAGTACAAGTTTTCCATAAAGAGGGAAAGGAATCAGCGATAAGAGACTTGTTGAAAAGAATAAAAAGTATTCGTAACATGAAGAAAATACATGATTTAAAAAAAAGTGGAGGGTTCCATCAATGCCGAGCACTTTGCTAGTGTATAACTGTTTGATTTGAGAAGAAATGTCACTAATCGTAATTTCTATGTTGTTAGGTCGATAGTGTTATTAAAGTGAAGGAGAGAGGTATGTCTCTGAAAAGTTTGGTCGTTGAAAGGACATATTATTGTTAAACGATATATGGGATTGATACGACTAGTCTTTTGGAAGCTTCGTAAAACTTTCAGTTCTGAGAGCAAGTTCAGATCTGGACCGGTAGTTCCACGAGGTGGTTCTGCATTGAGCTCTAAGGTATGAGAAGACTGTGCAATTGGAGTAGAAAAATATAATCTTGAAACGACGATAAGCGATCTTCTTTTGTTTAGTGCGTAAAGTTAACTTACGAGATAACCAAATAAGGTAAGTTGACGTAGAGAAGGCGCGTAGGGATGCAAAGCGGCCAGTGGATGATGTTTAGGTGAGAATAGAATACTGTAACAGCATCGTTAATATTTAACACGTTGACTGCCGCGTCACCCGTGTTCGGGTGACAGCAAAAGTTCTCATCAGGCCACGTCACCCGTAATTCGGGTGACGCTGATTTGATTACTTACAAAGGATTTCCGAAAATATTTCGACAAATATTCTACAGGAGGTAATGAAACTATTGAATTCTTATAAAAATGGTTTATTAAAAAAATTATTCGCAGTGTATAACATTAAAACATTCTCTGCAAAGTTAAGGTTGATCAGAACAGCTTGGACAAAAAGTTGTTTGTTTTTTCAGATATGCTCGTGCCTGTGATCGGTCCATTTCGTATCTTTTATTTGAACTGTAGCTTCCTCAGTATCATCAACATTTCTTTCTTCTTCCATGACCAATTCTCGTAAAATCTCGTCAATAGTATCTTCATAACATTCATTATCACTAAGATTTTAAGTTATACCATTCAGTACTCGGCAAAGATTCCAACTGTTCATGCAGGAACAGAAACAGATATGAATTAACAGCGCACGCTTCCTATAGCGGCACGGGTGGCCTGTAGGAGATTTTGTTGTAAATACGCATGGCAGTCAACGTGTTAAAGGGGACAGTAAGGAGTCCCAGTATATGGAAGCGAGGTATTCGTTTATAGAAATAGAATCAGCTGTTGAGAAATTACAGTAATGGATTGAATTTCGAGGAGAGAAGAGGGGTTTAGGAAAAGGAAGGTGAAAGACAAGGAAGAATAATATGGACGTTCTGGAAGAACAGAATCTAAGAAAGCAGTAGTACAAAAGCTGTGATGGAAAGAGAAGACGAGATTAAGAATATTGTTGTAACCATTCACTATATTGTTGAGTTGTTTTAAATTGTAAAAATGGGCACAATCGCGAATAATGCTGGAGGGTGAAGGAGTCAAAAGAGAGGTGTGGCAGTCAGTAATAGAGGAAAGCTAGGCATCTAGAGGAAGGTTATATGAATGTGAAAAGTTAGAAATATAGTAATCACCTGCTATAATGAAATCAGCGCAGGGAAAATAGTTGAAGAGATTTTTGACAGAGTGGCAGTGGTGCTGGTTATGAGTGTGCGAGGATTGTGGGAAATGTAAACAGAGCCTGTCCTTGAGCCAAGCCGTAATGTTACAAAAAGTTGTTCAGTTGGATCAGATGTGAATCCAATTTGACATAAAAAGCATCATCTACCGCAGCGAAATATATTGTAGGATGACAAACCGAGTTCTGTTCTGGAAATACTAGCATGCAGCCAGTAAAGATAATTATATCGTAGGAATGGGGAAGACTAGAGGAAAGAGATAGCACGGCACTTAGTTTCTTAGTTGGAAAGAAGACGATACTGTGACAATTTTTGGAACTCCATGAACGTATCGAGTTGTTTTATTTGTGAAACTAGAGTGATGTAAAGCCTTTAGTTCTGCACGTAGCTTCGTGTCAAGTCCTGATAAAGTTTTGGATGGCCCTTTGTAACGATTCTTCTGGCGTAGAGACGATGTACTATGTAGTCCACGATCAATAAACTACCCATGGGCCCAGGGATGCCCTTTTCTTCCGACACGCTTAGGATAAGGTTTGATATCACAAGTTGTACAAACCAGTGTAGATGCTACAGGTGCTCTACAGCCTTTGAAAATCAATGCAGAAAACGATTTCGACGTAGTTGAAACCGTTCAGTTCGAGTGCAATCGAACTAGTTGACACGACGTTGAATATGACGAATTTGAGACGATCAAAGTAATTGGAAATTGTCATTTCGTTTTGCGTGCATTGAAATAATTTTTTGATTTGCAATACTAATGTTGAAGCCTTACTATGTTACCAACTCGAAACATTAAACGTTCACGCGAAGAATAGCGGGATAAATTACAGTATTTTGTTGGAAAATGCATTATGCAAACGCATCCACAAGGCATTATGCAAATGGCTAACGAGTTTGCTTTGTACAGTCAACAGCAATAATTAATCAGCGCTCGATCAATACCATAACATCATTCTTATTTTACACCGGCGATTAATTCGAATCGGTAATGTAACCATTTTGCAGCACGTAATTGCAACATTTCCGTGGCGAATATGTCCGAAGTTTAATTAAAATTTAAACTTCTCCGGCCCAAAGACGAGCAAATTGAATGCGAAACGGTATGTGATTTCCAATTCACACCGTAACGAATCTTCGGCAGTAGTTGTGGACAAAAGCGTGGTACCCGTAGCCGCAAACGCGGCATAAATATCTGTAAATTACCAGCTATTAATAATTACCTAGCTGCTAAAAAGCTGGTAATTTATAATATTGTTGACATTTAGGCTCAATATTTAATCAACCTCGATATAACCAATTAAACTTCGATTCTTTTTCAATCAAACAATTGTTTTCTTGTAGAAATAGTTTTGCAGAGATATCGAAATGCGAAAATGTCCAACTGTATTATCAAAATTATGTTAATGCTTCGGTAGAAAAAGAAAACGATTTTTCAATATTTACCTTTTAGGAATAGCTGAATTTTACGTGTTAGTCTGTACGTCAGAGTTTGTTACACGGAACTATGTGACATTGGCGTATCAAAAATACTGTTATAAAACGTTGCGAGGAAAAAAAATTGTGAAGCAAGACAAATAAAGAAGATTATTTAAACGTGATGCTAAATTCTTCTTAAACCGCATACATTTTAACGCAAGACACTGACGATGTTTCACGGGGCGCAGTCTGCTACTGAGTGAATCTGTCTTTTCGACTCCGCATTTACATTGGTAAAATTCCTAACGAAAATGCGAATTATATCCCTGCGCTGCGGTCATTGGCCTGGGATCAGCTGTACATTGTACGGGGTCAGTGCACCGACATTATGACCCACAATTTCGAACAGCAAACGCATCCTCAACTAAATGGGTGAGTTTACTGTTAATGATATTCTTTACAATTCTTAAACAAACATATCCTGCATGTTTTTTAACGCGATTATTTATTATTAAATTAGCTTTACGAGTCGACACGTGAGATGTCATGCGCTTAAGAAAATTAACGGCTGTCACGGTTAAACTACTTATTATTTCGGGTCCGAAAAAATTAGTATATATTTTTCAGACATTCTGAAGTAAGGATGAACAGCGTTTTTCTTAAAATTATCACTGTCAAGATGTTAAAAGACTCTTGAACAGAAAATATTTATTATATTTTGTTTCAGCATACTACAATAATAAAATCTACATAGTCTATCGAATAAAGTGGATCGGCAATGGCATTGACAGTGTAGAATTAATAATAACTGTATAGAAGTAGGCATAAATTATTGCAGCAAATTACGTTAAGAATTCTTGCAAAAAATATAACTCATAAACAGTGCCCAAATAGCATTTAGACTTATAATCAAATATCACGCACTACTAAAATCTTTCTCATTTCAAAAAGCACGCACTAGCATTTTTCTAATAGAAAATTAATGCACCTGTCGAGATTATTAAAATTATTTGAAAGGAAACGCGGTAGTTACCGTAACGCTGCAATTCGCATCCAATTGTCTCCTAGACAGCGCCATGATCTTGGGACGGGAATTTCGGCAGATTGCAAGTGTATGGTAGAGTGGAACGAACAAAGATGCATGCGCAACATTCCCACAGAATGGAAGGAAAACGTAAGGGAAAATGGAAATAGAGAAAAGCGAAGTGATAGAATGCGGAGGTGAGTCGGACACGTCTAAAGATAAAAGAAACCCGACGAGGGATCCACTCTGTTGGAATCTGAGTCGGCGAGATTGGATGGAGTGCATATTAACCTCCCAGTAGACCTGTGATGAGATCAGATAGTTTCAACTTATTTATTTGCTCTTTGGAGACAAGAGGCAAAGGGAGAATGTGAGTTAAAAGAACTATCGGAACAGTGGCAGAATGAATTCGCGTGCGCAGCTAAAACGTTTCAGCGAGCAAATTTCGAATTAGAACATTCTTCAGAAATAAAGTATTTATATTTATTACGGCTTCCCTTGAACCTTATTTCCTATGCTCATTGAGTATGCTCATTGAGTATGAGGAAAATGGCTATATGAAATAATAAACTGTGAAGACACACAGAAAAATTTCAGAATATTGTCGCAGTCTCTTCAATTTATTAGGATTATTCAAAGAAAAAATCTATTTTTATTCAATTTCTCTATTTTGTAGATGCGACCAGACAAATTTTTATTCTAAACAAAGCTTCGCAGTCTAGTAACGATTTATTTTGTGAGATTATTCGAATATAAGAGAATGTGATATGAGATAGAAAGACGTTACCATTCTTTTCATACAGTGATTACTGTGAGCTAGGATAACTGTATCAATTACTGTGCCCATTAAAGTGACGCATAACATCCGAATTTCTTCAATTCTTAAAACATTCAAATTATAAGCTTCATGTCTTTCATATAAGTACGATTTTTTGCATAATTGGAATATATAAAAAACACAAAATATTTAACAAAATATATAGAACAGTTAATTATTTTGTGTTAGTTACGGAGCCTTTGCTATGAGAAAAAAATTTATCTAAGAAGTCGATTACGTTATTGTTTTTCTGTAATTTAGACGAATTTTATAGATTTAATAGTTCATGTCTTTGTTTTGGAAAGCACCATTTTTGTATTTTTTTCATCTTTATCTACAACGTGTTTCTTAAATTTTTTTGTAAGTCTTAAGAAGTTGAAGTTTTGATTCGGTTATGAAAATTACATTTCAAATTCTATTGAAAACATTCAATATCTTTAATTTAATAATACTGTTTTTAAATGTAAGTAAAATTATTGTGAGTACACAGTAACTAGGGAAGGGCATAGTAATTGACACACTTACACTATCATGTTCCAATCAGAGTTATGTATTATTCGAATTGTTGCGATTCATCTAAAATAATTATCTGAATGAATTCTTTTTAGTTGAATATTTTATCGAATTCATTATTTGTTATAAATTATTCTACCTATTTAATCGAATATATTTCTTCATTCCAATAGTTCTTTATTCGAACAATACTGCGAATAATTGTTGGCAGTTTTTGTTTTGTATTTATATATATATATATATACGAATACGTTCAGGATCAGTTCAATTTTTATTACTTGCGACGTATGCGACGTATGACGCGCAGCATACGAGCGTCCTCCACTACGGCGGCGGTGGCAAATTATCACCGATCAGCCGCGATCCCGCGAGTATAAGTATGATGAGCTCGCGACGATGCTCGAGTAGATTTCGCAGGATTGTTACCGGCCTGTGAGAAGCTCCCCACACCTGCTACCCAAAGGCACTGATGCTACCGTTCACATCCTAGGGTTACCATCGAATTTCCGGCAGGAACTTAACATCCCTGTTTACCGGGCAAGGTATCAGGATGAGGGTACAGTGCCCTACTGTTCTATATATTGCCCTACTGGTCCGTCCAGCAAACCCGAGCGAGTCACAGCGTAAGGGCGAGCACGAGCAAGTACGAGCAAGCGAACAGCGGCTTCGCCGGGAATCGAATTCCGAGGAGCTTGTCGAGAGATACCTTGATCGTGCACCAGAGAAGGTTCTTTGTTTCCTGAGCGCATCCACTGAGGCCATCAATGCACCGAGGGCTCGCGAAGCCTAGCGATGGAACCATTACAGGAGTCTGGGAAAGGGACATCCGCAACTATTGAAAAAGAAAGACCAGAGTCTAAGAGGACGCATCATCTGACCGAGTGTCAGAGGTGCGTCGATAAGTGTAAGTTACGTACATTTTGCGTCACTGACTTTCGTTGGTCTCCTTTCCGATTATAAAGCATGTCCAATTTTAATGTATAAATGAAAATAACTCGTTAATTGCACACAGCATAAAAAAATGTTACCCACAGAATTAAATGGTTTTGAGGGGGAAATGAGATGACATAATTCATTTTTCTGTAAGTGGACGCGAACAGGGCAACTTTGTTTTTTCAAACAAAAAGAAAACGAAAAATTCATGTAATGTTGAATAGGCTGATTGATTCGGTCCATCGTTTCGAACGAAACAATATTAGATCTCACATGTCAAAAAATGATTAGTTTACAAGATATTTAAGTACCAATATTGCAAGGTCGTATACAAAATTATTCGCCGAAGGCGAGGGTGGTCGACGCTATCACGTAGATTTAGCTTTTCACCTGGAGAGGCAGATAATTTGTTTAATTTACATAGTTTATGTGTATTAAATAATAAAGTTATTTTGTTATTTTTATAAATCGTGTCGCTTTCTTTCCTGCATGTTCCATCGCGGAGGAACAAACACGTGGAGTCTTTGCGACCGGGTTTACGACACGGACGTGACCATAGTTAGGCTGCAGTCAAGGACACTTTCACAACCATTTGGCGGCCAGATTGTCCGGATGCCATCCGGACATAGCACAAATCACAAGGCAGACGTTTTTTCTTTCCTTTTACTCATCGTAAATAAGCCGTTTCCTTGACTGCCATAAGGTCTCATAAACCCGGAATTTCCGAAGGGTCAGCCGACGTCGAGCGCGCGACGGGGCCCGCCACCTGAGTTGACCTGACGGAATCTCCAGGGGATGAACCAGGGTCGCAGAGATTCCACGACCCAGCGACTAGCATTCCTACCCCCTCCAGGACAAGTTCCGACGAGGAACCACCCATAAATAGCCGAGCAAACCCGAAAAACGGTCTATTGCTATTTTACCGGTACACGCGAGCAGTCATCCCGCGAGCAATCATTCTCAAGTCACAAGCCCTCAGTCTTCAAACCACGCAACAGTACGCGCAACTACTATTCGAACATTGAATCCGATAGCCCAAAATTAATTTGGCGGGCAATCAATCGGCGACTTAGGAACATACGCGTCCACCGTGCATTCCGGGCCTTACAACCCCGGAAGGGTTCATTTCACCGCCCGCGCGTTTCTTACGTCTCCGAGTCAATTCACTGCATCTTGCCTGCATCCACGGATGCCGCTCCGTTACATACTTATGGAACTATAAAATTGCCAATGCCTTCTTCTGCATCCATAGAAAGATTATTTAGTTATATGTCGATGATCAAACTATCCAAAAGTAACAAACTTTCCGGTGCAACATTTAAAAATATGAATATGGAAGAAACAAATCGATAAACTATGAAAAAGCACCTAACACACAAATCGATTCGGATAAATTTTTATTCGATTTATTCAACAGTGTCGGATCAAATCTTTTTTGTTAGTCTTTATCTCTTATCTGTCATTCGAATATAATTTTGACCAATTCTGAACTTTCTTGGTTGTAATCATTTTATAGAATATGAAAAAATTTGCCACTTAAAATGGTAATTATATTTTTCGAGACGTTGTCCAGTAAACCAGTCCCTCTGAGGTCTCAAAAATATGTAAATCGTTTGGTTCAATTGTAGAGAAATTATTCTACATGTATATTAAAAACCGTTCGAATGTTTCCGTGGCTCACTGCATTGACATTATTCAATAAAGAAATACATTTTTTCTGTCTAATAACTTCTTGTAATGTACTTATACGATTTTTATTTTGTAGAAAGATCCGCTTTCTATCGATCAGAAATCGAAGTTCTTCGTCGGCAATCCATCGTTAATTGGACTTCTGCGTCCAGTGTACATGAACTATAAATCAGGAAACGCTGACGAGAACGCGGAGATATGCACGTGAATAATGATCGCGACAATCTGCCATGCGCGGCTTTCCTCCGAAAATTTCCCTTGGAATATCCGCGTGATGTAGCCGATGGAATTGCACAATTTAAACAACCGTGCGGACGCGCTACGTATCGCATTTCGGGATTGCATTCGGTTGGCTGACCGTGTTCCTTCGCCAACTCGTGCGAATTCGGTCATTTTTGTTCACGAGTAGATACTGCTTCACGATCCCCGTCAGTCTTTTTTTTTGTTCCGCACTTCTTTCGTATGAAGCGAGATTTTGTTTCAAGTACTGGCAATTGAAAACTGTTTCGAGTCTTGAGAACCGTGCAAGCTTCTTCAGCAAATTAATTCAATCCTGAAGGCAGTAGTAGATGCTTTTATGGTTAGAGTGATTTGGTTTAACACTAAACCTACCATGGCGGAAATGATGGAATAAATTTCTTAATTCAAGCACACATTATTATATAATGGTAACATTTCTAAATAAATTCAATTTTGTAATTCTTATAAAGCAACACACGGCACTCGCTTTTAGCGTTCGGTAGGTTTAGTGTTAATATTTAGATAGGGTGGATGGACCAATTACTGTGTCCTGTTGACAGACTTCTGGAGTTTTCATTACAATTTCAGCAATTTAATTGATTTTTCTTAAGAATTTTAATGTAGTTTTCGAAGTTCCTTTTATCGATATAAATTTTCCAATGACACAAATATCAAATCTTTTTCACATATTAGGAGAAAGAAAAAAAAAATTCTGAAACCTACTGTCACTGTATGCGTATGATCTACAAAAATTAGTTGTGCTCCCTCTCTGATTACTGAGCCTCAATAACTGTACAGAATAAAAATTTAATATTTAATATATTGTGACGACAACTTGCGAGGGATAGAGCCGACACAAGTCGGTGTTCGGTTTCCTCGGATAAGCGTCTGGTCTGGTTCTACATATACAGGGTGCCCCGAAAGCTATAGTGACCAACAAAAGTGTTCGTACACCTTTTAAAACGCAATAACATTTTTAAAACTGGACTAAGGGACTTCAATCTTTTTCAGATGACAGCGGGTCTAGTCTACCAGACGATGACCAAAATGTTTTTTTTTAAATTTTGCTATTGCTTGGAATGACAAAAAAAAAATAAAAAACTCATGTTTGAATATTCAAATTCAATTTTCTCGGAAACTAAGTTCCAAACAAAAAAGAACTATCTTTATATGTGTTTCTACTACATACACAGTGGCCCAGAAAAGTATTCGTACACCTTTTAAAATGTGGGACTAGTCTACCAGACGATGACCAAAATGTTTTTTTTTAAATTTTACTATTACTTGGAGTGACAAAAAAAAAATAAAAAACTCTCATTTTTTAATTTTTTGATTTGAGTCCATAATAAAAATTTAAAAATGCTTCTCGTAGATCTCGGTAACTTATATGCATGCTGAAAATTGTATCGAAATCAATTGACATTGTTATGAGTTATAACAAATTAAAGATGGCAAAAATCGCAGTTTTATCACGATTTTGACCAAAAACTGGATGAAATCTGTAGTTTCTTAAATCTTTCAACGCTTGTAACTTGACTCTGGGTTTTTTTTATTATAGGCTCAAATAAAAAAATTAAAAAATGAGAGTCTTTTATCTTTTTTTTTGTCATTCCAAGTAATAGCAAAATTTAAAGAAGGCATTTTGGTCATCGTCTGGTAGACTAGTCCCACATTTTAAAAGATGTACGAATACTTTTATGGGCCACTATATATGTACAAGCGGGCACCAGGTGATTCCACATAGAGAAAATTGAGTTTGAATATTCAAACATGAGTCTTTTATTTTTTTTTTGTCATTCCAAGCAATAGCAAAATTTAGAAAAAAGCATTCTAGTTATGGTCCAGTAGATTGATCCCTCTATCATCTAAAAAAAAATTGTTGTTTGAGTTGTTTAGTCCAGTACTAAAAAAATTTTTTATTGGGATTTAAAAATTGTTCGAACATTAATGAGAGCCACTGTATCGCCATTAATGTTCGGACAACTTTTCAAACGCAATAACTTTTTCAGAACTGGACTAAACGGCTCGAATTTTTTTCACATGATAGAGGGATACTATTACATCATAAATGGAATCTAACACGGCAGAACGATAGCCGCACCGAGATCTGCGTTATCGGGTCGGTTGCGGCAGACAGTGTACGGCAGGTCGGACGGTGGCCGCCTTGAAATCCGCGGTATTGGTTCGAGTGCGACAGACGGTGCGGTTGCCACGGGGAGTTCTGGTCGGGATCGCCAACGAGATAAGTGTTGCACGCACTATTCTTATCCTTAAACTTAAAATAATGCGCTATACTGTTGGATATGATGGGTTTTAGAAAGAAACTGTACGTATCGAGGTCGGAGCCTTTTATATTTTAGTTTCGGTGGATCCAAGGTGGGGCTTGGTGTTGATACGGGATGCGAGTTCTCCTTGTAAATAAACGATGAGTTTTCCTTGTGAATATCGGATGCGTCAATTGGTAATAAGGGATGAGTCTTCTTTGTAGGTGTGGGATGCTTCATACGGTCAACGACGGTACGGGAACAACGGTATCATCATGGCACGGTGATACTGCGCATAATAGGCTATTTAGCCCGACTGGCGCGGCAAAATATTACATTTTATTGTCTGAAGGTCATAATATTTATATCGCTGGATTCGTCTTTAACGTCATCTACAACATTATGGTATAAAAAATAAACTTTAACACGTAAAAACTCAACGTGATCTTGAGTTTTTTTGCGAAAAGAAATTTTTTTGAAATATTATATATTGGACTTTGTAGATATCCGAATACTGTCTAATTTTTGTTCGAAACATTTTTTCATTAGATTATCGGAAACGGAAAAATCGGGTCAATAGTGGAGCACTCGCACTGCAAACATGAGAGATATTACAATGTAAAGTATTTCAACGTTTTACTATCTTTTATTATAATACAATATATTTTTTTTGTAATTTAAAGATTAAGAAACACTTTTTTCATTAAAAATTGTGTATTGAACTAAATTACAACAATGTAGAAGCTATTTGTTCTAATATTTACTGTTAAGAATTCCAACTGGAGTCGGGAGGGGGGCGAATGGGCTTTCCAACACCAAACTTGACCACGCGACTTACTGCTATTTATTTCGACCAAATTGTATACATAAAACTCTGTAAGTGCATACTATATCGCAATAAATGGTCTCTATTGATCTCAATTACGTACCGTTGATTTTTTCTTGTGATTTGGCCACACAACTCTCGGACAAACAGAAAGTCTATATAACCCTTATTGTTTCTGAGATATTTGACTGTTTTTATATATTCTATTACTTTCATTATAAAACGTATTCGAGATTATGCTCACTACCTTAAACATAAACAAACAGCAAAAGATACATGTCATGAAAAAAGTCAAATCTTTTAGAAACATTAAGTTTTAGGACAAATGTATCTCATTTATACTCAGAATACATCAATCTATCGAAATCTAGAATAAAAAGTTGGACATTCCATTTAAAAAAAGAAAATTGACCTCTATATGTCTCTACAGCTTTTGTAGGTAACATTTTCTCGTATTGTTTGAAGTAACGAAGATGTTCATGTGGACGGAGTTCGTGGCACCGCTCGCATCACGGCTGACTTCGTAGAAAAAACCAAATATCTTTAGAGCAGGCACTTCAGGTACTTAATCTTTGATTAGATGGATTGTACAGAGCAATGTATAAAGATTAAAAAAAGAAAGGAAGAGATGTTCTAGGGTACAAAAACATAATCATTATCGGTGGGTACGGGATGTTAGCCCGGTCGGTCTTTCCATGGAGTCGGAGACGAGATGGATGGTTTAAGCCAGTCCCCTATGCAGGTCTCGAACAAAACGAGACGGGGTAGGACAAGACGGGATAAGAAGACTGGCCAAGGTGGGGCGGGACAGGGTGGGACAGTACAGGACAGTACGTGACCGAACAAGGTGGGACAGTGCAAAATAGGACAGGGCGGGACAGTACGGAACCGAACAGGATGGGGCAATGCGGGGCAGGACATGGCTAGTCAGGACAGAACGGGACAGGAAAGGTTGAAAGGAGATGGGACATCACGGGTCAAGTCGGGCCAGAACAGGCTACAGTACGGTTCTTCGAGCAACGAATATCGTCTATACCTGCAAGGTCGTATGAACAAAATAAATTTTCAAACTCAACTGTCTGGAAAACCAAGTGCTAAACAAAAGAAAGTTATTCTATATTTTTTGACGTTTTTTTTATCAGAAATTACCCGGTGACCGCTTGTATATATTTTCAGGGACACCCGTGGGTGAATGGGAGTAATTAGAGCAAAGAACTGTTAAAAAGCTTTATAAATCTTTGACAAAGATAACGATGACTGATAATGAATGTAAAGAGGCCACAAAATATTAAGCATTATATATCATTCGTTGATGTATTGCTATTCATCATTTTAGTTAAATGTGGCATCACTTTGTCGCACTATTTCTCGATAAAAATTCTTTTTTTCCAAATACAATTGTTAGACTGGTGAAATTCAATTATATTTTATTTATGTATTTGTATGCTGGTGTTTTGCAAATTTGTATACAAGTAAAACCTTGATTGTAATGATAAATAAATAAAAATCACTTAATTTTAAAGTGCAATATCTTCTTGTCGCGTACTGTATACCCACTACCGATCGCTCTCAGCCGCGGGATCACGTTAGAAAGCCGTGGCCATCACGCTGCCATCGTGTAAAGCGGAACGTATAGCGCTTCTCTTGCGAGAAGCAAAAGACTGGCTCGCGAGTCTAGGCGGCGATTTCGGGAGTGGCGAAATGTAATCGTTACAATACTTTAATAAATTTTATTTTATATAAAAAAGTATTTTATTTTAAAAGTTTTAAACGTTAAAGATGGCTGTTGTTTGTAATAATCTGAATAGTTTCACGACACTCAGCGGGATAATTAAATAGCATTGGCCTTCGATAGCGGAGGATTATGCGTCAAGGATAATGGGAGGTTAACAGATTTGTCGATCGCGCGTATTGTTAACTTTTACCGCTAATTGTCGAAGGTTGGCGTACAAGCTGAAAAAAACAACTTGACTGAGCACCGTGGGGACAGTGTACACAGCGGTATAATGAAATTTAGGTCAGCCATGTTTCGAAGTGTGTTCTAACCCGCTTTCACGGGTATCCCCGCAGGTTTCCGGTTCTCCACCTCCGCAAAATCGTGTCACAGTTTCCAATTGAATCGAAGGGAAGAGACTTCCCATTGCAAGCGCGTTTATGCACTGCTAACGCAACGAATTAATGAAACTCGGCGGAATTTAATGTTCGTATTAAGTACGTAAACATGTGCGACCAAAGTACTTTGATTTTGATAAAAATGAGGTAAAGCGATGATCTTTTCTTACATTAAAGTTGAAATACTGCAGAATAAGAGAGATGTAGTATGAACATTTTTATTCAATTTTTATTCAATTTTATTTAACATTTTTATTCCAACAAAATTATGATTTACCCAATACATACCGTGTACAGTTGGATTTTTGAAGGAATAATTTGAATACAATGTTGTTAACATCGTGGTGGTTCATTTTCATTCATTTTCATCCCACTCATTGCACAATTGCTTACGCTTATTTTTATACACGCGTAAACGCACACACATTCTAACGCAATAAAATTCCATCTTCCATTCGCTATACATAGTAGATTACAATTTTGGATACGACACTCGACCATCCTGCAATAAATCAATACCAATTTCAATGACCATGAAATATGTTGTAAAGGTCATTATTTTGAACAACTATTTTCTGTATATGTTACCGCCGAACATCTTAGGCTTCCAAGATACATATTCACGAAAATACATTTCATTACAGGGTGCCCCGCATTTTTTCGTACATACGTTGAGAGTGTGTTCTACAAGTAAACTGAAGACTAAAATGTTATATATAACGAGAAACTTCGTTCATAGATAGTAGTGGTAGTCGTCACTGGCGGGAATAGGCGGGCCTAACGATGAACCTCTCTTGCCGCTGTGCCACCTCGTAGCTCACGAATTAATGATAAAAATCAACATCGTCTCCCAAGAAATTAGAACAGGGTTCGGAATTATCGGCACGCCTCCTGATTCCCGTTGCGCATCTCGCTCGTCCGTGGTCGCCTAAATGCCGCACGCACGCACGCACGCATTGCATATTATTGCATTAGTCAAATCGTGGGATATCGACAGAGAATAATTTGATGTTTCGTTTTCGTGTTGGAGGCAAAGATTATTTCACATCACTATACATTAAACATTAAATACCTTGAAAACTTCGAAAAATATTACCTTGGAAAAAACTACTTTTTGCATCGTAATCGTCTCTTGAAACTGGTCAAATTCTGTATAAAAAAGTTTTTGTTTTTAGAGGCGATATTTAGGTAGACTCAACGCGTATACTCAACACAAGTACAAGTTGTCTTATGTTTGTCATTATTATATTGCGAAAATTTATGCACCGATGATATTCAGTGAATATGCAGACTATATGCAGTGAATATGCAGCCTATATGCACGAATATGCAAACTGTATGTACGAATATGTAAACTGTATGCAAGATATATATGAAGTATATGTAGCATAGATTTGCTACATATGCACTTGCGTAGATACTACAAAATTCATAAAATTGTGTTCAATCAATGTTTTTGAGGGGTTAGTCTACTAAACAATTACTAGAATACTTTTTTAATGGTAACATCAACGAAAAAGTGACGCTATATCAGTCTCTGCATCGATCGGATTCCGTTCGATGTCCATACAATTCTGACCATATGCAAATATACATACATACATATATATTATATAAGGAGCACATAACTGAACCAATAACTACAAGTTTAGTATAAATCATTATTTATTCCTAAGAAGATAGGAGAATTTTTAAAAATAAACATTATAGTCATTTTTATAATAGCCAGAAATAAGAAAAGAAATTTTTTCAATAATTAATGTCTCCTCGTTTAGCAATGACAATGAAAATAGGCTGACTCGGTTTTGCACCGGTCCATAAAAGGAATGTTTACGTGGAATGTTCTAGCAATGTATTTATATCTAGCAGTTTCGTATGTTTATAAAATGTTATTACACGTCTTAGCACAAACTCAGTTTCGCACAATCAGTCGAACGGAAAAGCACGCAAGTGAAGTAAGAATAAATATGAAGTCAGTTGCACCACATTGTTTAAAAAAAGTAATTTCTTTTTTGAATGATGGCGTGTCAACGCGCCAGCCGGCGAGAAAGTGTAGTATTAGTTAATCGACAGTGCAGACAATAAGAAAAAAATACTATAAAAATATATTATTAAATGTTGGAGGAAGACCGAAAAAATTATCACTGCAGGGTGTACGAAGAATTATACGGTTTGTCAAATCTGGTGAGGCTTCAAGTGCCACTATGGCTGCGAAATTATTAAAAGAAGATACGAATATACAAATAAGCAAGTGGGCAGTACGAAGAACCCTCAAAGGAGCTGTGTTTAGAAGCCTTAAAAAAAGAGAAGCCAATGTTATTGAAGAATATTAAACTTTGTGTGGAATTTGCCAAAAAATACCAAAACAGGATAACTATTGAATGGGAACAGGTTATTTGGCCTAACGAGACCAAAATTAACAGAATTTGTTCACATGGCATGTATTTGTGCTGGATTCGTAAAAATGAAAGGCTTAAACCGCGACATGTAAAGCAAACGGTTAAGCATGGAGGCGGATCCCCAATGTTTTGGGCGTGCCTAACAGCATTTGATGTTGGATCACTGCACCGAATTAATGGCATCATGAATCAGTACATGTACAAGGATATTTTACAAGATCATCTCAGGGATAGAGGCTGTTGAAAATATGCCATTTGAAGAAGAAAATGTAATTTTCATGCATGACTGAGACCCTAAGCTCACTGCTAAAAATGTAAAAAATTGGCTCAGTACTAAAAAATTCTCTGTTCTGGATTGGCCTGCGCATAGCCCAGACCTCAACCTCATAGAGAATCTATGGGGTTTACTAAAAAAAACGACTTCAGAATTCATATGACTCCCAGCCAACTTCAGTCACAGATTTGTATAATAGAATTCAAGAACAGTCGGAACAAATACCTGCGGATTATTGCAGAAAATTAGTAGAAAGTATGCCAAAACGAATTAGTGCAGTTTTGCAAGCAAAAGGGTTGTGCAATGCAAACAAAAGGGACGAAATATTAAAAATAAAGAATATATTAAATATTGTCAAGTATTGGACATGGTTCAAAACCGATTCAATTTATTGTTGTTGTCATTCATATACAACAAGACATTAATTATTGTAAAAATTTTGTGATGAAAATAACTATAATGTTTATTTTTCGTTATTCTTGTATATACCTAGCAATAGACAATGATTTATACAAAAATTGTGGTTGTTGGTTCAGTTATGCTTCTTACTGTATATTATTATTTATATATATTATTTAAATTGTGAAAAATGTTAAATATATTATATAAAAGTTACTCGATTTTAAAAAGGAAAAGCCATGTATTTTATTTTTGTTGTTGTTGTTGATCGCTTGGAAGGTAACTTTGGAGGGTAACTTTATTTCTCCAGATGGAAATCTATATTTTTATTTATTTTAAAACATTTTTGAATCAGATTTTATCTTTCAAGAATACAGTATATTCTCCCTATTTGACGCTCAGATTGTAAAAATGGATAGTTTCGGAAGAGGAGATTAGTCGCCAATTGTCAACAACAATAAAAACGAGCAGCGAGATTTGAATAATCGTATCTCCTCTTCCCAAATTGTTTTTTACCACAATCATCGAACTCAGAGGTAGGTAATTTGTCCTCTGCTACGATTTTCTGTATTACTTAAGGTCCGTACGGATCCCAAGTCTGTACCGTCGTCGACAAACAGCGAAGAAACCATTTGAACGCTTTCGTAGGAGGTCTCGATAATTTTCATAGGTATATAATGTGGAAACTGTGTACTTCTTTAAGCTGACAACGCTGTAAATTTAGCTACTTCGAATGCACACTTATCTCTGTTGCAGTCAGACGTAGTTCACTAGTTGACCGTTCCATTTAGGCAAAGTCTGCTGTCGTACCACAGCATTTTCTACAGTGTCGGTAATTAAGACAAAAAAAGCATTGCATGCAATGTCTGCACGGATCCTAAGCCTGTTGCCTGTGCTACAACTATTAGTACGAAGCGGAATATTATTCAAAATCAAAGTTTGCATTTCAAGATCTGTTGACGTGTTACCATCAGTGGTAATACCACAGATATAATCTCGTCAATAAATGCATGTTTCTTTTCAACTACTTCACTCTTTCTAATCATTCAGTTAACGTAGTTCGAAAATTCTTTATCTGTTAGGTATGATGTATGACAGACGGGTTGTAGAAGTTGACTGGATATCCTATGTATTATTTTGACATTCAAAAATAGGACTTCAGAAGCCCCATTACCATTTCCGTGTCACACTCATCGTTACCGACATTTCAGAAATTGTAGCTTTTTAGTAAGGATCGAGTGTCCTGTATACCTCATTTGTATTACGACATGTTTTATGATAAATCATATTTATACAAATTCATACAGCACGTACATACAAACGATGAGAATGGCACCTATAAAATATATAAAATAATTCGATTAATTTAAACGTAAAAAAATTTAAATATATATACATATTAAAATTTTTTTAAGTTTAAATTAATCGAATTATATATATATTTAAATTTTTTTAAGTTTAAATTAATCGAATTAAGCTTAATAATAATTAAGCAATGGTTGAAAACAGAGTTGCGATATCAGTTTCCGCGTTCGTGAAAGAATTATGGCGAACCGAAAAAGTTTCGATAGATTCTTTACAACCGATATTATACGGGTTTTATAACTGTTATTTTTTAGTTCTGTGTGATACTCAGATGGATAGGATAAATGTGGCAATTACTATGCTGATTAAAGTGACGTTCTCGACAGATTAAAGATTTTTCTTACCTACATCGCACTTTTTTTTTCTTAAATCATTGAAGATATATGTTGATGATATATAAATATATAAATACGAATTTTATCAAAATATAAGAAATTTTTTTTAATTAAGAAATTTTCGATTGAGTTACTGTGTCCTTAAAAAAAATGAAAAGTTAATTACTGTGTGTTGGTTACTGAGCCTTTTTTAGTTACTATGTGTCAATTTCTGTACACTCATCTAGAGTTACAGTGTATCGATTTCTATGCACTGATCTAATTAATTACTGTGATCATTTGTAGGTAAATAATGAACTTCGAAAACTGTATGGGCGTTTGGATATCATAATTTATTATACGTGTTTCAGCATAATAATTACGTGTAGCCGTATACACATTTCTCGGACCAAGAAAGAAACGTTAGTAGTAACACGTACATAGTTTGCCATAAGTGGGCTCAAGGCATGCATATCGAAAAAGACATGAAAACGTAATCCGGTTACAGTGCATAGTAATAGCAAACAAGAGGTAAATTATTTGTTTGAATTACTGAATTATTTTAAATAAAAAACTATATGTAGGCAGTCGATTATTTATTATTTTCTGTAACTTTGATCGAGTTTTATGAATATATTACCTTACTTTTATTTTGTTTTGGAAAGCATGATATTTGTGTATCTTTTTCATATTTATTTGCAACGTGATTCGTAAGCCTTTGAACAAAATAAGAGCGAAGACGCAGCATACCATTGTTAGAAACTTAAAAAGTTAGTTTTCGTATGATATTGATCTTAAGAAGTTAAAACTTCTTTTTTATTTGTTGAGTGTTCATGAGATTGTTTTCTAACAAATCCTATATTCTAAAGCTCGATTGATGCATAAACTGAAATGATTTAAAATTGTAACAAGCAGCGTTTTTTCTTACAGTCGCGAAATTACGCCGCGGATTGGGGTCGGGGTCGATAGGGACTATGGACCGAGTCAATTGGTGCTGCCCTGAGTAACGCCGGATGCGCGTACGTTTTGTGCGTCGGGGACGAGCTGCGACTCATGGGAGTGGCGGATGCTTCGCTACTGGCCGAGGAATCGATCCGCTCAAAACGAGGATCATTGGTCGCCTAGGCTGCTTGTAGCGTTAGGTGATTGATGAAGATTAGTGTAACAGTGACAATTCGATACGAGAATAGTTTATACAGTGACAAGGAAGGTAGCCATTGGAGATCATAGGGCACCCGGCGATATAATGAAGAGTATTGCTGACAACACGTGACAGTGACCGATCAAGATCGGGACTATAGTGTACCGGCCAGAGACAGTATTCTTAGCTGAGAATTTCTGGTCAGTTTTTTGGTAAGTTACACATTGTCAGTACGAATTCCTTCATTTACATTTCGATGGCTCGATTACCTTCTCTCGGCTGGGCCAATTATTCGGTGCAATACACGTATGACATCTCGAGAGTGCTCGCGACGCCGGAAGCACGTGTCTTCCGCGACGGTAATCAACGCATAGAACACCACGAATCGATCTTGACGCTATATCATTGAATCCTAAGGGGACCACAATCGATTTCGGCACATGCAAATTCTCGTAGAGGGCGAGAAACGCAGGCATGTCCGGTCAAAGCAGCGATCCATGGTCAAAATTATTTTAGCGTTGCACAGTGGTGGCGTTGCCCGAAAATGCGACCAAAGTCGAATTTCCAAAATTTTGTAAAATCCAAAATATGTATGTTTGTTTCTAAATATAGTAAAACGTATGAGGAACAATTTGACAACTTTTTTTTTTCTTAGGCTGTCTGAGAGCAGTGTCATGCGTTAATACTTTAGATGATAATTATTTAGAAGCTTGGTCTATCCACCGATGTCGATGATTTTTGGATTCATATATTATAGAAGACAACAATTTTCTTACTCTCCGGCATATTCGCCAAGGTATTTTTGCTAGGACTACAATGAATTTCGTTTATACGTACAGTGACTTTGATTAATATTCAGACACCTTTTAAAACGCAATAACTTTTTTAGAACTTTTTTTAGATTTGAATTTTCTTTTTCTTCGGTGGTGGAGGGAGCTGTCTACTAGACAATAACTAGAATGCTTTTTTTAAACTTTCCTATTGCTTAGAATGACAAAAGAAAATAAAAACTCTGGTTTTTTAACTTTTTTATCTGAGTGTATAATGAAAATTTAAAAAATACGTTTCATAGATCTCGATAAGTTGTATACATGTTAAAAATTTCAACGAAACCAGTCGACATTGGTATGAGCTGTAAAGAATCAAAGATCCTAAAACTTGCAATTTTGAACCGATTTTTGACACCTTTGACCAATAAGTGTGAGAAATTTGCAGTTTTTACAATCTTTTAACGCTAGTATCTTGACCTGTTTTCAATTAAATTTTTAGCAAGCATATAACTTATCGAGATCTACAAAAAGCATTTTTTAAATCTTCATTACAGGCTCAGGATAAAGAAGTTAAAAAGCAAGAGTTACTTATTTTGTTTTGCCATTCTAAGCAATTGCAAAGTTTAAAAAAAGCATTTCAGTAACGGTCTAGTAGACTGGTCCCTCTATCATCAAAACAAAATTGAAGTTGTTTATTCTAGTCTTAAAAAGGTTATTGCGTTTTGAACAGTATCCAACTATGTAATGGAAGTCACTGTATATATTTCATAGCGACAACGCATTTTCAGAAAGAGAGAGAGAGAGAGAGAGAGAGAGAGAGAGAGAGAGAGAGAGAGAGAGAGAGAGAGAGGAGAGAGTTCAGAAAGGATAATAGAATTAGGGCTTTTGACAGTATTACGATAGGGTTTTGAGATACGCATGGCCTCAGCGGTGAGTACATTTAAACAGACTTGTCCCCGGACGAGGGTTGGAGATCATGTTGAGTCCTCCAGCTATCGAGCGTTATAGATCGCCGGTTGAGATAATGTATGTTTAGATAAGGCAAGTGGCACGACGCGCAGAGTGGTCCAGATCGAGAAATTCAATGACTTTCTATTTTAACTTTCAAACCATTAAAGATATTGCAATGAAATTTTCACCACAAATATTTAAAAAATAATCATTGTTAACAATAAATAATTAAATATTTCTTGCATTTGATAAACACTAATTTTCATTAATTTTCATTCTTATTATGTAAGGAAAAGGAAATTCTTTCAATAATAAATAATTTTGCAAACTATTTTTTACTTTCTACATATATATTTCATATTTACGTTTCATACATACAAGGTTTTTTAGAACACATAAAATATTAATTCGAGAAAATTTTTGTAATCAACGCATAACAAAATTACCGGAAAATTAAGAACGCATCACGACTGTTTCAAAAGATATTTTTCATAATAATAGATAAATATTTATAATCTTTTAATGGAGCATCCGAGTAAATACATACCATGAAACGAAGAACATGCTAATAACTCGACAAAGGAGACGGAGGGGGACATAATCTTTATGTCACTATTTACAGAAAAGTATATTAAAAATTTAATTTTAGTTTCTAAGGTTATAAATTGGCTCTTTAATAGTCCAATAATTCTAGGAAATCCGCTTTTTCTTCGCAATAATAATAGCAATATAGTACCTTCATCTATCTTCATTTAGCTTTATTCATTGTAAAATAACTACCATGTAAGTTCGAAAAATCGACTGAAGAGTCGATGTATATTAAACCACATGTAATAAGTGGCAAGAACAACGGCCACGAAAGACGAGTTTGTTAGCGACAGCTTATTTTTGAAATTATTTAGTTATTATAGAGTCATTGGTTGTAGGTATTTTGACTTAATATTATTCAAATATTAAAAAAAAATGTTTTTGAAGTCATGTGAATATGAAATTGGAAAGATAAAGTGATAAACCACAGCCCCAGTGTTTCCATAGTCGGTCATCTCATGCACTCCGCCAACTGAAGATGTTAAAACATCCATGAATATTTAGATATATATCGTAATAATATACACATCACAATTTCTTTTTTCTCTTAAATCGCATTTTCTAGGTTAAAATCTTGCTTGTTTTAATGTAATAACGTTTAAAATTACTTAATTTATACTTGCTGTAAACCTTACAATTAGTAACTTTCTTCCTCACAGCAAAAACGTCGGCAAATTCGGTTTTCATCTTTTTTTTGACGATGTTGCAACTGTACGAAAAATCTCAGAGAAATTGAGCACACTGCTTGTGATAGTACCTTATCAGGAAATTAATATCAGGATGGCATAGTATTTTCGTTTTCGATATATCTTCAATTTTCCGATTTGTTTTTTTGGTTTTCCATTTTTGATAACCACAGCTTGCAACCGAAAAATCTAAAAAAAATTCTATAATATGCGGCTTCATATCCAAAATAAGCCACATTGTTTTCAAAATTTCAAAAAGTCACCGAAGGGGGGAATTGGGTGGAAATGCGCTCAAATTTAATTTTCCCTGTAAGTACCCTCACATTTTGCACAGATGGATTTTTCTTACGAAGTAAGCTATCGAACGGCATGATGCTAATTAAAAAATCTTTAAGGGCAATTTTGACCGCCTTAATCAGCTAGGCTCTTTAGATCAGAGTTAGAACAAATAAACGATGCACTTGTGAAGCAAGGCGACATTCCGACGCCTAATCTAATCGCACCGGATATGCTCTTATAAACACTTACATGTATAAAAACGCGCGGACCTACGATTAAAGCAGTCATTGACCAGTTCGATTCTAACCGAGCCACACCTTGTTCGTCTTATTAAAAACCTTCACTATTCGCTCCGCGTTCTAAGCGTTACTTTGGTATTTTCTACGGAAATACTTAATTACTTTCGTTCAGACAAGATCTTTTGTGATCCTTAAAGTAATAATTCTAAGTTTCGCAATTATTTGAACTTAACCTTCTTCATACAAATCGGTGAATTCGCCCGTACGATAGAAGCGCACCGTGCCTGCAGCAGCGTTTAATCCAGTTGATCCAGTTGACAGTATAGACAATCCTATTAGTGTAAAAGACGCGCTGGAAACTGTTCCAGTCTTCGATGGCTACAAACCATCAATATTTCAATTCATCAGAGCATGTAGAAGAGCTGAAACCATGATCCCAGAAAATCAAGAGCGCTATTTAGTCAAGTTACTGACTAATAAGCAAAGAGTCATGCAGTAATGGCTATCGAAAACTCGAATCTAACCACAATAGAGCAATTCGGAATAAAATTAAAATCAATGTTCGGACTACACTAATCTACTAATCAATATAAAGGGGAGTTAGGCAATATCTTAAAAAAAGCTCGGAGAACCTATACTTGATTATATTAGCCGCGTTATGGATCCAAGATTGACAATAATAGACGGCGAACGGACCAACTACAGGGAGCTACCCGATGCTTTACTAAAAATTATCGACAGTGAAGTAATGGATGGTTTCATTAAAGAACTACCATTCGAAATTAGCATAAGAATTAAGCTAGAGGATAATAAAAACCTAGAAGACGTTTATACCAACGCGATTAAAATCACAAAACAAATTCAGATAGAAGAAGAAAGAACTAAAACCTACACCTCTAGATTCCGAAACCATAGAAATTACGGACAACCCATAAACCAATATCGAATTCCAGTTCGACAAGCATTTGAACAGAGACCTCAGTGGAACACCATCTTACCACCTGGAACATTTGAACCAAATAAAAATTTAAGCAACGATTTTGCCAGGATTGCCAACCCTAACCAAACCAATCACTTGCAATTATTGTAAAAAACCGGACCACTTAATCGAAGATTACTATAAATTTAAAGCAAAAATCGACTCTGCTGAAATAATCCCATACAGCAATTCCCTCCCAAGGGAATTCAGGCGCATTCAAGGAAGCGAACTCAAACTAGCGCCGTTTAGTTATGAAAATAAAACTACTACCCCGGAGAAACCCGTATCACCGGCCATCAACACAAACGCAATCAACAATACACAAGCCTAAAACAAGTCCAATACAAGTCCAAAAAAGCAATCGATACAAGAAGAAGACACGAAGAATCGCCCGACATGCTCGGAATTGTTACCCTACTTGTAGACTCTGGATCAAAAGTTAACTTAATAAAGAAATGCAGACCATCCAGTACTCTTTCACGTTATCAATGACAAGATTCTAGTTTTAAAAAATTTATTGCGTTTTGAAAAGTATCCAACTATGCAATGGGAGTCTCTGTATACAGGGTGTTCCACAATTATTTTAACAGTAGAAAATGAGAGGTAACTGAGGTCATTTAAAGTAACCTTTTCCTTTGCGAACATGTAATCCGCGGCTTCATTTACGAGTTATTAACGAAAAACACTGAGCAATGAGAGGCAAGGGCTCGAATTACAACGTGGTCGATCGATCGAGTGAAATGAGCTTCGGCCGTGGAGCACGATAGTAGATGGGGGGCTGTGTGCTGCGTTCGAATCGATGAACAAGTCACGGTACGTGAACTTACGAATTTTATTTTACTCCGTTACAGTGATAATTTTAAGAAAAACGCTATTCATCCTTATTTTAGAATGTCTGAAGAATATTTACTAATTTTTCGGACCCGAAATAATATGTAGTTTAACCGTGACGGCCGTTTCAATTTTCTGGTGTGCATGACACCTCACGTGTACCATATGAAATTTTTATGTGATATGTACAGTGAAGATTAACTATTGTTAACTTATTAGTATTATTGTTACTTATTAGTAACCCCGTCGAAGTACGTAAATGACATTTTAATTTAAATAATTCCGTGTCCGAACAGAATTTAACGAATGATTCGCAAAGCTAATTTAATAATAAATAATCGCGTTAAGGGACGTGAAGGATTTGTTTATTGGAGAAATATGAAAAATGTTATGAATAAGGAACTCATCCATTTAGTTGAGGGTGCATTTACTAGCTGGAATTGTGGCTCACGATGTCGAAGGGCACTGACCAGTCCACTGAATCCTGAAAGTAGACAGAATTAATCTGAAACAGAAGAACGTCGTAGCATCGTCGTCGGCCATCACACAGTTCGACATTCTTCTGTTTTTGAAACGGTAGCAGGCTCGCAACGTGAGAAGGAAGGCTAGAAAGCGTCCAACAGTGGTACAGAATACGTCGTGAAGTTTTCTAAAATGTATTTGCAGCAATGTACATTTTCAAATTATTATTGCATTTTTTACTGTCCTTTTAGATTAATTTTGTCTACTTTCAGGATGCAGTGTACAAAGAGCCAATAGAAAGCATCGATGACGTGACATTCTAGTTATTGTCTAGTAGACTGGTCGCTCTATCATCTAAAAAAATTCAAGTCATTTAGACCAGCTCTAAACAAGTTATTGCATTTTGAAAAATGTCCGAATAATAACGCGAGTCACTGTATACAGGGAAATATAACACGTGTATGGTCTAAAAGAAAATTAACAACTATGAGGGGATGATACTTATCATAGAAACAGGAAAAACATAAATATTTTCTACAGTGAGAGCATTTTATAAAGAACAAGTGATTGAAGTTTGCCGCGTTTCAGTGGAATAGAAACAAAATATTCACTTACCTCTCCTTCATAATTTTTCTTTTGCTGTATCTTGCTCTGTTCAAGGTTACTTTTTTCGATGCAACTTCCTTCGTGTATCTGAACGATTTCAATGGCACCACATCTTCTCAATTCACTGAATTCGTAACTTTTGGCATCGTTCCACTATACTTTTGACATTATCAGATTTATCTATTTCTATTGTTTACAATATAATATAGTAGAATAATGTAAAATAGAGTAAAATATAATAGTAGAATAGAATTAAATAGAATAGAATCAAATAGAAATAATGTAAAATTGTAAGAAATAAAAATCGCACTTTGTAGTTTTAAACCGTATAACTTAGAGAACAATTCATGACTGAACGCATCGTAATTACGCAAGTTATAGCTGAGTACGAGCACGTCACGCTACCTCTCTCGATATATTTTGCTTCTTTGTCTACGAAACATATCGCGGCAAGTTTTCATTTTCGGATCGCAACCAGTGCTGGCGGGTAATTCGAAATACGGAAAGTTAGCTTCCGTAAGCAACCGATGCGTGGAATCAAAATCGGGACCGAAGTGTGCTTGCGATGCTACCATTGGACATTGCCATTCGAACCATTGACATTATGCAGTCACATTCGTGAGATCTCCCCTCCACAAATGCGAGGCCGTCGTTGTGCCCCAACTTCGAGCCGCAAAGACTGTAGATTCATTCATCGTTCGACGTTCGACGGAGGAAGAACAAGAAACGCAAAGTAAGTACATACTATTGTAGTAACTGTGTATGTAAAAAGGATGTCTGTGGCATTAGAATTCTAAAGTTTTGAAAGAAAATTGATTTTATTTCGAATTTATAACGCGATAAATTTTAATATTGTAGCAATTTATTCTAGTAATTTTAGCAATTCGTTGGACGGGTCGTGAAGAGTGTTAGTGTTGTGTACAATTTGGAAATGAGCGGGAACGTTCTTTTCAAGGTCGTATCGGAGTATCGAATACAGATTGTGAGAGGTAGCAACTCTGCAGCAATTCGAAAAAGTCAGGCATCTGATCTCCGACTTCTTTAATTCATCGGATCTCCACAGCACACCTGTAGCTACACGCAATTTTTGTTGAAGGATACGAAATAAACGTTATTCGTGTTATAAATCCTTGAAAAGATATAAAATAATATTTTTCATTTTTTCATAGAACAATGGACGCACAGTTGTCGATGAAAATGGAGGAATGCACCCTTGACAATTGCAGTACCGCCAATACTGGCATTATTGCCCCCGCCCCCCTAGTAATGACGACGACGCAGTCACAACCGTCGCTAGTAACGACACTGCCGCAGCCACGACGGTCAACAACAAGGACGCCACCGCGCACAAGCACCGGCGCATCGCTTGCCAGTACTCGGGTAGTTGCAATGGCATACAATGCCGGCAAAGCTGTAAGTATATAGAATATACAGAGTGTTCCACAATTATTTTAACAGTCGAAAATGAAGGATAGCTGAAGTCATTTGAAGTAACTTTTTCCTTTACGAAAATGTAATCCGCGGCTTTGTTTACGAGTTATTAACGAAAAACACTGGCCAATGGGGGGCAAGCTCAGCTGGCGCAAGGCGGCTGATTGGCTCGGCCGCCTAGCACAAGGCGAGCTCACCTCTCATTGGTCAGTGTTTTCCGTTAATAACTTTTAAACAAAGCCGCGGATTGCATTTTCACTAAAGAAAAAGTTACTTGAAATGAGCTCAGCTACCCCTCATTTTCGCCTGTTAAAATAATTGTGGAACACCCTGTATATATTCAATAATATGTACAATATATATACAGTAAGGAGCATAACTGAACCAATAACTTCAAGTTTTGTATAAATCATTATTTATTGATAAGAAGATAGGAGAATTTAAAAAAATAAACATTATAGCCATTTTTATAATAGCCAGAAGTAACACAAGAAATTTTTTCAATAATTAATATCTACTCATTCAGCAATGTCAATAAAAACAGATTGACTCGGTTTTGCACCGGTCCATAAAAGGAATGTTTACGTGGAATGTTCTAGCAGTGGGTTTATATCTAGCAGTTTCGTATGTTTAAAAACTGTTATTAAACGCCTTAGCACTCAGTTTCGCACAATCAGTCGAACGGAAAAGCACGCAAGTGAAGTAAGAATAAACATGAAGGAATTCGCCAAATGGCGAAATTGGAATTTGCCAAAAAATACCAAAACAGGATAAGATAGGACAGCAGATAGCTGACGTACCCGAGTTGTTAGAAATGCGCTGCCGTGCATTTGTGTAAGTTACTCTGACGGACATCTGTCATGTTTCATTCCGGGTCAGTTTCTTCTATTTCAGAAGCAAGGCCCTAAAGACCGTACACGCTCCGGATCCCGGTTTGTGCCCAATGTCTGTTCCCCGCTTCGGAGCACACTAAGCACGTTAACGGTTTCGTTTTACAGTCCTTGCTGCTGTGATCTTTCTGTCCGCATGTTCAGCAGCATCTCGTCCTGTTCGTGCCCTTACAGGCTATCTGTCTGTGACCGATACCGAGGCACTTGGAGCACCTCGGGACGGTCAGTCTTGGTCGGACGGGGCAGTACGTGCACCCGATTTTGATGCGGTCCTTGCGAATTAGAGTCTGAGCCACACTCTTCTCTACGTCGCATACCGCCATGTACACGTCTTGTCTATTGGGACCAAAAATATGTATTTCTCGACTTGCACGTCTTGAGTTAAGCCCTTACTGTTTCTTGATCTGCCGAAGCTTCTCCTAAAACTCTTTACGTGCGCCCGTCCCAGTGCGCAAACGAAGAAGAATACCGCCGTCCTTCGTCTTTCTGCAGCCCCTGATCTGTACCTTTGCAGCCTCGGGGTCTACTCCAAGCTTGAGTCGGCGTAATGCGTTAGCGTACATCAGTCCCATCTCGGTATTGATCAACAGAATGTTGGTCTTTACCGTCAGCACCGTGATGTCTGTCCCGGTGCGTTTTGCGTTTTTTTTCTTGCGCTTTGTTTTTATGTTTGAAGTCGCGGTCGTCTGTGTTTTGTCGACGTCTGCGTAGGGTTTCACCCGATCGCCAATCGGCACTGCTACGGGAAGCGAGATTTAGCGTGGAACACCTTACCATTCTGCAGGGCAGCCTGCAATGACGGCTACGCCGGGTTCGGGCCATCCTATTAATGGCGGCCCAGCAACGCCAACTGGTGTTAACAATTGTACCCTTCAGGTTGAGAACGCACGCAAAACACGGAGGAACCCCATCCTGGCTACCTTCTGACCTCTTCTCAGCGGGCACTGCATCGTATCCAGAGGTCCGACCGGGATGATCTAGTGATCCACCCATACTCCGGAGGTACCCTGTCTGTAGGGGCTCTGGTCACATTTATATCCCGTTAGGGACTGCCCGTTTATGTCAAGCGAGAACAGCGGGTACCACAAGAAGGTGGGGGTAGACTTGGGCAGGAGAGGCTAGTGAACCTTAACGAGAGACCTATATTGTGCGCGACTATACCTTTGAATTGTGACCCCCGATGGAGCTACAATTTTGCTCGCCATTATTATCATTATTATCATTATTATCATTATTATCATTATTATCATTATTATCATTATTATCATTATTATCATTATTATCATTATTATCCCCCGCGTCGGTCGGCACCTTGTCGTGGCGCGGGGGCTCAAGTAGCCGCAATGATGCCTGGAGCAATGCCGACGGGAACTTCGGTTCCTGGCAGGGCCTCCCTAGTCGGTAAGGTTCAGGTGGAGTAGTGAACAACCAAGTACGACCTAGGGGAAGGTACCCCGAATAATAAACCAAAAATGGAGAGAAAACTGAGAGAGAGAGGAACTAGGGTGCAGGGGGTCGGATCCCCAGTACCGGCGTCTGGTGAGGGTGTCAAAGCGGGCCCCCAGACGTCGTTATCCAACGACCGCAGTGCTGCAGGAGTGGACCGCTCGGCTCCTGTAGCATGTATTACTACAAGCGAGGATCCCCGTCGAACTGACGAGGATAGCGGCGGAACTGCACATCTTGATGTCTTGCGGAGCTCGCTACGCGATCTGCTTGGCAAATGCCGCGACATCATGGTCGAGATGGAAACGGCGACCACAAAACAGAGAAATGTGGCCATGCCGATTAAGAACGGGCTACCGAGGTGCGTCGAGCTGCTCGACGCCATGGAGGCTGCGCTTATAGCTCAGCCTGCGCGGGAGCAAGACAAGGAGCCGTGGAAGCGCCCCCGTAAGATCCGGGAAAGTTCTTCTTCTCAGCCATCGCCGCCAGAGAAGAAGAGCAAAGGAGAAGAAGATGGGCCATGGAGCGTCGTCTCAAAAAAACGGAGGGGAAAAAAACTGAAGTCTCACCCCGTCTCTGCCGGGCCGAAATCGCCCTCGGTCACGGTGTGTGCCTCCTGCAGGAAGCATGAGGAGGGGGCGGTAACAGCAAGGAGGGAAAGGAAGAAGAAGAAGAGGAAGAAACGGCCCCGGCGGCTGAGAACGGCCGCAGTGATAGTACGACCGGCAGAAGGGAAGACCTATGCCGAAGTACTTGGAAGACTCCGGTCCCTGGTCGCCCCAGAACTGACCGGGGTGCAAGTAAAGAGTGTTCGGCAGGCCCGCACAGGAGATATGGTCCTCGAGCTCGACGCGAAGACGAAGCAAGAGGAGAAAGTCGCCTTCAGTGAGGCGATCAAAAGCGCAATCGGGCAGGAGGGCTCCGTGAGGAGGATCGAGCCCCGGACTACGGTGGAAATTAGGGATCTAGACTGCCTCACAACTAGCGAAGAGGTTACTAATGCCCTAAGAGAGGTCCTGGGAGAGGCCAGTGGTGACGCCAAGGTGATCGTCACTAAGGCCAATACAAGGGGCCAGAGACTTGCCATCGTCGAGCTGGGCGAGGGGGCAGCGAGCAAACTGCTCAGCAGTGGCCCCGTCCGGATCGGCATGGTAAGATGCCACCCCCGGCGAAGAGCTGCAGTCGCCAAGTGCTTTAGGTGCCTGGCGTTCGGGCACCTTGCGCGGTGGTGCAAAGGAGTCGACAGGAGGGACGCGTGCTTCCGCTGTGGCACCAAGGGCCATCAAGCAACGTCGTGCAAGGCGACCCCCAAGTGCGTTGTCTGCGCGGAACGCGGGGTGGACATTGCCAGGCTGGGGCATGTGACAGGATCCAGCTCCTGTAAGATGTACCGCGACGCCCTGACGGCGGCGAAGGCGAGACTCTCTGGGAATGGCTAGAGTCCTCCAAGCAATGGCTAGAGTCCAAATGCGGCTCGAGCGGAAGATCGATATTCTTCTGCTCAGCGAGCCGTACAGAATTCGGGAGGGCCCTACGTGGTTTTCCGATGAGACAGGAACTGCTGCCATCTGGATCCCGGACCCGTCCAGATTCCGGGTGCAGACGTGCGGTGCAGGGGCGGGATACGTCTGGGTGAAGGGCGAGGGCCTGACGCTGATAAGCGTATACCTTTCCCCCAATGATCGCATCGCGGAATTTCGCGAGAAGGTCGGGGCCCTGGAGGACGCCATCCGCGAGCTGGAGGGGGGATGCGTCGTCGGGGGGGACCTCAACGCGAAGGTGGTGGAGTGGGGTATGCCCAGACCGGACACCAGGGGCAGGCACCTGATGGAGATGGCGGCCCGACTTGGACTGGTGGTACTAAATCGGGGGACCTCTACGACCTTCCGGAGGTTTGGCTACAACGAGACCATCGTTGACGTAACAATGGCTTCCGAGGATGTCGCCCCCCGTATAGATGACTGGAGGGTCATCGAGGACTATACGGGGAGCGACCACCAATACGTGGCTTTCCGTATAGCGGAGAAAAAAAGATGGAGCCGGGCTCCGCTCTCCTTCCGAGGGTGGAACATCAAATCTTTGAATCAGGAGAAGTTCCGCGACGTCCTCGAACGTGGGCTGCATAACATCACGCAGCCCACGGAGGGACCGCGAACCCGGCAATCCGTGGAGCGGATCGTCGGCGCGACAATGGACGCCGTCCACGAAGCATGCGATGCGTCGATGTCCCGAGGAGGGCCACGCGGTGCCAGACGACCTGCGTACTGGTGGACGAAGGACATTGCTAACCTCCGAAGAGAATGCCTGCGTCTACGGCGAGGGGCTCAGCGCGCCGGGCGCACTCCCGACGGGGAAGTCCTGTGGCAAAGCTACAGAGACAGGCGTCGGGAGCTTCGCCACACCATTAGAAAGAGCCAGCGGCGCTGCTGGGAAGATCTCCGCGAAGAGGTCAACCGGGATCCGTGGGGCCTGGGCTACCGTATCGTGCGCCGCCGGATCGGTGCTCAGAATGGCCCTGCGATTCTGCCCACAGACGAGGCAACGGTGATAGTGGACGCCCTCTTCCCGTTCCACCCAGAGAGGACACGACGGTCGGCGGAGTTGCGTGCGGAGGAGATACCTCCCTTCACCGAGCAAGAGATGCTCGAGGCGGCTCGCTCCTTTCGCAACAGGAGAGCTCCGGGCCCGGATGGCATCCCGGCGGAGGCTGTGAAATTAGCAGCCCAACTGTTTCCGCGGCCGATGCTGGACATGCTCAACGCCTGCTTGAACTCCGGGGTGTGGCCGGCCCGTTGGAAGACTCAACGCCTGGCCCTGATCAACAAGGGCAAGGGGCAGCTTTCCGGACCGTCGGCGTACAGGCCTATTTGTATGCTGGACACGGCCGGGAAGCTGCTCGAAAAAATGATCAGGCCTCGCTTACTGGCGGCGTACCGGGCAGCGGGGGACTTGTCGGGCATGCAGTTCGGATTTCGACGCGGAAGATCCACTATCGGCGCCCTGAAGGAGATTCTGGACGCTGCAGAGAGAGCAGAGTCTGGGAACAGACATAGCTGGCGCGTCGTCCTCGTGGCTACGTTGGACGTCAGGAACGCCTTCAATTCGGCGAGTTGGGCGGGGATACTTGCGGCCCTGAAGAACACCTTCCAGGTGCCGGGCTATCTCCTCAGGATGCTGGACGACTACTTCGACGACCGCGTCCTGTTGTACGACACGATCGGGGGTAGAAAGAGGAAAAGGGTCTCTGCAGGGGTAGCCCAGGGGTCGATCTTAGGACCGGACCTCTGGAACGCATACTACGATGCTATCCTGCGGATCGAGTTCCCCAGCGAGGCGTTCCTGGTTGGATACGCGGACGACATTGCGGCGGTCGTGGTTGCCCGGAATACCGAATGCGCGCAATTCGGGCTAAACCAGGTCATGAGACGGGTGGAAAGATGGATGGGCGAGGCTGGTCTTCGCTTGGCAGCTGAAAAGACTGAGCTTGTCGTCCTGTCCAGGCGTAGGATCCCCACCGAGTTTCCATTCAAGGTGGGGATTCATAACATCTTGGCCAAGGCCGACATCAGGTACCTTGGTGTCCAGCTCGACTCCAAGCGGACCTTCTGGCCTCATGTACGACTGGCGGCCGACAGGGCGGCGGCGGTTGCATCGTCCCTCGCCCCTCTCATGGCCAACACTGGTGGTCCCAAGGCGTCGAAGCGGAGGCTGCTGATGTCCGCCGCTCAAGCAGTAATGCTTTACGGAGCGGAGGTGTGGGCACCAGCCCTCCGCGTTGGAAAGTACCGCAGAAGGATGGCTGCGGTGCAAAGGAGATGCGCGCTCCGGGTTGCGAATGCATACCGGACGGTTGCCGAGCCGGCTGTGCTCGTCATTGCGGGTATGGTGCCCATTGACCTCTTCGCCCTGGAGCGGAGGAAGATACACGAGGAAGGGACGAGCAGCCAAGACAGCCAAGACAAGACCGAGGCAAAGAGAGCGGCGCAGGAGATTACAATGCGACGCTGGCAGCAGAGATGGCAGGAGGAGACCCGGGGGCGCTGGACGGCGAGACTGATTCCCTGCCTTGCCCCCTGGATCAGACGATCACACGGCGAGGTCGATTATTACCTGACCCAGCTCCTGAGCGGACACGGCTACTTTAGGTCGTACCTGTTCGGGGTTGGGAGGGTGTGGCTATGGCTATGGTTGCCGCGACGAGAGGGACAATGCCGAGCACACCCTCTTCGCCTGTGAGCGCTGGGCAAGCACACGCGATGCCCTTATACGGGAGGTGGGACCGTTCACCCCACACAACATCGTGGAGCTGATGCTGAGATCAGTGGAGGACTGGAGGGCCATAGCCGGGTACACCCGGCAACTGCTCCTGATCAAGAAAAAAGAAGAAAACCGGTGGAACCCCTCTGCAACGCAGGAAATTCTGCCGTCAAGCAGCAGTAGCACCTCGCGCGGCCTCAACTCGACGCGGGAATAAGGAGGAAACACAGCGCCACGGATGGCGCGTATTGGCGGCTTCCCCTCCGAAGTAATGTGATAAACGGTTCCGGAGGGGAGTTTCAGTCGCGAGAGAAAAAAGGGAAGCGGTTTTTTAGTGGGTAAGAATCCCACGTAACTCGGGGAATGTGACCTGTCCCGAGTATCTTGTTGAAGATTTTTCCACTTCCCTCCCCCCCCCCAAAATTATCATTATTATCATTATTATCAATATTATCATTGTTATCATTATTATCATTGTTCCTGGTTGGCTACGCGGACGACATCGCGGCAGTCGTCGTTGCCCGGGACACGGAGTACGCGCAATTCGGCATGAACCAGGTCATGAGGCGGGTCGAGAGGTGAATAGGCGAAGGTGGTCTTCGACTTGCAGCCGAGAAGACTGAGCTCGTCGTCCTGTCCAGGCTTAGAATCCACACCGAGATCATTCAAGGTGGGGACCCATAACATCCTAGCCGAGGCCGCCATTAGGTACCTTGGGGTCTAGCTCGACTCCAAGCGGACCTTTTGGTCTCACATACGACTGACGGCCGCCAGGGCGGCGGCGGTAGCGTCGTCCCTCGCCCGTCTCATGGCGAATACTGGTGGCCCCAAAGCGACGAAGCGGAAGTTGCTGATGTCCGCCGCCCAGACAGTAATGCTTTATGAGGCGGAGGTATGGGCATCGGCCTTCCGTTTTGAAAAGTACCTCAGGAGGATGGCTGCGGTGCAGAGGAGATGCGCGCTCCTGGTGGCGAGCGCATACCGGACTGTCGCTGAACCGGCTGTGCTTGTTGTGGCGGGAACGATGCCCATAGACCTCCTCGCCCTGGAGTGAAAGAAGGTCTATGAGACGAGGATGAGCGGCCAAGATAAGGCCGAGGCGAAGAAGACGGCGCACGTCCTTGCGACGCTGGCAGCGAAGATGGCAGGAGGAGACTCGGGGACGCTGGACGGCGAAGCTGATACCTTGCCTTGCCCCCTGGGTCCGACGATCGCACGGCGAGGTGGACTATTACCTGACCCAACTCCTGAGCGGCCACGACTATTTCAGGTCCTACCTGTTCAGGGTTGGGAAGGCGACCTCGCCACTATGTGGCTATGGCTGCTGAGACAAGAGGGACAGCGCCGACACATCCTCTTCGCCTGCGAGCGCTGGGCAAGCGCAATGCCCTCAGGCAGGATGTGGGCCCGTTCACCCCAGACAACATCGTGGAGATAATGCTGTGGTCCATGGATGACTGGAGGGCCGTAGCCGGGTACACCCGACAACTGCTCCTGAAGAAAAAGGAAGAGGATAGCCGCTGGATCCCCTCTACAGGAACTTAGGGAGTTCTGCCGGCAGGCTGCAGCAGTGCCTCGCGGACCACATTTTGCCGCAAGGGCAAAAGAGAGCACCGCGCATGAATGGCGCGTAGTGGCGACTTTCCCCCCGAAGTAATGTGATAAACGGTTCCGGGGGGGGGAGTTCTACTTGCGAGAGGAGGGGAGCGGTTTTTTAGTGGGTAAGAAACCCACATAACCCGGAACATGGTTATATAGAACGTGGCCCGCTCCGGGTATCATATTGAAGATTTTTTCGCTTCCCTTCCTCCCCCTAAAAAGATCATTATTATCATCGCCATCGCCATCGTCATCGTCATCGTCATCGTCATCGTCATCGTCATCGTCATCGTCATCGTCATCGTCATCGTCATCGTCATCGTCATCGTCATCGTCATCGTCATCGTCATCGTCATTATCATTGCAATTAAAATACATTCACATATTTACATTATTTGCTTACTTTATATTATCGCTGTATCACATCCTATTCTACTAATCCACCCTTCTCGCGAACTTTTAGTTCTCTCATTTCAACACTTCTATGGGCCACTCTATATTGTCTCAATCGGTGACCTGAGACGCCTGATAACCGGAGGACTCAACTTTGTCTCCAACCGTCGTCCGGCACTAAACGTAGGAAAGGACAGCAAATGAAGGATAGAAAATAACGCAATTTATTTTTATTTAACGCTATTTCTTTATTTTTTATTATTTCATAATGGGCCTTCTTGTAATGCAATCTTGAGCTTTTTCTGATTAAAATAAGACCAAACACGATATAATTTTTGTAAGATTATATTGATTTTTATGGAAAATATTAATATACACTTTTCATATTAATATTAACTTAAATAATTTAGGATACCAGTGAAACGTCAAATCATTCTGAATAAAATTTTTATTTTTGTGGTTTATACACCCTCCGTATCGAAATGATTGTCTGATTTATAAATTTGCAACAAAATAACACACATGTGCCGTTAATTATATAAAATAAAAGTTAAATTAATGCTTATTGTATTCGTATAACTATATCGTAATAAATTATGCTTACGTCTTGAAATTAATGATACAGCAAATGTAAAACATTATTTTTTAAAATGGGACGTCTTGAACAATACAGTCATACTTTTTGAAAAATGTGTTAACACTATGAATTGAAAGTCGATGAGAATCAGAAAATTCCCTTTCGACCCCATCTGTTCGTCAAACAATATCAACCAGTTTCTCCGAAAAACCGTTACTTTTTTCAGAATTTATCGTTTTCTTTAATTATGACTAAAGATAGGTCCATCAAATTCCATCCACTCTTAATAGAAGATATTTACCACTTTCTTGTGGTTTCCATTCAAAAATGATAGTGAATATAGCGGGCGAGTGTTGGCAAGTAGCTGCACAAGTTGCGGTCATGTATTATAAAGCGTCTTGCGTACGTCTATCTTCCTGAGTGTTAAGATACGCTTGGGTATAGCAGTAGCTTTTGCATGGTGATTAGAGATCTTTCGCGGTAAAGTCTTATCTTCCGCTGAATGTAAATTCGCGATGTGGGACGATAGCCGAATCAGAACGAATTTCAGTCTCTCAGTAGCACTACCAGACGAACCAGTAAGTCTTTTATATATTTTATACTTTACAACATTCTATACACGATGCTGAAAAGATTCGGAGAGGAAATGCTCCATAGTGATAGTACCAGTGATGACGAATATTATCTTGAATTTGACAAGTTCGAAGATGACTGCAGACAGTGGAAGCGAAATCGTCGTAACAAGGAATCACATCAAACGTTTCAATATTATCAGTGATAGTGACAGCGATCGTGAACTAAATATTAACAACAATTATGAAAGCCCCGATAATGAATCGAAGATTGTTACAAATAAAGACGCTCTCGTCCATAGCGACCCTCTCTTGTCGAGTAGCGTTCGCAAAAGGTTAGATCCTGTAGTGGTCGCATACTTGATATACGAAAGACAAATACATACATAAATAATATAGGATTTCAAAGCAAGTGCCGCTTACGAGTACGGGGACTGCCCCGCATGTCACCTTACCCGGATCCAGAAACCTAGCGCGTGACAGAATATCTTGGAGACAACTGCTAAGGAATATTCAATAATCAACTGAAAATACACTCCACTGTCTTTGTACATATATTAACTCCGTTGCTTCGGTTGTGAATTTTCTATTCGAACTCTAAACATAAAATATTGCAAATATCTCCACAATAATCACAAAGCGGACATCTCTACAACCGAAGTCTTTTAGAAATCTAAATTTTCCACTTCTAAACTGCACACTTCGATATTAAAGCGTCAGTTCTAGTGGATGTAAATCTCTGCAAACTTTCTTCTATGTGTGGATTGTCATAGTATGCGACGAGCACCAGCCTTAAAGAACGCCCCCGCCATCTTCCAAACGTTAATGAATAGCGTTCTGTCTGGATTTCAAGGTACTCTAAGGGAAGCCAACCTGTCTCTACAACCAGACAAATGTGAGTTTCGACGACAAGAAGTTGTATACCTAGGACATATTATTGTCTCGTGACGGAGGGGTGAGAGAGAGAGAGAGAGAGAGAGAGAGAGAGAAGAGGGAGGGTGAGTGGGGGTGGAGGAGTAGGAGGGAGGGAGAGATGTGTTTCGCCTGAATTTTAAGGTAATTCCTGCATTTCGTATAAATTTGAAGCTAAATCACGTGTTTTGCCCGAATTTGAAGGTAAATCATGTATTTCGGATGGATTCGTAGCTAAATGGTAGAGGGTTAAAGGTAGAGGTAGAGGAAGTGGTAGTGGGGTAACGGTAGTGGTAGGAGTAGTGGGGTAGAGCTATAGGTAGATGGCTAGAGGTAGAGGTAGAGGTAGAGGTAGAGGTAGAGGTAGGATGGTAGAGGTAGGATGGTAGAGGTAGGATGGTAGAGGTAGGATGGTAGAGGTAGGATGGTAGAGGTAGGATGGTAGAGGTAGGATGGTAGAGGTAGGATGGTAGAGGTAGGATGGTAGAGGTAGGATGGTAGACGTAGGATGGTAGAGGTAGGATGGTAGAGGTAGGATGGTAGAGGTAGGATGGTAGAGGTAGAGGAAGAGGGGCAGTGGTGGATGTGGAGGGGTAGAGGTAGAGGTAGTGGCAGAGGTGTAGAGGTAGAAGTAAAGGGGGTGATAGATGTAGTCGTAGAGATAGAGGTAGAAGAGTAGACGTAGAGGTAGAGGGGCTGAGGTAGAGGCAGTGGGGTAGAGATAAAGGTAGACGGATAGAGATAAAGGTAGAAGGGCAGAGGGATAGAGGTAGTGGTAGAGGTAGATGTTGAACGGTAGTGATATAGGTATAAATAGGTGGGGGTTGAGGTAAAGGTAGAGGTAGAGTTGTAGAGGTATAGATAGAGGGGTATAGGTTGAGGTAGAGGAGTAGAGGGAGAGATAGAGTGGCGGAGGTAGAGGGGTAGAGGTTGAGGTAGAGGAGTAAAGGGGTAGAGGTAGAGCCAGTGGCCTGGAGGTATAGGTAGAGACCCTGGCCTGGAGGTATAGGTAGAATGGCAGAGGTAGAGGTGGAGGTACAGGGGTAGAGGTATAGGTAGTGGAGTAGAGTAGAGGTATAGGTGTAGATGTAGAGGTAGTGGGGTTGAGGTAGAGGTTGATGTAGAGGCAGAGGTAGAGGTAGAGGTAGAGGCAGAGGGGTAAAGGTAGTGGTAGAGGTAGAGGCAGAGGGGTAAAGGTAGTGGTAGAGGTAGAGACAGAGGGGTAAAGGTAGTGGTAGAGGTAGTGGTAGTGTTAGAGGTAGAGGTAACGGAAGAGATATCGTGGTAGAGGCAGACAAGTAGACTTAGAGGTAGAGGTAGAGGTAGAGGAAGAGGTGTAGGAGTGGAGATAGAAGTAGAGGGGTAGTGCTAGAGGTAGAGGTAGAGGAAGAGGTGTAGGAGTGGAGATAGAAGTAGAGGGGTAGTGCTAGAGGTAGAGGGGTAGACATATAGTTGTAGAAATAGTGATATTGGTAGACGTGTAGAGCTAGCGCTAGAGGGGTGGTGGTAGTTGATGAGGTTTAGAGGTAGAGGTAAAGGGGTAGAGGTAAAGATAGAGGCCTAGGTGCAGAGGGAGTGGGGTACAAGTAGAGCCAGCTGCAAACAGCCGAAACACATAATATAGCTTCAAATTCAGCTGAAACACATGATTTGCGTTTGAATTCGGCCAGAACATACGATGTAGATTAGAATTCATCCGACACACACGTGATCGCTTCAAATTCGGACGAAACATATGATCTAGCTTCCAATTCAACAGAAACACACGATATAGCTTTAAATTCAGTAGATATACATGATCTAGCTTCAATTTCAGTCGAAACCAACGTTATAGCTTCAAATTTAGCTGAAACACATGATTTGCCTTCGAATTCAGCCAGAACATACGCGATTTAGATTAGAATTCAACCAAAATAAACGCGCTAGCATCAAATTCAGTCGAATCACATGATATAGTTTCCAATTCAGGTCAAAAATATGATTTGGCTTGGAATTGTTTTGAAACATGCGACATAGCTTCAAATTCAGTAGAAACACACGATCTAGCTTTAAATTCAGCTGAAACACGTGAGTTAGCTTCAAATGCAGCCGAAACACACGATGTCGATTCAAATTCAGCTGAAGCACATGATTTGCCTTCGAATTCAGCCAGAACATACGAAGTAGCTTCGAATTTAGCAGAAACACACAATTAAGATTAGAATTCATCCGAAACACACGCGCTAGTATCAAATTCAGACAAAACATACGATATAGCTTCCAATTCAGCTGAAACACATGATTTGCCGTCGAATTCAGCCAGAACATATGATTTAGATTAAAATTCATTCGAAACGTACGGACTAGCTTCAAATTCAGACGAAACATAGGATGTAGCTTCAAATTCATCTGAAACACTGCATTTAAAATCGAATTCATCGGAAACATACGATTTAACTTCAATTTTAGCCGAAACATATGGTGTCTTTTCACTTTTTCTCGGTGAGATCGAACAGTGAAGCTGTTAGATCTGTGGAGGTCGTAAGTCTCCGATTCAAATTTGTATGACACCGAGTTTGCGCGATTCCCTATAACTCATTCGAGTGATACGGATGGTAGGTTGATGCAGAATGGTTTTAACACTGGAGTGTGTAATTGTACTTGGCTTTGAATGAATTGAGTTGAACTGACACTGACTGATTCATGACCGACGAATGACTAAAGATTAATTGACGATGAACTGACAAGTGACAACTCATCTCGAGAAGAATCGGTTTCGAGCCTTTATACTGTTGGTGAACAGAAGACTCGAAATTCGTTGGCCAGTGACGCGATGGAAGAGGATGTAAAGTGACGTAGCACGCAGTGCCGCAGGTAGCAAGAAACCCTGGACGGGTGATCGAAGCGATGTGTGCTAGCGACCCTCTCATAAAAAATGCTGCCAATGAAGGTGTGCACTGTTCAAAAGTGCAGAGATGGCTTTATTGCCGGAAAGAAGATGGCTCGAAAATCATAAATTTAGAAATTGCAAGGAAGAAGGCTATGGCTCTACGAAATTGAAAGCCTAACGAAAGTGACCTTTTGTCGATTGCATGTCGTTCGTTGAAAGATTCTCAATTAGTCTCGCTGAACCGAAGATTTCCCGCCAATAAACGCTTTTCAGGGGCAAAAGGAAGAGGTAAATCGTCCCGGAGAAAGTTAGACGGATGCAGCACGAAAATTCCGTTGAAGGACGGAACACATACGATTTAGATTCAAATCCAAACGAAATACAAAATTTAACTTCAAATCCATGCGAAGCACATGATTTAGTTTCAAATCCATGGGAAGCGAAAGATTTAGCTTCAAATTAAGGCGAAACACACGATTTCGCTTGAAATTCATGCGAAATAGCAGATTTAGCTTCAAATCCATGCGAAATATATGATTTAGCATCAAGTGCATGTGAAATAAACGATCTAGCTAAAAATCCATGTGAACCAACGATTTAGCTTCAAATCCACGCGAAACACATGATTTAGTTTCAAATTCACGCGAAACAGATGATTTAGCTTCGAATTCATGCGAAACACATGATTTAGGTTTAAATTTTTGTATAACACATGATTTAGGATCAAATCCATGCGAATCACATGATTTAGGTTTAAATTATTACGAAAAGCATGAATTGACATCAAATTCATGCGAAACACATGGTTTAGCTTCAAATTCATGACAAAAACATGATTTAGCCTCAATTCATGCGGAACACATGATATAGCTTCAAATTCATACGAAACACATGGTTTAAGTTCAAATTCATGAGAAAAACATGAATTAACTTCAATTCATGTGAAACGTATGATTTAGGGTGAAATTCATGCGAAACACATGGTTTAGCTTCAAATTCATGCGGAACACATGATTAAGCTTCAAATGCATGCGAAACACATGATTTAGCTACAAATTCGTGCAAAACAGATGATTTAGCTTCGAATTCATGCTAAACACATGATTTAGGTTTAAATTGTTACGAAACACATGATTTAGCTTCAAATTCATGCAAAACACATGATTTAGCTTCAAATTCATGCAAAACATATGGCTTATCATCACATTCATGCGAAACACAGGGGTTAGCCTCAAATTCATCCGGAACACATGATCTAGCTTCAAATTCACGCGAAACACATGGGTTAAGTTCAAATTCATGAGAGAAACGTGAATTAACTTCATATTCATGTGAAACACATGATGTACGGTTAAATTCATGAGAAACACAGGATTTAGGTTTAAATTTTGGTGAAATACATGATTTAGGAACAAATACATGTCAAATACATGATTTAGGTTTAAATTGTTACGAAACACATGGTTTATCTTCAAATTCATGCGAAACACATGATTTAGTTTCAAATTCACGCGAAGCAGATGATTTAGCTTCGAATTCATGCGAAATACATGATTTAGGTTTAAATTCACGCGAAACAAATGATTTAGCTTCGAATTCATGCCAAACACATGATTTAGGATTAAATTTTTGCTTGCCTCATGATTTAGGATAAAATTCATGCGAAATACGTGGTTTAGCTTCAAATACATGCGAAACACATGGTTTAAGTTCAAATTCATGAGAAAAACATGAATTAACTTCAATTCATGTGAAACGTATGATTTAGGATGAAATTCATGTGAAACACATGGTTTATCTTCAAATTCATGCCAAACACATGATTTACCTTCAAATTCATGCGAAACAGATGATTTAGCTTCAAATCAGTGCGAGGTAGAAGGCTTGGATTCAAATCCATCCGAAACAAATGATTTACCTTCAAATACTTGCGATATAAGTGATATAGCTTCAAATCCGAGCGAAACTCATGATTTAGCTTGAAATACTAGCGACATAAATGAAAAAGCTTCAAATGCAGACGAAAGAAACGAGTTAGCTTCAAATCCATGCGAAACACATGATTTAGCTTCAAATCAATGCGAAGTAGAAAACTTAGCTTCAAATCCATGCGAAACAAATAATTTACCTTCAAATATTTGCGATATAAATGAAATAGCTTCAAATGCAGGCGAAACAAATGATTTATCTTCAAATCCATGCGAGACGCGTGATTTAGCTTCAAACCAGTGCGAGGTAGAAGGCTTGGATTCAAATCCATCCGAAACAAATGATTTACCTTCAAATACTTCCGATATAAGTGATCTAGCTTCAAATCCAAGCGAAACTCATGATTTAGTTTGAAATACTAGCGATATAAATGAAATAGCTTCAAATGCAGACGAAACAATCGAGTTAGCTTCAAATCCATGCGAAACAAACGAGTTAGCTTCAAATCCAGGCGAAACACATGATTTAGCTTCAAATAAAAGCGAAGTAGAAGGGTTATCTTCGAATCCATGCGAAACAAATGGTTTAGCTTCAAATACTTGTGATATGCATGATTTAGTTTCAACAGCATGCGAAACAAACGAGTTAGCTTCAAATCCATGCGAAGTAGAAGGCTTAACTTCAAATCCATGCGAAACAAATGATTTACCTTCAAATACTTGCGATATAAATGAAATAGCTTCAAATACAGACGAAACAAACGAGTTAGCTTCAAATCCATGCGAAACACATGATTTAGCTTCAAATCAATGCGAAGTAGGAGGGTTATCTTCGAATCCATGCGAAACAAATGGTTTAGCTTCAAATACTTGTGATATGCATGATTTAGATTCGACAGCATGCGAAACAAACGAGTTAGCTTCAAATCCAGGCGAAACACATGATTTAGCTTCAAATCAATGCGAAGTAGAAGGGTTATCCTCGAATCCATGCGAAACAAATGGTTTAGCTTCAAATACTTGTGATATGCATGATTTAGTTTCAACAGCATGCGAAACAAACGAGTTAGCTTCAAATCCATGCGAAACACACGATTTAGCTTCAAATGAATGCGAAGTAGAAGGGTTATCTTCGAATCCATGCGAAACAAATGGTTTAGCCTCAAATACTTGCGATATAAGTGATATATCTTAAAATGCAGGCGAAACAAATGAATTAGCTTCATATCTATGCGAAACACATGATTTAGCTTCAAAAACTTGCGATATAAATGAAATAGCTTCAAATGCAGACGAAACAAACGAGTTAGCTTCAAATCCAAACGCAACACATGATTTAGTGTTCATGTGAAACAAATGATCATGTGTTTCGCATAGATTGGAAGATAACTCGTTTGCTTTGTCCGCATTTGAAACTACATCATTTTTATATCTCTAGTATTTGAAGCTAAATCATTTGTTTCGCATAAATTTGAAGCTAAATCACGTGCTTCGCATGAATTTGAAGCTAACCCATGTGTTCCCCATGAATTTGAACCTAAAACATGTGTTTCCCATTCATTTGAAGCATAATTATGTGTTTTGCATGGATTTGATGCTAACTCATTTGTTTCGCATGCTGTTGAAGCTTAATCACGTATATCACAAGTATTTGAAGCTAAACCATTTGTTCAGCATGAATTTGAAGTTAAACCACGTGTTTCGCATGGATTTGAAGCTAAATCATTTGTTTCGCCTTGCAGTTGAAGCTATATCACTTATATCGCAAGTATTTGAAGCTAAATCATTTGTTCCGGACGTATTTGAAGCTAAACCTTCTACATCGCATGAATTTAAAGCTAAATCATGTGTTTCGTTTGGATTTGAAGCTAACTCGTTTGTTTCGACAGCATTTGTAGCCATGTCACTTATGTTCGCAAGTTTTTGAAGCTAAATAATTTGTATCGCATGAATTTGAATCTAAATCACGTACTCCGCATGAATTTGATGCCAAACCATGTGTTTCCCATGAATTTGTACCTAAATCATGTGTTTCCCATGGACTTGAAGCTTAGTCATGTATTTTGCATGTATTTGAAGCTAACTCGTTTCTTTCGTCTGCATTTGAAGTTATTTCATTTATATCGCTAGTATTTAAAGCTAAATCATGAGTTTCGCTTGGATTTGAAGCTTTATCACTTATATCGCAAGTATTTGAAGGTAAATCATTTGTTTCGCACGGATTTCAAGCTAAACCTTCTACATCGCATGAATTTAAAGCTAAATGATGTGTTTCGTTTGGATTTTAAGCTAAATCGTGTATTTCGCATAAATTTGAAGCTAAATTGTTTGTTTCGCATGCAATCGGGGCAAAATCGTGCATTTCGTATGAATTTGAAATCGTGTATTTCGCACGAATTTGAAGCGAAATCGTGAATTTCGTGTGATATTGATGCTAATGTTACGTCTCCCGACATTTGATTAAGGACAATCATCATATAATTACTCGAATAATTATAAAATAAGTAAATATTTATTCACCTTATCATCGTAAGTATAGATACACACCTCAGTTACATACCCACCTGCATAAGACACTACAGAACTCTACGTTAACTACACTTCTTTACCAACCTTACGGAACCCACCGAACTCTACTATACCGATAATACTAAGCCGCACCTCCTTCGATTAAATGTATGACCGGTAATACTTAAGTAACATTTATAACATAACTCGTAGCGTTAATATTTAAGTAACATTTATAACATAACTCGTAGCGTTAATATTTGAGTAACATTTATAACATAACTCGTAGCGTTAATATTTAAGTAACATATATAACATAACTCGTAGCGTTAATATCTAGGTAACATTTATAACATAACACGCAAGTAAGAAATATTCTAAATACCCACAAATGCGCGCGGACTAGTGTTACGCCAGACCGCTGAACGTAGCATCCCCGCTCCGAGCGCTCCGTTGCCATGGAGACCTCCCTCCACGATGACCAACCCCGCCACGATGGCAGCAGGATGGCAGCCGAGAAGGATCCATGCAGAACCGAGCAGGACAGTTCTTCATCCAACCTCTACGACTCAATTTCTCAGCTCCCAATCGGGGAGACTTTTTCGATTCAATCTCAAATCAAGCTCACTTCGATTTTAACGTCAGGAATTGTAATTCGTAGTAAGTAAGAACGGGTATTTTGTACCTTATATTATCATAAAATATATTCGATTTAGTTACAACTCAACTCAATTTATTATTCCAACGTCCACTACTAACATTAGGATTACTTTAGCTTCACTTATTATTATTTCGAACGTTAGCATAGCACCTTCAGAAAGCGTGTGTACTGGGCTATCACCATAAATCCTACACGCTGCCGAAGTTGCGAATTTAACTTGGTCTTTCCCGAAAGCGTGTGTACCAGGATTTCGCTACGAGTCCTGCACGCCACCGGAAAGAAATAGGACTCGCGTTATACTAGATTATTCTATTGCGCATATATGCCGCATCAATCTGGACGCAGGGCTTATCTAAAGAAGCTTCTTCGTGAGTTCTCTCGAGTCCCGTGCGAACCTAAAATAACCTATCGGTCGCGTACTGTGGAAATAGTTAGCCACATACCGCGGGTGGATCCGAAAACGCGCGAGGTTGTTTATACTGAAGAAATAAGATTCGTTCATGAATATCCCGCTCCGGGTCGAAGACGTCCTGCATCCGGAGATCGCTTCACCGAAACCCTGATCGAGTCATCAACCGCCAACGCCGAGGAAAATCTCGACGACGCCCGCGGCCAGCCAATAACTCCTCTACACCAAATCAGGCCCGAACACCGACCCGGGACCCGAGCGGAAGCAACAAGGTAAGTACAGTGTAAGCATCCCTTATAGAGCCGAGTTGACGGGTCGTGAGGCCCTGAAATACGCGAACGGTACGCGTCGCGTATACAAAAAGGTAGTTCGAAATACGTCTTGCTTCCGCGGTCAGTGGAAAAATCATATTTTTTCGGAACGTCCACCGCGGGACGTAACACTAAATCGATTGTTTCGCGTGGATTTTAAAGCAAAATCGTATATTTCGCATGAATTTGAAGCTAAACTGTTCATGTCGCCTGAATTTAAAGCTAAATTGTTTGTTTCGCATGGAATAGAAGCAGAATCGTGCATTTCGCATGAATTTGAAAACGTGTGTTTCGCACGAATTTGAAGCGAAATCGTGAATTTCGTGTGATATTGATGCTAAATCGATTGTATCTCGTGAATTTCAAGCAAAATCGTGTATTTCGCATGAATTTGAAGCTAAATTGTTCATTTCGCATGAATTTGGAGCTAAACTGTTCATTTCGCATGAATTTGGAGCTAAATTGATCGTTTCGCATGGAATCGAAGCAGAATCATGCATTTCGTATGAATTTGAAATCGTGTATTTCGTACGAATTTGAAGCGAAATCGTGAATTTCGTATGATATTGATGCCAATGTAGGGTTCTGTGTGTTCTTAAATACTCCAGGTTTCCTACTAGACGTGTGCACACGAGGTTCAGAGACGGAGCGCCACGAGGAGGCAAGTCTGCTCCTCGTGATGGCGGCAGAGAGCCGCCGCGCCTGCGCCATGCGCAGGCGGTCGGAGTGGTGGAACCACGTCCCCACAGACTCCCCCCCGAGTGTGAACACGTACTTATTTTATTAACAAAAATATAAAAATTTTTACATTTTACGGCGTACTAATTCTACCGGGACAGTGTCCCGAACGCTTATAATCAACTTATGAACTACTATATACATAGAAATTTACACTTTGGTATTCGGCGCGAATCTCACCTTACGTGAGTAAGTCCTGATCGCCGGACCAGGATCTCCCACACACCCGATTAGCGACAGCAGGGCTGAGAACAGTCGCGACTCGAACTGGGCTCCTTGGTCCGTAGTAATGACCATGGGAGCCCCGTAGCGCGACACCCACGTTTCGAAGAACGCTCTTGCCACCGACTTCGCCGAAGTGTCCCGCAAAGGAGCAGCCTGTACCCAACGGGGGAATCGGTCAATGACCGTTAAACAATAACTGTACACGTCCGACACGGGCCAACAATGTCCAAATGGACGTGGTCGAATCGACCATCCGGGGCAACAAAGTGCTCGGGCAAGTGTCTAGTATGCCATGAGACTTTAGCCCGCTGACATTTAATGCACTGCTTGCACCACCGAGCAACATCCCGGTGAATGTTGAGCCAAATGTACCGCTGTCTAATTAATCTGTCGGAAACCCTGGCACTCGCATGAGTCAGAGTATGTACAGTATCAAGGACTGTCTTTCGTAACTTCGCGGGAATGTATGGGCGGATCGGTCTCACCAAATATTTCACAAAATATCGGTATATATATTAGGTGGGCGAGGCACCTTCATAATTAAGTCTCTCACAGTGGCCGGGTCCTCACGATAGAACGTGGGCATTTTGGGAGAGCGGTAGTTCTCAATTTTGTCCGATGCCGCGGCGTCCGTGCTCTCGTCGGCTGCCATGCTGTCCCTATCGCACGCGCACACCAAGATGGCCGACGCTCAGCGCAAAAGTGCTGAATCACGGCAAGATGGCCGCCATACCGCGCAAAAGTGCTGAATCAAGGCATTATATTCGACACGTGCGTTTCCGGGGTCTCGGTAAGTTCCGAGAGCTTCAGATGGTGAAATTACTGGCATTACCTCTTCGAATATGCACCGGTGGCGTAGATTCCGTCCGGAACTACGTATCACCCGATCTTCCGGACCCCAGGGAATTCTGCGGTCTCCGGATGGTATGATTATGGGCGGACAGGGGTCGAGAGGCGCCGGTGACGGTGGCTTCGCGCTTTACCTCAGCAGGGAGCAGGCCGTCCAGGAATTGTGCCAGGAACCTCTGGAGCCAGCGTCGTCTTCCACGTGGTCGAAGCCACAGGTGGTTTTCCGGCTGGAAATCGATGTAAAGGCGCCGGTGACGATGGCTTCACACATTCCCTTCCAGTTGCACCATTGGCCGGCGGCAGTAGGCTTCTACTTCGTCAACGTTGATGCACACGGAAAAACGCGTTCTTAATCGAACGTCGGGGTCACCAATGTTGGGTTCAGTGAGAAATTAAATACTCCAGGTTCCCTACTAAACGTATGCACACTTCGAGGTTCAGAGACGGAGCGCCACGAAGAGGCAAGTCTGCTCCTCGTGACGGCGGCAGAGAGCCGCCGCGCCTGCGCCATGAGCAGGCGGTCAGAGTGGGGGAACCACGTCCCCACACTAATTTGATTGTTTCGCGTGGATTTCAAGCAAAATCGGGTATGTCGCATGAATTTGAAGCTAAATTGTTCATCTCGCATGAAATTGAAGCTAAATTGAAATGACCTCCACCCCAAAAACCAATCTGGGCGACTCCGCGGAGCGAAAGAAACACGCTCCTTTGACGTAACCGGGGTAATAACGCTTCCTTGGCGTGATTTTGACATATGACATTGGCGTGACCTTGAAATGACCTCCACCTCAAAAATCAATCTGGGCGACTCCGTGGAGAGAAAGAAACACGTTCCTTTGACGTAACCGGGGTAATAACGCTTCCTCGACGTGATTCTGACGTATGACCTTGGCGTGACCTTAAATGACCTCCACCCCAAAAACCAACCCGGGCGACTCCGTCGAGCGAAAGAAACACGTTCCTTTAACGTAACCGGCGTAATAACGCTTCCTTAGCTTGATTTTGACGTATGACCTTGGCATGACCTTGAAATGACCTCCACCTCAAAAACCAATCTAGGCGACTCCGTGGAGCGAAAGAAACACGTTCCTTTGACGTAACCGGGGTAATAACGCTTCCTCGACGTGATTTTGACGTATGACCTTGGCGTGACATTGAAATGACCTCCAGCCCAAAAACCAATCTGGAGGACTCCGTGGAGCGAAAGGAACACGTTCCTTTGATGTAACCGGAGTAATAACACTTCCTTGACGTGATTTGGCGTATGACCTTGGCGTGACCTTGAAATGACCTCCACCCCAAAAACCAATCTGGGCAACTCCGCGAAGAGAAAGAAACACATTCCTTTGACGTAACCGGGGTAATAACGCTTCCTTGACGAGATTTTGACGAATGACCTTGGCGTGACCTTAAATGACCTCCACCCCAAAAACCAATCTGGGCGACTCCGTGGTGCGAATGAAACACGTTCCTTTGTCGTAACCGGCGTAATAACGCTTCCTCGACGTGATTCTGACGTATGACCTTGGCGTGACCTTGAAATGACCTCCACCCCAAAAACCAATCTGGGCAACTCCGTGAAGAGAAAGAAACACGTTCTTTTGACGTAACCGGGGTAATAACGCTTCCTCGACGTGATTTTGACGTATGACCTTGGCGTGACATTGAAATGACCTCCAGCCCAAAAACCAATCTGGACGACTCCGTGGAGAGAAAGGAACACGTTCCTTTGATGTAACCGGAGTAATAACACTTCCTTGACGTGATTTGGCGTATGACCTTGGCGTGACCTTGAAATGACCTCCACCCCAAAAACCAATCTGGGCAACTCCGCGAAGAGAAAGAAACACATTCCTTTGACGTAACCGGGGTAATAACGCTTCCTTGACGAGATTTTGACGAATGACCTTGGCGTGACCTTAAATGACCTCCACGCCAAAAACCAATCTGGGCGACTCCGTGGTGCGAATGAAACACGTTCCTTTGTCGTAACCGGCGTAATAACGCTTCCTTGGCGTGATGATGACATATGCCATTGGCGTGACCTTGAAATGACCTCCACCCCAAAAACCAATCTGGGCGACTCCGTGGAGCGAATGAAACACGTTCCTTTGACGTAACCGGGGTAATAACGCTTCCTTGACGTGATTTGCCGTATGACCTTGGCGTGACCTTGAAAAGACCTCCCCCCCAAAAAACAATCTGGGCGACTCCGTGGGGCAAAAGAAACACGTTCCTTTGACGTAACCGGGGTAATAACGCATCCTTGACGTGATTTTTACATATGAACTTGGCGTGACCTTGAAATGACATGTACCCCAAAAACCAACCTAGGCGACTCAGTCGAGCGAAAGAAACACGTTCCTTTCGCTCAACGGAGTCGTCCAGGTTGGCTTTTGAGGTGGACGTCATTTCTAAGTCACGCCAAGGTCATACGTCAAAATCACGTAAGGAAGCGGTATTACCCCGGTTACATCAATGGAACGTGTTTCTTTCGCTCCACGAAGTCGCCCACATTGGTTTTTGGGGCGGAGGTCACATCAACGTCTCGACAAGGTCATACGCCAAAATCACGTCAAGGAAGCGTTATTACCCCGGTTACGTGAATGGAACGTGTTTCTTTCGCTCCACGGAGTCGCCCAGATTGGTTTTTGGGTTGGAGGTCATTTCAAGGTCACGCCAATGTCATATGTCAAAATCACGCCAAGGAAGCGTTATTACCCCGGTTACGTCAAAGGAGCGTGTTTCTTTCGCTCCGCGGAGTCGCCCAGATTGGTTTTTGGGGTGGAGGTCATTTCAAGGTCACGCCAAGGTTATACGCCAAATCGCGTCAAGGAAGCGTTATTACCCTGGTTATGTCAAAGGAACGAAATTCTTTCGCTCCGCGGAGTCGTCCAGGTTGGCTTTTGAGGTGGAGGTCATTTCAAGGTCACGCCAAGGTCATACGTCAAAATAACGTCAAGGAAGCATTATTACCCCGGTTACATCAAAGGAACGTGTTTCTTTCGCTCCACGGAGTCGCCCAGATTGGTTTTAGGGGTGGAGGTCTTTTCAACGTCACGCCAAGGTCTTACGCCAAATCGCGTCAAGGAAGCGGTATTATCCCGGTTACGTTAATGGAACGTGTTTCTTTCACTTCACGGAGTCGCCCAAATTGGTTTTTGGGGCGGAGGTCACATCAACGTCTTGCCTAGGTCATACCCCAACTCACGTCAAGGAAGTGTTATTACCCCGGTTACGTCAAAGGAGCGTGTTTCATTCGATCCACGTAGTCGCCCAGGTTGGTTTTTGGGGTGGAGGTCTTTTCAAGTTCACGCCAAGTTCATATGTCAAAATCATGTCACGGAAGCGATATCGCCCCGGTTAAGTTAAAGGAATGTTACTTTCGCTCCGTGGAGTCGTCCAGGTTGGCTTTTGAGATGGAGGTCATTTCAAGGTCACGCCAAGCTCATATGCCAAATCACGTCAAGGAAGCGTTACTACCCCGGTTACGTCAAAGGAACGTGTTTCTCTCGCTCCGCGGAGTCGCCCGGGTTGGTTTTTGGGGTGTAGGACTTTTCAAGGTCATGCCAAGGTCATACGCCAAATCACGCCAAGAAGCGTTATTACCCCGGTTACATCAAGGGAACGTGTTTCTTTCGCTCAACGGAGTCGTCCAGGTTGGCTTTTGAGGTGGAGGTCATTTCAAAGTCACGCCAAGGTCATACGTCAAAATCACGTAAGGAGGCGGCATTATCACGGTTACGTCAATGGAACGTGTTTCTTTCGCTCCACGGAGTCGCCCAGATTGGTTTTTGGGGTGGAGGTCTTTTCAAGGTCACGCCTAGGTCATACTTCAAAATCACGCCGAGGAAGCGGTATTAACCCGGTTACGTCAATGGAACGTTTTTCTTTCGCTCCGCGGAGTCGTCCAGGTTGGCTTTTGAGGTGGAGGTCATTTCAAGGTCACGCCAAGGTCATACGTCAAAATCACGTCAAGGAAGCGTTATTACCCCGGTTATGTGAAAGGAACGTGTTTCTTTCGCTCCACGGAGTCGGCCATATTGTTTTTTGGGGTGGAGGTCATTTCAAGTTCACGCCAAGTTCATATGTCAAAATCACGTCACGGAAGCGTTATCGCCCCGGTTAAGTTAAAGGAACGTGTTTCTTTCGCTCCACGGAGTCGCCCAGATTGGTTTTTGGGGTTGAGGTCATTTCAAGTTCACGCCAAGTTCATATATCAAAATCACGTCAAGGAAGCATTACTACCCCGGTTACATTAAAGGAACGCGTTTCTTTCGCTCCACGGAGTCGCCCAGATTGGTTTTTTGGGTAGAGGTCTTTTCAATGTCACGCCAAGGTCATACTTCAAAATCACGCCGAGGAAGAGGTATTAACCCGGTTACGTCAATGGAACGTTTTTCTTTCGCTCCACGGAGTCGCCCAGATTGGTTTTTGGGGTGGAGGTCATTTCAAGTTCACGCCAAGTTCATATGTCAAAATCACGTCACGGAAGCGTTATCGCCCGGTTAAGTTAAAGGAACTTGTTTCTTTCGCTCCACGGAGTCGCCCAGGTTGGTTTTTGGGGTAGAGGTCATTTCAAGTTCACGCCAAGTTCATATGTCAAAATCACGTCAAGGAAGCATTACTACCCCGGTTACGTTAAAGGAACGCGTTTCTTTCGCTCCACGGAGTCGCCCAGATTGGTTTTTGGGGTAGAGGTCTTTTCAATGTCACGCCAAGGTCATACTTCAAAATCACGCCGAGGAAGCGGTATTAACCCGGTTACGTCAATGGAACGTTTTTCTTTCGCTCCACGGAGTCGCCCAGATTGGTTTTTGGGGTGGAGGTCATTTCAAGTTCACGCCAAGTTCATATGTCAAAATCACGTCAAGGAAGCATTACTACCCCGGTTACGTTAAAGTAACGCGTTTCTTTCGCTCCACGGAGTCGCCCAGATTGGTTTTTGGGGTAGAGGTCTTTTCAATGTCACGCCAAGGTCATACTTCAAAATCACGCCGAGGAAGCGGTATTAACCCGGTTACGTCAATGGAACGTTTTTCTTTCGCTCCGCGGAGTCGTCCAGGTTGGCTTTTGAGGTGGAGGTCATTTCAAGGTCACGCCAAGGTCATACGTCAAAATCACGTCAAGGAAGCGTTATTACCCCGGTTATGTGAAAGGAACGTGTTTCTTTCGCTCCACGGAGTCGGCCATATTGTTTTTTGGGGTGGAGATCACTTCAAGGTCACGCCAAGGTCATGCGTCAAAATCACGTCGAGGAAGCGTTATTACCGCGGTTACGCCAAAGGAACGTGTTTCTTTCGCTCCACGGAGTCGCCCAGTTTGGTTTTTGGGGTGGAGTACACTTCAAGGTCACGCCAAGGTAATACGTCAAAATCACGTCGAGGAGGCGTTACTACCCCGGTTACATCGAAGGAACGTGTTTCTTACGCTCAACGGAGTCGTCCAGGTTGGCTTTTGAGGTGGAGGTCATTTCAAAGTCACGCCAAGGTCATACGTCAATATCACGTAAGGAAGAGGTATTACCCCGGTTACGTCAATGGAACGTGTTTCTTTCGCCCCACGGAGTCGCCCAGTGGTGTTTTTGTGGTAGAGGACATTTCAATGTCACGCCAAGGTCATACGCCAAATCACGTCAAGGAAGCGTTACTACCCCGGTTATGTCAAAGGAGCGTGTTTCTTTCGCTCCACGGAGTCGGCCATATTTTTTTTTGGGGTGGAGGTCACATCAAGGTCACGACAAGGTCATGCGTCAAAATCACATCGAGGTAGCGTTATTACCGCGGATACGCCAAAGGAACGTGTTTCTTTCGCTCCACGGAGTCGCCCAGATTGGTTTTTGGGGTGGAGGACACTTCAAGGTCACGCCAAGGTAATTAGTCAAAATCACGTCTTGGAGGCGTTATTACCCCGGTTACATCAAAGGAACGTGTTTCTTTCGCTCAACGGAGTCGTACAGGTTGGCTTTTGAGGTTGAGATCATTTCAAAGTCACGCCAAGGTCATACGTCAAAATCACGTAAGGGAGCGGTATTACCCCGGTTACGTCAATGGAACGTGTTTCTTTCGCTCCACGGAGTTGCCCAGATTGTTTTTTGGGGCGGAGGTCTTTTCAAGGTCAAGCCAAGGTCATACGGCAAGTCACGTCAATGTAGCGTTATTACCCCGGTTACGACAAAGGAACGTGTTTCTTTCGCTCCACGGAGTCGCCCAGGTTGGCTTTTGGGGTAGAGGTCATTTCAAGTACACGCCAAGTTCATACGTCAAAATCACGTCACGGAAGCGTTATTGCCCCGGTTAAGTTAAAGGAACGTGTTTCTTTCGCTCCACGGAGTCGCCCAGGTTGGCTTTTGAGGTGAAGGCCATTTCAAGGTCACGCCAAGGACATACGTCAAAATCACGTCAAGGAAGCATTACTACCCCGGTTACGTTAAAGGAACGCGTTTCTTTCGCTCCACGGAGTCGCCCAGATTGGTTTTTGGGGTGGAGGTCTTGTCAAGGTCACGCCAAGGTCATACGCCAGATCACGTCAAGGAAGCCTTATTGTCCCGGTTACGTCAAAGTAACGAGTTTCTTTCGCTCCACGGAGTCGCCCAGGTTGGCATTTGAGGTGGAGGTCATTTGAAGGTCACGCCAAGGTCATACGTCAAAATCACGTCAAGGAAGCGTTATTACCCCGGTTACATCAAAGGAACGTGTTTCTTTCGCTCCACGGAGTCGGCCAGATTGTTTTTTGGGGTGGAGATCTTTTCAAGGTCACGCGAAGGTCATACGCCAGATCACGTCAAGGAAGCGTTATTACCCCGGTTACGTCAAAGGAACGAGTTTCTTTCGCACCACGGAGTCGCCCAGGTTGGCATTTGAGGTGGAGGTCATTTCAAGGTCACGCCAAGGTCATACGCCAGATCACGTCAAGGAAGCGTTATTACCCCGGTTACGTCAAAGGAACGAGTTTCTTTCGCACCACGGAGTCGCCCAGGTTGGCTTTTGAGGTGGAGGTCATTTGAAGGTCACGCCAAGGTCATACGACAAAATCACGTCAAGGAAGCGTTATTACCCCGGTTATGTCAAAGGAACGTGTTTCTTTCGCTCCACGTAGTCGCCCAGGTTGGTTTTTGGGGTAGAGGTCCTTTCAATGTCACGGCAAGGTCATACTTCAAAATCACGCCGAGGAAGCGGTATTAACCCGGTTACGTTAATGGAACGTGTTTCTTTCGCTCCACGGAGTCGGCCATATTGTTTTTTGGGGTGGAGATCACTTCAAGGTCACGCCAAGGTCATGCGTCAAAATCACGTCGAGGGAGCGTTATTACCGCGGTTACGCCAAAGGAACGTGTTTCTTTCGCTCCACGGAGTCGCCCAGATTGGTTTTTGGGGTGGAGGTCTTTTCAAGGTCACGCCAAGGTCATACGCCAAATCACGTCAAGGAAGCGTTACTACCCCGGTTACGTAGAAGGAACGTGTTTCTTTCGCTCCACGGAGTCGCCCAGATTGGTTTTTGGGGTGGAGTACACTTCAAGGTCACGCCAAGGTAATACGTCAAAATCACGTCGAGGAGGCGTTACTACCCCGGTTACATCAAAGGAACGTGTTTCTTACGCTCAACGGAGTCGTCCAGGTTGGCTTTTGAGGTGGAGGTCATTTCAAAGTCACGCCAAGGTCATACGTCAAAATCACGTAAGGAAGCGGTATTACCCCGGTTACGTCAATGGAACGTGTTTCTTTCGCCCCACGGAGTCGCCCAGTGGTGTTTTTGTGGTAGAGGACATTTCAATGTCACGCCAAGGTCATACGCCAAATCACGTCAAGGAAGCGTTACTACCCCGGTTGTGTCAAAGGAGCGTGTTTCTTTCGCTCCACGGAGTCGGCCATATTGTTTTTTGGGGTGGAGGTCACTTCAAGGTCACGCCAAGGTCATGCGTCAAAATCACATCGAGGTAGCGTTATTACCGCGGATACGCCAAAGGAACGTGTTTCTTTCGCTCCACGGAGTCGCCCAGATTGGTTTTTGGGGTGGAGGACACTTCAAGGTCACGCCAAGGTAATTAGTCAAAATCACGTCTTGGAGGCGTTATTACCCCGGTTACATCAAAGGAACGTGTTTCTTTCGCTCAACGGAGTCGTACAGGTTGGCTTTTGAGGTTGAGATCATTTCAAAGTCACGCCAAGGTCATACGTCAAAATCACGTAAGGGAGCGGTATTACCCCGGTTACGTCAATGGAACGTGTTTCTTTCGCTCCACGGAGTCGCCCAGATTGTTTTTTGGGGCGGAGGTCTTTTCAAGGTCACGCCAAGGTCATACGGCAAGTCACGTCAATGTAGCGTTATTACCCCGGTTACGACAAAGGAACGTGTTTCTTTCGCTCCACGGAGTCGCCCAGGTTGGAATTTGAGGTGGAGGTCATTTGAAGGTCACGCCAAGGTCATACGTCAAAATCACGTCAAGGAAGCGTTATTACCCCGGTTACATCAAAGGAACGTGTTTCTTTCGTTCAACGGAGTCGTCCAGGTTGGCTTTTGAGGTGGAGGTCATTTCAAGGTCACGCCAAGGTCATACGCCAGATCATGTCAAGGAAGCGTTATTACCCCGGTTACGTCAAAGGAACGAGTTTCTTTCGCACCACGGAGTCGCCCAGGTTGGCTTTTGAGGTGGAGGTCATTTGAAGGTCACGCCAAGGTCATACGACAAAATCACGTCAAGGAAGCGTTATTACCCCGGTTATGTCAAAGGAACGTGTTTCTTTCGCTCCACGTAGTCGCCCAGGTTGGTTTTTGGGGTAGAGATCCTTTCAATGTCACGCCAAGGTCATACTTCAAAATCACGCCGAGGAAGCGGTATTAACCCGGTTACGTTAATGGAACGTGTTTCTTTCACTTCACGGAGTCGACCAGATTGGTTTTTTGGGCGGAGGTCACATCAACGTCTCGCCAAGGTCATACTCCAAAATCACGTCAAGGGTGCTTTATTACCCCGGTTACGTCAAAGGAACGTGTTTCTTTCGCTCCACGGAGTCGCCCAGATTGGATTTTGAGGTGGAGGTCATTTGAAGGTCACGCCAAGGTCATACGTCAAAATCGCGTCAAGGAAGCGTTATTACCCCGGTTACATCAAAGGAACGTGTTTCTTTCGTTCAACGGAGTCGTGCAGGTTGGCTTTTGAGGTGGAGGTCATTTCGAAGTCACGCCAAGGTAATACGTCAAAATCACGTAAGGGAGCGGTATTACCCCGGTTACATCAATTGAACGAGTTTCTTTCGCTCCACGGAGTCGCCCAGGTTGGTTTTTGGGGTGGAGGTCTTTTCAAGGTCACGCCAAGGTCATACGTCAAAATCACGTCAAGGAAGCGTTATTACCCCGGTTACATCAAAGGAACGTGTTTCGTTCGCTCCACGGAGTCGTCCAGAGTGTTTTTTGGGGTGGAGGTCACTTAAAGGTCACGCCAAAGGAACGTGTTTCTTTCGCTCCATGGAGTCGCCCAGATTGGTTTTTGGGGTGGTGGTCTTTTCAAGGTCACGCCAAGGTCATACGCCAAATCACGTAAGGGAGCGGTATTACCCCGGTTACGTCAATGGAACGTGTTTCTTTCGCTCCACGGAGTCGCCCAGATTGTTTTTTGGGGCGTAGGTCTTTTCAAGGTCACGCCAAGGTCATACGGCAAGTCACGTCAAGGAAGCGTTATTACCCCGGTTACGTCAATGGAACGTGTTTCTTTCGCTCCACGGAGTCGCCCAGATTGGTTTTTGGGGTAGAGGTCATTTCAATGTCACGCCAAGGTCATACTTCAAAATCACGCCGAGGAAGCGGTATTAACCCGGTTACGTTAATGGAACGTGTTTCTTTCACTTCACGGAGTCGCCCAGAGTGGTTTTTTGGGCGGAGGTCACATCAACGTCTCGCCAAGGCCATACCCCAAATCACGTCAAGGAAGTGTTATTACCCCGGTTACGTCAAAGGAGCGTGTTTCATTCGTTCCACGTAGTCGCCCACGTTGGTTTTTGGGATGAGGTCATATCAATGTCACGCCAAGGTCATACGTCAAAATCACGTCAAGGGAGCGTTACTACCCCGGTTACGTCAATGGAACGTTTTTCTTTCGCTCCACGAAGTCGCCCAGATTGGTTTTTGTGGTGGAGGTCATTTCAAGTTTACGCCAAGTTCATATGTCAAAATCACGTCACGGAAGCGTTATCGCCCCGGTTAAGTTAAAGGAACGTGTTTCTTTCGCTCCACGGAGTCGCCCAGGCTGGCTTTTGAGGTGAAGGCCATTTCAAGGTCACGCCAAGGTCATACGTCAAAATCACGTCAAGGAAGCGTTATTACCCCGGTTACGTTAAAGGAACGTGTTTCTTTCGCTCCATGGAGTCGCCCAGATTGGTTTTTGGGGTGGTGGTCTTTTCAAGGACACGCCAAGGTCATACGCCAAATCACGTCAAGGAAGCGTTATTGTCCCGGTTACGTCAAAGTAACGAGTTTCTTTCGCTCCGCGGAGTCGTCCATGTTGGCATTTGAGGTGGAGGTCATTTGAAGGTCACGCCAAGGTCATACGTCAAAATCACGTCAAGGAAGCGTTATTACCCCGGTTATGTCAAAGGAACGTGTTTCTTTCGCTCCACGGAGTCGGCCATATTGTTTTTTGGGGTGGAGGTCACTTCAAGGTCACGCCAAGGTCATGCGTCAAAATCACGTCGAGTAAGCGTTATTACCGCGGTTACGCCAAAGGAACGTGTTTCTTTCGCTCCACGGAGTCGCCCAGATTGGTTTTTGGGGTGGAGGACACTTCAAGGTCACGCCAAGGTAATTAGTCAAAATCACGTAAGGGAGCGGTATTACCCCGGTTACGTCAATGGAACGTGTTTCTTTCACTTCACGGAGTTGCCCAGATTGGTTTTTTGGGCGGAGGTCACATCAACGTCCCGCCAAGGTCATACCCCAAATCACGTCAAGGAAGTGTTATTACCAGGGTTACGTCAAAGGAGCGTGTTTCATTCGTTCCACGTAGTCGCCCACGTTGGTTTTTGGGATGAGGTCATATCAATGTCACGCCAAGATCATACGTCAAAATCACGTCAAGGGAGCGTTACTACCCCGGTTACGTCAATGGAACGTTTTTCTTTCGCTCCACGAAGTCGCCCAGATTGGTTTTTGGGGTGGAGGTCATTTCAAGTTCACGCCAAGTTCATATGTCAAAATCACGTCACGGAAGCGTTATCGCCCCGGTTAAGTTAAAGGAACGTGTCTCTTTCGCTCCACGGAGTCGCCCAGGCTGGCTTTTGAGGTGAAGGCCATTTCAAGGTCACGCCAAGGTCATACGTCAAAATCACGTCAAGGAAGCGTTATTACCCCGGTTATGTCAAAGGAACGTGTTTCTTTCGCTCCACGGAGTCGCCCAGGTTGGTTTTTGGGGTAGAGGTCATTTCAAGTTCACGCCAAGTTCATACGTCAAAATCACGTCTAGGAAGCATTACTACCCCGGTTACGTTAAAGGAACGCGTTTCTTTCGCTCCACGGAGTCGCCCAGATTGGTTTTTGGGGTAGAGGTCCTTTCAATGTCACGCCAAGGTCATACTTCAAAATCACGCCGAGGAAGCGGTATTAACCCGGTTACGTTAATGGAACGTGTTTCTTTCACTTCACGGAGTCGCCCAGATTGGTTTTTTGGGCGGAGGTCACATCAACGTCTCGCCAAGGTCATACGTCAAAATCACGTCAAGGAAGCGTTATTAACCGGGTTACATCAAAGGAAGGTGTTTCTTTAGCTCCACGGAGTCGGCCAGATTGTTTTTTGGGGTGGAGGTCACTTAAAGGTCACGCCAAGGTCATGCGTCAAAATCACGTCAAGGAAGCATCATTACCCCGGTTCCGTTAAAGGAACGTATTTCTTTCGCTCCACGGAGTCGGCCAGTTTGTTTTTTGGGGTGGAGGTCACTTCAAGATCACGCCAAGGTCATACTCCAAAATCACGTCAAGGTTGCTTTATTACCCCGGTTACGCCAAAGGAACGTGTTTCTTTCGCTCCACGGAGTCACCCAGGTTGGTTTTTGGGGTAGAGGTCATTTCAATGTCACGCCAAGGTCATACTTCAAAATCACGCCGAGGAAGCGATATTAACCCGGTTACGTTAATGGAACGTGTTTCTTTCACTTCACGGAGTCGCCCAGATTGTTTTTTGAGGGTAGAGGTCATTTCAATGTCACGCCAAGGTCATACTTCAAAATCACGCCGAGGAAGCGGTATTAACCCGGTTACGTTAATGGAACGTGTTTCTTTCACTTCACGGAGTCGCCCAGATTGGTTTTTTGGGCGGAGGTCACATCAACGTGTCGCCAAGGTCATACCCCAAATCACGTCAAGGAAGTGTTATTACACCGGTTACGTCAAAGGAACGTGTTTCTTTCGCTCCACGGAGTCGGCCAGATTGTTTTTTGGGGTGGAGGTCACTTAAAGGTCACGCCAAGGTCATACGTCAAAATCGCGTCGACGAAGCGTTATAACCCCGGTTACGCCAAAGGAACGTGTTTCTTACGCTCCACGGAGTCGACCAGATTGGTTTTTGGGGTGGTGGTCTTGTCATGGTCACGCCAAGGTCATACGCCAAATTACGTTAAGGAAGCGTTATTACCCCGGTTATGTCAAAGGAACGTGTTTCTTTCGCTCCACGTAGTCGCCCAGGTTGGTTTTTGCCGTTGAGGTCATTTCAAGATCACGCCAAGGTCATACTCCAAAATCACGTCAAGGGTGCTTTATTACCCCGGTTACGTCAAAGGAACGTGTTTCTTTCGCTCCACGGAGTCGCCCAGATTGGTTTTTGGGGTGGAGGTCTTTTCAAGGTCACGCGAAGGTCATACGCCAGATCACGTCAAGGAAGCGTTATTACCCCGGTTACGTCAAAGGAACGAGTTTCTTTCGCACCACGGAGTCGCCCAGGTTGGCTTTTGAGGTGGAGGTCATTTGAAGGTCACGCCAAGGTCATACGACAAAATCACGTCAAGGAAGCGTTATTACCCCGGTTATGTCAAAGGAACGTGTTTCTTTCGCTCCACGTAGTCGCCCAGGTTGGTTTTTGGGGTAGAGGTCCTTTCAATGTCACGGCAAGGTCATACTTCAAAATCACGCCGAGGAAGCGGTATTAACCCGGTTACGTTAATGGAACGTGTTTCTTTCGCTCCACGGAGTCGGCCATATTGTTTTTTGGGGTGGAGATCACTTCAAGGTCACGCCAAGGTCATGCGTCAAAATCACGTCGAGGGAGCGTTATTACCGCGGTTACGCCAAAGGAACGTGTTTCTTTCGCTCCACGGAGTCGCCCAGATTGGTTTTTGGGGTGGAGGTCTTTTCAAGGTCACGCCAAGGTCATACGCCAAATCACGTCAAGGAAGCGTTACTACCCCGGTTACGTAGAAGGAACGTGTTTCTTTCGCTCCACGGAGTCGCCCAGATTGGTTTTTGGGGTGGAGTACACTTCAAGGTCACGCCAAGGTAATACGTCAAAATCACGTCGAGGAGGCGTTACTACCCCGGTTACATCAAAGGAACGTGTTTCTTACGCTCAACGGAGTCGTCCAGGTTGGCTTTTGAGGTGGAGGTCATTTCAAAGTCACGCCAAGGTCATACGTCAAAATCACGTAAGGAAGCGGTATTACCCCGGTTACGTCAATGGAACGTGTTTCTTTCGCCCCACGGAGTCGCCCAGTGGTGTTTTTGTGGTAGAGGACATTTCAATGTCACGCCAAGGTCATACGCCAAATCACGTCAAGGAAGCGTTACTACCCCGGTTGTGTCAAAGGAGCGTGTTTCTTTCGCTCCACGGAGTCGGCCATATTGTTTTTTGGGGTGGAGGTCACTTCAAGGTCACGCCAAGGTCATGCGTCAAAATCACATCGAGGTAGCGTTATTACCGCGGATACGCCAAAGGAACGTGTTTCTTTCGCTCCACGGAGTCGCCCAGATTGGTTTTTGGGGTGGAGGACACTTCAAGGTCACGCCAAGGTAATTAGTCAAAATCACGTCTTGGAGGCGTTATTACCCCGGTTACATCAAAGGAACGTGTTTCTTTCGCTCAACGGAGTCGTACAGGTTGGCTTTTGAGGTTGAGATCATTTCAAAGTCACGCCAAGGTCATACGTCAAAATCACGTAAGGGAGCGGTATTACCCCGGTTACGTCAATGGAACGTGTTTCTTTCGCTCCACGGAGTCGCCCAGATTGTTTTTTGGGGCGGAGGTCTTTTCAAGGTCACGCCAAGGTCATACGGCAAGTCACGTCAATGTAGCGTTATTACCCCGGTTACGACAAAGGAACGTGTTTCTTTCGCTCCACGGAGTCGCCCAGGTTGGAATTTGAGGTGGAGGTCATTTGAAGGTCACGCCAAGGTCATACGTCAAAATCACGTCAAGGAAGCGTTATTACCCCGGTTACATCAAAGGAACGTGTTTCTTTCGTTCAACGGAGTCGTCCAGGTTGGCTTTTGAGGTGGAGGTCATTTCAAGGTCACGCCAAGGTCATACGCCAGATCATGTCAAGGAAGCGTTATTACCCCGGTTACGTCAAAGGAACGAGTTTCTTTCGCACCACGGAGTCGCCCAGGTTGGCTTTTGAGGTGGAGGTCATTTGAAGGTCACGCCAAGGTCATACGACAAAATCACGTCAAGGAAGCGTTATTACCCCGGTTATGTCAAAGGAACGTGTTTCTTTCGCTCCACGTAGTCGCCCAGGTTGGTTTTTGGGGTAGAGATCCTTTCAATGTCACGCCAAGGTCATACTTCAAAATCACGCCGAGGAAGCGGTATTAACCCGGTTACGTTAATGGAACGTGTTTCTTTCACTTCACGGAGTCGACCAGATTGGTTTTTTGGGCGGAGGTCACATCAACGTCTCGCCAAGGTCATACTCCAAAATCACGTCAAGGGTGCTTTATTACCCCGGTTACGTCAAAGGAACGTGTTTCTTTCGCTCCACGGAGTCGCCCAGATTGGATTTTGAGGTGGAGGTCATTTGAAGGTCACGCCAAGGTCATACGTCAAAATCGCGTCAAGGAAGCGTTATTACCCCGGTTACATCAAAGGAACGTGTTTCTTTCGTTCAACGGAGTCGTGCAGGTTGGCTTTTGAGGTGGAGGTCATTTCGAAGTCACGCCAAGGTAATACGTCAAAATCACGTAAGGGAGCGGTATTACCCCGGTTACATCAATTGAACGAGTTTCTTTCGCTCCACGGAGTCGCCCAGGTTGGTTTTTGGGGTGGAGGTCTTTTCAAGGTCACGCCAAGGTCATACGTCAAAATCACGTCAAGGAAGCGTTATTACCCCGGTTACATCAAAGGAACGTGTTTCGTTCGCTCCACGGAGTCGTCCAGAGTGTTTTTTGGGGTGGAGGTCACTTAAAGGTCACGCCAAAGGAACGTGTTTCTTTCGCTCCATGGAGTCGCCCAGATTGGTTTTTGGGGTGGTGGTCTTTTCAAGGTCACGCCAAGGTCATACGCCAAATCACGTAAGGGAGCGGTATTACCCCGGTTACGTCAATGGAACGTGTTTCTTTCGCTCCACGGAGTCGCCCAGATTGTTTTTTGGGGCGTAGGTCTTTTCAAGGTCACGCCAAGGTCATACGGCAAGTCACGTCAAGGAAGCGTTATTACCCCGGTTACGTCAATGGAACGTGTTTCTTTCGCTCCACGGAGTCGCCCAGATTGGTTTTTGGGGTAGAGGTCATTTCAATGTCACGCCAAGGTCATACTTCAAAATCACGCCGAGGAAGCGGTATTAACCCGGTTACGTTAATGGAACGTGTTTCTTTCACTTCACGGAGTCGCCCAGAGTGGTTTTTTGGGCGGAGGTCACATCAACGTCTCGCCAAGGCCATACCCCAAATCACGTCAAGGAAGTGTTATTACCCCGGTTACGTCAAAGGAGCGTGTTTCATTCGTTCCACGTAGTCGCCCACGTTGGTTTTTGGGATGAGGTCATATCAATGTCACGCCAAGGTCATACGTCAAAATCACGTCAAGGGAGCGTTACTACCCCGGTTACGTCAATGGAACGTTTTTCTTTCGCTCCACGAAGTCGCCCAGATTGGTTTTTGTGGTGGAGGTCATTTCAAGTTTACGCCAAGTTCATATGTCAAAATCACGTCACGGAAGCGTTATCGCCCCGGTTAAGTTAAAGGAACGTGTTTCTTTCGCTCCACGGAGTCGCCCAGGCTGGCTTTTGAGGTGAAGGCCATTTCAAGGTCACGCCAAGGTCATACGTCAAAATCACGTCAAGGAAGCGTTATTACCCCGGTTACGTTAAAGGAACGTGTTTCTTTCGCTCCATGGAGTCGCCCAGATTGGTTTTTGGGGTGGTGGTCTTTTCAAGGACACGCCAAGGTCATACGCCAAATCACGTCAAGGAAGCGTTATTGTCCCGGTTACGTCAAAGTAACGAGTTTCTTTCGCTCCGCGGAGTCGTCCATGTTGGCATTTGAGGTGGAGGTCATTTGAAGGTCACGCCAAGGTCATACGTCAAAATCACGTCAAGGAAGCGTTATTACCCCGGTTATGTCAAAGGAACGTGTTTCTTTCGCTCCACGGAGTCGGCCATATTGTTTTTTGGGGTGGAGGTCACTTCAAGGTCACGCCAAGGTCATGCGTCAAAATCACGTCGAGTAAGCGTTATTACCGCGGTTACGCCAAAGGAACGTGTTTCTTTCGCTCCACGGAGTCGCCCAGATTGGTTTTTGGGGTGGAGGACACTTCAAGGTCACGCCAAGGTAATTAGTCAAAATCACGTAAGGGAGCGGTATTACCCCGGTTACGTCAATGGAACGTGTTTCTTTCACTTCACGGAGTTGCCCAGATTGGTTTTTTGGGCGGAGGTCACATCAACGTCCCGCCAAGGTCATACCCCAAATCACGTCAAGGAAGTGTTATTACCAGGGTTACGTCAAAGGAGCGTGTTTCATTCGTTCCACGTAGTCGCCCACGTTGGTTTTTGGGATGAGGTCATATCAATGTCACGCCAAGATCATACGTCAAAATCACGTCAAGGGAGCGTTACTACCCCGGTTACGTCAATGGAACGTTTTTCTTTCGCTCCACGAAGTCGCCCAGATTGGTTTTTGGGGTGGAGGTCATTTCAAGTTCACGCCAAGTTCATATGTCAAAATCACGTCACGGAAGCGTTATCGCCCCGGTTAAGTTAAAGGAACGTGTCTCTTTCGCTCCACGGAGTCGCCCAGGCTGGCTTTTGAGGTGAAGGCCATTTCAAGGTCACGCCAAGGTCATACGTCAAAATCACGTCAAGGAAGCGTTATTACCCCGGTTATGTCAAAGGAACGTGTTTCTTTCGCTCCACGGAGTCGCCCAGGTTGGTTTTTGGGGTAGAGGTCATTTCAAGTTCACGCCAAGTTCATACGTCAAAATCACGTCTAGGAAGCATTACTACCCCGGTTACGTTAAAGGAACGCGTTTCTTTCGCTCCACGGAGTCGCCCAGATTGGTTTTTGGGGTAGAGCTCCTTTCAATGTCACGCCAAGGTCATACTTCAAAATCACGCCGAGGAAGCGGTATTAACCCGGTTACGTTAATGGAACGTGTTTCTTTCACTTCACGGAGTCGCCCAGATTGGTTTTTTGGGCGGAGGTCACATCAACGTCTCGCCAAGGTCATACGTCAAAATCACGTCAAGGAAGCGTTATTAACCGGGTTACATCAAAGGAAGGTGTTTCTTTAGCTCCACGGAGTCGGCCAGATTGTTTTTTGGGGTGGAGGTCACTTAAAGGTCACGCCAAGGTCATGCGTCAAAATCACGTCAAGGAAGCATCATTACCCCGGTTACGTTAAAGGAACGTATTTCTTTCGCTCCACGGAGTCGGCCAGTTTGTTTTTTGGGGTGGAGGTCACTTCAAGATCACGCCAAGGTCATACTCCAAAATCACGTCAAGGTTGCTTTATTACCCCGGTTACGCCAAAGGAACGTGTTTCTTTCGCTCCACGGAGTCACCCAGGTTGGTTTTTGGGGTAGAGGTCATTTCAATGTCACGCCAAGGTCATACTTCAAAATCACGCCGAGGAAGCGATATTAACCCGGTTACGTTAATGGAACGTGTTTCTTTCACTTCACGGAGTCGCCCAGATTGTTTTTTGAGGGTAGAGGTCATTTCAATGTCACGCCAAGGTCATACTTCAAAATCACGCCGAGGAAGCGGTATTAACCCGGTTACGTTAATGGAACGTGTTTCTTTCACTTCACGGAGTCGCCCAGATTGGTTTTTTGGGCGGAGGTCACATCAACGTGTCGCCAAGGTCATACCCCAAATCACGTCAAGGAAGTGTTATTACACCGGTTACGTCAAAGGAACGTGTTTCTTTCGCTCCACGGAGTCGGCCAGATTGTTTTTTGGGGTGGAGGTCACTTAAAGGTCACGCCAAGGTCATACGTCAAAATCGCGTCGACGAAGCGTTATAACCCCGGTTACGCCAAAGGAACGTGTTTCTTACGCTCCACGGAGTCGACCAGATTGGTTTTTGGGGTGGTGGTCTTGTCATGGTCACGCCAAGGTCATACGCCAAATTACGTTAAGGAAGCGTTATTACCCCGGTTATGTCAAAGGAACGTGTTTCTTTCGCTCCACGTAGTCGCCCAGGTTGGTTTTTGCCGTTGAGGTCATTTCAAGATCACGCCAAGGTCATACTCCAAAATCACGTCAAGGGTGCTTTATTACCCCGGTTACGTCAAAGGAACGTGTTTCTTTCGCTCCACGGAGTCGCCCAGATTGGTTTTTGGGGTGGAGGTCTTTTCAAGGTCACGCGAAGGTCATACGCCAGATCACGTCAAGGAAGCGTTATTACCCCGGTTACGTCAAAGGAACGAGTTTCTTTCGCACCACGGAGTCGCCCAGGTTGGCTTTTGAGGTGGAGGTCATTTGAAGGTCACGCCAAGGTCATACGTCAAAATCACGTCAAGGAAGCGTTATTACCCCGGTTACATCAAAGGAACGTGTTTCTGTCGTTCAACGGAGTCGTCCAGGTTGGCTTTTGAGGTGGAGGTCATTTCAAGGTCACGCCAAGGTCATACGCCAGATCACGTCAAGGAAGCGTTATTACCCCGGTTACGTCAAAGGAACGAGTTCCTTTCGCACCACGGAGTCGCCCAGGTTGGCTTTTGAGGTGGAGGTCATTTCGAAGACACGCCAAGGTCATACGTCAAAATCACGTAAGGGAGCGGTATTACCCCGGATACATCAATGGAACGTGTTTCTTTCGCTCCACGGAGTCGCCCAGATTGTTTTTTGGGGCGGAGGTCTTCTCAAGGTCACGCCAAGGTCATACGGCAAATCACGTCAAGGAAGCGTTATTACCCCGGTTACGTCAAAGGAACGTGTTTGTTTCGCCCCACGGAGTCGCCTAGTGGGGTTTTTGTGGTGGAGGACATTTCAATGTCACGCCAAGGTCATACGCCAAATCACGTCAAGGAAGCGTTACTACCGAGGTTACGTTAAAGGAACGCGTATTTTTCGCTCCACGGAGTCGCCCAGGTTGGTTTTTGGGGTAGAGGTCATTTCAAGTTCACGCCAATTTCATATGTCAAAATCACGTCACGGAAGCGTTATCGCCCCGGTTAAGTTAAGGATCGTGTTTCTTTCGCCCCACGGAATCGCCCAGGTTGGCTTTTGGGGTGGAGGTCTTTTCAAGGTCACGCCAAGGACATACGCCAAATCACGTCAAGGAAGCCTTATTACCCCGGTTAAGTCAAAGGAACGAGTTTCTTTCGCTCCACGGAGTCGCCCAGGTTGTCTTTTCAGGTGAAGGTCATTTCAAGGTCACGCCAAGGTCATACGTCAAAATCACGTCGAGGAAGCGTTATAACCCCGGTTACGCCAAAGGAACGTGTTTCTTACGCTCCACGGAGTCGCCCAGATTGGTTTTTGGGGTGGAGGTCTTTTCAAGGTCACGCCAAGGTCATACGCCAGATCACGTCAAGGAAGCGTTATTACCCCGGTTACGTCAAAGGAACGAGTTTCTTTCGCACCACGGAGTCGCCCAGGTTGGCATTTGAGGTGGAGGTCATTTGAAGGTCACGCCAAGGTCATACGTCAAAATCACGTAAGGGGCGGTATTACCCCGGTTACATCAATGGAACGTGTTTCTTTCGCTCCACGGAGTCGCCCAGATTGTTTTTTGGGGCGGAAGTCTTTTCTAGGTCATGCCAAGGTCATACGGCAAATCACGTCAAGGAAGCGTTATTACCCCGGTTACGTCAAAGGAACGTGTTTGTTTCGCCCCACGGAGTCGCCTAGTGGGGTTTTTGTGGTGGAGGACATTTCAATGTCACGCCAAGGTCATACGCCAAATCACGTCAATGAAGCGTTACTACCGAGGTTACGTTAAAGGAACGCGTATCTTTCGCTCCACGGAGTCGCCCAGGTTGGTTTTTGGGGTAGAGGTCTTTTCAAGGTGACGCCAAGGACATACGTCAAAATCACGTAAGGGAGCGGTATTACCCCGGTTACGTCAATGGAACGTGTTTCTTTCGCTCCACGGATTCGCCCAGATTGTTTTTTGGGGCGGAGGTCTTTTCAAGGTCACGCCAAGGTCATACGGCAAGTCACGTCAAGGAAGCGTTATTACCCCGGTTACGTCAAAGGAACGTGTTTCTTTCGCTCCACGGAGTCGCCCAGGTTGGTTTTTGGGGTAGAGGTCATTTCAAGTTCACGCCAAGTTCATATGTCAAAATCAAGTCACGGAAGCGTTATCGCCCCGGTTAAGTTAAAGGAACGTGTTTCTTTCGCTCCACGGAGTCGCCCAGGTTGGCTTTTGAGGTGAAGGCCATTTCAAGGTCACGCCAAGGTCATACGTCAAAATCACGTCAAGGAAGCGTTATTACCCCGGTTACGTTAAAAGAACGTGTTTCTTTCGCTCCATGGAGTCGCCCAGATTTTTTTGGGGCGGTGGTCTTTTCAAGGTCACGCCAAGGTCATACGCCAAATCACGTCAAGGAAGCGTTATTGTCCCGGTTACGTCAAAGTGACGAGTTTCTTTCGCTCCGCGGAGTCGTCCAGGTTGGCTTTTGAGGTGGGGTCATTTCAAGGTCACGCCAAGGTCATACGTCAAAATCACGTCAATTAAGCGTTATTACCCCGGTTATGTCAAAGGAACGTGTTTCTTTCGCTCCACGGAGTCGGCCATATTGTTTTTTGGGGTGGAGGTCACTTCAAGGTCACGCCAAGGTCATGCGTCAAAATCACGTCGAGGAAGCGTTATTACCGCGGTTACGCCAAAGGAACGTGTTTCTTTCGCTCCACGGAGTCGCCCAGATTGGTTTTTGGGGTGGAGGACACTTCAAGGTCACGCCAATGTAATTAGTCAAAATCACGCCGAGGAAGCGGTATTAACCCGGTTACGTTAATGGAACGTGTTTCTTTCACTTCACGGAGTCGCCCAGATTGGTTTTTTGGGCGGAGGTCACATCAACGTGTCGCCAAGGTCATACCCCAAATCACGTCAAGGAAGTGTTATTACACCGGTTACGTCAAAGGAACGTGTTTCTTTCGCTCCACGGAGTCGGCCAGATTGTTTTTTGGGGTGGAGGTCACTTAAAGGTCACGCCAAGTTCATATGTCAAAATAACGTCACGGAAGCGTTATCGCCCCGGTTAAGTTAAAGGAACGTGTTTCTTTCGCTCCACGGAGTCGCCCAGGTTGGCTTTTGAGGTGGAGGCCATTTCAAGGTCACGCCAAGGTCATACGTCAAAATCACGTCAAGGAAGCGTTATTACCCCGGTTACGTTAAAGGAATGTGTTTCTTTTGCTCCATGGAGTCGCCCAGATTGGTTTTTGGGGTGGTGGTCTTTTCAAGGTCACGCCAAGGTCATACGCCAAATCACGTCAAGGAAGCGTTATTGTCCCGGTTACGTCAAAGTAACGAGTTTCTTTCGCTCCGCGGAGTCGTCCAGGTTGGTTTTTGAGGTGGAGGTCATTTGAAGGTCACGCCAAGGTCATACGTCAAAATCACGTAAGGGAGCGGTATTACCCCGGTTACGTCAATGGAACGTGTTTCTTTCGCTCCACGGAGTCGCCCAGATTGTTTTTTGGGGCGGAGGTTTTTTCAAGGTCACGCCAAGGTCATACGGCAAGTCACGTCAAGGAAGCGTTATTACCCCGGTTACGTCAAAGGAACGTGTTTCTTTCGCGCCACGGAGTCGCCCAGCTTGGTTTTTGGGGTAGAGGTCATTTCAAGTTCACGCCAAGTTCATATGTCAAAATCACGTCACGGAAGCGTTATCGCCCCGGTTAAGTTAAAGGAACGTGTTTCTTTCGCTCCACGGAGTCGCCCAGGCTGGCTTTTGAGGTGAAGGCCATTTCAAGGTCACGCCAAGGTCATACGTCAAAATCACGTCAAGGAAGCGTTATTACCCCGGTTACGTTAAAGGAACGTGTTTCTTTCACTTCACGGAGTCGCCCAGATTGGTTTTTTGGGCGGAGGTCACATCAACGTCTCGCCAAGGTCATACCCCAAATCACGTCAAGGAAGTGTTATTACCCCGGTTACGTCAAAGGTGCGTGTTTCATACGTTCCACGTAGTCGCCCACGTTGGTTTTTGGGATGAGGTCATATCAATGTTACGCCAAGGTCATACGTCAAAATCACGTCAAGGGAGCGTTACTACCCCGGTTACGTCAATGGAACGTATTTCTTTCGCTCCACGAAGTCGCCCAGATTGGTTTTTGGGGTGGTGGTCTTTTCAAGGACACGCCGAGGTCATACGCCAAATCACGTCAAGGAAGCGTTATTGTCCCGGTTACGTCAAAGTAACGAGTTTCTTTCGCTCCGCGGAGTCGTCCAGGTTGGCTTTTGAGGTGGAGGTCATTTCAAGGTCACGCCAAGGTCATACGTCAAAATCACGTAAGGGAGCGGTATTACCCCGGTTACGTCAATGGAACGTGTTTCTTTCGCTCCACGGAGTCGCCCAGATTGTTTTTTGGGGCGGAGGTCTTTTCAAGGTCACGCCAAGGTCATACGGCAAGTCACGTCAAGGAAGCGTTATTACCCCGGTTACGTCAAAGGAACGTGTTTCTTTCGCTCCACGGAGTCGCCCAGGTTGGTTTTTGGGGTAGAGGTCATTTCAAGTTCACGCCAAGTTCATATGTCAAAATCACGTAAGGGAGCGGTATTACCCCGGTTACATCAAAGGAACGTGTTTCTTTCGCTCCACGGAGTCGCCCAGGTTGGCTTTTAAGGTGAAGGCCATTTCAAGGTCACGCCAAGTTCATACGTCAAAATCACGTAACGAAGCGGTATTACCCCGGTTACGTCCATGGAACGTGTTTCTTTCGCTCCACGGAGTCGCACAGATTGGTTTTTGGGGTGGAGGTCTTTTCAAGGTCACGCCAAGGTCATACGCCAGACCACGTCAAGGAAGCGTTATTACCCCGGTTACGTCAAAGGAACGAGTTTCTTTCGCACCACGGAGTCGCCCAGGTTGGCTTTTGAGGTGGAGGTCATTTGAAGGTCACGCCAAGGTCATACGTCAAAATCACGTAAGGGAGCGGTATTACCCCGGTTACTTCAAAGGAACATGTTTCTTTCGCTCAACGGAGTCGTCCAGGTTGGCTTTTGAGGTGGAGGTCATTTCAAAGTCACGCCAAGGTCATACGTCAAAATCACGTAAGGGAGCGGTATTACCCCGGTTACGTCAATGGAACGTTTTTCTTTCGCTCCACGGAGTCGCCCAGATTGTTTTTTGGGGCGGAGGTCTTTTCAAGGTCACGCCAAGGTCATACGGCAAGTCACGTCAAGGAAGCGTTATTACCCCGGTTACGTCAAAGGAACGTGTTTCTTTCGCTCCACGGAGTCGCCCAGGTTGGTTTTTGGGGTAGAGGTCATGTCAAGTTCACGCCAAGTTCATATGTCAAAATCACGTCAAGGAAGCATTACTACCCCGGTTACGTTAAAGGAACGCGTTTCTTTCGCACCACGGAGTCGCCCAGATTGGTTTTTGGGGTAGAGGTCTTTTCAATGTCACGCCAAGGTCATACTTCAAAATCACGCCGAGGAAGCGGTATTAACCCGGTTACGTCAATGGAACGTTTTTCTTTCGCTCCGCGGAGTCGTCCAGGTTGGCTTTTGAGGTGGAGGTCATTTCAAGGTCACGCCAAGGTCATACGTCAAAATCACGTCAAGGAAGCGTTATTACCCCGGTTAGGTGAAAGGAACGTGTTTCTTTCGCTCCACGGAGTCGGCCATATTGTTTTTTGGGGTGGAGATCACTTCAAGGTCACGCCAAGGTCATGCGTCAAAATCTCGTCGAGGAAGCGTTATTACCGCGGTTACGCCAAAGGAACGTGTTTCTTTCGCTCCACGGAGTCGCCCAGATTGGTTTTTGGGGTGGAGGACACTTCAAGGTCACGCCAAGGTAATTAGTCAAAATCACGTCGTGGAGGCGTTATTACCCCGGTTACATCAAAGGAACGTGTTTCTTTCGCTCAACGGAGTCGTCCAGGTTGGCTTTTGAGGTGGAGGTCATTTCAAAGTCATGCCAAGGTCATACGTCAAAATCACGTAAGGGAGCGGTATTACCCCGGTTACATCAATGGAACGTGTTTCTTTCGCTCCACGGAGTCGCCCAGATTATTTTTTGGGGCGGAGGTCTTTTCAAGGTCACGCCAAGGTCATACGGCAAGTCACGTCAAGGAAGCGTTATTACCCCTGTTACGTCAAAGGAACGTGTTTCTTTCGCTCCACGGAGTCGCCCAGGTTGGTTTTTGGGGTAGAGGTCATTTCAAGTTCACGCCAAGTTCATATGTCAAAATCACGTCACGGAAGCGTTATCGCCCGGTTAAGTTAAAGGAACTTGTTTCTTTCGCTCCACGGAGTCGCCCATGCTGGCTTTTGAGGTGAAGGCCACTTCAAGGTCACGCCAAGGTCATACGTCAAAATCACGTCAAGGAAGCGTTATTACCCCGGTTACGTTAAAGGAACGTGTTTCTTTCGCTCCATGGAGTCGCCCAGATTGGTTTTTGTGGTGGTGGTTTTTTCAAGGTCACGCCAAGGTCATACGCCAAGTCACGTCAAGGTAGCGTTATTGTCCCTGTTACGTCAAAGTAACGAGTTTCTTTCGCTCCGCGGAGTCGTCCAGGTTGGCTTTTGAGGTGGAGGTCATTTCATGGTCACGCCAAGGTCATACGTCAAAATCACGTCAAGGAAGCGTTATTACCCCGGTTATGTCAAAGGAACGTGTTTCTTTCGCTCCACGGAGTCGGCCATATTGTTTTTTGGGGTGGAGATCACTTCAAGGTCACGCCAAGGTCATGCGTCAAAATCACGTGGAGGAAGCGTTATTACCGCGGTTACGCCAACGGAACGTGTTTCTTTCGCTCCACGGAGTCGCCCAGATTGGTTTTTGGGGTGGAGGACACTTCAAGGTCACGCCAAGGTAATTAGTCAAAATCACGTCGTGGAGGCGTTATCGTCCCGGTTAAGTTAAAGGAACGTGTTTCTTTCGCTCCACGGATTCGCTCAGATTGTTTTTTGGGGTAGAGGTCATTTCAAGGTCACGCCAAGGTCATACTTCAAAATCACGCCAAGGAAGCGGTATTACCCCGGTTACGTTAATGGAACGTGTTTCTTTCGCTCCACGGAGTCGCCCAGATTGGTTTTTGGGGCGGAGGTCACATCAACGTCTCGCCTAGGTCATACGTCAAAATCAAGCTAAGAAAGCGGTATTACCCCGGTTACGTCAATGGAACGTGTTTCTTTCGCTCCACGGAGTCACCCAGATTGGTTTTTGGGGTGGAGGTCTTTTCAAGGTCACGCCAAGGTCATACGCCAAATCACGTCAAGGAAGCGTTACTACCCCGGTTACGTAGAAGGAACGTGTTTCTTTCGCTCCACGGAGTCGCCCAGTTTGGTTTTTGGGGTGGAGTACACTTCAAGGTCACGCCAAGGTAATACGTCAAAATCACGTCGAGGAGGCGTTACTACCCCGGTTACATCGAAGGAACGTGTTTCTTACGCTCAACGGAGTCGTCCAGGTTGGCTTTTGAGGTGGAGGTCATTTCAAAGTCACGCCAAGGTCATACGTCAATATCACGTAAGGAAGAGGTATTACCCCGGTTACGTCAATGGAACGTGTTTCTTTCGCCCCACGGAGTCGCCCAGTGGTGTTTTTGTGGTAGAGGACATTTCAATGTCACGCCAAGGTCATACGCCAAATCACGTCAAGGAAGCGTTACTACCCCGGTTATGTCAAAGGAGCGTGTTTCTTTCGCTCCACGGAGTCGGCCATATTTTTTTTTGGGGTGGAGGTCACATCAAGGTCACGACAAGGTCATGCGTCAAAATCACATCGAGGTAGCGTTATTACCGCGGATACGCCAAAGGAACGTGTTTCTTTCGCTCCACGGAGTCGCCCAGATTGGTTTTTGGGGTGGAGGACACTTCAAGGTCACGCCAAGGTAATTAGTCAAAATCACGTCTTGGAGGCGTTATTACCCCGGTTACATCAAAGGAACGTGTTTCTTTCGCTCAACGGAGTCGTACAGGTTGGCTTTTGAGGTTGAGATCATTTCAAAGTCACGCCAAGGTCATACGTCAAAATCACGTAAGGGAGCGGTATTACCCCGGTTACGTCAATGGAACGTGTTTCTTTCGCTCCACGGAGTTGCCCAGATTGTTTTTTGGGGCGGAGGTCTTTTCAAGGTCAAGCCAAGGTCATACGGCAAGTCACGTCAATGTAGCGTTATTACCCCGGTTACGACAAAGGAACGTGTTTCTTTCGCTCCACGGAGTCGCCCAGGTTGGCTTTTGGGGTAGAGGTCATTTCAAGTACACGCCAAGTTCATACGTCAAAATCACGTCACGGAAGCGTTATTGCCCCGGTTAAGTTAAAGGAACGTGTTTCTTTCGCTCCACGGAGTCGCCCAGGTTGGCTTTTGAGGTGAAGGCCATTTCAAGGTCACGCCAAGGACATACATCAAAATCACGTCAAGGAAGCATTACTACCCCGGTTACGTTAAAGGAACGCGTTTCTTTCGCTCCACGGAGTCGCCCAGATTGGTTTTTGGGGTGGAGGTCTTGTCAAGGTCACGCCAAGGTCATACGCCAGATCACGTCAAGGAAGCCTTATTGTCCCGGTTACGTCAAAGTAACGAGTTTCTTTCGCTCCACGGAGTCGCCCAGGTTGGCATTTGAGGTGGAGGTCATTTGAAGGTCACGCCAAGGTCATACGTCAAAATCACGTCAAGGAAGCGTTATTACCCCGGTTACATCAAAGGAACGTGTTTCTTTCGCTCCACGGAGTCGGCCAGATTGTTTTTTGGGGTGGAGATCTTTTCAAGGTCACGCGAAGGTCATACGCCAGATCACGTCAAGGAAGCGTTATTACCCCGGTTACGTCAAAGGAACGAGTTTCTTTCGCACCACGGAGTCGCCCAGGTTGGCATTTGAGGTGGAGGTCATTTCAAGGTCACGCCAAGGTCATACGCCAGATCACGTCAAGGAAGCGTTATTACCCCGGTTACGTCAAAGGAACGAGTTTCTTTCGCACCACGGAGTCGCCCAGGTTGGCTTTTGAGGTGGAGGTCATTTGAAGGTCACGCCAAGGTCATACGACAAAATCACGTCAAGGAAGCGTTATTACCCCGGTTATGTCAAAGGAACGTGTTTCTTTCGCTCCACGTAGTCGCCCAGGTTGGTTTTTGGGGTAGAGGTCCTTTCAATGTCACGGCAAGGTCATACTTCAAAATCACGCCGAGGAAGCGGTATTAACCCGGTTACGTTAATGGAACGTGTTTCTTTCGCTCCACGGAGTCGGCCATATTGTTTTTTGGGGTGGAGATCACTTCAAGGTCACGCCAAGGTCATGCGTCAAAATCACGTCGAGGGAGCGTTATTACCGCGGTTACGCCAAAGGAACGTGTTTCTTTCGCTCCACGGAGTCGCCCAGATTGGTTTTTGGGGTGGAGGTCTTTTCAAGGTCACGCCAAGGTCATACGCCAAATCACGTCAAGGAAGCGTTACTACCCCGGTTACGTAGAAGGAACGTGTTTCTTTCGCTCCACGGAGTCGCCCAGATTGGTTTTTGGGGTGGAGTACACTTCAAGGTCACGCCAAGGTAATACGTCAAAATCACGTCGAGGAGGCGTTACTACCCCGGTTACATCAAAGGAACGTGTTTCTTACGCTCAACGGAGTCGTCCAGGTTGGCTTTTGAGGTGGAGGTCATTTCAAAGTCACGCCAAGGTCATACGTCAAAATCACGTAAGGAAGCGGTATTACCCCGGTTACGTCAATGGAACGTGTTTCTTCCGCCCCACGGAGTCGCCCAGTGGTGTTTTTGTGGTAGAGGACATTTCAATGTCACGCCAAGGTCATACGCCAAATCACGTCAAGGAAGCGTTACTACCCCGGTTGTGTCAAAGGAGCGTGTTTCTTTCGCTCCACGGAGTCGGCCATATTGTTTTTTGGGGTGGAGGTCACTTCAAGGTCACGCCAAGGTCATGCGTCAAAATCACATCGAGGTAGCGTTATTACCGCGGATACGCCAAAGGAACGTGTTTCTTTCGCTCCACGGAGTCGCCCAGATTGGTTTTTGGGGTGGAGGACACTTCAAGGTCACGCCAAGGTAATTAGTCAAAATCACGTCTTGGAGGCGTTATTACCCCGGTTACATCAAAGGAACGTGTTTCTTTCGCTCAACGGAGTCGTACAGGTTGGCTTTTGAGGTTGAGATCATTTCAAAGTCACGCCAAGGTCATACGTCAAAATCACGTAAGGGAGCGGTATTACCCCGGTTACGTCAATGGAACGTGTTTCTTTCGCTCCACGGAGTCGCCCAGATTGTTTTTTGGGGCGGAGGTCTTTTCAAGGTCACGCCAAGTTCATACGGCAAGTCACGTCAATGTAGCGTTATTACCCCGGTTACGACAAAGGAACGTGTTTCTTTCGCTCCACGGAGTCGCCCAGGTTGGCTTTTGGGGTAGAGGTCATTTCAAGTACACGCCAAGTTCATACGTCAAAATCACGTCACGGAAGCGTTATTGCCCCGGTTAAGTTAAAGGAACGTGTTTCTTTCGCTCCACGGAGTCGCCCAGGTTGGCTTTTGAGGTGAAGGCCATTTCAAGGTCACGCCAAGGTCATACGTCAAAATCACGTCAAGGAAGCATTACTACCCCGGTTACGTTAAAGGAACGCGTTTCTTTCGCTCCACGGAGTCGCCCAGATTGGTTTTTGGGGTGGAGGTCTTGTCAAGGTCACGCCAAGGTCATACGCCAGATCACGTCAAGGAAGCCTTATTGTTCCGGTTACGTCAAAGTAACGAGTTTCTTTCGCTCCACGGAGTCGCCCAGTTTGGCATTTGAGGTGGAGGTCATTTGAAGGTCACGCCAAGGTCATACGTCAAAATCACGTCAAGGAAGCGTTATTACCCCGGTTACATCAAAGCAACGTGTTTCTTTCGCTCCACGGGGTCGGCCAGATTGTTTTTTGGGGTGGAGATCTTTTCAAGGTCACGCGAAGGTCATACGCCAGATCACGTCAAGGAAGCGTTATTACCCCGGTTACGTCAAAGGAACGAGTTTCTTTCGCACCACGGAGTCGCCCAGGTTGGAATTTGAGGTGGAGGTCATTTGAAGGTCACGCCAAGGTCATACGTCAAAATCACGTCAAGGAAGCGTTATTACCCCGGTTACATCAAAGGAACGTGTTTCTTTCGTTCAACGGAGTCGTCCAGGTTGGCTTTTGAGGTGGAGGTCATTTCAAGGTCACGCCAAGGTCATACGCCAGATCATGTCAAGGAAGCGTTATTACCCCGGTTACGTCAAAGGAACGAGTTTCTTTCGCACCACGGAGTCGCCCAGGTTGGCTTTTGAGGTGGAGGTCATTTGAAGGTCACGCCAAGGTCATACGACAAAATCACGTCAAGGAAGCGTTATTACCCCGGTTATGTCAAAGGAACGTGTTTCTTTCGCTCCACGTAGTCGCCCAGGTTGGTTTTTGGGGTAGAGATCCTTTCAATGTCACGCCAAGGTCATACTTCAAAATCACGCCGAGGAAGCGGTATTAACCCGGTTACGTTAATGGAACGTGTTTCCTTCACTTCACGGAGTCGACCAGATTGGTTTTTTGGGCGGAGGTCACATCAACGTCTCGCCAAGGTCATACTCCAAAATCACGTCAAGGGTGCTTTATTACCCCGGTTACGTCAAAGGAACGTGTTTCTTTCGCTCCACGGAGTCGCCCAGATTGGATTTTGAGGTGGAGGTCATTTGAAGGTCACGCCAAGGTCATACGTCAAAATCGCGTCAAGGAAGCGTTATTACCCCGGTTACATCAAAGGAACGTGTTTCTTTCGTTCAACGGAGTCGTGCAGGTTGGCTTTTGAGGTGGAGGTCATTTCGAAGTCACGCCAAGGTAATACGTCAAAATCACGTAAGGGAGCGGTATTACCCCGGTTACATCAATTGAACGAGTTTCTTTCGCTCCACGGAGTCGCCCAGGTTGGTTTTTGGGGTGGAGGTCTTTTCAAGGTCACGCCAAGGTCATACGTCAAAATCACGTCAAGGAAGCGTTATTACCCCGGTTACATCAAAGGAACGTGTTTCGTTCGCTCCACGGAGTCGTCCAGAGTGTTTTTTGGGGTGGAGGTCACTTAAAGGTCACGCCAAAGGAACGTGTTTCTTTCGCTCCATGGAGTCGCCCAGATTGGTTTTTGGGGTGGTGGTCTTTTCAAGGTCACGCCAAGGTCATACGCCAAATCACGTAAGGGAGCGGTATTACCCCGGTTACGTCAATGGAACGTGTTTCTTTCGCTCCACGGAGTCGCCCAGATTGTTTTTTGGGGCGTAGGTCTTTTCAAGGTCACGCCAAGGTCATACGGCAAGTCACGTCAAGGAAGCGTTATTACCCCGGTTACGTCAATGGAACGTGTTTCTTTCGCTCCACGGAGTCGCCCAGATTGGTTTTTGGGGTAGAGGTCATTTCAATGTCACGCCAAGGTCATACTTCAAAATCACGCCGAGGAAGCGGTATTAACCCGGTTACGTTAATGGAACGTGTTTCTTTCACTTCACGGAGTCGCCCAGAGTGGTTTTTTGGGCGGAGGTCACATCAACGTCTCGCCAAGGCCATACCCCAAATCACGTCAAGGAAGTGTTATTACCCCGGTTACGTCAAAGGAGCGTGTTTCATTCGTTCCACGTAGTCGCCCACGTTGGTTTTTGGGATGAGGTCATATCAATGTCACGCCAAGGTCATACGTCAAAATCACGTCAAGGGAGCGTTACTACCCCGGTTACGTCAATGGAACGTTTTTCTTTCGCTCCACGAAGTCGCCCAGATTGGTTTTTGTGGTGGAGGTCATTTCAAGTTTACGCCAAGTTCATATGTCAAAATCACGTCACGGAAGCGTTATCGCCCCGGTTAAGTTAAAGGAACGTGTTTCTTTCGCTCCACGGAGTCGCCCAGGCTGGCTTTTGAGGTGAAGGCCATTTCAAGGTCACGCCAAGGTCATACGTCAAAATCACGTCAAGGAAGCGTTATTACCCCGGTTACGTTAAAGGAACGTGTTTCTTTCGCTCCATGGAGTCGCCCAGATTGGTTTTTGGGGTGGTGGTCTTTTCAAGGACACGCCAAGGTCATACGCCAAATCACGTCAAGGAAGCGTTATTGTCCCGGTTACGTCAAAGTAACGAGTTTCTTTCGCTCCGCGGAGTCGTCCATGTTGGCATTTGAGGTGGAGGTCATTTGAAGGTCACGCCAAGGTCATACGTCAAAATCACGTCAAGGAAGCGTTATTACCCCGGTTATGTCAAAGGAACGTGTTTCTTTCGCTCCACGGAGTCGGCCATATTGTTTTTTGGGGTGGAGGTCACTTCAAGGTCACGCCAAGGTCATGCGTCAAAATCACGTCGAGTAAGCGTTATTACCGCGGTTACGCCAAAGGAACGTGTTTCTTTCGCTCCACGGAGTCGCCCAGATTGGTTTTTGGGGTGGAGGACACTTCAAGGTCACGCCAAGGTAATTAGTCAAAATCACGTAAGGGAGCGGTATTACCCCGGTTACGTCAATGGAACGTGTTTCTTTCACTTCACGGAGTTGCCCAGATTGGTTTTTTGGGCGGAGGTCACATCAACGTCCCGCCAAGGTCATACCCCAAATCACGTCAAGGAAGTGTTATTACCAGGGTTACGTCAAAGGAGCGTGTTTCATTCGTTCCACGTAGTCGCCCACGTTGGTTTTTGGGATGAGGTCATATCAATGTCACGCCAAGATCATACGTCAAAATCACGTCAAGGGAGCGTTACTACCCCGGTTACGTCAATGGAACGTTTTTCTTTCGCTCCACGAAGTCGCCCAGATTGGTTTTTGGGGTGGAGGTCATTTCAAGTTCACGCCAAGTTCATATGTCAAAATCACGTCACGGAAGCGTTATCGCCCCGGTTAAGTTAAAGGAACGTGTCTCTTTCGCTCCACGGAGTCGCCCAGGCTGGCTTTTGAGGTGAAGGCCATTTCAAGGTCACGCCAAGGTCATACGTCAAAATCACGTCAAGGAAGCGTTATTACCCCGGTTATGTCAAAGGAACGTGTTTCTTTCGCTCCACGGAGTCGGCCATAATGTTTTTTGGGGTGGAGGTCACTTCAAGGTCACGCCAAGGTCATGCGTCAAAATCACGTCGAGAAAGCGTTATTACCGCGGTTACGCCAAAGGAACGTGTTTCTTTCGCTCCACGGAGTCGCCCAGGTTGGTTTTTGGGGTAGAGGTCATTTCAAGTTCACGCCAAGTTCATATGTCAAAATCACATCACGGAAGCGTTATCGCCCCGGTTAAGTTAAAGGAACGTGTTTCTTTCGCTCCACGGAGTCGCCCAGGCTGGCTTTTGAGGTGAAGGCCATTTCAAGGTCATGCCAAGGTCATACGTCAAAATCACGTCTAGGAAGCATTACTACCCCGGTTACGTTAAAGGAACGCGTTTCTTTCGCTCCACGGAGTCGCCCAGATTGGTTTTTGGGGTAGAGGTCCTTTCAATGTCACGCCAAGGTCATACTTCAAAATCACGCCGAGGAAGCGGTATTAACCCGGTTACGTTAATGGAACGTGTTTCTTTCACTTCACGGAGTCGCCCAGATTGGTTTTTTGGGCGGAGGTCACATCAACGTCTCGCCAAGGTCATACGTCAAAATCACGTCAAGGAAGCGTTATTAACCGGGTTACATCAAAGGAAGGTGTTTCTTTAGCTCCACGGAGTCGGCCAGATTGTTTTTTGGGGTGGAGGTCACTTAAAGGTCACGCCAAGGTCATGCGTCAAAATCACGTCAAGGAAGCATCATTACCCCGGTTACGTTAAAGGAACGTATTTCTTTCGCTCCACGGAGTCGGCCAGTTTGTTTTTTGGGGTGGAGGTCACTTCAAGATCACGCCAAGGTCATACTCCAAAATCACGTCAAGGTTGCTTTATTACCCCGGTTACGCCAAAGGAACGTGTTTCTTTCGCTCCACGGAGTCACCCAGGTTGGTTTTTGGGGTAGAGGTCATTTCAATGTCACGCCAAGGTCATACTTCAAAATCACGCCGAGGAAGCGGTATTAACCCGGTTACGTTAATGGAACGTGTTTCTTTCACTTCACGGAGTCGCCCAGATTGTTTTTTGAGGGTAGAGGTCATTTCAATGTCACGCCAAGGTCATACTTCAAAATCACGCCGAGGAAGCGGTATTAACCCGGTTACGTTAATGGAACGTGTTTCTTTCACTTCACGGAGTCGCCCAGATTGGATTTTTGGGCGGAGGTCACATCAACGTGTCGCCAAGGTCATACCCCAAATCACGTCAAGGAAGTGTTATTACACCGGTTACGTCAAAGGAACGTGTTTCTTTCGCTCCACGGAGTCGGCCAGATTGTTTTTTGGGGTGGAGGTCACTTAAAGGTCACGCCAAGGTCATACGTCAAAATCGCGTCGACGAAGCGTTATAACCCCGGTTACGCCAAAGGAACGTGTTTCTTACGCTCCACGGAGTCGACCAGATTGGTTTTTGGGGTGGTGGTCTTGTCATGGTCACGCCAAGGTCATACGCCAAATTACGTTAAGGAAGCGTTATTACCCCGGTTATGTCAAAGGAACGTGTTTCTTTCGCTCCACGTAGTCGCCCAGGTTGGTTTTTGCCGTTGAGGTCATTTCAAGATCACGCCAAGGTCATACTCCAAAATCACGTCAAGGGTGCTTTATTACCCCGGTTACGTCAAAGGAACGTGTTTCTTTCGCTCCACGGAGTCGCCCAGATTGGTTTTTGGGGTGGAGGTCTTTTCAAGGTCACGCGAAGGTCATACGCCAGATCACGTCAAGGAAGCGTTATTACCCCGGTTACGTCAAAGGAACGAGTTTCTTTCGCACCACGGAGTCGCCCAGGTTGGCTTTTGAGGTGGAGGTCATTTGAAGGTCACGCCAAGGTCATACGTCAAAATCACGTCAAGGAAGCGTTATTACCCCGGTTACATCAAAGGAACGTGTTTCTGTCGTTCAACGGAGTCGTCCAGGTTGGCTTTTGAGGTGGAGGTCATTTCAAGGTCACGCCAAGGTCATACGCCAGATCACGTCAAGGAAGCGTTATTACCCCGGTTACGTCAAAGGAACGAGTTCCTTTCGCACCACGGAGTCGCCCAGGTTGGCTTTTGAGGTGGAGGTCATTTCGAAGACACGCCAAGGTCATACGTCAAAATCACGTAAGGGAGCGGTATTACCCCGGATACATCAATGGAACGTGTTTCTTTCGCTCCACGGAGTCGCCCAGATTGTTTTTTGGGGCGGAGGTCTTCTCAAGGTCACGCCAAGGTCATACGGCAAATCACGTCAAGGAAGCGTTATTACCCCGGTTACGTCAAAGGAACGTGTTTGTTTCGCCCCACGGAGTCGCCTAGTGGGGTTTTTGTGGTGGAGGACATTTCAATGTCACGCCAAGGTCATACGCCAAATCACGTCAAGGAAGCGTTACTACCGAGGTTACGTTAAAGGAACGCGTATCTTTCGCTCCACGGAGTCGCCCAGGTTGGTTTTTGGGGTAGAGGTCATTTCAAGTTCACGCCAATTTCATATGTCAAAATCACGTCACGGAAGCGTTATCGCCCCGGTTAAGTTAAGGATCGTGTTTCTTTCGCCCCACGGAATCGCCCAGGTTGGTTTTTGGGGTGGAGGTCTTTTCAAGGTCACGCCAAGGACATACGCCAAATCACGTCAAGGAAGCCTTATTACCCCGGTTAAGTCAAAGGAACGAGTTTCTTTCGCTCCACGGAGTCGCCCAGGTTGTCTTTTCAGGTGAAGGTCATTTCAAGGTCACGCCAAGGTCATACGTCAAAATCACGTCGAGGAAGCGTTATAACCCCGGTTACGCCAAAGGAACGTGTTTCTTACGCTCCACGGAGTCGCCCAGATTGGTTTTTGGGGTGGAGGTCTTTTCAAGGTCACGCCAAGGTCATACGCCAGATCACGTCAAGGAAGCGTTATTACCCCGGTTACGTCAAAGGAACGAGTTTCTTTCGCACCACGGAGTCGCCCAGGTTGGCATTTGAGGTGGAGGTCATTTGAAGGTCACGCCAAGGTCATACGTCAAAATCACGTAAGGGGCGGTATTACCCCGGTTACATCAATGGAACGTGTTTCTTTCGCTCCACGGAGTCGCCCAGATTGTTTTTTGGGGCGGAAGTCTTTTCTAGGTCATGCCAAGGTCATACGGCAAATCACGTCAAGGAAGCGTTATTACCCCGGTTACGTCAAAGGAACGTGTTTGTTTCGCCCCACGGAGTCGCCTAGTGGGGTTTTTGTGGTGGAGGACATTTCAATGTCACGCCAAGGTCATACGCCAAATCACGTCAATGAAGCGTTACTACCGAGGTTACGTTAAAGGAACGCGTATCTTTCGCTCCACGGAGTCGCCCAGGTTGGTTTTTGGGGTAGAGGTCTTTTCAAGGTGACGCCAAGGACATACGTCAAAATCACGTAAGGGAGCGGTATTACCCCGGTTACGTCAATGGAACGTGTTTCTTTCGCTCCACGGATTCGCCCAGATTGTTTTTTGGGGCGGAGGTCTTTTCAAGGTCACGCCAAGGTCATACGGCAAGTCACGTCAAGGAAGCGTTATTACCCCGGTTACGTCAAAGGAACGTGTTTCTTTCGCTCCACGGAGTCGCCCAGGTTGGTTTTTGGGGTAGAGGTCATTTCAAGTTCACGCCAAGTTCATATGTCAAAATCAAGTCACGGAAGCGTTATCGCCCCGGTTAAGTTAAAGGAACGTGTTTCTTTCGCTCCACGGAGTCGCCCAGGTTGGCTTTTGAGGTGAAGGCCATTTCAAGGTCACGCCAAGGTCATACGTCAAAATCACGTCAAGGAAGCGTTATTACCCCGGTTACGTTAAAAGAACGTGTTTCTTTCGCTCCATGGAGTCGCCCAGATTTTTTTGGGGCGGTGGTCTTTTCAAGGTCACGCCAAGGTCATACGCCAAATCACGTCAAGGAAGCGTTATTGTCCCGGTTACGTCAAAGTGACGAGTTTCTTTCGCTCCGCGGAGTCGTCCAGGTTGGCTTTTGAGGTGGGGTCATTTCAAGGTCACGCCAAGGTCATACGTCAAAATCACGTCAATTAAGCGTTATTACCCCGGTTATGTCAAAGGAACGTGTTTCTTTCGCTCCACGGAGTCGGCCATATTGTTTTTTGGGGTGGAGGTCACTTCAAGGTCACGCCAAGGTCATGCGTCAAAATCACGTCGAGGAAGCGTTATTACCGCGGTTACGCCAAAGGAACGTGTTTCTTTCGCTCCACGGAGTCGCCCAGATTGGTTTTTGGGGTGGAGGACACTTCAAGGTCACGCCAATGTAATTAGTCAAAATCACGCCGAGGAAGCGGTATTAACCCGGTTACGTTAATGGAACGTGTTTCTTTCACTTCACGGAGTCGCCCAGATTGGTTTTTTGGGCGGAGGTCACATCAACGTGTCGCCAAGGTCATACCCCAAATCACGTCAAGGAAGTGTTATTACACCGGTTACGTCAAAGGAACGTGTTTCTTTCGCTCCACGGAGTCGGCCAGATTGTTTTTTGGGGTGGAGGTCACTTAAAGGTCACGCCAAGTTCATATGTCAAAATAACGTCACGGAAGCGTTATCGCCCCGGTTAAGTTAAAGGAACGTGTTTCTTTCGCTCCACGGAGACGCCCAGGTTGGCTTTTGAGGTGGAGGCCATTTCAAGGTCACGCCAAGGTCATACGTCAAAATCACGTCAAGGAAGCGTTATTACCCCGGTTACGTTAAAGGAATGTGTTTCTTTTGCTCCATGGAGTCGCCCAGATTGGTTTTTGGGGTGGTGGTCTTTTCAAGGTCACGCCAAGGTCATACGCCAAATCACGTCAAGGAAGCGTTATTGTCCCGGTTACGTCAAAGTAACGAGTTTCTTTCGCTCCGCGGAGTCGTCCAGGTTGGTTTTTGAGGTGGAGGTCATTTGAAGGTCACGCCAAGGTCATACGTCAAAATCACGTAAGGGAGCGGTATTACCCCGGTTACGTCAATGGAACGTGTTTCTTTCGCTCCACGGAGTCGCCCAGATTGTTTTTTGGGGCGGAGGTTTTTTCAAGGTCACGCCAAGGTCATACGGCAAGTCACGTCAAGGAAGCGTTATTACCCCGGTTACGTCAAAGGAACGTGTTTCTTTCGCGCCACGGAGTCGCCCAGCTTGGTTTTTGGAGTAGAGGTCATTTCAAGTTCACGCCAAGTTCATATGTCAAAATCACGTCACGGAAGCGTTATCGCCCCGGTTAAGTTAAAGGAACGTGTTTCTTTCGCTCCACGGAGTCGCCCAGGCTGGCTTTTGAGGTGAAGGCCATTTCAAGGTCACGCCAAGGTCATACGTCAAAATCACGTCAAGGAAGCGTTATTACCCCGGTTACGTTAAAGGAACGTGTTTCTTTCACTTCACGGAGTCGCCCAGATTGGTTTTTTGGGCGGAGGTCACATCAACGTCTCGCCAAGGTCATACCCCAAATCACGTCAAGGAAGTGTTATTACCCCGGTTACGTCAAAGGTGCGTGTTTCATACGTTCCACGTAGTCGCCCACGTTGGTTTTTGGGATGAGGTCATATCAATGTTACGCCAAGGTCATACGTCAAAATCACGTCAAGGGAGCGTTACTACCCCGGTTACGTCAATGGAACGTATTTCTTTCGCTCCACGAAGTCGCCCAGATTGGTTTTTGGGGTGGTGGTCTTTTCAAGGACACGCCGAGGTCATACGCCAAATCACGTCAAGGAAGCGTTATTGTCCCGGTTACGTCAAAGTAACGAGTTTCTTTCGCTCCGCGGAGTCGTCCAGGTTGGCTTTTGAGGTGGAGGTCATTTCAAGGTCACGCCAAGGTCATATGTCAAAATCACGTCAAGGAAGCGTTATTACCACGGTTATGTCAAAGGAACGTGTTTCTTTCGCTCCACGGAGTCGGCCATATTGTTTTTCGGGGTGGAGGTCACTTCAAGGTCACGCCAAGGTCATGCGTCAAAATCACGTCGAGGAAGCGTTATTACCGCGATTACGCCAAAGGAACGTGTTTCTTTCGCTCCACGGAGTCGCCCAGATTGTTTTTTGGGGCGGAGGTCTTTTCAAGGTCTCGCCAAGGTCATACGGCAAGTCACGTCAAGGAAGCGTTATTACCCCGGTTACGTCAAAGGAACGTGTTTCTTTCGCTCCACGGAGTCGCCCAGGTTGGTTTTTGGGGTAGAGGTCATTTCAAGTTCACGCCAAGTTCATATGTCAAAATCACGTCACGGAAGCGTTATCGCCCCGGTTAAGTTAAAGGAACGTGTTTCTTTCGCTCCACGGAGTCGCCCAGGTTGGCTTTTGAGGTGAAGGCCATTTCAAGGTCACGCCAAGGTCATACGTCAAAATCACGTCAAGGAAGCATTACTACCCCGGTTACGTTAAAGGAACGCGTTTCTTTCGCTCCACGGAGTCGCCCAGATTGGTTTTTGGGGTAGAGGTCCTTTCAATGTCACGCCAAGGTCATACTTCAAAATCACGCCGAGGAAGCGGTATTAACCCGGTTACGTTAATGGAACGTGTTTCTTTCACTTCACGGAGTCGCTCAGATTGGTTTTTTGGGCGGAGGTCACATCAACGTCTCGCCAAGGTCATACGCCAGATCACGTCAAGGAAGCGTTATTACCCCGGTTACGTCAAAGGAACGAGTTCCTTTCGCACCACGGAGTCGACCAGGTTGGCTTTTGAGGTGGAGGTCATTTCGAAGTCACGCCAAGGTCATACGTCAAAATCACGTAAGGGAGCGGTATTACCCCGGTTACATCAATGGAACGTGTTCCTTTCGCTCCACGGAGTCGCCCAGATTGTTTTTTGGGGCGGAGGTCTTCTCAAGGTCACGCCAAGGTCATACGGCAAATCACGTCAAGGAAGCGTTATTACCCCGGTTACGTCAAAGGAACGTGTTTGTTTAGCCCCACGGAGTCGCCTAGTGGGGTTTTTGTGGTGGAGGACATTTCAATGTCACGCCAAGGTCATACGCCAAATCACGTCAAGGAAGCGTTACTACCGAGGTTTCGTTAAAGGAACGCGTATCTTTCGCTCCACGGAGTCGCCCAGGTTGGTTTTTGGGGTAGAGGTCATTTCAAGTTCACGCCAATTTCATATGTCAAAATCACGTCACGGAAGCTTTATCGCCCCGGTTAAGTTAAGGATCGTGTTTCTTTCGCCCCACGGAGTCGCCCAGGTTGGCTTTTGCGGTGGAGGTCTTTTCAAGGTCACGCCAAGGACATACGCCAAATCACGTCAAGGAAGCGTTATTACCCCGGTTAAGTCAAAGGAACGAGTTTCTTTCGCTCCACGGAGTCGCCCAGGTTGTCTTTTCAGGTGAAGGTCATTTCAAGGTCACGCCAAGGTCATACGTCAAAATCACGTCAAGGAAGCGTTATTAGCCCGGTTACATCAAAGGAACGTATTTCTTTCGCTCCACGGAGTCGGCCATATTGTTTTTTGGTTTGGAGGTCACTTCAAGGTCACGCCAAGGTCATGCGTCAAAATCACGTCAAGGAAGCGTTATTACCCCGGTTACGTTAAAGGAACGTATTTATTTCGCTCCACGGAGTCGGCCAGAGTTGTTTTTTGGGGTGGAGGTCACTTCAAGATCACGCCAAGGTCATACTCCAAAATCACGTCAAGGGTGCTTTATTACCCCGGTTACGTCAAACGAACGTGTTTCTTTCGCTCCACGGAGTCGCCCAGATTGGTTTTTGGGGTGGAGGTCTTTTCAAGGTCACGCCAAGGTCATACGCCAGATCACGTCAAGGAAGCGTTATTACCCCGGTTACGTCAAAGGAACGAGTTTCTTTCGCACCACGGAGTCGCCCAGGTTGGTTTTTGGGGTGGAGGTCATTTGAAGGTCACGCCAAGGTCATACGTCAAAATCACGTCAAGGAAGCGTTATTACCCCGGTTACGTCAAAGGAACGAGTTTCTTTCGCACCACGGAGTCGCCCAGGTTGGCTTTTGAGGTGGAGGTCATTTGAAGGTCACGCCAAGGTCATACGTCAAAATCACGTAAGGGAGCGGTATTACCCCGGTTACGTCAATGGAACGTGTTTCTTTCGCTCCACGGAGTCGCCCAGATTGTTTTTTGGGGCGGAGGTCTTTTCAAGGTCACGCCAAGGTCATACGGCAAGTCACGTCAAGGAAGCGTTATTACCCCGGTTACGTCAAAGGAACGAGTTTCTTCCGCACCACGGAGTCGCCCAGGTTGGTTTTTGAGGTGGAGGTCATTTGAAGGTCACGCCAAGGTCATACGTCAAAATCACGTAAGGGAGCGGTATTACCCCGGTTACGTCAATGGAACGTGTTTCATTCGCTCCACGGAGTCGCCCAGATTGTTTTTTGGGGCGGAGGTTTTTTCAAGGTCACGCCAAGGTCATACGGCAAGTCACGTCAAGGAAGCGTTATTACGCCGGTTACGTCAAAGGAACGTGTTTCTTTCGCGCCACGGAGTCGCCCAGCTTGGTTTTTGGGGTAGAGGTCATTTCAAGTTCACGCCAAGTTCATATGTCAATATCACGTCACGGAAGCGTTATCGCCCCGGTTAAGTTAAAGGAACGTGTTTCTTTCGCTCCACGGAGTCGCCCAGGCTGGCTTTTGAGGTGAAGGCCATTTCAAGGTCACGCCAAGGTCATACGTCAAAATCACGTCAAGGAAGCGTTATTACCCCGGTTACGTTAAAGGAACGTGTTTCTTTCACTTCACGGAGTCGCCCAGATTGGTTTTTTGGGCGAAGGTCACATCAACGTCTCGCCAAAGTCATACCCCAAATCACGTCAAGGAAGTGTTATTACCCCGGTTACGTCAAAGGTGCGTGTTTCATACGTTCCACGTAGTCGCCCACGTTGGTTTTTGGGATGAGGTCATATCACTGTCACGCCAAGGTCATACGTCAAAATCACGTCAAGGGAGCGTTACTACCCCGGTTACGTCAATGGAACGTATTTCTTTCGCTCCACGAAGTCACCCAGATTGGTTTTTGGGGTGGTGGTCTTTTCAAGGACACGCCAAGGTCATACGCCAAATCACGTCAAGGAAGCGTTATTGTCCCGGTTACGTCAAAGTAACGAGTTTCTTTCGCTCCGCGGAGTCGTCCAGGTTGGCTTTTGAGGTGGAGGTCATTTCAAGGTCACGCCAAGGTCATACGTCAAAATCACGTCAAGGAAGCGTTATTACCCCGGTTATGTCAAAGGAACGTGTTTCTTTCGCTCCACGGAGACGGCCATATTGTTTTTTGGGGCGGAGGTCTTTTCAAGGTCTCGCCAAGGTCATACGGCAAGTCACGTCAAGGAAGCGTTATTTCCCCGGTTACGTCAAAGGAACGTGTTTCTTTCGCTCCACGGAGTCGCCCAGGTTGGTTTTTGGGGTAGATGTCATTTCAAGTTCACGCCAAGTTCATATGTCAAAATCACGTCACGGAAGCGTTATCGCCCCGGTTAAGTTAAAGGAACGTGTTTCTTTCACTTCACGGAGTCGCCCAGATTGGTTTTTTGGGCGGAGGTCACATCAACGTCTCGCCAAGGTCATACCCCAAATCACGTCAAGGAAGTGTTATTACCCCGGTTACGTCAAAGGAGCGTGTTTCATTCGTTCCACGTAGTCGCCCACGTTGGTTTTTGGGGTTGAGGTCATATCAATGTCACGACAAGGTCATACGTCAAAATCACGTCAAGGGAGCGTTACTACCCCGGTTACGTCAATGGAACGTTTTTCTTTCGCTCCACGGAGTCGCTCAGATTGGTTTTTGGGGTGGAGGTCTTTTCAAGGTCACGCCAAGGTCATACGCCAAATCACGTCAGGGAAGCGTTACTACCCCGGTTACGTTAAAGGAACGTGTTCCTCTCGCTCCGCGGGGTTGCCCAGGTTGGTTTTTCGAGTTGCGGTCATTTCAAGCTCACGCCAAGGTCATCTGTCAAAATCACGTCAAGGAAGCGTTATTTCCCCGGCTACGTAAGAGGAACGTGTTTCTTTCGCTCCACGGAGTCGACCAGACTGGTTTTTGCGGTGCAGGTCATTTCAAGGTCACGCCAAGGTCATACTCCAAAATCACGTCAAGGGTGCTTTATTACCCCGGTTACGTCAAACGAACGTGTTTCTTTCGCTCCACGGAGTCGCCCAGATTGGTTTTTGGGGTGGAGGTCTTTTCAAGGTCACGCCAAGGTCATACGCCAGATCACGTCAAGGAAGCGTTATTACCCCGGTTACGTCAAAGGAACGAGTTTCTTTCGCACCACGGAGTCGCCCAGGTTGACTTTTGAGGTGGAGATCATTTCAAGGTCACGCCAAGGTCATACGGCAAAATCACGTCAAGGAAGCGTTATTACCCCTGTTACATCAAAGGAACGTGTTTCCTTCGTTCAACGGAGTCGTCCAGGTTGGCTTTTGAGGTGGAGGTCATTTCAAAGTCACGCCAAGGTCATACGTCAAAATCACGTAAGGGAGCGGTATTATCCCGGTTACGTCAATGGAACGTGTTTCTTTCGCTCCACGGAGTCGGCCATATTGTTTTTTGGTTTGGAGGTCACTTCAAGGTCACGCCAAGGTCATGCGTCAAAATCACGTCAAGGAAGCGTTATTACCCCGGTTACGTTAAAGGAACGTGTTTCTTTCGCTCCACGGAGTCGCCCAGGTTGGTTTTTGGGGTAGAGGTCATTTCAAGTTCACGCCAAGTTCATATGTCAAAATCACGTCACGGAAGCGTTATCGCCCCGGTTAAGTTAAAGGAACGTGTTTCTTTCGCTCCACGGAGTCGCCCAGGCTGGCTTTTGAGGTGAAGGCCATTTCAAGGTCACGCCAAGGTCATACGTCAAAATCACGTCAAGGAAGCGTTATTACCCCGGTTACGGCAAAGGAACGAGTTTCTTTCGCACCACGGAGTCGCCCAGGTTGGTTTTTGAGGTGGAGGTCATTTGAAGGTCACGCCAAGGTCATACGTCAAAATCACGTAAGGGAGCGGTATTACCCCGGTTACGTCAATGGAACGTGTTTCTTTCGCTCCACGGAGTCGCCCAGATTGTTTTTTGGGGCGGAGGTCTTTTCAAGGTCACGCCAAGGTCATACGGCAAGTCACGTCAAGGAAGCGTTATTACCCCGGTTACGTCAAAGGAACGTGTTTCTTTCGCTCCATGGAGTCGCCCAGATTGGTTTTTGTGGTGGAGGACATTTCAATGTCACGCCAAGGTCATACGCCAAACACGTCAAGGAAGCGTTACTACCCCGGTTACGTCAAAGGAACGTGTTTCTCTCCCTCCGCGGAGTCGCCCGGGTTGGTTTTTGGGGTGGAGGTCTTTTCAAGGTCCTGCCAAGGTCATACGCCAAATCACGTCAAGAAGCGTTATTACCCCGGTTACATCAAAGCAACGTGTTTCTTTCGCTCAACGGAGTCGTCCAGGTTGGTTTTTGGGGTGGAGGTCTTTTCAAGGTCACGCCAAGGTCATACGTCAAAATCACGTCAAGGAAGCGTTATTACCCCGGTTACATCAAAGGAACGTGTTTCTTTCGCTCCACGGAGTCGGCCAGATTGTTTTTTGGGGTGGAGGTCACTTAAAGGTCACGCCAAGGTCATACTTCAAAATCACGCCGAGGAAGCGGTATTAACCCGGTTACGTCAATGGAACGTTTTTCTTTCGCTCCACGGAGTCGCCCAGATTGGTTTTTGGAGTGGAGGTCATTTCAAGTTCACGCCAAGTTCATATGTCAAAATCACGTCACGGAAGCGCTATCGCCCCGGTTAAGTTAAAGGAACGTGTTTCTTTCGCTCCATGGAGTCGCCCAGATTGGTTTTTGGGGTGGTGGTCTTTTTAAGGTCACGCCAAGGTCATACGCCAAATCACGTAAGGGAGCGGTATTACCCCGTTTACGTCAATGGAACGTGTTTCTTTCGCTCCACGGAGTCGCCCAGATTGTTTTTTGGGGCGGAGGTCTTTTCAAGGTCACGCCAAGGTCATACGGCAAGTCACGTCAAGGAAGCGTTATTACCCCGGTTACGTCAAAGGAACGTGTTTCTTTCGCGCCACGGAGTCGCCCAGATTGGTTTTTGGGGTAGAGGTCATTTCAATGTCACGCCAAGGTCATACTTCAAAATCACGCCGAGGAAGCGTTATCGCTCCGGTTAAGTTAAAGGAACGTGTTTCTTTCGCTCCACGGAGTCGCCCAGGTTGGCTTTTGAGGTGAAGGCCATTTCAAGATCACGCCAAGGTCATACGTCAAAATCACGTCAAGGAAGCATTACTACCCCGGTTACGTTAAAGGAACGCGTTTCTTTCGTTCCACGGAGTCGCCCAGATTGGTTTTTGGGGTAGAGGTCATTTCAATGTCACGCCAAGGTCATACTTCAAAATCACGCCGAGGAAGCGGTATTAACCCGGTTACGTTAATGGAACGTGTTTCTTCCACTTCACGGAGTCGCCCAGATTGGTTTTTTGGGCGGAGGTCACATCAACGTCTCGCCAAGGTCATACCCCAAATCACGTCAAGGAAGTGTTATTACCCCGGTTACGTTAAAGGAACGTATTTATTTCGCTCCACGGAGTCGGCCAGTTTGGTTTTTGGGGTAGAGGTCTTTTCAATGTCACGCCAAGGTCATACTTCAAAATCACGCCGAGGAAGCGGTATTAACCCGGTTACGTCAATGGAACGTTTTTCTTTCGCTCCACGGAGTCGCCCAGATTGGTTTTTGGGGTGGAGGTCATTTGAAGTTCACGCCAAGTTCATATCTCAAAATCACGTCACGGAATCGCTATCGCCCCGGTTACATCAAAGGAACGTGTTTCTTTCGCTCCACGGAGTCGCCCAGGTTGGCTTTTAAGGTGAAGGCCATTTCAAGGTCACACCAAGGTCATACGTCAAAATCACGTAACGAAGCGGTATTACCCCGGTTACGTCCATGGAACGTGTTTCTTTCGCTCCACGGAGTCGCACAGATTGGTTTTTGGGGTGGAGGTCTTTTCAAGGTCACGCCAAGGTCATACGCCAGACCACGTCAAGGAAGCGTTATTACCCCGGTTACGTCAAAGGAACGAGTTTCTTTCGCACCACGGAGTCGCCCAGGTTGGCTTTTGAGGTGGAGGTCATTTGAAGGTCACGCCATGGTCATACGTCAAAATCACGTAAGGGAGCGGTATTACCCCGGTTACGTCAATGGAACGTGTTTCTTTCGCTCCACGGAGTCGCCCAGGTTGGTTTTTGGGGTAGATGTCATTTCAAGTTCACGCCAAGTTCATTTGTCAAAATCACGTCACGGAAGCGTTATCGCCCCGGTTAAGTTAAAGGAACGTGTTTCTTTCGCTCCACGGAGTCGCCCAGGTTGGCTTTTGAGGTGAAGGCCATTTCAAGGTCACGCCAAGGTCATACGTCAAAATCACGTCAAGGAAGCATTACCACCCCGGTTACGTTAAAGGAACGCGTTTCTTTCGCTCCACGGAGTCGCCCAGATTGGTTTTTGGGGTAGAGGTCATTTCAATGTCACGCCAAGGTCATACTTCAAAATCACGCCGAGGAAGCGGTATTAACCCGGTTACGTTAATGGAACGTGTTTCTTTCACTTCACGGAGTCGCCCAGATTGGTTTTTTGGGCGGAGGCCACATCAACGTCTCGCCAAGGTCATACACCAAATCACGTCAAGGAAGTGTTATTACCCCGGTTACGTCAAAGGAGCGTGTTTCATTCGTTCCACGTAGTCGCCCACGTTGGTTTTTGGGGTTGAGGTCATATCAATGTCACGCCAAGGTCATACGTCAAAATCACGTCAAGGGAGCGTTACTACCCCGGTTACGTCAATGGAACGTTTTTCTTTCGCTCCACGGAGTCGCACAGATTGGTTTTTGGGGTGGAGGTCTTTTCAAGGTCACGCCAAGGTCATACGCCAAATCACGTCAGGGAAGCGTTACTACCCCGGTTACGTTAAAGGAACGTGTTCCTCTCGCTCCGCAGGGTTGCCCAGGTTGGTTTTTCGAGTTGCGGTCATTTCAAGCTCACGCCAAGGTCATCTGTCAAAATCACGTCAAGGAAGCGTTATTTCCCCGGCTACGTAAGAGGAACGTGTTTCTTTCGCTCCACGGAGTCGACCAGACTGGTTATTGCGGTGCAGGTCATTTCAAGGTCACGGCAAGGTCATACGCCAGATCACGTCAAGGAAGCGTTATTACCCCGGTTACGTCAAAGGAACGAGCTTCTTTCGCACCACGGAGTCGCCCAGGTTGGCTTTTGAGGTGGAGATCATTTCAAGGTCACGCCAAGGTCATACGTCAAAATCACGTCAAGGAAGCGTTATTACCCCTGTTACATCAAAGGAACGTGTTTCTTTCGTTCAACGCAGTCGTCCAGGTTGGCTTTTGAGGTGGAGGTCATTTCAAAGTCACGCCAAGGTCATACGTCAAAATCACGTAAGGGAGCAGTATTACCCCGGTTACGTCAATGGAACGTGTTTCTTTCGCTCCACGGAGTCGCCCAGATTGTATTTTGGGTCGGAGGTCTTTTCAAGGTCACGCCAAGGTCATACGGCAAATCACGTCAAGGAAGCGTTATTACCCCGGTTACGTCAAAGGAACGTGTTTCTTTCGCTCCACGGAGTCGCCTAGGTTGGTTTTTGGGGTAGAGGTCATTTCAAGTTCACGCCAAGTTCATATGTCAAAATAACGTCACGGAAGCGTTATCGCCCCGGTTAAGTTAAAGGAACGTATTTCTTTCGCTCCACGGAGTCGACAGGTTGGCTTTTGAGGTGAAGGCCATTTCAAGGTTACGCCAAGGTCATACGTCAAAATCACGTCAAGGAAGCGTTACTACCGAGGTTACGTTAAAGGAACGCGTATCTTTCGCTCCACGGAGTCGCCCAGGTTGGTTTTTGGGGTGGAGGTCATTACAAGGTCACGCCAAGGTCATACGTCAAAATCACGTCAAGGAAGTGTTATTACCCCGGTTACGTTAAAGGAACGTGTTTCTTTCGCTCCACGGAGTCGCACAGATTGGTTTTTGGGGTGGAGGTCTTTTCAAGGTCACGCCAAGGTCATACGCCAGACCACGTCAAGGAAGCGTTATTACCCCGGTTACGTCAAAGGAACGAGTTTCTTTCGCACCACGGAGTCGCCCAGGGTGGCTTTTGAGGTGGAGGTCATTTGAAGGTCACGCCATGGTCATACGTCAAAATCACGTAAGGGAGCGGTATTACCCCGGTTACGTCAATGGAACGTGTTTCTTTCGCCCCACGGAGTCGCCCAGATTGTTTTTTGGGGCGGAGGTCTTTTCAAGGTCACGCCAAGGTCATACGGCAAATCACGTCAAGGAAGCGTTATTACCCCGGTTACGTCAAAGGAACGTGTTTCTTTCGCTCCACGGAGTCGCCCAGGTTGGTTTTTGGGGTAGATGTCATTTCAAGTTCACGCCAAGTTCATATGTCAAAATCACGTCACGGAAGCGTTATCGCCCCGGTTAAGTTAAAGGAACGTGTTTCTTTCGCTCCACGGAGTCGCCCAGGTTGGCTTTTGAGGTGAAGGCCATTTCAAGGTCACGCCAAGGTCATACCTCAAAATCACGTCAAGGAAGCATTACTACCCCGGTTACGTTAAAGGAACGCGTTTCTTTCGTTCCACGGAGTCGCCCAGATTGGTTTTTGGGGTAGAGGTCATATCAATGTCACGCCAAGGTCATACGTCAAAATCACGTTAAGGGAGCGTTACTACCCCGGTTACGTCAATGGAACGTGTTTCTTTCGCCCCACGGAGTCGCCCAGATTGTTTTTTGGGGCGGTGGTCTTTTCAAGGTCACGCCAAGGTCATACGGCAAAATCACTTCGAGGAGGCGTTATAACCCCGGTTACGTTAAAGGAACGAGTTTCTTTCGCTACACGGAGTCGCCCAGATTGGTTTTTGGGGTAGAGGTCATTTCAATGTCACGCCAAGGTCATACATCAAAATCACGCCGAGGAAGCGGTATTAACCCGGTTACGTTAATGGAACGTGTTTCTTTCACTTCACGGAGTCGCCCAGATTGGTTTTTTGGGCGGAGGCCACATCAACGTCTCGCCAAGGTCATACACCAAATCACGTCAAGGAAGCGTTATTACCCCGGTTACGTTAAAGGAACATATTTATTTCGCTCCACGGAGTCGGCCAGTTTGTTTTTTGGGGTGGAGGTCACTTCAAGATCACGCCAAGGTCATACTCCAAAATCACGTCAAGGGTGCTTTATTACCCCGGTTACGTCAAAGGAACGTGTTTCTTTCGCTCCACGGAGTCGCCCAGATTGGCATTTGAGGTGGAGGTCATTTGAAGGTCACGCCAAGGTCATACGTCAAAATCACGTCAAGGAAGCGTTATTACCCCGGTTACGTTAAAGGAACGTGTTTCTTTCGTTCAACGGAGTCGTCCAGGTTGGCTTTTGAGGTGGAGGTCATTTCAAAGACACGCCAAGGTCATACGTCAAAATCACGTAAGGGGCGGTATTACCCCGGTTACATCAATGGAACGTGTTTCTTTCGCTCCACGGAGTCGCCCAGATTGTTTTTTGGGGCGGAAGTCTTTTCAAGGTCACGCCAAGGTCATACGGCAAATCACGTCAAGGAAGCGTTATTACCCCGGTTACGTCAAAGGAACGTGTTTGTTTCGCCCCACGGAGTCGCCTAGTGGGGTTTTTGTGGTGGAGGACATTTCAATGTCACGCCAAGGTCATACGCCAAATCACGTCAATGAAGCGTTACTACCGAGGTTACGTTAAAGGAACGCGTATCTTTCGCTCCACGGAGTCGCCCAGGTTGGTTTTTGGGGTAGATGTCTTTTCAAGGTCACGCCAAGGAAATACGTCAAAATCACGTAAGGGAGCGGTATTACCCCGGTTACGTCAATGGAACGTGTTTCTTTCGCTCCACGGAGTCGCCCAGATTGTTTTTTGGGGCGGAGGTCTTTTCAAGGTCACGCCAAGGTCATACGGCAAGTCACGTCAAGGAAGCGTTATTACCCCGGTTACGTTAAAGGAACGTGTTTCTTTCGCTCCATGGAGTCGCCCAGATTGGTTTTTGTGGTGGAGGACATTTCAATGTCACGCCAAGGTCATACGCCAAACACGTCAAGGAAGCGTTACTACCCCGGTTACGTCAAAGGAACGTGTTTCTCTCCCTCCGCGGAGTCGCCCGGGTTGGTTTTTGGGGTGGAGGTCTTTTCAAGGTCCTGCCAAGGTCATACGCCAAATCACGTCAAGAAGCGTTATTACCCCGGTTACATCAAAGCAACGTGTTTCTTTCGCTCAACGGAGTCGTCCAGGTTGGTTTTTGGGGTGGAGGTCTTTTCAAGGTCACGCCAAGGTCATACGTCAAAATCACGTCAAGGAAGCGTTATTACCCCGGTTACATCAAAGGAACGTGTTTCTTTCGCTCCACGGAGTCGGCCAGATTGTTTTTTGGGGTGGAGGTCACTTAAAGGTCACGCCAAGGTCATACGTCAAAATCACGTCGAGGAAGCGTTATAACCCCGGTTACGCCAAAGGAACGTGTTTCTTACGCTCCACGGAGTCGGCCATATTGTTTTTTGGTTTGGAGGTCATTTCAAGTTCACGCCAAGTTCATATGTCAAAATCACGTCAAGGAAGCGTTATTACCCCGGTTACGTTAAAGGAACGTATTTATTTCGCTCCACGGAGTCGGCCAGTTTGGTTTTTGGGGTAGAGGTCTTTTCAATGTCACGCCAAGGTCATACTTCAAAATCACGCCGAGGAAGCGGTATTAACCCGGTTACGTCAATGGAACGTTTTTCTTTCGCTCCACGGAGTCGCCCAGATTGGTTTTTGGGGTGGAGGTCATTTCAAGTTCACGCCAAGTTCATATGTCAAAATCACGTCACGGAAGCGCTATCGCCCCGGTTAAGTTAAAGGAACGTGTTTCTTTCGCTCCATGGAGTCGCCCAGATTGGTTTTTGGGGTGGTGGTCTTTTTAAGGTCACGCCAAGGTCATACGCCAAATCACGTAAGGGAGCGGTATTACCCCGTTTACGTCAATGGAACGTGTTTCTTTCGCTCCACGGAGTCGCCCAGATTGTTTTTTGGGGCGGAGGTCTTTTCAAGGTCACGCCAAGGTCATACGGCAAGTCACGTCAAGGAAGCGTTATTACCCCGGTTACGTCAAAGGAACGTGTTTCTTTCGCGCCACGGAGTCGCCCAGATTGGTTTTTGGGGTAGAGGTCATTTCAATGTCACGCCAAGGTCATACTTCAAAATCACGCCGAGGAAGCGGTATTAACCCGGTTACGTTAATGGAACGTGTTTCTTTCACTTCACGGAGTCGCCCAGGCTGGCTTTTGAGGTGGAGGCCATTTCAAGGTCACGCCAAGGTCATACGTCAAAATCACGTCAAGGAAGCGTTATTACCCCGGTTACGTTAAAGGAACGTGTTTCTTTCGCTCCATGGAGTCGTCCAGGTTGGCTTTTGAGGTGGAGGTCATTTCAAGGTCACGCCAAGGTTATACGTGAAAATCACGTAAGGGAGCGGTATTACCCCGGTTACGTCAATGGAACGTGTTTCTTTCGCTCCACGGAGTAGCCCAGATTGTTTTTTGGGGCGGAGGTCTTTTCAAGGTCACGCCAAGGTCATACGGCAAGTCACGTCAAGGAAGCGTTATTACCCCGGTTACGGCAAAGGAACGAGTTTCTTTCGCACCACGGAGTCGCCCAGGTTGGTTTTTGAGGTGGAGGTCATTTGAAGGTCACGCCAAGGTCATACGTCAAAATCACGTAAGGGAGCGGTATTACCCCGGTTACGTCAATGGAACGTGTTTCTTTCGCTCCACGGAGTCGCCCAGATTGTTTTTTGGGGCGGAGGTCTTTTCAAGGTCACGCCAAGGTCATACGGCAAGTCACGTCAAGGAAGCGTTATTACCCCGGTTACGTCAAAGGAACGTGTTTCTTTCGCGCCACGAAGTCGCCCAGCTTGGTTTTTAGGGTAGAGGTCATTTCAAGTTCACGCCAAGTTCATATGTCAAAATCACGTCACGGAAGCGTTATCGCCCCGGTAAAGTTAAAGGAACGTGTTTCTTTCGCTCCACGGAGTCGCCCAGGCTGGCTTTTGAGGTGAAGGTCATTTCAAGGTCACGCCAAGGTCATACGTCAAAATCACGTCAAGGAAGCGTTATTACCCCGGTTACGTTAAAGGAACGTGTTTCTTTCACTTCACGGAGTCGCCCAGATTGGTTTTTTGGGCGGAGGTCACATCAACGTCTCGCCAAGGTCATACCCCAAATCACGTCAAGGAAGTGTTATTACCCCGGTTACGTCAAAGGTGCGTGTTTCATTCGTTCCACGTAGTCGCCCACGTTGGTTCTTGGGATGAGGTCATATCAATGTCACGCCAAGGTCATACGTCAAAATCACGTCAAGGGAGCGTTACTACCCCGGTTACGTCAATGGAACGTATTTCTTTCGCTCCACGGAGTCGCCCAGATTGGTTTTTGGGGTGGAGGACACTTCAAGGTCACGCCAAGGTAATTAGTCAAAATCACGTCGTGGAGGCGTTATTACCCCGGTTACATCAAAGGAACGAGTTTCTTTCGCTCAACGGAGTCGTCCAGGTTGGCTTTTGAGGTGGAGTTCATTTCAAAGTCACGCCAAGGTCATACGTCAAAATCACGTAAGGGAGCGGTATTACCCCGGTTACGTCAATGGAACGTGTTTCTTTCGCTCCACGGAGTCGCCCAGATTGTTTTTTGGGGCGGAGGTCTTTTCAAGGTCACGCCAAGGCCATACGGCAAGTCACGTCAAGGAAGCGTTATTACCCCGGTTACGTTAAAGGAACGTGTTTCTTTCGCTCCATGGAGTCGCCCAGATTGGTTTTTGTGGTGGAGGACATTTCAATGTCACGCCAAGGTCATACGCCAAACACGTCAAGGAAGCGTTACTACCCCGGTTACGTCAAAGGAACGTGTTTCTCTCCCTCCGCGGAGTCCCCGGGTTGGTTTTTGGGGTGGAGGTCTTTTCAAGGTCCTGCCAAGGTCATACGCCAAATCACGTCAAGAAGCGTTATTACCCCGGTTACATCAAAGCAACGTGTTTCTTTCGCTCAACGGAGTCGTCCAGGTTGGTTTTTGGGGTGGAGGTCTTTTCAAGGTCACGCCAAGGTCATACGTCAAAATCACGTCAAGGAAGAGTTATTACCCCGGTTACATCAAAGGAACGTGTTTCTTTCGCTCCACGGAGTCGGCCAGATTGTTTTTTGGGGTGGAGGTCACTTAAAGGTCACGCCAAGGTCATACGTCAAAATCACGTCGAGGAAGCGTTATAACCCCGGTTACGTTAATGGAACGTGTTTCTTTCACTTCACGGAGTCGCCCAGATTGGTTTTTTGGGCGGAGGCCACATCAACGTCTCGCCAAGGTCATACACCAAATCACGTCAAGGAAGTGTTATTACCCCGGTTACGTCAAAGGAGCGTGTTTCATTCGTTCCACGTAGTCGCCCACGTTGGTTTTTGGGGTTGAGGTCATTACAAGGTCACGCCAAGGTCATACGTCAAAATCACGTCAAGGAAGTGTTATTACCCCGGTTACGTTAAAGGAACGTGTTTCTTTCGCTCCACGGAGTCGCACAGATTGGTTTTTGGGGTGGAGGTCTTTTCAAGGTCACGCCAAGGTCATACGCCAGACCACGTCAAGGAAGCGTTATTACCCCGGTTACGTCAAAGGAACGAGTTTCTTTCGCACCACGGAGTCGCCCAGGTTGGCTTTTGAGGTGGAGGTCATTTGAAGGTCACGCCATGGTCATACGTCAAAATCACGTAAGGGAGCGGTATTACCCCGGTTACGTCAATGGAACGTGTTTCTTTCGCCCCACGGAGTCGCCCAGATTGTTTTTTGGGGCGGAGGTCTTTTCAAGGTCACGCCAAGGTCATACGGCAAATCACGTCAAGGAAGCGTTATTACCCCGGTTACGTCAAAGGAACGTGTTCCTTTCGCTCCACGGAGTCGCCCAGGTTGGTTTTTGGGGTAGATGTCATTTCAAGTTCACGCCAAGTTCATATGTCAAAATCACGTCACGGAAGCGTTATCGCCCCGGTTAAGTTAAAGGAACGTGTGTCTTTCGCTCCACGGAGTCGCCCAGGTTGGCTTTTGAGGTGAAGGCCATTTCAAGGTCACGCCAAGGTCATACGTCAAAATCACGTCAAGGAAGCATTACTACCCCGGTTACGTTAAAGGAACGCGTTTCTTTCGTTCCACGGAGTCGCCCAGATTGGTTTTTGGGGTAGAGGTCATTTCAATGTCACGCCAAGGTCATACTTCAAAATCACGCCGAGGAAGCGGTATTAACCCGGTTACGTTAATGGAACGTGTTTCTTTCACTTCACGGAGTCGCCCAGATTGGTTTTTTGGGCGGAGGTCACATCAACGTCTCGCCAAGGTCATACCCCAAATCACGTCAAGGAAGTGTTATTACCCCGGTTACGTCAAAGGAGCGTGTTTCATTCGTTCCACGTAGTCGCCCACGTTGGTTTTTGGGGTTGAGGTCATATCAATGTCACGCAGAGGTCATACGTCAAAATCACGTCAAGGGAGCGTTACTACCCCGGTTACGTCAATGGAACGTGTTTCTTTCGCCCCACGGAGTCGCCCAGATTGTTTTTTGGGGCGGAGGTCTTTTCAAGGTCACGCCAAGGTCATACGGCAAATCACGTCAAGGAAGCGTTATTACCCCGGTTACGTCAAAGGAACGTGTTTCTTTCGCTCCACGGAGTCGCCCAGGTTGGTTTTTGGGGTAGATGTCATTTCAAGTTCACGCCAAGTTCATTTGTCAAAATCACGTCACGGAAGCGTTATCGCCCCGGTTAAGTTAAAGGAACGTGTTTCTTTCGCTCCACGGAGTCGCCCAGGTTGGCTTTTGAGGTGAAGGCCATTTCAAGGTCACGCCAAGGTCATACGTCAAAATCACGTCAAGGAAGCATTACCACCTCGGTTACGTTAAAGGAACGCGTTTCTTTCGCTCCACGGAGTCGCCCAGATTGGTTTTTGGGGTAGAGGTCATTTCAATGTCACGCCAAGGTCATACTTCAAAATCACGCCGAGGAAGCGGTATTAACCCGGTTACGTTAATGGAACGTGTTTCTTTCACTTCACGGAGTCGCCCAGATTGGTTTTTTGGGCGAAGGCCACATCAACGTCTCGCCAAGGTCATACACCAAATCACGTCAAGGAAGTGTTATTACCCCGGTTACGTCAAAGGAGCGTGTTTCATTCGTTCCACGTAGTCGCCCACGTTGGTTTTTGGGGTTGAGGTCATATCAATGTCACGCCAAGGTCATACGTCAAAATCACGTCAAGGGAGCGTTACTACCCCGGTTACGTCAATGGAACGTTTTTCTTTCGCTCCACGGAGTCGCACAGATTGGTTTTTGGGGTGGAGGTCTTTTCAGGGTCACGCCAAGGTCATACGCCAAATCACGTCAGGGAAGCGTTACTACCCCGGTTACGTTAAAGGAACGTGTTCCTCTCGCTCCGCAGGGTTGCCCAGGTTGGTTTTTCGAGTTGCGGTCATTTCAAGCTCACGCCAAGGTCATCTGTCAAAATCACGTCAAGGAAGCGTTATTTCCCCGGCTACGTAAGAGGAACGTGTTTCTTTCGCTCCACGGAGTCGACCAGACTGGTTTTTGCGGTGCAGGTCATTTCAAGGTCACGGCAAGGTCATACGCCAGATCACGTCAAGGAAGCGTTATTACCCCGGTTACGTCAAAGGAACGAGCTTCTTTCGCACCACGGAGTCGCCCAGGTTGGCTTTTGAGGTGGAGATCATTTCAAGGTCACGCCAAGGTCATACGTCAAAATCACGTCAAGGAAGCGTTACTACCGAGGTTACGTTAAAGGAACGCGTATCTTTCGCTCCACGGAGTCGCCCAGGTTGGTTTTTGGGGTGGAGGTCATTACAAGGTCACGCCAAGGTCATACGTCAAAATCACGTCAAGGAAGTGTTATTACCCCGGTTACGTTAAAGGAACGTGTTTCTTTCGCTCCACGGAGTCGCCCAGATTGTTTTTTGGGGTAGAGGTCATTTCAAGGTCACGCCAAGGTCATACGGCAAATCACGTCAAGGAAGCGTTATTACCCCGGTTACGTCAAAGGAACGTGTTTCTTTCGCTCCACGGAGTCGGCCAGATTGTTTTTTGGGGTGGAGGTCACTTAAAGGTCACGCCAAGGTCATACGTCAAAATCACTTCGAGGAGGCGTTATAACCCCGGTTACGCCAAAGGAACGTGTTTCTTACGCTTCACGGAGTCGACCAGATTGGTTTTTGGGGTGGTGGTCTTTTCATGGTCACGCCAAGGTCATACGCCAAATCACGTTAAGGAAGCGTTATTACCCCGGTTATGTCAAAGGAACGTGTTTCTTTCGCTCCACGGAGTCGGCCACATTGTTTTTTGGTTTGGAGGTCACTTCAAGGTCACGCCAAGGTCATGCGTCAAAATCACGTCAAGGAAGCGTTATTACCCCGGTTACGTTAAAGGAACATATTTATTTCGCTCCACGGAGTCGGCCAGTTTGTTTTTTGGGGTGGAGGTCACTTCAAGATCACGCCAAGGTCATACTCCAAAATCACGTCAAGGGTGCTTTATTACCCCGGTTACGTCAAAGGAACGTGTTTCTTTCGCTCCACGGAGTCGCCCAGATTGGCATTTGAGGTGGAGGTCATTTGAAGGTCACGCCAAGGTCATACGTCAAAATCACGTCAAGGAAGCGTTATTACCCCGGTTACGTTAAAGGAACGTGTTTCTTTCGTTCAACGGAGTCGTCCAGGTTGGCTTTTGAGGTGGAGGTCATTTCAAAGACACGCCAAGGTCATACGTCAAAATCACGTCGAGGAAGCGTTATAACCCCGGTTACGCCAAAGGAACGTGTTTCTTACGCTCCACGGAGTCGGCCATATTGTTTTTTGGTTTGGAGGTCATTTCAAGTTCACGCCAAGTTCATATGTCAAAATCACGTCAAGGAAGCGTTATTACCCCGGTTACGTTAAAGGAACGTATTTATTTCGCTCCACGGAGTCGGCCAGTTTGGTTTTTGGGGTAGAGGTCTTTTCAATGTCACGCCAAGGTCATACTTCAAAATCACGCCGAGGAAGCGGTATTAACCCGGTTACGTCAATGGAACGTTTTTCTTTCGCTCCACGGAGTCGCCCAGATTGGTTTTTGGGGTGGAGGTCATTTCAAGTTCACGCCAAGTTCATATGTCAAAATCACGTCACGGAAGCGTTATTGTCCCGGTTACGTCAAAGGAACGTGTTTCTTTCGCTCCACGGAGTCGGCCATATTGTTTTTTGGGGTGGAGGTCACTTCAAGGTCACGCCAAGGTCATGCGTCAAAATCACGTCGAGGAAGCGTTATTACCGCGGTTACGCCAAAGGAACGTGTTTCTTTCGCTCCACTGAGTCGCCCAGATTGGTTTTTGGGGTGGAGGACACTTCAAGGTCACGCCAAGGTAATTAGTCAAAATCACGTCGTGGAGGCGTTATTACCGCGGTTACGCCAAAGGAACGTGTTTCTTTCGCTCCACGTAGCCGCCCACGTTGGTTTTTGGGGTTGAGGTCATATCAATGTCACGCCAAGGTCATACGTCAAAATCACGTCAAGGGAGCGTTACTACCCCGGTTACGTCAATGGAACGTTTTTCTTTCGCTCAACGGAGTCGCCCAGATTGGTTTTTGGGGTGGAGGTCTTTTCAAGGTCACGCCAAGGTCATACGCCAAATCACGTCAGGGAATCGTTACTACCCCGGTTACGTTAAAGGAACGTGTTTCTCTCGCTCCGCGGGGTTGCCCAGGTTGGTTTTTCGAGTTGCGGTCATTTCAAGTTCACGCCAAGGTCATCTGTCAAAATCACGTCAAGGAAGCGTTATTTCCCCGGCTACGTAAGAGGAACGTGTTTCTTTCGCTCCACGGAGTCGACCAGACTGGTTTTTGCGGTGCAGGTCATTTCAAGGTCACGCCAAGGTCATACGCCAGATCACGTCAAGGAAGCGTTATTACCCCGGTTACGTCAAAGGAACGAGCTTCTTTCGCACCACGGAGTCGCCCAAGATGGCTTTTGAGGTGGAGATCGTTTGAAGGTCACGCCAAGGTCATACGTCAAAATCACGTAAGGGAGCGGTATTACCCCGGTTACGTCAATGGAACGTGTTTCTTTCGCTCCACGGAGTCGCCAAGATTGTATTTTGGGGCGGAGGTCTTTTCAAGGTCACGCCAAAGTCATACGCCAAATCACGTCAAGGAAGCGTTATCGCCCCGGTTAAGTTAAAGGAACGTGTTTCTTTCGCTCCACGGAGTCGCCCAGGTTGGCTTTTGAGGTGAAGGCCATTTCAAGGTCACGCCAAGGTCATACGTCAAAATCATGTCAAGGAAGCGTTATTACCCCGGTTACGTTAAAGGAACGTGTTTCTTTCGCTCCATGGAGTCGCCCAGATTGGTTTTTGGGGTGGTGGTCTTTTCATGGTCACGCCAAGGTCATACGCCAAATCACGTTAAGGAAGCGTTAATACCCCGGTTATGTTAAAGGAACGTGTTTCTTTCGCTCCACGGAGTCGGCCATATTGTTTTTTGGTTTGGAGGTCACTTCAAGGTCACGCCAAGGTCATGCGTCAAAATCACGTCAAGGAAGCGTTATTACCCCGGTTACGTTAAAGGAACGTATTTATTTCGCTCCACGGAGTCGGCCAGTTTGTTTTTTGGGGTGGAGGTCACTTCAAGATCACGTCAAGGTCATACTCCAAAATCACGTCAAGGATGCTTTATTACCGCGGTTACGTCAAAGGAACGTGTTCCTTTCGCTCCACGGAGTCGCCCAGATTGGTTTTTGGGGTGGAGGTCTTTTGAAGGTCACGCCAAGGTCATACGCCAGATCACGTCAAGGAAGCGTTATTACCCCGGTTACGTCAAAGGAACGAGTTTCTTTCGCACCACGGAGTCGCCCAGGTTGGCTTTTGAGGTGAAGGCCATTTCAAGGTCACGCCAAGGTCATACGTCAAAATCACGTCAAGGAAGCGTTATTACCCCGGTTACGTTAAAGGAACGTGTTTCTTTCGCTCCATGGAGTCGCCCAGATTGGTTTTTGGGGTGGTGGTCTTTTCAAGGTCACGCCAAGGTCATACGCCAAATCACGTCAAGGAAGCGTTATTGTCACGGTTACGTCAAAGTAACGAGTTTCTTTCGCTCCGCGGAGTCGTCCAGGTTGGCTTTTGAGGTGGTGGTCATTTCAAGGTCACGCCAAGGTCATACGTCAAAATCACGTCAAGAAAGCGTTATTACCCCGGTTACATCAAAGGAACGTGTTTCTTTCGCTCCACGGAGTCGGCCAGATTGTTTTTTGTGGTGGAGGTCACTTAAAGGTCACGCCAAGGTCATACTCCAAAATCACGTCAAGGTTGCTTTATTAGCCCGGTTACGCGAAAGGAACGTGTTTCTTTCACTTCACAGAGACGCCCAGATTGTTTTTTGTGGTAGAGGTCATTTCAAGGTCACGCCAAGGTCATACGTCAAAATCACGTAACGCAGCGGTATTACCCCGGTTACGTCCATGGAACGTGTTTCTTTCGCTCCACGGAGTCGCCCTGATTGGTTTTTGGGGTGGAGGTCTTTTCAAGGTCACGCCAAGGTCATACGCCAGATCACGTCAAGGAAGCGTTATTACCCCGGTTACGTCAAAGGAACGAGTTTCTTTCGCACCACGGAGTCGCCCAGGTTGGCTTTTGAGGTGGAGGTCATTTGAAGGTCACGCCAAGGTCATACGTCAAAATCACGTAAGGGGGCGGTATTACCCCGGTTACGTCAATGGAACGTGTTTCTTTCGCTCCACGGAGTCGCCCAGATTGGTTTTTGGGGCGGAGGTCTTTTCAAGGTCACACCAAGGTCATACGGCAAGTCACGTCAAGGAAGCGTTATTACCCCGGTTACGTCAAAGGAACGAGTTTCTTTCGCACCACGGAGTCGCCCAGGTTGGTTTTTGGGGTGGAGGTCATTACAAGGTCACGCCAAGGTCATACGTCAAAATCACGTCAAGGAAGCGTTACTACCCCGGTTACGTTAAAGGTACGTGTTTCTCTCGCTTCGCGGGGTTGCCCAGACTGATTTTTGCGGTGAAGGTCATTTCAAGGTCACGCCAAGGTCATACGCCAAATCACGTCAAGGAAGCGTTATTGTCCCGGTTACGTCAAAGTAACGAGTTTCTTTCGCTCCGCGGAGTCGTCCAGGTTGGCTTTTGAGGTGGAGGTCATTTCAAGGTCACGCCAAGGTCATACGTCAAAATCACGTCAAGAAAGCGTTATTACCCCGGTTACATCAAAGGAACGTGTTTCTTTCGCTCCACGGAGTCGGCCAGATTGTTTTTTGTGGTGGAGGTCACTTAAAGGTCACGCCAAGGTCATACTCCAAAATCACGTCAAGGTTGCTTTATTACCCCGGTTACGCGAGAGGAACGTGTTTCTTTCGCTCCACGGAGTCACCCAGGTTGGTTTTTGGGGTAGAGGTCATTTCAATGTCACGCCAAGGTCATACTTCAAAATCACGCCGAGGAAGCGGTATTAACCCGGTTACGTTAATGGAACGTGTTTCATTCACTTCACGGAGACGCCCAGATTGTTTTTTGGGGTAGAGGTCATTTCAAGGTCACGCCAAGGTCATACGTCAAAATCACGTAAGGGGGCGGTATTACCCCGGTTACGTCAATGGAACGTGTTTCTTTCGCTCCACGGAGTTGCCCAGATTGTTTTTTGGGGCGGAGGTCTTTTCAAGGTCACGCCAAGGTCATACGGCAAGTCACGTCAAGGAAGCGTTATTACCCCGGTTACGTCAAAGGAACGAGTTTCTTTCGCACCACGGAGTCGCCCAGGTTGGTTTTTGAGGTGGAGGTCATTTGAAGGACAAGCCAAGGTCATACGTCAAAATCACGTAAGGGAGCGGTATTACCCCGGTTACGTCAACGGAACGTGTTTCTTTCGCTCCACCGAGTCGGCCATATTGTTTTTTGGGGTGGAGGTCACTTCAAGGTCACGCCAAGGTCATGCGTCAAAATCACGTCGAGGAAGCGTTATTACCGCGGTTACGCCAAAGGAACGTGTTTCTTTCGCTCCACGGAGTCGCCTAGATCGGTTTTTGGGGTGGAGGACACTTCAAGGTCACGCCAAGGTAATTAGTCAAAATCACGTCGTGGAGGCGTTATTACCCCGGTTACATCAAAGGAACGTGTTTCTGTCGCTCAACGGAGTCGTCTAGGTTGGCTTTTGAGGTGGAGGTCATTTCAAAGTCACGCCAAGGTCATATGTCAAAATCACGTAAGGGTGCGGTATTACCCCGGTTACGTCAATGGAACGTGTTTCTTTCGCTCCACGGAGTCGCCCAGATTGTTTTTTGGGGCGGAGGTCTTTTCAAGGTCACGCCAAGGTCATACGACAAGTCACGTCAAGGAAGCGTTATTACCTCGGTTACTTCAAAGGAACGTGTTTCTATCGCTCCACGGAGTCGCCCAGGTTGGTTTTTGGGGTAGAGGTCATTTCAAGTTCACGCCAAGGTCATACGTCAAAATCACGTCAAGGAAGCGTTATTACCCCGGTTACGTTAAAGGAACGTGTTTCTTTCGCTCCATGGAGTCGCCCAGATTGGTTTTTGGGGTGGTGGTCTTTTCAAGGTCACGCCAAAGTCATACGCCAAATCACGTCAAGGAAGCGTTATCGTCCCGGTTACGTCAAAGTAACGAGTTTCTTTCGCTCCGCGGAGTCGTCCAGGTTGGCTTTTGAGGTGGAGGTCATTTCAAGGTCACGCCAAGGTCATACGTCAAAATCACGTCAAGGAATAGTTATTACACCGGTTATGTCAAAGGAACGTGTTTCTTGCGCTCCACGGAGCCGGCCATATTGTTTTTTGGGGTGGAGGTCACTTCAAGGTCACGCCAAGGTCATGCGTCAAAATCACGTCGAGGAAGCGTTATTACCGCGGTTACGCCAAAGGAACGTATTTCTTTCGCTCCACGGAGTCGTCCAGATTGGTTTTTGGGGTGGAGGACACTTCAAGGTCACGCCAAGGTAATTAGTCAAAATCACGTCGTGGAGGCGTTATTACCCCGGTTACATCAAAGGAACGTGTTTCTTTCGCTCAACGGAGTCGTCCAGGTTGGCTTTTGAGGTGGAGGTCATTTCAAAGTCACGCCAAGGTCATACGTCAAAATCACGTAAGGGAGCGGTATTACCCCGGTTACGTCAATGGAACGTGTTTCTTTCGCTCCACGGAGTCGCCCAGATTGTTTTTTGGGGCGGAGGTCTTTTCAAGGTCACGCCAAGGTCATACGGCAAGTCACGTCAAGGAAGCGTTATTACCCCGGTTACGTCAATGGAACGTTTTTCTTTCGCTCCACGGAGTCGTCCAGATTGGTTTTTGGGGTGGAGGTCATTTCAAGTTCACGCCAAGTTCATATGTCAAAATCACGTCACGGAAGCGTTGTCGCCCCGGTTACATCAAAGGAACGTGTTTCTTTCGCTCCACGGAGTCGGCCAGGTTGTTTTTTGGGGTGGAGGTCACTTAAAGGTCACGCCAAGGTCATGCGTCAAAATCACGTCAAGGAAGCGTCATTACCCCGGTTACGTTAAAGGAACGTATTTCTTTCGCTCCACGGAGTCGGCCAGTTTGTATTTTGGGGTGGAGGTCACTTCAAGATCACGCCAAGGTCATACTCCAAAATCACGTCAAGGTTGCTTTATTACCCCGGTTACGCGAAAGGAACGTGTTTCTTTCACTTCACGGAGTCGCCCAGATTGTTTTTTGGGGTAGAGGTCATTTCAAGGTCACGCCAAGGTCATACGTCAAAATCACGTAACGCAGCGGTATTACCCCGGTTACGTCCATGGAACGTGTTTCTTTCGCTCCACGGAGTCGCCCAGATTGGTTTTTGGGGTGGAGGTCTTTTCAAGGTCACGCCAAGGTCATACGCCAGATCACGTCAAGGAAGCGTTATTACCCCGGTTACGTCAAAGGAACGAGTTTCTTTCGCACCACGGAGTCGCCCAGGTTGGCTTTTGAGGTGGAGGTCATTTGAAGGTCACGCCAAGGTCATACGTCAAAATCGCGTAAGGAGTCGGCATTACCCCGGTTACGTCAATGGAACATGTTTCTTTCGCTCCACGGAGTTGCCCAGATTGTTTTTTGGGGCGGAGGTCTTTTCAAGGTCACGCCAAGGTCATACGGCAAGTCACGTCAAGGAAGCGTTATTACCCCGGTTACGTCAAAGGAACGAGTTTCTTTCGCACCACGGAGTCGCCCAGGTTGGTTTTTGAGGTGGAGGTCATTTGAAGGACACGCCAAGGTCATACGTCAAAATCACGTCAAGGAAGCGTTATTACCACGGTTACGTCAAAGGAACGTGTTTCTTTCGCTCCACGGAGTCGCCCAGATTGGTTTTTGGGGTGGAGGTCTTTTCAAGGTCACGCCAAGGACATACGCCAACTCACGTCAAGGAAGCGTTATTAACCCGGTTACGTCAAAGAAACGTGTTTCTTTCGCTCCACGGAGTCGCCCAGGTTGGTTTTTGGGGTTGAGGTCATTTCAAGTTCACGCTAAGGTCATCAGTCAAAATCACGTCAAGGAAGCGTTGTTACCCCGGCTACGTAAGAGGAACGTGTTTCTTTCGCTCCACGGTGTCGATCAGACTGGTTTTTGGGGTGTAGGTCATTTCAAAGTCACGCCAATTTCATACTTCAAAATCACGCCGCGGAAGCGTTATTACTCCGGTTACGTCAAAGGAACGTGTTTCTTTCGCTCCACGGAGTCGCCCAGGTTGGCTTTTAAGGTGAAGGCCTTTTCAAGGTCACGCCAAGGTCATACGTCAAAATCACGTCAAGGAAGCGTTATTACCCCGATTATGTCAAAGGAACGTGTTTCTTTCGCTCCACGGAGTCGGCCATATTGTTTTTTGGGGTGGAGGTCACCTCAAGGTCACGCCAAGGTCATGCGTCAAAATCACGTCGAGGAAGCGTTATTAACGCGGTTACGCCAAAGGAACGTGTTTCTTTCGCTCCACGGAGTCGCCCAGATTGGTTTTTGGGGTGGAGGACACTTCAAGGTCACGCCAAGGTCATTAGTCAAAATCACGTCGTGGAGGCGTTATTACCCCGGTTACATCAAAGGAACGAGTTTCTTTCGCACCACGGAGTCGCCCAGGTTGGCTTTTGGGGCGGAGGTCTTTTCAAGGTCACGCCAAGGTCATACGGCAAATCACGTCAAGGAAGCGTTATTACCCCGGTTACGTCAAAGGAACGTGTTTCTTTCGCTCCACGGAGTCGCCCAGATTGTTTTTTGGGGTAGAGGTCATTTCAAGGTCACGCCAAGGTCATACGGCAAATCACGTCAAGGAAGCGTTATTACCCCGGTTACGTCAAAGGAACGTGTTTCTTTCGCTCCACGGAGTCGGCCAGATTGTTTTTTGGGGTGGAGGTCACTTAAAGGTCACGCCAAGGTCATACGTCAAAATCACTTCGAGGAGGCGTTATAACCCCGGTTACGCCAAAGGAACGTGTTTCTTACGCTTCACGGAGTCGACCAGATTGGTTTTTGGGGTGGTGGTCTTTTCATGGTCACGCCAAGGTCATACGCCAAATCACGTTAAGGAAGCGTTATTACCCCGGTTATGTCAAAGGAACGTGTTTCTTTCGCTCCACGGAGTCGGCCACATTGTTTTTTGGTTTGGAGGTCACTTCAAGGTCACGCCATGGTCATGCGTCAAAATCACGTCAAGGAAGCGTTATTACCCCGGTTACGTTAAAGGAACATATTTATTTCGCTCCACGGAGTCGGCCAGTTTGTTTTTTGGGGTGGAGGTCACTTCAAGATCACGCCAAGGTCATACTCCAAAATCACGTCAAGGGTGCTTCATTACCCCGGTTACGTCAAAGGAACGTGTTTCTTTCGCTCCACGGAGTCGCCCAGATTGGCATTTGAGGTGGAGGTCATTTGAAGGTCACGCCAAGGTCAAACGTCAAAATCACGTCAAGGAAGCGTTATTACCCCGGTTACGTTAAAGGAACGTGTTTCTTTCGTTCAACGGAGTCGTCCAGGTTGGCTTTTGAGGTGGAGGTCATTTGAAAGACACGCCAAGGTCATACGTCAAAATCACGTAAGGGGCGGTATTACCCCGGTTACATCAATGGAACGTGTTTCTTTCGCTCCACGGAGTCGCCCAGATTGTTTTTTGGGGCGGAAGTCTTTTCAAGGTCACGCCAAGGTCATACGGCAAATCACGTCAAGGAAGCGTTATTACCCCGGTTACGTCAAAGGAACGTGTTTGTTTCGCCCCACGGAGTCGCCTAGTGGGGTTTTTGTGGTGGAGGACATTTCAATGTCACGCCAAGGTCATACGCCAAATCACGTCAATGAAGCGTTACTACCGAGGTTACGTTAAAGGAACGCGTATCTTTCGCTCCACGGAGTCGCCCAGGTTGGTTTTTGGGGTAGATGTCTTTTCAAGGTCACGCCAAGGAAATACGTCAAAATCACGTAAGGGAGCGGTATTACCCCGGTTACGTCAATGGAACGTGTTTCTTTCGCTCCACGGAGTCGCCCAGATTGTTTTTTGGGGCGGAGGTCTTTTCAAGGTCACGCCAAGGTCATACGGCAAGTCACGTCAAGGAAGCGTTATTACCCCGGTTACGTTAAAGGAACGTGTTTCTTTCGCTCCATGGAGTCGCCCAGATTGGTTTTTGTGGTGGAGGACATTTCAATGTCACGCCAAGGTCATACGCCAAACACGTCAAGGAAGCGTTACTACCCCGGTTACGTCAAAGGAACGTGTTTCTCTCCCTCCGCGGAGTCGCCCGGGTTGGTTTTTGGGGTGGAGGTCTTTTCAAGGTCCTGCCAAGGTCATACGCCAAATCACGTCAAGAAGCGTTATTACCCCGGTTACATCAAAGCAACGTGTTTCTTTCGCTCAACGGAGTCGTCCAGGTTGGTTTTTGGGGTGGAGGTCTTTTCAAGGTCACGCCAAGGTCATACGTCAAAATCACGTCAAGGAAGCGTTATTACCCCGGTTACATCAAAGGAACGAGTTTCTTTCGCTCCACGGAGTCGGCCAGATTGTTTTTTGGGGTGGAGGCCACTTAAAGGTCACGCCAAGGTCATACGTCAAAATCACGTCGAGGAAGCGTTATAACCCCGGTTACGCCAAAGGAACGTGTTTCTTACGCTCCACGGAGTCGGCCATATTGTTTTTTGGTTTGGAGGTCATTTCAAGTTCACGCCAAGTTCATATGTCAAAATCACGTCAAGGAAGCGTTATTACCCCGGTTACGTTAAAGGAACGTATTTATTTCGCTCCACGGAGTCGGCCAGTTTGGTTTTTGGGGTAGAGGTCTTTTCAATGTCACGCCAAGGTCATACTTCAAAATCACGCCGAGGAAGCGGTATTAACCCGGTTACGTCAATGGAACGTTTTTCTTTCGCTCCACGGAGTCGCCCAGATTGGTTTTTGGGGTGGAGATCATTTCAAGTTCACGCCAAGTTCATATGTCAAAATCACGTCACGGAAGCGCTATCGCCCCGGTTAAGTTAAAGTAACGTGTTTCTTTCGCTCCATGGTGTCGCCCAGATTGGTTTTTGGGGTGGTGGTCTTTTTAAGGTCACGCCAAGGTCATACGCCAAATCACGTCAAGGAAGCGTTATTGTCCCGGTTACGTCAAAGGAACGTGTTTCTTTCGCTCCACGGAGTCGGCCATATTGTTTTTTGGGGTGGAGGTCACTTCAAGGTCACGCCAAGGTCATGCGTCAAAATCACGTCGAGGAAGCGTTATTACCGCGGTTACGCCAAAGGAACGTGTTTCTTTCGCTCCACTGAGTCGCCCAGATTGGTTTTTGGGGTGGAGGACACTTCAATCTCACGCCAAGGTAATTAGTCAAAATCACGTCACGGAAGCGTTATCGCCCCGGTTAAGTTAAAGGAACGTGTTTCTTTCGCTCCACGGAGTCGCCCAGGCTGGCTTTTGAGGTGAAGGCCATTTCAAGGTCACGCCAAGGTGATACGTCAAAATCACGTCAAGGAAGCGTTATTACCCCGGTTACGTTAAAGGAACGTGTTTCTTTCGCTCCATGGAGTCGCCCAGATTGGTTTTTGGGGTGGTGGTCTTTTCAAGGTCACGCCAAGGTCATACGCCAAATCACGTCAAGGAAGCGTTATTGTCCCGGTTACGTCAAAGTAACGAGTTTCTTTCGCTCCGCGGAGTCGTCCAGGTTGGCTTTTGAGGTGGAGGTCATTTCAAGGTCACGCCAAGGTCATACGTCAAAATCACGTCAAGGAAGCGTTATTACCCCGGTTATGTCAAAGGAACGTGTTTCTTTCGCTCCACGGAGTCGGCCATATTGTTTTTTGGGGTGGAGGTCACTTCAAGGTCACGCCAAGGTCATGCGTCAAAATCACGTCGTGGAAGCGTTATTACCGCGGTTACGCCAAAGGAACGTGTTTCTTTCGCTCCACGGAGTCGCCCAGATTGGTTTTTGGGGTGGAGGACACTTCAAGGTCACGCCAAGGTAATTAGTCAAAATCACGTCGTGGAGGCGTTATTACCCCGGTTACATCAAAGGAACGAGTTTCTTTCGCACCACGGAGTCGCCCAGGTTGGCTTTTGGGGCGGAGGTCTTTTCAAAGTCACGCCAATTTCATACTTCAAAATCACGCCGCGGAAGCGTTATTACTCCGGTTACGTCAAAGGAACGTGTTTCTTTCGCTCCACGGAGTCGCCCAGGTTGGCTTTTAAGGTGAAGGCCTTTTCAAGGTCACGCCAAGGTCATACGTCAAAATCACGTCAAGGAAGCGTTATTACCCCGATTATGTCAAAGGAACGTGTTTCTTTCGCTCCACGGAGTCGGCCATATTGTTTTTTGGGGTGGAGGTCACCTCAAGGTCACGCCAAGGTCATGCGTCAAAATCACGTCGAGGAAGCGTTATTAACGCGGTTACGCCAAAGGAACGTGTTTCTTTCGCTCCACGGAGTCGCCCAGATTGGTTTTTGGGGTGGAGGACACTTCAAGGTCACGCCAAGGTCATTAGTCAAAATCACGTCGTGGAGGCGTTATTACCCCGGTTACATCAAAGGAACGAGTTTCTTTCGCACCACGGAGTCGCCCAGGTTGGCTTTTGGGGCGGAGGTCTTTTCAAGGTCACGCCAAGGTCATACGGCAAATCACGTCAAGGAAGCGTTATTACCCCGGTTACGTCAAAGGAACGTGTTTCTTTCGCTCCACGGAGTCGCCCAGATTGTTTTTTGGGGTAGAGGTCATTTCAAGGTCACGCCAAGGTCATACGGCAAATCACGTCAAGGAAGCGTTATTACCCCGGTTACGTCAAAGGAACGTGTTTCTTTCGCTCCACGGAGTCGGCCAGATTGTTTTTTGGGGTGGAGGTCACTTAAAGGTCACGCCAAGGTCATACGTCAAAATCACTTCGAGGAGGCGTTATAACCCCGGTTACGCCAAAGGAACGTGTTTCTTACGCTTCACGGAGTCGACCAGATTGGTTTTTGGGGTGGTGGTCTTTTCATGGTCACGCCAAGGTCATACGCCAAATCACGTTAAGGAAGCGTTATTACCCCGGTTATGTCAAAGGAACGTGTTTCTTTCGCTCCACGGAGTCGGCCACATTGTTTTTTGGTTTGGAGGTCACTTCAAGGTCACGCCATGGTCATGCGTCAATATCACGTCAAGGAAGCGTTATTACCCCGGTTACGTTAAAGGAACATATTTATTTCGCTCCACGGAGTCGGCCAGTTTGTTTTTTGGGGTGGAGGTCACTTCAAGATCACGCCAAGGTCATACTCCAAAATCACGTCAAGGGTGCTTCATTACCCCGGTTACGTCAAAGGAACGTGTTTCTTTCGCTCCACGGAGTCGCCCAGATTGGCATTTGAGGTGGAGGTCATTTGAAGGTCACGCCAAGGTCAAACGTCAAAATCACGTCAAGGAAGCGTTATTACCCCGGTTACGTTAAAGGAACGTGTTTCTTTCGTTCAACGGAGTCGTCCAGGTTGGCTTTTGAGGTGGAGGTCATTTGAAAGACACGCCAAGGTCATACGTCAAAATCACGTAAGGGGCGGTATTACCCCGGTTACATCAATGGAACGTGTTTCTTTCGCTCCACGGAGTCGCCCAGATTGTTTTTTGGGGCGGAAGTCTTTTCAAGGTCACGCCAAGGTCATACGGCAAATCACGTCAAGGAAGCGTTATTACCCCGGTTACGTCAAAGGAACGTGTTTGTTTCGCCCCACGGAGTCGCCTAGTGGGGTTTTTGTGGTGGAGGACATTTCAATGTCACGCCAAGGTCATACGCCAAATCACGTCAATGAAGCGTTACTACCGAGGTTACGTTAAAGGAACGCGTATCTTTCGCTCCACGGAGTCGCCCAGGTTGGTTTTTGGGGTAGATGTCTTTTCAAGGTCACGCCAAGGAAATACGTCAAAATCACGTAAGGGAGCGGTATTACCCCGGTTACGTCAATGGAACGTGTTTCTTTCGCTCCACGGAGTCGCCCAGATTGTTTTTTGGGGCGGAGGTCTTTTCAAGGTCACGCCAAGGTCATACGGCAAGTCACGTCAAGGAAGCGTTATTACCCCGGTTACGTTAAAGGAACGTGTTTCTTTCGCTCCATGGAGTCGCCCAGATTGGTTTTTGTGGTGGAGGACATTTCAATGTCACGCCAAGGTCATACGCCAAACACGTCAAGGAAGCGTTACTACCCCGGTTACGTCAAAGGAACGTGTTTCTCTCCCTCCGCGGAGTCGCCCGGGTTGGTTTTTGGGGTGGAGGTCTTTTCAAGGTCCTGCCAAGGTCATACGCCAAATCACGTCAAGAAGCGTTATTACCCCGGTTACATCAAAGCAACGTGTTTCTTTCGCTCAACGGAGTCGTCCAGGTTGGTTTTTGGGGTGGAGGTCTTTTCAAGGTCACGCCAAGGTCATACGTCAAAATCACGTCAAGGAAGCGTTATTACCCCGGTTACATCAAAGGAACGAGTTTCTTTCGCTCCACGGAGTCGGCCAGATTGTTTTTTGGGGTGGAGGCCACTTAAAGGTCACGCCAAGGTCATACGTCAAAATCACGTCGAGGAAGCGTTATAACCCCGGTTACGCCAAAGGAACGTGTTTCTTACGCTCCACGGAGTCGGCCATATTGTTTTTTGGTTTGGAGGTCATTTCAAGTTCACGCCAAGTTCATATGTCAAAATCACGTCAAGGAAGCGTTATTACCCCGGTTACGTTAAAGGAACGTATTTATTTCGCTCCACGGAGTCGGCCAGTTTGGTTTTTGGGGTAGAGGTCTTTTCAATGTCACGCCAAGGTCATACTTCAAAATCACGCCGAGGAAGCGGTATTAACCCGGTTACGTCAATGGAACGTTTTTCTTTCGCTCCACGGAGTCGCCCAGATTGGTTTTTGGGGTGGAGATCATTTCAAGTTCACGCCAAGTTCATATGTCAAAATCACGTCACGGAAGCGCTATCGCCCCGGTTAAGTTAAAGTAACGTGTTTCTTTCGCTCCATGGTGTCGCCCAGATTGGTTTTTGGGGTGGTGGTCTTTTTAAGGTCACGCCAAGGTCATACGCCAAATCACGTCAAGGAAGCGTTATTGTCCCGGTTACGTCAAAGGAACGTGTTTCTTTCGCTCCACGGAGTCGGCCATATTGTTTTTTGGGGTGGAGGTCACTTCAAGGTCACGCCAAGGTCATGCGTCAAAATCACGTCGAGGAAGCGTTATTACCGCGGTTACGCCAAAGGAACGTGTTTCTTTCGCTCCACTGAGTCGCCCAGATTGGTTTTTGGGGTGGAGGACACTTCAATCTCACGCCAAGGTAATTAGTCAAAATCACGTCACGGAAGCGTTATCGCCCCGGTTAAGTTAAAGGAACGTGTTTCTTTCGCTCCACGGAGTCGCCCAGGCTGGCTTTTGAGGTGAAGGCCATTTCAAGGTCACGCCAAGGTGATACGTCAAAATCACGTCAAGGAAGCGTTATTACCCCGGTTACGTTAAAGGAACGTGTTTCTTTCGCTCCATGGAGTCGCCCAGATTGGTTTTTGGGGTGGTGGTCTTTTCAAGGTCACGCCAAGGTCATACGCCAAATCACGTCAAGGAAGCGTTATTGTCCCGGTTACGTCAAAGTAACGAGTTTCTTTCGCTCCGCGGAGTCGTCCAGGTTGGCTTTTGAGGTGGAGGTCATTTCAAGGTCACGCCAAGGTCATACGTCAAAATCACGTCAAGAAAGCGTTATTACCCCGGTTACATCAAAGGAACGTGTTTCTTTCGCTCCACGGAGTCGGCCAGATTGTTTTTTGTGGTGGAGGTCACTTAAAGGTCACGCTAAGGTCATACTCCAAAATCACGTCAAGGTTGCTTTATTACCCCGGTTACTCGAAAGGAACGTGTTTCTTTCGCTCCACGGAGTCACCCAGGTTGGTTTTTGGGGTAGAGGTCATTTCAATGTCACGCCAAGGTCATACTTCAAAATCACGCCGAGGAAGCGGTATTAACCCGGTTACGTTAATGGAACGTGTTTCTTTCACTTCACGGAGACGCCCAGATTGTTTTTTGGGGTAGAGGTCATTTCAAGGTCACGCCAAGGTCATACGTCAAAATCACGTAAGGGGGCGGTATTACCCCGGTTACGTCAATGGAACGTGTTTCTTTCGCTCCACGGAGTTGCCCAGATTGTTTTTTGGGGCGGAGGTCTTTTCAAGGTCACGCCAAGGTCATACGGCAGGTCACGTCAAGGAAGCGTTATTACCCCGGTTACGTCAAAGGAACGAGTTTCTTTCGCACCACGGAGTCGCCCAGGTTGGTTTTTGAGGTGGAGGTCATTTGAAGGACAAGCCAAGGTCATACGTCAAAATCACGTAAGGGAGCGGTATTACCCCGGTTACGTCAACGGAACGTGTTTCTTTCGCTCCACCGAGTCGGCCATATTGTTTTTTGGGGTGGAGGTCACTTCAAGGTCACGCCAAGGTCATGCGTCAAAATCACGTCGAGGAAGCGTTATTACCGCGGTTACGCCAAAGGAACGTGTTTCTTTCGCTCCACGGAGTCGCCTAGATCGGTTTTTGGGGTGGAGGACACTTCAAGGTCACGCCAAGGTAATTAGTCAAAATCACGTCGTGGAGGCGTTATTACCCCGGTTACATCAAAGGAACGTGTTTCTGTCGCTCAACGGAGTCGTCTAGGTTGGCTTTTGAGGTGGAGGTCATTTCAAAGTCACGCCAAGGTCATATGTCAAAATCACGTAAGGGTGCGGTATTACCCCGGTTACGTCAATGGAACGTGTTTCTTTCGCTCCACGGAGTCGCCCAGATTGTTTTTTGGGGCGGAGGTCTTTTCAAGGTCACGCCAAGGTCATACGACAAGTCACGTCAAGGAAGCGTTATCGTCCCGGTTACGTCAAAGTAACGAGTTTCTTTCGCTCCGCGGAGTCGTCCAGGTTGGCTTTTGAGGTGGAGGTCATTTCAAGGTCACGCCAAGGTCATACGTCAAAATCACGTCAAGGAATAGTTATTACACCGGTTATGTCAAAGGAACGTGTTTCTTTCGCTCCACGGAGTCGGCCATATTGTTTTTTGGGGTGGAGGTCACTTCAAGGTCACGCCAAGGTCATGCGTCAAAATCACGTCGAGGAAGCGTTATTACCGCGGTTACGCCAAAGGAACGTGTTTCTTTCGCTCCACGGAGTCGTCCAGATTGGTTTTTGGGGTGGAGGACACTTCAAGGTCACGCCAAGGTAATTAGTCAAAATCACGTCGTGGAGGCGTTATTACCCCGGTTACATCAAAGGAACGTGTTTCTTTCGCTCAACGGAGTCGTCCAGGTTGGCTTTTGAGGTGGAGGTCATTTCAAAGTCACGCCAAGGTCATACGTCAAAATCATGTAAGGGAGCGGTATTACCCCGGTTACGTCAATGGAACGTGTTTCTTTCGCTCCACGGAGTCGCCCAGATTGTTTTTTGGGGCGGAGGTCTTTTCAAGGTCACGCCAAGGTCATACGGCAAGTCACGTCAAGGAAGCGTTATTACCCCGGTTACGTCAGTGGAACGTTTTTCTTTCGCTCCACGGAGTCGCCCAGATTGGTTTTTGGGGTGGAGGTCATTTCAAGTTCACGCCAAGTTCATATGTCAAAATCACGTCACGGAAGCGTTGTCGCCCCGGTTACATCAAAGGAACGTGTTTCTTTCGCTCCACGGAGTCGGCCAGGTTGTTTTTTGGGGTGGAGGTCACTTAAAGGTCACGCCAAGGTCATGCGTCAAAATCACGTCAAGGAAGCGTCATTACCCCGGTTACGTTAAAGGAACGTATTTCTTTCGCTCCACGGAGTCGGCCAGTTTGTATTTTGGGGAGGAGGGCACTTCAAGATCACGCCAAGGTCATACTCCAAAATCACGTCAAGGTTGCTTTATTACCCCGGTTACGCGAAAGGAACGTGTTTCTTTCGCTCCACGGAGCCACCCAGGTTGGTTTTTAGGGTAGAGGTCATTTCAATGTCACGCCAAGGTCATATTTCAAAATCACGCCGAGGAAGCGGTATTAACCCGGTTAAGTTAATGGAACGTGTTTCTTTCACTTCACGGAGTCGCCCAGATTGTTTTTTGGGGTAGAGGTCATTTCAAGGTCACGCCAAGGTCATACGTCAAAATCACGTAACGCAGCGGTATTACCCCGGTTACGTCCATGGAACGTGTTTCTTTCGCTCCACGGAGTCGCCCAGATTGGTTTTTGGGGTGGAGGTCTTTTCAAGGTCACGCCAAGGTCATACGCCAGATCACGTCAAGGAAGCGTTATTACCCCGGTTACGTCAAAGGAACGAGTTTCTTTCGCACCACGGAGTCGCCCAGGTTGGCTTTTGAGGTGGAGGTCATTTGAAGGTCACGCCAAGGTCATACGTCAAAATCACGTAAGGAGTCGGTATTACCCCGGTTACGTCAATGGAACATGTATCTTTCGCTCCACGGAGTTGCCCAGATTGTTTTTTGGGGCGGAGGTATTTTCAAGGTCACGCCAAGGTCATACGGCAAGTCACGTCAAGGAAGCGTTATTACCCCGGTTACGTCAAAGGAACGAGTTTCTTTCGCACCACGGAGTCGCCCAGGTTGGTTTTTGAGGTGGAGGTCATTTGAAGGACACGCCAAGGTCATACGTCAAAATCACGTCGAGGAAGCGTTATTACCACGGTTACGTCAAAGGAACGTGTTTCTTTCGCTCCACGGAGTCGCCCAGATTGGTTTTTGGGGTGGAGGTCTTTTCAAGGTCACGCCAAGGACATACGCCAACTCACGTCAAGGAAGCGTTATTAACCCGGTTACGTCAAAGAAACGTGTTTCTTTCGCTCCACGGAGTCGCCCAGGTTGGTTTTTGGGGTTGAGGTCATTTCAAGTTCACGCTAAGGTCATCAGTCAAAATCACGTCAAGGAAGCGTTGTTACCCCGGCTACGTAAGAGGAACGTGTTTCTTTCGCTCCACGGTGTCGATCAGACTGGTTTTTGGGGTGTAGGTCATTTCAAAGTCACGCCAATTTCATACTTCAAAATCACGCCGCGGAAGCGTTATTACTCCGGTTACGTCAAAGGAACGTGTTTCTTTCGCTCCACGGAGTCGCCCAGGTTGGCTTTTGAGGTGGAGGTCATTTCAAGGTCACGCCAAGGTCATACGTCAAAATCACGTCAAGAAAGCGTTATTACCCCGGTTACATCAAAGGAACGTGTTTCTTTCGCCCCACGGAGTCGCCCAGATTGTTTATTGGGGCGGAGGTCTTTTCAAGGTCACGCCAAGGTCATACGGGAAATCACGTCAAGGAAGCGTTACTACCCCGGTTACGCCAAAGGAACGTGTTTCTTTCGCTCCACGGAGTCACCCAGGTTGGTTTTTGGGGTGGAGGTCATTACAAGGTCACGCCAAGGTCATACGTCAAAATCATGTCAAGGAAGTGTTATTACCCCGGTTACGTCAAAGGAACGTGTTTCTTTCGCTCCACGGAGTCGCCCAGATTGTTTTTTGGGGTGGTGGTCTTTTCAAGGTCACGCCAAGGTCATACGCCAAATCACGTCAAGGAAGCGTTATTGTCCCGGTTACGTCAAAGTAACGAGTTTCTTTCGCTCCGCGGAGTCGTCCAGGTTGGCTTTTGAGGTGGAGGTCATTTCAAGGTCACGCCAAGGTCATACGTCAAAATCACGTCAAGAAAGCGTTATTACCCCGGTTACATCAAAGGAACGTGTTTCTTTCGCTCCACGGAGTCGGCCAGATTGTTTTTTGTGGTGGAGGTCACTTAAAGGTCACGCCAAGGTCATACTCCAAAATCACGTCAAGGTTGCTTTATTAGCCCGATTACGCGAAAGGAACGTGTTTCTTTCACTTCACAGAGACGCCCAGATTGTTTTTTGTGGTAGAGGTCATTTCAAGGTCACGCCAAGGTCATACGTCAAAATCACGTAACGCAGCGGTATTACCCCGGTTACGTCCATGGAACGTGTTTCTTTCGCTCCACGGAGTCGCCCAGATTGGTTTTTGGGGCGGAGGTCTTTTCAAGGTCACACCAAGGTCATACGGCAAGTCACGTCAAGGAAGCGTTATTACCCCGGTTACGTCAAAGGAACGAGTTTCTTTCGCACCACGGAGTCGCCCAGGTTGGTTTTTGGGGTGGAGGTCATTACAAGGTCACGCCAAGGTCATACGTCAAAACCACGTCAAGGAAGCGTTACTACCCCGGTTACGTTAAAGGTACGTGTTTCTCTCGCTTCGCGGGGTTGCCCAGGTTGGTTTTTCGAGTTGCGGTCATTTCAAGTTCACGCCAAGGTCATCTGTCAAAATCACGCCAAGGAAGCGTTATTTCCCCGGCTACGTAAGAGGAACGTGTTTCTTTCGCTCCACGGAGTCGACCAGACTGATTTTTGCGGTGAAGGTCATTTCAAGGTCACGCCAAGGTCATACGTCAAAATCACGTCAAGGAAGCGTTATTACCCCGGTTACATCAAAGGAACGTGTTTCTTTCGCCCCACGGAGTCGCCCAGATTGTTTATTGGGGCGGAGGTCTTTTCAAGGTCACGCCAAGGTCATACGGGAAATCACGTCAAGGAAGCGTTACTACCCCGGTTACGCCAAAGGAACGTGTTTCTTTCGCTCCACGGAGTCACCCAGGTTGGTTTTTGGGGTGGAGGTCATTACAAGGTCACGCCAAGGTCATACGTCAAAATCACGTCAAGGAAGTGTTATTACCCCGGTTACGTCAAAGGAACGTGTTTCTTTCGCTCCACGGAGTCGCCCAGATTGTTTTTTGGGGTGGTGGTCTTTTCAAGGTCACGCCAAGGTCATACGCCAAATCACGTCAAGGAAGCGTTATTGTCCCGGTTACGTCAAAGTAACGAGTTTCTTTCGCTCCGCGGAGTCGTCCAGGTTGGCTTTTGAGGTGGAGGTCATTTCAAGGTCACGCCAAGGTCATACGTCAAAATCACGTCAAGAAAGCGTTATTACCCCGGTTACATCAAAGGAACGTGTTTCTTTCGCTCCACGGAGTCGGCCAGATTGTTTTTTGTGGTGGAGGTCACTTAAAGGTCACGCCAAGGTCATACTCCAAAATCACGTCAAGGTTGCTTTATTACCCCGGTTACGCGAAAGGAACGTGTTTCTTTCGCTCCACGGAGTCACCCAGGTTGGTTTTTGGGGTAGAGGTCATTTCAATGTCACGCCAAGGTCATACTTCAAAATCACGCCGAGGAAGCGGTATTAACCCGGTTACGTTAATGGAACGTGTTTCTTTCACTTCACGGAGACGCCCAGATTGTTTTTTGGGGTAGAGGTCATTTCAAGGTCACGCCAAGGTCATACGTCAAAATCACGTAACGCAGCGGTATTACCTCGGTTACGTCCATGGAACGTGTTTCTTTCGCTCCACGGAGTCGCCCAGATTGGTTTTTGGGGTGGAGGTCTTTTCAAGGTCACGCCAAGGTCATACGCCAGATCACGTCAAGGAAGCGTTATTACCCCGGTTACGTCAAAGGAACGAGTTTCTTTCGCACCACGGAGTCGCCCAGGTTGGCTTTTGAGGTGGAGGTCATTTGAAGGTCACGCCAAGGTCATACGTCAAAATCACGTAAGGGGGCGGTATTACCCCGGTTACGTCAATGGAACGTGTTTCTTTCGCTCCACGGAGTTGCCCAGATTGTTTTTTGGGGCGGAGGTCTTTTCAAGGTCACGCCAAGGTCATACGGCAAGTCACGTCAAGGAAGCGTTATTACCCCGGTTACGTCAAAGGAACGTGTTTCTTTCGCTCCACCGAGTCGGCCATATTGTTTTTTGGGGTGGAGGTCACTTCAAGGTCACGCCAAGGTCATGCGTCAAAATCACGTCGAGGAAGCGTTATTACCGCGGTTACGCCAAAGGAACGTGTTTCTTTCGCTCCACGGAGTCGCCTAGATCGGTTTTTGGGGTGGAGGACACTTCAAGGTCACGCCAAGGTAATTAGTCAAAATTACGTCGTGGAGGCGTTATTACCCCGGTTACATCAAAGGAACGTGTTTCTGTCGCTCAACGGAGTCGTCTAGGTTGGCTTTTGAGGTGGAGGTCATTTCAAAGTCACGCCAAGGTCATATGTCAAAATCACGTAAGGGTGCGGTATTACCCCGGTTACGTCAATGGAACGTGTTTCTTTCGCTCCACGGAGTCGCCCAGATTGTTTTTTGGGGCGGAGGTCTTTTCAAGGTCACGCCAAGGTCATACGACAAGTCACGTCAAGGAAGCGTTATTACCTCGGTTACGTCAAAGGAACGTGTTTCTATCGCTCCACGGAGTCGCCCAGGTTGGTTTTTGGGGTAGAGGTCATTTCAAGTTCACGCCAAGGTCATACGTCAAAATCACGTCAAGGAAGCGTTATTACCCCGGTTACGTTAAAGGAACGTGTTTCTTTCGCTCCATGGAGTCGCCCAGATTGGTTTTTGGGGTGGTGGTCTTTTCAAGGTCACGCCAAAGTCATACGCCAAATCACGTCAAGGAAGCGTTATCGTCCCGGTTACGTCAAAGTAACGAGTTTCTTTCGCTCCGCGGAGTCGTCCAGGTTGGCTTTTGAGGTGGAGGTCATTTCAAGGTCACGCCAAGGTCATACGTCAAAATCACGTCAAGGAATAGTTATTACACCGGTTATGTCAAAGGAACGTGTTTCTTTCGCTCCACGGAGTCGGCCATATTGTTTTTTGGGGTGGAGGTCACTTCAAGGTCACGCCAAGGTCATGCGTCAAAATCACGTCGAGGAAGCGTTATTACCGCGGTTACGCCAAAGGAACGTGTTTCTTTCGCTCCACGGAGTCGTCCAGATTGGTTTTTGGGGTGGAGGACACTTCAAGGTCACGCCAAGGTAATTAGTCAAAATCACGTCGTGGAGGCGTTATTACCCCGGTTACATCAAAGGAACGTGTTTCTTTCGCTCAACGGAGTCGTCCAGGTTGGCTTTTGAGGTGGAGGTCATTCCAAAGTCACGCCAAGGTCATACGTCAAAATCACGTAAGGGAGCGGTATTACCCCGGTTACGCGAAAGGAACGTGTTTCTTTCGCTCCACGGATCCACCCAGGTTGGTTTTTAGGGTAGAGGTCATTTCAATGTCACGCCAAGGTCATATTTCAAAATCACGCCGAGGAAGCGGTATTAACCCGGTTAAGTTAATGGAACGTGTTTCTTTCACTTCACGGAGTCGCCCAGATTGTTTTTTGGGGTAGAGGTCATTTCAAGGTCACGCCAAGGTCATACGTCAAAATCACGTAACGCAGCGGTATTACCCCGGTTACGTCCATGGAACGTGTTTCTTTCGCTCCACGGAGTCGCCCAGATTGGTTTTTGGGGTGGAGGTCTTTTCAAGGTCATGCCAAGGTCATACGGCAAGTCACGTCAAGGAAGCGTTATTACCCCGGTTACGTCAAAGGAACGAGTTTCTTTCGCACCACGGAGTCGCCCAGGTTGGTTTTTGAGGTGGAGGTCATTTGAAGGACACGCCAAGGTCATACGTCAAAATCACGTCGAGTAAGCGTTATTACCACGGTTACGTCAAAGGAACGTGTTTCTTTCGCTCCACGGAGTCGCCCAGATTGGTTTTTGGGGTGGAGGTCTTTTCAAGGTCACGCCAAGGACATACGCCAACTCACGTCAAGGAAGCGTTATTAACCCGGTTACGTCAAAGAAACGTGTTTCTTTCGCTCCACGGAGTCGCCCAGGTTGGTTTTTGGGGTTGAGGTCATTTCAAGTTCACGCTAAGGTCATCAGTCAAAATCACGTCAAGGAAGCGTTGTTACCCCGGCTACGTAAGAGGAACGTGTTTCTTTCGCTCCACGGTGTCGATCAGACTGGTTTTTGGGGTGTAGGTCATTTCAAAGTCACGCCAATTTCATACTTCAAAATCACGCCGCGGAAGCGTTATTACTCCGGTTATGTCAAAGGAACGTGTTTCTTTCGCTCCACGGAGTCGCCCAGGTTGGCTTTTAAGGTGAAGGCCTTTTCAAGGTCACGCCAAGGTCATACGTCAAAATCACGTCAAGGAAGCGTTATTACCCCGATTATGTCAAAGGAACGTGTTTCTTTCGCTCCACGGAGTCGGCCATATTGTTTTTTGGGGTGGAGGTCACCTCAAGGTCACGCCAAGGTCATGCGTCAAAATCACGTCGAGGAAGCGTTATTAACGCGGTTACGCCAAAGGAACGTGTTTCTTTCGCTCCACGGAGTCGCCCAGGTAGGCTTTTGAGGTGGAGGTCATTTGAAGGTCACGCCAAGGTCATTCGTCAAAATCACGTCGAGGAAGTGTTATTACCGCGGTTACGTCAAAGGCACGTGTTTCTTTCGTTCAACGGAGACGTCCAGGTTGGCTTTTGAGGTGGAGGTCTTTTCAATGTCACGCCAAGGTCATACTTCAAAATCACGCCGAGGAAGCGGTATTAACCCGGTTACGTCAATGGAACGTTTTTCTTTCGCTCCACGGAGTCGCCCAGATTGGTTTTTGGGGTGGAGGTCATTTCAAGTTCACGCCAAGTTCATATGTCAAAATCACGTCACGGAAGCGCTATCGCCCCGGTTAAGTTAAAGTAACGTGTTTCTTTCGCTCCATGGTGTCGCCCAGATTGGTTTTTGGGGTGGTGGTCTTTTTAAGGTCACGCCAAGGTCATACGCCAAATCACGTCAAGGAAGCGTTATTGTCCCGGTTACGTCAAAGGAACGTGTTTCTTTCGCTCCACGGAGTCGGCCATATTGTTTTTTGGGGTGGAGGTCACTTCAAGGTCACGCCAAGGTCATGCGTCAAAATCACGTCGAGGAAGCGTTATTACCGCGGTTACGCCAAAGGAACGTGTTTCTTTCGCTCCACTGAGTCGCCCAGATTGGTTTTTGGGGTGGAGGACACTTCAATCTCACGCCAAGGTAATTAGTCAAAATCACGTCACGGAAGCGTTATCGCCCCGGTTAAGTTAAAGGAACGTGTTTCTTTCGCTCCACGGAGTCGCCCAGGCTGGCTTTTGAGGTGAAGGCCATTTCAAGGTCACGCCAAGGTGATACGTCAAAATCACGTCAAGGAAGCGTTATTACCCCGGTTACGTTAAAGGAACGTGTTTCTTTCGCTCCATGGAGTCGCCCAGATTGGTTTTTGGGGTGGTGGTCTTTTCAAGGTCACGCCAAGGTCATACGCCAAATCACGTCAAGGAAGCGTTATTGTCCCGGTTACGTCAAAGTAACGAGTTTCTTTCGCTCCGCGGAGTCGTCCAGGTTGGCTTTTGAGGTGGAGGTCATTTCAAGGTCACGCCAAGGTCATACGTCAAAATCACGTCAAGGAAGCGTTATTACCCCGGTTATGTCAAAGGAACGTGTTTCTTTCGCTCCACGGAGTCGGCCATATTGTTTTTTGGGGTGGAGGTCACTTCAAGGTCACGCCAAGGTCATGCGTCAAAATCACGTCGAGGAAGCGTTATTACCGCGGTTACGCCAAAGGAACGTGTTTCTTTCGCTCCACGGAGTCGCCCAGATTGGTTTTTGGGGTGGAGGACACTTCAAGGTCACGCCAAGGTAATTAGTCAAAATCACGTCGTGGAGGCGTTATTACCGCGGTTACGCCAAAGGAACGTGTTTCTTTCGCTCCACGTAGCCGCCCACGTTGGTTTTTGGGGTTGAGGTCATATCAATGTCACGCCAAGGTCATACGTCAAAATCACGTCAAGGGAGCGTTACTACCCCGGTTACGTCAATGGAACGTTTTTCTTTCGCTCAACGGAGTCGCCCAGATTGGTTTTTGGGGTGGAGGTCTTTTCAAGGTCACGCCAAGGTCATACGCCAAATCACGTCAGGGTATCGTTACTACCCCGGTTACGTTAAAGGAACGTGTTTCTCTCGCTCCGCGGGGTTGCCCAGGTTGGTTTTTCGAGTTGCGGTCATTTCAAGTTCACGCCAAGGTCATCTGTCAAAATCACGTCAAGGAAGCGTTATTTCCCCGGCTACGTAAGAGGAACGTGTTTCTTTCGCTCCACGGAGTCGACCAGACTGGTTTTTGCGGTGCAGGTCATTTCAAGGTCACGCCAAGGTCATACGCCAGATCACGTCAAGGAAGCGTTATTACCCCGGTTACGTCAAAGGAACGAGCTTCTTTCGCACCACGGAGTCGCCCAAGATGGCTTTTGAGGTGGAGATCGTTTGAAGATTACGCCAAGGTCATACGTCAAAATCACGTAAGGGAGCGGTATTACCCCGGTTACGTCAATGGAACGTGTTTCTTTCGCTCCACGGAGTCGCCAAGATTGTATTTTGGGGCGGAGGTCTTTTCAAGGTCACGCCAAAGTCATACGCCAAATCACGTCAAGGAAGCGTTATCGCCCCGGTTAAGTTAAAGGAACGTGTTTCTTTCGCTCCACGGAGTCGCCCAGGTTGGCTTTTGAGGTGAAGGCCATTTCAAGGTCACGCCAAGGTCATACGTCAAAATCACGTCAAGGAAGCGTTATTACCCCGGTTACGTTAAAGGAACGTGTTTCTTTCGCTCCATGGAGTTGCCCAGATTGGTTTTTGGGGTGGTGGTCTTTTCATGGTCACGCCAAGGTCATACGCCAAATCACGTTAAGGAAGCGTTATTACCCCGGTTATGTCAAAGGAACGTGTTTCTTTCGCTCCACGGAGTCGGCCATATTGTTTTTTGGTTTGGAGGTCACTTCAAGGTCACGCCAAGGTCATGCGTCAAAATCACGTCAAGGAAGCGTTATTACCCCGGTTACGTTAAAGGAACGTATTTATTTCGCTCCACGGAGTCGGCCAGTTTGTTTTTTGGGGTGGAGGTCACTTCAAGATCACGTCAAGGTCATACTCCAAAATCACGTCAAGGGTGCTTTATTACCGCGGTTACGTCAAAGGAACGTGTTCCTTTCGCTCCACGGAGTCGCCCAGATTGGTTTTTGGGGTGGAGGTCTTTTGATGGTCACGCCAAGGTCATACGCCAGATCACGTCAAGGAAGCGTTATTACCCCGGTTACGTCAAAGGAACGAGTTTCTTTCGCACCACGGAGTCGCCCAGGTTGGCATTTGAGGTGGAGGTCATTTGAAGGTCACGCCAAGGTCATACGTCAAAATCACGTCAAGGAAGCGTTATTACCCCGGTTACGTTAAAGGAACGTGTTTCTTTCGCTCCATGGAGTCGCCCAGATTGGTTTTTGGGGTGGTGGTCTTTTCAAGGTCACGCCAAGGTCATACGCCAAATCACGTCAAGGAAGCGTTATTGTCACGGTTACGTCAAAGTAACGAGTTTCTTTCGCTCCGCGGAGTCGTCCAGGTTGGCTTTTGAGGTGGTGGTCATTTCAAGGTCACGCCAAGGTCATACGTCAAAATCACGTCAAGAAAGCGTTATTACCCCGGTTACACCAAAGGAACGTGTTTCTTTCGCTCCACGGAGTCGGCCAGATTGTTTTTTGTGGTGGAGGTCACTTAAAGGTCACGCCAAGGTCATACTCCAAAATCACGTCAAGGTTGCTTTATTAGCCCGGTTACGCGAAAGGAACGTGTTTCTTTCACTTCACAGAGACGCCCAGATTGTTTTTTGGGGCGGAGGTCTTTTCAAGGTCACACCAAGGTCATACGGCAAGTCACGTCAAGGAAGCGTTATTACCCCGGTTACGTCAAAGGAACGAGTTTCTTTCGCACCACGGAGTCGCCCAGGTTGGTTTTTGAGGTGGAGGTCATTTGAAGGACACGCCAAGGTCATACGTCAAAATCACGTAAGGGAGCGGTATTACCCCGGTTACGTCAACGGAACGTGTTTCTTTCGCTCCACCGAGTCGGCCATATTGTTTTTTGGGGTGGAGGTCACTTCAAGGTCACGGCAAGGTCATGCGTCAAAATCACGTCGAGGAAGCGTTATTACCGCGGTTACGCCAAAGGAACGTGTTTCTTTCGCTCCACGGAGTCGCCTAGATTGGTTTTTGGGGTGGAGGACACTTCTAGGTCACGCCAAGGTCATACGTCAAAATCACGTCAAGGAAGCGTTATTACCCCGGTTACGTTAAAGGAACGTGTTTCTTTCGCTCCACGGAGTCGTCCAGATTGGTTTTTGGGGTGGAGGACACTTCAAGGTCACGCCAAGGTAATTAGTCAAAATCACGTCGTGGAGGCGTTATTACCCCGGTTACATCAAAGGAACGTGTTTCTTTCGCTCAACGGAGTCGTCCAGGTTGGCTTTTGAGGTGGAGGTCATTTCAAAGTCACGCCAAGGTCATACGTCAAAATCACGTAAGGGAGCGGTATTACCCCGGTTACGCGAAAGGAACGTGTTTCTTTCGCTCCACGGATCCACCCAGGTTGGTTTTTAGGGTAGAGGTCATTTCAATGTCACGCCAAGGTCATATTTCAAAATCACGCCGAGGAAGCGGTATTAACCCGGTTAAGTTAATGGAACGTGTTTCTTTCACTTCACGGAGTCGCCCAGATTGTTTTTTGGGGTAGAGGTCATTTCAAGGTCACGCCAAGGTCATACGTCAAAATCACGTAACGCAGCGGTATTACCCCGGTTACGTCCATGGAACGTGTTTCTTTCGCTCCACGGAGTCGCCCAGATTGGTTTTTGGGGTGGAGGTCTTTTCAAGGTCATGCCAAGGTCATACGGCAAGTCACGTCAAGGAAGCGTTATTACCCCGGTTACGTCAAAGGAACGAGTTTCTTTCGCTCCACGGAGTCGCCCAGATTGGTTTTTGGGGTGGAGGTCTTTTCAAGGTCACGCCAAGGACATACGCCAACTCACGTCAAGGAAGCGTTATTAACCCGGTTACGTCAAAGAAACGTGTTTCTTTCGCTCCACGGAGTCGCCCAGGTTGGTTTTTGGGGTTGAGGTCATTTCAAGTTCACGCTAAGGTCATCAGTCAAAATCACGTCAAGGAAGCGTTGTTACCCCGGCTACGTAAGAGGAACGTGTTTCTTTCGCTCCACGGTGTCGATCAGACTGGTTTTTGGGGTGTAGGTCATTTCAAAGTCACGCCAATTTCATACTTCAAAATCACGCCGCGGAAGCGTTATTACTCCGGTTATGTCAAAGGAACGTGTTTCTTTCGCTCCACGGAGTCGCCCAGGTTGGCTTTTAAGGTGAAGGCCTTTTCAAGGTCACGCCAAGGTCATACGTCAAAATCACGTCAAGGAAGCGTTATTACCCCGATTATGTCAAAGGAACGTGTTTCTTTCGCTCCACGGAGTCGGCCATATTGTTTTTTGGGGTGGAGGTCACCTCAAGGTCACGCCAAGGTCATGCGTCAAAATCACGTCGAGGAAGCGTTATTAACGCGGTTACGCCAAAGGAACGTGTTTCTTTCGCTCCACGGAGTCGCCCAGGTAGGCTTTTGAGGTGGAGGTCATTTGAAGGTCACGCCAAGGTCATTCGTCAAAATCACGTCGAGGAAGTGTTATTACCGCGGTTACGTCAAAGGCACGTGTTTCTTTCGTTCAACGGAGACGTCCAGGTTGGCTTTTGAGGTGGAGGTCTTTTCAATGTCACGCCAAGGTCATACTTCAAAATCACGCCGAGGAAGCGGTATTAACCCGGTTACGTCAATGGAACGTTTTTCTTTCGCTCCACGGAGTCGCCCAGATTGGTTTTTGGGGTGGAGGTCATTTCAAGTTCACGCCAAGTTCATATGTCAAAATCACGTCACGGAAGCGCTATCGCCCCGGTTAAGTTAAAGTAACGTGTTTCTTTCGCTCCATGGTGTCGCCCAGATTGGTTTTTGGGGTGGTGGTCTTTTTAAGGTCACGCCAAGGTCATACGCCAAATCACGTCAAGGAAGCGTTATTGTCCCGGTTACGTCAAAGGAACGTGTTTCTTTCGCTCCACGGAGTCGGCCATATTGTTTTTTGGGGTGGAGGTCACTTCAAGGTCACGCCAAGGTCATGCGTCAAAATCACGTCGAGGAAGCGTTATTACCGCGGTTACGCCAAAGGAACGTGTTTCTTTCGCTCCACTGAGTCGCCCAGATTGGTTTTTGGGGTGGAGGACACTTCAATCTCACGCCAAGGTAATTAGTCAAAATCACGTCACGGAAGCGTTATCGCCCCGGTTAAGTTAAAGGAACGTGTTTCTTTCGCTCCACGGAGTCGCCCAGGCTGGCTTTTGAGGTGAAGGCCATTTCAAGGTCACGCCAAGGTGATACGTCAAAATCACGTCAAGGAAGCGTTATTACCCCGGTTACGTTAAAGGAACGTGTTTCTTTCGCTCCATGGAGTCGCCCAGATTGGTTTTTGGGGTGGTGGTCTTTTCAAGGTCACGCCAAGGTCATACGCCAAATCACGTCAAGGAAGCGTTATTGTCCCGGTTACGTCAAAGTAACGAGTTTCTTTCGCTCCGCGGAGTCGTCCAGGTTGGCTTTTGAGGTGGAGGTCATTTCAAGGTCACGCCAAGGTCATACGTCAAAATCACGTCAAGGAAGCGTTATTACCCCGGTTATGTCAAAGGAACGTGTTTCTTTCGCTCCACGGAGTCGGCCATATTGTTTTTTGGGGTGGAGGTCACTTCAAGGTCACGCCAAGGTCATGCGTCAAAATCACGTCGAGGAAGCGTTATTACCGCGGTTACGCCAAAGGAACGTGTTTCTTTCGCTCCACGGAGTCGCCCAGATTGGTTTTTGGGGTGGAGGACACTTCAAGGTCACGCCAAGGTAATTAGTCAAAATCACGTCGTGGAGGCGTTATTACCGCGGTTACGCCAAAGGAACGTGTTTCTTTCGCTCCACGTAGCCGCCCACGTTGGTTTTTGGGGTTGAGGTCATATCAATGTCACGCCAAGGTCATACGTCAAAATCACGTCAAGGGAGCGTTACTACCCCGGTTACGTCAATGGAACGTTTTTCTTTCGCTCAACGGAGTCGCCCAGATTGGTTTTTGGGGTGGAGGTCTTTTCAAGGTCACGCCAAGGTCATACGCCAAATCACGTCAGGGAATCGTTACTACCCCGGTTACGTTAAAGGAACGTGTTTCTCTCGCTCCGCGGGGTTGCCCAGGTTGGTTTTTCGAGTTGCGGTCATTTCAAGTTCACGCCAAGGTCATCTGTCAAAATCACGTCAAGGAAGCGTTATTTCCCCGGCTACGTAAGAGGAACGTGTTTCTTTCGCTCCACGGAGTCGACCAGACTGGTTTTTGCGGTGCAGGTCATTTCAAGGTCACGCCAAGGTCATACGCCAGATCACGTCAAGGAAGCGTTATTACCCCGGTTACGTCAAAGGAACGAGCTTCTTTCGCACCACGGAGTCGCCCAAGATGGCTTTTGAGGTGGAGATCGTTTGAAGATTACGCCAAGGTCATACGTCAAAATCACGTAAGGGAGCGGTATTACCCCGGTTACGTCAATGGAACGTGTTTCTTTCGCTCCACGGAGTCGCCAAGATTGTATTTTGGGGCGGAGGTCTTTTCAAGGTCACGCCAAAGTCATACGCCAAATCACGTCAAGGAAGCGTTATCGCCCCGGTTAAGTTAAAGGAACGTGTTTCTTTCGCTCCACGGAGTCGCCCAGGTTGGCTTTTGAGGTGAAGGCCATTTCAAGGTCACGCCAAGGTCATACGTCAAAATCACGTCAAGGAAGCGTTATTACCCCGGTTACGTTAAAGGAACGTGTTTCTTTCGCTCCATGGAGTTGCCCAGATTGGTTTTTGGGGTGGTGGTCTTTTCATGGTCACGCCAAGGTCATACGCCAAATCACGTTAAGGAAGCGTTATTACCCCGGTTATGTCAAAGGAACGTGTTTCTTTCGCTCCACGGAGTCGGCCATATTGTTTTTTGGTTTGGAGGTCACTTCAAGGTCACGCCAAGGTCATGCGTCAAAATCACGTCAAGGAAGCGTTATTACCCCGGTTACGTTAAAGGAACGTATTTATTTCGCTCCACGGAGTCGGCCAGTTTGTTTTTTGGGGTGGAGGTCACTTCAAGATCACGTCAAGGTCATACTCCAAAATCACGTCAAGGGTGCTTTATTACCGCGGTTACGTCAAAGGAACGTGTTCCTTTCGCTCCACGGAGTCGCCCAGATTGGTTTTTGGGGTGGAGGTCTTTTGATGGTCACGCCAAGGTCATACGCCAGATCACGTCAAGGAAGCGTTATTACCCCGGTTACGTCAAAGGAACGAGTTTCTTTCGCACCACGGAGTCGCCCAGGTTGGCATTTGAGGTGGAGGTCATTTGAAGGTCACGCCAAGGTCATACGTCAAAATCACGTCAAGGAAGCGTTATTACCCCGGTTACGTTAAAGGAACGTGTTTCTTTCGCTCCATGGAGTCGCCCAGATTGGTTTTTGGGGTGGTGGTCTTTTCAAGGTCACGCCAAGGTCATACGCCAAATCACGTCAAGGAAGCGTTATTGTCACGGTTACGTCAAAGTAACGAGTTTCTTTCGCTCCGCGGAGTCGTCCAGGTTGGCTTTTGAGGTGGTGGTCATTTCAAGGTCACGCCAAGGTCATACGTCAAAATCACGTCAAGAAAGCGTTATTACCCCGGTTACACCAAAGGAACGTGTTTCTTTCGCTCCACGGAGTCGGCCAGATTGTTTTTTGTGGTGGAGGTCACTTAAAGGTCACGCCAAGGTCATACTCCAAAATCACGTCAAGGTTGCTTTATTAGCCCGGTTACGCGAAAGGAACGTGTTTCTTTCACTTCACAGAGACGCCCAGATTGTTTTTTGTGGTAGAGGTCATTTCAAGGTCACGCCAAGGTCATACGTCAAAATCACGTAACGCAGCGGTATTACCCCGGTTACGTCCATGGAACGTGTTTCTTTCGCTCCACGGAGTCGCCCAGATTGGTTTTTGGGGCGGAGGTCTTTTCAAGGTCACACCAAGGTCATACGGCAAGTCACGTCAAGGAAGCGTTATTACCCCGGTTACGTCAAAGGAACGAGTTTCTTTCGCACCACGGAGTCGCCCAGGTTGGTTTTTGGGGTGGAGGTCATTACAAGGTCACGCCAAGGTCATACGTCAAAATCACGTCAAGGAAGCGTTACTACCCCGGTTACGTTAAAGGTACGTGTTTCTCTCGCTTCGCGGGGTTGCCCAGGTTGGTTTTTCGAGTTGCGGTCATTTCAAGTTCACGCCAAGGTCATCTGTCAAAATCACGCCAAGGAAGCGTTATTTCCCCGGCTACGTAAGAGCAACGTGTTTCTTTCGCTCCACGGAGTCGACCAGACTGATTTTTGCGGTGAAGGTCATTTCAAGTTCACGCCAAGGTCATCTGTCAAAATCACGCCAAGGAAGCGTTATTTCCCCGGCTACGTAAGAGCAACGTGTTTCTTTCGCCCCACGGAGTCGCCCAGATTGTTTATTGGGGCGGAGGTCTTTTCAAGGTCACGCCAAGGTCATACGGGAAATCACGTCAAGGAAGCGTTACTACCCCGGTTACGCCAAAGGAACGTGTTTCTTTCGCTCCACGAAGTCACCCAGGTTGGTTTTTGGGGTGGAGGTCATTACAAGGTCACGCCAAGGTCATACGTCAAAATCACGTCAAGGAAGTGTTATTACCCCGGTTACGTCAAAGGAACGTGTTTCTTTCGCTCCACGGAGTCGCCCAGATTGTTTTTTGGGGTGGTGGTCTTTTCAAGGTCACGCCAAGGTCATACGCCAAATCACGTCAAGGAAGCGTTATTGTCCCGGTTACGTCAAAGTAACGAGTTTCTTTCGCTCCGCGGAGTCGTCCAGGTTGGCTTTTGAGGTGGAGGTCATTTCAAGGTCACGCCAAGGTCATACGTCAAAATCACGTCAAGAAAGCGTTATTACCCCGGTTACATCAAAGGAACGTGTTTCTTTCGCTCCACGGAGTCGGCCAGATTTTTTTTTGTGGTGGAGGTCACTTAAAGGTCACGCCAAGGTCATACTCCAAAATCACGTCAAGGTTGCTTTATTACCCCGGTTACGCGAAAGGAACGTGTTTCTTTCGCTCCACGGAGTCACCCAGGTTGGTTTTTGGGGTAGAGGTCATTTCAATGTCACGCCAAGGTCATACTTCAAAATCACGCCGAGGAAGCGGTATTAACCCGGTTACGTTAATGGAACGTGTTTCTTTCACTTCACGGAGACGCCCAGATTGTTTTTTGGGGTAGAGGTCATTTCAAGGTCACGCCAAGGTCATACGTCAAAATCACGTAACGCAGCGGTATTACCCCGGTTACGTCCATGGAACGTGTTTCTTTCGCTCCACGGAGTCGCCCAGATTGGTTTTTGGGGTGGAGGTCTTTTCAAGGTCACGCCAAGGTCATACGCCAGATCACGTCAAGGAAGCGTTATTACCCCGGTTACGTCAAAGGAACGAGTTTCTTTCGCACCACGGAGTCGCCCAGGTTGGCTTTTGAGGTGGAGGTCATTTGAAGGTCACGCCAAGGTCATACGTCAAAATCACGTAAGGGGGCGGTATTACCCCGGTTACGTCAATGGAACGTGTTTCTTTCGCTCCACGGAGTTGCCCAGATTGTTTTTTGGGGCGGAGGTCTTTTCAAGGTCACGCCAAGGTCATACGGCAAGTCACGTCAAGGAAGCGTTATTACCCCGGTTACGTCAAAGGAACGAGTTTCTTTCGCACCACGGAGTCGCCCAGGTTGGTTTTTGAGGTGGAGGTCATTTGAAGGACAAGCCAAGGTCATACGTCAAAATCACGTAAGGGAGCGGTATTACCCCGGTTACGTCAACGGAACGTGTTTCTTTCGCTCCACCGAGTCGGCCATATTGTTTTTTGGGGTGGAGGTCACTTCAAGGTCACGCCAAGGTCATGCGTCAAAATCACGTCGAGGAAGCGTTATTACCGCGGTTACGCCAAAGGAACGTGTTTCTTTCGCTCCACGGAGTCGCCTAGATCGGTTTTTGGGGTGGAGGACACTTCAAGGTCACGCCAAGGTAATTAGTCAAAATCACGTCGTGGAGGCGTTATTACCCCGGTTACATCAAAGGAACGTGTTTCTGTCGCTCAACGGAGTCGTCTAGGTTGGCTTTTGAGGTGGAGGTCATTTCAAAGTCACGCCAAGGTCATATATCAAAATCACGTAAGGGTGCGGTATTACCCCGGTTACGTCAATGGAACGTGTTTCTTTCGCTCCACGGAGTCGCCCAGATTGTTTTTTGGGGCGGAGGTCTTTTCAAGGTCACGCCAAGGTCATACGACAAGTCACGTCAAGGAAGCGTTATTACCTCGGTTACGTCAAAGGAACGTGTTTCTATCGCTCCACGGAGTCGCCCAGGTTGGTTTTTGGGGTAGAGGTCATTTCAAGTTCACGCCAAGGTCATACGTCAATTTCACGTCAAGGAAGCGTTATTACCCCGGTTACGTTAAAGGAACGTGTTTCTTTCGCTCCATGGAGTCGCCCAGATTGGTTTTTGGGGTGGTGGTCTTTTCAAGGTCACGCCAAAGTCATACGCCAAATCACGTCAAGGAAGCGTTATCGTCCCGGTTACGTCAAAGTAACGAGTTTCTTTCGCTCCGCGGAGTCGTCCAGGTTGGCTTTTGAGGTGGAGGTCATTTCAAGGTCACGCCAAGGTCATACGTCAAAATCACGTCAAGGAATAGTTATTACACCGGTTATGTCAAAGGAACGTGTTTCTTTCGCTCCACGGAGTCGGCCATATTGTTTTTTTGGGTGGAGGTCACTTCAAGGTCACGCCAAGGTCATGCGTCAAAATCACGTCGAGGAAGCGTTATTACCGCGGTTACGCCAAAGGAACGTGTTTCTTTCGCTCCACGGAGTCGTCCAGATTGGTTTTTGGGGTGGAGGACACTTCAAGGTCACGCCAAGGTAATTAGTCAAAATCACGTCGTGGAGGCGTTATTACCCCGGTTACATCAAAGGAACGTGTTTCTTTCGCTCAACGGAGTCGTCCAGGTTGGCTTTTGAGGTGGAGGTCATTTCAAAGTCACGCCAAGGTCATACGTCAAAATCACGTAAGGGAGCGGTATTACCCCGGTTACGTCAATGGAACGTGTTTCTTTCGCTCCACGGAGTCGCCCAGATTGTTTTTTGGGGCGGAGGTCTTTTCAAGGTCACGCCAAGGTCATACGGCAAGTCACGTCAAGGAAGCGTTATTACCCCGGTTACGTCAATGGAACGTTTTTCTTTCGCTCCACGGAGTCGCCCAGATTGGTTTTTGGGGTGGAGGTCATTTCAAGTTCACGCCAAGTTCATATGTCAAAATCACGTCACGGAAGCGTTGTCGCCCCGGTTACATCAAAGGAACGTGTTTCTTTCGCTCCACGGAGTCGGCCAGGTTGTTTTTTGGGGTGGAGGTCACTTAAAGGTCACGCCAAGGTCATGCGTCAAAATCACGTCAAGGAAGCGTCATTACCCCGGTTACGTTAAAGGAACGTATTTCTTTCGCTCCACGGAGTCGGCCAGTTTGTATTTTGGGGTGGAGGTCACTTCAAGATCACGCCAAGGTCATACTCCAAAATCACGTCAAGGTTGCTTTATTACCCCGGTTACGCGAAAGGAACGTGTTTCTTTCGCTCCACGGAGCCACCGAGGTTGGTTTTTAGGGTAGAGGTCATTTCAATGTCACGCCAAGGTCATATTTCAAAATCACGCCGAGGAAGCGGTATTAACCCGGTTAAGTTAATGGGACGTGTTTCTTTCACTTCACGGAGTCGCCCAGATTGTTTTTTGGGGTAGAGGTCATTTCAAGGTCACGCCAAGGTCATACGTCAAAATCACGTAACGCAGCGGTATTACCCCGGGTACGTCCATGGAACGTGTTTCTTTCGCTCCACGGAGTCGCCCAGATTGGTTTTTGGGGTGGAGGTCTTTTCAAGGTCACGCCAAGGTCATACGCCAGATCACGTCAAGGAAGCGTTATTACCCCGGTTACGTCAAAGGAACGAGTTTCTTTCGCACCACGGAGTCGCCCAGGTTGGCTTTTGAGGTGGAGGTCATTTGAAGGTCACGCCAAGGTCATACGTCAAAATCACGTAAGGAGTCGGTATTACCCCGGTTACGTCAATGGAACATGTTTCTTTCGCTCCACGGAGTTGCCCAGATTGTTTTTTGGGGCGGAGGTATTTTCAAGGTCACGCCAAGGTCATACGGCAAGTCACGTCAAGGAAGCGTTATTACCCCGGTTACGTCAAAGGAACGAGTTTCTTTCGCACCACGGAGTCGCCCAGGTTGGTTTTTGAGGTGGAGGTCATTTGAAGGACACGCCAAGGTCATACGTCAAAATCACGTCGAGGAAGCGTTATTACCACGGTTACGTCAAAGGAACGTGTTTCTTTCGCTCCACGGAGTCGCCCAGATTGGTTTTTGGGGTGGAGGTCTTTTCAAGGTCACGCCAAGGACATACGCCAACTCACGTCAAGGAAGCGTTATTAACCCGGTTACGTCAAAGAAACGTGTTTCTTTCGCTCCACGGAGTCGCCCAGGTTGGTTTTTGGGGTTGAGGTCATTTCAAGTTCACGCTAAGGTCATCAGTCAAAATCACGTCAAGGAAGCGTTGTTACCCCGGCTACGTAAGAGGAACGTGTTTCTTTCGCTCCACGGTGTCGATCAGACTGGTTTTTGGGGTGTAGGTCATTTCAAAGTCACGCCAATTTCATACTTCAAAATCACGCCGCGGAAGCGTTATTACTCCGGTTACGTCAAAGGAACGTGTTTCTTTCGCTCCACGGAGTCGCCCAGGTTGGCTTTTAAGGTGAAGGCCTTTTCAAGGTCACGCCAAGGTCATACGTCAAAATCACGTCAAGGAAGCGTTATTACCCCGATTATGTCAAAGGAACGTGTTTCTTTCGCTCCACGGAGTCGGCCATATTGTTTTTTGGGGTGGAGGTCACCTCAAGGTCACGCCAAGGTCATGCGTCAAAATCACGTCGAGGAAGCGTTATTAACGCGGTTACGCCAAAGGAACGTGTTTCTTTCGCTCCACGGAGTCGCCCAGGTAGGCTTTTGAGGTGGAGGTCATTTGAAGGTCACGCCAAGGTCATTCGTCAAAATCACGTCGAGGAAGTGTTATTACCGCGGTTACGTCAAAGGCACGTGTTTCTTTCGTTCAACGGAGACGTCCAGGTTGGCTTTTGAGGTGGAGGTCAGACCAATGTCACGCCAAGGTCATGTGTCAAAATCACGTCAAGGGAGCGTTACTACCCCGGTTACGTTAATGGAACGCTTTTCTTTCGCTCCACGGAGTCGCCCGGATTGGTTTTTGGGGTGGAGGTCTTTTTAAGGTCACGCCAAGGTCATACGCCAAATCACGTCAGGGAAGCGTTACTACCCCGGTTACGTCAAAGGAACGTGTTTCTTTCGCTCCACGGAGCCGCCCAGGTTGGTTTTTGGGGTGGAGGTCTTTTCAAGGTCACGCCAAATTCATATGTCAAAATCACGTCAAGGAAACGTTATTGCCCCGGTTAAGTCAAAGGAACGTGTTTCTTTCGCTCCACGGAGTCGGCCAGATTGGTTTTTGGGGCGGAGGTCACATCAACGTCTCGACAAGGTCATACGCCAAAATCACGTCTAGGGAGCGTTATTACCCCGGTTACGTCAATGGAACGTGTGTCTTTCGCTCCACGGAGTCGCCCAGATTGGTTTTTGGGCTGGAGGTCTTTCCAAGTTCACGCCAAGGTCATATGCCAAATCGCGTGAAGGAAGCGTTATTACCCCGGTTATGTCAAAGGAACCAGTTTCTTTCGCACCACGGAGTCGCCCAGGTTAGCTTTTGAGGTGGAGGTCATTTTAAGGTCACGCCAAGATCATACGTCAAAATCACGTCAAGGAAGCGTTATTACCCGGGTTACGTCAAAGGAACGCGATTCTTTCGCTCCACGGAGTCGCCCGGATTGGTTTTTGGGGCGGAGGTCACATCAACGACTCGCCAAGGTCATACCTCAAATCTCGTCAAGGAAGCGTTATTACCCCGGTTACGTCAAAGGAACGTGTTTCTTTCGCTTCACGGAGTCGCCCAGATTGGATTTTGGGGCGGAGCTCACATGTACGTCTCGACAATGTCATACCCCAAATCACGTCAAGGAAGCGTTGCTACCCCGGTTACGTCAATGGAACGTGTTTCGTTCGCCCCACGGAGTCGCCCAGTGGGGTGTTTGGGGTGGAGGTCATTACAAGGTATCGCCAAGGTCATACGTGAAAATCACGTCAAGGAAGCGTTATTACCCCTTTTACGTCAAAGGAACGTGTTTCTTTCGCTCCACGGAGTCGCCCAGATTGTTTTTTGGGGTACAGGTCATTTCAATGTCACGCCAAGGTCATACTTCAAAATCACGACGAGGAAGCGGTATTATCCCGGTTACGTTAATGGAACGTGTTTCTTTCACTTCACGGTGTCGCCCAGATTGGTTTTTGGGGCGGAGGTCACATCAACGTCTCGCCTAGGTCATACACCAACTCACGTCAAGGAAGTGTTATTACCCCGGTTACGTCAATGGAGCGTGTTTCATTCGATCCACGTAGTCGCCCAGGTTGGTTTTTGGGGTTGAGGTTATTTCAAGGTCACGCCAAGGTCATATTTCAATATCACACCAAGGAAGCGGTATTACCCCGGTTAGGTTAATGGAACGTGTTTCTTTCGCTCCACGGAGTCGCCTAGATTGGTTTTTGGGGTGGAGTTCATTTCAAGATCACGCCAAGGTCATACGCAAAAATCACGTCAAGGGTGCGTTATTACCCCGGTTACGTCAAAGGAACGTGTTTCTTTCGCTCCACGGAGCCGCCCAGGTTAGCTTTTGAGGTGGAGGTCATTTGAAGGTCACGCCAAGGCCATACGTCAAAATCACGTCAAGGAAGCGTTATTACCCCGGTTACATCAAAGGAACGTGTTTCTTTGGTTCAACGGAGTCGTCCAGCTTGGCTTTAGAGGTGGAGGTCATTTCAAAGTCACGCCAAGGTCATACGTCAAAATCAAGACAAGGAAGCGTTATTACCCCTTTTACGTCAAAGGAACGTGTTTCTTTCGCTCCACGGAGTCGCCCAGATTGGCTTTTGAGGTGAAGGTCATTTCAAGGTCACGCCAAGGTCATACGTCAAAATAACGTCAAGGAAGCGATACTACCCCGGTTACGTTAAAGGAACGCGATTCTTTCGCTCCACGGAGTCGCCCGGATAGGTTTTTGGGGCGGAGGTCACATCAACGTCTCTCCAAGGTCATACCTCAAATCTCGTCAAGGAAGCGTTATTACCCCGGTTTCGTCAAAGGGACGTGTTTCTTTCGCTTCACGGAGTCGCCCAGATTGGTTTTTGGGGCGGAGCTCACATGTACGTCTCGCCTAGGTCATACACCAACTCACGTCAAGGAAGTGTTATTACCCCGGTTACATCAATGGAGCGTGTTTCATTCGATCCACGTAGTCGCCCAGATTGGTTTTTGGGGTAGAGGTCATTTCAATGTCACGCCAAGGTCATACTTCAAAATCACGCCGAGGAAGCGGTATTAAACCGGTTACGTTAATGGAACGTGTTTCTTTCACTTCACGGAGTCGCCCAGATTGGTTTTTTGGGCGGAGGTCACATCAACGTCTCGCCAAGGTCATACCCCAAATACGTCAAGGAAGTGTTATTACCAGGGTTACGTCAAAGGAGCGTGTTTCATTCGTTCCACGTAGTCGCCCACGTTGGTTTTTGGGATGAGGTCATTTCAATGTCACGCCAAGGTCATACGTCAAAATCACGTCAAGGGAGCGTTACTACCCCGGTTACGTCAAAGGAACGTGTTTCTTTCGCACCACGGAGTCGCCCAGGTTGGTTTTTGAGGTGGAGGTCATTTGAAGGACACGCCAAGGTCATACGTCAAAATCACGTCGAGGAAGCGTTATTACCACGGTTACGTCAAAGGAACGTGTTTCTTTCGCTCCACGGAGTCGCCCAGATTGGTTTTTGGGGTGGAGGTCTTTTCAAGGTCACGCCAAGGACATACGCCAACTCACGTCAAGGAAGCGTTATTACCCCGGTTACGTTAAAGGCACGTGTTTCTTTCGCTCCATGGAGTCGCCCAGATTGGTTTTTGGGGTGGTGGTCTTTTCAAGGTCACGCCAAGGTCATACGCCAAATCACGTCAAGGAAGCGTTATTGTCCCGGTTACGTCAAAGTAACGAGTTTCTTTCGCTCCGCGGAGTCGTCCAGGTTGGCTTTTGAGGTGGAGGTCATTTCAAGGTGACGCCAAGGTCATAAGTCAAAATCACGTCAAGGAAGCGTTATTACCCCGGTTATGTCAAAGGAGCGTGTTTCTTTCGCTCCACCGAGTCGGCCATATTGTTTTTTGGGGTGGAGGTCACTTCAAGGTCACGGCAAGGTCATGCGTCAAAATCACGTCGAGGAAGCGTTATTACCGCGGTTACGCCAAAGGAACGTGTTTCTTTCGCTCCACAGAGTCGCCTAGATTGATTTTTGGGGTGGAGGACACTTCTAGGTCACGCCAAGGTAATTAGTCAAAATCACGTCGTGGAGGCGTTATTACCCCGGTTACATCAAAGGACCGTGTTTCTTTCGCTCAACGGAGTCGTCCAGGTTGGCTTTTGAGGTGGAGGTCATTTCAAAGTCACGCCAAGGTCATATGTCAAAATCACATAAGGGAGCGGTATTACCCCGGTTACGTCAATGGAACGTGTTTCTTTCGCTCCACGGAGTCGCCCAGATTGTTTTTTGGGGCGGAGTTCTTTTCAAGGTCACGCCAAGGTCATACGGCAAGTCACGTCAAGGAAGCGTTATTGTCCCGGTTACGTCAAAGTAACGAGTTTCTTACGCGCCGCGGAGTCGACCAGGTTGTCTTTTGAGGTGGAGTTCATTTCAAGGTCGCGCCAAGGTCATACGTCAAAATCACGTCAAGGAAGCGTTACTACCCCGGTTACGTTAAAGGTACGTGTTTCTCTCGCTTCGCGGGGTTGCCCAGGTTGGTTTTTCGAGTTGCGGTCATTTCAAGTTCACGCCAAGGTCATCTGTCAAAATCACGCCAAGGAAGCGTTATTTCCCCGGCTACGTAAGAGGAACCTGTTTCTTTCGCTCCACGGAGTCGACCAGACTGATTTTTGCGGTGCAGGTCATTTCAAGGTCACGCCAAGGTCATACGCCAGATCACGTCAAGGAAGCGTTATTACCCCGGTTACGTCAAAGGAACGAGTTTCTTTCGCACCACGGAGTCGCCCAGGTTGGCATTTGAGGTGGAGGTCATTTGAAGGTCACGCCAAGGTCATACGTCAAAATCACGTCAAGGAAGCGTTATTACCCCGGTTACATCAAAGGAACGTGTTTCTTTCGCTCCACGGAGTCGCCCAGGTTGGCTTTTGTGGTGAAGGCCATTTCAAGGTCACGCCAAGGTCATACGTCAAAATCACGTCAAGGAAGCGTTATTACCCCGGTTACGTTAAAGGAACGTGTTTCTTTCGCTCCATGGAGTCGCCCAGATTGGTTTTTGGGGTGGTGGTCTTTTCAAGGTCACGCCAAGGTCATACGCCAAATCACGTCAAGGAAGCGTTATTGTCACGGTTACGTCAAAGTAACGAGTTTCTTTCGCTCCGCGGAGTCGTCCAGGTTGGCTTTTGAGGTGGTGGTCATTTCAAGGTCACGCCAAGGTCATACGTCAAAATCACGTCAAGAAAGCGTTATTACCCCGGTTACATCAAAGGAACGTGTTTCTTTCGCTCCACGGAGTCGGCCAGATTGTTTTTTGTGGTGGAGGTCACTTAAAGGTCACGCCAAGGTCATACTCCAAAATCACGTCAAGGTTGCTTTATTAGCCCGGTTACGCGAAAGGAACGTGTTTCTTTCACTTCACAGAGACGCCCAGATTGTTTTTTGTGGTAGAGGTCATTTCAAGTTCACGCCAAGGTCATACGTCAAAATCACGTAACGCAGCGGTATTACCCCGGTTACGTCCATGGAACGTGTTTCTTTCGCTCCACGGAGTCGCCCAGATTGGTTTTTGGGGCGGAGGTCTTTTCAAGGTCACACCAAGGTCATACGGCAAGTCACGTCAAGGAAGCGTTATTGTCACGGTTACGTCAAAGTAACGAGTTTCTTTCGCTCCGCGGAGTCGTCCAGGTTGGCTTTTGAGGTGGTGGTCATTTCAAGGTCACGCCAAGGTCATACGTCAAAATCACGTCAAGAAAGCGTTATTACCCCGGTTACGTCAAAGGAACGAGTTTCTTTCGCACCACGGAGTCGCCCAGGTTGGTTTTTGGGGTGGAGGTCATTACAAGGTCACGCCAAGGTCATACGTCAAAATCACGTCAAGGAAGCGTTACTACCCCGGTTACGTTAAAGGTACGTGTTTCTCTCGCTTCGCGGGGTTGCCCAGGTTGGTTTTTCGAGTTGCGTTCATTTCAAGTTCACGCCAAGGTCATCTGTCAAAATCACGCCAAGGAAGCGTTATTTCCCCGGCTACGTAAGAGGAACGTGTTTCTTTCGCTCCACGGAGTCGACCAGACTGATTTTTGCGGTGAAGGTCATTTCAAGGTCACGCCAAGGTCATACGTCAAAATCACGTCAAGGAAGCGTTATTACCCCGGTTACATCAAAGGAACGTGTTTCTTTCGCCCCACGGAGTCGCCCAGATTGTTTATTGGGGCGGAGGTCTTTTCAAGGTCACGCCAAGGTCATACGGGAAATCACGTCAAGGAAGTGTTACTACCCCGGTTACGCCAAAGGAACGTGTTTCTTTCGCTCCACGGAGTCACCCAGGTTGGTTTTTGGGGTGGAGGTCATTACAAGGTCACGCCAAGGTCATACGTCAAAATCACGTCAAGGAAGTGTTATTACCCCGGTTACGTCAAAGGAACGTGTTTCTTTCGCTCCACGGAGTCGCCCAGATTGTTTTTTGGGGTGGTGGTCTTTTCAAGGTCACGCCAAGGTCATACGCCAAATCACGTCAAGGAAGCGTTATTGTCCCGGTTACGTCAAAGTAACGAGTTTCTTTCGCTCCGCGGAGTCGTCCAGGTTGGCTTTTGAGGTGGAGGTCATTTCAAGGTCACGCCAAGGTCATACGTCAAAATCACGTCAAGAAAGCGTTATTACCCCGGTTACATCAAAGGAACGTGTTTCTTTCGCTCCACGCAGTCGGCCAGATTGTTTTTTGTGGTGGAGGTCACTTAAAGGTCACGCCAAGGTCATACTCCAAAATCACGTCAAGGTTGCTTTATTACCCCGGTTACGCGAAAGGAACGTGTTTCTTTCGCTCCACGGAGTCACCCAGGTTGGTTTTTGGGGTAGAGGTCATTTCAATGTCACGCCAAGGTCATACTTCAAAATCACGCCGAGGAAGCGGTATTAACCCGGTTACGTTAATGGAACGTGTTTCTTTCGCTCCACGGAGTCGCCCAGATTGGTTTTTGGGGTGGAGGTCTTTTCAAGGTCACGCCAAGGTCATACGCCAGATCACGTCAAGGAAGCGTTATTACCCCGGTTACGTCAAAGGAACGAGTTTCTTTCGCACCACGGAGTCGCCCAGGTTGGCTTTTGAGGTGGAGGTCATTTGAAGGTCACGCCAAGGTCATACGTCAAAATCACGTAAGGGGGCGGTATTACCCCGGTTACGTCAATGGAACGTGTTTCTTTCGCTCCACGGAGTTGCCCAGATTGTTTTTTGGGGCGGAGGTCTTTTCAAGGTCACGCCAAGGTCATACGGCAAGTCACGTCAAGGAAGCGTTATTACCCCGGTTACGTCAAAGGAACGAGTTTCTTTCGCACCACGGAGTCGCCCAGGTTGGTTTTTGAGGTGGAGGTCATTTGGAGGACAAGCCAAGGTCATACGTCAAAATCACGTAAGGGAGCGGTATTACCCCGGTTACGTCAACGGAACGTGTTTCTTTCGCTCCACCGAGTCGGCCATATTGTTTTTTGGGGTGGAGGTCACTTCAAGGTCACGCCAAGGTCATGCGTCAAAATCACGTCGAGGAAGCGTTATTACCGCGGTTACGCCAAAGGAACGTGTTTCTTTCGCTCCACGGAGTCGCCTAGATCGGTTTTTGGGATGGAGGACACTTCAAGGTCACGCCAAGGTAATTAGTCAAAATCACGTCGTGGAGGCGTTATTACCCCGGTTACATCAAAGGAACGTGTTTCTGTCGCTCAACGGAGTCGTCTAGGTTGGCTTTTGAGGTGGAGGTCATTTCAAAGTCACGCCAAGGTCATATGTCAAAATCACGTAAGGGTGCGGTATTACCCCGGTTACGTCAATGGAACGTGTTTCTTTCGCTCCACGGAGTCGCCCAGATTGTTTTTTGGGGTGGTGGTCTTTTCAAGGTCACGCCAAGGTCATACGCCAAATCACGTCAAGGAAGCGTTATTGTCCCGGTTACGTCAAAGTAACGAGTTTCTTACGCGCCGCGGAGTCGACCAGGTTGTCTTTTGAGGTGGAGTTCATTTCAAGGTCGCGCCAAGGTCATACGTCAAAATCACGTCAAGGAAGCGTTACTACCCCGGTTACGTTAAAGGTACGTGTTTCTCTCGCTTCGCGGGGTTGCCCAGGTTGGTTTTTCGAGTTGCGGTCATTTCAAGTTCACGCCAAGGTCATCTGTCAAAATCACGCCAAGGAAGCGTTATTTCCCCGGCTACGTAAGAGGAACCTGTTTCTTTCGCTCCACGGAGTCGACCAGACTGATTTTTGCGGTGCAGGTCATTTCAAGGTCACGCCAAGGTCATACGCCAGATCACGTCAAGGAAGCGTTATTACCCCGGTTACGTCAAAGGAACGAGTTTCTTTCGCACCACGGAGTCGCCCAGGTTGGCATTTGAGGTGGAGGTCATTTGAAGGTCACGCCAAGGTCATACGTCAAAATCACGTCAAGGAAGCGTTATTACCCCGGTTACATCAAAGGAACGTGTTTCTTTCGCTCCACGGAGTCGCCCAGGTTGGCTTTTGTGGTGAAGGCCATTTCAAGGTCACGCCAAGGTCATACGTCAAAATCACGTCAAGGAAGCGTTATTACCCCGGTTACGTTAAAGGAACGTGTTTCTTTCGCTCCATGGAGTCGCCCAGATTGGTTTTTGGGGTGGTGGTCTTTTCAAGGTCACGCCAAGGTCATACGCCAAATCACGTCAAGGAAGCGTTATTGTCACGGTTACGTCAAAGTAACGAGTTTCTTTCGCTCCGCGGAGTCGTCCAGGTTGGCTTTTGAGGTGGTGGTCATTTCAAGGTCACGCCAAGGTCATACGTCAAAATCACGTCAAGAAAGCGTTATTACCCCGGTTACATCAAAGGAACGTGTTTCTTTCGCTCCACGGAGTCGGCCAGATTGTTTTTTGTGGTGGAGGTCACTTAAAGGTCACGCCAAGGTCATACTCCAAAATCACGTCAAGGTTGCTTTATTAGCCCGGTTACGCGAAAGGAACGTGTTTCTTTCACTTCACAGAGACGCCCAGATTGTTTTTTGTGGTAGAGGTCATTTCAAGTTCACGCCAAGGTCATACGTCAAAATCACGTAACGCAGCGGTATTACCCCGGTTACGTCCATGGAACGTGTTTCTTTCGCTCCACGGAGTCGCCCAGATTGGTTTTTGGGGCGGAGGTCTTTTCAAGGTCACACCAAGGTCATACGGCAAGTCACGTCAAGGAAGCGTTATTGTCACGGTTACGTCAAAGTAACGAGTTTCTTTCGCTCCGCGGAGTCGTCCAGGTTGGCTTTTGAGGTGGTGGTCATTTCAAGGTCACGCCAAGGTCATACGTCAAAATCACGTCAAGAAAGCGTTATTACCCCGGTTACGTCAAAGGAACGAGTTTCTTTCGCACCACGGAGTCGCCCAGGTTGGTTTTTGGGGTGGAGGTCATTACAAGGTCACGCCAAGGTCATACGTCAAAATCACGTCAAGGAAGCGTTACTACCCCGGTTACGTTAAAGGTACGTGTTTCTCTCGCTTCGCGGGGTTGCCCAGGTTGGTTTTTCGAGTTGCGTTCATTTCAAGTTCACGCCAAGGTCATCTGTCAAAATCACGCCAAGGAAGCGTTATTTCCCCGGCTACGTAAGAGGAACGTGTTTCTTTCGCTCCACGGAGTCGACCAGACTGATTTTTGCGGTGAAGGTCATTTCAAGGTCACGCCAAGGTCATACGTCAAAATCACGTCAAGGAAGCGTTATTACCCCGGTTACATCAAAGGAACGTGTTTCTTTCGCCCCACGGAGTCGCCCAGATTGTTTATTGGGGCGGAGGTCTTTTCAAGGTCACGCCAAGGTCATACGGGAAATCACGTCAAGGAAGTGTTACTACCCCGGTTACGCCAAAGGAACGTGTTTCTTTCGCTCCACGGAGTCACCCAGGTTGGTTTTTGGGGTGGAGGTCATTACAAGGTCACGCCAAGGTCATACGTCAAAATCACGTCAAGGAAGTGTTATTACCCCGGTTACGTCAAAGGAACGTGTTTCTTTCGCTCCACGGAGTCGCCCAGATTGTTTTTTGGGGTGGTGGTCTTTTCAAGGTCACGCCAAGGTCATACGCCAAATCACGTCAAGGAAGCGTTATTGTCCCGGTTACGTCAAAGTAACGAGTTTCTTTCGCTCCGCGGAGTCGTCCAGGTTGGCTTTTGAGGTGGAGGTCATTTCAAGGTCACGCCAAGGTCATACGTCAAAATCACGTCAAGAAAGCGTTATTACCCCGGTTACATCAAAGGAACGTGTTTCTTTCGCTCCACGCAGTCGGCCAGATTGTTTTTTGTGGTGGAGGTCACTTAAAGGTCACGCCAAGGTCATACTCCAAAATCACGTCAAGGTTGCTTTATTACCCCGGTTACGCGAAAGGAACGTGTTTCTTTCGCTCCACGGAGTCACCCAGGTTGGTTTTTGGGGTAGAGGTCATTTCAATGTCACGCCAAGGTCATACTTCAAAATCACGCCGAGGAAGCGGTATTAACCCGGTTACGTTAATGGAACGTGTTTCTTTCGCTCCACGGAGTCGCCCAGATTGGTTTTTGGGGTGGAGGTCTTTTCAAGGTCACGCCAAGGTCATACGCCAGATCACGTCAAGGAAGCGTTATTACCCCGGTTACGTCAAAGGAACGAGTTTCTTTCGCACCACGGAGTCGCCCAGGTTGGCTTTTGAGGTGGAGGTCATTTGAAGGTCACGCCAAGGTCATACGTCAAAATCACGTAAGGGGGCGGTATTACCCCGGTTACGTCAATGGAACGTGTTTCTTTCGCTCCACGGAGTTGCCCAGATTGTTTTTTGGGGCGGAGGTCTTTTCAAGGTCACGCCAAGGTCATACGGCAAGTCACGTCAAGGAAGCGTTATTACCCCGGTTACGTCAAAGGAACGAGTTTCTTTCGCACCACGGAGTCGCCCAGGTTGGTTTTTGAGGTGGAGGTCATTTGGAGGACAAGCCAAGGTCATACGTCAAAATCACGTAAGGGAGCGGTATTACCCCGGTTACGTCAACGGAACGTGTTTCTTTCGCTCCACCGAGTCGGCCATATTGTTTTTTGGGGTGGAGGTCACTTCAAGGTCACGCCAAGGTCATGCGTCAAAATCACGTCGAGGAAGCGTTATTACCGCGGTTACGCCAAAGGAACGTGTTTCTTTCGCTCCACGGAGTCGCCTAGATCGGTTTTTGGGATGGAGGACACTTCAAGGTCACGCCAAGGTAATTAGTCAAAATCACGTCGTGGAGGCGTTATTACCCCGGTTACATCAAAGGAACGTGTTTCTGTCGCTCAACGGAGTCGTCTAGGTTGGCTTTTGAGGTGGAGGTCATTTCAAAGTCACGCCAAGGTCATATGTCAAAATCACGTAAGGGTGCGGTATTACCCCGGTTACGTCAATGGAACGTGTTTCTTTCGCTCCACGGAGTCGCCCAGATTGTTTTTTGGGGCGGAGGTCTTTTCAAGGTCACGCCAAGGTCATACGACAAGTCACGTCAAGGAAGCGTTATTACCTCGGTTACGTCAAAGGAACGTGTTTCTATCGCTCCACGGAGTCGCCCAGGTTGGTTTTTGGGGTAGAGGTCATTTCAAGTTCACGCCAAGGTCATACCTCAAAATCACGTCAAGGAAGCGTTATTACCCCGGTTACGTTAAAGGAACGTGTTTCTTTCGCTCCATGGAGTCGCCCAGATTGGTTTTTGGGGTGGTGGTCTTTTCAAGGTCACGCCAAAGTCATACGCCAAATCACGTCAAGGAAGCGTTATCGTCCCGGTTACGTCAAAGTAACGAGTTTCTTTCGCTCCGCGGAGTCGTCCAGGTTGGCATTTGAGGTGGAGGTCATTTCAAGGTCACGCCAAGGTCATACGTCAAAATCACGTCAAGGAATAGTTATTACACCGGTTATGTCAAAGGAACGTGTTTCTTTCGCTCCACGGAGTCGGCCATATTGTTTTTTGGGGTGGAGGTCACTTCAAGGTCACGCCAAGGTCATGCGTCAAAATCACGTCGAGGAAGCGTTATTACCGCGGTTACGCCAAAGGAACGTGTTTCTTTCGCTCCACGGAGTCGTCCAGATTGGTTTTTGGGGTGGAGGACGCTTCAAGGTCACGCCAAGGTAATTAGTCAAAATCACGTCGTGGAGGCGTTATTACCCCGGTTACATCAAAGGAACGTGTTTCTTTCGCTCAACGGAGTCGTCCAGGTTGGCTTTTGAGGTGGAGGTCATTTCAAAGTCACGCCAAGTTCATATGTCAAAATCACGTCACGGAAGCGTTGTCGCCCCGGTTACATCAAAGGAACGTGTTTCTTTCGCTCCACGGAGTCGGCCAGGTTGTTTTTTGGGGTGGAGGTCATTTCAAGGTCACGCCAAGGTCATACGTCAAAATCGCGTCAAGAAAGCGTTATTACCCCGGTTACGTCAAAGGAACGAGTTTCTTTCGCACCACGGAGTCGCCCAGGTTGGTTTTTGGGGTGGAGGTCATTACAAGGTCACGCCAAGGTCATACGTCAAAATCACGTCAAGGAAGCGTTACTACCCCGGTTACGTTAAAGGTACGTGTTTCTCTCGCTTCGCGGGGTTGCCCAGGTTGGTTTTTCGAGTTGCGTTCATTTCAAGTTCACGCCAAGGTCATCTGTCAAAATCACGCCAAGGAAGCGTTATTTCCCCGGCTACGTAAGAGGAACGTGTTTCTTTCGCTCCACGGAGTCGACCAGACTGATTTTTGCGGTGAAGGTCATTTCAAGGTCACGCCAAGGTCATACGTCAAAATCACGTCAAGGAAGCGTTATTACCCCGGTTACATCAAAGGAACGTGTTTCTTTCGCCCCACGGAGTCGCCCAGATTGTTTATTGGGGCGGAGGTCTTTTCAAGGTCACGCCAAGGTCATACGGGAAATCACGTCAAGGAAGTGTTACTACCCCGGTTACGCCAAAGGAACGTGTTTCTTTCGCTCCACGGAGTCACCCAGGTTGGTTTTTGGGGTGGAGGTCATTACAAGGTCACGCCAAGGTCATACGTCAAAATCACGTCAAGGAAGTGTTATTACCCCGGTTACGTCAAAGGAACGTGTTTCTTTCGCTCCACGGAGTCGCCCAGATTGTTTTTTGGGGTGGTGGTCTTTTCAAGGTCACGCCAAGGTCATACGCCAAATCACGTCAAGGAAGCGTTATTGACCCGGTTACGTCAAAGTAACGAGTTTCTTTCGCTCCGCGGAGTCGTCCAGGTTGGCTTTTGAGGTGGAGGTCATTTCAAGGTCACGCCAAGGTCATACGTCAAAATCACGTCAAGAAAGCGTTATTACCCCGGTTACATCAAAGGAACGTGTTTCTTTCGCTCCACGGAGTCGGCCAGATTGTTTTTTGTGGTGGAGGTCACTTAAAGGTCACGCCAAGGTCATACTCCAAAATCACGTCAAGGTTGCTTTATTACCCCGGTTACGCGAAAGGAACGTGTTTCTTTCGCTCCACGGAGTCACCCAGGTTGGTTTTTGGGGTAGAGGTCATTTCAATGTCACGCCAAGGTCATACTTCAAAATCACGCCGAGGAAGCGGTATTAACCCGGTTACGTTAATGGAACGTGTTTCTTTCGCTCCACGGAGTCGCCCAGATTGGTTTTTGGGGTGGAGGTCTTTTCAAGGTCACGCCAAGGTCATACGCCAGATCACGTCAAGGAAGCGTTATTACCCCGGTTACGTCAAAGGAACGAGTTTCTTTCGCACCACGGAGTCGCCCAGGTTGGCTTTTGAGGTGGAGGTCATTTGAAGGTCACGCCAAGGTCATACGTCAAAATCACGTAAGGGGGCGGTATTACCCCGGTTACGTCAACGGAACGTGTTTCTTTCGCTCCACCGAGTCGGCCATATTGTTTTTTGGGGTGGAGGTCACTTCAAGGTCACGCCAAGGTCATGCGTCAAAATCACGTCGAGGAAGCGTTATTACCGCGGTTACGCCAAAGGAACGTGTTTCTTTCGCTCCACGGAGTCGCCTAGATCGGTTTTTGGGATGGAGGACACTTCAAGGTCACGCCAAGGTAATTAGTCAAAATCACGTCGTGGAGGCGTTATTACCCCGGTTACATCAAAGGAACGTGTTTCTGTCGCTCAACGGAGTCGTCTAGGTTGGCTTTTGAGGTGGAGGTCATTTCAAAGTCACGCCAAGGTCATATGTCAAAATCACGTAAGGGTGCGGTATTACCCCGGTTACGTCAATGGAACGTGTTTCTTTCGCTCCACGGAGTCGCCCAGATTGTTTTTTGGGGCGGAGGTCTTTTCAAGGTCACGCCAAGGTCATACGACAAGTCACGTCAAGGAAGCGTTATTACCTCGGTTACGTCAAAGGAACGTGTTTCTATCGCTCCACGGAGTCGCCCAGGTTGGTTTTTGGGGTAGAGGTCATTTCAAGTTCACGCCAAGGTCATACCTCAAAATCACGTCAAGGAAGCGTTATTACCCCGGTTACGTTAAAGGAACGTGTTTCTTTCGCTCCATGGAGTCGCCCAGATTGGTTTTTGGGGTGGTGGTCTTTTCAAGGTCACGCCAAAGTCATACGCCAAATCACGTCAAGGAAGCGTTATCGTCCCGGTTACGTCAAAGTAACGAGTTTCTTTCGCTCCGCGGAGTCGTCCAGGTTGGCATTTGAGGTGGAGGTCATTTCAAGGTCACGCCAAGGTCATACGTCAAAATCACGTCAAGGAATAGTTATTACACCGGTTATGTCAAAGGAACGTGTTTCTTTCGCTCCACGGAGTCGGCCATATTGTTTTTTGGGGTGGAGGTCACTTCAAGGTCACGCCAAGGTCATGCGTCAAAATCACGTCGAGGAAGCGTTATTACCGCGGTTACGCCAAAGGAACGTGTTTCTTTCGCTCCACGGAGTCGTCCAGATTGGTTTTTGGGGTGGAGGACGCTTCAAGGTCACGCCAAGGTAATTAGTCAAAATCACGTCGTGGAGGCGTTGTCGCCCCGGTTACATCAAAGGAACGTGTTTCTTTCGCTCCACGGAGTCGGCCAGGTTGTTTTTTGGGGTGGAGGTCACTTAAAGGTCACGCCAAGGTCATGCGTCAAAATCACGTCAAGGAAGCGTCATTACCCCGGTTACGTTAAAGGAACGAATTTCTTTCGCTCCACGGAGTCGGCCAGTTTGTATTTTGGGGTGGAGGTCACTTCAAGATCACGCCAAGGTCATACTCCAAAATCACGTCAAGGTTGCTTTATTACCCCGGTTACGCGAAAGGAACGTGTTTCTTTCGCTCCACGGAGCCACCCAGGTTGGTTTTTAGGGTAGAGGTCATTTCAATGTCACGCCAAGGTCATATTTCAAAATCACGCCGAGGAAGCGGTATTAACCCGGTTAAGTTAATGGAACGTGTTTCTTTCACTTCACGGAGTCGCCCAGATTGTTTTTTGGGGTAGAGGTCATTTCAAGGTCACGCCAAGGTCATACGTCAAAATCACGTAACGCAGCGGTATTACCCCGGTTACGTCCATGGAACGTGTTTCTTTCGCTCCACGGAGTCGCCCAGATTGGTTTTTGGGGTGGAGGTCTTTTCAAGGTCACGCCAAGGTCATACGCCAGATCACGTCAAGGAAGCGTTATTACCCCGGATACGTCAAAGCAACGAGTTTCTTTCGCACCACGGAGTCGCCCAGGTTGGCTTTTGAGGTGGAGGTCATTTGAAGGTCACGCCAAGGTCATACGTCAAAATCACGTAAGGAGTCGGTATTACCCCGGTTACGTCAATGGATCATGTTTCTTTCGCTCCACGGAGTTGCCCAGATTGTTTTTTGGGGCGGAGGTCTTTTCAAGGTCACGCCAAGGTCATACGGCAAGTCACGTCAAGGAAGCGTTATTACCCCGGTTACGTCAAAGGAACGAGTTTCTTTCGCACCACGGAGTCGCCCAGGTTGGTTTTTGAGGTGGAGGTCATTTGAAGGACACGCCAAGGTCATACGTCAAAATCACGTCGAGGAAGCGTTATTACCACGGTTACGTCAAAGGAACGTGTTTCTTTCGCTCCACGGAGTCGCCCAGATTGGTTTTTGGGGTGGAGGTCTTTTCAAGGTCACGCCAAGGACATACGCCAACTCACGTCAAGGAAGCGTTATTAACCCGGTTACGTCAAAGAAACGTGTTTCTTTCGCTCCACGGAGTCGCCCAGGTTGGTTTTTGGGGTTGAGGTCATTTCAAGTTCACGCTAAGGTCATCAGTCAAAATCACGTCAAGGAAGCGTTGTTACCCCGGCTACGTAAGAGGAACGTGTTTCTTTCGCTCCACGGTGTCGATCAGACTGGTATTTGGGGTGTAGGTCATTTCAAAGTCACGCCAATTTCATACTTCAAAATCACGCCGCGGAAGCGTTATTACTCCGGTTACGTCAAAGGAACGTGTTTCTTTCGCTCCACGGAGTCGCCCAGGTTGGCTTTTAAGGTGAAGGCCTTTTCAAGGTCACGCCAAGGTCATACGTCAAAATCACGTCAAGGAAGCGTTATTACCCCGATTATGTCAAAGGAACGTGTTTCTTTCGCTCCACGGAGTCGGCCATATTGTTTTTTGGGGTGGAGGTCACCTCAAGGTCACGCCAAGGTCATGCGTCAAAATCACGTCGAGGAAGCGTTATTAACGCGGTTACGCCAAAGGAACGTGTTTCTTTCGCTCCACGGAGTCGCCCAGATTGGTTTTTGGGGTGGAGGACACTTCAAGGACACGCCAAGGTCATTAGTCAAAATCACGTCGTGGAGGCGTTATTACCCCGGTTACATCAAAGGAACGTGTTTCTTTCGCTCAACGGAGTCGTCCAGGTTGGCTTTTGAGGTGGAGGTCATTTCAAAGTCACGACAAGGTCATACGTCAAAATCACGTAAGGGAGCGGTATTACCCCGGTTACGTCAATGGAACGTGTTTCTTTCGCTCCACGGAGTCGCCCAGATTGTTTTTTGGGGCGGAGGTCACATCAACGTCTCGCCAAGGTCATACCCCAAATACGTCAAGGAAGTGTTATTACCAGGGTTACGTCAAAGGAGCGTGTTTCATTCGTTCCACGTAGTCGCCCACGTTGGTTTTTGGGATGAGGTCATTTCAATGTCACGCCAAGGTCATACGTCAAAATCACGTCAAGGAAGCGTTATTACCCCGGTTACGTCAAAGGAACGTGTTTCTTTCGCTCCACGGAGCTGCCCAGGTTGGTTTTTGGGGTGGAGGTCTTTTCAAGGTCACGCCAAGTTCATATGTCAAAATCACGTCAGGGAAACGTTATTGCCCCGGTTAAGTCAAAGGAACGTGTTTCTTTCGCTCCACGGAGTCGGCCAGATTGGTTTTTGGGGCGGAGGTCACATCAACGTCTCGACAAGGTCATACGCCAAAATCACGTCTAGGGAGCGTTATTACCCCGGTTACGTCAATGGAACGTGTGTCTTTCGCTCCACGGAGTCGCCCAGATTGGTTTATGGGCTGGAGGTCTTTCCAAGTTCACGCCAAGGTCATATGCCAAATCGCGTGAAGGAAGCGTTATTACCCCGGTTATGTCAAAGGAACGAGTTTCTTTCGCACCACGGAGTCGCCCAGGTTAGCTTTTGAGGTGGAGGTCATTTTAAGGTCACGCCAAGATCATACGTCAAAATCACGTCAAGGAAGCGTTATTACCCGGGTTACGTCAAAGGAACGCGATTCTTTCGCTCCACGGAGTCGCCCGGATTGGTTTTTGGGGCGGAGGTCACATCAACGTCTCGCCAAGGTCATACCTCAAATCTCGTCAAGGAAGCGTTATTACCCCGGTTACGTCAAAGGAACGTGTTTCTTTCGCTTCACGGAGTCGCCCAGATTGGATTTTGGGGCGGAGCTCACATGTACGTCTCGACAATGTCATACCCCAAATCACGTCAAGGAAGCGTTGCTACCCCGGTTACGTCAATGGAACGTGTTTCGTTCGCCCCACGGAGTCGCCCAGTGGGGTTTTTGGGGTGGAGGTCATTACAAGGTATCGCCAAGGTCATACGTGAAAATCACGTCAAGGAAGCGTTATTACCCCTTTTACGTCAAAGGAACGTGTTTCTTTCGCTCCACGGAGTCGCCCAGATTGTTTTTTGGGGTACAGGTCATTTCAATGTCACGCCAAGGTCATACTTCAAAATCACGACGAGGAAGCGGTATTATCCCGGTTACGTTAATGGAACGTGTTTCTTTCACTTCACGGTGTCGCCCAGATTGGTTTTTGGGGCGGAGGTCACATCAACGTCTCGCCTAGGTCATACACCAACTCACGTCAAGGAAGTGTTATTACCCCGGTTACGTCAATGGAGCGTGTTTCATTCGATCCACGTAGTCGCCCAGGTTGGTTTTTGGGGTTGAGGTTATTTCAAGGTCACGCCAAGGTCATATTTCAATATCACGCCAAGGAAGCGGTATTACCCCGGTTAGGTTAATGGAACGTGTTTCTTTCGCTCCACGGAGTCGCCTAGATTGGTTTTTGGGGTGGAGATCATTTCAAGATCACGCCAAGGTCATACGCAAAAATCACGTCAGGGATGCGTTATTACCCCGGTTACGTCAAAGGAACGTGTTTCTTTCGCTCCACGGAGCCGCCCAGGTTAGCTTTTGAGGTGGAGGTCATTTGAAGGTCACGCCAAGGCCATACGTCAAAATCACGTCAAGGAAGCGTTATTACCCCGGTTACATCAAAGGAACGTGTTTCTTTCGTTCAACGGAGTCGTCCAGCTTGGCTTTAGAGGTGGAGGTCATTTCAAAGTCACGCCAAGGTCATACGTCAAAATCACGACAAGGAAGCGTTATTACCCCTTTTACGTCAAAGGAACGTGTTTCTTTCGCTCCACGGAGTCGCCCAGATTGGCTTTTGAGGTGAAGGTCATTTCAAGGTCACGCCAAGGTCATACGTCAAAATAACGTCAAGGAAGCGATACTACCCCGGTTACGTTAAAGGAACGCGATTCTTTCGCTCCACGGAGTCGCCCGGATAGGTTTTTGGGGCGGAGGTCACATCAACGTCTCTCCAAGGTCATACCTCAAATCTCGTCAAGGAAGCGTTATTACCCCGGTTTCGTCAAAGGGACGTGTTTCTTTCGCTTCACGGAGTCGCCCAGATTGGTTTTTTGGGCGGAGCTCACATGTACGTCTCGCCTAGGTCATACACCAACTCACGTCAAGGAAGTGTTATTACCCCGGTTACATCAATGGAGCGTGTTTCATTCGATCCACGTAGTCGCCCAGATTGGTTTTTGGGGTAGAGGTCATTTCAATGTCACGCCAAGGTCATACTTCAAAATCACGCCGAGGAAGCGGTATTAACCCGGTTACGTTAATGGAACGTGTTTCTTTCACTTCACGGAGTCGCCCAGATTGGTTTTTTGGGCGGAGGTCACATCAACGTCTCGCCAAGGTCATACCCCAAATACGTCAAGGAAGTGTTATTACCAGGGTTACGTCAAAGGAGCGTGTTTCATTCGTTCCACGTAGTCGCCCACGTTGGTTTTTGGGATGAGGTCATTTCAATGTCACGCCAAGGTCATACGTCAAAATCACGTCAAGGGAGCGTTACTACCCCGGTTACGTCAAAGGAACGAGTTTCTTTCGCACCACGGAGTCGCCCAGGTTGGTTTTTGAGGTGGAGGTCTTTTCAAGGTCACGCCAAGGACATACGCCAACTCACGTCAAGGAAGCGTTATTACCCCGGTTACGTTAAAGGCACGTGTTTCTTTCGCTCCATGGAGTCGCCCAGATTGGTTTTTGGGGTGGTGGTCTTTTCAAGGTCACGCCAAGGTCATACGCCGAATCACGTCAAGGAAGCGTTATTGTCCCGGTTACGTCAAAGTAACGAGTTTCTTTCGCTCCGCGGAGTCGTCCAGGTTGGCTTTTGAGGTGGAGGTCATTTCAAGGTGACGCCAAGGTCATACGTCAAAATCACGTCAAGGAAGCGTTATTACCCCGGTTATGTCAAAGGAACGTGTTTCTTTCGCTCCACGGAGTCGGCCATATTGTTTTTTGGGGTGGAGGTCACTTCAAGGTCACGCCAAGGTCATGCGTCAAAATCACGTCGAGGAAGCGTTATTACCGCGGTTACGCCAAAGGAACGTGTTTCTTTCGCTCCACGGAGTCGCCCAGATTGGTTTTTGGGGTGGAGGGCCCCTCTATGTCACGCCAAGGTAATTAGTCAAAATCACGTCGTGGAGGCGTTATTACCCCGGTTACATCAAAGGAACGTGTTTCTTTCGCTCAACGGAGTCGTCCAGGTTGGCTTTTGAGGTGGAGGTCATTTCAAAGTCACGCCAAGGTCATACGTCAAAATCAGGTAAGGGAGCGGTATTACCCCAGTTCCGTCAATGGAACGTGTTTCTTTCTCTCCACGAAGTCGCCCAGATTGTTTTTTGGGGCGGAGGTCTTTTCAAGGGCACGCCAAGGTCATACGGCAAGTCACGTCAAGGAAGCGTTATTACCCCGGTTACGTCAAAGGAACGTGTTTCTTTCGCTCCACGGAGTCGCCCAGGTTGGTTTTTGGGGTAGAGGTCATTTCAAGTTCACGCCAAGTTCATATGTCAAAATCACGTCACGGAAGCGTTATCGCCCCGGTTAGGTTAATGGAACGTGTTTCTTTCGCTCCACGGAGTCGCCCAGATTGTTTTTTGGGGTACAGGTCATTTCAATGTCACGCCAAGGTCATACTTCAAAATCACGACGAGGAAGCGGTATTATCCCGGTTACGTTAATGGAACGTGTTTCTTTCACTTCACGGTGTCGCCCAGATTGGTTTTTGGGGCGGAGGTCACATCAACGTCTCGCCTAGGTCATACACCAACTCACGTCAAGGAAGTGTTATTACCCCGGTTACGTCAATGGAGCGTGTTTCATTCGATCCACGTAGTCGCCCAGGTTGGTTTTTGGGGTTGAGGTTATTTCAAGGTCACGCCAAGGTCATATTTCAATATCACGCCAAGGAAGCGGTATTACCCCGGTTAGGTTAATGGAACGTGTTTCTTTCGCTCCACGGAGTCGCCTAGATTGGTTTTTGGGGTGGAGATCATTTCAAGATCACGCCAAGGTCATACGCAAAAATCACGTCAGGGATGCGTTATTACCCCGGTTACGTCAAAGGAACGTGTTTCTTTCGCTCCACGGAGCCGCCCAGGTTAGCTTTTGAGGTGGAGGTCATTTGAAGGTCACGCCAAGGCCATACGTCAAAATCACGTCAAGGAAGCGTTATTACCCCGGTTACATCAAAGGAACGTGTTTCTTTCGTTCAACGGAGTCGTCCAGCTTGGCTTTAGAGGTGGAGGTCATTTCAAAGTCACGCCAAGGTCATACGTCAAAATCACGACAAGGAAGCGTTATTACCCCTTTTACGTCAAAGGAACGTGTTTCTTTCGCTCCACGGAGTCGCCCAGATTGGCTTTTGAGGTGAAGGTCATTTCAAGGTCACGCCAAGGTCATACGTCAAAATAACGTCAAGGAAGCGATACTACCCCGGTTACGTTAAAGGAACGCGATTCTTTCGCTCCACGGAGTCGCCCGGATAGGTTTTTGGGGCGGAGGTCACATCAACGTCTCTCCAAGGTCATACCTCAAATCTCGTCAAGGAAGCGTTATTACCCCGGTTTCGTCAAAGGGACGTGTTTCTTTCGCTTCACGGAGTCGCCCAGATTGGTTTTTTGGGCGGAGCTCACATGTACGTCTCGCCTAGGTCATACACCAACTCACGTCAAGGAAGTGTTATTACCCCGGTTACATCAATGGAGCGTGTTTCATTCGATCCACGTAGTCGCCCAGATTGGTTTTTGGGGTAGAGGTCATTTCAATGTCACGCCAAGGTCATACTTCAAAATCACGCCGAGGAAGCGGTATTAACCCGGTTACGTTAATGGAACGTGTTTCTTTCACTTCACGGAGTCGCCCAGATTGGTTTTTTGGGCGGAGGTCACATCAACGTCTCGCCAAGGTCATACCCCAAATACGTCAAGGAAGTGTTATTACCAGGGTTACGTCAAAGGAGCGTGTTTCATTCGTTCCACGTAGTCGCCCACGTTGGTTTTTGGGATGAGGTCATTTCAATGTCACGCCAAGGTCATACGTCAAAATCACGTCAAGGGAGCGTTACTACCCCGGTTACGTCAAAGGAACGAGTTTCTTTCGCACCACGGAGTCGCCCAGGTTGGTTTTTGAGGTGGAGGTCTTTTCAAGGTCACGCCAAGGACATACGCCAACTCACGTCAAGGAAGCGTTATTACCCCGGTTACGTTAAAGGCACGTGTTTCTTTCGCTCCATGGAGTCGCCCAGATTGGTTTTTGGGGTGGTGGTCTTTTCAAGGTCACGCCAAGGTCATACGCCGAATCACGTCAAGGAAGCGTTATTGTCCCGGTTACGTCAAAGTAACGAGTTTCTTTCGCTCCGCGGAGTCGTCCAGGTTGGCTTTTGAGGTGGAGGTCATTTCAAGGTGACGCCAAGGTCATACGTCAAAATCACGTCAAGGAAGCGTTATTACCCCGGTTATGTCAAAGGAACGTGTTTCTTTCGCTCCACGGAGTCGGCCATATTGTTTTTTGGGGTGGAGGTCACTTCAAGGTCACGCCAAGGTCATGCGTCAAAATCACGTCGAGGAAGCGTTATTACCGCGGTTACGCCAAAGGAACGTGTTTCTTTCGCTCCACGGAGTCGCCCAGATTGGTTTTTGGGGTGGAGGGCCCCTCTATGTCACGCCAAGGTAATTAGTCAAAATCACGTCGTGGAGGCGTTATTACCCCGGTTACATCAAAGGAACGTGTTTCTTTCGCTCAACGGAGTCGTCCAGGTTGGCTTTTGAGGTGGAGGTCATTTCAAAGTCACGCCAAGGTCATACGTCAAAATCAGGTAAGGGAGCGGTATTACCCCAGTTCCGTCAATGGAACGTGTTTCTTTCTCTCCACGAAGTCGCCCAGATTGTTTTTTGGGGCGGAGGTCTTTTCAAGGGCACGCCAAGGTCATACGGCAAGTCACGTCAAGGAAGCGTTATTACCCCGGTTACGTCAAAGGAACGTGTTTCTTTCGCTCCACGGAGTCGCCCAGGTTGGTTTTTGGGGTAGAGGTCATTTCAAGTTCACGCCAAGTTCATATGTCAAAATCACGTCACGGAAGCGTTATCGCCCCGGTTAAGTTAAAGGAACGTGTTTCTTTCGCTTCACGGAATCGCCCAGGTTGGCTTTTGAGGTGAAGGCCATTTCAAGGTCACGCCAAGGTCATACGTCAAAATCACGTCAAGGAAGCATTACTACCCCGGTTACGTTAATGGAACGTGTTTCTTTCACTTCACGGAGTCGCCCAGATTGGTTTTTTGGGCGGAGGTCACATCAACGTCTCGCCAAGGTCATACGTCAAAATCACGTCAAGGAAGCGTTATTAACCCGGTTACATCAAAGGAACGTGTTTCTTTCGCTCCACGGAGTCGGCCAGATTGTTTTTTGGGGTGGAGGTCACTTAAAGGTCACGCCAAGGTCATGCGTCAAAATCACGTCAAGGAAGCATCATTACCCCGGTTACGTTAAAGGAACGTATTTCTTTCGCTCCACGGAGTCGGCCAGTTTGTTTTTTGGGGTGGATGTCACTTCAAGATCACGCCAAGGTCATACTCCAAAATCACGTCAAGGTTGCTTTATTACCCCGGTTACGCCAAAGGAACGTGTTTCTTTCGCACCACGGAGTCACCCAGGTTGGTTTTTGGGGTAGAGGTCATTTCAATGTCACGCCAAGGTCATACTTCAAAATCACGCCGTGGAAGCGGTATTAACCCGGTTACGTTAATGGAACGTGTTTCTTTCACTTCACGGAGTCGCCCAGATTGTTTTTTGGGGTAGAGGTCATTTCAAGGTCACGCCAAGGTCATACGTCAAAATCACGTAACGAAGCGGTATTACCCCGGTTACGTCCATGGAACGTGTTTCTTTCGCTCCACGGAGTCGCCCAGATTGGTTTTTGGGGTGGAGGTCTTTTCAAGGTCACGCCAAGGTCATACGCCAGACCACGTCAAGGAAGCGTTATTACCCCGGTTACGTCAAAGGAACGAGTTTCTTTCGCACCACGGAGTCGCCCAGACTGGTTTTTGGGGTGGTGGTCACTTCAAGGTCACGCCAAGGTCATGCGTCAAAATCACGTAAGGAAGCGGTATTACCCCGGTTACGTCAATGGAACGTGTTTCTTTCGCTCCACGGTGTCGCCTAGATTGGTCTTTGGGGTTGAGGTCATTTCAAAGTCACACCTAGGTCATACGTCAAAATCACGTAAGGAAGCGGTATTACCCCGGTTACGTCAATGGAACGTGTTTCTTTCGCTCCACGGAGTCGCCCAGATTGTTTTTTGGGGTAGAGGTCATTTCAAGGTCACGCCATTGTCATACGTCAAAATCACGTCGAGGAAGCGTTATAACCCCGGTTACTCCAAAGGAACGTGTTTCTTACGCTACACGGAGTCGACCAGATTGGTTGTTGGGGTGGTGGTCACTTCAAGGTCACGCCAAGGTCATACTCCAAAATCACGTCATGGGTGCTTTATTACCCCGGTTACGTCAAAGGAACGTGTTTCTTTCGCTCCACGGAGTCGCCCAGGCTGGCTTTTGAGGTGAAGGCCATTTCAAGGTCACGCCAATGTCATACGTCAAAATCACGTCAAGGAAGCGTTATTACCCCGGTTACGTTAAAGGCACGTGTTTCTTTCGCTCCATGGAGTCGCCCAGATTGGTTTTTGGGGTGGTGGTCTTTTCAAGGTCACGCCAAGGTCATACGCCGAATCACGTCAAGGAAGCGTTATTGTCCCGGTTACGTCAAAGTAACGAGTTTCTTTCGCTCCGCGGAGTCGTCCAGGTTGGCTTTTGAGGTGGAGGTCATTTCAAGGTGACGCCAAGGTCATACGTCAAAATCACGTCAAGGAAGCGTTATTAACCCGGTTATGTCAAAGGAACGTGTTTCTTTCGCTCCACGGAGTCGCCCAGATTGTTTTTTGGGGCGGAGGTCACATCAACGTCTCGCCAAGGTCATACCCCAAATACGTCAAGGACGTGTTATTACCAGGGTTACGTCAAAGGAGCGTGTTTCATTCGTTCCACGTAGTCGCCCACGTTGGTTTTTGGGATGAGGTCATTTCAATGTCACGCCAAGGTCATACGTCAAAATCACGTCAAGGAAGCGTTATTACCCCGGTTACGTCAAAGGAACGAGTTTCTTTCGCACCACGGAGTCGCCCAGGCAGGCTTTTGAGGTGGAGGTCATTTGAAGGTCACGCCAAGGTCATTCGTCAAAATCACGTCGAGGAAGTGTTATTACCGCGGTTACGTCAAAGGCACGTGTTTCTTTCGTTCAACGGAGTCGTCCAGGTTGGCTTTTGAGGTGGAGGTCAGACCAATGTCACGCCAAGGTCATGTGTCAAAATCACGTCAAGGGAGCGTTACTACCCCGGTTACGTTAATGGAACGCTTTTCTTTCGCTCCACGGAGTCGCCCGGATTGGTTTTTGGGGTGGAGGTCTTTTTAAGGTCACGCCAAGGTCATACGCCAAATCACGTCAGGGAAGCGTTACTACCCCGGTTACGTAAAAGGAACGTGTTTCTCTCGCTCCGCGGAGTCGCCCAGGTTGGTTTTTGGGGTTGAGGCCATTTCAAGGTCACGCCAAGGTCATACTTCATAATCACGTCAAGGGTGCGTTATTACCCCGGTTACGTCAAAGGTACGTGTTTCTTTCGCTCCACGGAGCCGCCCAGGTTGGTTTTTGTGGTGGAGGTCTTTTCAAGGTCACGCCAAGTTCATATGTCAAAATCACGTCAGGGAAACGTTATTGCCCCGGTGAAGTCAAAGGAACGTGTATCTTTCGCTCCACGGAGTCGGCCAGATTGGTTTTTGGGGCGGAGGTCACATCAACGTCTCGACAAGGTCGTACTCCAAAATCACGTCTAGGGAGCGTTATTACCCCGGTTACGTCAATGGAACGTGTGTCTTTCGCTCCACGGAGTCGCCCAGATTGGTTTTTGGGCTGGAGGTCTTTCCAAGTTCACGCCAAGGTCATATGCCAAATCGCGTGAAGGAAGCGTTATTACCCCGGTTATGTCAAAGGAACGAGTTTCTTTCGCACCACGGAGTCGCCCAGGTTAGCTTTTGAGGTGGAGGTCATTTTAAGGTCACGCCAAGATCATACGTCAAAATCACGTCAAGGAAGCGTTATTACCCGGGTTACGTCAAAGGAACGCGATTCTTTCGCTCCACGGAGTCGCCCGGATTGGTTTTTGGGGCGGAGGTCACATCAACGTCTCGCCAAGGTCATACCTCAAATCTCGTCAAGGAAGCGTTATTACCCCGGTTACGTCAAAGGAACGTGTTTCTTTCGCTTCACGGAGTCGCCCAGATTGGATTTTGGGGCGGAGCTCACATGTACGTCTCGACAATGTCATACCCCAAATCACGTCAAGGAAGCGTTGCTACCCCGGTTACGTCAATGGAACGTGTTTCGTTCGCCCCACGGAGTCGTCCAGTGGGGTTTTTGGGGTGGAGGTCATTACAAGGTATCGCCAAGGTCATACGTGAAAATCACGTCAAGGAAGCGTTATTACCCCTTTTACGTCAAAGGAACGTGTTTCTTTCGCTCCACGGAGTCGCCCAGATTGTTTTTTGGGGTACAGGTCATTTCAATGTCACGCCAAGGTCATACTTCAAAATCACGACGAGGAAGCGGTATTATCCCGGTTACGTTAATGGAACGTGTTTCTTTCACTTCACGGTGTCGCCCAGATTGGTTTTTGGGGCGGAGGTCACATCAACGTCTCGCCTAGGTCATACACCAACTCACGTCAAGGAAGTGTTATTACCCCGGTTACGTCAATGGAGCGTGTTTCATTCGATCCACGTAGTCGCCCAGGTTGGTTTTTGGGGTTGAGGTTATTTCAAGGTCACGCCAAGGTCATATTTCAATATCACGCCAAGGAAGCAGTATTACCCCGGTTAGGTTAATGGAACGTGTTTCTTTCGCTCCACGGAGTCGCCTAGATTGGTTTTTGGGGTGGAGTTCATTTCAAGATCACGCCAAGGTCATACGCAAAAATCACGTCAAGGGTGCGTTATTACCCCGGTTACGTCAAAGGAACGTGTTTCTTTCGCTCCACGGAGCCGCCCAGGTTAGCTTTTGAGGTGGAGGTCATTTGAAGGTCACGCCAAGGCCATACGTCAAAATCACGTCAGGGAAGCGTTATTACCCCGGTTACATCAAAGGAACGTGTTTCTTTCGTTCAACGGAGTCGTCCAGCTTGGCTTTAGAGGTGGAGGTCATTTCAAAGTCACGCCAAGGTCATACGTCAAAATCACGACAAGGAAGCGTTATTACCCCTTTTACGTCAAAGGAACGTGTTTCTTTCGCTCCACGGAGTCGCCCAGATTGGCTTTTGAGGTGAAGGTCATTTCAAGGTCACGCCAAGGTCATACGTCAAAATAACGTCAAGGAAGCGATACTACCCCGGTTACGTTAAAGGAACGCGATTCTTTCGCTCCACGGAGTCGCCCGGATAGGTTTTTGGGGCGGAGGTCACATCAACGTCTCTCCAAGGTCATACCTCAAATCTCGTCAAGGAAGCGTTATTACCCCGGTTTCGTCAAAGGGACGTGTTTCTTTCGCTTCACGGAGTCGCCCAGATTGGTTTTTGGGGCGGAGCTCACATGTACGTCTCGCCTAGGTCATACACCAACTCACGTCAAGGAAGTGTTATTACCCCGGTTACATCAATGGAGCGTGTTTCATTCGATCCACGTAGTCGCCCAGATTGGTTTTTGGGGTAGAGGTCATTTCAATGTCACGCCAAGGTCATACTTCAAAATCACGCCGAGGAAGCGGTATTAACCCGGTTACGTTAATGGAACGTGTTTCTTTCACTTCACGGAGTCGCCCAGATTGGTTTTTTGGGCGGAGGTCACATCAACGTCTCGCCAAGGTCATACCCCAAATACGTCAAGGAAGTGTTATTACCAGGGTTACGTCAAAGGAGCGTGTTTCATTCGTTCCACGTAGTCGCCCACGTTGGTTTTTGGGATGAGGTCATTTCAATGTCACGCCAAGGTCATACGTCAAAATCACGTCAAGGGAGCGTTACTACCCCGGTTACGTCAAAGGAACGAGTTTCTTTCGCACCACGGAGTCGCCCAGGTTGGTTTTTGAGGTGGAGGTCATTTGAAGGACACGTCAAGGTCATACGTCAAAATCACGTCGAGGAAGCGTTATTACCACGGTTACGTCAAAGGAACGTGTTTCTTTCGCTCCACGGAGTCGCCCAGATTGGTTTTTGGGGTGGAGGTCTTTTCAAGGTCACGCCAAGGACATACGCCGAATCACGTCAAGGAAGCGTTATTGTCCCGGTTACGTCAAAGTAACGAGTTTCTTTCGCTCCGCGGAGTCGTCCAGGTTGGCTTTTGAGGTGGAGGTCATTTCAAGGTGACGCCAAGGTCATACGTCAATATCACGTCAAGGAAGCGTTATTACCCCGGTGATGTCAAAGGAACGTGTTTCTTTCGCTCCACGGAGTCGGCCATATTGTTTTTTGGGGTGGAGGTCACTTCAAGGTCACGCCAAGGTCATGCGTCAAAATCACGTCGAGGAAGCGTTATTACCGCGGTTACGCCAAAGGAACGTGTTTCTTTCGCTCCACGGAGTCGCCCAGATTGGTTTTTGGGGTGGAGGGCACTTCAAGGTCACGCCAAGGTAATTAGTCAAAATCACGTCGTGGAGGCGTTATTACCCCGGTTACATCAAAGGAACGTGTTTCTTTCGCTCAACGGAGTCGTCCAGGTTGGCTTTTGAGGTGGAGGTCATTTCAAAGTCACGCCAAGGTCATACGTCAAAATCACGTAAGGGAGCGGTATTACCCCAGTTCCGTCAATGGAACGTGTTTCTTTCGCTCCACGAAGTCGCCCAGATTGTTTTTTGGGGCGGAGGTCTTTTCAAGGGCACGCCAAGGTCATACGGCAAGTCACGTCAAGGAAGCGTTATTACCCCGGTTACGTCAAAGGAACGTGTTTCTTTCGCTCCACGGAGTCGCCCAGGTTGGTTTTTGGGGTAGAGGTCATTTCAAGTTCACGCCAAGTTCATATGTCAAAATCACGTCACGGAAGCGTTATCACCCCGGTTAAGTTAAAGGAACGTGTTTCTTTCGCTTCACGGAATCGCCCAGGTTGGCTTTTGAGGTGGAGGCCATTTCAAGGTCACGCCAAGGTCATACGTCAAAATCACGTCAAGGAAGCATTACTACCCCGGTTACGTTAATGGAACGTGTTTCTTTCACTTCACGGAGTCGCCCAGATTGGTTTTTTGGGCGGAGGTCACATCAACGTCTCGCCAAGGTCATACGTCAAAATCACGTCAAGGAAGCGTTATTAACCCGGTTACATCAAAGGAACGTGTTTCTTTCGCTCCACGGAGTCGGCCAGATTGTTTTTTGGGGTGGAGGTCACTTAAAGGTCACGCCAAGGTCATGCGTCAAAATCACGTCAAGGAAGCATCATTACCCCGGTTACGTTAAAGGAACGTATTTCTTTCGCTCCACGGAGTCGGCCAGTTTGTTTTTTGGGGTGGATGTCACTTCAAGATCACGCCAAGGTCATACTCCAAAATCACGTCAAGGTTGCTTTATTACCCCGGTTACGCCAAAGGAACGTGTTTCTTTCGCACCACGGAGTCACCCGGGTTGGTTTTTGGGGTAGAGGTCATTTCAATGTCACGCCAAGGTCATACTTCAAAATCACGCCGTGGAAGCGGTATTAACCCGGTTACGTTAATGGAACGTGTTTCTTTCACTTCACGGAGTCGCCCAGATTGTTTTTTGGGGTAGAGGTCATTTCAAGGTCACGCCAAGGTCATACGTCAAAATCACGTAACGAAGCGGTATTACCCCGGTTACGTCCATGGAACGTGTTTCTTTCGCTCCACGGAGTCGCCCAGATTGGTTTTTGGGGTGGAGGTCTTTTCAAGGTCACGCCAAGGTCATACGCCAGACCACGTCAAGGAAGCGTTATTACCCCGGTTACGTCAAAGGAACGAGTTTCTTTCGCACCACGGAGTCGCCCAGATTGGTTTTTGGGGTGGTGGTCACTTCAAGGTCACGCCAAGGTCATGCGTCAAAATCACGTAAGGAAGCGGTATTACCCCGGTTACGTCAATGGAACGTGTTTCTTTCGCTCCACGGAGTCGCCCAGATTGTTTTTTGGGGTAGAGGTCATTTCAAGGTCACGCCATTGTCATACGTCAAAATCACGTCGAGGAAGCGTTATAACCCCGGTTACTCCAAAGGAACGTGTTTCTTACGCTACACGGAGTCGACCAGATTGGTTGTTGGGGTGGTGGTCACTTCAAGGTCACGCCAAGGTCATGCGTCAAAATCACGTCGAGGAGGCGTTACTACCCCGGTTACATCAAAGGAACGTGTTTCTTACGCTCAACGGAGTCGTCCAGCTTGGCTTTTGAGGTGGAGGTCATTTCAAAGTCACACCAAGGTCATACGTCAAAATCACGTAAGGAAGCGGTATTACCCCGGTTACGTCAATGGAACGTGTTTCTTTCGCTCCACGGAGTCGCCTAGATTGGTCTTTGGGGTTGAGGTCATTTCAAGTTCACGCCAAGTTCATATGTCAAAATCACGTCACGGAAGCGTTATTATCCCGATTACGTCAAAGGAACGTGTTTCTTTCGCTCCATGGAGTCGCCCAGATTGGTTTTTGTGGTGGAGGACATTTCAATGTCACGACAAGGTCATACGCCAAATCACGTCAAGGACGCGTTACTACCCCGGTTACGTCAAAGGAACGTGTTTCTCTCCCTCCGCGGAGTCGCCAAGATTGTTTTTTGGGGTAGAGGTCATTTCAAGGTCGCGCCATGGTCATACTTCAAAATCACGCCGAGGAAGCGGTATTACCCCGGTTACATTAATGGAACGTGTTTCTTTCGGTCCACGGAGTCGCCTAGATTGGTCTTTGGGGTTGAGGTCATTTCAAGGTCACGCCAAGGTCATACTCCAAAATCACGTCAAGGTTGCTTTATTACCCCGGTTACGCCAAAGGAACGTGTTTCTTTCGCACCACGGAGTCACCCAGGTTGGTTTTTGGGGTAGAGGTCATTTCAATGTCACGCCAAGGCCATACTTCAAAATCACGCCATGGAAGCGGTATTAACCCGGTTACGTTAATGGAACGTGTTTCTTTCACTTCACGGAGTCGCCCAGATTGTTTTTTGGGGTAGAGGTCATTTCAAGGTCACGCCAAGGTCATACGTCAAAATCACGTAACGAAGCGGTATTACCCCGGTTACGTCCATGGAACGTGTTTCTTTCGCTCCACGGAGTCGCCCAGATTGGTTTTTGGGGTGGAGGTCTTTTCAAGGTCACGCCAAGGTCATACGCCAGACCACGTCAAGGAAGCGTTATTACCCCGGTTACGTCAAAGGAACGAGTTTCTTTCGCACCACGGAGTCGCCCAGATTGGTTTTTGGGGTGGTGGTCACTTCAAGGTCACGCCAAGGTCATGCGTCAAAATCACGTAAGGAAGCGGTATTACCCCGGTTACGTCAATGGAACGTGTTTCTTTCGCTCCACGGTGTCGCCTAGATTGGTCTTTGGGGTTGAGGTCATTTCAAAGTCACACCAAGGTCATACGTCAAAATCACGTAAGGAAGCGGTATTACCCCGGTTACGTCAATGGAACGTGTTTCTTTCGCTCCACGGAGTCGCCTAGATTGTTTTTTGGGGTAGAGGTCATTTCAAGGTCACGCCATTGTCATACGTCAAAATCACGTCGAGGAAGCGTTATAACCCCGGTTACTCCAAGGGAACGTGTTTCTTACACTACACGGAGTCGACCAGATTGGTTTTTGGGGTGGTGGTCACTTCAAGGTCACGCCAAGGTCATGCGTCAAAATCACGTCGAGGAGGCGTTACTACCCCGGTTACATCAAAGGAACGTGTTTCTTACGCTCAACGGAGTCGTCCAGGTTGGCTTTTGAGGTGGAGGTCATTTCAAAGTCACACCAAGGTCATGCGTCAAAATCACGTAAGGAAGCGGTATTACCCCGGTTACGTCAATGGAACGTGTTTCTTTCGCTCCACGGAGTCGCCTAGATTGGTCTTTGGGGTTGAGGTCATTTCAAGTTCACGCCAAGTTCATATGTCAAAATCACGTCACGGAAGCGTTATTATCCCGATTACGTCAAAGGAACGTGTTTCTTTCGCTCCACGGAGTCGCCCAGATTGGTTTTTGGGGTGGAGGGCACTTCAAGGTCACGCCAAGGTAATTAGTCAAAATCACGTCGTGGACGCGTTATTACCCCGGTTACATCAAAGGAACGTGTTTCTTTCGCTCAACGGAGTCGTCCAGGTTGGCTTTTGAGGTGGAGGTCATTTCAAAGTCACGCCAAGGTCATACGTCAAAATCACGTAAGGGAGCGGTATTACCCCAGTTCCGTCAATGGAACGTGTTTCTTTCGCTCCACGGAGTCGCCCAGATTGTTTTTTGGGGCGGAGGTCTTTTCAAGGGCACGCCAAGGTCATACGGCAAGTCACGTCAAGGAAGCGTTATTACCCCGGTTACGTCAAAGGAACGTGTTTCTTTCGCTCCACGGAGTCGCCCAGGTTGGTTTTTGGGGTAGAGGTCATTTCAAGTTCACGCCAAGTTCATATGTCAAAATCACGTCACGGAAGCGTTATCGCCCCGGTTAAGTTAAAGGAACGTGTTTCTTTCGCTTCACGGAGTCGCCCAGGTTGGCTTTTGAGGTGAAGGCCATTTCAAGGTCACGCCAAGGTCATACGTCAAAATCACGTCAAGGAAGCATTACTACCCCGGTTACGTTAAAGGAACGCGTTTCTTTCGATCCACGGAGTCGCCCAGATTGGTTTTTGGGGTAGAGGTCCTTTCAATGTCACGCCAAGGTCATACTTCAAAATCACGCCGAGGAAGCGGTATTAACCCGGTTACGTTAATGGAACGTGTTTCTTTCACTTCACGGAGTCGCCCAGATTGGTTTTTTGGGCGGAGGTCACATCAACGTCTCGCCAAGGTCATACGTCAAAATCACGTCAAGGAAGCGTTATTAACCCGGTTACATCAAAGGAACGTGTTTCTTTCGCTCCACGGAGTCGGCCAGATTGTTTTTTGGGGTGGTGGTCACTTCAAGGTCACGCCAAGGTCATGCGTCAAAATCACGTAAGGAAGCGGTATTACCCCGGTTACGTCAATGGAACGTGTTTCTTTCGCTCCACGGTGTCGCCTAGATTGGTCTTTGGGGTTGAGGTCATTTCAAAGTCACACCAAGGTCATACGTCAAAATCACGTAAGGAAGCGGTATTACCCCGGTTATTTCAATGGAACGTGTTTCTTTCGCTCCACGGAGTCGCTCAGATTGTTTTTTGGGGTAGAGGTCATTTCAAGGTCACGCCATTGTCATACGTCAAAATCACGTCGAGGAAGCGTTATAACCCCGGTTACTCCAAAGGAACGTGTTTCTTACACTACACGGAGTCGACCAGATTGGTTTTTGGGGTGGTGGTCACTTCAAGGTCACGCCAAGGTCATGCGTCAAAATCACGTCGAGGAGGCGTTACTACCCCGGTTACATCAAAGGAACGTGTTTCTTACGCTCAACGGAGTCGTCCAGGTTGGCTTTTGAGGTGGAGGTCATTTCAAAGTCACACCAAGGTCATACGTCAAAATCACGTAAGGAAGCGGTATTACCCCGGTTACGTCAATGGAACGTGTTTCTTTCGCTCCACGGAGTCGCCTAGATTGGTCTTTGGGGTTGAGGTCATTTCAAGTTCACGCCAAGTTCATATGTTAAAATCACGTCACGGAAGCGTTATTATCCCGATTACGTCAAAGGAACGTGTTTCTTTCGCCCCACGGAGTCGCCCAGTGGGGATATTGGGGTGGAGGTCATTACAAGGTCACGTCAAGATCATACGTCAAGATCACGTCAAGGAAGCGTTATTACCCCTTTTACGTCAAAGGAACGTGTTTCTTTCGCTCCACGGAGTGGCCAAGATTGTTTTTTGGGGTAGAGGTCATTTCAAGGTCGCGCCATGGTCATACTTCAAAATCACGCCGAGGAAGCGGTATTACCCCGGTTACATTAATGGAACGTGTTTCTTTCGGTCCACGGAGTCGCCTAGATTGGTCTTTGGGGTTGAGGTCATTTCAAGGTCACGCCAAGGTCATACGTCAAAATCACGTCAAGGAAGCGTTATTACCCCGGTTACGTTAAAGGAACGTGTTTCTTTCGCTCCATGGAGTCGCCCAGATTGGTTTTTGTGGTGGAGGACATTTCAATGTCATGCCAAGGTCATACGCCAAATCACGTCAAGGAAGCGTTACTACCCCGGTTACGTCAAAGGAACGTGTTTCTCTCCCTCCGCGGAGTCGCCCGGTTTGGTTTTTGGGGTTGAGGTCTTTTGAAGGTCCTGCCAAGGTCATACGCCAAATCACGTCAAGAAGCGTTATTACCCCGGTTACATCAAAGGACCGGGTTTCTTTCGCTCAACGGAGTCGTCCAGGTTGGTTTTTGGGGTGGAGGTCTTTTCAAGGTCACGCCAAGGACATACGCCAAATCACGTCAAGGAAGCGTTATTACCCCGGTTAAGTCAAAGGAACGAGTTTCTTTCGCTCCACGGAGTCGCCCAGGTTGTCTTTTCAGGTGAAGGTCATCTCAAGGTCACGCCAAGGTCATACGTCAAAATCACGTCAAGGAAGCGTTATTACCCCGGTTACATCAAAGGAACGTGTTTCTTTCGCTCCACGGAGTCGGCCAGATTGTTTTTTGTGGTGGAGGTCACTTAAAGGTCACGCCAAGGTCATGCGTCAAAATCACGTCGAGGAAGCGTTATTACCGCGGTTACGCCAAAGGAACGTGTTTCTTTCGCTCCACGGAGTCGCCCAGATTGGTTTTTGGGGTGGAGGACACTTCAAAGTCACGCCAAGGTAATTAGTCAAAATCACGTCACAGAAGCGTTACCGCCCCGATTAAGTTAAAGGAACGTGTTTCTTTCCCTCCACGGAGTCGCCCAGGCTGGCTTTTGAGGTGAAGGCCATTTCAAGGTCACGCCAAGGTGATACGTCAAAATCACGTCAAGGAAGCGTTATTACCCCGGTTACGTTAAAGGAACGTGTTTCTTTCGCTCCATGGAGTCGCCCAGATTGGTTTTTGGGGTGGTGGTCTTTTCAAGGTCACGCCAAGGTCATACGCCAAATCACGTCAAGGAAGCGTTATTGTCCCGGTTACGTCAAAGTAACGCGTTTCTTTCGCTCCGCGGAGTCGTCCAGGTTGGCTTTTGAGGTGGAGGTCATTTCAAGGTCACGCCAAGGTCATACGTCAAAATCACGTCAAGGAAGCGTAATTACCCCGGTTATGTCAAAGGAACGTGTTTCTTTCGCTCCACGGAGTCGGCCATATTGTTTTTTGGGGTGGAGGTCACTTCAAGGTCACGCCAAGGTCATGCGTCAAAATCACGTCGAGGAAGCGTTATTACCGCGGTTACATCAAAGGAACGTGTTTCTTTCGCTCAACGGAGTCGTCCAGGTTGGCTTTTGAGGTGGAGGTCATTTCAAAGTCACGCCAAGGTCATACGTCAAAATCACGTAAGGGAGCGGTATTACCCCGGTTACGTAAATGGAACGTGTTTCTTTCGCTCCACGGAGTCGCCCAGATTGTTTTTTGGGTCGGAGGTCTTTTCAAGGTCACGCCAAGGTCATACGTCAAGTCACGTCAAGGAAGCGTTATTACCCCGGTTACGTCAAAGGAACGTGTTTCTTTCGCTCCACGGAGTCGCCCAGGTTGGTTTTTGGGGTGGAGGTCTTTTCAAGGTCACGCCAAGGTCATACGTCAGATCACGTCAAGGAAGCGTTATTACCCCGGTTACGTCAAAGGAACGAGTTTCTTTCGCACCACGGAGTCGCCCAGGTTGGCTTTTGAGGTGGAGGTCATTTGAAGGTCACGCCAAGGTCATTCGTCAAAATCACGTCGAGGAAGTGTTATTACCCCGGTTACGTCAAAGGAACGTGTTTCTTTCGTTCAAAGGAGTCGTCCAGGTTGGCTTTTGAGGTGGAGGTCAGACCAATGTCACGCCAAGGTCATGTGTCAAAATCACGTCAAGGGAGCGTTACTACCCCGGTTACGTTAATGGAACGCTTTTCTTTCGCTCCACGGAGTCGCCCGGATTGGTTTTTGGGGTGGAGGTCTTTTTAAGGTCACGCCAAGGTCATACACCAAATCACGTCAGGGAAGCGTTACTACCCCGGTTACGTAAAAGGAACGTGTTTCTCTCGCTCCGCGGAGTCGCCCAGGTTGGTTTTTGGGGTTGAGGCCATTTCAAGGTCACGCCAAGGTCATACTTCATAATCACGCCAAGGAAGCGGTATTACCCAGGTTACGTTAATGGAACGTGTTTCTTTCGCTCCACGGAGTCGCCCAGATTGGTTTTTGGGGTGGAGGTCATTTCAAGATCACGCCAAGGTCATACGCCATAATCACGTCAAGGGTGCGTTATTACCCCGGTTACGTCAAAGGAACGTGTTTCTTTCGTTCCACGGAGCCGCCCAGGTTGGTTTTCGGGGTGGAGGTCTTTTCAAGGTCACGCCAAGTTCATATGTCAAAATCACGTCACGGAAGCGTTATTGCCCCGGTTAAGTCAAAGGAACGTGTTTCTTTCGCTCCACGGAGTCGGCCAGATTGTTTTTTGGGGTGGAGGTCATTGCAGGGTCACGCCAAGGTCATACGTCAAAATCACGTAAGGAAGCGGTATTACCCCGGTTACGTTAATGGATCGTGTTTCTTTCGCTTCACGGAGTCGCCCAGATTGGTTTTTGGGGAGGAGGTCTTTTCAAGGTCACGCCAAGGTCATACGTCAAAATCACGTCACGGAAGCGTTATCGCCCCGATTAAGTAAAAGGAACGTGTTTCTTTCGCTCCACGGAGTCGTCCAGGTTGGTTTTTGGGGTAGAGGTCATTTCAAGTTCACGCCAAGTTCATATGTCAAAATCACGTCAAGGAAGCGTTATTACACCGGTTACATCAAAGGAACGTGTTTCTTTCGCTCCACGGAGTCGGCCAGATTGTTTCTTGGGTTGGAGATCACTTCAAGGTCACGCCAAGGTCATACGTCAAAATCACGTCGAGGAAGCGTTATTACCCCGGTTACGCCAAAGGAACGTGTTTCTTTCGCTCCACGGAGTCGACCAGATGGTTTTTGGGGTGGTGGTCTTTTCAAGGTCACACCAAGGTCATACGCCAAATCACGTTAAGGAAGCGTTATTTCCCCGGTTATGTCAAAGGAACGTGTTTCTTTCGCTCCACGGAGTCGGCCATATTGTTTTTTCGGGTGGAGATCACATCAAGGTCACGCCCAGGTCATGCGTCAAAATCACGTCGAGGAAGCGTTATTACCGTGGTTACGCCAAAGGAACGTGTTTCTTTCGCTCCACGGAGTCGTCCAGGTTAGCTTTTGAGGTGGAGGTCATTTTAAGGTCACGCCAAGGTCATACGTCAAAATCACGCCAAGGAAACGTTATTACCCCGGTTACGTCAAAGGAACGTGTCTCTTTCGCTCCACGGAGTCGCCCAGATTGGCTTTTGAGGTGAAGGTCATTTCAAGTTCACGCCAAGGTCATACGTCAAAATAACGTCAAGGAAGCGTTCCTACCCCTGTTACGTTAAAGGAACGTGTTTCTTTCGCTTCACGGTGTCGCCCAGATTGGTTTTTGGGGCGGAGGTCACATCAACGTCTCGCCTAGGTCATACACCAACTCACGTCAAGGAAGTGTTATTACCCCGGTTACGTCAATGGAGCGTGTTTCATTCGATCCACGTAGTCGCCCAGGTTGGTTTTTGGGTTGAGGTAATTTCAAGGTCACGCCAAGGTCATATTTCAAAATCACGCCAAGGAAGCGGTATTACCCCGGTTACGTCAATGGAACGTGTTTCTTTCGCTCCACGGAGTCGCCCAGATTGGTTTTTGGGCTGGAGGTCTTTCCATTTTCACGCCAAGGTCATATGCCAAATCGCGTGAAGGAAGCGTTATTACCCCGGTTATGTCAAAGGAACGAGTATCTTTCGCACCACGGAGTCGCCCAGGTTAGCTTTTGAGGTGGAGGTCATTTTAAGGTCACGCCAAGGTCATACGTCAAAATCACGACAAGGAAACGTTATTACCCCGGTTACGTCAAAGGAACGTGTTTCTTTCGCTCCACGGAGTCGCCCAGATTGGCTTTTGAGGTGAAGGTCATTTCAAGTTCACGCCAAGGTCATACGTCAAAATAACGTCAAGGAAGCGTTCCTACCCCGGTTACGTTAAAGGAACGTGTTTCTTTCGCTTCACGGTGTCGCCCAGATTGGTTTTTGGGGCGGAGGTCACATCAACGTCTCGCCTAGGTCATACACCAAATCACGTCAAGGAAGCGTTGCTACCCCGGTTACGTCAATGGAACGTGTTTCGTTCGCCCCACGGAGTCGCCCAGTGGGGTTTTTGGGGTGGAGGCCATTTCAAGGTCACGCCAAGGTCATACGTCAAAATCACGTCAAGGAAGCGTTACTACCCCGGTTACGTTAAAGGAACGCGTTTCTTTCGCTCCACGGAGTCGCCCAGATTGGTTTTTGGGGTGGAGGTCATTTCAAGATCACGCCAAGGCCATACGCCAAAATCACGTCAAGGGTGCGTTATTACCCCGGTTACGTCAAAGGAACGTGTTTCTTTCGCTCCACGGAGTCTCCCAGGTTGGATTTTGGGGTAGAGGTCATTTCAATGTCACGCCAAGGTCATACTTCAAAATCACGCCGAGGAAGCGGTATTATCCCGGTTACGTTAATGGAACGTGTTTCTTTCACTTCATGGAGTCGCCCAGATTGGTTTTTGGGGCAGAGGTCACATCAACGTCTCGACAAGGTCATACGCCAAAATCACGTCTAGGGAGCGTTATTACCCCGGTTACGTGAATGGAACGTGTTTCTTTCGCTCCACGGAGTCGCCCAAATTGGTTTTTGGGGTGGTGGTCTTTTCAAGGTCACGCCAAGGTCATACGCCAAATCACGTCAAGGAAGCGTTACTACCCCGGTTACGTCAATGGAACGTTTTTCTTTCGCTCTACGGAGTCGCCCAGATTGGTTTTTGGGGTGGAGGTCATTTCAAGGTCACGCCAAGGTCATACGTCAAAATCACGTCAAGAAAGCGTTATTACCACGGTTACGTCAAAGGAACGTGTTTCTTTCGCTTCGCGGTGTTGCCCAGGTTGGCTTTTGAGGTGGAGGTCATTTCAAAGTCACGCCAAGGTCATACGTCAAAATCACGTAAGGAAGCGGTATTACCACGGTTACGTCAATGGAACGTGTTTCTTTCGCTCCACGGAGTCGCCCAGACTGGCTTTTGGGGTGGAGGTCAGTTCAAGGTCACGCCAAGGTCATACGTCAAAATCAAGCCAAGGAAGCGTTATTACCCAGGTTACGTCAAAGGAACGTGTTTCTTTCGCTCCACGGAGTCGCCCAGACTGGTTTTTGGGGTGTAGGTCATTTCAAGGTCACGCCAAGGTCATACGTCAAAATCACGTCAAGAAAGCGTTATTACCACTGTTACGTCAAAGGAACGTGTTTCTTTCGCTCCACGGAGTCGGCCAGATTGTTTTTTGGGGTGGAGATCACTTCAAGGTCACGCCAAGGTCATACGTCAAAATCACGTCAAGGAATCGTTACTACCCCGGTTACGTAAAATTAACGTGTTTCTCTCGCTCCGCCGAGTCGCACAGGTTGGTCTTTGGGGTTGAGGTCTTTTCAAGTTCACGCCAAGGTCATCTGTCAAAATCACGTCAAGGAAGCGTTATTACCCCGGCAACGTAAGAGGAACGTGTTTCTTTCGCTCCACGGAGTCGCCCAGACTGGTTTTTGGGGTGTAGGTCATTTCAAGGTCAAGCCAAGGTCATACGTCAAAATCAAGCCAAGGAAGCGTTATTGCCCAGGTTACGTCAAAGGAACGTGTTTCCTTCGCTCCACGGAGTCGCCCAGATTGGTTTTTGGGGCGGAGGTCACATCAACGTCTCGACAAGGTCATACGCCAAAATCACGTCTAGGGAGCGTTATTACCCCGGTTACGTCAATGGAACGTGTTTCTTGCGCTCCACGGAGTCGCCCAGATTGATTTTTGGGCTGGAGGTCTTTTCAAGTTCACGCCAAGGTCATATGCCAAATCGCGTGAAGGAAGCGTTACTACCCCGGTTACGTCAAAGGAACGTGTTTCTTTCGCTCCACGGAGACGCCCAGATTGGATTTTGGGGTGGAGGTCTTTTCAAGGTCACGCCAAGGTCATACGGCAAATCACGTCAAGGAAGCGTTATTACCCCGGTTACGTCAAAGGAACGTGTTTGTTTCGCCCCACGGAGTCGTCTAGTGGGGTTTTTGTGGTGGAGGACATTTCAATGTCACGCCAAGGTCATACGCCAAATCACGTCAATGAAGCGTTACTACCGAGGTTATGTTAAAGGAACGCGTATCTTTCGCTCCACGGAGTCGCCCAGGTTGGTTTTTGGGGTAGAGGTCTTTTCAAGGTCACGCCAAGGACATACGTCAAAATCACGTAAGGGAGCGGTATTACCCCGGTTACGTCAATGGAACGTGTTTCTTTCGCTCCACGGAGTCGCCCAGCTTGTTTTTTGGGGCGGAGGTCTTTTCAAGGTCACGCCAAGGTCATACGGCAAGTCACGTCAAGGAAGCGTTATTACCCCGGTTACGTCAAAGGAACGTGTTTCTTTCGCTCCACGGAGTCGCCCAGGTTGGCTTTTGAGGTGAAGGCCATTTCAAGGTCACGCCAAGGTCATACGTCAAAATCACGTCAAGGAAGCGTTATTACCCCGGTTACGATAAAAGAACGTGTTTCATTCGCTCCATGGAGTCGCCCAGATTGGTTTTTGGGGTGGTGGTCTTTTCAAGGTCACGCCAAGGTCATACGCCAAATCACGTCAAGGAAGCGTTATTGTCCCGGTTACGATAAAAGAACGTGTTTCTTTCGCTCCACGGAGTCGCCCAGGTTGGCTTTTGAGGTGAAGGCCATTTCAAGGTCACGCCAAGGACATACGTCAAAATCACGTAAGGGAGCGGTATTACCCCGGTTACGTCAATGGAACGTGTTTCTTTCGCTCCACGGAGTCGCCCAGCTTGTTTTTTGGGGCGGAGGTCTTTTCAAGGTCACGCCAAGGTCATGCGTCAAAATCACGTCGAGGAAGCGTTACTACCCCGGTTACGTCACAGGAACGTGTTTCTTTCGCTCCACGGAGTCGCCCAGGTTGGCTTTCGAGGTGAAGGTCATTTCAGGGTCACGACAAGGTCATACGTCAAAATCACGTCAAGGAAGCGTTATTACCCCGGTTATGTCAAAGGAACGTGTTTCTTTCGCACCACGGAGTCGGCCATATTGTTTTTTGGGGTGGAGGTCACTTCAAGGTCACGCCAAGGTCATGCGTCAAAATCACGTCGAGGAAGCGTTATTACCGCGGTTACGCCAAAGGAACGTGTTTCTTTCGCTCCACGGAGACGCCCAGATTGGTTTTTGGGGTGGCGGACACTTCAAAGTCACGCCAAGGTAATTAGTCAAAATCACGTCACAGAAGCGTTATCGCCCCGTTTAAGTTAAAGGAACGTGTTTCTTTCGCTCCACGGAGTCGCCCAGGCTGGCTTTTGATGTGAAGGCCATTTCAAGGTCACGCCAAGGTGATACGTCAAGATCACGTCAAGGAAGCGTTATTACCCCGGTTACGTTAAAGGAACGTGTTTCTTTCGCTCCGCGGAGTCGTCCAGGTTGGCTTTTGAGGTGGAGGTCATTTCAAGGTCACGCCAAGGTCATACGTCAAAATCACGTCAAGGAAGCGTTATTACCCCGGTTATGTCAAAGGAACGTGTTTCTTTCGCTCCACGGAGTCGGCCATATTGTTTTTTGGGGTGGAGGTCACTTCAAGGTCACGCCAAGGTCATGCGTCAAAATCACGTCGAGGAAGCGTTATTACCCCGGTTACGTCACAGGAACGTGTTTCTTTCGCTCCATGGAGTCGCCCAGGTTGGCTTTCGAGGTGAAGGTCATTTCAAGGTCACGACAAGGTCATACGTCAAAATAACGTCAAGGAAGCGTTACTACCCCGGTTACGTTAAAGGAACGCGATTCTTTCGCTCCACGGAGTCGCCCGGATTGGTTTTTGGGGCGGAGGTCACATCAACGTCTCGCCAAGGTCATACCTCAAATCTCGTCAAAGAAGCGTTATTACCCCGGTTACGTCAAAGGAACGTGTTTCTTTCGCCTCACGGAGTCGCCCGGATTGGTTTTTGGGGCGGAGCTCACATGTACGTCTCGCCAATGTCATACCCCAAATCACGTCAAGGAAGCGTTGCTACCCCGGTTACGTCAATGGAACGTGTTTCGTTCGCCCCACGGAGTCGCCCAGTGGGGTTTTTGGGGTGGAGGTCATTTCAAGGTCACGCCATGGTCATACGTCAAAATCACGTCAAGGAAGCGTTACTACCGCGGTTACGTTAAAGGAACGCGTTTCTTTCGCTCCACGGTGTCGCCCAGATTGGTTTTTGGGGTGGAGGTCATTTCAAGATCACGCCAAGGCCATACGCCAAAATCACGTCAAGGGTGCGTTATTACCCCGGTTACGTCAAAGGAACGTGTTTCTTTCGCTCCACGGAGTCTCCCAGGTTGGATTTTGGGGTAGAGGTCATTTCAATGTCACGCCAAGGTCATACTTCAAAATCACGCCGAGGAAGCGGTATTATCCCGGTTACGTTAATGGAACGTGTTTCTTTCACTTCACGGAGTCGCCCAGATTGGTTTTTGGGGCGGAGGTCACATCAACGTCTCGACAAGGTCATACGCCAAAATCACGTCTAGGGAGCGTTATTACCCCGGTTACGTGAATGGAACGTGTTTCTTTCGCTCCACGGAGTCGCCCAAATTGGTTTTTGGGGTGGTGGTCTTTTCAAGGTCACGCCAAGGTCATACGCCAAATCACGTCAAGGAAGCGTTACTACCCCGGTTACGTCAATGGAACGTTTTTCTTTCGCTCTACGGAGTCGCCCAGATTGGTTTTTGGGGTGGAGGTCATTTCAAGGTCACGCCAAGGTCATACGTCAAAATCACGTCAAGAAAGCGTTATTACCACGGTTACGTCAAAGGAACGTGTTTCTGTCGCTTCGCGGTGTTGCCCAGGTTGGCTTTTGAGGTGGAGGTCATTTCAAAGTCACGCCAAGGTCATACGTCAAAATCACGTAAGGAAGCGGTATTACCACGGTTACGCAATGGAACGTGTTTCTTTCGCTCCACGGAGTCGCCCAGACTGGTTTTTGGGGTGTAGGTCATTTCAAGGTCACGCCAAGGTCATACGTCAAAATCACGTCAAGAAAGCGTTATTACCACGGTTACGTCAAAGGAACGTGTTTCTTTCGCTACACGGTGTCGGCCAGATTGTTTTTTGGGGTGGAGGTCATTTCAAGTTCACGCCAAGTTCATATGTCAAAATCACGTCACGGAAGCGTTATCGCCCCGGTTAAGTTAAAGGAACGTGTCTCTTTCGCTCCACGGAGTCGCCCAGGCTGGCTTTTGAGGTGAAGGCCATTTCAAGGTCACGCCAAGGTCATACGTCAAAATCACGTCAAGGAAGCGTTATTACCCCGGATACGTTAAAGGCACGTGTTTCTTTCGCTCCATGGAGTCGCCCAGATTGGTTTTTGGGGTGGTGGTCTATTCAAGGTCACGCCAAGGTCATACGCCGAATCACGTCAAGGAAGCGTTATTGTCCCGGTTACGTCAAAGTAACGAGTTTCTTTCGCTCCGCGGAGTCGTCCAGGTTGGCTTTCGAGGTGGAGGTCATTTCAAGGTGACGCCAAGGTCATACGTCAAAATCACGTCAAGGAAGCGTTATTAACCCGGTTATGTCAAAGGAACGTGTTTCTTTCGCTCCACGGAGTCGGCCATATTGTTTTTTGGGGTGGAGGTCACTTCAAGGTCACGCCAAGGTCATGCGTCAAAATCACGTCGAGGAAGCGTTATTACCGCGGTTACGCCAAAGGAACGTGTTTCTTTCGCTCCACGGAGTCGCCCAGATTGGTTTTTGGGGTGGAGGGCACTTCAAGGTCACGCCAAGGTAATTAGTCAAAATCACGTCGTGGAGGCGTTATTACCCCGGTTACATCAAAGGAACGTGTTTCTTTCGCTCAACGGAGTCGTCCAGGTTGGCTTTTGAGGTGAAGGCCATTTCAAGGTCACGCCAAGGTCATACGTCAAAATCACGTCAAGGAAGCATTACTACCCCGGTTACGTTAAAGGAACGCGTTTCTTTCGATCCACGGAGTCGCCCAGATTGGTTTTTGGGGTAGAGGTCCTTTCAATGTCACGCCAAGGTCATACTTCAAAATCACGCCGAGGAAGCGGTATTAACCCGGTTACGTTAATGGAGCGTGTTTCTTTCACTTCACGGAGTCGCCCAGATTGGTTTTTTGGGCGGAGGTCACATCAACGTCTCGCCAAGGTCATACGTCAAAATCACGTCAAGGAAGCGTTATTAACCCGGTTACATCAAAGGAACGTGTTTCTTTCGCTCCACGGAGTCGGCCAGATTGTTTTTTGGGGTGGAGGTCACTTAAAGGTCACGCCAAGGTCATGCGTCAAAATCACGTCAAGGAAGCATCATTACCCCGGTTACGTTAAAGGAACGTAATTCTTTCGCTCCACGGAGTCGGCCAGTTTGTTTTTTGGGGTGGAGGTCACTTCAAGATCACGCCAAGGTCATACTCCAAAATCACGTCAAGGTTGCTTTATTACCCCGGTTACGCCAAAGGAACGTGTTTCTTTCGCACCACGGAGTCACCCAGGTTGGTTTTTGGGGTAGAGGTCATTTCAATGTCACGCCAAGGCCATACTTCAAAATCACGCCATGGAAGCGGTATTAACCCGGTTACGTTAATGGAACGTGTTTCTTTCACTTCACGGAGTCGCCCAGATTGTTTTTTGGGGTAGAGGTCATTTCAAGGTCACGCCAAGGTCATACGTCAAAATCACGTAACGAAGCGGTATTACCCCGGTTACGTCCATGGAACGTGTTTCTTTCGCTCCACGGAGTCGCCCAGATTGGTTTTTGGGGTGGAGGCCTTTTCAAGGTCACGCCAAGGTCATATGCCAGACCACGTCAAGGAAGCGTTATTACCCCGGTTACGTCAAAGGAACGAGTTTCTTTCGCACCACGGAGTCGCCCAGATTGGTTTTTGGGGTGGTGGTCACTTCAAGGTCACGCCAAGGTCATGCGTCAAAATCACGTAAGGAAGCGGTATTACCCCGGTTACGTCAATGGAACGTGTTTCTTTCGCTCCACGGTGTCGCCTAGATTGGTCTTTGGGGTTGAGGTCATTTCAAAGTCACACCAAGGTCATACGTCAAAATCACGTAAGGAAGCGGTATTACCCCGGTTACGTCAATGGAACGTGTTTCTTTCGCTACACGGAGTCGCCTAGATTGTTTTTTGGGGTAGAGGTCATTTCAAGGTCACGCCATTGTCATACGTCAAAATCACGTCGAGGAAGCGTTATAACCCCGGTTACTCCAAGGGAACGTGTTTCTTACGCTACACGGAGTCGACCAGATTGGTTTTTGGGGTGGTGGTCACTTCAAGGTCACGCCAAGGTCATGCGTCAAAATCACGTCGAGGAGGCGTTACTACCCCGGTTACATCAAAGGAACGTGTTTCTTACGCTCAACGGAGTCGTCCAGGTTGGCTTTTGAGGTGGAGGTCATTTCAAAGTCACACCAAGGTCATGCGTCAAAATCACGTAAGGAAGCGGTATTACCCCGGTTACGTCAATGGAACGTGTTTCTTTCGCTCCACGGAGTCGCCTAGATTGGTCTTTGGGGTTGAGGTCATTTCAAGTTCACGCCAAGTTCATATGTCAAAATCACGTCACGGAAGCGTTATTATCCCGATTACGTCAAAGGAACGTGTTTCTTTCGCTCCACGGAGTCGCCCAGATTGGTTTTTGGGGTGGAGGGCACTTCAAGGTCACGCCAAGGTAATTAGTCAAAATCACGTCGTGGAGGCGTTATTACCCCGGTTACATCAAAGGAACGTGTTTCTTTCGCTCAACGGAGTCGTCCAGGTTGGCTTTTGAGGTGGAGGTCATTTCAAAGTCACGCCAAGGTCATACGTCAAAATCACGTAAGGGAGCGGTATTACCCCAGTTCCGTCAATGGAACGTGTTTCTTTCGCTCCACGGAGTCGCCCAGATTGTTTTTTGGGGCGGAGGTCTTTTCAAGGGCACGCCAAGGTCATACGGCAAGTCACGTCAAGGAAGCGTTATTACCCCGTTTACGTCAAAGGAACGTGTTTCTTTCGCTCCACGGAGTCGCCCAGGTTGGTTTTTGGGGTAGAGGTCATTTCAAGTTCACGCCAAGTTCATATGTCAAAATCACGTCACGGAAGCGTTATCGCCCCGGTTAAGTTAAAGGAACGTGTTTCTTTCGCTTCACGGAGTCGCCCAGGTTGGCTTTTGAGGTAAAGGCCATTTCAAGGTCACGCCAAGGTCATACGTCAAAATCACGTCAAGGAAGCATTACTACCCCGGTTACGTTAAAGGAACGCGTTTCTTTCGATCCACGGAGTCGCCCAGATTGGTTTTTGGGGTAGAGGTCCTTTCAATGTCACGCCAAGGTCATACTTCAAAATCACGCCGAGGAAGCGGTATTAACCCGGTTACGTTAATGGAACGTGTTTCTTTCACTTCACGGAGTCGCCCAGATTGGTTTTTTGGGCGGAGGTCACATCAACGTCTCGCCAAGGTCATACGTCAAAATCACGTCAAGGAAGCGTTATTAACCCGGTTACATCAAAGGAACGTGTTTCTTTCGCTCCACGGAGTCGGCCAGATTGTTTTTTGGGGTGGAGGTCACTTAAAGGTCACGCCAAGGTCATGCGTCAAAATCACGTCAAGGAAGCATCATTACCCCGGTTACGTTAAAGGAACGTATTTCTTTCGCTCCACGGAGTCGGCCAGTTTGTTTTTTGGGGTGGAGGTCACTTCAAGATCACGCCAAGGTCATACTCCAAAATCACGTCAAGGTTGCTTTATTACCCCGGTTACGCCAAAGGAACGTGTTTCTTTCGCACCACGGAGTCACCCAGGTTGGTTTTTGGGGTAGAGGTCATTTCAATGTCACGCCAAGGTCATACTTCAAAATCACGCCGTGGAAGCGGTATTAACCCGGTTACGTTAATGGAACGTGTTTCTTTCACTTCACGGAGTCGCCCAGATTGTTTTTTGGGGTAGAGGTCATTTCAAGGTCACGCCAAGGTCATTCGTCAAAATCACGTAACGAAGCGGTATTACCCCGGTTACGTCCATGGAACGTGTTTCTTTCGCTCCACGGAGTCGCCCAGATTGGTTTTTGGAGTGGAGGTCTTTTCAAGGTCACGCCAAGGTCATACGCCAGACCACGTCAAGGAAGCGTTATTACCCCGGTTACGTCAAAGGAACGAGTTTCTTTCGCACCACGGAGTCGCCCAGATTGGTTTTTGGGGTGGTGGTCACTTCAAGGTCACGCCAAGGTCATGCGTCAAAATCACGTAAGGAAGCGGTATTACCCCGGTTACGTCAATGGAACGTGTTTCTTTCGCTCCACGGTGTCGCCTAGATTGGTCTTTGGGGTTGAGGTCATTTCAAAGTCACACCAAGGTCATACGTCAAAATCACGTAAGGAAGCGGTATTACCCCGGTTATTTCAATGGAACGTGTTTCTTTCGCTCCACGGAGTCGCCCAGATTGTTTTTTGGGGTAGAGGTCATTTCAAGGTAACGCCATTGTCATACGTCAAAATCACGTCGAGGAAGCGTTATAACCCCGGTTACTCCAAAGGAACGTGTTTCTTACACTACACGGAGTCGACCAGATTGGTTTTTGGGGTGGTGGTCACTTCAAGGTCACGCCAAGGTCATGCGTCAAAATCACGTCGAGGAGGCGTTACTACCCCGGTTACATCAAAGGAACGTGTTTCTTACGCTCAACGGAGTCGTCCAGGTTGGCTTTTGAGGTGGAGGTCATTTCAAAGTCACACCAAGGTCATACGTCAAAATCACGTAAGGAAGCGGTATTACCCCGGTTACGTCAATGGAACGTGTTTCTTTCGCTCCACGGAGTCGCCTAGATTGGTCTTTGGGGTTGAGGTCATTTCAAGTTCACGCCAAGTTCATATGTTAAAATCACGTCACGGAAGCGTTATTATCCCGATTACGTCAAAGGAACGTGTTTCTTTCGCCCCACGGAGTCGCCCAGTGGGGATATTGGGGTGGAGGTCATTACAAGGTCACGTCAAGATCATACGTCAAGATCACGTCAAGGAAGCGTTATTACCCCTTTTACGTCAAAGGAACGTGTTTCTTTCGCTCCACGGTGTGGCCAAGATTGTTTTTCGGGGTAGAGGTCATTTCAAGGTCGCGCCATGGTCATACTTCAAAATCACGCCGAGGAAGCGGTATTACACCGGTTACATTAATGGAACGTGTTTCTTTCGGTCCGCGGAGTCGCCTAGATTGGTCTTTGGGGTTGAGGTCATTTCAAGGTCACGCCAAGGTCATACGTCAAAATCTCGTCAAGGAAGCGTTATTACCCCGGTTACGTTAAAGGAACGTGTTTCTTTCGCTCCATGGAGTCGCCCAGATTGGTTTTTGTGGTGGAGGACATTTCAATGTCACGCCAAGGTCATACGCCAAATCACGTCAAGGAAGCGTTACTACCCCGGTTACGTCAAAGGAACGTGTTTCTCTCCCTCCGCGGAGTCGCCCGGTTTGGTTTTTGGGGTTGAGGTCTTTTGAAGGTCCTGCCAAGGTCATACGCCAAATCACGTCAAGAAGCGTTATTACCCCGGTTACATCAAAGGACCGGGTTTCTTTCGCTCAACGGAGTCGTCCAGGTTGGTTTTTGGGGTGGAGGTCTTTTCAAGGTCACGCCAAGGACATACGCCAAATCACGTCAAGGAAGCGTTATTACCCCGGTTAAGTCAAAGGAACGAGTTTCTTTCGCTCCACGGAGTCGGCCAGATTGTTTTTTGGGGTGGAGATCACTTCAAGGTCACGCCAAGGACATACGTCAAAATCACGTCAAGGAATCGTTACTACCCCGGTTACGTAAAATTAACGTGTTTCTCTCGCTCCGCCGAGTCGCACAGGTTGGTCTTTGGGGTTGAGGTCTTTTCAAGTTCACGACAAGGTCATCTGTCAAAATCACGTCAAGGAAGCGTTATTACCCCGGCAACGTAAGAGGAACGTGTTTCTTTCGCTCCACGGAGTCGACCAGACTGGTTTTTGAGGTGAAGGCCATTTCAAGGTCACGACAAGGTGATACGTCAAAATCAAGCCAAGGAAGCGTTATTGCCCAGGTTACGTCAAAGGAACGTGTTTCCTTCGCTCCACGGAGTCGCCCAGATTGGTTTTTGGGGCGGAGGTCACATCAACGTCTCGACAAGGTCATACGCCAAAATCACGTCTAGGGAGCGTTATTGTCCCGGTTACGTCAAAGTAACGCGTTTCTTTCGCTCCGCGGAGTCGTCCAGGTTGGCTTTTGAGGTGGAGGTCATTTCAAGGTCACGCCAAGGTCATACGTCAAAATCACGTCAAGGAAGCGTAATTACCCCGGTTATGTCAAAGGAACGTGTTTCTTTCGCTCCACGGAGTCGGCCATATTGTTTTTTGGGGTGGAGGTCACTTCAAGGTCACGCCAAGGTCATGCGTCAAAATCACGTCGAGGAAGCGTTATTACCGCGGTTACATCAAAGGAACGTGTTTCTTTCGCTCAACGGAGTCGTCCAGGTTGGCTTTTGAGGTGGAGGTCATTTCAAAGTCACGCCAAGGTCATACGTCAAAATCACGTAAGGGAGCGGTATTACCCCGGTTACGTAAATGGAACGTGTTTCTTTCGCTCCACGGAGTCGCCCAGATTGTTTTTTGGGTCGGAGGTCTTTTCAAGGTCACGCCAAGGTCATACGTCAAGTCACGTCAAGGAACAGTTATTACCCCGGTTACGTCAAAGGAACGTGTTTCTTTCGCTCCACGGAGTCGCCCAGGTTGGTTTTTGGGGTGGAGGTCTTTTCAAGGTCACGCCAAGGTCATACGTCAGATCACGTCAAGGAAGCGTTATTACCCCGGTTACGTCAAAGGAACGAGTTTCTTTCGCACCACGGAGTCGCCCAGGTTGGCTTTTGAGGTGGAGGTCATTTGAAGGTCACGCCAAGGTCATTCGTCAAAATCACGTCGAGGAAGTGTTATTACCCCGGTTACGTCAAAGGAACGTGTTTCTTTCGTTCAACGGAGTCGTCCAGGTTGGCTTTTGAGGTGGAGGTCAGACCAATGTCACGCCAAGGTCATGTGTCAAAATCACGTCAAGGGAGCGTTACTACCCCGGTTACGTTAATGGAACGCTTTTCTTTCGCTCCACGGAGTCGCCCGGATTGGTTTTTGGGGTGGAGGTCTTTTTAAGATCACGCCAAGGTCATACACCAAATCACGTCAGGGAAGCGTTACTACCCCGGTTACGTAAAAGGAACGTGTTTCTCTCGCTCCGCGGAGTCGCCCAGGTTGGTTTTTGGGGTTGAGGCCACTTCAAGGTCACGCCAAGGTCATACTTCATAATCACGCCAAGGAAGCGGTATTACCCAGGTTACGTTAATGGAACGTGTTTCTTTCGCTCCACGGAGTCGCCCAGATTGGTTTTTGGGGTGGAGGTCATTTCAAGATCACGCCAAGGTCATACGCCATAATCACGTCAAGGGTGCGTTATTACCCCGGTTACGTCAAAGGAACGTGTTTCTTTCGTTCCACGGAGCCGCCCAGGTTGGTTTTCGGGGTGGAGGTCTTTTCAGGGTCACGACAAGGTCATACGTCAAAATCACGTCAAGGAAGCGTTATTACCCCGGTTATGTCAAAGGAACGTGTTTCTTTCGCTCCACGGAGTCGGCCATATTGTTTTTTGGGGTGGAGGTCACTTCAAGGTCACGCCAAGGTCATGCGTCAAAATCACGTCGAGGAAGCGTTATTACCGCGGTTACGCCAAAGGAACGTGTTTCTTTCGCTCCACGGAGACGCCCAGATTGGTTTTTGGGGTGGCGGACACTTCAAAGTCACGCCAAGGTAATTAGTCAAAATCACGTCACAGAAGCGTTATCGCCCCGTTTAAGTTAAAGGAACGTGTTTCTTTCGCTCCACGGAGTCGCCCAGGCTGGCTTTTGATGTGAAGGCCATTTCAAGGTCACGCCAAGGTGATACGTCAAAATCACGTCAAGGAAGCGTTATTACCCCGGTTACGTTAAAGGAACGTGTTTCTTTCGCTCCGCGGAGTCGTCCAGGTTGGCTTTTGAGGTGGAGGTCATTTCAAGGTCACGCCAAGGTCATACGTCAAAATCACGTCAAGGAAGCGTTATTACCCCGGTTATGTCAAAGGAACGTGTTTCTTTCGCTCCACGGAGTCGGCCATATTGTTTTTTGGGGTGGAGGTCACTTCAAGGTCACGCCAAGGTCATGCGTCAAAATCACGTCGAGGAAGCGTTATTACCCCGGTTACGTCACAGGAACGTGTTTCTTTCGCTCCACGGAGTCGCCCAGGTTGGCTTTCGAGGTGAAGGTCATTTCAAGGTCACGACAAGGTCATACGTCAAAATAACGTCAAGGAAGCGTTACTACCCCGGTTACGTTAAAGGAACGCGATTCTTTCGCTCCACGGAGTCGCCCGGATTGGTTTTTGGGGCGGAGGTCACATCAACGTCTCGCCAAGGTCATACCTCAAATCTCGTCAAAGAAGCGTTATTACCCCGGTTACGTCAAAGGAACGTGTTTCTTTCGCCTCACGGAGTCGCCCGGATTGGTTTTTGGGGCGGAGCTCACATGTACGTCTCGCCAATGTCATACCCCAAATCACGTCAAGGAAGCGTTGCTACCCCGGTTACGTCAATGGAACGTGTTTCGGTCGCCCCACGGAGTCGCCCAGTGGGGTTTTTGGGGTGGAGGTCATTTCAAGGTCACGCCATGGTCATACGTCAAAATCACGTCAAGGAAGCGTTACTACCGCGGTTACGTTAAAGGAACGCGTTTCTTTCGCTCCACGGTGTCGCCCAGATTGGTTTTTGGGGTGGAGGTCATTTCAAGATCACGCCAAGGCCATACGCCAAAATCACGTCAAGGGTGCGTTATTACCCCGGTTACGTCAAAGGAACGTGTTTCTTTCGCTCCACGGAGTCTCCCAGGTTGGATTTTGGGGTAGAGGTCATTTCAATGTCACGCCAAGGTCATACTTCAAAATCACGCCGAGGAAGCGGTATTATCCCGGTTACGTTAATGGAACGTGTTTCTTTCACTTCACGGAGTCGCCCAGATTGGTTTTTGGGGCGGAGGTCACATCAACGTCTCGACAAGGTCATACGCCAAAATCACGTCTAGGGAGCGTTATTACCCCGGTTACGTGAATGGAACGTGTTTCTTTCGCTCCACGGAGTCGCCCAAATTGGTTTTTGGGGTGGTGGTCTTTTCAAGGTCACGCCAAGGTCATACGCCAAATCACGTCAAGGAAGCGTTACTACCCCGGTTACGTCAATGGAACGTTTTTCTTTCGCTCTACGGAGTCGCCCAGATTGGTTTTTGGGGTGGAGGTCATTTCAAGGTCACGCCAAGGTCATACGTCAAAATCACGTCAAGAAAGCGTTATTACCACGGTTACGTCAAAGGAACGTGTTTCTGTCGCTTCGCGGTGTTGCCCAGGTTGGCTTTTGAGGTGGAGGTCATTTCAAAGTCACGCCAAGGTCATACGTCAAAATCACGTAAGGAAGCGGTATTACCACGGTTACGCAATGGAACGTGTTTCTTTCGCTCCACGGAGTCGCCCAGACTGGTTTTTGGGGTGTAGGTCATTTCAAGGTCACGCCAAGGTCATACGTCAAAATCACGTCAAGAAAGCGTTATTACCACGGTTACGTCAAAGGAACGTGTTTCTTTCGCTACACGGTGTCGGCCAGATTGTTTTTTGGGGTGGAGGTCATTTCAAGTTCACGCCAAGTTCATATGTCAAAATCACGTCACGGAAGCGTTATCGCCCCGGTTAAGTTAAAGGAACGTGTCTCTTTCGCTCCACGGAGTCGCCCAGGCTGGCTTTTGAGGTGAAGGCCATTTCAAGGTCACGCCAAGGTCATACGTCAAAATCACGTCAAGGAAGCGTTATTACCCCGGATACGTTAAAGGCACGTGTTTCTTTCGCTCCATGGAGTCGCCCAGATTGGTTTTTGGGGTGGTGGTCTATTCAAGGTCACGCCAAGGTCATACGCCGAATCACGTCAAGGAAGCGTTATTGTCCCGGTTACGTCAAAGTAACGAGTTTCTTTCGCTCCGCGGAGTCGTCCAGGTTGGCTTTCGAGGTGGAGGTCATTTCAAGGTGACGCCAAGGTCATACGTCAAAATCACGTCAAGGAAGCGTTATTAACCCGGTTATGTCAAAGGAACGTGTTTCTTTCGCTCCACGGAGTCGGCCATATTGTTTTTTGGGGTGGAGGTCACTTCAAGGTCACGCCAAGGTCATGCGTCAAAATCACGTCGAGGAAGCGTTATTACCGCGGTTACGCCAAAGGAACGTGTTTCTTTCGCTCCACGGAGTCGCCCAGATTGGTTTTTGGGGTGGAGGGCACTTCAAGGTCACGCCAAGGTAATTAGTCAAAATCACGTCGTGGAGGCGTTATTACCCCGGTTACATCAAAGGAACGTGTTTCTTTCGCTCAACGGAGTCGTCCAGGTTGGCTTTTGAGGTGAAGGCCATTTCAAGGTCACGCCAAGGTCATACGTCAAAATCACGTCAAGGAAGCATTACTACCCCGGTTACGTTAAAGGAACGCGTTTCTTTCGATCCACGGAGTCGCCCAGATTGGTTTTTGGGGTAGAGGTCCTTTCAATGTCACGCCAAGGTCATACTTCAAAATCACGCCGAGGAAGCGGTATTAACCCGGTTACGTTAATGGAGCGTGTTTCTTTCACTTCACGGAGTCGCCCAGATTGGTTTTTTGGGCGGAGGTCACATCAACGTCTCGCCAAGGTCATACGTCAAAATCACGTCAAGGAAGCGTTATTAACCCGGTTACATCAAAGGAACGTGTTTCTTTCGCTCCACGGAGTCGGCCAGATTGTTTTTTGGGGTGGAGGTCACTTAAAGGTCACGCCAAGGTCATGCGTCAAAATCACGTCAAGGAAGCATCATTACCCCGGTTACGTTAAAGGAACGTAATTCTTTCGCTCCACGGAGTCGGCCAGTTTGTTTTTTGGGGTGGAGGTCACTTCAAGATCACGCCAAGGTCATACTCCAAAATCACGTCAAGGTTGCTTTATTACCCCGGTTACGCCAAAGGAACGTGTTTCTTTCGCACCACGGAGTCACCCAGGTTGGTTTTTGGGGTAGAGGTCATTTCAATGTCACGCCAAGGCCATACTTCAAAATCACGCCATGGAAGCGGTATTAACCCGGTTACGTTAATGGAACGTGTTTCTTTCACTTCACGGAGTCGCCCAGATTGTTTTTTGGGGTAGAGGTCATTTCAAGGTCACGCCAAGGTCATACGTCAAAATCACGTAACGAAGCGGTATTACCCCGGTTACGTCCATGGAACGTGTTTCTTTCGCTCCACGGAGTCGCCCAGATTGGTTTTTGGGGTGGAGGCCTTTTCAAGGTCACGCCAAGGTCATATGCCAGACCACGTCAAGGAAGCGTTATTACCCCGGTTACGTCAAAGGAACGAGTTTCTTTCGCACCACGGAGTCGCCCAGATTGGTTTTTGGGGTGGTGGTCACTTCAAGGTCACGCCAAGGTCATGCGTCAAAATCACGTAAGGAAGCGGTATTACCCCGGTTACGTCAATGGAACGTGTTTCTTTCGCTCCACGGTGTCGCCTAGATTGGTCTTTGGGGTTGAGGTCATTTCAAAGTCACACCAAGGTCATACGTCAAAATCACGTAAGGAAGCGGTATTACCCCGGTTACGTCAATGGAACGTGTTTCTTTCGCTACACGGAGTCGCCTAGATTGTTTTTTGGGGTAGAGGTCATTTCAAGGTCACGCCATTGTCATACGTCAAAATCACGTCGAGGAAGCGTTATAACCCCGGTTACTCCAAGGGAACGTGTTTCTTACGCTACACGGAGTCGACCAGATTGGTTTTTGGGGTGGTGGTCACTTCAAGGTCACGCCAAGGTCATGCGTCAAAATCACGTCGAGGAGGCGTTACTACCCCGGTTACATCAAAGGAACGTGTTTCTTACGCTCAACGGAGTCGTCCAGGTTGGCTTTTGAGGTGGAGGTCATTTCAAAGTCACACCAAGGTCATGCGTCAAAATCACGTAAGGAAGCGGTATTACCCCGGTTACGTCAATGGAACGTGTTTCTTTCGCTCCACGGAGTCGCCTAGATTGGTCTTTGGGGTAGAGGTCATTTCAAGTTCACGCCAAGTTCATATGTCAAAATCACGTCACGGAAGCGTTATTATCCCGATTACGTCAAAGGAACGTGTTTCTTTCGCTCCACGGAGTCGCCCAGATTGGTTTTTGGGGTGGAGGGCACTTCAAGGTCACACCAAGGTAATTAGTCAAAATCACGTCGTGGAGGCGTTATTACCCCGGTTACATCAAAGGAACGTGTTTCTTTCGCTCAACGGAGTCGTCCAGGTTGGCTTTTGAGGTGGAGGTCATTTCAAAGTCACGCCAAGGTCATACGTCAAAATCACGTAAGGGAGCGGTATTACCCCAGTTCCGTCAATGGAACGTGTTTCTTTCGCTCCACGGAGTCGCCCAGATTGTTTTTTGGGGCGGAGGTCTTTTCAAGGGCACGCCAAGGTCATACGGCAAGTCACGTCAAGGAAGCGTTATTACCCCGGTTACGTCAAAGGAACGTGTTTCTTTCGCTCCACGGAGTCGCCCAGATTGGTTTTTGGGGTGGAGGGCACTTCAAGGTCACGCCAAGGTAATTAGTCAAAATCACGTCGTGGAGGCGTTATTACCCCGGTTACATCAAAGGAACGTGTTTCTTTCGCTCAACGGAGTCGTCCAGGTTGGCTTTTGAGGTGGAGGTCATTTCAAAGTCACGCCAAGGTCATACGTCAAAATCACGTAAGGGAGCGGTATTACCCCAGTTCCGTCAATGGAACGTGTTTCTTTCGCTCCACGGAGTCGCCCAGATTGTTTTTTGGGGCGGAGGTCTTTTCAAGGGCACGCCAAGGTCATACGGCAAGTCACGTCAAGGAAGCGTTATTACCCCGGTTACGTCAAAGGAACGTGTTTCTTTCGCTCCACGGAGTCGCCCAGGTTGGTTTTTGGGGTGGAGGTCATTTCAAGGTCACGCCAAGGTCATACGTCAAAATCACGTAACGAAGCGGTATTACCCCGGTTACGTCCATGGAACGTGTTTCTTTCGCTCCACGGAGTCGCCCAGATTGGTTTTTGGGGTGGAGGCCTTTTCAAGGTCACGCCAAGGTCATATGCCAGACCACGTCAAGGAAGCGTTATTACCCCGGTTACGTCAAAGGAACGAGTTTCTTTCGCACCACGGAGTCGCCCAGATTGGTTTTTGGGGTGGTGGTCACTTCAAGGTCACGCCAAGGTCATGCGTCAAAATCACGTAAGGAAGCGGTATTACCCCGGTTACGTCAATGGAACGTGTTTCTTTCGCTCCACGGTGTCGCCTAGATTGGTCTTTGGGGTTGAGGTCATTTCAAAGTCACACCAAGGTCATACGTCAAAATCACGTAAGGAAGCGGTATTACCCCGGTTACGTCAATGGAACGTGTTTCTTTCGCTACACGGAGTCGCCTAGATTGTTTTTTGGGGTAGAGGTCATTTCAAGGTCACGCCATTGTCATACGTCAAAATCACGTCGAGGAAGCGTTATAACCCCGGTTACTCCAAGGGAACGTGTTTCTTACGCTACACGGAGTCGACCAGATTGGTTTTTGGGGTGGTGGTCACTTCAAGGTCACGCCAAGGTCATGCGTCAAAATCACGTCGAGGAGGCGTTACTACCCCGGTTACATCAAAGGAACGTGTTTCTTACGCTCAACGGAGTCGTCCAGGTTGGCTTTTGAGGTGGAGGTCATTTCAAAGTCACACCAAGGTCATGCGTCAAAATCACGTAAGGAAGCGGTATTACCCCGGTTACGTCAATGGAACGTGTTTCTTTCGCTCCACGGAGTCGGCCAGTTTGTTTTTTGGGGTGGAGGTCACTTCAAGATCACGCCAAGGTCATACTCCAAAATCACGTCAAGGTTGCTTTATTACCCCGGTTACGCCAAAGGAACGTGTTTCTTTCGCACCACGGAGTCACCCAGGTTGGTTTTTGGGGTAGAGGTCATTTCAATGTCACGCCAAGGCCATACTTCAAAATCACGCCATGGAAGCGGTATTAACCCGGTTACGTTAATGGAACGTGTTTCTTTCACTTCACGGAGTCGCCCAGATTGTTTTTTGGGGTAGAGGTCATTTCAAGGTCACGCCAAGGTCATACGTCAAAATCACGTAACGAAGCGGTATTACCCCGGTTACGTCCATGGAACGTGTTTCTTTCGCTCCACGGAGTCGCCCAGATTGGTTTTTGGGGTGGAGGCCTTTTCAAGGTCACGCCAAGGTCATATGCCAGACCACGTCAAGGAAGCGTTATTACCCCGGTTACGTCAAAGGAACGAGTTTCTTTCGCACCACGGAGTCGCCCAGATTGGTTTTTGGGGTGGTGGTCACTTCAAGGTCACGCCAAGGTCATGCGTCAAAATCACGTAAGGAAGCGGTATTACCCCGGTTACGTCAATGGAACGTGTTTCTTTCGCTCCACGGTGTCGCCTAGATTGGTCTTTGGGGTTGAGGTCATTTCAAAGTCACACCAAGGTCATACGTCAAAATCACGTAAGGAAGCGGTATTACCCCGGTTACGTCAATGGAACGTGTTTCTTTCGCTACACGGAGTCGCCTAGATTGTTTTTTGGGGTAGAGGTCATTTCAAGGTCACGCCATTGTCATACGTCAAAATCACGTCGAGGAAGCGTTATAACCCCGGTTACTCCAAGGGAACGTGTTTCTTACGCTACACGGAGTCGACCAGATTGGTTTTTGGGGTGGTGGTCACTTCAAGGTCACGCCAAGGTCATGCGTCAAAATCACGTCGAGGAGGCGTTACTACCCCGGTTACATCAAAGGAACGTGTTTCTTACGCTCAACGGAGTCGTCCAGGTTGGCTTTTGAGGTGGAGGTCATTTCAAAGTCACACCAAGGTCATGCGTCAAAATCACGTAAGGAAGCGGTATTACCCCGGTTACGTCAATGGAACGTGTTTCTTTCGCTCCACGGAGTCGCCTAGATTGGTCTTTGGGGTTGAGGTCATTTCAAGTTCACGCCAAGTTCATATGTCAAAATCACGTCACGGAAGCGTTATTATCCCGATTACGTCAAAGGAACGTGTTTCTTTCGCTCCACGGAGTTGCCCAGATTGGTTTTTGGGGTGGAGGGCACTTCAAGGTCACGCCAAGGTAATTAGTCAAAATCACGTCGTGGAGGCGTTATTACCCCGGTTACATCAAAGGAACGTGTTTCTTTCGCTCAACGGAGTCGTCCAGGTTGGCTTTTGAGGTGGAGGTCATTTCAAAGTCACGCCAAGGTCATACGTCAAAATCACGTAAGGGAGCGGTATTACCCCAGTTCCGTCAATGGAACGTGTTTCTTTCGCTCCACGGAGTCGCCCAGATTGTTTTTTGGGGCGGAGGTCTTTTCAAGGGCACGCCAAGGTCATACGGCAAGTCACGTCAAGGAAGCGTTATTACCCCGGTTACGTCAAAGGAACGTGTTTCTTTCGCTCCACGGAGTCGCCCAGGTTGGTTTTTGGGGTAGAGGTCATTTCAAGTTCACGCCAAGTTCATATGTCAAAATCACGTCACGGAAGCGTTATCGCCCCGGTTAAGTTAAAGGAACGTGTTTCTTTCGCTTCACGGAGTCGCCCAGGTTGGCTTTTGAGGTAAAGGCCATTTCAAGGTCACGCCAAGGTCATACGTCAAAATCACGTCAAGGAAGCATTACTACCCCGGTTACGTTAAAGGAACGCGTTTCTTTCGATCCACGGAGTCGCCCAGATTGGTTTTTGGGGTAGAGGTCCTTTCAATGTCACGCCAAGGTCATACTTCAAAATCACGCCGAGGAAGCGGTATTAACCCGGTTACGTTAATGGAACGTGTTTCTTTCACTTCACGGAGTCGCCCAGATTGGTTTTTTGGGCGGAGGTCACATCAACGTCTCGCCAAGGTCATACGTCAAAATCACGTCAAGGAAGCGTTATTAACCCGGTTACATCAAAGGAACGTGTTTCTTTCGCTCCACGGAGTCGGCCAGATTGTTTTTTGGGGTGGAGGTCACTTAAAGGTCACGCCAAGGTCATGCGTCAAAATCACGTCAAGGAAGCATCATTACCCCGGTTACGTTAAAGGAACGTATTTCTTTCGCTCCACGGAGTCGGCCAGTTTGTTTTTTGGGGTGGAGGTCACTTCAAGATCACGCCAAGGTCATACTCCAAAATCACGTCAAGGTTGCTTTATTACCCCGGTTACGCCAAAGGAACGTGTTTCTTTCGCACCACGGAGTCACCTAGGTTGGTTTTTGGGGTAGAGGTCATTTCAATGTCACGCCAAGGTCATACTTCAAAATCACGCCGTGGAAGCGGTATTAACCCGGTTACGTTAATGGAACGTGTTTCTTTCACTTCACGGAGTCGCCCAGATTGTTTTTTGGGGTAGAGGTCATTTCAAGGTCACGCCAAGGTCATTCGTCAAAATCACGTAACGAAGCGGTATTACCCCGGTTACGTCCATGGAACGTGTTTCTTTCGCTCCACGGAGTCGCCCAGATTGGTTTTTGGAGTGGAGGTCTTTTCAAGGTCACGCCAAGGTCATACGCCAGACCACGTCAAGGAAGCGTTATTACCCCGGTTACGTCAAAGGAACGAGTTTCTTTCGCACCACGGAGTCGCCCAGATTGGTTTTTGGGGTGGTGGTCACTTCAAGGTCACGCCAAGGTCATGCGTCAAAATCACGTAAGGAAGCGGTATTACCCCGGTTACGTCAATGGAACGTGTTTCTTTCGCTCCACGGTGTCGCCTAGATTGGTCTTTGGGGTTGAGGTCATTTCAAAGTCACACCAAGGTCATACGTCAAAATCACGTAAGGAAGCGGTATTACCCCGGTTATTTCAATGGAACGTGTTTCTTTCGCTCCACGGAGTCGCCCAGATTGTTTTTTGGGGTAGAGGTCATTTCAAGGTAACGCCATTGTCATACGTCAAAATCTCGTCAAGGAAGCGTTATTACCCCGGTTACGTTAAAGGAACGTGTTTCTTTCGCTCCATGGAGTCGCCCAGTGGGGATATTGGGGTGGAGGTCATTACAAGGTCACGTCAAGATCATACGTCAAATTCACGTCGAGGAAGCGTTATAACCCCGGTTACTCCAAAGGAACGTGTTTCTTACACTACACGGAGTCGACCAGATTGGTTTTTGGGGTGGTGGTCACTTCAAGGTCACGCCAAGGTCATGCGTCAAAATCACGTCGAGGAGGCGTTACTACCCCGGTTACATCAAAGGAACGTGTTTCTTACGCTCAACGGAGTCGTCCAGGTTGGCTTTTGAGGTGGAGGTCATTTCAAAGTCACACCAAGGTCATACGTCAAAATCACGTAAGGAAGCGGTATTACCCCGGTTACGTCAATGGAACGTGTTTCTTTCGCTCCACGGAGTCGCCTAGATTGGTCTTTGGGGTTGAGGTCATTTCAAGTTCACGCCAAGTTCATATGTTAAAATCACGTCACGGAAGCGTTATTATCCCGATTACGTCAAAGGAACGTGTTTCTTTCGCCCCACGGAGTCGCCCAGTGGGGATATTGGGGTGGAGGTCATTACAAGGTCACGTCAAGATCATACGTCAAGATCACGTCAAGGAAGCGTTATTACCCCTTTTACGTCAAAGGAACGTGTTTCTTTCGCTCCACGGTGTGGCCAAGATTGTTTTTTGGGGTAGAGGTCATTTCAAGGTCGCGCCATGGTCATACTTCAAAATCACGCCGAGGAAGCGGTATTACACCGGTTACATTAATGGAACGTGTTTCTTTCGGTCCGCGGAGTCGCCTAGATTGGTCTTTGGGGTTGAGGTCATTTCAAGGTCACGCCAAGGTCATACGTCAAAATCTCGTCAAGGAAGCGTTATTACCCCGGTTACGTTAAAGGAACGTGTTTCTTTCGCTCCATGGAGTCGCCCAGATTGGTTTTTGTGGTGGAGGACATTTCAATGTCACGCCAAGGTCATACGCCAAATCACGTCAAGGAAGCGTTACTACCCCGGTTACGTCAAAGGAACGTGTTTCTCTCCCTCCGCGGAGTCGCCCGGTTTGGTTTTTGGGGTTGAGGTCTTTTGAAGGTCCTGCCAAGGTCATACGCCAAATCACGTCAAGAAGCGTTATTACCCCGGTTACATCAAAGGACCGGGTTTCTTTCGCTCAACGGAGTCGTCCAGGTTGGTTTTTGGGGTGGAGGTCTTTTCAAGGTCACGCCAAGGACATACGCCAAATCACGTCAAGGAAGCGTTATTACCCCGGTTAAGTCAAAGGAACGAGTTTCTTTCGCTCCACGGAGTCGGCCAGATTGTTTTTTGGGGTGGAGATCACTTCAAGGTCACGCCAAGGACATACGTCAAAATCACGTCAAGGAATCGTTACTACCCCGGTTACGTAAAATTAACGTGTTTCTCTCGCTCCGCCGAGTCGCACAGGTTGGTCTTTGGGGTTGAGGTCTTTTCAAGTTCACGACAAGGTCATCTGTCAAAATCACGTCAAGGAAGCGTTATTACCCCGGCAACGTAAGAGGAACGTGTTTCTTTCGCTCCACGGAGTCGACCAGACTGGTTTTTGAGGTGAAGGCCATTTCAAGGTCACGCCAAGGTCATTCGTCAAAATCACGTCGAGGAAGTGTTATTACCCCGGTTACGTCAAAGGAACGTGTTTCTTTCGTTCAACGGAGTCGTCCAGGTTGGCTTTTGAGGTGGAGGTCAGACCAATGTCACGCCAAGGTCATGTGTCAAAATCACGTCAAGGGAGCGTTACTACCCCGGTTACGTTAATGGAACGCTTTTCTTTCGCTCCACGGAGTCGCCCGGATTGGTTTTTGGGGTGGAGGTCTTTTTAAGGTCACGCCAAGGTCATACACCAAATCACGTCAGGGAAGCGTTACTACCCCGGTTACGTAAAAGGAACGTGTTTCTCTCGCTCCGCGGAGTCGCCCAGGTTGGTTTTTGGGGTTGAGGCCACTTCAAGGTCACGCCAAGGTCATACTTCATAATCACGCCAAGGAAGCGGTATTACCCAGGTTACGTTAATGGAACGTGTTTCTATCGCTCCACGGAGTCGCCGAGATTGGTTTTTGGGGTGGAGGTCATTTCAAGATCACGCCAAGGTCATACGCCATAATCACGTCAAGGGTGCGTTATTACCCCGGTTACGTCAAAGGAACGTGTTTCTTTCGTTCCACGGAGCCGCCCAGGTTGGTTTTCGGGGTGGAGGTCTTTTCAAGGTCACGCCAAGTTCATATGTCAAAATCACGTCACGGAAGCGTTATTGCCCCGGTTAAGTCAAAGGAACGTGTTTCTTTCGCTCCACGGAGTCGGCCAGATTGTTTTTTGGGGTGGAGGTCATTGCAGGGTCACGCCAAGGTCATACGTCAAAATCACGTAAGGAAGCGGTATTACCCCGGTTACGTTAATGGATCGTGTTTCTTTCGCTTCACGGAGTCGCCCAGATTGGTTTTTGGGGAGGAGGTCTTTTCAAGGTCACGCCAAGGTCATACGTCAAAATCACGTCACGGAAGCGTTATCGCCCCGATTAAGTTAAAGGAACGTGTTTCTTTCGCTCCACGGAGTCGTCCAGGTTGGTTTTTGGGGTAGAGGTCATTTCAAGTTCACGCCAAGTTCATATGTCAAAATCACGTCAAGGAAGCGTTATTACCCCGGTTACGCCAAAGGAACGTGTTTCTTTCGCTCCACGGAGTCGGCCAGATTGTTTCTTGGGTTGGAGGTCACTTCAAGGTCACGCCAAGGTCATACGTCAAAATCACGTTAAGGAAGCGTTATTTCCCCGGTTATGTCAAAGGAACGTGTTTCTTTCGCTCCACGGAGTCGGCCATATTGTTTTTTCGGGTGGAGATCACATCAAGGTCACGCCCAGGTCATGCGTCAAAATCACGTCGAGGAAGCGTTATTACCGTGGTTACGCCAAAGGAACGTGTTTCTTTCGCTCCACGGAGTCGTCCAGGTTGGCTTTTGAGGTGGAGGTCATTTCAAAGTCACGCCAAGGTCATACGTCAAAATCACGTAGGGAGCGGTATTACCCCGGTTACGTCAATGGAACGTGTTTCTTTCACTTCACGGAGTCGCCCAGATTGGTTTTTTGGGCGGAGGTCACATCAACGTCTCGCCAAGGTCATACGCCAAAATCACGTCTAGGGAGCGTTATTACCCCGGTTACGTCAATGGAACGTGTTTCTTTCGCTCCACGGAGTCGCCCAGATTGGTTTTTGGGCTGGAGGTCTTTCCATTTTCACGCCAAGGTCATATGCCAAATCGCGTGAAGGAAGCGTTATTACCCCGGTTATGTCAAAGGAACGAGTATCTTTCGCACCACGGAGTCGCCCAGGTTAGCTTTTGAGGTGGAGGTCATTTTAAGGTCACGCCAAGGTCATACGTCAAAATCACGCCAAGGAAACGTTATTACCCCGGTTACGTCAAAGGAACGTGTTTCTTTCGCTCCACGGAGTCGCCCAGATTGGCTTTTGAGGTGAAGGTCATTTCAAGTTCACGCCAAGGTCATACGTCAAAATAACGTCAAGGAAGCGTTCCTACCCCTGTTACGTTAAAGGAACGTGTTTCTTTCGCTTCACGGTGTCGCCCAGATTGGTTTTTGGGGCGGAGGTCACATCAACGTCTCGCCTAGGTCATACACCAACTCACGTCAAGGAAGTGTTATTACCCCGGTTACGTCAATGGAGCGTGTTTCATTCGATCCACGTAGTCGCCCAGGTTGGTTTTTGGGGTTGAGGTTATTTCAAGGTCACGCCAAGGTCATATTTCAAAATCACGCCAAGGAAGCGGTATTACCCCGGTTAGGTTAATGGAACGTGTTTCTTTCGCTCCACGGAGTCGCCTAGATTGGTTTTTGGGGTGGAGTTCATTTCAAGATCACGCCAAGGTCATACGCAAAAATCACGTCAAGGGTGCGTTATTACCCCGGTTACGTCAAAGGAACGTGTTTCTTTCGCTCCACGGAGCCGCCCAGGTTGGTTTTTGGGGTAGAGGTCATTTCAATGTCACGCCAAGGTCATACGTCAAAATCACGTCAAGGAAGCGTTATTACCACGGTTACGTTAAAGGAACGCGATTCTTTCGCTCCACGGAGTCGCCCGGCTTGGTTTTTGGGGCGGAGGTCACATCAACGTCTCGCCAAGGTCATACCTCAAATCTCGTCAAAGAAGCGTTATTACCCCGGTTACGTCAAAGGAACGTGTTTCTTTCGCCTCACGGAGTCGCCCGGATTGGTTTTTGGGGCGGAGCTCACATGTACGTCTCGCCAATGTCATACCCCAAATCACGTCAAGGAAGCGTTGCTACCCCGGTTACGTCAATGGAACGTGTTTCGTTCGCCCCACGGAGTCGCCCAGTGGGGTTTTTGGGGTGGAGGTCATTTCAAGGTCACGCCAAGGTCATACGTCAAAATCACGTCAAGGAAGCGTTACTACCCCGGTTACGTTAAAGGAACGCGTTTCTTTCGCTCCACGGAGTCGCCCAGATTGGTTTTTGGGGTGGAGGTCATTTCAAGATCACGCCAAGGCCATACGCCAAAATCACGTCAAGGGTGCGTTATTACCCCGGTTACGTCAAAGGAACGTGTTTCTTTCGCTCCACGGAGTCTCCCAGGTTGGATTTTGGGGTAGAGGTCATTTCAATGTCACGCCAAGGTCATACGTCAAAATCACGTCAAGAAAGCGTTATTACCCCTTTTACGTCAAAGGAACGTGTTTCTTTCGCTCCACGGAGTCGCCCAGATTGTTTTTTGGGGTACAGGTCATTTCAATGTCACGCCAAGGTCATACTGCAAAATCACGACGAGGAAGCGGTATTACCCCGGTTACGTTAATGGAACGTGTTTCTTTCACTTCACGCTGTCGCCCAGATTGGTTTTTGGGGCGGAGGTCACATCAACGTCTCGCCTAGGTCATACACCAACTCACGTCAAGGAAGTGTTATTACCCCGGTTACGTCAATGGAGCGTGTTTCATTCGATCCACGTAGTCGCCCAGGTTGGTTTTTGGGGTTGAGGTTATTTCAAGGTCACGCCAAGGTCATATTTCAAAATCACGCCAAGGAAGCGGTATTACCCCGGTTAGGTTAATGGAACGTGTTTCTTTCGCTCCACGGAGTCGCCTAGATTGGTTTTTGGGGTGGAGTTCATTTCAAGATCACGCCAAGGTCATACGCAAAAATCACGTCAAGGGTGCGTTATTACCCCGGTTACGTCAAAGGAACGTGTTTCTTTCGCTCCACGGAGCCGCCCAGGTTGGTTTTTGGGGTAGAGGTCATTTCAATGTCACGCCAAGGTCATACGTCAAAATCACGTCAAGGAAGCGTTATTACCACGGTTACGTTAAAGGAACGCGATTCTTTCGCTCCACGGAGTCGCCCGGATTGGTTTTGGGGCGGAGCTCACATGTACGTCTCGCCAATGTCATACACCAAATCACGTCAAGGAAGCGTTGCTACCCCGGTTACGTCAATGGAACGTGTTTCGTTCGCCCCACGGAGTCGCCCAGTGGGGTTTTTGGGGTGGAGGTCATTTCAAGGTCACGCCAAGGTCATACGTCAAAATCACGTCAAGGAAGCGTTACTACCTCGGTTACGTTAAAGGAACGCGTTTCTTTCGCTCCACGGAGTCGCCCAGATTGGTTTTTGGGGTGGAGGTCATTTCAAGATCACGCCAAGGCCATACGCCAAAATCACGTCAAGGGTGCGTTATTACCCCGGTTACGTCAAAGGAACGTGTTTCTTTCGCTCCACGGAGTCTCCCAGGTTGGATTTTGGGGTAGAGGTCATTTCAATGTCACGCCAAGGTCATACTTCAAAATCACGCCGAGGAAGCGGTATTATCCCGGTTACGTTAATGGAACGTGTTTCTTTCACTTCATGGAGTCGCCCAGATTGGTTTTTGGGGCAGAGGTCACATCAACGTCTCGACAAGGTCATACGCCAAAATCACGTCTAGGGAGCGTTATTACCCCGGTTACGTGAATGGAACGTGTTTCTTTCGCTCCACGGAGTCGCCCAAATTGGTTTTTGGGGTGGTGGTCTTTTCAAGGTCACGCCAAGGTCATACGCCAAATCACGTCAAGGAAGCGTTACTACCCCGGTTACGTCAATGGAACGTTTTTCTTTCGCTCTACGGAGTCGCCCAGATTGGTTTTTGGGGTGGAGGTCATTTCAAGGTCACGCCAAGGTCATACGTCAAAATCACGTCAAGAAAGCGTTATTACCACGGTTACGTCAAAGGAACGTGTTTCTTTCGCTTCGCGGTGTTGCCCAGGTTGGCTTTTGAGGTGGAGGTCATTTCAAAGTCACGCCAAGGTCATACGTCAAAATCACGTAAGGAAGCGGTATTACCACGGTTACGTCAATGGAACGTGTTTCTTTCGCTCCACGGAGTCGCCCAGACTGGCTTTTGGGGTGGAGGTCAGTTCAAGGTCACGCCAAGGTCATACGTCAAAATCAAGCCAAGGAAGCGTTATTACCCAGGTTACGTCAAAGGAACGTGTTTCTTTCGCTCCACGGAGTCGCCCAGGTTGGCTTTCGAGGTGAAGGTCATTTCAAGGTCACGACAAGGTCATACGTCAAAATCACGTCAAGGAAGCGTTATTACCCCGGTTATGTCAAAGGAACGTGTTTCTTTCGCACCACGGAGTCGGCCATATTGTTTTTTGGGGTGGAGGTCACTTCAAGGTCACGCCAAGGTCATGCGTCAAAATCACGTCGAGGAAGCGTTATTACCGCGGTTACGCCAAAGGAACGTGTTTCTTTCGCTCCACGGAGTCGCCCAGGCTGGCTTTTGAGGTGAAGGCCATTTCAAGGTCACGCCAAGGTGATACGTCAAAATCACGTCAAGGAAGCGTTATTACCCCGGTTACGTTAAAGGAACGTGTTTCTTTCGCTCCGCGGAGTCGTCCAGGTTGGCTTTTGAGGTGGAGGTCATTTCAAGGTCACGCCAAGGTCATACGTCAAAATCACGTCAAGGAAGCGTTATTACCCCGGTTATGTCAAAGGAACGTGTTTCTTTCGCTCCACGGAGTCGGCCATATTGTTTTTTGGGGTGGAGGTCACTTCAAGGTCACGCCAAGGTCATGCGTCAAAATCACGTCGAGGAAGCGTTATTACCCCGGTTACGTCACAGGAACGTGTTTCTTTCGCTCCACGGAGTCGCCCAGGTTGGCTTTCGAGGTGAAGGTCATTTCAAGGTCACGACAAGGTCATACGTCAAAATAACGTCAAGGAAGCGTTACTACCCCGGTTACGTTAAAGGAACGCGATTCTTTCGCTCCACGGAGTCGCCCGGATTGGTTTTTGGGGCGGAGGTCACATCAACGTCTCGCCAAGGTCATACCTCAAATCTCGTCAAAGAAGCGTTATTACCCCGGTTACGTCAAAGGAACGTGTTTCTTTCGCCTCACGGAATCGCCCGGATTGGTTTTTGGGGCGGAGCTCACATGTACGTCTCGCCAATGTCATACCCCAAATCACGTCAAGGAAGCGTTGCTACCCCGGTTACGTCAATGGAACGTGTTTCGTTCGCCCCACGGAGTCGCCCAGTGGGGTTTTTGGGGTGGAGGTCATTTCAAGGTCACGCCATGGTCATACGTCAAAATCACGTTAAGGAAGCGTTACTACCCCGGTTACGTTAAAGGAACGCGTTTCTTTCGCTCCACGGTGTCGCCCAGATTGGTTTTTGGGGTGGAGGTCATTTCAAGATCACGCCAAGGCCATACGCCAAAATCACGTCAAGGGTGCGTTATTACCCCGGTTACGTCAAAGGAACGTGTTTCTTTCGCTCCACGGAGTCTCCCAGATTGTTTTTTGGGGCGGAGGTCTTTTCAAGGGCACGCCAAGGTCATACGGCAAGTCACGTCAAGGAAGCGTTATTACCCCGGTTACGTCAAAGGAACGTGTTTCTTTCGCTCCACGGAGTCGCCCAGGTTGGTTTTTGGGGTAGAGGTCATTTCAAGTTCACGCCAAGTTCATATGTCAAAATCACGTCACGGAAGCGTTATCGCCCCGGTTAAGTTAAAGGAACGTGTTTCTTTCGCTTCACGGAGTCGCCCAGGTTGGCTTTTGAGGTAAAGGCCATTTCAAGGTCACGCCAAGGTCATACGTCAAAATCACGTCAAGGAAGCATTACTACCCCGGTTACGTTAAAGGAACGCGTTTCTTTCGATCCACGGAGTCGCCCAGATTGGTTTTTGGGGTAGAGGTCCTTTCAATGTCACGCCAAGGTCATACTTCAAAATCACGCCGAGGAAGCGGTATTAACCCGGTTACGTTAATGGAACGTGTTTCTTTCACTTCACGGAGTCGCCCAGATTGGTTTTTTGGGCGGAGGTCACATCAACGTCTCGCCAAGGTCATACGTCAAAATCACGTCAAGGAAGCGTTATTAACCCGGTTACATCAAAGGAACGTGTTTCTTTCGCTCCACGGAGTCGGCCAGATTGTTTTTTGGGGTGGAGGTCACTTAAAGGTCACGCCAAGGTCATGCGTCAAAATCACGTCAAGGAAGCATCATTACCCCGGTTACGTTAAAGGAACGTATTTCTTTCGCTCCACGGAGTCGGCCAGTTTGTTTTTTGGGGTGGAGGTCACTTCAAGATCACGCCAAGGTCATACTCCAAAATCACGTCAAGGTTGCTTTATTACCCCGGTTACGCCAAAGGAACGTGTTTCTTTCGCACCACGGAGTCACCCAGGTTGGTTTTTGGGGTAGAGGTCATTTCAATGTCACGCCAAGGTCATACTTCAAAATCACGCCGTGGAAGCGGTATTAACCCGGTTACGTTAATGGAACGTGTTTCTTTCACTTCACGGAGTCGCCCAGATTGTTTTTTGGGGTAGAGGTCATTTCAAGGTCACGCCAAGGTCATTCGTCAAAATCACGTAACGAAGCGGTATTACCCCGGTTACGTCCATGGAACGTGTTTCTTTCGCTCCACGGAGTCGCCCAGATTGGTTTTTGGAGTGGAGGTCTTTTCAAGGTCACGCCAAGGTCATACGCCAGACCACGTCAAGGAAGCGTTATTACCCCGGTTACGTCAAAGGAACGAGTTTCTTTCGCACCACGGAGTCGCCCAGATTGGTTTTTGGGGTGGTGGTCACTTCAAGGTCACGCCAAGGTCATGCGTCAAAATCACGTAAGGAAGCGGTATTACCCCGGTTACGTCAATGGAACGTGTTTCTTTCGCTCCACGGTGTCGCCTAGATTGGTCTTTGGGGTTGAGGTCATTTCAAAGTCACACCAAGGTCATACGTCAAAATCACGTAAGGAAGCGGTATTACCCCGGTTATTTCAATGGAACGTGTTTCTTTCGCTCCACGGAGTCGCCCAGATTGTTTTTTGGGGTAGAGGTCATTTCAAGGTAACGCCATTGTCATACGTCAAAATCACGTCGAGGAAGCGTTATAACCCCGGTTACTCCAAAGGAACGTGTTTCTTACACTACACGGAGTCGACCAGATTGGTTTTTGGGGTGGTGGTCACTTCAAGGTCACGCCAAGGTCATGCGTCAAAATCACGTCGAGGAGGCGTTACTACCCCGGTTACATCAAAGGAACGTGTTTCTTACGCTCAACGGAGTCGTCCAGGTTGGCTTTTGAGGTGGAGGTCATTTCAAAGTCACACCAAGGTCATACGTCAAAATCACGTAAGGAAGCGGTATTACCCCGGTTACGTCAATGGAACGTGTTTCTTTCGCTCCACGGAGTCGCCTAGATTGGTCTTTGGGGTTGAGGTCATTTCAAGTTCACGCCAAGTTCATATGTTAAAATCACGTCACGGAAGCGTTATTATCCCGATTACGTCAAAGGAACGTGTTTCTTTCGCCCCACGGAGTCGCCCAGTGGGGATATTGGGGTGGAGGTCATTACAAGGTCACGTCAAGATCATACGTCAAGATCACGTCAAGGAAGCGTTATTACCCCTTTTACGTCAAAGGAACGTGTTTCTTTCGCTCCACGGTGTGGCCAAGATTGTTTTTTGGGGTAGAGGTCATTTCAAGGTCGCGCCATGGTCATACTTCAAAATCACGCCGAGGAAGCGGTATTACACCGGTTACATTAATGGAACGTGTTTCTTTCGGTCCGCGGAGTCGCCTAGATTGGTCTTTGGGGTTGAGGTCATTTCAAGGTCACGCCAAGGTCATACGTCAAAATCTCGTCAAGGAAGCGTTATTACCCCGGTTACGTTAAAGGAACGTGTTTCTTTCGCTCCATGGAGTCGCCCAGATTGGTTTTTGTGGTGGAGGACATTTCAATGTCACGCCAAGGTCATACGCCAAATCACGTCAAGGAAGCGTTACTACCCCGGTTACGTCAAAGGAACGTGTTTCTCTCCCTCCGCGGAGTCGCCCGGTTTGGTTTTTGGGGTTGAGGTCTTTTGAAGGTCCTGCCAAGGTCATACGCCAAATCACGTCAAGAAGCGTTATTACCCCGGTTACATCAAAGGACCGGGTTTCTTTCGCTCAACGGAGTCGTCCAGGTTGGTTTTTGGGGTGGAGGTCTTTTCAAGGTCACGCCAAGGACATACGCCAAATCACGTCAAGGAAGCGTTATTACCCCGGTTAAGTCAAAGGAACGAGTTTCTTTCGCTCCACGGAGTCGGCCAGATTGTTTTTTGGGGTGGAGATCACTTCAAGGTCACGCCAAGGACATACGTCAAAATCACGTCAAGGAATCGTTACTACCCCGGTTACGTAAAATTAACGTGTTTCTCTCGCTCCGCCGAGTCGCACAGGTTGGTCTTTGGGGTTGAGGTCTTTTCAAGTTCACGACAAGGTCATCTGTCAAAATCACGTCAAGGAAGCGTTATTACCCCGGCAACGTAAGAGGAACGTGTTTCTTTCGCTCCACGGAGTCGACCAGACTGGTTTTTGAGGTGAAGGCCATTTCAAGGTCACGACAAGGTGATACGTCAAAATCAAGCCAAGGAAGCGTTATTGCCCAGGTTACGTCAAAGGAACGTGTTTCCTTCGCTCCACGGAGTCGCCCAGATTGGTTTTTGGGGCGGAGGTCACATCAACGTCTCGACAAGGTCATACGCCAAAATCACGTCTAGGGAGCGTTATTGTCCCGGTTACGTCAAAGTAACGCGTTTCTTTCGCTCCGCGGAGTCGTCCAGGTTGGCTTTTGAGGTGGAGGTCATTTCAAGGTCACGCCAAGGTCATACGTCAAAATCACGTCAAGGAAGCGTAATTACCCCGGTTATGTCAAAGGAACGTGTTTCTTTCGCTCCACGGAGTCGGCCATATTGTTTTTTGGGGTGGAGGTCACTTCAAGGTCACGCCAAGGTCATGCGTCAAAATCACGTCGAGGAAGCGTTATTACCGCGGTTACATCAAAGGAACGTGTTTCTTTCGCTCAACGGAGTCGTCCAGGTTGGCTTTTGAGGTGGAGGTCATTTCAAAGTCACGCCAAGGTCATACGTCAAAATCACGTAAGGGAGCGGTATTACCCCGGTTACGTAAATGGAACGTGTTTCTTTCGCTCCACGGAGTCGCCCAGATTGTTTTTTGGGTCGGAGGTCTTTTCAAGGTCACGCCAAGGTCATACGTCAAGTCACGTCAAGGAACAGTTATTACCCCGGTTACGTCAAAGGAACGTGTTTCTTTCGCTCCACGGAGTCGCCCAGGTTGGTTTTTGGGGTGGAGGTCTTTACAAGGTCACGCCAAGGTCATACGTCAGATCACGTCAAGGAAGCGTTATTACCCCGGTTACGTCAAAGGAACGAGTTTCTTTCGCACCACGGAGTCGCCCAGGTTGGCTTTTGAGGTGGAGGTCATTTGAAGGTCACGCCAAGGTCATTCGTCAAAATCACGTCGAGGAAGTGTTATTACCCCGGTTACGTCAAAGGAACGTGTTTCTTTCGTTCAACGGAGTCGTCCAGGTTGGCTTTTGAGGTGGAGGTCAGACCAATGTCACGCCAAGGTCATGTGTCAAAATCACGTCAAGGGAGCGTTACTACCCCGGTTACGTTAATGGAACGCTTTTCTTTCGCTCCACGGAGTCGCCCGGATTGGTTTTTGGGGTGGAGGTCTTTTTAAGGTCACGCCAAGGACATACACCAAATCACGTCAGGGAAGCGTTACTACCCCGGTTACGTAAAAGGAACGTGTTTCTCTCGCTCCGCGGAGTCGCCCAGGTTGGTTTTTGGGGTTGAGGCCACTTCAAGGTCACGCCAAGGTCATACGTCAAGTCACGTCAAGGAACAGTTATTACCCCGGTTACGTCAAAGGAACGTGTTTCTTTCGCTCCACGGAGTCGCCCAGGTTGGTTTTTGGGGTGGAGGTCTTTTCAAGGTCACGCCAAGGTCATACGTCAGATCACGTCAAGGAAGCGTTATTACCCCGGTTACGTCAAAGGAACGAGTTTCTTTCGCACCACGGAGTCGCCCAGGTTGGCTTTTGAGGTGGAGGTCATTTGAAGGTCACGCCAAGGTCATTCGTCAAAATCACGTCGAGGAAGTGTTATTACCCCGGTTACGTCAAAGGAACGTGTTTCTTTCGTTCAACGGAGTCGTCCAGGTTGGCTTTTGAGGTGGAGGTCAGACCAATGTCACGCCAAGGTCATGTGTCAAAATCACGTCAAGGGAGCGTTACTACCCCGGTTACGTTAATGGAACGCTTTTCTTTCGCTCCACGGAGTCGCCCGGATTGGTTTTTGGGGTGGAGGTCTTTTTAAGGTCACGCCAAGGTCATACACCAAATCACGTCAGGGAAGCGTTACTACCCCGGTTACGTAAAAGGAACGTGTTTCTCTCGCTCCGCGGAGTCGCCCAGGTTGGTTTTTGGGGTTGAGGCCACTTCAAGGTCACGCCAAGGTCATACTTCATAATCACGCCAAGGAAGCGGTATTACCCAGGTTACGTTAATGGAACGTGTTTCTTTCGCTCCACGGAGTCGCCCAGATTGGTTTTTGGGGTGGAGGTCATTTCAAGATCACGCCAAGGTCATACGCCATAATCACGTCAAGGGTGCGTTATTACCCCGGTTACGTCAAAGGAACGTGTTTCTTTCGTTCCACGGAGCCGCCCAGGTTGGTTTTCGGGGTGGAGGTCTTTTCAAGGTCACGCCAAGTTCATATGTCAAAATCACGTCACGGAAGCGTTATTGCCCCGGTTAAGTCAAAGGAACGTGTTTCTTTCGCTCCACGGAGTCGGCCAGATTGTTTTTTGGGGTGGAGGTCATTGCAGGGTCACGCCAAGGTCATACGTCAAAATCACGTAAGGAAGCGGTATTACCCCGGTTACGTTAATGGATCGTGTTTCTTTCGCTTCACGGAGTCGCCCAGATTGGTTTTTGGGGAGGAGGTCTTTTCAAGGTCACGCCAAGGTCATACGTCAAAATCACGTCACGGAAGCGTTATCGCCCCGATTAAGTTAAAGGAACGTGTTTCTTTCGCTCCACGGAGTCGTCCAGGTTGGTTTTTGGGGTAGAGGTCATTTCAAGTTCACGCCAAGTTCATATGTCAAAATCACGTCAAGGAAGCGTTATTACCCCGGTTACATCAAAGGAACGTGTTTCTTTCGCTCCACGGAGTCGGCCAGATTGTTTCTTGGGTTGGAGGTCACTTCAAGGTCACGCCAAGGTCATACGTCAAAATCACGTCGAGGAAGCGTTATTACCCCGGTTACGCCAAAGGAACGTGTTTCTTTCGCTCCACGGAGTCGACCAGATGGTTTTTGGGGTGGTGGTCTTTTCAAGGTCACACCAAGGTCATACGCCAAATCACGTTAAGGAAGCGTTATTTCCCCGGTTATGTCAAAGGAACGTGTTTCTTTCGCTCCACGGAGTCGGCCATATTGTTTTTTCGGGTGGAGATCACATCAAGGTCACGCCCAGGTCATGCGTCAAAATCACGTCGAGGAAGCGTTATTACCGTGGTTACGCCAAAGGAACGTGTTTCTTTCGCTCCACGGAGTCGTCCAGGTTGGCTTTTGAGGTGGAGGTCATTTCAAAGTCACGCCAAGGTCATACGTCAAAATCACGTAGGGAGCGGTATTACCCCGGTTACGTCAATGGAACGTGTTTCTTTCACTTCACGGAGTCGCCCAGATTGGTTTTTTGGGCGGAGGTCACATCAACGTCTCGCCAAGGTCATACGCCAAAATCACGTCTAGGGAGCGTTATTACCCCGGTTACGTCAATGGAACGTGTTTCTTTCGCTCCACGGAGTCGCCCAGATTGGTTTTTGGGCTGGAGGTCTTTCCATTTTCACGCCAAGGTCATATGCCAAATCGCGTGAAGGAAGCGTTATTACCCCGGTTATGTCAAAGGAACGAGTATCTTTCGCACCACGGAGTCGCCCAGGTTAGCTTTTGAGGTGGAGGTCATTTTAAGGTCACGCCAAGGTCATACGTCAAAATCACGCCAAGGAAACGTTATTACCCCGGTTACGTCAAAGGAACGTGTTTCTTTCGCTCCACGGAGTCGCCCAGATTGGCTTTTGAGGTGAAGGTCATTTCAAGTTCACGCCAAGGTCATACGTCAAAATAACGTCAAGGAAGCGTTCCTACCCCTGTTACGTTAAAGGAACGTGTTTCTTTCGCTTCACGGTGTCGCCCAGATTGGTTTTTGGGGCGGAGGTCACATCAACGTCTCGCCTAGGTCATACACCAACTCACGTCAAGGAAGTGTTATTACCCCGGTTACGTCAATGGAGCGTGTTTCATTCGATCCACGTAGTCGCCCAGGTTGGTTTTTGGGGTTGAGGTTATTTCAAGGTCACGCCAAGGTCATATTTCAAAATCACGCCAAGGAAGCGGTATTACCCCGGTTAGGTTAATGGAACGTGTTTCTTTCGCTCCACGGAGTCGCCTAGATTGGTTTTTGGGGTGGAGTTCATTTCAAGATCACGCCAAGGTCATACGCAAAAATCACGTCAAGGGTGCGTTATTACCCCGGTTACGTCAAAGGAACGTGTTTCTTTCGCTCCACGGAGCCGCCCAGGTTGGTTTTTGGGGTAGAGGTCATTTCAATGTCACGCCAAGGTCATACGTCAAAATCACGTCAAGGAAGCGTTATTACCACGGTTACGTTAAAGGAACGCGATTCTTTCGCTCCACGGAGTCGCCCGGATTGGTTTTGGGGCGGAGCTCACATGTACGTCTCGCCAATGTCATACACCAAATCACGTCAAGGAAGCGTTGCTACCCCGGTTACGTCAATGGAACGTGTTTCGTTCGCCCCACGGAGTCGCCCAGTGGGGTTTTTGGGGTGGAGGTCATTTCAAGGTCACGCCAAGGTCATACGTCAAAATCACGTCAAGGAAGCGTTACTACCTCGGTTACGTTAAAGGAACGCGTTTCTTTCGCTCCACGGAGTCGCCCAGATTGGTTTTTGGGGTGGAGGTCATTTCAAGATCACGCCAAGGCCATACGCCAAAATCACGTCAAGGGTGCGTTATTACCCCGGTTACGTCAAAGGAACGTGTTTCTTTCGCTCCACGGAGTCTCCCAGGTTGGATTTTGGGGTAGAGGTCATTTCAATGTCACGCCAAGGTCATACTTCAAAATCACGCCGAGGAAGCGGTATTATCCCGGTTACGTTAATGGAACGTGTTTCTTTCACTTCATGGAGTCGCCCAGATTGGTTTTTGGGGCAGAGGTCACATCAACGTCTCGACAAGGTCATACGCCAAAATCACGTCTAGGGAGCGTTATTACCCCGGTTACGTGAATGGAACGTGTTTCTTTCGCTCCACGGAGTCGCCCAGATTGGTTTTTGGGGTGGAGGTCATTTCAAGGTCACGCCAAGGTCATACGTCACAATCACGTCAAGAAAGCGTTATTACCACGGTTACGTCAAAGGAACGTGTTTCTTTCGCTTCGCGGTGTTGCCCAGGTTGGCTTTTGAGGTGGAGGTCATTTCAAAGTCACGCCAAGGTCATACGTCAAAATCACGTAAGGAAGCGGTATTACCACGGTTACGTCAATGGAACGTGTTTCTTTCGCTCCACGGAGTCGCCCAGACTGGCTTTTGGGGTGGAGGTCAGTTCAAGGTCACGCCAAGGTCATACGTCAAAATCAAGCCAAGGAAGCGTTATTACCCAGGTTACGTCAAAGGAACGTGTTTCTTTCGCTCCACGGAGTCGCCCAGACTGGTTTTTGGGGTGTAGGTCATTTCAAGGTCACGCCAAGGTCATACGTCAAAATCACGTCAAGAAAGCGTTATTACCACGGTTACGTCAAAGGAACGTGTTTCTTTCGCTCCACGGAGTCGGCCAGATTGTTTTTTGGGGTGGAGATCACTTCAAGGTCACGCCAAGGTCATACGTCAAAATCACGTCAAGGAATCGTTACTACCCCGGTTACGTAAAATTAACGTGTTTCTCTCGCTCCGCCGAGTCGCACAGGTTGGTCTTTGGGGTTGAGGTCTTTTCAAGTTCACGCCAAGGTCATCTGTCAAAATCACGTCAAGGAAGCGTTATTACCCCGGCAACGTAAAAGGAACGTGTTTCTTTCGCTCCACGGAGTCGACCAGACTGGTTTTTGGGGTGTAGGTCATTTCAAGGTCAAGCCAAGGTCATACGTCAAAATCAAGCCAAGGAAGCGTTATTGCCCAGGTTACGTCAAAGGAACGTGTTTCCTTCGCTCCACGGAGTCGCCCAGATTGGTTTTTGGGGCGGAGGTCACATCAACGTCTCGACAAGGTCATACGCCAAAATCACGTCTAGGGAGCGTTATTACCCCGGTTACGTCAATGGAACGTGTTTCTTGCGCTCCACGGAGTCGCCCAGATTGATTTTTGGGCTGGAGGTCTTTTCAAGTTCACGCCAAGGTCATATGCCAAATCGCGTGAAGGAAGCGTTACTACCCCGGTTACGTCAAAGGAACGTGTTTCTTTCGCTCCACGGAGTCGCCCAGATTGGATTTTGGGGTGGAGGTCTTTTCAAGGTCACGCCAAGGTCATACGTCAAAATCACGTCAAGGAATCGTTATTACCCCGGTTACATCAAAGGAACGTGTTTCTTTCGTTCAACGGAGTCGTCCAGGTTGGCTTTTGAGGTGGAGGTCATTGCAAAGTCACGCCAAGGTCATACGTCAAAATCACGTAAGGGGCGGTATTACCCCGGTTACATCAATGGAACGTGTTTCTTTCGCTCCACGGAGTCGCCCAGATTGTTTTTTGGGGCGGAAGTCTTTTCAAGGTCACGCCAAGGTCATACGGCAAATCACGTCAAGGAAGCGTTATTACCCCGGTTACGTCAAAGGAACGTGTTTGTTTCGCCCCACGGAGTCGTCTAGTGGGGTTTTTGTGGTGGAGGACATTTCAATGTCACGCCAAGGTCATACGCCAAATCACGTCAATGAAGCGTTACTACCGAGGTTATGTTAAAGGAACGCGTATCTTTCGCACCACGGAGTCGCCCAGGTTGGTTTTTGGGGTAGAGGTCTTTTCAAGGTCACGCCAAGGACATACGTCAAAATCACGTAAGGGAGCGGTATTACCCCGGTTACGTCAATGGAACGTGTTTCTTTCGCTCCACGGAGTCGCCCAGCTTGTTTTTTGGGGCGGTGGTCTTTTCAAGGTCACGCCAAGGTCATACGGCAAGTCACGTCAAGGAAGCGTTATTACCCCGGTTACGTCAAAGGAACGTGTTTCTTTCGCTCCACGGAGTCGCCCAGGTTGGTTTTTGGGGTAGAGGTCATTTCAAGTTCACGCCAAGTTCATATGTCAAAATCAAGTCACGGAAGCGTTATCGCCCCGGTTAAGTTAAAGGAACGTGTTTCTTTCGCTCCACGGAGTCGCCCAGGTTGGCTTTTGAGGTGAAGGCCATTTCAAGGTCACGCCAAGGTCATACGTCAAAATCACGTCAAGGAAGCGTTATTACCCCGGTTACGATAAAAGAACGTGTTTCTTTCGCTCCACGGAGTCGCCCAGGTTGGCTTTTGAGGTGAAGGCCATTTCAAGGTCATGCCAAGGTCATACGTCAAAATCACGTCAAGGAAGCGTTATTACCCCGGTTACGATAAAAGAACGTGTTTCTTTCGCTCCACGGAGTCGCCCAGGTTGGCTTTTGAGGTGAAGGCCATTTCAAGGTCACGCCAAGGACATACGTCAAAATCACGTAAGGGAGCGGTATTACCCCGGTTACGTCAATGGAACGTGTTTCTTTCGCTCCACGGAGTCGCCCAGCTTGTTTTTTGGGGCGGAGGTCTTTTCAAGGTCACGCCAAGGTCATGCGTCAAAATCACGTCGAGGAAGCGTTATTACCCCGGTTACGTCACAGGAACGTGTTTCTTTCGCTCCACGGAGTCGCCCAGGTTGGCTTTCGAGGTGAAGGTCATTTCAAGGTCACGACAAGGTCATACGTCAAAATCACGTCAAGGAAGCGTTATTACCCCGGTTATGTCAAAGGAACGTGTTTCTTTCGCACCACGGAGTCGGCCATATTGTTTTTTGGGGTGGAGGTCACTTCAAGGTCACGCCAAGGTCATGCGTCAAAATCACGTCGAGGAAGCGTTATTACCGCGGTTACGCCAAAGGAACGTGTTTCTTTCGCTCCACGGAGACGCCCAGATTGGTTTTTGGGGTGGCGGACACTTCAAAGTCACGCCAAGGTAATTAGTCAAAATCACGTCACAGAAGCGTTATCGCCCCGATTAAGTTAAAGGAACGTGTTTCTTTCGCTCCACGGAGTCGCCCAGGCTGGCTTTTGAGGTGAAGGCCATTTCAAGGTCACGCCAAGGTGATACGTCAAAATCACGTCAAGGAAGCGTTATTACCCCGGTTACGTTAAAGGAACGTGTTTCTTTCGCTCCGCGGAGTCGTCCAGGTTGGCTTTTGAGGTGGAGGTCATTTCAAGGTCACGCCAAGGTCATACGTCAAAATCACGTCAAGGAAGCGTTATTACCCCGGTTATGTCAAAGGAACGTGTTTCTTTCGCTCCACGGAGTCGGCCATATTGTTTTTTGGGGTGGAGGTCACTTCAAGGTCACGCCAAGGTCATGCGTCAAAATCACGTCGAGGAAGCGTTATTACCCCGGTTACGTCACAGGAACGTGTTTCTTTCGCTCCACGGAGTCGCCCAGGTTGGCTTTCGAGGTGAAGGTCATTTCAAGGTCACGACAAGGTCATACGTCAAAATAACGTCAAGGAAGCGTTACTACCCCGGTTACGTTAAAGGAACGCGATTCTTTCGCTCCACGGAGTCGCCCGGATTGGTTTTTGGGGCGGAGGTCACATCAACGTCTCGCCAAGGTCATACCTCAAATCTCGTCAAAGAAGCGTTATTACCCCGGTTACGTCAAAGGAACGTGTTTCTTTCGCCTCACGGAGTCGCCCGGATTGGTTTTTGGGGCGGAGCTCACATGTACGTCTCGCCAATGTCATACCCCAAATCACGTCAAGGAAGCGTTGCTACCCCGGTTACGTCAATGGAACGTGTTTCGTTCGCCCCACGGAGTCGCCCAGTGGGGTTTTTGGGGTGGAGGTCATTTCAAGGTCACGCCATGGTCATACGTCAAAATCACGTTAAGGAAGCGTTACTACCCCGGTTACGTTAAAGGAACGCGTTTCTTTCGCTCCACGGTGTCGCCCAGATTGGTTTTTGGGGTGGAGGTCATTTCAAGATCACGCCAAGGCCATACGCCAAAATCACGTCAAGGGTGCGTTATTACCCCGGTTACGTCAAAGGAACGTGTTTCTTTCGCTCCACGGAGTCTCCCAGGTTGGATTTTGGGGTAGAGGTCATTTCAATGTCACGCCAAGGTCATACTTCAAAATCACGCCGAGGAAGCGGTATTATCCCGGTTACGTTAATGGAACGTGTTTCTTTCACTTCACGGAGTCGCCCAGACTGGCTTTTGGGGTGGAGGTCAGTTCAAGGTCACGCCAAGGTCATACGTCAAAATCAAGCCAAGGAAGCGTTATTACCCAGGTTACGTCAAAGGAACGTGTTTCTTTCGCTCCACGGAGTCGCCCAGACTGGTTTTTGGGGTGTAGGTCATTTCAAGGTCACGCCAAGGTCATACGTCAAAATCACGTCAAGAAAGCGTTATTACCACGGTTACGTCAAAGGAACGTGTTTCTTTCGCTCCACGGAGTCGGCCAGATTGTTTTTTGGGGTGGAGATCACTTCAAGGTCACGCCAAGGTCATACGTCAAAATCACGTCAAGGAATCGTTACTACCCCGGTTACGTAAAATTAACGTGTTTCTCTCGCTCCGCCGAGTCGCACAGGTTGGTCTTTGGGGTTGAGGTCTTTTCAAGTTCACGCCAAGGTCATCTGTCAAAATCACGTCAAGGAAGCGTTATTACCCCGGCAACGTAAGAGGAACGTGTTTCTTTCGCTCCACGGAGTCGACCAGACTGGTTTTTGGGGTGTAGGTCATTTCAAGGTCAAGCCAAGGTCATACGTCAAAATCAAGCCAAGGAAGCGTTATTGCCCAGGTTACGTCAAAGGAACGTGTTTCCTTCGCTCCACGGAGTCGCCCAGATTGGTTTTTGGGGCGGAGGTCACATCAACGTCTCGACAAGGTCATACGCCAAAATCACGTCTAGGGAGCGTTATTACCCCGGTTACGTGAATGGAACGTGTTTCTTTCGCTCCACGGAGTCGCCCAAATTGGTTTTTGGGGTGGTGGTCTTTTCAAGGTCACGCCAAGGTCATACGCCAAATCACGTCAAGGAAGCGTTACTACCCCGGTTACGTCAATGGAACGTTTTTCTTTCGCTCTACGGAGTCGCCCAGATTGGTTTTTGGGGTGGAGGTCATTGCAGGGTCACGCCAAGGTCATACGTCAAAATCACGTAAGGAAGCGGTATTACCCCGGTTACGTTAATGGATCGTGTTTCTTTCGCTTCACGGAGTCGCCCAGATTGGTTTTTGGGGAGGAGGTCTTTTCAAGGTCACGCCAAGGTCATACGTCAAAATCACGTCACGGAAGCGTTATCGCCCCGATTAAGTTAAAGGAACGTGTTTCTTTCGCTCCACGGAGTCGTCCAGGTTGGTTTTTGGGGTAGAGGTCATTTCAAGTTCACGCCAAGTTCATATGTCAAAATCACGTCAAGGAAGCGTTATTACCCCGGTTACATCAAAGGAACGTGTTTCTTTCGCTCCACGGAGTCGGCCAGATTGTTTCTTGGGTTGGAGGTCACTTCAAGGTCACGCCAAGGTCATACGTCAAAATCACGTCGAGGAAGCGTTATTACCCCGGTTACGCCAAAGGAACGTGTTTCTTTCGCTCCACGGAGTCGACCAGATGGTTTTTGGGGTGGTGGTCTTTTCAAGGTCACACCAAGGTCATACGCCAAATCACGTTAAGGAAGCGTTATTTCCCCGGTTATGTCAAAGGAACGTGTTTCTTTCGCTCCACGGAGTCGGCCATATTGTTTTTTCGGGTGGAGATCACATCAAGGTCACGCCCAGGTCATGCGTCAAAATCACGTCGAGGAAGCGTTATTACCGTGGTTACGCCAAAGGAACGTGTTTCTTTCGCTCCACGGAGTCGTCCAGGTTGGCTTTTGAGGTGGAGGTCATTTCAAAGTCACGCCAAGGTCATACGTCAAAATCACGTAGGGAGCGGTATTACCCCGGTTACGTCAATGGAACGTGTTTCTTTCACTTCACGGAGTCGCCCAGATTGGTTTTTTGGGCGGAGGTCACATCAACGTCTCGCCAAGGTCATACGCCAAAATCACGTCTAGGGAGCGTTATTACCCCGGTTACGTCAATGGAACGTGTTTCTTTCGCTCCACGGAGTCGCCCAGATTGGTTTTTGGGCTGGAGGTCTTTCCATTTTCACGCCAAGGTCATATGCCAAATCGCGTGAAGGAAGCGTTATTACCCCGGTTATGTCAAAGGAACGAGTATCTTTCGCACCACGGAGTCGCCCAGGTTAGCTTTTGAGGTGGAGGTCATTTTAAGGTCACGCCAAGGTCATACGTCAAAATCACGCCAAGGAAACGTTATTACCCCGGTTACGTCAAAGGAACGTGTTTCTTTCGCTCCACGGAGTCGCCCAGATTGGCTTTTGAGGTGAAGGTCATTTCAAGTTCACGCCAAGGTCATACGTCAAAATAACGTCAAGGAAGCGTTCCTACCCCTGTTACGTTAAAGGAACGTGTTTCTTTCGCTTCACGGTGTCGCCCAGATTGGTTTTTGGGGCGGAGGTCACATCAACGTCTCGCCTAGGTCATACACCAACTCACGTCAAGGAAGTGTTATTACCCCGGTTACGTCAATGGAGCGTGTTTCATTCGATCCACGTAGTCGCCCAGGTTGGTTTTTGGGGTTGAGGTTATTTCAAGGTCACGCCAAGGTCATATTTCAAAATCACGCCAAGGAAGCGGTATTACCCCGGTTAGGTTAATGGAACGTGTTTCTTTCGCTCCACGGAGTCGCCTAGATTGGTTTTTGGGGTGGAGTTCATTTCAAGATCACGCCAAGGTCATACGCAAAAATCACGTCAAGGGTGCGTTATTACCCCGGTTACGTCAAAGGAACGTGTTTCTTTCGCTCCACGGAGCCGCCCAGGTTGGTTTTTGGGGTAGAGGTCATTTCAATGTCACGCCAAGGTCATACGTCAAAATCACGTCAAGGAAGCGTTATTACCACGGTTACGTTAAAGGAACGCGATTCTTTCGCTCCACGGAGTCGCCCGGCTTGGTTTTTGGGGCGGAGGTCACATCAACGTCTCGCCAAGGTCATACCTCAAATCTCGTCAAAGAAGCGTTATTACCCCGGTTACGTCAAAGGAACGTGTTTCTTTCGCCTCACGGAGTCGCCCGGATTGGTTTTTGGGGCGGAGCTCACATGTACGTCTCGCCAATGTCATACCCCAAATCACGTCAAGGAAGCGTTGCTACCCCGGTTACGTCAATGGAACGTGTTTCGTTCGCCCCACGGAGTCGCCCAGTGGGGTTTTTGGGGTGGAGGTCATTTCAAGGTCACGCCAAGGTCATACGTCAAAATCACGTCAAGGAAGCGTTACTACCCCGGTTACGTTAAAGGAACGCGTTTCTTTCGCTCCACGGAGTCGCCCAGATTGGTTTTTGGGGTGGAGGTCATTTCAAGATCACGCCAAGGCCATACGCCAAAATCACGTCAAGGGTGCGTTATTACCCCGGTTACGTCAAAGGAACGTGTTTCTTTCGCTCCACGGAGTCTCCCAGGTTGGATTTTGGGGTAGAGGTCATTTCAATGTCACGCCAAGGTCATACGTCAAAATCACGTCAAGAAAGCGTTATTACCCCTTTTACGTCAAAGGAACGTGTTTCTTTCGCTCCACGGAGTCGCCCAGATTGTTTTTTGGGGTACAGGTCATTTCAATGTCACGCCAAGGTCATACTGCAAAATCACGACGAGGAAGCGGTATTACCCCGGTTACGTTAATGGAACGTGTTTCTTTCACTTCACGCTGTCGCCCAGATTGGTTTTTGGGGCGGAGGTCACATCAACGTCTCGCCTAGGTCATACACCAACTCACGTCAAGGAAGTGTTATTACCCCGGTTACGTCAATGGAGCGTGTTTCATTCGATCCACGTAGTCGCCCAGGTTGGTTTTTGGGGTTGAGGTTATTTCAAGGTCACGCCAAGGTCATATTTCAAAATCACGCCAAGGAAGCGGTATTACCGCGGTTAGGTTAATGGAACGTGTTTCTTTCGCTCCACGGAGTCGCCTAGATTGGTTTTTGGGGTGGAGTTCATTTCAAGATCACGCCAAGGTCATACGCAAAAATCACGTCAAGGGTGCGTTATTACCCCGGTTACGTCAAAGGAACGTGTTTCTTTCGCTCCACGGAGCCGCCCAGGTTGGTTTTTGGGGTAGAGGTCATTTCAATGTCACGCCAAGGTCATACTTCAAAATCACGCCGAGGAAGCGGTATTACCCCGGTTACGTGAATGGAACGTGTTTCTTTCGCTCCACGGAGTCGCCCAGATTGGTTTTTGGGGTGGAGGTCATTTCAAGGTCACGCCAAGGTCATACGTCACAATCACGTCAAGAAAGCGTTATTACCACGGTTACGTCAAAGGAACGTGTTTCTTTCGCTTCGCGGTGTTGCCCAGGTTGGCTTTTGAGGTGGAGGTCATTTCAAAGTCACGCCAAGGTCATACGTCAAAATCACGTAAGGAAGCGGTATTACCACGGTTACGTCAATGGAACGTGTTTCTTTCGCTCCACGGAGTCGCCCAGACTGGCTTTTGGGGTGGAGGTCAGTTCAAGGTCACGCCAAGGTCATACGTCAAAATCAAGCCAAGGAAGCGTTATTACCCAGGTTACGTCAAAGGAACGTGTTTCTTTCGCTCCACGGAGTCGCCCAGACTGGTTTTTGGGGTGTAGGTCATTTCAAGGTCACGCCAAGGTCATACGTCAAAATCACGTCAAGAAAGCGTTATTACCACGGTTACGTCAAAGGAACGTGTTTCTTTCGCTCCACGGAGTCGGCCAGATTGTTTTTTGGGGTGGAGATCACTTCAAGGTCACGCCAAGGTCATACGTCAAAATCACGTCAAGGAATCGTTACTACCCCGGTTACGTAAAATTAACGTGTTTCTCTCGCTCCGCCGAGTCGCACAGGTTGGTCTTTGGGGTTGAGGTCTTTTCAAGTTCACGCCAAGGTCATCTGTCAAAATCACGTCAAGGAAGCGTTATTACCCCGGCAACGTAAAAGGAACGTGTTTCTTTCGCTCCACGGAGTCGACCAGACTGGTTTTTGGGGTGTAGGTCATTTCAAGGTCAAGCCAAGGTCATACGTCAAAATCAAGCCAAGGAAGCGTTATTGCCCAGGTTACGTCAAAGGAACGTGTTTCCTTCGCTCCACGGAGTCGCCCAGATTGGTTTTTGGGGCGGAGGTCACATCAACGTCTCGACAAGGTCATACGCCAAAATCACGTCTAGGGAGCGTTATTACCCCGGTTACGTCAATGGAACGTGTTTCTTGCGCTCCACGGAGTCGCCCAGATTGATTTTTGGGCTGGAGGTCTTTTCAAGTTCACGCCAAGGTCATATGCCAAATCGCGTGAAGGAAGCGTTACTACCCCGGTTACGTCAAAGGAACGTGTTTCTTTCGCTCCACGGAGTCGCCCAGATTGGATTTTGGGGTGGAGGTCTTTTCAAGGTCACGCCAAGGTCATACGTCAAAATCACGTCAAGGAATCGTTATTACCCCGGTTACATCAAAGGAACGTGTTTCTTTCGTTCAACGGAGTCGTCCAGGTTGGCTTTTGAGGTGGAGGTCATTGCAAAGTCACGCCAAGGTCATACGTCAAAATCACGTAAGGGGCGGTATTACCCCGGTTACATCAATGGAACGTGTTTCTTTCGCTCCACGGAGTCGCCCAGATTGTTTTTTGGGGCGGAAGTCTTTTCAAGGTCACGCCAAGGTCATACGGCAAATCACGTCAAGGAAGCGTTATTACCCCGGTTACGTCAAAGGAACGTGTTTGTTTCGCCCCACGGAGTCGTCTAGTGGGGTTTTTGTGGTGGAGGACATTTCAATGTCACGCCAAGGTCATACGCCAAATCACGTCAATGAAGCGTTACTACCGAGGTTATGTTAAAGGAACGCGTATCTTTCGCACCACGGAGTCGCCCAGGTTGGTTTTTGGGGTAGAGGTCTTTTCAAGGTCACGCCAAGGACATACGTCAAAATCACGTAAGGGAGCGGTATTACCCCGGTTACGTCAATGGAACGTGTTTCTTTCGCTCCACGGAGTCGCCCAGCTTGTTTTTTGGGGCGGTGGTCTTTTCAAGGTCACGCCAAGGTCATACGGCAAGTCACGTCAAGGAAGCGTTATTACCCCGGTTACGTCAAAGGAACGTGTTTCTTTCGCTCCACGGAGTCGCCCAGGTTGGTTTTTGGGGTAGAGGTCATTTCAAGTTCACGCCAAGTTCATATGTCAAAATCAAGTCACGGAAGCGTTATCGCCCCGGTTAAGTTAAAGGAACGTGTTTCTTTCGCTCCACGGAGTCGCCCAGGTTGGCTTTTGAGGTGAAGGCCATTTCAAGGTCACGCCAAGGTCATACGTCAAAATCACGTCAAGGAAGCGTTATTACCCCGGTTACGATAAAAGAACGTGTTTCTTTCGCTCCACGGAGTCGCCCAGGTTGGCTTTTGAGGTGAAGGCCATTTCAAGGTCATGCCAAGGTCATACGTCAAAATCACGTCAAGGAAGCGTTATTACCCCGGTTACGATAAAAGAACGTGTTTCTTTCGCTCCACGGAGTCGCCCAGGTTGGCTTTTGAGGTGAAGGCCATTTCAAGGTCACGCCAAGGACATACGTCAAAATCACGTAAGGGAGCGGTATTACCCCGGTTACGTCAATGGAACGTGTTTCTTTCGCTCCACGGAGTCGCCCAGCTTGTTTTTTGGGGCGGAGGTCTTTTCAAGGTCACGCCAAGGTCATGCGTCAAAATCACGTCGAGGAAGCGTCATTACCCCGGTTACGTCACAGGAACGTGTTTCTTTCGCTCCACGGAGTCGCCCAGGTTGGCTTTCGAGGTGAAGGTCATTTCAAGGTCACGACAAGGTCATACGTCAAAATCACGTCAAGGAAGCGTTATTACCCCGGTTATGTCAAAGGAACGTGTTTCTTTCGCACCACGGAGTCGGCCATATTGTTTTTTGGGGTGGAGGTCACTTCAAGGTCACGCCAAGGTCATGCGTCAAAATCACGTCGAGGAAGCGTTATTACCGCGGTTACGCCAAAGGAACGTGTTTCTTTCGCTCCACGGAGACGCCCAGATTGGTTTTTGGGGTGGCGGACACTTCAAAGTCACGCCAAGGTAATTAGTCAAAATCACGTCACAGAAGCGTTATCGCCCCGATTAAGTTAAAGGAACGTGTTTCTTTCGCTCCACGGAGTCGCCCAGGCTGGCTTTTGAGGTGAAGGCCATTTCAAGGTCACGCCAAGGTGATACGTCAAAATCACGTCAAGGAAGCGTTATTACCCCGGTTACGTTAAAGGAACGTGTTTCTTTCGCTCCGCGGAGTCGTCCAGGTTGGCTTTTGAGGTGGAGGTCATTTCAAGGTCACGCCAAGGTCATACGTCAAAATCACGTCAAGGAAGCGTTATTACCCCGGTTATGTCAAAGGAACGTGTTTCTTTCGCTCCACGGAGTCGGCCATATTGTTTTTTGGGGTGGAGGTCACTTCAAGGTCACGCCAAGGTCATGCGTCAAAATCACGTCGAGGAAGCGTTATTACCCCGGTTACGTCACAGGAACGTGTTTCTTTCGCTCCACGGAGTCGCCCAGGTTGGCTTTCGAGGTGAAGGTCATTTCAAGGTCACGACAAGGTCATACGTCAAAATAACGTCAAGGAAGCGTTACTACCCCGGTTACGTTAAAGGAACGCGATTCTTTCGCTCCACGGAGTCGCCCGGATTGGTTTTTGGGGCGGAGGTCACATCAACGTCTCGCCAAGGTCATACCTCAAATCTCGTCAAAGAAGCGTTATTACCCCGGTTACGTCAAAGGAACGTGTTTCTTTCGCCTCACGGAGTCGCCCGGATTGGTTTTTGGGGCGGAGCTCACATGTACGTCTCGCCAATGTCATACCCCAAATCACGTCAAGGAAGCGTTGCTACCCCGGTTACGTCAATGGAACGTGTTTCGTTCGCCCCACGGAGTCGCCCAGTGGGGTTTTTGGGGTGGAGGTCATTTCAAGGTCACGCCATGGTCATACGTCAAAATCACGTTAAGGAAGCGTTACTACCCCGGTTACGTTAAAGGAACGCGTTTCTTTCGCTCCACGGTGTCGCCCAGATTGGTTTTTGGGGTGGAGGTCATTTCAAGATCACGCCAAGGCCATACGCCAAAATCACGTCAAGGGTGCGTTATTACCCCGGTTACGTCAAAGGAACGTGTTTCTTTCGCTCCACGGAGTCTCCCAGGTTGGATTTTGGGGTAGAGGTCATTTCAATGTCACGCCAAGGTCATACTTCAAAATCACGCCGAGGAAGCGGTATTATCCCGGTTACGTTAATGGAACGTGTTTCTTTCACTTCACGGAGTCGCCCAGACTGGCTTTTGGGGTGGAGGTCAGTTCAAGGTCACGCCAAGGTCATACGTCAAAATCAAGCCAAGGAAGCGTTATTACCCAGGTTACGTCAAAGGAACGTGTTTCTTTCGCTCCACGGAGTCGCCCAGACTGGTTTTTGGGGTGTAGGTCATTTCAAGGTCACGCCAAGGTCATACGTCAAAATCACGTCAAGAAAGCGTTATTACCACGGTTACGTCAAAGGAACGTGTTTCTTTCGCTCCACGGAGTCGGCCAGATTGTTTTTTGGGGTGGAGATCACTTCAAGGTCACGCCAAGGTCATACGTCAAAATCACGTCAAGGAATCGTTACTACCCCGGTTACGTAAAATTAACGTGTTTCTCTCGCTCCGCCGAGTCGCACAGGTTGGTCTTTGGGGTTGAGGTCTTTTCAAGTTCACGCCAAGGTCATCTGTCAAAATCACGTCAAGGAAGCGTTATTACCCCGGCAACGTAAGAGGAACGTGTTTCTTTCGCTCCACGGAGTCGACCAGACTGGTTTTTGGGGTGTAGGTCATTTCAAGGTCAAGCCAAGGTCATACGTCAAAATCAAGCCAAGGAAGCGTTATTGCCCAGGTTACGTCAAAGGAACGTGTTTCCTTCGCTCCACGGAGTCGCCCAGATTGGTTTTTGGGGCGGAGGTCACATCAACGTCTCGACAAGGTCATACGCCAAAATCACGTCTAGGGAGCGTTATTACCCCGGTTACGTGAATGGAACGTGTTTCTTTCGCTCCACGGAGTCGCCCAAATTGGTTTTTGGGGTGGTGGTCTTTTCAAGGTCACGCCAAGGTCATACGCCAAATCACGTCAAGGAAGCGTTACTACCCCGGTTACGTCAATGGAACGTTTTTCTTTCGCTCTACGGAGTCGCCCAGATTGGTTTTTGGGGTGGAGGTCATTGCAGGGTCACGCCAAGGTCATACGTCAAAATCACGTAAGGAAGCGGTATTACCCCGGTTACGTTAATGGATCGTGTTTCTTTCGCTTCACGGAGTCGCCCAGATTGGTTTTTGGGGAGGAGGTCTTTTCAAGGTCACGCCAAGGTCATACGTCAAAATCACGTCACGGAAGCGTTATCGCCCCGATTAAGTTAAAGGAACGTGTTTCTTTCGCTCCACGGAGTCGTCCAGGTTGGTTTTTGGGGTAGAGGTCATTTCAAGTTCACGCCAAGTTCATATGTCAAAATCACGTCAAGGAAGCGTTATTACCCCGGTTACATCAAAGGAACGTGTTTCTTTCGCTCCACGGAGTCGGCCAGATTGTTTCTTGGGTTGGAGGTCACTTCAAGGTCACGCCAAGGTCATACGTCAAAATCACGTCGAGGAAGCGTTATTACCCCGGTTACGCCAAAGGAACGTGTTTCTTTCGCTCCACGGAGTCGACCAGATGGTTTTTGGGGTGGTGGTCTTTTCAAGGTCACACCAAGGTCATACGCCAAATCACGTTAAGGAAGCGTTATTTCCCCGGTTATGTCAAAGGAACGTGTTTCTTTCGCTCCACGGAGTCGGCCATATTGTTTTTTCGGGTGGAGATCACATCAAGGTCACGCCCAGGTCATGCGTCAAAATCACGTCGAGGAAGCGTTATTACCGTGGTTACGCCAAAGGAACGTGTTTCTTTCGCTCCACGGAGTCGTCCAGGTTGGCTTTTGAGGTGGAGGTCATTTCAAAGTCACGCCAAGGTCATACGTCAAAATCACGTAGGGAGCGGTATTACCCCGGTTACGTCAATGGAACGTGTTTCTTTCACTTCACGGAGTCGCCCAGATTGGTTTTTTGGGCGGAGGTCACATCAACGTCTCGCCAAGGTCATACGCCAAAATCACGTCTAGGGAGCGTTATTACCCCGGTTACGTCAATGGAACGTGTTTCTTTCGCTCCACGGAGTCGCCCAGATTGGTTTTTGGGCTGGAGGTCTTTCCATTTTCACGCCAAGGTCATATGCCAAATCGCGTGAAGGAAGCGTTATTACCCCGGTTATGTCAAAGGAACGAGTATCTTTCGCACCACGGAGTCGCCCAGGTTAGCTTTTGAGGTGGAGGTCATTTTAAGGTCACGCCAAGGTCATACGTCAAAATCACGCCAAGGAAACGTTATTACCCCGGTTACGTCAAAGGAACGTGTTTCTTTCGCTCCACGGAGTCGCCCAGATTGGCTTTTGAGGTGAAGGTCATTTCAAGTTCACGCCAAGGTCATACGTCAAAATAACGTCAAGGAAGCGTTCCTACCCCTGTTACGTTAAAGGAACGTGTTTCTTTCGCTTCACGGTGTCGCCCAGATTGGTTTTTGGGGCGGAGGTCACATCAACGTCTCGCCTAGGTCATACACCAACTCACGTCAAGGAAGTGTTATTACCCCGGTTACGTCAATGGAGCGTGTTTCATTCGATCCACGTAGTCGCCCAGGTTGGTTTTTGGGGTTGAGGTTATTTCAAGGTCACGCCAAGGTCATATTTCAAAATCACGCCAAGGAAGCGGTATTACCCCGGTTAGGTTAATGGAACGTGTTTCTTTCGCTCCACGGAGTCGCCTAGATTGGTTTTTGGGGTGGAGTTCATTTCAAGATCACGCCAAGGTCATACGCAAAAATCACGTCAAGGGTGCGTTATTACCCCGGTTACGTCAAAGGAACGTGTTTCTTTCGCTCCACGGAGCCGCCCAGGTTGGTTTTTGGGGTAGAGGTCATTTCAATGTCACGCCAAGGTCATACGTCAAAATCACGTCAAGGAAGCGTTATTACCACGGTTACGTTAAAGGAACGCGATTCTTTCGCTCCACGGAGTCGCCCGGCTTGGTTTTTGGGGCGGAGGTCACATCAACGTCTCGCCAAGGTCATACCTCAAATCTCGTCAAAGAAGCGTTATTACCCCGGTTACGTCAAAGGAACGTGTTTCTTTCGCCTCACGGAGTCGCCCGGATTGGTTTTTGGGGCGGAGCTCACATGTACGTCTCGCCAATGTCATACCCCAAATCACGTCAAGGAAGCGTTGCTACCCCGGTTACGTCAATGGAACGTGTTTCGTTCGCCCCACGGAGTCGCCCAGTGGGGTTTTTGGGGTGGAGGTCATTTCAAGGTCACGCCAAGGTCATACGTCAAAATCACGTCAAGGAAGCGTTACTACCCCGGTTACGTTAAAGGAACGCGTTTCTTTCGCTCCACGGAGTCGCCCAGATTGGTTTTTGGGGTGGAGGTCATTTCAAGATCACGCCAAGGCCATACGCCAAAATCACGTCAAGGGTGCGTTATTACCCCGGTTACGTCAAAGGAACGTGTTTCTTTCGCTCCACGGAGTCTCCCAGGTTGGATTTTGGGGTAGAGGTCATTTCAATGTCACGCCAAGGTCATACGTCAAAATCACGTCAAGAAAGCGTTATTACCCCTTTTACGTCAAAGGAACGTGTTTCTTTCGCTCCACGGAGTCGCCCAGATTGTTTTTTGGGGTACAGGTCATTTCAATGTCACGCCAAGGTCATACTGCAAAATCACGACGAGGAAGCGGTATTACCCCGGTTACGTTAATGGAACGTGTTTCTTTCACTTCACGCTGTCGCCCAGATTGGTTTTTGGGGCGGAGGTCACATCAACGTCTCGCCTAGGTCATACACCAACTCACGTCAAGGAAGTGTTATTACCCCGGTTACGTCAATGGAGCGTGTTTCATTCGATCCACGTAGTCGCCCAGGTTGGTTTTTGGGGTTGAGGTTATTTCAAGGTCACGCCAAGGTCATATTTCAAAATCACGCCAAGGAAGCGGTATTACCGCGGTTAGGTTAATGGAACGTGTTTCTTTCGCTCCACGGAGTCGCCTAGATTGGTTTTTGGGGTGGAGTTCATTTCAAGATCACGCCAAGGTCATACGCAAAAATCACGTCAAGGGTGCGTTATTACCCCGGTTACGTCAAAGGAACGTGTTTCTTTCGCTCCACGGAGCCGCCCAGGTTGGTTTTTGGGGTAGAGGTCATTTCAATGTCACGCCAAGGTCATACGTCAAAATCACGTCAAGGAAGCGTTATTACCACGGTTACGTTAAAGGAACGCGATTCTTTCGCTCCACGGAGTCGCCCGGATTGGTTTTGGGGCGGAGCTCACATGTACGTCTCGCCAATGTCATACACCAAATCACGTCAAGGAAGCGTTGCTACCCCGGTTACGTCAATGGAACGTGTTTCGTTCGCCCCACGGAGTCGCCCAGTGGGGTTTTTGGGGTGGAGGTCATTTCAAGGTCACGCCAAGGTCATACGTCAAAATCACGTCAAGGAAGCGTTACTACCTCGGTTACGTTAAAGGAACGCGTTTCTTTCGCTCCACGGAGTCGCCCAGTTTGGTTTTTGGGGTGGAGGTCATTTCAAGATCACGCCAAGGCCATACGCCAAAATCACGTCAAGGGTGCGTTATTACCCCGGTTACGTCAAAGGAACGTGTTTCTTTCGCTCCACGGAGTCTCCCAGGTTGGATTTTGGGGTAGAGGTCATTTCAATGTCACGCCAAGGTCATACTTCAAAATCACGCCGAGGAAGCGGTATTATCCCGGTTACGTTAATGGAACGTGTTTCTTTCACTTCATGGAGTCGCCCAGATTGGTTTTTGGGGCAGAGGTCACATCAACGTCTCGACAAGGTCATACGCCAAAATCACGTCTAGGGAGCGTTATTACCCCGGTTACGTGAATGGAACGTGTTTCTTTCGCTCCACGGAGTCGCCCAAATTGGTTTTTGGGGTGGTGGTCTTTTCAAGGTCACGCCAAGGTCATACGCCAAATCACGTCAAGGAAGCGTTACTACCCCGGTTACGTCAATGGAACGTTTTTCTTTCGCTCTACGGAGTCGCCCAGATTGGTTTTTGGGGTGGAGGTCATTTCAAGGTCACGCCAAGGTCATACGTCAAAATCACGTCAAGAAAGCGTTATTACCACGGTTACGTCAAAGGAACGTGTTTCTTTCGCTTCGCGGTGTTGCCCAGGTTGGCTTTTGAGGTGGAGGTCATTTCAAAGTCACGCCAAGGTCATACGTCAAAATCACGTAAGGAAGCGGTATTACCACGGTTACGTCAATGGAACGTGTTTCTTTCGCTCCACGGAGTCGCCCAGACTGGCTTTTGGGGTGGAGGTCAGTTCAAGGTCACGCCAAGGTCATACGTCAAAATCACGTCGAGGAAGCGTTATTACCGCGGTTACGCCAAAGGAACGTGTTTCTTTCGCTCCACGGAGTCGCCCAGGCTGGCTTTTGAGGTGAAGGCCATTTCAAGGTCACGCCAAGGTGATACGTCAAAATCACGTCAAGAAAGCGTTATTACCACGGTTACGTCAAAGGAACGTGTTTCTTTCGCTCCACGGAGTCGGCCAGATTGTTTTTTGGGGTGGAGATCACTTCAAGGTCACGCCAAGGTCATACGTCAAAATCACGTCAAGGAATCGTTACTACCCCGGTTACGTAAAATTAACGTGTTTCTCTCGCTCCGCCGAGTCGCACAGGTTGGTCTTTGGGGTTGATGTCTTTTCAAGTTCACGCCAAGGTCATCTGTCAAAATCACGTCAAGGAAGCGTTATTACCCCGGCAACGTAAAAGGAACGTGTTTCTTTCGCTCCACGGAGTCGACCAGACTGGTTTTTGGGGTGTAGGTCATTTCAAGGTCAAGCCAAGGTCATACGTCAAAATCAAGCCAAGGAAGCGTTATTGCCCAGGTTACGTCAAAGGAACGTGTTTCCTTCGCTCCACGGAGTCGCCCAGATTGGTTTTTGGGGCGGAGGTCACATCAACGTCTCGACAAGGTCATACGCCAAAATCACGTCTAGGGAGCGTTATTACCCCGGTTACGTCAATGGAACGTGTTTCTTGCGCTCCACGGAGTCGCCCAGATTGATTTTTGGGCTGGAGGTCTTTTCAAGTTCACGCCAAGGTCATATGCCAAATCGCGTGAAGGAAGCGTTACTACCCCGGTTACGTCAAAGGAACGTGTTTCTTTCGCTCCACGGAGTCGCCCAGATTGGATTTTGGGGTGGAGGTCTTTTCAAGGTCACGCCAAGGTCATACGTCAAAATCACGTCAAGGAATCGTTATTACCCCGGTTACATCAAAGGAACGTGTTTCTTTCGTTCAACGGAGTCGTCCAGGTTGGCTTTTGAGGTGGAGGTCATTTCAAAGTCACGCCAAGGTCATACGTCAAAATCACGTAAGGGGCGGTATTACCCCGGTTACATCAATGGAACGTGTTTCTTTCGCTCCACGGAGTCGCCCAGATTGTTTTTTGGGGCGGAAGTCTTTTCAAGGTCACGCCAAGGTCATACGGCAAATCACGTCAAGGAAGCGTTATTACCCCGGTTACGTCAAAGGAACGTGTTTGTTTCGCCCCACGGAGTCGTCTAGTGGGGTTTTTGTGGTGGAGGACATTTCAATGTCACGCCAAGGTCATACGCCAAATCACGTCAATGAAGCGTTACTACCGAGGTTATGTTAAAGGAACGCGTATCTTTCGCTCCACGGAGTCGCCCAGGTTGGTTTTTGGGGTAGAGGTCTTTTCAAGGTCACGCCAAGGACATACGTCAAAATCACGTAAGGGAGCGGTATTACCCCGGTTACGTCAATGGAACGTGTTTCTTTCGCTCCACGGAGTCGCCCAGCTTGTTTTTTGGGGCGGTGGTCTTTTCAAGGTCACGCCAAGGTCATACGGCAAGTCACGTCAAGGAAGCGTTATTACCCCGGTTACGTCAAAGGAACGTGTTTCTTTCGCTCCACGGAGTCGCCCAGGTTGGTTTTTGGGGTAGAGGTCATTTCAAGTTCACGCCAAGTTCATATGTCAAAATCAAGTCACGGAAGCGTTATCGCCCCGGTTAAGTTAAAGGAACGTGTTTCTTTCGCTCCACGGAGTCGCCCAGGTTGGCTTTTGAGGTGAAGGCCATTTCAAGGTCACGCCAAGGTCATACGTCAAAATCACGTCAAGGAAGCGTTATTACCCCGGTTACGATAAAAGAACGTGTTTCTTTCGCTCCACGGAGTCGCCCAGGTTGGCTTTTGAGGTGAAGGCCATTTCAAGGTCACGCCAAGGTCATACGTCAAAATCACGTCAAGGAAGCGTTATTACCCCGGTTACGATAAAAGAACGTGTTTCTTTCGCTCCACGGAGTCGCCCAGGTTGGCTTTTGAGGTGAAGGCCATTTCAAGGTCACGCCAAGGACATACGTCAAAATCACGTAAGGGAGCGGTATTACCCCGGTTACGTCAATGGAACGTGTTTCTTTCGCTCCACGGAGTCGCCCAGCTTGTTTTTTGGGGCGGAGGTCTTTTCAAGGTCACGCCAAGGTCATGCGTCAAAATCACGTCGAGGAAGCGTTATTACCCCGGTTACGTCACAGGAACGTGTTTCTTTCGCTCCACGGAGTCGCCCAGGTTGGCTTTCGAGGTGAAGGTCATTTCAAGGTCACGACAAGGTCATACGTCAAAATCACGTCAAGGAAGCGTTATTACCCCGGTTATGTCAAAGGAACGTGTTTCTTTCGCACCACGGAGTCGGCCATATTGTTTTTTGGGGTGGAGGTCACTTCAAGGTCACGCCAAGGTCATGCGTCAAAATCACGTCGAGGAAGCGTTATTACCGCGGTTACGCCAAAGGAACGTGTTTCTTTCGCTCCACGGAGTCGCCCAGGCTGGCTTTTGAGGTGAAGGCCATTTCAAGGTCACGCCAAGGTGATACGTCAAAATCACGTCAAGGAAGCGTTATTACCCCGGTTACGTTAAAGGAACGTGTTTCTTTCGCTCCGCGGAGTCGTCCAGGTTGGCTTTTGAGGTGGAGGTCATTTCAAGGTCACGCCAAGGTCATACGTCAAAATCACGTCAAGGAAGCGTTATTACCCCGGTTATGTCAAAGGAACGTGTTTCTTTCGCTCCACGGAGTCGGCCATATTGTTTTTTGGGGTGGAGGTCACTTCAAGGTCACGCCAAGGTCATGCGTCAAAATCACGTCGAGGAAGCGTTATTACCCCGGTTACGTCACAGGAACGTGTTTCTTTCGCTCCACGGAGTCGCCCAGGTTGGCTTTCGAGGTGAAGGTCATTTCAAGGTCACGACAAGGTCATACGTCAAAATAACGTCAAGGAAGCGTTACTACCCCGGTTACGTTAAAGGAACGCGATTCTTTCGCTCCACGGAGTCGCCCGGATTGGTTTTTGGGGCGGAGGTCACATCAACGTCTCGCCAAGGTCATACCTCAAATCTCGTCAAAGAAGCGTTATTACCCCGGTTACGTCAAAGGAACGTGTTTCTTTCGCCTCACGGAGTCGCCCGGATTGGTTTTTGGGGCGGAGCTCACATGTACGTCTCGCCAATGTCATACCCCAAATCACGTCAAGGAAGCGTTGCTACCCCGGTTACGTCAATGGAACGTGTTTCGATCGCCCCACGGAGTCGCCCAGTGGGGTTTTTGGGGTGGAGGTCATTTCAAGGTCACGCCATGGTCATACGTCAAAATCACGTTAAGGAAGCGTTACTACCCCGGTTACGTTAAAGGAACGCGTTTCTTTCGCGCCACGGTGTCGCCCAGATTGGTTTTTGGGGTGGAGGTCATTTCAAGATCACGCCAAGGCCATACGCCAAAATCACGTCAAGGGTGCGTTATTACCCCGGTTACGTCAAAGGAACGTGTTTCTTTCGCTCCACGGAGTCTCCCAGGTTGGATTTTGGGGTAGAGGTCATTTCAATGTCACGCCAAGGTCATACTTCAAAATCACGCCGAGGAAGCGGTATTATCCCGGTTACGTTAATGGAACGTGTTTCTTTCACTTCACGGAGTCGCCCAGACTGGCTTTTGGGGTGGAGGTCAGTTCAAGGTCACGCCAAGGTCATACGTCAAAATCAAGCCAAGGAAGCGTTATTACCCAGGTTACGTCAAAGGAACGTGTTTCTTTCGCTCCACGGAGTCGCCCAGACTGGTTTTTGGGGTGTAGGTCATTTCAAGGTCACGCCAAGGTCATACGTCAAAATCACGTCAAGAAAGCGTTATTACCACGGTTACGTCAAAGGAACGTGTTTCTTTCGCTCCACGGAGTCGGCCAGATTGTTTTTTGGGGTGGAGATCACTTCAAGGTCACGCCAAGGTCATACGTCAAAATCACGTCAAGGAATCGTTACTACCCCGGTTACGTAAAATTAACGTGTTTCTCTCGCTCCGCCGAGTCGCACAGGTTGGTCTTTGGGGTTGAGGTCTTTTCAAGTTCACGCCAAGGTCATCTGTCAAAATCACGTCAAGGAAGCGTTATTACCCCGGCAACGTAAGAGGAACGTGTTTCTTTCGCTCCACGGAGTCGACCAGACTGGTTTTTGGGGTGTAGGTCATTTCAAGGTCAAGCCAAGGTCATACGTCAAAATCAAGCCAAGGAAGCGTTATTGCCCAGGTTACGTCAAAGGAACGTGTTTCCTTCGCTCCACGGAGTCGCCCAGATTGGTTTTTGGGGCGGAGGTCACATCAACGTCTCGACAAGGTCATACGCCAAAATCACGTCTAGGGAGCGTTATTACCCCGGTTACGTGAATGGAACGTGTTTCTTTCGCTCCACGGAGTCGCCCAAATTGGTTTTTGGGGTGGTGGTCTTTTCAAGGTCACGCCAAGGTCATACGCCAAATCACGTCAAGGAAGCGTTACTACCCCGGTTACGTCAATGGAACGTTTTTCTTTCGCTCTACGGAGTCGCCCAGATTGGTTTTTGGGGTGGAGGTCATTTCAAGGTCACGCCAAGGTCATACGTCAAAATCACGTCAAGAAAGCGTTATTACCACGGTTACGTCAAGGGAACGTGTTTCTTTCGCTTCGCGGTGTTGCCCAGGTTGGCTTTTGAGGTGGAGGTCATTTCAAAGTCACGCCAAGGTCATACGTCAAAATCACGTAAGGAAGCGGTATTACCACGGTTATGTCAATGGAACGTGTTTCTTTCGCTCCACGGAGTCGCCCAGACTGGTTTTTGGGGTGTAGGTCATTTCAAGGTCACGCCAAGGTCATACGTCAAAATCACGTCAAGAAAGCGTTATTACCACGGTTACGTCAAAGGAACGTGTTTCATTCGCTCCACGGTGTCGCCCAGATTGGTTTTTGGGGCGGAGGTCACATCAACGTCTTGACAAGGTCATACGCCAAAATCACGTCTAGGGAGCGTTATTACCCCGGTTACGTCAATGGAACGTGTTTCTTTCGCTCCACGGAGTCGCCCAGATTGATTTTTGGGCTGGAGGTCTTTTCAAGTTCACGCCAAGGTCATATGCCAAATCGCGTGAAGGAAGCGTTACTACCCCGGTTACGTCAAAGGAACGTGTTTGTTTCGCCCCACGGAGTCGTCTAGTGGGGTTTTTGTGGTGGAGGACATTTCAATGTCACGCCAAGGTCATACGCCAAATCACGTCAATGAAGCGTTACTACCGAGGTTACGTTAAAGGAACGCGTATCTTTCGCTCCACGGAGTCGCCCAGGTTGGTTTTTGGGGTAGAGGTCTTTTCAAGGTCACGCCAAGGACATACGTCAAAATCACGTAAGGGAGCGGTATTACCCCGGTTACGTCAATGGAACGTGTTTCTTTCGCTCCACGGAGTCGCCCAGCTTGTTTTTTGGGGCGGAGGTCTTTTCAAGGTCACGCCAAGGTCATACGGCAAGTCACGTCAAGGAAGCGTTATTACCCCGGTTACGTCAAAGGAACGTGTTTCTTTCGCTCCACGGAGTCGCCCAGGTTGGTTTTTGGGGTAGAGGTCATTTCAAGTTCACGCCAAGTTCATATGTCAAAATCAAGTCACGGAAGCGTTATCGCCCCGGTTAAGTTAAAGGAACGTGTTTCTTTCGCTCCACGGAGTCGCCCAGGTTGGCTTTTGAGGTGAAGGCCATTTCAAGGTCACGCCAAGGTCATACGTCAAAATCACGTCAAGGAAGCGTTATTACCCCGGTTACGATAAAAGAACGTGTTTCTTTCGCTCCACGGAGTCGCCCAGGTTGGCTTTTGAGGTGAAGGCCATTTCAAGGTCACGCCAAGGTCATACGTCAAAATCACGTCAAGGAAGCGTTATTACCCCGGTTACGATAAAAGAACGTGTTTCTTTCGCTCCACGGAGTCGCCCAGGTTGGCTTTTGAGGTGAAGGCCATTTCAAGGTCACGCCAAGGACATACGTCAAAATCACGTAAGGGAGCGGTATTACCCCGGTTACGTCAATGGAACGTGTTTCTTTCGCTCCACGGAGTCGCCCAGCTTGTTTTTTGGGGCGGAGGTCTTTTCAAGGTCACGCCAAGGTCATGCGTCAAAATCACGTCGTGGAAGCGTTATTACCCCGGTTACGTCACAGGAACGTGTTTCTTTCGCTCCACGGAGTCGCCCAGGTTGGCTTTCGAGGTGAAGGTCATTTCAAGGTCACGACAAGGTCATACGTCAAAATCACGTCAAGGAAGCGTTATTACCCCGGTTATGTCAAAGGAACGTGTTTCTTTCGCACCACGGAGTCGGCCATATTGTTTTTTGGGGTGGAGGTCACTTCAAGGTCACGCCAAGGTCATGCGTCAAAATCACGTCGAGGAAGCGTTATTACCGCGGTTACGCCAAAGGAACGTGTTTCTTTCGCTCCACGGAGACGCCCATATTGGTTTTTGGGGTGGCGGACACTTCAAAGTCACGCCAAGGTAATTAGTCAAAATCACGTCACAGAAGCGTTATCGCCCCGATTAAGTTAAAGGAACGTGTTTCTTTCGCTCCACGGAGTCGCCCAGGCTGGCTTTTGAGGTGAAGGCCATTTCAAGGTCACGCCAAGGTGATACGTCAAAATCACGTCAAGGAAGCGTTATTACCCCGGTTACGTTAAAGGAACGTGTTTCTTTCGCTCCGCGGAGTCGTCCAGGTTGGCTTTTGAGGTGGAGGTCATTTCAAGGTCACGCCAAGGTCATACGTCAAAATCACGTCAAGGAAGCGTTATTACCCCGGTTATGCCAAAGGAACGTGTTTCTTTCGCTCCACGGAGTCGGCCATATTGTTTTTTGGGGTGGAGGTCACTTCAAGGTCACGCCAAGGTCATGCGTCAAAATCACGTCGAGGAAGCGTTATTACCCCGGTTACGTCACAGGAACGTGTTTCTTTCGCTCCACGGAGTCGCCCAGGTTGGCTTTCGAGGTGAAGGTCATTTCAAGGTCACGACAAGGTCATACGTCAAAATAACGTCAAGGAAGCGTTACTACCCCGGTTACGTTAAAGGAACGCGATTCTTTCGCTCCACGGAGTCGCCCGGATTGGTTTTTGGGGCGGAGGTCACATCAACGTCTCGCCAAGGTCATACCTCAAATCTCGTCAAAGAAGCGTTATTACCCCGGTTACGTCAAAGGAACGTGTTTCTTTCGCCTCACGGAGTCGCCCGGATTGGTTTTTGGGGCGGAGCTCACATGTACGTCTCGCCAATGTCATACCCCAAATCACGTCAAGGAAGCGTTGCTACCCCGGTTACGTCAATGGAACGTGTTTCGTTCGCCCCACGGAGTCGCCCAGTGGGGTTTTTGGGGTGGAGGTCATTTCAAGGTCACGCCATGGTCATACGTCAAAATCACGTTAAGGAAGCGTTACTACCCCGGTTACGTTAAAGGAACGCGTTTCTTTCGCTCCACGGTGTCGCCCAGATTGGTTTTTGGGGTGGAGGTCATTTCAAGATCACGCCAAGGCCATACGCCAAAATCACGTCAAGGGTGCGTTATTACCCCGGTTACGTCAAAGGAACGTGTTTCTTTCGCTCCACGGAGTCTCCCAGGTTGGATTTTGGGGTAGAGGTCATTTCAATGTCACGCCAAGGTCATACTTCAAAATCACGCCGAGGAAGCGGTATTATCCCGGTTACGTTAATGGAACGTGTTTCTTTCACTTCACGGAGTCGCCCAGACTGGCTTTTGGGGTGGAGGTCAGTTCAAGGTCACGCCAAGGTCATACGTCAAAATCAAGCCAAGGAAGCGTTATTACCCAGGTTACGTCAAAGGAACGTGTTTCTTTCGCTCCACGGAGTCGCCCAGACTGGTTTTTGGGGTGTAGGTCATTTCAAGGTCACGCCAAGGTCATACGTCAAAATCACGTCAAGAAAGCGTTATTACCACGGTTACGTCAAAGGAACGTGTTTCTTTCGCTCCACGGAGTCGGCCAGATTGTTTTTTGGGGTGGAGATCACTTCAAGGTCACGCCAAGGTCATACGTCAAAATCACGTCAAGGAATCGTTACTACCCCGGTTACGTAAAATTAACGTGTTTCTCTCGCTCCGCCGAGTCGCACAGGTTGGTCTTTGGGGTTGAGGTCTTTTCAAGTTCACGCCAAGGTCATCTGTCAAAATCACGTCAAGGAAGCGTTATTACCCCGGCAACGTAAGAGGAACGTGTTTCTTTCGCTCCACGGAGTCGACCAGACTGGTTTTTGGGGTGTAGGTCATTTCAAGGTCAAGCCAAGGTCATACGTCAAAATCAAGCCAAGGAAGCGTTATTGCCCAGGTTACGTCAAAGGAACGTGTTTCCTTCGCTCCACGGAGTCGCCCAGATTGGTTTTTGGGGCGGAGGTCACATCAACGTCTCGACAAGGTCATACGCCAAAATCACGTCTAGGGAGCGTTATTACCCCGGTTACGTGAATGGAACGTGTTTCTTTCGCTCCACGGAGTCGCCCAAATTGGTTTTTGGGGTGGTGGTCTTTTCAAGGTCACGCCAAGGTCATACGCCAAATCACGTCAAGGAAGCGTTACTACCCCGGTTACGTCAATGGAACGTTTTTCTTTCGCTCTACGGAGTCGCCCAGATTGGTTTTTGGGGTGGAGGTCATTTCAAGGTCACGCCAAGGTCATACGTCAAAATCACGTCAAGAAAGCGTTATTACCACGGTTACGTCAAGGGAACGTGTTTCTTTCGCTTCGCGGTGTTGCCCAGGTTGGCTTTTGAGGTGGAGGTCATTTCAAAGTCACGCCAAGGTCATACGTCAAAATCACGTAAGGAAGCGGTATTACCACGGTTATGTCAATGGAACGTGTTTCTTTCGCTCCACGGAGTCGCCCAGACTGGTTTTTGGGGTGTAGGTCATTTCAAGGTCACGCCAAGGTCATACGTCAAAATCACGTCAAGAAAGCGTTATTACCACGGTTACGTCAAAGGAACGTGTTTCATTCGCTCCACGGTGTCGCCCAGATTGGTTTTTGGGGTAGAGGTCATTTCAAGTTCACGCCAAGTTCATATGTCAAAATCAAGTCACGGAAGCGTTATCGCCCCGGTTAAGTTAAAGGAACGTGTTTCTTTCGCTCCACGGAGTCGCCCAGGTTGGCTTTTGAGGTGAAGGCCATTTCAAGGTCACGCCAAGGTCATACGTCAAAATCACGTCAAGGAAGCGTTATTACCCCGGTTACATCAAAGGAACGTGTTTCTTTCGATCCACGGTGTCGCCCAGATTGGTTTTTGGGGCGGAGGTCACATCAACGTCTCGACAAGGTCATACGCCAAAATCACGTCTAGGGAGCGTTATTACCCCGGTTACGTCAATGGAACGTGTTTCTTTCGCTCCACGGAGTCGCCCAGATTGATTTTTGGGCTGGAGGTCTTTTCAAGTTCACGCCAAGGTCATATGCCAAATCGCGTGAAGGAAGCGTTACTACCCCGGTTACGTCAAAGGAACGTGTTCCTTTCGCTCCACGGAGTCGCCCAGATTGGATTTTGGGGTGGAGGTCTTTTCAAGGTCACGCCAAGGTCATACGTCAAAATCACGTCAAGGAAGCGTTATTACCCCGGTTACATCAAAGGAACGTGTTTCTTTCGTTCAACGGAGTCGTCCAGGTTGGCTTTTGAGGTGGAGGTCATTTCAAAGTCACGCCAAGGTCATACGTCAAAATCACGTAAGGGGCGGTATTACCCCGGTTACATCAATGGAACGTGTTTCTTTCGCTCCACGGAGTCGCCCAGATTGTTTTTTGGGGCGGAAGTCATTTCAAGGTCACGCCAAGGTCATACGGCAAATCACGTCAAGGAAGCGTTATTACCCCGGTTACGTCAAAGGAACGTGTTTGTTTCGCCCCACGGAGTCGTCTAGTGGGGTTTTTGTGGTGGAGGACATTTCAATGTCACGCCAAGGTCATACGCCAAATCACGTCAATGAAGCGTTACTACCGAGGTTACGTTAAAGGAACGCGTATCTTTCGCTCCACGGAGTCGCCCAGATTGGTTTTTGTGGTGGAGGACATTTCAATGTCACGCCAAGGTCATACGCCAAATCACGTCAAGGAAGCGTTACTACCCCGGTTACGTCAAAGGAACGTGTTTCTCTCCCTCCGCGGAGTCGCCCGGTTTGGTTTTTGGGGTTGAGGTCTTTTCAAGGTCCTGCCAAGGTCATACGCCAAATCACGTCAAGAAGCGTTATTACCCCGGTTACATCAAAGGAACGGGTTTCTTTCGCTCAACGGAGTCGTCCAGGTTGGTTTTTGGGATGGAGGTCTTTTCAAGGTCACGCCAAGGACATACGCCAAATCACGTCAAGGAAGCGTTATTACCCCGGTTAAGTCAAAGGAACGAGTTTCATTCGCTCCACGGAGTCGCCCAGGTTGTCTTTTCAGGTGAAGGTCATTTCAAGGTCACGCCAAGGTCATACGTCAAAATCACGTCAAGGAAGCGTTATTACCCCGGTTACATCAAAGGAACGTGTTTCTTTCGCTCCACGCAGTCGGCCAGATTGTTTTTTGGGGTGGAGGTCACTTAAAGGTCACGCCAAGGTCATACGTCAAAATCACGTCGAGGAAGCGTTATAACCCCGGTTACGCCAAAGGAACGTGTTTCTTACGCTCCACGGAGTCGACCAGATTGGTTTTTGGGGTGGTTGTATTTTCATGGTCACGCCTAGGTCATACGCCAAATCACGTTAAGGAAGCGTTATTACCCCGGTTACGTCAATGGAACGTGTTTCTTTCGCTCCACGGAGTCGCCCAGAGTGTCTTTTGGGGCGGAGGTCTTTTCAAGGTCACGCCAAGGTCATACGGCAAGTTACGTCAAGGAAGCGTTATTACCCCGGTTACGTCAATGGAACGTTTTTCTTTCGCTCCACGGAGTCGCCCAGATTGGTTTTTGGGGTGGAGGTCATTTCAAGTTCACGCCAAGTTCATATGTCAAAATCACGTCACGGAAGCGTTGTCGCCCCGGTTAAGTTAAAGGAACGTGTTTCTTTCGCTCCACGGAGTCGCCCAAGCTGGCTTTTGAGGTGAAGGCCATTTCAAGGTCACGCCGAGGTCATACGTCAAAATCACGTCAAGGAAGCGTTATTACCCCGGTTACGTTAAATAACGTGTTTCTTTCGCTCCATGTAGTCGCCCAGATTGGTTTTTGGGGTGGTGGTCTTTTCAAGGTCACGCCAAGGTCATACGCGAAATCACGTCAAGGAAGCGTTATTACCCCGGTTATGTCAAAGGAACGTGTTTCTTTCGCTCCACGGAGTCGTCTAGTGGGGTTTTTGTGGTGGAGGACATTTCAATGTCACGCCAAGGTCATACGCCAAATCACGTCAATGAAGCGTTACTACCGAGGTTACGTTAAAGGAACGCGTATCTTTCGCTCCACGGAGTCGCCCAGGTTGGTTTTTGGGGTAGAGGTCTTTTCAAGGTCACGCCATGGACATACGTCAAAATCACGTAAGGGAGCGGTATTACCCCGGTTACGTCAATGGAACGTGTTTCTTTCGCTCCACGGAGTCGCCCAGCTTGTTTTTTGGGGCGGAGGTCTTTTCAAGGTCACGCCAAGGTCATACGGCAAGTCACGTCAAGGAAGCGTTATTACCCCGGTTACGTCAAAGGAACGTGTTTCTTTCGCTCCACGGAGTCACCCAGGTTGGTTTTTGGGGTAGAGGTCATTTCAAGTTCACGCCAAGTTCATATGTCAAAATCAAGTCACGGAAGCGTTATCGCCCCGGTTAATTTAAAGGAACGTGTTTCTTTCGCTCCACGGAGTCGCCCAGGTTGGCTTTTGAGGTAAAGGCCATTTCAAGGTCACGCCAAGGTCATACGTCAAAATCACGTCAAGGAAGCGTTATTACCCCGGTTACGATAAAAGAACGTGTTTCATTCGCTCCATGGAGTCGCCCAGATTGGTTTTTGGGGTGGTGGTCTTTTCAAGGTCACGCCAAGGTCATACGCCAAATCACGTCAAGGAAGCGTTATTGTCCCGGTTACGTCAAAGTAACGAGTTTCTTTCGCTCCGCGGAGTCGTCCAGATTGGCTTTTGAGGTGGATGTCATATCAAGGTCACGCCAAGGTCATACGTCAAAATCACGTCAAGGAAGCGTTATTACCCCGGTTATGTCAAAGGAACGTGTTTCTTTCGCTCCACGGAGTCGGCCATATTGTTTTTTGTGGTGGAGGTCACTTCAAGGTCACGCCAAGGTCATGCGTCAAAATCACGTCGAGGAAGCGTTATTACCGCGGTTACGCCAAAGGAACGTGTTTCTTTCGCTCCACGGAGTCGCCCAGATTGGTTTTTGGGGTGGAGGACACTTCAAAGTCACGCCAAGGTAATTAGTCAAAATCACGTCACAGAAGCGTTATCGCCCCGATTAAGTTAAAGGAACGTGTTTCTTTCGCTCCACGGAGTCGCCCAGGCTGGCTTTTTGAGGTGAAGGCCATTTCAAGGTCACGCCAAGGTGATACGTCAAAATCACGTCAAGGAAGCGTTATTTCCCCGGCTACGTAAGAGAAACGTGTTTCTTTCGCTCCACGGAGTCGACCAGACTGGTTTTTGCGGTGCAGGTCATTTCAAGGTCACGCCAAGGTCATACGCCAGATCACGTCAAGGAAGCGTTATTACCCCGGTTACGTCAAAGGAACGAGCTTCTTTCGCACCACGGAGTCGCCCATTATGGCTTTTGAGGTGGAGATCGTTTGAAGGTCACGCCAAGGTCATACGTCAAAATCACGTCAAGGAATCGTTATTACCCCGGTTACATCAAAGGAACGTGTTTCTTTCGTTCAACGGAGTCGTCCAGGTTGGCTTTTGAGGTGGAGGTCATTTCAAAGTCACGCCAAGGTCATACGTCAAAATCACGTAAGGGAGCGCTATTACCCCGGTTACGTCAATGGAACGTGTTTCTTTCGCTCCACGGAGTCGCCCAGGTTGGTTTTTGGGGTAGAGGTCATTTCAAGTTCACGCCAAGTTCATATGTCAAAATAACGTCACGGAAGCGTTATCGCCCCGGTTAAGTTAAAGGAACGTGTTTCTTTCGCTCCACGGAGTCGCCCAGGTTGTCTTTTGAGGTGAAGGCCATTTCAAGGTCACGCCAAGGTCATACGTCAAAATCACGTCAAGGAAACGTTATTACCCCGGTTACGTTAAAGGAACGTGCTTCTTTCGCTCCATGGAGTCGCCCAGATTGGTTTTTGGGGTGGTGGTCTTTTCAAGGTCACGCCAAGGTCATACGCCAAATCACGTCAAGGAAGCGTTATTGTCCCGGTTACGTCAAAGTAACGAGTTTCTTTCGCTCCGCGGAGTCGTCCAGGTTGGCTTTTGAGGTGGAGGTCATTTCAAGGTCACGCCTAGGTCATACGCCAAATCACGTCAAGGAAGCGTTATTACCCCTTTTACGTCAAAGGAACGTGTTTCTTTCGCTCCACGGAGTGGCCAAGATTGTTTTTTGGGGTAGAGGTCATTTCAAGGTCGCGCCATGGTCATACTTCAAAATCACGCCGAGGAAGCGGTATTACCCCGGTTACATTAATGGAACGTGTTTCTTTCGGTCCACGGAGTCGCCTAGATTGGTCTTTGGGGTTGAGGTCATTTCAAGGTCACGCCAAGGTCATAGGTCAAAATCACGTCAAGGAAGCGTTATTACCCCGGTTACGTTAAAGGAACGCGTTTCTATCGCTCCACGGAGTCGCCCAGATTGGTTTTTGGGGTAGAGGTCATTTCAATGTCACGCCAAGGTCATACTTCAAAATCACGCCGAGGAAGCGGTATTAACCCGGTTACGTTAATGGAACGTGTTTCTTTCACTTCACGGAGTCGCCCAGATTGGTTTTTTGGGCGGAGGTCACATCAACGTCTCGCCAAGGTCATACCCCAAATCACGTCAAGGAAGTGTTATTACCCCGGTTACGTCAAAGGAGCGTGTTTCATTCGTTCCACGTAGTCGCCCACGTTGGTTTTTGGGATGAGGTCATATCAATGTCACGCCATGGTCATACTTCAAAATCACGCCGAGGAAGCGGTATTACCCCGGTTACATTAATGGAACGTGTTTCTTTCGGTCCACGGAGTCGCCTAGATTGGTCTTTGGGGTTGAGGTCATTTCAAGGTCACGCCAAGGTCATACGTCAAAATCACGTCAAGGAAGCGTTATTGTCCCGGTTACGTTAAAGGAACGTGTTTCTCTCGCTCCGCGGAGTCGCCCAGGTTGGTTTTTGGGGTTGAGGCCATTTCAAGGTCACGCCAAGGTCATACTTCATAATCACGCCAAGGAAGCGGTATTACCCAGGTTACGTTAATGGAACGTGTTTCTTTCGCTCCACGGAGTCGCCCAGATTGGTTTTTGGGGTGGAGGTCATTTCAAGATCACGCCAAGGTCATACGCCATAATCACGTCAAGGGTGCGTTATTTCCCCGGTTACGTCAAAGGAACGTGTTTCTTTCGCTCCACGGAGCCGCCCAGGTTGGTTTTCGGGGTGGAGGTCTTTTCAAGGTCACGCCATGTTCATATGTCAAAATCACGTCACGGACGCGTTATTGCCCCGGTTAAGTCAAAGGAACGTGTTTCTTTCGCTCCACGGAGTCGGCCAGATTGTTTTTTGGGGTGGAGGTCATTTCAGGGTCACTCCAAGGTCATACGTCAAAATCACGTATGGAAGCGGTATTACCCCGGTTACGTTAATGGATCGTGTTTCTTTCGCTTCACGGAGTCGCCCAGATTGGTTTTTGGGGCGGAGGTCTTTTCAAGGTCACGCCAAGGTTATACATCAAAATCACGTCACGGAAGCGTTATCGCCCCGATTAGGTTAAAGGAACGTGTTTCTTTCGCTCTGTGGAGTCGTACAGGTTGGTTTTTGAGGTGGAGGTCATTTCAAGGTCACGCCAAGCTCATACGTCAAAATCACGTAAGGAAGCGGTATTACCCCGGTTACGTTAATGGATCGTGTTTCTTTCGCTTCACGGAGTCGCCCAGATTGGTTTTTGGGGTGGAGGTCATTTCAAGATCACGCCAAGGTCATACGCCATAATCACGTCAAGGGTGCGTTATTGCCCCGGTTAAGTCAAAGGAACGTGTTTCTTTCGCTCCACGGAGTCGGCCATATTGTTTTTTCGGGTGATCACTTCAAGGTCACGCCCAGGTCATGCGTCAAAATCACGTCACGGAAGCGTTATCGCCCCGGTTAAGTTAAAGGAACGTGTTTCTTTCGCTCCACGGAGTCGCCCAGGATGGCTTTTGAGGTGAAGGCCATTTCAAAGTCACGCCAAGGTCATACGTCAAAATCACGTCAAGGAAGCGTTATTACCCCGGTTACGTTAAAGGAACGTGTTTCTTTCGCTCCATGGAGTCGCCCAGATTGGTTCTTGGGGTGGTGGTCTTTTCAAGGTCACGCCAAGGTCATACGCCAGATCACGTCAAGGAAGCGTTATTGTCCCGGTTACGTCAAAGTAACGAGTTTCTTTCGCTCCGCGGAGTCGTCCAGGTTGGCTTTTGAGGTGGAGGTCATTTCAAGGTCACGCCAAGGTCATACGTCAAAATCACGTCAAGGAAGCGTTATTACCCCGGTTATGTCAAAGGAACGTGTTTCTTTCGCTCCACGGAGTCGGCCATATTGTTTTTTGGGGTGGAGGTCACTTCAAGGTCACGCCAAGGTCATGCGTCAAAATCGCGTCGAGGAAGCGTTATTACCGCGGTTAAGCCAAAGGAACGTGTTTCTTTCGCTCCACGGAGTCGCCCAGATTGGTTTTTGGGGTGGAGGACACTTCAAGGTCACGCCAAGGTCATACGTCAAAATCACGTCAAGGAAGCGTTATTACCCCGGCTACATCAATGGAACGTGTTTCTTTCGCGCCACGGAGTCGGCCAGATTGTTTTTTGGGTTGGAGGTCACTTCAAGGTCATGCCAAGGTCATACGTCAAAATCACGTCGAGGAAGCGTTATTACCGCGGTTAGGCCAAAGGAACGTGTTTCTTTCGCTCCACGGAGTCGCCCAGATTGGTTTTTGGGGTGGAGGACACTTCAAGGTCACGCCAAGGTCATACGTCAAAATCACGTCAAGGAAGCGTTATTACCCCGGTTACATCAATGGAACGTGTTTCTTTCGCTCCACGGAGTCGGCCAGATTGTTTTTTGGGGTGGAGGTCTTTTCAAGTTCACGCCAAGGTCATATGCCAAATCGCGTGAAGGAAGCGTTACTACCCCGGTTACGTCAAAGGAACGTGTTTCTTTCGCTCCACGGAGTCGCCCAGATTGGATTTTGGGATGGAGGTCTTTTCAAGGTCACGCCAAGGTCATACGTCAAAATCACGTCAAGGAAGCGTTATTACCCCGGTTACATCAAAGGAACGTGTTTCTTTCGTTCAACGGAGTCGTCCAGGTTGGCTTTTGAGGTGGAGGTCATTTCAAAGTCACGCCAAGGTCATACGTCAAAATCACGTAAGGGGCGGTATTACCCCGGTTACATCAATGGAACGTGTTTCTTTCGCTCCACGGAGTCGCCCAGATTGTTTTTTGGGGCGGAAGTCTTTTCAAGGTCACGCCAAGGTCATACGGCAAATCACGTCAAGGAAGCGTTATTACCCCGGTTGCGTCAAAGGAACGTGTTTGTTTCGCCCCACGGAGTCGTCTAGTGGGGTTTTTGTGGTGGAGGACATTTCAATGTCACGCCAAGGTCATACGCCAAATCACGTCAATGAAGCGTTACTACCGAGGTTACGTTAAAGGAACGCGTATCTTTCGCTCCACGGAGTCGCCCAGGTTGGTTTTTGGGGTAGAGGTCTTTTCAAGGTCACGCCATGGACATACGTCAAAATCACGTAAGGGAGCGGTATTACCCCGGTTACGTCAATGGAACGTGTTTCTTTCGCTCCACGGAGTCGCCCAGCTTGTTTTTTGGGGCGGAGGTCTTTTCAAGGTCACGCCAAGGTCATACGGCAAGTCACGTCAAGGAAGCGTTATTACCCCGGTTACGTCAAAGGAACGTGTTTCTTTCGCTCCACGGAGTCGCCCAGGTTGGTTTTTGGGGTAGAGGTCATTTCAAGTTCACGCCAATTTCATATGTCAAAATCAAGTCACGGAAGCGTTATCGCCCCGGTTAATTTAAAGGAACGTGTTTCTTTCGCTCCACGGAGTCGCCCAGGTTGGCTTTTGAGGTGAAGGCCATTTCAAGGTCACGCCAAGGTCGTACGTCAAAATCACGTCAAGGAAGCGTTATTACCCCGGTTACGATAAAAGAACGTGTTTCATTCGCTCCATGGAGTCGCCCAGATTGGTTTTTGGGGTGGTGGTCTTTTCAAGGTCACGCCAAGGTCATACGCCAAATCACGTCAAGGAAGCGTTATTGTCCCGGTTACGTCAAAGTAACGAGTTTCTTTCGCTCCGCGGAGTCGTCCAGATTGGCTTTTGAGGTGGATGTCATATCTAGGTCACGCCAAGGTCATACGTCAAAATCACGTCAAGGAAGCGTTATTACCCCGGTTATGTTAAAGGAACGTGTTTCTTTCGCTCCACGGAGTCGACCATATTGTTTTTTGGGGTGGAGGTCACTTCAAGGTCACGCCAAGGTCATGCGTCAAAATCACGTCGAGGAAGCGTTATTACCGCGGTTACGCCAAAGGAACGTGTTTCTTTCGCTCCACGGAGTCGCCCAGATTGGTTTTTGGGGTGGAGGACACTTCAAAGTCACGCCAAGGTAATTAGTCAAAATCACGTCACAGAAGCGTTATCGCCCCGATTAAGTTAAAGGAACGTGTTTCTTTCGCTCCACGGAGTCGCCCAGGCTGGCTTTTGAGGTGAAGGCCATTTCAAGGTCACGCCAAGGTGATACGTCAAAATCACGTCAAGGAAGCGTTATTACCCCGGTTACGTTAAAGGAACGTGTTTCTTTCGCTCCATGGAGTCGCCCAGATTGGTTTTTGGGCTGGAGGTCTTTCCAAGTTCACGCCAAGGTCATATGCCAAATCGCGTGAAGGAAGCGTTATTACCCCGGTTATGTCAAAGGAACGAGTTTCTTTCGCACCACGGAGTCGCCCAGATTGGCTTTTGAGGTGAAGGTCATTTCAAGTTCACGCCAAGGTCATACGTCAAAATAACGTCAAGGAAGCGTTCCTACCCCGGTTACGTTAAAGGAACGTGTTTCTTTCGCTTCACGGAGTCGCCCAGATTGGTTTTTGGGGCGGATCTCACATGTACGTCTCGCCAATGTCATACCCCAAATCACGTCAAGGAAGCGTTGCTACCCCGGTTACGTCAATGGAACGTGTTTCGTTCGCCCCACGGAGTCGCCCTGTGGGGTTTTTGGGGTGGAGGTCATTTCAAGGTCACGCCAAGGTCATACGTCAAAATCACGTCAAGGAAGCGTTACTACTCCGGTTACGTTAAAGGAACGCGTTTCTTTCGCTCCACGGAGTCGCCCAGATTGGTTTTTGGGGTGGAGGTCATTTCAAGATCACGCCAAGGCCATACGCCAAAATCACGTCAAGGGTGCGTTATTACCCCGGTTACGTCAAAGGAACGTGTTTCTTTCGCTCCACGGAGTCTCCCAGGTTGGATTTTGGGGTAGAGGTCATTTCAATGTCACGCCAAGGTCATACTTCAAAATCACGCCGAGGAAGCGGTATTATCCCGGTTACGTTAATGGAACGTGTTTCTTTCACTTCACGGAGTCGCCCAGATTGGTTTTTGGGGCGGAGGTCACATCAACGTCTCGACAAGGTCATACGCCAAAATCACGTCTAGGGAGTGTTATTACCCCGGTTGCGTCAAAGGAACGCGTTTCTTTCGCTCCACGGAGTCGCCCAGATTGGTTTTTGGGGTAGAGGTCATTTCAATGTCACGCCAAGGTCACACTTCAAAATCACGCCGAGGAAGCGGCATTAACCCGGTTACGTTAATGGAACGTGTTTCTTTCACTTCACGGAGTCGCCCAGATTGGTTTTTTGGGCGGAGGTCACATCAACGTCTCGCCAAGGTCATACCCCAAATCACGTCAAGGAAGTGTTATTACCCCGGTTACGTCAAAGGAGCGTGTTTCATTCGTTCCACGTAGTCGCCCACGTTGGTTTTTGGGGTTGAGGTCATATCAATGTCACGCCAAGGTCATACGTCAAAATCACGTCAAGGGAGCGTTATTACCCCTTTTACGTCAAAGGAACGTGTTTCTTTCGCTCCACGGTGTCGCCCAGATTGTTTTTTGAGGTTGAGGTCATTTGAAAGTCACGCCAAGGTCATACGTCAAAATCACGTAAGGAAGCGGTATTACCCCGGTTACGTCAATGGAACGTGTTTCTTTCGCTCCACGGAGTCGCCCAGATTGGTTTTTGGGCTGGAGGTCTTTCCAAGTTCACGCCAAGGTCATATGCCAAATCGCGTGAAGGAAGCGTTATTACCCCGGTTATGTCAAAGGAACGAGTTTCTTTCGCACCACGGAGTCGCCCAGATTGGCTTTTGAGGTGAAGGTCATTTCAAGTTCACGCCAAGGTCATACGTCAAAATAACGTCAAGGAAGCGTTCCTACCCCGGTTACGTTAAAGGAACGTGTTTCTTTCGCTTCACGGAGTCGCCCAGATTGGTTTTTGGGGCGGAGCTCACATGTACGTCTCGCCAAGGTCATACCTCAAATCTCGTCAAAGAAGCGTTATTACCCCAGTTACGTCAAAGGAACGTGTTTCCTTCGCTCCACGGAGTCGCACAGATTGGTTTTTGGGGCGGAGGTCACATCAACGTCTCAACAAGGTCATACGCCAAAATCACGTCTAGGGAGCGTTATTACCCCGGTTACGTCAATGGAACGTGTTTCTTTCGCTCCACGGAGTCGCCCAGATTGATTTTTGGGCTGGAGGTCTTTTCAAGTTCACGCCAAGGTCATATGCCAAATCGCGTGAAGGAAGCGTTATTACCCCGGTTATGTCAAAGGAACGAGTTTCTTTCGCACCACGGAGTCGCCCAGGTTAGCTTTTGAGGTGGAGGTCATTTGAAGGTCACGCCAAGGCCATACGTCAAAATCACGTCAAGGAAGCGTTTACCCCGGTTGCATCAAAGGAACGTGTTTCTTTCGTTCAACGGAGTCGTCCAGCTTGGCTTTAGAGGTGAAGGTCATTTCAAGGTCACGCCAAGGTCATACGTCAAAATAACGTCAAGGAAGCGTTACTACCCCGGTTACGTTAAAGGAACGCGATTCTTTCGCTCCACGGAGTCGCCCGGATTGGTTTTTGGGGCGGAGGTCACATCAACGTCTCGCCAAGGTCATACCTCAAATCTCGTCAAAGAAGCGTTATTACCCCAGTTACGTCAAAGGAACGTGTTTCTTTCGCTTCACGGAGTCGCCCAGATTGGTTTTTGGGGCGGAGCTCACATGTACGTCTCGCCAATGTCATACCCCAAATCACGTCAAGGAAGCGTTGCTACCCCGGTTACGTCAATGGAACGTGTTTCGTTCGCCCCACGGAGTCGCCCAGTGGGGTTTTTGGGGTGGAGGTCATTTCAAGGTCACGCCAAGGTCATACGTCAAAATCACGTCAAGGAAGCGTTACTACCCCGGTTACGTTAAAGGAACGCGTTTCTTTCGCTCCACGGAGTCGCCCAGATTGGTTTTTGGGGTGGAGGTCATTTCAAGATCACGCCAAGGCCATACGCCAAAATCACGTCAAGGGTGCGTTATTACCCCGGTTACGTCAAAGGAACGTGTTTCTTTCGCTCCACGGAGTCTCCCAGGTTGGATTTTGGGGTAGAGGTCATTTCAATGTCACGCCAAGGTCATACTTCAAAATCACGCCGAGGAAGCGGTATTATCCCGGTTACGTTAATGGAACGTGTTTCTTTCACTTCACGGAGTCGCCCAGATTGGTTTTTGGGGCGGAGGTCACATCAACGTCTCGACAAGGTCATACGCCAAAATCACGTCTAGGGAGTGTTATTACCCCGGTTACGTGAATGGAACGTGTTTCTTTCGCTCCACGGAGTCGCCCAAATTGGTTTTTGGGGTGGTGGTCTTTTCAAGGTCACGCCAAGGTCAAACGCCAAATCACGTCAAGGAAGCGTTACTACCCCGCTTACGTCAATGGAACGTTTTTCTTTCGCTCCACGGAGTCGCCCAGATTGGTTTTTGGGGTGGAGGTCATTTCAAGGTCACGCCAAGGTCATACGTCAAAATCACGTCAAGAAAGCGTTATTACCACGGTTACGTCAAAGGAACGTGTTTCTTTCGCTTCGCGGTGTTGCCCAGGTTGGCTTTTGAGGTGGAGGTCATTTCAAAGTCACGCCAAGGTCATACGTCAAAATCACGTAAGGAAGCGGTATTACCACGGTTACGTCAATGGAACGTGTTTCTTTCGCTCCACGGAGTCGCCCAGACTGGTTTTTGGGGTGTAGGTCATTTCAAGGTAACGCCAAGGTCATACGTCAAAATCACGTCAAGAAAGCGTTATTACCACGGTTACGTCAAAGGAACGTGTTTCTTTCGCTCCACGGTGTCGGCCAGATTGTTTTTTGGGGTGGAGGTCAGTTCAAGGTCACGCCAAGGTCATACGTCAAAATCAAGCCAAGGAAGCGTTATTGCCCAGGTTACGTCAAAGGAACGTGTTTACTTCGCTCCACGGAGTCGCACAGATTGGTTTTTGGGGCGGAGGTCACATCAACGTCTCAACAAGGTCATACGCCAAAATCACGTCTAGGGAGCGTTATTACCCCGGTTACGTCAATGGAACGTGTTTCTTTCGCTCCACGGAGTCGCCCAGATTGATTTTTGGGCTGGAGGTCTTTTCAAGTTCACGCCAAGGTCATATGCCAAATCGCGTGAAGGAAGCGTTATTACCCCGGTTATGTCAAAGGAACGAGTTTCTTTCGCACCACGGAGTCGCCCAGGTTAGCTTTTGAGGTGGAGGTCATTTGAAGGTCACGCCAAGGCCATACGTCAAAATCACGTCAAGGAAGCGTTATTACCCCGGTTGCATCAAAGGAACGTGTTTCTTTCGTTCAACGGAGTCGTCCAGCTTGGCTTTAGAGGTGGAGGTCATTTCAAAGTCACGCCAAGGTCATACGTCAAAATAACGTCAAGGAAGCGTTACTACCCCGGTTACGTTAAAGGAACGCGATTCTTTCGCTCCACGGAGTCGCCCGGATAGGTTTTTGGGGCGGAGGTCACATCAACGTCTCTTCAAGGTCATACCCCAAATCACGTCAAGGAAGCGTTGCTACCCCGGTTACGTCAATGGAACGTGTTTCGTTCGCCCCACGGAGTCGCCCAGTGGGGTTTTTGGGGTGGAGGTCATTACAAGGTCTCGCCAAGGTCATACATCAAAATCACGTCAAGGAAGCGTTATTACTCCTTTTACGTCAAAGGAACGTGTTCCTTTCTCTCCACGGAGTCGGCCAGATTGTTTTTTGGGGTAGAGGTCATTTCAATGTCACGCCAAGGTCATACTTCAAAATCACGCCGAGGAAGCGGTATTATCCCGGTTACGTTAATGGAACGTGTTTCTTTCACTTCACGGTGTCGCCCAGATTGGTTTTTGGGGCGGAGGTCACATCAACGTCTCGCCTAGGTCATACACCAACTCACGTCAAGGAAGTGTTATTACCCCGGTTACATCAATGGAGCGTGTTTCATTCGATCCACGTAGTCGCCCTGGTTGGTTTTTGGGGTTGAGGTTATTTCAAGGTCACGCCAAGGTCATACTTCAAAATCACGTCAAGGAAGCGTTATTACCCCGGTTACGTTAAAGGAACGTGTTTCTTCCGCTCCACGGAGTCGGCCAGATTGTTTTTAGGGGTGGAGGTCACTTCAAAGTCACGACAAGGTCATACGTCAAACTCACGTCAAGGAAGCGTTACTACCCCGGTTACGTTAAAGGAACGCGTTTCTTTCGCTCCACGGAGTCGCCCAGATTGGTTTTTGGGGTGGAGGTCATTTCAAGATCACGCCAAGGCCATACGCCAAAATCACGTCAAGGGTTCGTTATTACCCCGGTTACGTCAAAGAAACGTGTTTCTTTCGCTCCACGGAGTCCCCCAGGTTGGATCTTTGGGTAGAGGTCATTTCAATGTCACGTCAAAGTCATACTTCAAATTCACGCCGAGGAAGCGGTATTGTCCCGGTTACGTTAAAGGAACGTGTTTCTTTCGCTCCACGGAGTCGGCCAGATTGTTTTTTGGGGTGGAGGTCACTTCAAAGTCACGACAAGGTCATACGTCAAAATCACGTCGAGGAAGCGTTATTACCCCGGTTACGTCACAGGAACGTGTTTCTTTCGCTCCACGGAGTCGCCCAGGTTGGCTTTCGAGGTGAAGGTCATTTCAAGGTCACGACAAGGTCATACGTCAAAATAACGTCAAGGAAGCGTTACTACCCCGGTTACGTTAAAGGAACGCGTTTCTTTCGCTCCACGGAGTCGCCCGGATTGGTTTTTGGGGCGGAGGTCACATCAACGTCTCGCCAAGGTCATACCTCAAATCTCGTCAAAGAAGCGTTATTACCCCGGTTACGTCAAAGGAACGTGTTTCTTTCGCTTCACGGAGTCGCCCAGATTGGTTTTTGGGGCGGAGCTCACATGTACGTCTCGCCAATGTCATACCCCAAATCACGTCAAGGAAGCGTTGCTACCCCGGTTACGTCAATGGAACGTGTTTCGTTCGCCCCACGGAGTCGCCCAGTGGGGTTTTTGGGGTGGAGGTCATTTCAAGGTCACGCCAAGGTCATACGTCAAAATCACGTCAAGGAAGCGTTACTACCCCGGTTACGTTAAAGGAACGCGTTTCTTTCGCTCCACGGAGTCGCCCAGATTGGTTTTTGGGGTGGAGGTCATTTCAAGATCACGCCAAGGCCATACGCTAAAATCACGTCAAGGGTTCGTTATTACCCCGGTTACGTCAAAGAAACGTGTTTCTTTCGCTCCACGGAGTCCCCCAGGTTGGATTTTGGGGTAGAGGTCATTTCAATGTCACGCCAAAGTCATACTTCAAATTCACGCCGAGGAAGCGGTATTGTCCCGGTTACGTTAATGGAACGTGTTTCTTTCACTTCACGGAGTCGCCCAGATTGGTTTTTGGGGCGGAGGTCACATCAACGTCTCGACAAGGTCATACGCCAAAATCACGTCTAGGGAGCGTTATTACCCCGGTTACATCAATGGAACGTGTTTCTTTCGCTCCACGGAGTCGCCCAGATTGGTTTTTGGGCTGGAGGTCTTTCCAAGTTCACGCCAAGGTCATATGCCAAATCGCGTGAAGGAAGCGTTATTACCCCGGTTATGTCAAAGGAACGAGTTTCTTTCGCACCACGGAGTCGCCCAGGTTAGCTTTTGAGGTGGAGGTCATTTTAAGGTCACGCCAAGGTAATACGTCAAAATCACGTCAAGGAAGCGTTATTACTCCGGTTACGTCAAAGGAACGCGATTCTTTCGCTCCACGGAGTCGCCCGGATTGGTTTTTGGGGCGGAGGTCACATCAACGTCTCGCCAAGGTCATACCTCAAATCTCGTCAAAGAAGCGTTATTACCCCGGCAACGTAAGAGGAACGTGTTTCTTTCGCTCCACGGAGTCGACCAGACTGGTTTTTGGGGTGTAGGTCATTTCAAGGTCACGCCAAGGTCATACGTCAAAATCAAGCCAAGGAAGCGTTATTGCCCAGGTTACGTCAAAGGAACGTGTTTCCTTCGCTCCACGGAGTCGCCCAGATTGGTTTTTGGCTCGGAGGTCACATCAACGTCTCGACAAGGTCATACGCCAAAATCACGTCTAGGGAGCGTTATTACCCCGGTTACGTCAATGGAACGTGTTTCTTTCGCTCTACGGAGTCGCCCAGATTGATTTTTGGGCTGGAGGTCTTTTCAAGTTCACGCCAAGGTCATATGCCAAATCGCGTGAAGGAAACGTTATTACCCAGGTTATGTCAAAGGAACGAGTTTCTTTCGCACCACGGAGTCGCCCAGGTTAGCTTTTGAGGTGGAGGTCATTTGAAGGTCACGCCAAGGCCATACGTCAAAATCACGTCAAGGAAGCGTTATTACCCCGGTTACATCAAAGGAACGTGTTTTTTTCGTTCAACGGAGTCGTCCAGCTTGGCTTTAGAGGTGGAGGTCATTTCAAAGTCACGCCAAGGTCATACGTCAAAATCACGACAAGGAAGCGTTATTACCCCTTTTACGTCAAAGGAACGTGTTTCTTTCGCTCCACGGAGTCGCCCAGATTGGCTTTTGAGGTGAAGGTCATTTCAAGGTCACGCCAAGGTCATACGTTAAAATAACGTCAAGGAAGCGTTACTACCCCGGTTACGTTAAAGGAACACGATTCTTTCGCTCCACGGAGTCGCCCGGATAGGTTTTTGGGGCGGAGGTCACATCAACGTCTCTCCAAGGTCATACCTCAAATCTCGTCAAGGAAGCGTTGCAACCCCGGTTACGTCAATGGAACGTGTTTCGTTCGCCCCACGGAGTCGCCCAGTTGGGTTTTTGAGGTGGAGGTCATTTCAAGGTCACGCCAAGGTCATACGTCAAAATCACGTCAAGGAAGCGTTACTACCCCGGTTACGCTAAAGGAACGTGTTTCTTTCGCTCCACGGAGCCGCCCAGGTTGGTTTTTGGGGTAGAGGTCATTTCAATGTCACGCCAAGGTCATACGTCAAAATAACGTCAAGGAAGCGTTACTACCCCGGTTACGTTAAAGGAACGCGATTCTTTCGCTCCACGGAGTCGCCCGGATTGGTTTTTGGGGCGGAGGTCACATCAACGTCTCGCCAAGGTCATACCTCAAATCTCGTCAAAGAAGCGTTATTACCCCGGTTACGTCAAAGGAACGTGTTTCTTTCGCTTCACGGAGTCGCCCAGATTGGTTTTTGGGGCGGAGCTCACATGTACGTCTCGCCAATGTCATACCCCAAATCACGTCAAGGAAGCGTTGCTACCCCGGTTACGTCAATGGAACGTGTTTCGTTTGCCCCACGGAGTCGCCAAGTGGGGTTTTTGGGGTGGAGGTCATTACAACGTCTCGCCAAGGTCATACGTCAAAATCACGTCAAGGAAGCGTTATTACCCCTTTTACGTCAAAGGAACGTGTTTCTTTCGCTCCACGGAGTCGGCCAGATTGTTTTTTGGGGTACAGGTCATTTCAATGTCACGCCAAGGTCATACTTCAAAATCACGACGAGGAAGCGGTATTATCCCGGTTACGTTAATGGAACGTGTTTCTTTCACTTCACGGTGTCGCCCAGATTGGTTTTTGGGGCGGAGGTCACATCAACGTCTCGCCTAGGTCATACACCAACTCACGTCTAGGGAGCGTTATTACCCCGGTTACGTGAATGGAACGTGTTTCTTTCGCTCCACGGAGTCGCCCAAATTGGTTTTTGGGGTGGTGGTCTTTTCAAGGTCACGCCAAGGTCATACGCCAAGTCACGTCAAGGAAGCGTTACTACCCCGGTTACGTCAATGGAACGTTTTTCTTTCGCTCCACGGAGTCGCCCAGATTGGTTTTTGGGGTGGAGGTCATTTCAAGGTCACGCCAAGGTCATACGTCAAAATCACGTCAAGAAAGCATTATTACCACGGTTACGTCAAAGGAACGTGTTTCTTTCGCTTCGCGGTGTTGCCCAGGTTGGCTTTTGAGGTGGAGGTCATTTCAAAGTCACGCCAAGGTCATACGTCAAAACCACGTAAGGAAGCTGTATTACCACGGTTACGTCAATGGAACGTGTTTCTTTCGCTCCACGGAGTCGCCCAGACTGGTTTTTGGGGTGTAGGTCATTTCAAGGTCACGCCAAGGTCATACGTCAAAATCACGTCAAGAAAGCGTTATTACCACGGTTACGTCAAAGGAACGTGTTTCTTTCGCTCCACGGTGTCGGCCAGATTGTTTTTTGGGGTGGAGGTCACTTCAAGGTCACGCCAAGGTCATACGTCAAAATCAAGCCAAGGATGCGTTATTACCCAGGTTACGTCAAAGGAACGTGTTTCTTTCGCTCCACGGAGTCGCCCAGGTTAGCTTTTGAGGTGGAGGTCATTTGAAGGTCACGCCAAGGCCATACGTCAAAATCACGTCAAGGAAGCGTTATTACCCCGGTTACATCAAAGGAACGTGTTTCTTTCGTTCAACGGAGTCGGCCAGATTGTTTGTTGGGGTGGAGATCACTTCAAGGTCACGCCAAGGTCATACGTCAAAATCACGTCAAGGAATCGTTACTACCCCGGTTACGTAAAATTAACGTGTTTCTCTCGCTCCGCAGAGTCGCACAGGTTGGTCTTTGGGGTTGAGGTCTTTTCAAGTTCACGCCGAGGTCATCTGTCAAAATCACGTCAAGGAAGCGTTATTACCCCGGCAACGTAAGAGGAACGTGTTTCTTTCGCTCCACGGAGTCGACCAGACTGGTTTTTGGGGTGTAGGTCATTTCAAGGTCACGCCAAGGTCATACGTCAAAATCAAGCCAAGGAAGCGTTATTGCCCAGGTTACGTCAAAGGAACGTGTTTCCTTCGCTCCACGGAGTCGCCCAGATTGGTTTTTGGGGCGGAGGTCACATCAACGTCTCGACAAGGTCATACGCCAAAATCGCGTCTAGGGAGCGTTATTACCCCGGTTACGTCAATGGAACGTGTTTCTTTCGCTCCACGGAGTCGCCCAGATTGATTTTTGGGCTGGAGGTCTTTTCAAGTTCACGCCAAGGTCATATGCCAAATCGCGTGAAGGAAGCGTTATTACCCCGGTTATGTCAAAGGAACGAGTTTCTTTCGCACCACGGAGTCGCCCAGGTTAGCTTTTGAGGTGGAGGTCATTTGAAGGTCACGCCAAGGGCATACGTCAAAAACACGTCAAGGAAGCGTTATTACCCCGGTTACATCAAAGGAACGTGTTTCTTTCGTTCAACGGAGTCGTCCAGCTTGGCTTTAGAGTTGGAGGTCATTTCAAAGTCACGCCAAGGTCATACGTCAAAATCACGACAAGGAAGCGTTATTACCCCTTTTACGTCAAAGGAACGTGTTTCTTTCGCTCCACGGAGTCGCCCAGATTGGCTTTTGAGGTGAAGGTCATTTCAAGGTCACGCCAAGGTCATACGTCAAAATAACGTCAAGGAAGCGTTACTACCCCGGTTACGTTAAAGGAACGCGATTCTTTCGCTCCACGGTGTCGCCCGGATAGGTTTTTGGGGCGGAGGTCACATCAACGTCTCTCCAAGGTCATACCTCAAATCTCGTCAAGGAAGCGTTATTACCCCGGTTACGTCAAAGGAACGTGTTTCTTTCGCTTCACGGAGTCGGCCAGATTGTTTTTTGGGGTGGAGGTCACTTCAAAGTCACGACAAGGTCATACGTCAAAATCACGTCGAGGAAGCGTTATTACCCCGGTTACGTCAAAGGAACGGTTTCTTTCGCTCCACGGAGTCGTCCAGATTGTTTTTTGGGGTGGAGGTCACTTCAAAGTCACGACAAGGTCATACGTCAAAATCACGTCGAGGAAGCGTTGTTACCCCGGTTACGTCAAAGGAACGTGTTTCTTTCGCTCCACGGAGTCGCCCAGGTTGGCTTTCGAGGTGAAGGACATTTCAAGGTCACGACAAGGTCATACGTCAAAATAACGTCAAGGAAACGTTACTACCCCGGTTACGTTAAAGGAACGCTATTCTTTCGCTCCACGGAGTCGCCCGGATTGGTTTTTGGGGCGGAGGTAACATCAACGTCTCGCCAAGGTCATACCTCAAATCTCGTCAAGGAAGCGTTATTACCCCGGTTACGTCAAAGGAACGTGTTTCCTTCGCTTCACGGCGTCGCCCAGTTGGGTTTTTGAGGTGGAGGTCACATGTACGTCTCGCCAATGTCATACCCCAAATCACGTCAAGGAAGCGTTGCTGCCCCGGTTACGTCAATGGAACGTGTTTCTTTCGCTCCACGGAGTCGCCCAGGTTGGTTTTTGGGGTAGAGGTCATTTCAATGTCACGCCAAGGTCATACGTCAAAATCACGTCAAGGAAGCGTTATTACCCCGGTTACGTTAAAGGAACGTGTTTCTTTCGCTCCACGGAGTCGGCCAGATTGTTTTTTGGGGTGGAGGTCACTTCAAAGTCACGACAAGGTCATACGTCAAAATCACGTCGAGGAAGCGTTATTACCCCGGTTAAGTCACAGGAACGTGTTTCTTTCGCTCCACGGAGTCGCCCAGGTTGGCTTTCGAGGTGAAGGTCATTTCACGGTCACGACAAGGTCATACGTCAAAATAACGTCAAGGAAGCGTTACTACCCCGGTTACGTTAAAGGAACGCGATTCTTTCGCTCCACGGAGTCGCCCAGGTTAGCTTTTGAGGTGGAGGTCATTTGAAGGTCACGCCAAGGGCATACCTCAAATCTCGTCAAAGAAGCGTTATTACCCCGGCAACGTAAGAGGAACGTGTTTCTTTCGCTCCACGGAGTCGACCAGACTGGTTTTTGGGGTGTAGGTCATTTCAAGGTCACGCCAAGGTCATACGTCAAAATCAAGCCAAGGAAGCGTTATTGCCCAGGTTACGTCAAAGGAACGTGTTTCCTTCGCTCCACGGAGTCGCCCAGATTGGTTTTTGGGGCGGAGGTCACATCAACGTCTCGCCAAGGTCATACCTCAAATCTCGTCAAAGAAGCGTTATTACCCCGGTTACGTCAAAGGAACGTGTTTCTTTCGCTTCACGGAGTCGCCCAGATTGGTTTTTGGGGCGGAGCTCACATGTACGTCTCGCCAATGTCATACCCCAAATCACGTCAAGGAAGCGTTGCTACCCCGGTTACGTCAATGGAACGTGTTTCGTTCGCCCCACGGAGTCGCCCAGTGGGGTTTTTGGGGTGGAGGTCATTTCAAGGTCACGCCAAGGTCATACGTCAAAATCACGTCAAGGAAGCGTTACTACCCCGGTTACGTTAAAGGAACGCGTTTCTTTCGCTCCACGGAGTCGCCCAGATTGGTTTTTGGGGTGGAGGTCATTTCAAGATCACGCCAAGGCCATACGCTAAAATCACGTCAAGGGTTCGTTATTACCCCGGTTACGTCAAAGAAACGTGTTTCTTTCGCTCCACGGAGTCCCCCAGGTTGGATTTTGGGGTAGAGGTCATTTCAATGTCACGCCAAAGTCATACTTCAAATTCACGCCGAGGAAGCGGTATTGTCCCGGTTACGTTAATGGAACGTGTTTCTTTCACTTCACGGAGTCGCCCAGATTGGTTTTTGGGGCGGAGGTCACATCAACGTCTCGACAAGGTCATACGCCAAAATCACGTCTAGGGAGCGTTATTACCCCGGTTACATCAATGGAACGTGTTTCTTTCGCTCCACGGAGTCGCCCAGATTGGTTTTTGGGCTGGAGGTCTTTCCAAGTTCACGCCAAGGTCATATGCCAAATCGCGTGAAGGAAGCGTTATTACCCCGGTTATGTCAAAGGAACGAGTTTCTTTCGCACCACGGAGTCGCCCAGGTTAGCTTTTGAGGTGGAGGTCATTTTAAGGTCACGCCAAGGTAATACGTCAAAATCACGTCAAGGAAGCGTTATTACTCCGGTTACGTCAAAGGAACGCGATTCTTTCGCTCCACGGAGTCGCCCGGATTGGTTTTTGGGGCGGAGGTCACATCAACGTCTCGCCAAGGTCATACCTCAAATCTCGTCAAAGAAGCGTTATTACCCCGGCAACGTAAGAGGAACGTGTTTCTTTCGCTCCACGGAGTCGACCAGACTGGTTTTTGGGGTGTAGGTCATTTCAAGGTCACGCCAAGGTCATACGTCAAAATCAAGCCAAGGAAGCGTTATTGCCCAGGTTACGTCAAAGGAACGTGTTTCCTTCGCTCCACGGAGTCGCCCAGATTGGTTTTTGGCTCGGAGGTCACATCAACGTCTCGACAAGGTCATACGCCAAAATCACGTCTAGGGAGCGTTATTACCCCGGTTACGTCAATGGAACGTGTTTCTTTCGCTCTACGGAGTCGCCCAGATTGATTTTTGGGCTGGAGGTCTTTTCAAGTTCACGCCAAGGTCATATGCCAAATCGCGTGAAGGAAACGTTATTACCCAGGTTATGTCAAAGGAACGAGTTTCTTTCGCACCACGGAGTCGCCCAGGTTAGCTTTTGAGGTGGAGGTCATTTGAAGGTCACGCCAAGGCCATACGTCAAAATCACGTCAAGGAAGCGTTATTACCCCGGTTACATCAAAGGAACGTGTTTTTTTCGTTCAACGGAGTCGTCCAGCTTGGCTTTAGAGGTGGAGGTCATTTCAAAGTCACGCCAAGGTCATACGTCAAAATCACGACAAGGAAGCGTTATTACCCCTTTTACGTCAAAGGAACGTGTTTCTTTCGCTCCACGGAGTCGCCCAGATTGGCTTTTGAGGTGAAGGTCATTTCAAGGTCACGCCAAGGTCATACGTTAAAATAACGTCAAGGAAGCGTTACTACCCCGGTTACGTTAAAGGAACACGATTCTTTCGCTCCACGGAGTCGCCCGGATAGGTTTTTGGGGCGGAGGTCACATCAACGTCTCTCCAAGGTCATACCTCAAATCTCGTCAAGGAAGCGTTGCAACCCCGGTTACGTCAATGGAACGTGTTTCGTTCGCCCCACGGAGTCGCCCAGTTGGGTTTTTGAGGTGGAGGTCATTTCAAGGTCACGCCAAGGTCATACGTCAAAATCACGTCAAGGAAGCGTTACTACCCCGGTTACGCTAAAGGAACGTGTTTCTTTCGCTCCACGGAGCCGCCCAGGTTGGTTTTTGGGGTAGAGGTCATTTCAATGTCACGCCAAGGTCATACGTCAAAATAACGTCAAGGAAGCGTTACTACCCCGGTTACGTTAAAGGAACGCGATTCTTTCGCTCCACGGAGTCGCCCGGATTGGTTTTTGGGGCGGAGGTCACATCAACGTCTCGCCAAGGTCATACCTCAAATCTCGTCAAAGAAGCGTTATTACCCCGGTTACGTCAAAGGAACGTGTTTCTTTCGCTTCACGGAGTCGCCCAGATTGGTTTTTGGGGCGGAGCTCACATGTACGTCTCGCCAATGTCATACCCCAAATCACGTCAAGGAAGCGTTGCTACCCCGGTTACGTCAATGGAACGTGTTTCGTTTGCCCCACGGAGTCGCCAAGTGGGGTTTTTGGGGTGGAGGTCATTACAACGTCTCGCCAAGGTCATACGTCAAAATCACGTCAAGGAAGCGTTATTACCCCTTTTACGTCAAAGGAACGTGTTTCTTTCGCTCCACGGAGTCGGCCAGATTGTTTTTTGGGGTACAGGTCATTTCAATGTCACGCCAAGGTCATACTTCAAAATCACGACGAGGAAGCGGTATTATCCCGGTTACGTTAATGGAACGTGTTTCTTTCACTTCACGGTGTCGCCCAGATTGGTTTTTGGGGCGGAGGTCACATCAACGTCTCGCCTAGGTCATACACCAACTCACGTCTAGGGAGCGTTATTACCCCGGTTACGTGAATGGAACGTGTTTCTTTCGCTCCACGGAGTCGCCCAAATTGGTTTTTGGGGTGGTGGTCTTTTCAAGGTCACGCCAAGGTCATACGCCAAGTCACGTCAAGGAAGCGTTACTACCCCGGTTACGTCAATGGAACGTTTTTCTTTCGCTCCACGGAGTCGCCCAGATTGGTTTTTGGGGTGGAGGTCATTTCAAGGTCACGCCAAGGTCATACGTCAAAATCACGTCAAGAAAGCATTATTACCACGGTTACGTCAAAGGAACGTGTTTCTTTCGCTTCGCGGTGTTGCCCAGGTTGGCTTTTGAGGTGGAGGTCATTTCAAAGTCACGCCAAGGTCATACGTCAAAACCACGTAAGGAAGCTGTATTACCACGGTTACGTCAATGGAACGTGTTTCTTTCGCTCCACGGAGTCGCCCAGACTGGTTTTTGGGGTGTAGGTCATTTCAAGGTCACGCCAAGGTCATACGTCAAAATCACGTCAAGAAAGCGTTATTACCACGGTTACGTCAAAGGAACGTGTTTCTTTCGCTCCACGGTGTCGGCCAGATTGTTTTTTGGGGTGGAGGTCACTTCAAGGTCACGCCAAGGTCATACGTCAAAATCAAGCCAAGGATGCGTTATTACCCAGGTTACGTCAAAGGAACGTGTTTCTTTCGCTCCACGGAGTCGCCCAGGTTAGCTTTTGAGGTGGAGGTCATTTGAAGGTCACGCCAAGGCCATACGTCAAAATCACGTCAAGGAAGCGTTATTACCCCGGTTACATCAAAGGAACGTGTTTCTTTCGTTCAACGGAGTCGGCCAGATTGTTTGTTGGGGTGGAGATCACTTCAAGGTCACGCCAAGGTCATACGTCAAAATCACGTCAAGGAATCGTTACTACCCCGGTTACGTAAAATTAACGTGTTTCTCTCGCTCCGCAGAGTCGCACAGGTTGGTCTTTGGGGTTGAGGTCTTTTCAAGTTCACGCCGAGGTCATCTGTCAAGATCACGTCAAGGAAGCGTTATTACCCCGGCAACGTAAGAGGAACGTGTTTCTTTCGCTCCACGGAGTCGACCAGACTGGTTTTTGGGGTGTAGGTCATTTCAAGGTCACGCCAAGGTCATACGTCAAAATCAAGCCAAGGAAGCGTTATTGCCCAGGTTACGTCAAAGGAACGTGTTTCCTTCGCTCCACGGAGTCGCCCAGATTGGTTTTTGGGGCGGAGGTCACATCAACGTCTCGACAAGGTCATACGCCAAAATCGCGTCTAGGGAGCGTTATTACCCCGGTTACGTCAATGGAACGTGTTTCTTTCGCTCCACGGAGTCGCCCAGATTGATTTTTGGGCTGGAGGTCTTTTCAAGTTCACGCCAAGGTCATATGCCAAATCGCGTGAAGGAAGCGTTATTACCCCGGTTATGTCAAAGGAACGAGTTTCTTTCGCACCACGGAGTCGCCCAGGTTAGCTTTTGAGGTGGAGGTCATTTGAAGGTCACGCCAAGGGCATACGTCAAAAACACGTCAAGGAAGCGTTATTACCCCGGTTACATCAAAGGAACGTGTTTCTTTCGTTCAACGGAGTCGTCCAGCTTGGCTTTAGAGTTGGAGGTCATTTCAAAGTCACGCCAAGGTCATACGTCAAAATCACGACAAGGAAGCGTTATTACCCCTTTTACGTCAAAGGAACGTGTTTCTTTCGCTCCACGGAGTCGCCCAGATTGGCTTTTGAGGTGAAGGTCATTTCAAGGTCACGCCAAGGTCATACGTCAAAATAACGTCAAGGAAGCGTTACTACCCCGGTTACGTTAAAGGAACGCGATTCTTTCGCTCCACGGTGTCGCCCGGATAGGTTTTTGGGGCGGAGGTCACATCAACGTCTCTCCAAGGTCATACCTCAAATCTCGTCAAGGAAGCGTTATTACCCCGGTTACGTCAAAGGAACGTGTTTCTTTCGCTTCACGGAGTCGGCCAGATTGTTTTTTGGGGTGGAGGTCACTTCAAAGTCACGACAAGGTCATACGTCAAAATCACGTCGAGGAAGCGTTATTACCCCGGTTACGTCAAAGGAACGGTTTCTTTCGCTCCACGGAGTCGTCCAGATTGTTTTTTGGGGTGGAGGTCACTTCAAAGTCACGACAAGGTCATACGTCAAAATCACGTCGAGGAAGCGTTGTTACCCCGGTTACGTCAAAGGAACGTGTTTCTTTCGCTCCACGGAGTCGCCCAGGTTGGCTTTCGAGGTGAAGGTCATTTCAAGGTCACGACAAGGTCATACGTCAAAATAACGTCAAGGAAACGTTACTACCCCGGTTACGTTAAAGGAACGCTATTCTTTCGCTCCACGGAGTCGCCCGGATTGGTTTTTGGGGCGGAGGTAACATCAACGTCTCGCCAAGGTCATACCTCAAATCTCGTCAAGGAAGCGTTATTACCCCGGTTACGTCAAAGGAACGTGTTTCCTTCGCTTCACGGCGTCGCCCAGTTGGGTTTTTGAGGTGGAGGTCACATGTACGTCTCGCCAATGTCATACCCCAAATCACGTCAAGGAAGCGTTGCTGCCCCGGTTACGTCAATGGAACGTGTTTCTTTCGCTCCACGGAGTCGCCCAGGTTGGTTTTTGGGGTAGAGGTCATTTCAATGTCACGCCAAGGTCATACGTCAAAATCACGTCAAGGAAGCGTTATTACCCCGGTTACGTTAAAGGAACGTGTTTCTTTCGCTCCACGGAGTCGGCCAGATTGTTTTTTGGGGTGGAGGTCACTTCAAAGTCACGACAAGGTCATACGTCAAAATCACGTCGAGGAAGCGTTATTACCCCGGTTAAGTCACAGGAACGTGTTTCTTTCGCTCCACGGAGTCGCCCAGGTTGGCTTTCGAGGTGAAGGTCATTTCACGGTCACGACAAGGTCATACGTCAAAATAACGTCAAGGAAGCGTTACTACCCCGGTTACGTTAAAGGAACGCGATTCTTTCGCTCCACGGAGTCGCCCAGGTTAGCTTTTGAGGTGGAGGTCATTTGAAGGTCACGCCAAGGGCATACCTCAAATCTCGTCAAAGAAGCGTTATTACCCCGGCAACGTAAGAGGAACGTGTTTCTTTCGCTCCACGGAGTCGACCAGACTGGTTTTTGGGGTGTAGGTCATTTCAAGGTCACGCCAAGGTCATACGTCAAAATCAAGCCAAGGAAGCGTTATTGCCCAGGTTACGTCAAAGGAACGTGTTTCCTTCGCTCCACGGAGTCGCCCAGATTGGTTTTTGGCTCGGAGGTCACATCAACGTCTCGACAAGGTCATACGCCAAAATCACGTCTAGGGAGCGTTATTACCCCGGTTACGTCAATGGAACGTGTTTCTTTCGCTCTACGGAGTCGCCCAGATTGATTTTTGGGCTGGAGGTCTTTTCAAGTTCACGCCAAGGTCATATGCCAAATCGCGTGAAGGAAACGTTATTACCCCGGTTATGTCAAAGGAACGAGTTTCTTTCGCACCACGGAGTCGCCCAGGTTAGCTTTTGAGGTGGAGGTCATTTGAAGGTCACGCCAAGGCCATACGTCAAAATCACGTCAAGGAAGCGTTATTACCCCGGTTACATCAAAGGAACGTGTTTTTTTCGTTCAACGGAGTCGTCCAGCTTGGCTTTAGAGGTGGAGGTCATTTCAAAGTCACGCCAAGGTCATACGTCAAAATCACGACAAGGAAGCGTTATTACCCCTTTTACGTCAAAGGAACGTGTTTCTTTCGCTCCACGGAGTCGCCCAGATTGGCTTTTGAGGTGAAGGTCATTTCAAGGTCACGCCAAGGTCATACGTTAAAATAACGTCAAGGAAGCGTTACTACCCCGGTTACGTTAAAGGAACACGATTCTTTCGCTCCACGGAGTCGCCCGGATAGGTTTTTGGGGCGGAGGTCACATCAACGTCTCTCCAAGGTCATACCTCAAATCTCGTCAAAGAAGCGTTATTACCCCGGCAACGTAAGAGGAACGTGTTTCTTTCGCTCCACGGAGTCGACCAGACTGGTTTTTGGGGTGTAGGTCATTTCAAGGTCACGCCAAGGTCATACGTCAAAATCACGTCAAGGAAGCGTTACTACCCCGGTTACGCTAAAGGAACGCGTTTCTTTCGCTCCACGGAGTCGCCCAGATTGGTTTTTGGGGTGGAGGTCATTTCAAGATCACGCCAAGGCCATACGCCAAAATCACGTCAAGGGTGCGTTATTACCCCGGTTACGTCAAAGGAACGTGTTTCTTTCACTCCACGGAGTCGCCCAGGTTGGCTTTCGAGGTGAAGGTCATTTCAAGGTCACGACAACGTAATACGTCAAAATAACGTCAAGGAAGCGTTACTACCCCGGTTACGTTAAAGGAACGCCATTCTTTCGCTCCACGGAGTCGTCCGGATTGGTTTTTGGGGCGGAGGTAACATCAACGTCTCGCCAAGGTCATACCTCAAATCTCGTCAAGGAAGCGTTATTACCCCGGTTACGTCAAAGGAACGTGTTTCTTTCGCTTCACGGCGTCGCCCAGTTGGGTTTTTGAGGTGGAGGTCACATGTACGTCTCGCCAATGTCATACCCCAAATCACGTCAAGGAAGCGTTGCTGCCCCGGTTACGTCAATGGAACGTGTTTCTTTCGCTCCACGGAGTCGCCCAGACTGGTTTTTGGGGTGTAGGTCATTTCAAGGTCACGCCAAGTTCATACGTCAAAATCACGTCAAGAAAGCATTATTACCACGGTTACGTCAAAGGAACGTATTTCTTTCGCTTCACGGAGTCGGACAGATTGTTTTTTGGGGTGGAGGTCACTTCAAGGTCACGCCAAGGTCATACGTCAAAATCAAGCCAAGGAAGCGTTATTACCCAGGTTACGTCAATGGAGCGTGTTTCAGTCGATTCACGTAGTCGCCCAGGTTGGTTTTTGGGGTTGAGGTTATTTCAAGGTCACGCCAAGGTCATATTTCAAAATCACGCCAAGGAAGCGGTATTACCCCGGTTAGGTTAATGGAACGTGTTTCTTTCGCTCCACGGAGTCGCCTAGATTGGTTTTTGGGGTTTAGTTCATTTCAAGATCACGCCAAGGTCATACGCAAAAATCACGTCAAGGGTGCGTTATTACCCCGGTTACGTCAAAGGAACGTGTTTCTTTCGCTCCACGGAGCCGCCCAGGTTGGTTTTTGGGGTAGAGGTCATTTCAATGTCACGCCAAGGTCATACGTCAAAATCACGTCAAGGAAGCGTTATTACCCCGGTTACGTTAAAGGAACGTGTTTCTTTCGCTCCACGGAGTCGGCCAGATTGTTTTTTGGGGTGGAGGTCACTTCAAAGTCACGACAAGGTCATACGTCAAAATCACGTCGAGGAAGCGTTATTACCCCGGTTAAGTCACAGGAACGTGTTTCTTTCGCTCCACGGAGTCGCCCAGGTTGGCTTTCGAGGTGAAGGTCATTTCACGGTCACGACAAGGTCATACGTCAAAATAACGTCAAGGAAGCGTTACTACCCCGGTTACGTTAAAGGAACGCGATTCTTTCGCTCCACGGAGTCGCCCGGATTGGTTTTTGGGGCGGAGGTCACATCAACGTCTCGCCAAGGTCATACCTCAAATCTCGTCAAAGAAGCGTTATTACCCCGGTTACGTCAAAGGAACGTGTTTCTTTCGCTTCACGGAGTCGCCCAGATTGGTTTTTGGGGCGGAGCTCACATGTACGTCTCGCCAATGTCATACCCCAAATCACGTCAAGGAAGCGTTGCTACCCCGGTTACGTCAATGGAACGTGTTTCGTTCGCCCCACGGAGTCGCCCAGTGGGGTTTTTGGGGTGGAGGTCATTACAAGGTCTCGCCAAGGTCATACGTCAAAATCACGTCAAGGAAGCGTTATTACCCCTTTTGCGTCAAAGGAACGTGTTTCTTTCGCTCCACGGAGTCGGCCAGATTGTTTTTTGGGGTACAGGTCATTTCAATGTCACGCCAAGGTCATACTTCAAAATCACGACGAGGAAGCGGTATTATCCCGGTTACGTTAATGGAACGTGTTTCTTTCACTTCACGGTGTCGCCCAGATTGGTTTTTGGGGCGGAGGTCACATCAACGTCTCGCCTAGGTCATACACCAACTCACGTCAAGGAAGTGTTATTACCCCGGTTACGTCAATGGAGCGTGTTTCATTCGATCCACGTAGTCGCCCAGGTTGGTTTTTGGGGTTGAGGTTATTTCAAGGTCACGCCAAGGTCATATTTCAAAATCACGCCAAGGAAGCGGTATTACCCCGGTTAGGTTAATGGAACGTGTTTCTTTCGCTCCACGGAGTCGCCTAGATTGGTTTTTGGGGTTTAGTTCATTTCAAGATCACGCCAAGGTCATACGCAAAAATCACGTCAAGGGTGCGTTATTACCCCGGTTACGTCAAAGGAACGTGTTTCTTTCGCTCCACGGAGCCGCCCAGGTTGGTTTTTGGGGTAGAGGTCATTTCAATGTCACGCCAAGGTCATACGTCAAAATCACGTCAAGGAAGCGTTATTACCCCGGTTACGTTAAAGGAACGTGTTTCTTTCTCTCCACGGAGTCGGCCAGATTGTTTTTTGGGGTGGAGGTCACTTCAAAGTCACGACAAGGTCATACGTCAAAATCACGTCGAGGAAGCGTTATTACCCCGGTTAAGTTACAGGAACGTGTTTCTTTCGCTCCACGGAGTCGCCCAGGTTGGCTTTCGAGGTGAAGGTCATTTCACGGTCACGACAAGGTCATACGTCAAAATAACGTCAAGGAAGCGTTACTACCCCGGTTACGTTAAAGGAACGCGATTCTTTCGCTCCACGGAGTCGCCCGGATTGGTTTTTGGGGCGGAGGTCACATCAACGTCTCGCCAAGGTCATACCTCAAATCTCGTCAAAGAAGCGTTATTACCCCGGTTACGTCAAAGGAACGTGTTTCTTTCGCTTCACGGAGTCGCCCAGATTGGTTTTTGGGGCGGAGCTCACATGTACGTCTCGCCAATGTCATACCCCAAATCACGTCAAGGAAGCGTTGCTACCCCGGTTACGTCAATGGAACGTGTTTCGTTCGCCCCACGGAGTCGCCCAGTGGGGTTTTTGGGGTGGAGGTCATTACAAGGTCTCGCCAAGGTCATACGTCAAAATCACGTCAAGGAAGCGTTATTACCCCTTTTACGTCAAAGGAACGTGTTTCTTTCGCTCCACGGAGTCGGCCAGATTGTTTTTTGGGGTACAGGTCATTTCAATGTCACGCCAAGGTCATACTTCAATATCACGACGAGGAAGCGGTATTATCCCGGTTACGTTAAAGGAACGTGTTTCTTTCACTTCACGGTGTCGCCCAGATTGGTTTTTGGGGCGGAGGTCACATCAACGTCTCGCCTAGGTCATACACCAACTCACGTCAAGGAAGTGTTATTACCCCGGTTACGTCAATGGAGCGTGTTTCATTCGATCCACGTAGTCGCCCAGGTTGGTTTTTGGGGTTGAGGTTATTTCAAGGTCACGCCAAGGTCATATTTCAAAATCACGCCAAGGAAGCGGTATTACCCGGGTTAGGTTAATGGAACGTGTTTCTTTCGCTCCACGGAGTCGCCTAGATTGGTTTTTGGGGTTTAGTTCATTTCAAGATCACGCCAAGGTCATACGCAAAAATCACGTCAAGGGTGCGTTATTACCCCGGTTACGTCAAAGGAACGTGTTTCTTTCGCTCCACGGAGCCGCCCAGGTTGGTTTTTGGGGTAGAGGTCATTTCAATGTCACGCCAAGGTCATACGTCAAAATCACGTCAAGGAAGAGTTATTACCCCGGTTACGTTAAAGGAACGTGTTTCTTTCGCTCCACGGAGTCGTCCAGATTGTTTTTTGGGGTGGAGGTCACTTCAAAGTCACGACAAGGTCATACGTCAAAATCACGTCGAGGAAGCGTTATTACCCCGGTTACGTCACAGGAACGTGTTTCTTTCGCTCCACGGAGTCGCCCAGGTTGGCTTTCGAGGTGAAGGTCATTTCAAGGTCACGACAAGGTCATACGTCAAAATAACGTCAAGGAAGCGTTACTACCCCGGTTACGTTAAAGGAACGCGATTCTTTCGCTCCACGGAGTCGCCCGGATTGGTTTTTGGGGCGTAGGTCACATCAACGTCTTGCCAAGGTCATACCTCAAATCTCGTCAAAGAAGCGTTATTACCCCGGTTACGTCAAAGGAACGTGTTTCTTTCGCTTCACGGAGTCGCCCAGATTGGTTTTTGGGGCGGAGCTCACATGTACGTCTCGCCAATGTCATACCCCAAATCACGTCAAGGAAGCGTTGCTACCCCGGTTACGTCAATGGAACGTGTTTCGTTCGCCCCACGGAGTCGCCCAGTTGGGTTTTTGAGGTGGAGGTCATTTCAAGGTCACGCCAAGGTCATACGTCAAAATCACGTCAAGGAAGCTTTACTACCCCGGTTACGCTAAAGGAACGCGTTTCTTTCGCTCCACGGAGTCGCCCAGATTGGTTTTTGGGGTGGAGGTCATTTCAAGATCACGCCAAGGCCATACGCCAAAATCACGTCAAGGGTGCGTTATTACCCCGGTTACGTCAAAGGAACGTGTTTCTTTCGCTCCACGGTGCCGCCCAGGTTGGTTTTTAGGGTGGAGGTCTTTTCAAGGTCACGCCAAGTTCATATGTCAAAATCACGTAAGGAAGCGGTATTACCCCGGTTACGTTAATGGATCGTGTTTCTTTCGCTCCACGGAGTCGCCCAGATTGTTTCTTGGGGTAGAGGTCATTTCAAGGTCACGCCAAGGTCATACGTCAATATCACGTAAGGGTGCGGTATTACCCCGGTTACGTCAAAGGGACGAGTTTCTTTCGCACCACGGAGTCGCCCAGGTTAGCTTTTGAGGTGGAGGTCATTTGAAGGTCACGCCAAGGTCATACGTCAAAATCACGTAAAGGGAGCGTTAATACCCCGGTTACGTCAATGGAACGTGTTTCTTTCGCTCCACGGAGTCGCCCAGATTGGTTTTTGTGGTGGAGGTCTTTTCAAGGTCACGCCAAGGTCATACGCCAAAATCACGTCAAGGGAGCGTTATTACCCCTGTTAAGTCAAAGGAACGAGTTTCTTTCGCTCCACGGAGTCGCCCAGGTTGGCTTTTGAGGAGAAGGTCATTTCAAGGTCACGCCAAGGTCGTACGTCAAAATCACGTCAAGGAAGCGTTACTACCCCGGTTACGTTAATGGAACGTGTTTCTTTCGCTTCACGGAGTCGCCCAGATTGGTTTTTGGGGCGGAGCTCACATCAACGTTTCGCCAATGTCATACCCCAAATCACGTCAAGGAAGCGTTGCTACCCCGGTTACTTCAATGGAACGTGTTTCGTTCGCCCCACGGAGTCGCCCAGTGGGGTTTTTGGGGAGGAGGTCATTACAAGGTCACGCCAAGATCATACGTCAAAATCACGTCAAGGAAGCGTTATTACCCCTTTTACGTCAAAGGAACGTGTTTCTTTCGCACCACGGAGTCACCCGGATTGTTTTTCGGGGTAGAGGTCATTTCAAGGTCACGCCACGGTCATACTTCAAAATCTCGCCGAGGAAGCGGTATTACCCCGGTTACGTTAATGGACCGTTTTTCATTCGCTCTACGTAGTCGGCCATATTGTTTTTTGGGGTGGAGGTCTTTTCAAGGTCACGCCAAGGTCATGCGTCGAAATCACGTCGAGGAAGCGTTATTACCGCGGTTACGCCAAAGGAACGTGTTTCTTTCGCTCCACGGAGTCGCCCAGATTGGTTTTTGGGGTGGAGGACACTTCAAGGTCACGCCAAGGTAATTCGTCAAAATCACGTCCAGGAGGCGTTATTACCCAGTTACATCAAAGGAACGTGTTTCTTTCGCTCAACGGAGTCGTCCAGGTTGGCTTTTGAGGTTGAGGACATTTCAAAGTCACGCCAAGGTCATACGTCAAAATCACGTAAGGAAGCGGTATTACCTCGGTTACGTCAATGGAACGTGTTTCTTTCGCTCCACGGAGTCGCCCAGATTGGTTTCTGGGGCGGTGGTCACATCAACGTCTCGACAAGGTCATACGCCAAAATCACGTCAAGGGAGCGTTATTACCCCGGTTACGTAAATGGAACGTGTTTCTTTCGCTCCACGGAGTCGCCCAGATTGGTTTTTGGGGTGGAGGTCTTTTCAAGGTCACGCCAAGGTCGTATGCCAAATCGCGTGAAGGAAGCGTTATTACCCCGGTTATGTCAAAGGAACGTGTTTCTTTCGCTCCACGGAGTCGGCCATATTGTTTTTTGGAGTGGAGATCACTCCAAGTTCATGCCAAGGTCATACGTCAAAATCACGTCGAGGAAGCGTTATTACCCCGGTTACGTCTAAGGAACGTGTTTCTTTCGCCCCACGGAGTCGCCTAGTGGGGTTTTTGTGGTGGAGGACATTTCAATGTCACGCCAAGGTCATACGCCAAATCACGTCAAGGAAGCGTTGCTACCCCGGTTACGTCAATGGAACGTGTTTCGTTCGCTCCACGGAGTCGCCCAGATTGATTTTTGGGCTGGAGGTCTTTTCAAGTTCACGCCAAGGTCATATGCCAAATCGCGTGAAGGAAACGTTATTACCCCGGTTATGTCAAAGGAACGAGTTTCTTTCGCACCACGGAGTCGCCCAGGTTAGCTTTTGAGGTGGAGGTCATTTGAAGGTCACGCCAAGGCCATACGTCAAAATCACGTCAAGGAAGCGTTATTACCCCGGTTACATCAAAGGAACGTGTTTTTTTCGTTCAACGGAGTCGTCCAGCTTGGCTTTAGAGGTGGAGGTCATTTCAAAGTCACGCCAAGGTCATACGTCAAAATCACGACAAGGAAGCGTTATTACCCCTTTTACGTCAAAGGAACGTGTTTCTTTCGCTTCACGGAGTCGGACAGATTGTTTTTTGGGGTGGAGGTCACTTCAAGGTCACGCCAAGGTCATACGTCAAAATCAAGCCAAGGAAGCGTTATTACCCAGGTTACGTCAATGGAGCGTGTTTCAGTCGATTCACGTAGTCGCCCAGGTTGGTTTTTGGGGTTGAGGTTATTTCAAGGTCACGCCAAGGTCATATTTCAAAATCACGCCAAGGAAGCGGTATTACCCCGGTTAGGTTAATGGAACGTGTTTCTTTCGCTCCACGGAGCCGCCCAGGTTGGTTTTTGGGGTAGAGGTCATTTCAATGTCACGCCAAGGTCATACGTCAAAATCACGTCAAGGAAGCGTTATTACCCCGGTTACGTTAAAGGAACGTGTTTCTTTCGCTCCACGGAGTCGGCCAGATTGTTTTTTGGGGTGGAGGTCACTTCAAAGTCACGACAAGGTCATACGTCAAAATCACGTCGAGGAAGCGTTATTACCCCGGTTACGTCACAGGAACGTGTTTCTTTCGCTCCACGGAGTCGCCCAGGTTGGCTTTCGAGGTGAAGGTCATTTCAAGGTCACGACAAGGTCATACGTCAAAATAACGTCAAGGAAGCGTTACTACCCCGGTTACGTTAAAGGAACGCGATTCTTTCGCTCCACGGAGTCGCTCGGATTGGTTTTTGGGGCGGAGGTCACATCAACGTCTCGCCAAGGTCATACCTCAAATCTCGTCAAAGAAGCGTTATTACCCCGGTTACGTCAAAGGAACGTGTTTCTTTCGCTTCACGGAGTCGCCCAGATTGGTTTTTGGGGCGGAGCTCACATGTACGTCTCGCCAATGTCATACCCCAAATCACGTCAAGGAAGCGTTGCTACCCCGGTTACGTCAATGGAACGTGTTTCGTTCGCCCCACGTAGTCGCCCAGTTGGGTTTTTGAGGTGGAGGTCATTTCAAGGTCACGCCAAGGTCATACGTCAAAATCACGTCAAGGAAGCGTTACTACCCCGGTTACGCTAAATGAACGCGTTTCTTTCGCTCCACGGAGTCGCCCAGATTGGTTTTTGGGGTGGAGGTCATTTCAAGATCACGCCAAGGCCATACGCCAAAATCACGTCAAGGGTGCGTTATTACCCCGGTTACGTCAAAGGAACGTGTTTCTTTCACTTCACGGAGTCGCCCAGATTGGTTTTTGGGGCGGAGGTCACATCAACATCTCGACAAGGTCATACGCCAAAATCACGTCTAGGGAGCGTTATTACCCCGGTTACGTGAATGGAACGTGTTTCTTTCGCTCCACCGAGTCGCCCAAATTGGTTTTTGGGGTGGTGGTCTTTTCATGGTCACGCCAAGGTCATACGCCAAATCACGTCAAGGAAGCGTTACTACCCCGGTTACGTCAATGGAACGTTTTTCTTTCGCTCCACGGAGTCGCCCAGATTGGTTTTTGGGGTGGAGGTCATTTCAAGGTCACGCCAAGGTCATACGTCAAAATCACGTCAAGAAAGCGTTATTACCACGGTTACATCAAAGGAACGTGTTTCTTTCGCTTCGCGGTGTTGCCCAGGTTGGCTTTTGAGGTGGAGGTCATTTCAAAGTCACGCCAAGGTCATACGTCAAAATCACGTAAGGAAGCGGTATTACCACGGTTACGTCAATGGAACGTGTTTCTTTCGCTCCACGGAGTCGCCCAGACTGGTTTTTGGGGTGTAGGTCATTTCAAGGTCACGCCAAGGTCATACGTCAAAATCACGTCAAGAAAGCGTTATTACCACGGTTACGTCAAAGGAACGTGTTTCTTTCGCTCCACGGTGTCGGCCAGATTGTTTTTTGGGGTGGAGGTCACTTCAAGGTCACGCCAAGGTCATACGTCAAAATCAAGCCAAGGAAGCGTTATTACCCAGGTTACGTCAAAGGAACGTGTTTCTTTCGCTCCACGGAGTCGCCCAGACTGGTTTTTGGGGTGTAGGAAATTTCAAGGTCACGCCAAGGCCATACGCCAAAATCACGTCAAGGGTGCGTTATTACCCCGGTTACGTCAAAGGAACGTGTTTCTTTCGCTCCACGGTGCCGCCCAGGTTGGTTTTTAGGGTGGAGGTCTTTTCAAGGTCACGCCAAGTTCATATGTCAAAATCACGTAAGGAAGCGGTATTACCCCGGATACGTTAATGGATCGTGTTTCTTTCGCTCCACGGAGTCGCCCAGATTGTTTCTTGGGGTAGAGGTCATTTCAAGGTCACGCCAAGGTCATACGTCAATATCACGTAAGGGTGCGGTATTACCCCGGTTACGTCAAAGGGACGAGTTTCTTTCGCACCACGGAGTCGCCCAGGTTAGCTTTTGAGGTGGAGGTCATTTGAAGGTCACGCCAAGGTCATACGTCAAAATCACGTAAAGGGAGCGTTAATACCCCGGTTACGTCAATGGAACGTGTTTCTTTCGCTCCACGGAGTCGCCCAGATTGGTTTTTGTGGTGGAGGTCTTTTCAAGGTCACGCCAAGGTCATACGCCAAAATCACGTCAAGGGAGCGTTATTACCCCTGTTAAGTCAAAGGAACGAGTTTCTTTCGCTCCACGGAGTCGCCCAGGTTGGCTTTTGAGGAGAAGGTCATTTCAAGGTCACGCCAAGGTCGTACGTCAAAATCACGTCAAGGAAGCGTTACTACCCCGGTTACGTTAATGGAACGTGTTTCTTTCGCTTCACGGAGTCGCCCAGATTGGTTTTTGGGGCGGAGCTCACATCAACGTTTCGCCAATGTCATACCCCAAATCACGTCAAGGAAGCGTTGCTACCCCGGTTACTTCAATGGAACGTGTTTCGTTCGCCCCACGGAGTCGCCCAGTGGGGTTTTTGGGGAGGAGGTCATTACAAGGTCACGCCAAGATCATACGTCAAAATCACGTCAAGGAAGCGTTATTACCCCTTTTACGTCAAAGGAACGTGTTTCTTTCGCACCACGGAGTCACCCGGATTGTTTTTCGGGGTAGAGGTCATTTCAAGGTCACGCCACGGTCATACTTCAAAATCTCGCCGAGGAAGCGGTATTACCCCGGTTACGTTAATGGACCGTTTTTCATTCGCTCTACGTAGTCGGCCATATTGTTTTTTGGGGTGGAGGTCTTTTCAAGGTCACGCCAAGGTCATGCGTCGAAATCACGTCGAGGAAGCGTTATTACCGCGGTTACGCCAAAGGAACGTGTTTCTTTCGCTCCACGGAGTCGCCCAGATTGGTTTTTGGGGTGGAGGACACTTCAAGGTCACGCCAAGGTAATTCGTCAAAATCACGTCCAGGAGGCGTTATTACCCAGTTACATCAAAGGAACGTGTTTCTTTCGCTCAACGGAGTCGTCCAGGTTGGCTTTTGAGGTTGAGGACATTTCAAAGTCACGCCAAGGTCATACGTCAAAATCACGTAAGGAAGCGGTATTACCTCGGTTACGTCAATGGAACGTGTTTCTTTCGCTCCACGGAGTCGCCCAGATTGGTTTCTGGGGCGGTGGTCACATCAACGTCTCGACAAGGTCATACGCCAAAATCACGTCAAGGGAGCGTTATTACCCCGGTTACGTAAATGGAACGTGTTTCTTTCGCTCCACGGAGTCGCCCAGATTGGTTTTTGGGGTGGAGGTCTTTTCAAGGTCACGCCAAGGTCGTATGCCAAATCGCGTGAAGGAAGCGTTATTACCCCGGTTATGTCAAAGGAACGTGTTTCTTTCGCTCCACGGAGTCGGCCATATTGTTTTTTGGAGTGGAGATCACTCCAAGTTCATGCCAAGGTCATACGTCAAAATCACGTCGAGGAAGCGTTATTACCCCGGTTACGTCTAAGGAACGTGTTTCTTTCGCCCCACGGAGTCGCCTAGTGGGGTTTTTGTGGTGGAGGACATTTCAATGTCACGCCAAGGTCATACGCCAAATCACGTCAAGGAAGCGTTACTACCCCGGTTACGTCAAAGGAACGTGTTTCTCTCGCTCCGAGGAGTTGCCCAGGTTGGTTTTTGGGGCGGAGCTCACATGTACGTCTCGCCAATGTCATACCCCAAATCACGTCAAGGAAGCGTTGCTACCCCGGTTACGTCAATGGAACGTGTTTCGTTCGCTCCACGGAGTCGCCCAGATTGATTTTTGGGCTGGAGGTCTTTTCAAGTTCACGCCAAGGTCATATGCCAAATCGCGTGAAGGAAACGTTATTACCCCGGTTATGTCAAAGGAACGAGTTTCTTTCGCACCACGGAGTCGCCCAGGTTAGCTTTTGAGGTGGAGGTCATTTGAAGGTCACGCCAAGGCCATACGTCAAAATCACGTCAAGGAAGCGTTATTACCCCGGTTACATCAAAGGAACGTGTTTTTTTCGTTCAACGGAGTCGTCCAGCTTGGCTTTAGAGGTGGAGGTCATTTCAAAGTCACGCCAAGGTCATACGTCAAAATCACGACAAGGAAGCGTTATTACCCCTTTTACGTCAAAGGAACGTGTTTCTTTCGCTTCACGGAGTCGGACAGATTGTTTTTTGGGGTGGAGGTCACTTCAAGGTCACGCCAAGGTCATACGTCAAAATCAAGCCAAGGAAGCGTTATTACCCAGGTTACGTCAATGGAGCGTGTTTCAGTCGATTCACGTAGTCGCCCAGGTTGGTTTTTGGGGTTGAGGTTATTTCAAGGTCACGCCAAGGTCATATTTCAAAATCACGCCAAGGAAGCGGTATTACCCCGGTTAGGTTAATGGAACGTGTTTCTTTCGCTCCACGGAGCCGCCCAGGTTGGTTTTTGGGGTAGAGGTCATTTCAATGTCACGCCAAGGTCATACGTCAAAATCACGTCAAGGAAGCGTTATTACCCCGGTTACGTTAAAGGAACGTGTTTCTTTCGCTCCACGGAGTCGGCCAGATTGTTTTTTGGGGTGGAGGTCACTTCAAAGTCACGACAAGGTCATACGTCAAAATCACGTCGAGGAAGCGTTATTACCCCGGTTACGTCACAGGAACGTGTTTCTTTCGCTCCACGGAGTCGCCCAGGTTGGCTTTCGAGGTGAAGGTCATTTCAAGGTCACGACAAGGTCATACGTCAAAATAACGTCAAGGAAGCGTTACTACCCCGGTTACGTTAAAGGAACGCGATTCTTTCGCTCCACGGAGTCGCTCGGATTGGTTTTTGGGGCGGAGGTCACATCAACGTCTCGCCAAGGTCATACCTCAAATCTCGTCAAAGAAGCGTTATTACCCCGGTTACGTCAAAGGAACGTGTTTCTTTCGCTTCACGGAGTCGCCCAGATTGGTTTTTGGGGCGGAGCTCACATGTACGTCTCGCCAATGTCATACCCCAAATCACGTCAAGGAAGCGTTGCTACCCCGGTTACGTCAATGGAACGTGTTTCGTTCGCCCCACGTAGTCGCCCAGTTGGGTTTTTGAGGTGGAGGTCATTTCAAGGTCACGCCAAGGTCATACGTCAAAATCACGTCAAGGAAGCGTTACTACCCCGGTTACGCTAAATGAACGCGTTTCTTTCGCTCCACGGAGTCGCCCAGATTGGTTTTTGGGGTGGAGGTCATTTCAAGATCACGCCAAGGCCATACGCCAAAATCACGTCAAGGGTGCGTTATTACCCCGGTTACGTCAAAGGAACGTGTTTCTTTCACTTCACGGAGTCGCCCAGATTGGTTTTTGGGGCGGAGGTCACATCAACATCTCGACAAGGTCATACGCCAAAATCACGTCTAGGGAGCGTTATTACCCCGGTTACGTGAATGGAACGTGTTTCTTTCGCTCCACCGAGTCGCCCAAATTGGTTTTTGGGGTGGTGGTCTTTTCATGGTCACGCCAAGGTCATACGCCAAATCACGTCAAGGAAGCGTTACTACCCCGGTTACGTCAATGGAACGTTTTTCTTTCGCTCCACGGAGTCGCCCAGATTGGTTTTTGGGGTGGAGGTCATTTCAAGGTCACGCCAAGGTCATACGTCAAAATCACGTCAAGAAAGCGTTATTACCACGGTTACATCAAAGGAACGTGTTTCTTTCGCTTCGCGGTGTTGCCCAGGTTGGCTTTTGAGGTGGAGGTCATTTCAAAGTCACGCCAAGGTCATACGTCAAAATCACGTAAGGAAGCGGTATTACCACGGTTACGTCAATGGAACGTGTTTCTTTCGCTCCACGGAGTCGCCCAGACTGGTTTTTGGGGTGTAGGTCATTTCAAGGTCACGCCAAGGTCATACGTCAAAATCACGTCAAGAAAGCGTTATTACCACGGTTACGTCAAAGGAACGTGTTTCTTTCGCTCCACGGTGTCGGCCAGATTGTTTTTTGGGGTGGAGGTCACTTCAAGGTCACGCCAAGGTCATACGTCAAAATCAAGCCAAGGAAGCGTTATTACCCAGGTTACGTCAAAGGAACGTGTTTCTTTCGCTCCACGGAGTCGCCCAGACTGGTTTTTGGGGTGTAGGAAATTTCAAGGTCACGCCAAGGTCATACGTCAAAATCACGTCAAGAAAGCGTTATTACCACGGTTACGTCAAAGGAACGTGTTTCTTTCCCTCCACGGAGTCGGCCAGATTGTTTTTTGGGGTGGAGATCACTTCAAGGTCACGCCAAGGTCATACGTCAAAATCACGTCAAGGAATCGTTACTACCCCGGTTACGTAAAATTAACGTGTTTCTCTCGCTCCGCAGAGTCGCACAGGTTGGTCTTTGGGGTTGAGGTCTTTTCAAGTTCACGCCAAGGTCATCTGTCAAAATCACGTCAAGGAAGCGTTATTACCCCGGCAACGTAAGAGGAACGTGTTTCTTTCGCTCCACGGAGTCGACCAGACTGGTTTTTGGGGTGTAGGTCATTTCAAGGTCACGCCAAGGTCATACGTCAAAATCAAGCCAAGGAAGCGTTATTGCCCAGGTTACGTCAAAGGAACGTGTTTCCTTCGCTCCACGGAGTCGCCCAGATTGGTTTTTGGCTCGGAGATCACATCAACGTCTCGACAAGGTCATACGCCAAAATCACGTCTAGGGAGCGTTATTACCCCGGTTACGTCAATGGAACGTGTTTCTTTCGCTCTACGGAGTCGCCCAGATTGATTTTTGGGCTGGAGGTCTTTTCAAGTTCACGCCAAGGTCATATGCCAAATCGCGTGAAGGAAGCGTTATTACCCCGGTTATGTCAAAGGAACAAGTTTCTTTCGCACCACGGAGTCGCCCAGGTTAGCTTTTGAGGTGGAGGTCATTTGAAGGTCACGCCAAGGCCATACGTCAAAATCACGTCAAGGAAGCGCTATTACCCCGGTTACATCAAAGGAACGTGTTTTTTTCGTTCAACGGAGTCGTCCAGCTTGGCTTTAGAGGTGGAGGTCATTTCAAAGTCACGCCAAGGTCATACGTCAAAATCACGACAAGGAAGCGTTATTACCCCTTTTACGTCAAAGGAACGTGTTTCTTTCGCTCCACGGAGTCGCCCAGATTGGCTTTTGAGGTGAAGGTCATTTCAAGGTCACGCCAAGGTCATACGTTAAAATAACGTCAAGGAAGCGTTACTACCCCGGTTACGTTAAAGGAACACGATTCTTTCGCTCCACGGAGTCGCCCGGATAGGTTTTTGGGGCGGATGTCACATCAACGTCTCTCCAAGGTCATACCTCAAATCTCGTCAAGGAAGCGTTATTACCCCGGTTACGTCAAAGGAACGTGTTTCTTTCGCTTCACGGAGTCGCCCGGATAGGTTTTTGGGGCGGAGGTCACATCAACGTCTCTCCAAGGTCATACCTCAAATCTCGTCAAGGAAGCGTTGCTACCCCGGTTACGTCAATGGAACGTGTTTCGTTCGCCCCACGGAGTCGCCCAGTTGGGTTTTTGAGGTGGAGGTCATTTCAAGGTCACGCCAAGGTCATACGTCAAAATCACGTCAAGGAAGCGTTACTGCCCCGGTTACGCTAAAGGAACGCGTTTCTTTCGCTCCACGGAGTCGCCCAGATTGGTTTTTGGGGTGGAGGTCATTTCAAGATCACGCCAAGGCCATACGCCAAAATCACGTCAAGGGTGCGTTATTACCCCGGTTACGTCAAAGGAACGTGTTTCTTTCACTTCACGGAGTCGCCCAGATTGGTTTTTGGGGCGGAGGTCACATCAACGTCTCGACAAGGTCATACGCCAAAATCACGTCTAGGGAGCGTTATTACCCCGGTTACGTGAATGGAACGTGTTTCTTTCGCTCCACGGAGTCGCCCAAATTGGTTTTTGGGGTGGTGGTCTTTTCATGGTCACGCCAAGGTCATACGCCAAATCAAGTCAAGGAAGCGTTACTACCCCGGTTACGTCAATGGAACGTTTTTCTTTCGCTCCACGGAGTCGCCCAGATTGGTTTTTGGGGTGGAGGTCATTTCAAGGTCACGCCAAGGTCATACGTCAAAATCACGTCAAGAAAGCGTTATTACCACGGTTACGTCAAAGGAACGTGTTTCTTTCGCTTCGCGGTGTTGCCCAGGTTGGCTTTTGAGGTGGAGGTCATTTCAAAGTCACGCCAATGTCCTACGTCAAAATCACGTAAGGAAGCGGTATTACCACGGTTACGTCAATGGAACGTGTTTCTTTCGCTCCACGGAGTCGCCCAGACTGGTTTTTGGGGTGTAGGTCATTTCAAGGTCACGCCAAGGTCATACGTCAAAATCACGTCAAGAAAGCGTTATTACCACGGTTACGTCAAAGGAACGTGTTTCTTTCGCTCCACGGTGTCGGCCAGATTGTTTTTTGGGGTGGAGGTCACTTCAAGGTCACGCCAAGGTCATACGTCAAAATCAAGCCAAGGAAGCGTAATTACCCAGGTTACGTCAAAGGAACGTGTTTCTTTCGCTCCACGGAGTCGCCCAGACTGGTTTTTGGGGTGTAGGTCATTTCAAGGTTACGCCAAGGTCATACGTCAAAATCACGTCAAGAAAGCGTTATTACCACGGTTACGTCAAAGGAACGTGTTTCTTTCGCTCCACGGAGTCGGCCAGATTGTTTTTTGGGGTGGAGATCACTTCAAGGTCACGCCAAGGTCATACGTCAAAATCACGTCAAGGAATCGTTACTACCCCGGTTGCGTAAAATTAACGTGTTTCTCTCGCTCCGCAGAGTCGCACAGGTTGGTCTTTGGGGTTGAGGTCATTTCAAGTTCACGCCAAGGTCATCTGTCAAAATCACGTCAAGGAAGCGTTATTACCCCGGCAACGTAAGAGGAACGTGTTTCTTTCGCTCCACGGAGTCGACCAGACTGGTTTTTGGGGTGTAGGTCATTTCAAGGTCACGCCAAGGTCATACGTCAAAATCAAGCCAAGGAAGCGTTATTGCCCAGGTTACGTCAAAGGAACGTGTTTCCTTCGCTCCACGGAGTCGCCCAGATTGGTTTTTGGCTCGGAGGTCACATCAACGTCTCGACAAGGTCATACGCCAAAATCACGTCTAGGGAGCGTTATTACCCCGGTTATGTCAAAGGAACAAGTTTCTTTCGCACCACGGAGTCGCCCAGGTTAGCTTTTGAGGTGGAGGTCATTTGAAGGTCACGCCAAGGCCATACGTCAAAATCATGTCAAGGAAGCGTTATTACCCCGGTTACATCAAAGGAACGTGTTTTTTTCGTTCAACGGAGTCGTCCAGCTTGGCTTTAGAGGTGGAGGTCATTTCAAAATCACGCCAAGGTCATACGTCAAGATCACGACAAGGAAGCGTTATTACCCCTTTTACGTCAAAGGAACGTGTTTCTTTCGCTCCACGGAGTCGCCCAGATTGGTTTTTGAGGTGAAGGTCATTTCAAGGTCACGCCAAGGTCATACGTTAAAATAACGTCAAGGAAGCGTTACTACCCCGGTTACGTTAAAGGAACACGATTCTTTCGCTCCACGGAGTCGCCCGGATAGGTTTTTGGGGCGGATGTCACATCAACGTCTCTCCAAGGTCATACCTCAAATCTCGTCAAGGAAGCGTTATTACCCCGGTTACGTCAAAGGAACGTGTTTCTTTCGCTTCACGGAGTCGCCCAGATTGGTTTTTGGGGCGGAGCTCACATGTACGTCTCGCCAATGTCATACCCCAAATCACGTCAAGGAAGCGTTGCTACCCCGGTTACGTCAATGGAACGTGTTTCGTTCGCCCCACGGAGTCGCCCAGTGGGGTTTTTGGGGTGGAGGTCATTACAAGGTCTCGCCAAGGTCATACATCAAAATCACGTCAAGGAAGCGTTATTACCCCTTTTACGTCAAAGGAACGTGTTTCTTTCTCACCACGGAGTCGGCCAGATTGTTTTTTGGGGTCGAGGTCATTTCAATGTCACGCCAAGGTCATACTTCAATATCACGCCGAGGAAGCGGTATTATCCCGGTTACGTTAATGGAACGTGTTTCTTTCACTTCACGGTGTCGCCCAGATTGGTTTTTGGGGCGGAGGTCACATCAACGTCTCGCCTAGGTCATACACCAACTCACGTCAAGGAAGTGTTATTACCCCGGTTACGTTAAAGGAACGTGTTTCTTTCGCTCCACGGAGTCGGCCAGATTGTTTTTTGGGGTGGAGGTCACTTCAAAGTCACGACAAGGTCATACGTCAAAATCACGTCGAGGAAGCGTTATTACCCCGGTTACGTCAAAGGAACATGTTTCTTTCGCTCCACGGAGTCGGCCAGATTGGTTTTTGGGGTTGAGGTCATTTCAAGGTCACGCCAAGGTCATACTTCATAATCACGCCAAGGAAGCGGTATTACGCCGGTTACGTTAATGGATCGTGTTTCTTTCGCTCCACGGAGTCGCCCATATTGGTTTTTGGGGTGGAGGTCATTTCAAGATCACGCCAAGGTCATACGTCAATATCACGTAAGGGTGCGGTATTACCCCGGTTACGTCAAAGGGACGAGTTTCTTTCGCACCACGGAGTCGCCCAGGTTAGCTTTTGAGGTGGAGGTCATTTGAAGGTCACGCCAAGGTCATACGTCAAAATCACGTAAAGGGAGCGTTAATACCCCGGTTACGTCAATGGAACGTGTTTCTTTCGCTCCACGGAGTCGCCCAGATTGGTTTTTGTGGTGGAGGTCTTTTCAAGGTCACGCCAAGGTCATACGCCAAAATCACGTCAAGGGAGCGTTATTACCCCGGTTAAGTCAAAGGAACGAGTTTCTTTCGCTCCACGGAGTCGCCCAGGTTGGCTTTTGAGGAGAAGGTCATTTCAAGGTCACGCCAAGGTCGTACGTCAAAATCACGTCAAGGAAGCGTTACTACCCCGGTTACGTTAATGGAACGTGTTTCTTTCGCTTCACGGAGTCGCCCAGATTGGTTTTTGGGGCGGAGCTCACATCAACGTTTCGCCAATGTCATACCCCAAATCACGTCAAGGAAGCGTTGCTACCCCGGTTACTTCAATGGAACGTGTTTCGTTCGCCCCACGGAGTCGCCCAGTGGGGTTTTTGGGGAGGAGGTCATTACAAGGTCACGCCAAGATCATACGTCAAAATCACGTCAAGGAAGCGTTATTACCCCTTTTACGTCAAAGGAACGTGTTTCTTTCGCACCACGGAGTCACCCGGATTGTTTTTCGGGGTAGAGGTCATTTCAAGGTCACGCCACGGTCATACTTCAAAATCACGCCGAGGAAGCGGTATTACCCCGGTTACGTTAATGGACCGTTTTTCTTTCGCTCTACGTAGTCGGCCATATTGTTTTTTGGGGTGGAGGTCTTTTCAAGGTCACGCCAAGGTCATACGTCAAAATCACGTCGAGGAAGCGTTATTACCGCGGTTACGCCAAAGGAACGTGTTTCTTTCGATCCACGGAGTCGCCCAGATTGGTTTTTGGGGTGGAGGACACTTCAAGGTCACGCCAAGGTAATTCGTCAAAATCACGTCCAGGAGGCGTTATTACCCAGTTACATCAAAGGAACGTGTTTCTTTCGCTCAACGGAGTCGTCCAGGTTGGCTTTTGAGGTTGAGGACATTTCAAAGTCACGCCAAGGTCATACGTCAAAATCACGTAAGAAAGCGGTATTACCTCGGTTACGTCAATGGAACGTGTTTCTTTCGCTCCACGGAGTCGCCCAGATTGGTTTCTGGGGCGGTGGTCACATCAACGTCTCGACAAGGTCATACGCCAAAATCACGTCAAGGGTGCGTTATTACCCCGGTTACGTAAATGGAACGTGTTTCTTTCGCTCCACGGAGTCGCCCAGATTGGTTTTTGGGGTGGAGGTCTTTTCAAGGTCACGCCAAGGTCGTATGCCAAATCGCGTGAAGGAAGCGTTATTACCCCGGTTATGTCAAAGGAACGTGTTTCTTTCGCTCCACGGAGTCGGCCATATTGTTTTTCGGAGTGGAGATCACTCCAAGTTCACGCCAAGGTCATACGTCAAAATCACGTCGAGGAAGCGTTATTACCCCGGTTACGTCTAAGGAACGTGTTTCTTTCGCCCCACGGAGTCGCCTAGTGGGGTTTTTGTGGTGGAGGACATTTCAATGTCACGCCAAGGTCATACGCCAAATCACGTCAAGGAAGCGTTACTACCCCGGTTACGTCAAAGGAACGTGTTTCTCTCGCTCCGAGGAGTTGCCCAGGTTGGTTTTTGGGGCGGAGCTCACATGTACGTCTCGCCAATGTCATACCCCAAATCACGTCAAGGAAGCGTTGCTACCCCGGTTACGTCAATGGAACGTGTTTCGTTCGCTCCACGGAGTCGGCCAGATTGTTTTTCGGGGTGGAGGTGACTTCAAAGTCACGCCAAGGTCATACGTCAAAATCACGTCAAGGAGGAGTTACTACCCCGGTTACGTAAAAGGAACGTGTTTCTCTCGCTCCGCGGAGTCGCCCAGGTTGGTTTTTGGGGTTGAGGTCATTGCAAGGTCACGCCAAGGTCATACTTCATAATCACGCCAAGGAAGCGGTATTACGCCGGTTACGTTAATGGATCGTGTTTCTTTCGCTCCACGGAGTCGCCCAGATTGGTTTTTGGGGTGGAGGTCATTTCAAGATCACGCCAAGGTCATACGCCATAATCACGTCAAGGGTGCGTTATTACCCCGGTTACGTCAAAGGAACGTTTTTCTCTCGCTCCACGGAGTCGCCCAGATTGGTTTTTGGGGTGGAGGTCATTTCAAGATCACGCCAAGGTCATACGCCATAATCACGTCAAGGAAGCGTTATTACCCCGGTTACGTCAAAGGAACGTGTTTCTTTCGCTCCACGGAGTCGCCCAGGTTGGTTTTTGTGGTAGAGGTCATTTCAAGTTCACGCCAAGTTCATATGTCAAAATCACGTCACGGAAGCGTTATCGCCCCGGTTAAGTTAAAGGAACGTGTTTCTTTCGCTCCGTGGAGTCGTCCAGGTTGGCTTTTGAGGTGGAGGTCATTTCAAGGTCACGTCAAGGTCATACGTCAAAATCACGTAAGGAAGCGGTATTACCCCGGTTACGTTAATGGATCGTGTTTCTTTCGCTCCACGGAGTCGCCCAGATTGTTTCTTGGGGTAGAGGTCATTTCAAGGTCACGCCAAGGTCATACGTCAAAATCACGTAAGGGTGCGGTATTACCCCGGTTACGTCAAAGGGACGAGTTTCTTTCGCACCACGGAGTCGCCCAGGTTAGCTTTTGAGGTGGAGGTCATTTGAAGGTCACGCCAAGGTCATACGTCAAAATCATGTCAAGGAAGCGTTATTAACCCGGTTACATCAAAGGAACGTGTTTCTTTCGTTCAACGGAGTCGTCCAGCTTGGCTTTTGAGGTGGAGGTCATTTCAAAGTCACGCCAAGGTCATACGTCAAAATCACGTAAGGGAGCGGTATTACCCAGGTTACGTCAATGGAACGTGTTTCTTTCGCTCCACGGAGTGGTCCAGATTGTTTTTTGGGGCGGAGGTCTTTTCAAGGTCACGCCAAGGTCATACGTCAAAATCACGTAAGGGTGCGGTATTACCCCGGTTACGTCAAAGGGACGAGTTTCTTTCGCACCACGGAGTCGCCCAGGTTAGCTTTTGAGGAGAAGGTCATTTCAAGGTCACGCCAAGGTCGTACGTCAAAATCACGTCAAGGAAGCGTTACTACCCCGGTTACTTCAATGGAACGTGTTTCGTTCGCCCCACGGAGTCGCCCAGTGGGGTTTTTGGGGAGGAGGTCATTACAAGGTCACGCCAAGATCATACGTCAAAGTCACGTCAAGGAAGCGTTATTACCCCTTTTACGTCAAAGGAACGTGTTTCTTTCGCACCACGGAGTCACCCGGATTGTTTTTCGGGGTAGAGGTCATTTCAAGGTCACGCCACGGTCATACTTCAAAATCACGCCGAGGAAGCGGTATTACCCCGGTTACGTTAATGGACCGTTTTTCTTTCGCTCTACGTAGTCGGCCATATTGTTTTTTGGGGTGGAGGTCTTTTCAAGGTCACGCCAAGGTCATACGTCAAAATCACGTCGAGGAAGCGTTATTACCGCGGTTACGCCAAAGGAACGTGTTTCTTTCGATCCACGGAGTCGCCCAGATTGGTTTTTGGGGTGGAGGACACTTCAAGGTCACGCCAAGGTCATACGTCAAAATCACGTAAGAAAGCGGTATTACCTCGGTTACGTCAATGGAACGTGTTTCTTTCGCTCCACGGAGTCGCCCAGATTGGTTTCTGGGGCGGTGGTCACATCAACGTCTCGACAAGGTCATACGCCAAAATCACGTCAAGGGTGCGTTATTACCCCGGTTACGTAAATGGAACGTGTTTCTTTCGCTCCACGGAGTCGCCCAGATTGGTTTTTGGGGTGGAGGTCTTTTCAAGGTCACGCCAAGGTCGTATGCCAAATCGCGTGAAGGAAGCGTTATTACCCCGGTTATGTCAAAGGAACGTGTTTCTTTCGCTCCACGGAGTCGGCCATATTGTTTTTTGGAGTGGAGATCACTCCAAGTTCACGCCAAGGTCATACGTCAAAATCACGTCGAGGAAGCGTTATTACCCCGGTTACGTCTAAGGAACGTGTTTCTTTCGCCCCACGGAGTCGCCTAGTGGGGTTTTTGTGGTGGAGGACATTTCAATGTCACGCCAAGGTCATACGCCATATCACGTCAAGGAAGCGTTACTACCCCGGTTACGTCAAAGGAACGTGTTTCTCTCGCTCCGAGGAGTTGCCCAGGTTGGTTTTTGGGGCGGAGCTCACATGTACGTCTCGCCAATGTCATACCCCAAATCACGTCAAGGAAGCGTTGCTACCCCGGTTACGTCAATGGAACGTGTTTCGTTCGCTCCACGGAGTCGGCCAGATTGTTTTTCGGGGTGGAGGTGACTTCAAAGTCACGCCAAGGTCATACGTCAAAATCACGTCAAGGAGGAGTTACTACCCCGGTTACGTAAAAGGAACGTGTTTCTCTCGCTCCGCGGAGTCGCCCAGGTTGGTTTTTGGGGTTGAGGTCATTGCAAGGTCACGCCAAGGTCATACTTCATAATCACGCCAAGGAAGCGGTATTACGCCGGTTACGTTAATGGATCGTGTTTCTTTCGCTCCACGGAGTCGCCCAGATTGGTTTTTGGGGTGGAGGTCATTTCAAGATCACGCCAAGGTCATACGCCATAATCACGTCAAGGGTGCGTTATTACCCCGGTTACGTCAAAGGAACGTGTTTCTCTCGCTCCACGGAGTCGCCCAGATTGGTTTTTGGGGTGGAGGTCATTTCAAGATCACGCCAAGGTCATACGCCATAATCACGTCAAGGAAGCGTTATTACCCCGGTTACGTCAAAGGAACGTGTATCTTTCGCTCCACGGAGTCGCCCAGGTTGGTTTTTGTGGTAGAGGTCATTTCAAGTTCACGCCAAGTTCATATGTCAAAATCACGTCACGGAAGCGTTATCGCCCCGGTTAAGTTAAAGGAACGTGTTTCTTTCGCTCCACGGAGTCGCCCAGATTGGTTTTTGGGGTGGAGGTCATTTCAAGATCACGCCAAGGTCATACGCCATAATCACGTCAAGGAAGCGTTATTACCCCGGTTACGTCAAAGGAACGTGTTTCTTTCGCTCCATGGAGTCGCCCAGGTTGGTTTTTGTGGTAGAGGTCATTTCAAGTTCACGCCAAGTTCATATGTCAAAATCACGTCACGGAAGCGTTATCGCCCCGGTTAAGTTAAAGGAACGTGTTTCTTTCGCTCCGTGGAGTCGTCCAGGTTGGCTTTTGAGGTGGAGGTCATTTCAAGGTCACGTCAAGGTCATACGTCAAAATCACGTAAGGAAGCGGTATTACCCCGGTTACGTTAATGGATCGTGTTTCTTTCGCTCCACGGAGTCGCCCAGATTGTTTCTTGGGGTAGAGGTCATTTCAAGGTCACGCCAAGGTCATACGTCAAAATCACGTAAGGGTGCGGTATTACCCCGGTTACGTCAAAGGGACGAGTTTCTTTCGCACCACGGAGTCGCCCAGGTTAGCTTTTGAGGTGGAGGTCATTTGAAGGTCACGCCAAGGTCATACGTCAAAATCATGTCAAGGAAGCGTTATTAACCCGGTTACATCAAAGGAACGTGTTTCTTTCGTTCAACGGAGTCGTCCAGCTTGGCTTTTGAGGTGGAGGTCATTTCAAAGTCACGCCAAGGTCATACGTCAAAATCACGTAAGGGAGCGGTATTACCCAGGTTACGTCAATGGAACGTGTTTCTTTCGCTCCACGGAGTGGTCCAGATTGTTTTTTGGGGCGGAGGTCTTTTCAAGGTCACGCCAAGGTCATACGCCAAAATCACGTCAAGGGAGCGTTATTACCCCGGTTACGTCAATGGAACGTGTTTCTTTCGCTCCACGGAGTCGCCCAGATTGGTTTTTGTGGTGGAGGTCTTTTCAAGGTCACGCCAAGGTCATACGCCAAAATCACGTCAAGGGAGCGTTATTACCCCGTTTACGTCAATGGAACGTGTTTCTTTCGCTCCACGGAGTCGCCCAGATTGGTTTTTGGGGTGGAGGACACTTCAAGGTCACGCCAAGGTAATTCGTCAAAATCACGTCCAGGAGGCGTTATTACCCAGTTACATCAAAGGAACGTGTTTCTTTCGCTCCACGGAGTCGGCCATATTGTTTTTTGGAGTGGAGATCACTCCAAGGTCACGCCAAGGTCATACGTCAAAATCACGTCGCGGAAGCGTTATTACCCCGGTTACGTCTAAGGAACGTGTTTCTTTCGCCCAACGGAGTCGCCTAGTGGGGTTTTTGTGGTGGAGGACATTTCAATGTCACGCCAAGGTCATACGCCAAATCACGTCAAGGAAGCGTTACTACCCCGGTTACGTCAAAGGAACGTGTTTCTCTCGCTCCACGGAGTCGCCCAGATTGGTTTTTGGGGTGGAGGTCATTTCAAGATCACGCCAAGGTCATACGCCATAATCACGTCAAGGAAGCGTTATTACCCCGGTTACGTCAAAGGAACGTGTTTCTTTCGCTCCACGGAGTCGCCCAGGTTGGTTTTTGTGGTAGAGGTCATTTCAAGTTCACGCCAAGTTCATATGTCAAAATCACGTCACGGAAGCGTTATCGCCCCGGTTAAGTTAAAGGAACGTGTTTCTTTCGCTCCACGGAGTCGCCCAGATTGGTTTTTGGGGTGGAGGTCATTTCAAGATCACGCCAAAGTCATACGTCATAATCACGTCAAGGAAGCGTTATTACCCCGGTTACGTCAAAGGAACGTGTTTCTTTAGCTCCACGGAGTCGCCCAGGTTGGTTTTTGTGGTAGAGGTCATTTCAAGTTCACGCCAAGTTCATATGTCAAAATCACGTCACGGAAGCGTTATCGCCCCGGTTAAGTTAAAGGAACGTGTTTCTTTCGCTCCGTGGAGTCGTCCAGGTTGGCTTTTGAGGTGGAGGTCATTTCAAGGTCACGTCAAGGTCATACGTCAAAATCACGTAAGGAAGCGGTATTACCCCGGTTACGTTAATGGATCGTGTTTCTTTCGCTCCACGGAGTCGCCCAGATTGTTTCTTGGGGTAGAGGTCATTTCAAGGTCACGCCAAGGTCATACGTCAAAATCACGTAAGGGTGCGGTATTACCCCGGTTACGTCAAAGGGACGAGTTTCTTTCGCACCACGGAGTCGCCCAGGTTAGCTTTTGAGGTGGAGGTCATTTGAAGGTCACGCCAAGGTCATACGTCAAAATCATGTCAAGGAAGCGTTATTAACCCGGTTACATCAAAGGAACGTGTTTCTTTCGTTCAACGGAGTCGTCCAGCTTGGCTTTTGAGGTGGAGGTCATTTCAAAGTCACGCCAAGGTCATACGTCAAAATCACGTAAGGGAGCGGTATTACCCAGGTTACGTCAATGGAACGTGTTTCTTTCGCTCCACGGAGTGGTCCAGATTGTTTTTTGGGGCGGAGGTCTTTTCAAGGTCACGCCAAGGTCATACGCCAAAATCACGTCAAGGGAGCGTTATTACCCCGGTTACGTCAATGGAACGTGTTTCTTTCGCTCCACGGAGTCGCCCAGATTGGTTTTTGTGGTGGAGGACTTTTCAAGGTCACGCCAAGGTCATACGCCAAAATCACGTCAAGGGTGCGTTATTACCCCGTTTACGTCAATGGAACGTGTTTCTTTCGCTCCACGGAGTCGCCCAGATTGGTTTTTGGGTTGGAGGACACTTCAAGGTCACGCCAAGGTAATTCGTCAAAATCACGTCCAGGAGGCGTTATTACCCAGTTACATCAAAGGAACGTGTTTCTTTCGCTCCACGGAGTCGGCCATATTGTTTTTTGGAGTGGAGATCACTCCAAGGTCACGCCAAGGTCATACGTCAAAATCACGTCGCGGAAGCGTTATTACCCCGGTTACGTCTAAGGAACGTGTTTCTTTCGCCCAACGGAGTCGCCTAGTGCGGTTTTTGTGGTGGAGGACATTTCAATGCCACGCCAAGGTCATACGCCAAATCACGTCAAGGAAGCGTTACTACCCCGGTTACGTTAAAGGAACGCGATTCTTTCGCTCCACGGAGTCGCCCAGATTGGTTTTTGGGGTGGAGGTCATTTCAAGATCACACCAAGGTCATACGCCAAAATCACGTCAAGGGTGCGGTATTACCCCGGTTACGTCAAAGGGACGAGTTTCTTTCGCACCACGGAGTCGCCCAGGTTAGCTTTTGAGGTGGAGGTCATTTGAAGGTCACGCCAAGGTCATACGTCAAAATCACGTAAAGGGAGCGTTAATACCCCGGTTACGTCAATGGAACGTGTTTCTTTCGCTCCACGGAGTCGCCCAGATTGGTTTTTGTGGTGGAGGTCTTTTCAAGGTCACGCCAAGGTCATACGCCAAAATCACGTCAAGGGAGCGTTATTACCCCGGTTAAGTCAAAGGAACGAGTTTCTTTCGCTCCACGGAGTCGCCCAGGTTGGCTTTTGAGGAGAAGGTCATTTCAAGGTCACGCCAAGGTCGTACGTCAAAATCACGTCAAGGAAGCGTTACTACCCCGGTTACGTTAATGGAACGTGTTTCGTTCGCCCCACGGAGTCGCCCAGTGGGGTTTTTGGGGAGGAGGTCATTACAAGGTCACGCCAAGATCATACGTCAAAATCACGTCAAGGAAGCGTTATTACCCCTTTTACGTCAAAGGAACGTGTTTCTTTCGCACCACGGAGTCACCCGGATTGTTTTTCGGGGTAGAGGTCATTTCAAGGTCACGCCACGGTCATACTTCAAAATCACGCCGAGGAAGCGGTATTACCCCGGTTACGTTAATGGACCGTTTTTCTTTCGCTCTACGTAGTCGGCCATATTGTTTTTTGGGGTGGAGGTCTTTTCAAGGTCACGCCAAGGTCATGCGTCGAAATCACGTCGAGGAAGCGTTATTACCGCGGTTACGCCAAAGGAACGTGTTTCTTTCGCTCCACGGAGTCGCCCAGATTGGTTTTTGGGGTGGAGGACACTTCAAGGTCACGCCAAGGTAATTCGTCAAAATCACGTCCAGGAGGCGTTATTACCCAGTTACATCAAAGGAACGTGTTTCTTTCGCTCAACGGAGTCGTCCAGGTTGGCTTTTGAGGTTGAGGACATTTCAAAGTCACGCCAAGGTCATACGTCAAAATCACGTAAGGAAGCGGTATTACCTCGGTTACGTCAATGGAACGTGTTTCTTTCGCTCCACGGAGTCGCCCAGATTGGTTTCTGGGGCGGTGGTCACATCAACGTCTCGACAAGGTCATACGCCAAAATCACGTCAAGGGAGCGTTATTACCCCGGTTACGTAAATGGAACGTGTTTCTTTCGCTCCACGGAGTCGCCCAGATTGGTTTTTGGGGTGGAGGTCTTTTCAAGGTCACGCCAAGGTCGTATGCCAAATCGCGTGAAGGAAGCGTTATTACCCCGGTTATGTCAAAGGAACGTGTTTCTCTCGCTCCGAGGAGTTGCCCAGGTTGGTTTTTGGGGCGGAGCTCACATGTACGTCTCGCCAATGTCATACCCCAAATCACGTCAAGGAAGCGTTGCTACCCCGGTTACGTCAATGGAACGTGTTTCGTTCGCTCCACGGAGTCGGCCAGATTGTTTTTCGGGGTGGAGGTGACTTCAAAGTCACGACAAGGTCATACGTCAAAATCACGTCGAGAAAGCGTTATTACCCCGGTTACGTCAAAGGAACGTGTTTCTTTCGCTCCACGGACTCGCCCAGGTTAGCTTTTGAGGTGAAGGTCATTTCAAGGTCACGCCAAGGTCATACGTCAAAATAACGTCAAGGAAGCGTTACTACCCCGGTTACGTTAAAGGAACGCGATTCTTTCGCTCCACGGAGTCGCCCAGATTGGTTTTTGGGGTGGAGGTCATTTCAAGATCACACCAAGGTCATACGCCAAAATCACGTCAAGGGTGCGTTATTACCCCGGTTACGTCAAAGGAACGTGTTTCTTTCGCTCCACGGAGTCACCCAGGTTGGTTTTTGGGGTAGAGGTCATTTCAATGTCACGCCAAGGTCATGCTTCAAAATCACGTAAGGAAGCGTTATTACCACGGTTACGTTAATGGAACGTGTTTCGTTCGCCCCACGGAGTAGCCCAGTGGGGTTTTTGGGGTGGAGGTCATTTCAAGGTCACGCCAAGGTCATACGCCAAATCACGTCAGGGAAGCGTTACTACGCCGGTTACGTCAAAGGAACGTGTTTCTCTCGCTCCGCGGGGTTGCCCAGATTGGTTTTTGGGGTGGAGCTCACTTCAAGGTCACGCCAAGGTCATACGTCAAAATCACGTCAAGGAAGAGTTACTACCCCGGTTACGTAAAAGGAACGTGTTTCTCTCGCTCCGCGGAGTCGCCCAGGTAGGTTTTTGGGGTTGAGGTCATTGCAAGGTCACGCCAAGGTCATACTTCATAATCACGCCAAGGAAGCGGTATTACGCCGGTTACGTTAATGGATCGTGTTTCTTTCGCTCCACGGAGTCGCCCAGATTGGTTTTTGGGGTGGAGGTCATTTCAAGATCACGCCAAGGTCATACGCCATAATCACGTCAAGGGTGCGTTATTACCCCGGTTACGTCAAAGGAACGTGTTTCTCTCGCTCCACGGAGCCGCCCAGGTTGGTTTTTGTGGTAGAGGTCATTTCAAGTTCACGCCAAGTTCATATGTCAAAATCACGTCACGGAAGCGTTATCGCCCCGGTTAAGTTAAAGGAACGTGTTTCTTTCGCTCCACGGAGTCGCCCAGATTGGTTTTTGGGGTGGAGGTCATTTCAAGGTCACGTCAAGGTCATACGTCAAAATCACGTAAGGAAGCGTTATTACCCCGGTTACGTTAATGGATCGTGTTTCTTTCGCTCCACGGAGTCGCCCAGATTGTTTCTTGGGGTAGAGGTCATTTCAAGGTCACGCCAAGGTCATACGTCAAAATCACGTAAGGGTGCGGTATTACCCCGGTTACGTCAAAGGGACGAGTTTCTTTCGCACCACGGAGTCGCCTAGTGGGGTTTTTGTGGTGGAGGACATTTCAATGTCACGCCAAGGTCATACGCCAAATCACGTCAAGGAAGCGTTACTACCCCGGTTACGTCAAAGGAACGTGTTTCTCTCGCTCCACGGAGTCGCCCAGATTGGTTTTTGGGGTGGAGGTCATTTCAAGATCACACCAAGGTCATACGCCATAATCACGTCAAGGAAGCGTTATTACCCCGGTTACGTCAAAGGAACGTGTTTCTTTCGCTCCACGGAGTCGCCCAGGTTGGTTTTTGTGGTAGAGGTCATTTCCAGTTCACGCCAAGTTCATATGTCAAAATCACGTCACGGAAGCGTTATCGCCCCGGTTAAGTTAAAGGAACGTGTTTCTTTCGCTCCACGGAGTCGCCCAGATTGGTTTTTGGGGTGGAGGTCATTTCAAGATCACGCCAAAGTCATACGTCATAATCACGTCAAGGAAGCGTTATTACCCCGGTTACGTCAAAGGAACGTGTTTCTTTCGCTCCACGGAGTCGCCCAGGTTGGTTTTTGTGGTAGAGGTCATTTCAAGTTCACGCCAAGTTCATATGTCAAAATCACGTCACGGAAGCGTTATCGCCCCGGTTAAGTTAAAGGAACGTGTTTCTTTCGCTCCGTGGAGTCGTCCAGGTTGGCTTTTGAGGTGGAGGTCATTTCAAGGTCACGTCAAGGTCATACGTCAAAATCACGTAAGGAAGCGGTATTACCCCGGTTACGTTAATGGATCGTGTTTCTTTCGCTCCACGGAGTCGCCCAGATTGTTTCTTGGGGTAGAGGTCATTTCAAGGTCACGCCAAGGTCATACGTCAAAATCACGTAAGGGTGCGGTATTACCCCGGTTACGTCAAAGGGACGAGTTTCTTTCGCACCACGGAGTCGCCCAGGTTAGCTTTTGAGGTGGAGGTCATTTGAAGGTCACGCCAAGGTCATACGTCAAAATCATGTCAAGGAAGCGTTATTAACCCGGTTACATCAAAGGAACGTGTTTCTTTCGTTCAACGGAGTCGTCCAGCTTGGCTTTTGAGGTGGAGGTCATTTCAAAGTCACGCCAAGGTCATACGTCAAAATCACGTAAGGGAGCGGTATTACCCAGGTTACGTCAATGGAACGTGTTTCTTTCGCTCCACGGAGTGGTCCAGATTGTTTTTTGGGGCGGAGGTCTTTTCAAGGTCACGCCAAGGTCATACGCCAAAATCACGTCAAGGGAGCGTTATTACCCCGGTTACGTCAATGGAACGTGTTTCTTTCGCTCCACGGAGTCGCCCAGATTGGTTTTTGTGGTGGAGGTCTTTTCAAGGTCACGCCAAGGTCATACGCCAAAATCACGTCAAGGGTGCGTTATTACCCCGTTTACGTCAATGGAACGTGTTTCTTTCGCTCCACGGAGTCGCCCAGATTGGTTTTTGGGTTGGAGGACACTTCAAGGTCACGCCAAGGTAATTCGTCAAAATCACGTCCAGGAGGCGTTATTACCCAGTTACATCAAAGGAACGTGTTTCTTTCGCTCCACGGAGTCGGCCATATTGTTTTTTGGAGTGGAGATCACTCCAAGGTCACGCCAAGGTCATACGTCAAAATCACGTCGCGGAAGCGTTATTACCCCGGTTACGTCTAAGGAACGTGTTTCTTTCGCCCAACGGAGTCGCCTAGTGCGGTTTTTGTGGTGGAGGACATTTCAATGTCACGCCAAGGTCATACGCCAAATCACGTCAAGGAAGCGTTACTACCCCGGTTACGTTAAAGGAACGCGATTCTTTCGCTCCACGGAGTCGCCCAGATTGGTTTTTGGGGTGGAGGTCATTTCAAGATCACACCAAGGTCATACGCCAAAATCACGTCAAGGGTGCGGTATTACCCCGGTTACGTCAAAGGGACGAGTTTCTTTCGCACCACGGAGTCGCCCAGGTTAGCTTTTGAGGTGGAGGTCATTTGAAGGTCACGCCAAGGTCATACGTCAAAATCACGTAAAGGGAGCGTTAATACCCCGGTTACGTCAATGGAACGTGTTTCTTTCGCTCCACGGAGTCGCCCAGATTGGTTTTTGTGGTGGAGGTCTTTTCAAGGTCACGCCAAGGTCATACGCCAAAATCACGTCAAGGGAGCGTTATTACCCCGGTTAAGTCAAAGGAACGAGTTTCTTTCGCTCCACGGAGTCGCCCAGGTTGGCTTTTGAGGAGAAGGTCATTTCAAGGTCACGCCAAGGTCGTACGTCAAAATCACGTCAAGGAAGCGTTACTACCCCGGTTACGTTAATGGAACGTGTTTCGTTCGCCCCACGGAGTCGCCCAGTGGGGTTTTTGGGGAGGAGGTCATTACAAGGTCACGCCAAGATCATACTTCAAAATCACGCCGAGGAAGCGGTATTACCCCGGTTACGTTAATGGACCGTTTTTCTTTCGCTCTACGTAGTCGGCCATATTGTTTTTTGGGGTGGAGGTCTTTTCAAGGTCACGCCAAGGTCATGCGTCGAAATCACGTCGAGGAAGCGTTATTACCGCGGTTACGCCAAAGGAACGTGTTTCTTTCGCTTCACGGAGTCGCCCAGATTGGTTTTTGGGGCGGAGCTCACATGTACGTCTCGCCAATGTCATACCCCAAATCACGTCAAGGAAGCGTTGCTACCCCGGTTACGTCAATGGAACGTGTTTCGTTCGCCCCACGGAGTCGCCCAGTGGGGTTTTTGGGGTGGAGGTCATTACAAGGTCTCGCCAAGGTCATACATCAAAATCACGTCAAGGAAGCGTTATTACCCCTTTTACGTCAAAGGAACGTGTTTCTTTCTCACCACGGAGTCGGCCAGATTGTTTTTTGGGGTCGAGGTCATTTCAATGTCACGCCAAGGTCATACTTCAATATCACGCCGAGGAAGCGGTATTATCCCGGTTACGTTAATGGAACGTGTTTCTTTCACTTCACGGTGTCGCCCAGATTGGTTTTTGGGGCGGTGGTCACATCAACGTCTCGCCTAGGTCATACACCAACTCACGTCAAGGAAGTGTTATTACCCCGGTTACGTTAAAGGAACGTGTTTCTTTCGCTCCACGGAGTCGGCCAGATTGTTTTTTGGGGTGGAGGTCACTTCAAAGTCACGACAAGGTCATACGTCAAAATCACGTCGAGGAAGCGTTATTACCCCGGTTACGTCAAAGGAACGTGTTTCTTTCGCTCCACGGAGTCGGCCAGATTGGTTTTTGGGGTTGAGGTCATTTCAAGGTCACGCCAAGGTCATACTTCATAATCACGCCAAGGAAGCGGTATTACGCCGGTTACGTTAATGGATCGTGTTTCTTTCGCTCCACGGAGTCGCCCATATTGGTTTTTGGGGTGGAGGTCATTTCAAGATCACGCCAAGGTCATACGTCAATATCACGTAAGGGTGCGGTATTACCCCGGTTACGTCAAAGGGACGAGTTTCTTTCGCACCACGGAGTCGCCCAGGTTAGCTTTTGAGGTGGAGGTCATTTGAAGGTCACGCCAAGGTCATACGTCAAAATCACGTAAAGGGAGCGTTAATACCCCGGTTACGTCAATGGAACGTGTTTCTTTCGCTCCACGGAGTCGCCCAGATTGGTTTTTGTGGTGGAGGTCTTTTCAAGGTCACGCCAAGGTCATACGCCAAAATCACGTCAAGGGAGCGTTATTACCCCTTTTACGTCAAAGGAACGTGTTTCTTTCGCACCACGGAGTCACCCGGATTGTTTTTCGGGGTAGAGGTCATTTCAAGGTCACGCCACGGTCATACTTCAAAATCACGCCGAGGAAGCGGTATTACCCCGGTTACGTTAATGGACCGTTTTTCTTTCGCTCTACGTAGTCGGCCATATTGTTTTTTGGGGTGGAGGTCTTTTCAAGGTCACGCCAAGGTCATACGTCAAAATCACGTCGAGGAAGCGTTATTACCGCGGTTACGCCAAAGGAACGTGTTTCTTTCGATCCACGGAGTCGCCCAGATTGGTTTTTGGGGTGGAGGACACTTCAAGGTCACGCCAAGGTAATTCGTCAAAATCACGTCCAGGAGGCGTTATTACCCAGTTACATCAAAGGAACGTGTTTCTTTCGCTCAACGGAGTCGTCCAGGTTGGCTTTTGAGGTTGAGGACATTTCAAAGTCACGCCAAGGTCATACGTCAAAATCACGTAAGAAAGCGGTATTACCTCGGTTACGTCAATGGAACGTGTTTCTTTCGCTCCACGGAGTCGCCCAGATTGGTTTCTGGGGCGGTGGTCACATCAACGTCTCGACAAGGTCATACGCCAAAATCACGTCAAGGGTGCGTTATTACCCCGGTTACGTAAATGGAACGTGTTTCTTTCGCTCCACGGAGTCGCCCAGATTGGTTTTTGGGGTGGAGGTCTTTTCAAGGTCACGCCAAGGTCGTATGCCAAATCGCGTGAAGGAAGCGTTATTACCCCGGTTATGTCAAAGGAACGTGTTTCTTTCGCTCCACGGAGTCGGCCATATTGTTTTTCGGAGTGGAGATCACTCCAAGTTCACGCCAAGGTCATACGTCAAAATCACGTCGAGGAAGCGTTATTACCCCGGTTACGTCTAAGGAACGTGTTTCTTTCGCCCCACGGAGTCGCCTAGTGGGGTTTTTGTGGTGGAGGACATTTCAATGTCACGCCAAGGTCATACGCCAAATCACGTCAAGGAAGCGTTACTACCCCGGTTACGTCAAAGGAACGTGTTTCTCTCGCTCCGAGGAGTTGCCCAGGTTGGTTTTTGGGGCGGAGCTCACATGTACGTCTCGCCAATGTCATACCCCAAATCACGTCAAGGAAGCGTTGCTACCCCGGTTACGTCAATGGAACGTGTTTCGTTCGCTCCACGGAGTCGGCCAGATTGTTTTTCGGGGTGGAGGTGACTTCAAAGTCACGCCAAGGTCATACGTCAAAATCACGTCAAGGAGGAGTTACTACCCCGGTTACGTAAAAGGAACGTGTTTCTCTCGCTCCGCGGAGTCGCCCAGGTTGGTTTTTGGGGTTGAGGTCATTGCAAGGTCACGCCAAGGTCATACTTCATAATCACGCCAAGGAAGCGGTATTACGCCGGTTACGTTAATGGATCGTGTTTCTTTCGCTCCACGGAGTCGCCCAGATTGGTTTTTGGGGTGGAGGTCATTTCAAGATCACGCCAAGGTCATACGCCATAATCACGTCAAGGGTGCGTTATTACCCCGGTTACGTCAAAGGAACGTTTTTCTCTCGCTCCACGGAGTCGCCCAGATTGGTTTTTGGGGTGGAGGTCATTTCAAGATCACGCCAAGGTCATACGCCATAATCACGTCAAGGAAGCGTTATTACCCCGGTTACGTCAAAGGAACGTGTTTCTTTCGCTCCACGGAGTCGCCCAGGTTGGTTTTTGTGGTAGAGGTCATTTCAAGTTCACGCCAAGTTCATATGTCAAAATCACGTCACGGAAGCGTTATCGCCCCGGTTAAGTTAAAGGAACGTGTTTCTTTCGCTCCGTGGAGTCGTCCAGGTTGGCTTTTGAGGTGGAGGTCATTTCAAGGTCACGTCAAGGTCATACGTCAAAATCACGTAAGGAAGCGGTATTACCCCGGTTACGTTAATGGATCGTGTTTCTTTCGCTCCACGGAGTCGCCCAGATTGTTTCTTGGGGTAGAGGTCATTTCAAGGTCACGCCAAGGTCATACGTCAAAATCACGTAAGGGTGCGGTATTACCCCGGTTACGTCAAAGGGACGAGTTTCTTTCGCACCACGGAGTCGCCCAGGTTAGCTTTTGAGGTGGAGGTCATTTGAAGGTCACGCCAAGGTCATACGTCAAAATCATGTCAAGGAAGCGTTATTAACCCGGTTACATCAAAGGAACGTGTTTCTTTCGTTCAACGGAGTCGTCCAGCTTGGCTTTTGAGGTGGAGGTCATTTCAAAGTCACGCCAAGGTCATACGTCAAAATCACGTAAGGGAGCGGTATTACCCAGGTTACGTCAATGGAACGTGTTTCTTTCGCTCCACGGAGTGGTCCAGATTGTTTTTTGGGGCGGAGGTGTTTTCAAGGTCACGCCAAGGTCATACGTCAAAATCACGTAAGGGTGCGGTATTACCCCGGTTACGTCAAAGGGACGAGTTTCTTTCGCACCACGGAGTCGCCCAGGTTAGCTTTTGAGGAGAAGGTCATTTCAAGGTCACGCCAAGGTCGTACGTCAAAAACACGTCAAGGAAGCGTTACTACCCCGGTTACTTCAATGGAACGTGTTTCGTTCGCCCCACGGAGTCGCCCAGTGGGGTTTTTGGGGAGGAGGTCATTACAAGGTCACGCCAAGATCATACGTCAAAATCACGTCAAGGAAGCGTTATTACCCCTTTTACGTCAAAGGAACGTGTTTCTTTCGCACCACGGAGTCACCCGGATTGTTTTTCGGGGTAGAGGTCATTTCAAGGTCACGCCACGGTCATACTTCAAAATCACGCCGAGGAAGCGGTATTACCCCGGTTACGTTAATGGACCGTTTTTCTTTCGCTCTACGTAGTCGGCCATATTGTTTTTTGGGGTGGAGGTCTTTTCAAGGTCACGCCAAGGTCATACGTCAAAATCACGTCGAGGAAGCGTTATTACCGCGGTTACGCCAAAGGAACGTGTTTCTTTCGATCCACGGAGTCGCCCAGATTGGTTTTTGGGGTGGAGGACACTTCAAGGTCACGCCAAGGTCATACGTCAAAATCACGTAAGAAAGCGGTATTACCTCGGTTACGTCAATGGAACGTGTTTCTTTCGCTCCACGGAGTCGCCCAGATTGGTTTCTGGGGCGGTGGTCACATCAACGTCTCGACAAGGTCATACGCCAAAATCACGTCAAGGGTGCGTTATTACCCCGGTTACGTAAATGGAACGTGTTTCTTTCGCTCCACGGAGTCGCCCAGATTGGTTTTTGGGGTGGAGGTCTTTTCAAGGTCACGCCAAGGTCGTATGCCAAATCGCGTGAAGGAAGCGTTATTACCCCGGTTATGTCAAAGGAACGTGTTTCTTTCGCTCCACGGAGTCGGCCATATTGTTTTTTGGAGTGGAGATCACTCCAAGTTCACGCCAAGGTCATACGTCAAAATCACGTCGAGGAAGCGTTATTACCCCGGTTACGTCTAAGGAACGTGTTTCTTTCGCCCCACGGAGTCGCCTAGTGGGGTTTTTGTGGTGGAGGACATTTCAATGTCACGCCAAGGTCATACGCCAAATCACGTCAAGGAAGCGTTACTACCCCGGTTACGTCAAAGGAACGTGTTTCTCTCGCTCCGAGGAGTTGCCCAGGTTGGTTTTTGGGGCGGAGCTCACATGTACGTCTCGCCAATGTCATACCCCAAATCACGTCAAGGAAGCGTTGCTACCCCGGTTACGTCAATGGAACGTGTTTCGTTCGCTCCACGGAGTCGGCCAGATTGTTTTTCGGGGTGGAGGTGACTTCAAAGTCACGCCAAGGTCATACGTCAAAATCACGTCAAGGAGGAGTTACTACCCCGGTTACGTAAAAGGAACGTGTTTCTCTCGCTCCGCGGAGTCGCCCAGGTTGGTTTTTGGGGTTGAGGTCATTGCAAGGTCACGCCAAGGTCATACTTCATAATCACGCCAAGGAAGCGGTATTACGCCGGTTACGTTAATGGATCGTGTTTCTTTCGCTCCACGGAGTCGCCCAGATTGGTTTTTGGGGTGGAGGTCATTTCAAGATCACGCCAAGGTCATACGCCATAATCACGTCAAGGGTGCGTTATTACCCCGGTTACGTCAAAGGAACGTGTTTCTCTCGCTCCACGGAGTCGCCCAGATTGGTTTTTGGGGTGGAGGTCATTTCAAGATCACGCCAAGGTCATACGCCATAATCACGTCAAGGAAGCGTTATTACCCCGGTTACGTCAAAGGAACGTGTATCTTTCGCTCCACGGAGTCGCCCAGGTTGGTTTTTGTGGTAGAGGTCATTTCAAGTTCACGCCAAGTTCATATGTCAAAATCGCGTCACGGAAGCGTTATCGCCCCGGTTAAGTTAAAGGAACGTGTTTCTTTCGCTCCACGGAGTCGCCCAGATTGGTTTTTGGGGTGGAGGTCATTTCAAGATCACGCCAAGGTCATACGCCATAATCACGTCAAGGAAGCGTTATTACCCCGGTTACGTCAAAGGAACGTGTTTCTTTCGCTCCATGGAGTCGCCCAGGTTGGTTTTTGTGGTAGAGGTCATTTCAAGTTCACGCCAAGTTCATATGTCAAAATCACGTCACGGAAGCGTTATCGCCCCGGTTAAGTTAAAGGAACGTGTTTCTTTCGCTCCGTGGAGTCGTCCAGGTTGGCTTTTGAGGTGGAGGTCATTTCAAGGTCACGTCAAGGTCATACGTCAAAATCACGTAAGGAAGCGGTATTACCCCGGTTACGTTAATGGATCGTGTTTCTTTCGCTCCACGGAGTCGCCCAGATTGTTTCTTGGGGTAGAGGTCATTTCAAGGTCACGCCAAGGTCATACGTCAAAATCACGTAAGGGTGCGGTATTACCCCGGTTACGTCAAAGGGACGAGTTTCTTTCGCACCACGGAGTCGCCCAGGTTAGCTTTTGAGGTGGAGGTCATTTGAAGGTCACGCCAAGGTCATACGTCAAAATCATGTCAAGGAAGCGTTATTAACCCGGTTACATCAAAGGAACGTGTTTCTTTCGTTCAACGGAGTCGTCCAGCTTGGCTTTTGAGGTGGAGGTCATTTCAAAGTCACGCCAAGGTCATACGTCAAAATCACGTAAGGGAGCGGTATTACCCAGGTTACGTCAATGGAACGTGTTTCTTTCGCTCCACGGAGTGGTCCAGATTGTTTTTTGGGGCGGAGGTCTTTTCAAGGTCACGCCAAGGTCATACGCCAAAATCACGTCAAGGGAGCGTTATTACCCCGGTTACGTCAATGGAACGTGTTTCTTTCGCTCCACGGAGTCGCCCAGATTGGTTTTTGTGGTGGAGGTCTTTTCAAGGTCACGCCAAGGTCATACGCCAAAATCACGTCAAGGGAGCGTTATTACCCCGTTTACGTCAATGGAACGTGTTTCTTTCGCTCCACGGAGTCGCCCAGATTGGTTTTTGGGGTGGAGGACACTTCAAGGTCACGCCAAGGTAATTCGTCAAAATCACGTCCAGGAGGCGTTATTACCCAGTTACATCAAAGGAACGTGTTTCTTTCGCTCCACGGAGTCGGCCATATTGTTTTTTGGAGTGGAGATCACTCCAAGGTCACGCCAAGGTCATACGTCAAAATCACGTCGCGGAAGCGTTATTACCCCGGTTACGTCTAAGGAACGTGTTTCTTTCGCCCAACGGAGTCGCCTAGTGGGGTTTTTGTGGTGGAGGACATTTCAATGTCACGCCAAGGTCATACGCCAAATCACGTCAAGGAAGCGTTACTACCCCGGTTACGTCAAAGGAACGTGTTTCTCTCGCTCCACGGAGTCGCCCAGATTGGTTTTTGGGGTGGAGGTCATTTCAAGATCACGCCAAGGTCATACGCCATAATCACGTCAAGGAAGCGTTATTACCCCGGTTACGTCAAAGGAACGTGTTTCTTTCGCTCCACGGAGTCGCCCAGGTTGGTTTTTGTGGTAGAGGTCATTTCAAGTTCACGCCAAGTTCATATGTCAAAATCACGTCACGGAAGCGTTATCGCCCCGGTTAAGTTAAAGGAACGTGTTTCTTTCGCTCCACGGAGTCGCCCAGATTGGTTTTTGGGGTGGAGGTCATTTCAAGATCACGCCAAAGTCATACGTCATAATCACGTCAAGGAAGCGTTATTACCCCGGTTACGTCAAAGGAACGTGTTTCTTTCGCTCCACGGAGTCGCCCAGGTTGGTTTTTGTGGTAGAGGTCATTTCAAGTTCACGCCAAGTTCATATGTCAAAATCACGTCACGGAAGCGTTATCGCCCCGGTTAAGTTAAAGGAACGTGTTTCTTTCGCTCCGTGGAGTCGTCCAGGTTGGCTTTTGAGGTGGAGGTCATTTCAAGGTCACGTCAAGGTCATACGTCAAAATCACGTAAGGAAGCGGTATTACCCCGGTTACGTTAATGGATCGTGTTTCTTTCGCTCCACGGAGTCGCCCAGATTGTTTCTTGGGGTAGAGGTCATTTCAAGGTCACGCCAAGGTCATACGTCAAAATCACGTAAGGGTGCGGTATTACCCCGGTTACGTCAAAGGGACGAGTTTCTTTCGCACCACGGAGTCGCCCAGGTTAGCTTTTGAGGTGGAGGTCATTTGAAGGTCACGCCAAGGTCATACGTCAAAATCATGTCAAGGAAGCGTTATTAACCCGGTTACATCAAAGGAACGTGTTTCTTTCGTTCAACGGAGTCGTCCAGCTTGGCTTTTGAGGTGGAGGTCATTTCAAAGTCACGCCAAGGTCATACGTCAAAATCACGTAAGGGAGCGGTATTACCCAGGTTACGTCAATGGAACGTGTTTCTTTCGCTCCACGGAGTGGTCCAGATTGTTTTTTGGGGCGGAGGTCTTTTCAAGGTCACGCCAAGGTCATACGCCAAAATCACGTCAAGGGAGCGTTATTACCCCGGTTACGTCAATGGAACGTGTTTCTTTCGCTCCACGGAGTCGCCCAGATTGGTTTTTGTGGTGGAGGTCTTTTCAAGGTCACGCCAAGGTCATACGCCAAAATCACGTCAAGGGTGCGTTATTACCCCGTTTACGTCAATGGAACGTGTTTCTTTCGCTCCACGGAGTCGCCCAGATTGGTTTTTGGGTTGGAGGACACTTCAAGGTCACGCCAAGGTAATTCGTCAAAATCACGTCCAGGAGGCGTTATTACCCAGTTACATCAAAGGAACGTGTTTCTTTCGCTCCACGGAGTCGGCCATATTGTTTTTTGGAGTGGAGATCACTCCAAGGTCACGCCAAGGTCATACGTCAAAATCACGTCGCGGAAGCGTTATTACCCCGGTTACGTCTAAGGAACGTGTTTCTTTCGCCCAACGGAGTCGCCTAGTGCGGTTTTTGTGGTGGAGGACATTTCAATGTCACGCCAAGGTCATACGCCAAATCACGTCAAGGAAGCGTTACTACCCCGGTTACGTTAAAGGAACGCGATTCTTTCGCTCCACGGAGTCGCCCAGATTGGTTTTTGGGGTGGAGGTCATTTCAAGATCACACCAAGGTCATACGCCAAAATCACGTCAAGGGTGCGGTATTACCCCGGTTACGTCAAAGGGACGAGTTTCTTTCGCACCACGGAGTCGCCCAGGTTAGCTTTTGAGGTGGAGGTCATTTGAAGGTCACGCCAAGGTCATACGTCAAAATCACGTAAAGGGAGCGTTAATACCCCGGTTACGTCAATGGAACGTGTTTCTTTCGCTCCACGGAGTCGCCCAGATTGGTTTTTGTGGTGGAGGTCTTTTCAAGGTCACGCCAAGGTCATACGCCAAAATCACGTCAAGGGAGCGTTATTACCCCGGTTAAGTCAAAGGAACGAGTTTCTTTCGCTCCACGGAGTCGCCCAGGTTGGCTTTTGAGGAGAAGGTCATTTCAAGGTCACGCCAAGGTCGTACGTCAAAATCACGTCAAGGAAGCGTTACTACCCCGGTTACGTTAATGGAACGTGTTTCGTTCGCCCCACGGAGTCGCCCAGTGGGGTTTTTGGGGAGGAGGTCATTACAAGGTCACGCCAAGATCATACGTCAAAATCACGTCAAGGAAGCGTTATTACCCCTTTTACGTCAAAGGAACGTGTTTCTTTCGCACCACGGAGTCACCCGGATTGTTTTTCGGGGTAGAGGTCATTTCAAGGTCACGCCACGGTCATACTTCAAAATCACGCCGAGGAAGCGGTATTACCCCGGTTACGTTAATGGACCGTTTTTCTTTCGCTCTACGTAGTCGGCCATATTGTTTTTTGGGGTGGAGGTCTTTTCAAGGTCACGCCAAGGTCATGCGTCGAAATCACGTCGAGGAAGCGTTATTACCGCGGTTACGCCAAAGGAACGTGTTTCTTTCGCTCCACGGAGTCGCCCAGATTGGTTTTTGGGGTGGAGGACACTTCAAGGTCACGCCAAGGTAATTCGTCAAAATCACGTCCAGGAGGCGTTATTACCCAGTTACATCAAAGGAACGTGTTTCTTTCGCTCAACGGAGTCGTCCAGGTTGGCTTTTGAGGTTGAGGACATTTCAAAGTCACGCCAAGGTCATACGTCAAAATCACGTAAGGAAGCGGTATTACCTCGGTTACGTCAATGGAACGTGTTTCTTTCGCTCCACGGAGTCGCCCAGATTGGTTTCTGGGGCGGTGGTCACATCAACGTCTCGACAAGGTCATACGCCAAAATCACGTCAAGGGAGCGTTATTACCCCGGTTACGTAAATGGAACGTGTTTCTTTCGCTCCACGGAGTCGCCCAGATTGGTTTTTGGGGTGGAGGTCTTTTCAAGGTCACGCCAAGGTCGTATGCCAAATCGCGTGAAGGAAGCGTTATTACCCCGGTTATGTCAAAGGAACGTGTTTCTCTCGCTCCGAGGAGTTGCCCAGGTTGGTTTTTGGGGCGGAGCTCACATGTACGTCTCGCCAATGTCATACCCCAAATCACGTCAAGGAAGCGTTGCTACCCCGGTTACGTCAATGGAACGTGTTTCGTTCGCTCCACGGAGTCGGCCAGATTGTTTTTCGGGGTGGAGGTGACTTCAAAGTCACGACAAGGTCATACGTCAAAATCACGTCGAGAAAGCGTTATTACCCCGGTTACGTCAAAGGAACGTGTTTCTTTCGCTCCACGGACTCGCCCAGGTTAGCTTTTGAGGTGAAGGTCATTTCAAGGTCACGCCAAGGTCATACGTCAAAATAACGTCAAGGAAGCGTTACTACCCCGGTTACGTTAAAGGAACGCGATTCTTTCGCTCCACGGAGTCGCCCAGATTGGTTTTTGGGGTGGAGGTCATTTTAAGATCACACCAAGGTCATACGCCAAAATCACGTCAAGGGTGCGTTATTACCCCGGTTACGTCAAAGGAACGTGTTTCTTTCGCTCCACGGAGTCACCCAGGTTGGTTTTTGGGGTAGAGGTCATTTCAATGTCACGCCAAGGTCATGCTTCAAAATCACGTAAGGAAGCGTTATTACCACGGTTACGTTAATGGAACGTGTTTCGTTCGCCCCACGGAGTAGCCCAGTGGGGTTTTTGGGGTGGAGGTCATTTCAAGGTCACGCCAAGGTCATACGCCAAATCACGTCAGGGAAGCGTTACTACGCCGGTTACGTCAAAGGAACGTGTTTCTCTCGCTCCGCGGGGTTGCCCAGATTGGTTTTTGGGGTGGAGCTCACTTCAAGGTCACGCCAAGGTCATACGTCAAAATCACGTCAAGGAAGAGTTACTACCCCGGTTACGTAAAAGGAACGTGTTTCTCTCGCTCCGCGGAGTCGCCCAGGTAGGTTTTTGGGGTTGAGGTCATTGCAAGGTCACGCCAAGGTCATACTTCATAATCACGCCAAGGAAGCGGTATTACGCCGGTTACGTTAATGGATCGTGTTTCTTTCGCTCCACGGAGTCGCCCAGATTGGTTTTTGGGGTGGAGGTCATTTCAAGATCACGCCAAGGTCATACGCCATAATCACGTCAAGGGTGCGTTATTACCCCGGTTACGTCAAAGGAACGTGTTTCTCTCGCTCCACGGAGCCGCCCAGGTTGGTTTTTGTGGTAGAGGTCATTTCAAGTTCACGCCAAGTTCATATGTCAAAATCACGTCACGGAAGCGTTATCGCCCCGGTTAAGTTAAAGGAACGTGTTTCTTTCGCTCCACGGAGTCGCCCAGATTGGTTTTTGGGGTGGAGGTCATTTCAAGGTCACGTCAAGGTCATACGTCAAAATCACGTAAGGAAGCGGTATTACCCCGGTTACGTTAATGGATCGTGTTTCTTTCGCTCCACGGAGTCGCCCAGATTGTTTCTTGGGGTAGAGGTCATTTCAAGGTCACGCCAAGGTCATACGTCAAAATCACGTAAGGGTGCGGTATTACCCCGGTTACGTCAAAGGGACGAGTTTCTTTCGCACCACGGAGTCGCCTAGTGGGGTTTTTGTGGTGGAGGACATTTCAATGTCACGCCAAGGTCATACGCCAAATCACGTCAAGGAAGCGTTACTACCCCGGTTACGTCAAAGGAACGTGTTTCTCTCGCTCCACGGAGTCGCCCAGATTGGTTTTTGGGGTGGAGGTCATTTCAAGATCACACCAAGGTCATACGCCATAATCACGTCAAGGAAGCGTTATTACCCCGGTTACGTCAAAGGAACGTGTTTCTTTCGCTCCACGGAGTCGCCCAGGTTGGTTTTTGTGGTAGAGGTCATTTCAAGTTCACGCCAAGTTCATATGTCAAAATCACGTCACGGAAGCGTTATCGCCCCGGTTAAGTTAAAGGAACGTGTTTCTTTCGCTCCACGGAGTCGCCCAGATTGGTTTTTGGGGTGGAGGTCATTTCAAGATCACGCCAAAGTCATACGTCATAATCACGTCAAGGAAGCGTTATTACCCCGGTTACGTCAAAGGAACGTGTTTCTTTCGCTCCACGGAGTCGCCCAGGTTGGTTTTTGTGGTAGAGGTCATTTCAAGTTCACGCCAAGTTCATATGTCAAAATCACGTCACGGAAGCGTTATCGCCCCGGTTAAGTTAAAGGAACGTGTTTCTTTCGCTCCGTGGAGTCGTCCAGGTTGGCTTTTGAGGTGGAGGTCATTTCAAGGTCACGTCAAGGTCATACGTCAAAATCACGTAAGGAAGCGGTATTACCCCGGTTACGTTAATGGATCGTGTTTCTTTCGCTCCACGGAGTCGCCCAGATTGTTTCTTGGGGTAGAGGTCATTTCAAGGTCACGCCAAGGTCATACGTCAAAATCACGTAAGGGTGCGGTATTACCCCGGTTACGTCAAAGGGACGAGTTTCTTTCGCACCACGGAGTCGCCCAGGTTAGCTTTTGAGGTGGAGGTCATTTGAAGGTCACGCCAAGGTCATACGTCAAAATCATGTCAAGGAAGCGTTATTAACCCGGTTACATCAAAGGAACGTGTTTCTTTCGTTCAACGGAGTCGTCCAGCTTGGCTTTTGAGGTGGAGGTCATTTCAAAGTCACGCCAAGGTCATACGTCAAAATCACGTAAGGGAGCGGTATTACCCAGGTTACGTCAATGGAACGTGTTTCTTTCGCTCCACGGAGTGGTCCAGATTGTTTTTTGGGGCGGAGGTCTTTTCAAGGTCACGCCAAGGTCATACGCCAAAATCACGTCAAGGGAGCGTTATTACCCCGGTTACGTCAATGGAACGTGTTTCTTTCGCTCCACGGAGTCGCCCAGATTGGTTTTTGTGGTGGAGGTCTTTTCAAGGTCACGCCAAGGTCATACGCCAAAATCACGTCAAGGGTGCGTTATTACCCCGTTTACGTCAATGGAACGTGTTTCTTTCGCTCCACGGAGTCGCCCAGATTGGTTTTTGGGTTGGAGGACACTTCAAGGTCACGCCAAGGTAATTCGTCAAAATCACGTCCAGGAGGCGTTATTACCCAGTTACATCAAAGGAACGTGTTTCTTTCGCTCCACGGAGTCGGCCATATTGTTTTTTGGAGTGGAGATCACTCCAAGGTCACGCCAAGGTCATACGTCAAAATCACGTCGCGGAAGCGTTATTACCCCGGTTACGTCTAAGGAACGTGTTTCTTTCGCCCAACGGAGTCGCCTAGTGCGGTTTTTGTGGTGGAGGACATTTCAATGTCACGCCAAGGTCATACGCCAAATCACGTCAAGGAAGCGTTACTACCCCGGTTACGTTAAAGGAACGCGATTCTTTCGCTCCACGGAGTCGCCCAGATTGGTTTTTGGGGTGGAGGTCATTTCAAGATCACACCAAGGTCATACGCCAAAATCACGTCAAGGGTGCGGTATTACCCCGGTTACGTCAAAGGGACGAGTTTCTTTCGCACCACGGAGTCGCCCAGGTTAGCTTTTGAGGTGGAGGTCATTTGAAGGTCACGCCAAGGTCATACGTCAAAATCACGTAAAGGGAGCGTTAATACCCCGGTTACGTCAATGGAACGTGTTTCTTTCGCTCCACGGAGTCGCCCAGATTGGTTTTTGTGGTGGAGGTCTTTTCAAGGTCACGCCAAGGTCATACGCCAAAATCACGTCAAGGGAGCGTTATTACCCCGGTTAAGTCAAAGGAACGAGTTTCTTTCGCTCCACGGAGTCGCCCAGGTTGGCTTTTGAGGAGAAGGTCATTTCAAGGTCACGCCAAGGTCGTACGTCAAAATCACGTCAAGGAAGCGTTACTACCCCGGTTACGTTAATGGAACGTGTTTCGTTCGCCCCACGGAGTCGCCCAGTGGGGTTTTTGGGGAGGAGGTCATTACAAGGTCACGCCAAGATCATACTTCAAAATCACGCCGAGGAAGCGGTATTACCCCGGTTACGTTAATGGACCGTTTTTCTTTCGCTCTACGTAGTCGGCCATATTGTTTTTTGGGGTGGAGGTCTTTTCAAGGTCACGCCAAGGTCATGCGTCGAAATCACGTCGAGGAAGCGTTATTACCGCGGTTACGCCAAAGGAACGTGTTTCTTTCGCTCCACGGAGTCGCCCAGATTGGTTTTTGGGGTGGAGGACACTTCAAGGTCACGCCAAGGTAATTCGTCAAAATCACGTCCAGGAGGCGTTATTACCCAGTTACATCAAAGGAACGTGTTTCTTTCGCTCAACGGAGTCGTCCAGGTTGGCTTTTGAGGTTGAGGACATTTCAAAGTCACGCCAAGGTCATACGTCAAAATCACGTAAGGAAGCGGTATTACCTCGGTTACGTCAATGGAACGTGTTTCTTTCGCTCCACGGAGTCGCCCAGATTGGTTTCTGGGGCGGTGGTCACATCAACGTCTCGACAAGGTCATACGCCAAAATCACGTCAAGGGAGCGTTATTACCCCGGTTACGTAAATGGAACGTGTTTCTTTCGCTCCACGGAGTCGCCCAGATTGGTTTTTGGGGTGGAGGTCTTTTCAAGGTCACGCCAAGGTCGTATGCCAAATCGCGTGAAGGAAGCGTTATTACCCCGGTTATGTCAAAGGAACGTGTTTCTCTCGCTCCGAGGAGTTGCCCAGGTTGGTTTTTGGGGCGGAGCTCACATGTACGTCTCGCCAATGTCATACCCCAAATCACGTCAAGGAAGCGTTGCTACCCCGGTTACGTCAATGGAACGTGTTTCGTTCGCTCCACGGAGTCGGCCAGATTGTTTTTCGGGGTGGAGGTGACTTCAAAGTCACGACAAGGTCATACGTCAAAATCACGTCGAGAAAGCGTTATTACCCCGGTTACGTCAAAGGAACGTGTTTCTTTCGCTCCACGGACTCGCCCAGGTTAGCTTTTGAGGTGAAGGTCATTTCAAGGTCACGCCAAGGTCATACGTCAAAATAACGTCAAGGAAGCGTTACTACCCCGGTTACGTTAAAGGAACGCGATTCTTTCGCTCCACGGAGTCGCCCAGATTGGTTTTTGGGGTGGAGGTCATTTCAAGATCACACCAAGGTCATACGCCAAAATCACGTCAAGGGTGCGTTATTACCCCGGTTACGTCAAAGGAACGTGTTTCTTTCGCTCCACGGAGTCACCCAGGTTGGTTTTTGGGGTAGAGGTCATTTCAATGTCACGCCAAGGTCATGCTTCAAAATCACGTAAGGAAGCGTTATTACCACGGTTACGTTAATGGAACGTGTTTCGTTCGCCCCACGGAGTAGCCCAGTGGGGTTTTTGGGGTGGAGGTCATTTCAAGGTCACGCCAAGGTCATACGCCAAATCACGTCAGGGAAGCGTTACTACGCCGGTTACGTCAAAGGAACGTGTTTCTCTCGCTCCACGGGGTTGCCCAGATTGGTTTTTGGGGTGGAGTTCACTTCAAGGTCACGCCAAGGTCATACGTCAAAATCACGTCAAGGAAGAGTTACTACCCCGGTTACGCAAAAGGAACGTGTTTCTCTCGCTCCGCGGAGTCGCCCAGGTAGGTTTTTGGGGTTGAGGTCATTGCAAGGTCACGCCAAGGTCATACTTCATAATCACGCCAAGGAAGCGGTATTACGCCGGTTACGTTAATGGATCGTGTTTCTTTCGCTCCACGGAGTCGCCCAGATTGGTTTTTGGGGTGGAGGTCATTTCAAGATCACGCCAAGGTCATACGCCATAATCACGTCAAGGGTGCGTTATTACCCCGGTTACGTCAAAGGAACGTGTTTCTCTCGCTCCACGGAGCCGCCCAGGTTGGTTTTTGTGGTAGAGGTCATTTCAAGTTCACGCCAAGTTCATATGTCAAAATCACGTCACGGAAGCGTTATCGCCCCGGTTAAGTTAAAGGAACGTGTTTCTTTCGCTCCACGGAGTCGCCCAGATTGGTTTTTGGGGTGGAGGTCATTTCAAGGTCACGTCAAGGTCATACGTCAAAATCACGTAAGGAAGCGGTATTACCCCGGTTACGTTAATGGATCGTGTTTCTTTCGCTCCACGGAGTCGCCCAGATTGTTTCTTGGGGTAGAGGTCATTTCAAGGTCACGCCAAGGTCATACGTCAAAATCACGTAAGGGTGCGGTATTACCCCGGTTACGTCAAAGGGACGAGTTTCTTTCGCACCACGGAGTCGCCCAGGTTAGCTTTTGAGGTGGAGGTCATTTGAAGGTCACGCCAAGGTCATACGTCAAAATCATGTCAAGGAAGCGTTATTAACCCGGTTACATCAAAGGAACGTGTTTCTTTCGTTCAACGGAGTCGTCCAGCTTGGCTTTTGAGGTGGAGGTCATTTCAAAGTCACGCCAAGGTCATACGTCAAAATCACGTAAGGGAGCGGTATTACCCAGGTTACGTCAATGGAACGTGTTTCTTTCGCTCCACGGAGTCGCCCAGATTGGTTTTTGTGGTGGAGGTCTTTTCAAGGTCACGCCAAGGTCATACGCCAAAATCACGTCAAGGGAGCGTTATTACCCCGTTTACGTCAATGGAACGTGTTTCTTTCGCTCCACGGAGTCGCCCAGATTGGTTTTTGGGGTGGAGGACACTTCAAGGTCACGCCAAGGTAATTCGTCAAAATCACGTCCAGGAGGCGTTATTACCCAGTTACATCAAAGGAACGTGTTTCTTTCGCTCCACGGAGTCGGCCATATTGTTTTTTGGAGTGGAGATCACTCCAAGGTCACGCCAAGGTCATACGTCAAAATCACGTCGAGGAAGCGTTATTACCCCGGTTACGTCTAAGGAACGTGTTTCTTTCGCCCCACGGAGTCGCCTAGTGGGGTTTTTGTGGTGGAGGACATTTCAATGTCACGCCAAGGTCATACGCCAAATCACGTCAAGGAAGCGTTACTACCCCGGTTACGTTAAAGGAACGCGATTCTTTCGCTCCACGGAGTCGCCCAGATTGGTTTTAGGGGTGGAGGTCATTTCAAGATCACACCAAGGTCATACGCCAAAATCACGTCAAGGGTGCATATTACCCCGGTTACGTCAAAGGAACGTGTTTCTTTCGCTCCACGGAGTCACCCAGGTTGGTTTTTGGGGTAGAGGTCATTTCAATGTCACGCCAAGGTCATGCTTCAAAATCACGTAAGGAAGCGTTATTACCACGGTTACGTTAATGGAACGTGTTTCTTTCGCTTCACGGAGTCGCCCAGATTGGTTTTTGGGGCGGAGTTCACATCAACGTCTCGCCAAGGTCATACCCCAAATCACGTCAAGGAAGCGTTATTACCCCGGTTACGTCAAAGGAGCGTGTTTCGCTCGCCCCACGGAGTCGCCCAGTGGGGTTTTTGGGGTGGAGGTCATTACAAGGTCACGCCAAGGTCATACGTCAAAATCACGTCAAGGAAGCGTTATTACCCCTTTTACGTCAAAGGAACGTGTTTCTTTCGCTCCACGGAGTCGCCTAGATTATTTTTGGGGTAGAGGTCATTTCAAGGTCACGCCATGGTCATACTTCAAAATCACGCCCAGGAAGCGGTATTCACTCCGGTTACGTTAATGGAACGTGTTTCTTTCGCTCCACGGAGTCGCCCAGATTGGTTTCTGGGGCGGCGGTCACATCAACGTCTCGACAAGGTCATACGCCAAAATCACGTCAAGGGAGCGTTATTACCACGGTTACGTCAAAGGAACGTGTTTCTTTCGCTCCACGGAGTCGGCCAGATTGTTTTTTGGTGTGGAGATCACTTAAAGGTCACGCCAAGGTCATACATCAAAATCACGTCAAGGAAGCGTTATTACCCCTTTTACGTCAAAGTAACGTGTTTCTTTCGCTCCACGGAGTCGGCCAGATTGTTTTTTGGGGTAGAGGTCATTTCAATGTCACGCCAAGGTCATACATCAAAATCACGTCAAGGAAGCGTTATTACCCCTTTTACGTCAAAGTAACGTGTTTCTTTCGCTCCACGGAGTCGGCCAGATTGTTTTTTGGGGTAGAGGTCTTTTCAATGTCACGCCAAGGTCATGCGTCAAAATCACGTCGAGGAAGCGTTATTACCCCGGTTTCGCCAAAGGAACGTGTTTCTTTCGCTCCACGGAGTCGCCCAGATTGGTCTTTGGGGTGGTGGTCTTTTCAAGGTCACGCCAAGGTCATACGCCAAATCACGTCAAGGAAGCGTTATTACCCCGGTTACGTCAAAGGAACGTGTTTCTTTCGCCCCACGGAGTCGCCCAGTGGGGTTTTTAGGGAGGAGGTCATTTCAAGTTCACGCCAACGTCATACGTCAAAATCACGTCAAGGAAGCGTTACTACCGAGGTTACGTTAAAGGAACGCGTATCTTTCGCTCCACGGAGTCGCCCAGGTTGGTTTTTGGGGTGGAGGTCTTTACAAGGTCACGCCAAGGTCATACGTCAAAATCACGTCATGGAAGCGTTATTACCCCGGTTACATTAAAGGAACGTGTTTCTTTCGCTCCACGGAGTCGGCCAGATTGTTTTTTGGGGTGGAGGTCACTTCAAGGTCACGCCAAGGTCATGCGTCAAAATCACGTCGAGGAAGCGTTATTACCCCGGTTACGCCAAAGGAACGTGTTTCATTCGCTCCACGGAGTCGCCCAGGTTGGCTTTTGAGGTGAAGGTCATTTCAAGGTCACGCCAAGGTCATACGTCAAAATCACGTCAAGGAAGCGTTACTACCCCGGTTACGTTAAAGGAACGTGTTTCTTTCGCTCCACGGAGTCGGCCAGATTGTTTTTTGGGGTGGAGGTCATTTCAAGATCACGCCAAGGTCATACGCAATAATCACGTCAAGGGTGCGTTATTACCCCGGTTACGTCAAAGGAACGTGTTTCTTTCGCTAGACGGAGCCGCCCAGGTTGGTTTTTGGGGTAGAGGTCTTTTCAATGTCACGCCAATTTCATACTTCAAAATCACGCCGAGGAAGCGTTATTACTCCGGTTACGTCAAAGGAACGTGTTTCTTTCGCTCCACGGAGTCGCCCAGGTTGGTTTTTGGGGTGGAGGTCTTTTCAAGGTCACGCCTAGGTCATACGGCAAATCACGTCATGGAAGCGTTATTACCCCGGTTACGTCAAAGGAACGTGTTTGTTTCGCCCCACGGAGTCGACTAGTGGGGTTTTTTTGGTGGAGGACAATTCAATGTCACGCCAAGGTCATACGCCAAATAACGTCAAGGAAGCGTTACTACCCCGGTTACGTCAAAGGAACGTGTTTCTCTCGCACCGCGGAGTCGCCCAGGTTGGTTTTTGGGGTGGAGGTCTTTTCAAGGTCATGCCAAGGTCATACGCCAAATCACGTCAAGAAGCGTTATTACCCCGGTTACATCAAAGGAACGTGTTTCGTTCGCTCAACGGAGTCGTCCAGGTTGGTTTTTGGGGTGGAGGTTTTTTCAAGGCCACGCCAAGGACATACTCCAAATCACGCCAAGGAAGCGTTATTACCCCGGTTAAGTCAAAGGAACGAGTTTCTTTCGCTCCACGGAGTCGCCCAGGTTGGCTTTTGAGGTGAAGGTCATTTCAAGGTCACGCCAAGGTCATACGTCAAAATCACGTCAAGGAAGCGTTACTACCGAGGTTACGTTAAAGGAACGCGTATCTTTCGCTCCACGGAGTCGCCCTGGTTGGTTCTTGGGGTGGAGGTCTTTACAAGGTCACGCCAAGGTCATACGTCAAAATCACGTCATGGAAGCGTTATTACCCCGGTTACATTAAAGGAACCTGTTTCTTTCGCTCCACGGAGTCGGCCAGATTGTTTTTTGGGGTGGAGGTCACTTCAAGGTCACGCCAAGGTCATGCGTCAAAATCACGTCGAGGAAGCGTTATTACCCCGGTTACGCCAAAGGAACGTGTTTCATTCGCTCCATGGGGTCGCCCAGATTGGTTTTTGTGGTGGTGGTTTTTTCAAGGTCACGCCAAGGTCATACGCCAAATCACGTCAAGGAAGCGTTATTACCCCGGTTACGTCAAAGGAACGTGTTTCTTTCGCCCCACGGAGTCGCCCAGTGGGGTTTTTAGGGTGGAGGTCATTTCAAGGTCACGCCAACGTCATACGCCAAATCACGTCAAGGAAGCGTTATTACCCGGGTTACGTCAATGGAACGTGTTTCTTTCGCTCCACGGAGTCGTCCAGATTGGTTTTTGGGGTGGAGGTCTTTTCAAGTTCACGCCAAGGTCATACGCCAAATCACGTCAAGGAAGCGTTATTACCCCGGTTACGTCAAAGGAACGTGTTTCTTTCGCTCCACGGAGTCGCCCAGATTGGTTTTTGTGGTGGAGGTCTTTTCAAGGTCACGCCAAGGACATACGCCAAATCACGTCAAGGGTGCGTTATTATCCCGGTTAAGTCAAAGGAACGTGTCTGTTTCGCTCCACGGAGTCGCCCAGGTTGGCTTTTGAGGTGAAGGTCATTTCAAGGTCACGCCAAGGTCATACGTCAAAATCACGTCAAGGAAGCGTTACTACCCCGGTTACGTTAAAGGAACGTGTTTCTTTCGCTCCACGGAGTCGACCAGATTGTTTTTTGGGGTGGAGGTCATTTCAAGATCACGCCAAGGTCATACGCAATAATCACGTCAAGGGTGCGTTATTACCCCGGTTACGTCAAAGGAACGTGTTTCTTTCGCTCCACGGAGTCGCCCAGTGGGGTTTTTGTGGTGGAGGTCCTTACAAGGTCACGCCAAGGTCATACCTCAAAATCACGTCAAGGAAGCGTTATTACCCCTTTTACGTCAAAGGAACGTGTTTCTTTCGCACCACGGAGTCGCCCGGATTGTTTTTCGGGGTAGAGGTCATTTCAAGGTCACGCCATGGTCATACTTCAAAATCACGCCGAGGAAGCAGTATTACCCCGGTTACGTTAATGAACCGTTTTTCTTTCGCTTCACGGAGTCGCCCAGATTGGTTTTTGGGGCGGAGTTCACATCAACGTCTCGCCAAGGTCATACCCCAAATCACGTCAAGGAAGCGTTATTACCCCGCTTACGTCAAAGGAGCGTGTTTCGCTCGCCCCACGGAGTCGCCCAGTGGGGTTTTTGGGGTGGAGGTCATTACAAGGTCACGCCAAGGTCATACGTCAAAATCACGTCAAGGAAGCGTTATTACCCCTTTTACGTCAAAGGAACGTGTTTCTTTCGCTCCACGGAGTCGCCTAGATTATTTTTGGGGTAGAGGTCATTTCAAGGTCACGCCATGGTCATACTTCAAAATCACGCCGAGGAAGCGGTATTCACTCCGGTTACGTTAATGGAACGTGTTTCTTTCGCTCCACGGAGTCGCCCAGATTGGTTTCTGGGGCGGCGGTCACATCAACGTCTCGACAAGGTCATACGCCAAAATCACGTCAAGGGAGCGTTATTACCTCGGTTACGTCAATGGAACGTGTTTTTTTCCCTCCACGGAGTCGCCCAGATTGGTTTTTGGGGTGGAGGTCTTTTCAAGGTCACGCCAAGGTCGTATGCCAAATCGCGTGAAGGAGGCGTTATTACCCCGGTTATGTCAAAGGAACGTGTTTCTTTCGCTCCACGGAGTCGGCCATATTGTTTTTTGGGGTGGAGATCACTCCAAGGTCACGCCAAGGTCATACGTCAAAATCACGTCGAGGAAGCGTTATTACCCCGGTTACGTCAAAAGAACGTGTTTCTTTCGCCCCACGGAGTCGACTAGTGGGGTTTTTGTGGTGGAGGACATTTCAATGTCACGCCAAGGTCATACGCCAAATCACGTCAAGGAAGCGTTACTACCCCGGTTACGTCAAAGGAACGTGTTTCTTTCGCTCCACGGAGTCGGCCATATTGTTTTTTGGGGTGGAGATCACTCCAAGGTCACGCCAAGGTCATACGTCAAAATCACGTCAAGAAAGCGTTATTACCACGGTTACGTCAAAGGAACGTGTTTCTTTCGCTCCACGGAGTCGGCCAGATTGTTTTTTGGTGTGGAGATCACTTAAAGTTCACGCCAAGGTCATACATCAAAATCACTTCAAGGAAGCGTTATTACCCCTTTTACGTCAAAGTAACGTGTTTCTTTCGCTCCACGGAGTCGGCCAGATTGTTTTTTGGGGTAGAGGTCATTTCAATGTCACGCCAAGGTCATACATCAAAATCACGTCATGGAAGCGTTATTACGCCTTTTACGTCAAAGTAACGTGTTTCTTTCGCTCCACGGAGTCGGCCAGATTGTTTTTTGGGGTAGAGGTCTTTTCAATGTCACGCCAAGGTCATACTTCAAAACCACGCCGAGGAAGCGGTATTATCCCGGTTACGTTAATGGAACGTGTTTCTTTCACTTCACGGTGTCGCCCAGATTGGTTTTTGGGGCGGAGGTCACATCAACGTCTCGCCTAGGTCATACACCAACTCACGTCAAGGAAGTGTTATTACCCCGGTTACATAAATGGAGCGTGTTTCATTCGATCCACGTAGTCGTCCAGGTTGGTTTTTGGGGTTGAGGTTATTTCAAGGTCACGCCAAGGTCATATTTCAAAATCACGCCAAGGAAGCGGTATTACCCCGGTTAGGTTAATGGAACGTGTTTCTTTCGCTCCGTGGAGTCGTCCAGGTTGGCTTTTGAGGTGGAGGTCTTTTCAAGGTCACGCCAAGGTCATGCGTCAAAATCACGTCGAGGAAGCGTTATTACCCCGGTTTCGCCAAAGGAACGTGTTTCTTTCGCTCCACGGAGTCGCCCAGATTGGTTTTTGGGGTGGTGGTCTTTTCAAGGTCACGCCAAGGTCATACTCCAAATCACGTCAAGGAAGCGTTATTACCCCGGTTACGTCAAAGGAACGTGTTTCTTTCGCCCCACGGAGTCGCCCAGTGGGGTTTTTAGGGAGGAGGTCATTTCAAGTTCATGCCAAGGTCATACGCCAAATCACGTCAAGAAGCGTTATTACCCCGGTTACATCAAAGGAACGTGTTTCGTTCGCTCAACGGAGTCGTCCAGGTTGGTTTTTGGGGTGGAGGTTTTTTCAAGGCCACGCCAAGGACATACTCCAAATCACGCCAAGGAAGCGTTATTACCCCGGTTAAGTCAAAGGAACGAGTTTCTTTCGCTCCACGGAGTCGCCCAGGTTGGCTTTTGAGGTGAAGGTCATTTCAAGGTCACGCCAAGGTCATACGTCAAAATCACGTCAAGGAAGCGTTACTACCGAGGTTACGTTAAAGGAACGCGTATCTTTCGCTCCACGGAGTCGCCCAGGTTGGTTCTTGGGGTGGAGGTCTTTACAAGGTCACGCCAAGGTCATACGTCAAAATCACGTCATGGAAGCGTTATTACCCCGGTTACATTAAAGGAACGTGTTTCTTTCGCTCCACGGAGTCGGCCAGATTGTTTTTTGGGGTGGAGGTCACTTCAAGGTCACGCCAAGGTCATGCGTCAAAATCACGTCGAGGAAGCGTTATTACCCCGGTTACGCCAAAGGAACGTGTTTCATTCGCTCCATGGGGTCGCCCAGATTGGTTTTTGTGGTGGTGGTTTTTTCAAGGTCACGCCAAGGTCATACGCCAAATCACGTCAAGGAAGCGTTATTACCCCGGTTACGTCAAAGGAACGTGTTTCTTTCGCCCCACGGAGTCGCCCAGTGGGGTTTTTAGGGTGGAGGTCATTTCAAGGTCACGCCAACGTCATACGCCAAATCACGTCAAGGAAGCGTTATTACCCGGGTTACGTCAATGGAACGTGTTTCTTTCGCTCCACGGAGTCGTCCAGATTGGTTTTTGGGGTGGAGGTCTTTTCAAGTTCACGCCAAGGTCATACGCCAAATCACGTCAAGGAAGCGTTATTACCCCGGTTACGTCAAAGGAACGTGTTTCTTTCGCTCCACGGAGTCGCCCAGATTGGTTTTTGTGTTGGAGGTCTTTTCAAGGTCACGCCAAGGACATACGCCAAATCACGTCAAGGGTGCGTTATTATCCCGGTTAAGTCAAAGGAACGTGTCTGTTTCGCTCCACGGAGTCGCCCAGGTTGGCTTTTGAGGTGAAGGTCATTTCAAGGTCACGCCAAGGTCATACGTCAAAATCACGTCAAGGAAGCGTTACTACCCCGGTTACGTTAAAGGAACGTGTTTCTTTCGCTCCACGGAGTCGACCAGATTGTTTTTTGGGGTGGAGGTCATTTCAAGATCACGCCAAGGTCATACGCAATAATCACGTCAAGGGTGCGTTATTACCCCGGTTACGTCAAAGGAACGTGTTTCTTTCGCTCCACGGAGTCACCCAGGTTGGTTTTTGGGGTAGAGGTCATTTCAATGTCACGCCAAGGTCATGCTTCAAAATCACGTAAGGAAGCGTTATTACCACGGTTACGTTAATGGAACGTGTTTCTTTCGCTTCACGGAGTCGCCCAGATTGGTTTTTGGGGCGGAGCTCACATGTACGTCTCGCCAATGTCATACCCCAAATCACGTCAAGGAAACGTTGCTACCCCGGTTACATCAATGGAACGTGTTTCGTTCGCCCCACGGAGTCGCCCAGTGGGGTTTTTGTGGTGGAGGTCCTTACAAGGTCACGCCAAGGTCATACCTCAAAATCACGTCAAGGAAGCGTTATTACCCCTTTTACGTCAAAGGAACGTGTTTCTTTCGCACCACGGAGTCGCCCGGATTGTTTTTCGGGGTAGAGGTCATTTCAAGGTCACGCCATGGTCATACTTCAAAATCACGCCGAGGAAGCAGTATTACCCCGGTTACGTTAATGGACCGTTTTTCTTTCGCTTCACGGAGTCGCCCAGATTGGTTTTTGGGGCGGAGTTCACATCAACGTCTCGCCAAGGTCATACCCCAAATCACGTCAAGGAAGCGTTATTACCCCGCTTACGTCAAAGGAGCGTGTTTCGCTCGCCCCACGGAGTCGCCCAGTGGGGTTTTTGGGGTGGAGGTCATTACAAGGTCACGCCAAGGTCATACGTCAAAATCACGTCAAGGAAGCGTTATTACCCCTTTTACGTCAAAGGAACGTGTTTCTTTCGCTCCACGGAGTCGCCTAGATTATTTTTGGGGTAGAGGTCATTTCAAGGTCACGCCATGGTCATACTTCAAAATCACGCCGAGGAAGCGGTATTCACTCCGGTTACGTTAATGGAACGTGTTTCTTTCGCTCCACGGAGTCGCCCAGATTGGTTTCTGGGGCGGCGGTCACATCAACGTCTCGACAAGGTCATACGCCAAAATCACGTCAAGGGAGCGTTATTACCTCGGTTACGTCAATGGAACGTGTTTCTTTCGCTCCACGGAGTCGCCCAGATTGGTTTTTGGGGTGGAGGTCTTTTCAAGGTCACGCCAAGGTCGTATGCCAAATCGCGTAAAGGAGGCGTTATTACCCCGGTTATGTCAAAGGAACGTGTTTCTTTCGCTCCACGGAGTCGGCCATATTGTTTTTTGGGGTGGAGATCACTCCAAGGTCACGCCAAGGTCATACGTCAAAATCACGTCGAGGAAGCGTTATTACCCCGGTTACGTCAAAAGAACGTGTTTCTTTCGCGCCACGGAGTCGACTAGTGGGGTTTTTGTGGTGGAGGACATTTCAATGTCACGCCAAGGTCATACGCCAAATCACGTCAAGGAAGCGTTACTACCCCGGTTACGTCAAAGGAACGTGTTTCTTTCGCTCCACGGAGTCGGCCATATTGTTTTTTGGGGTGGAGATCACTCCAATGTCACGCCAAGGTCATACGCCAAATAACGTCAAGGAAGCGTTACTACCCCGGTTACGTCAAAGGAACGTGTTTCTCTCGCTCCGCGGAGTCGCCCAGGTTGGTTTTTGGGGTGGAGGTCTTTTCAAGGTCATGCCAAGGTCATACGCCAAATCACGTCAAGAAGCGTTATTACCCCGGTTACATCAAAGGAACGTGTTTCGTTCGCTCAACGGAGTCGTCCAGGTTGGTTTTTGGGGTGGAGGTTTTTTCAAGGCCACGCCAAGGACATACTCCAAATCACGCCAAGGAAGCGTTATTACCCCGGTTAAGTCAAAGGAACGAGTTTCTTTCGCTCCACGGAGTCGCCCAGGTTGGCTTTTGAGGTGAAGGTCATTTCAAGGTCACGCCAAGGTCATACGTCAAAATCACGTCAAGGAAGCGTTACTACCGAGGTTACGTTAAAGGAACGCGTATCTTTCGCTCCACGGAGTCGCCCAGGTTGGTTCTTGGGGTGGAGGTCTTTACAAGGTCACGCCAAGGTCATACGTCAAAATCACGTCATGGAAGCATTATTACCCCGGTTACATTAAAGGAACGTGTTTCTTTCGCTCCACGGAGTCGGCCAGATTGTTTTTTGGGGTGGAGGTTTTTTCAAGGTCACGCCAAGGTCATGCGTCAAAATCACGTCGAGGAAGCGTTATTACCCCGGTTTCGCCCAAGGAACGTGTTTCTTTCGCTCCACGGAGTCGCCCAGATTGGTTTTTGGGGTGGAGGTTTTTTCAAGGTCACGCCAAGGACATACGCCAAATCACGTCAAGGAAGCGTTATTACCCCGGTTAAGTCCAAGGAACGTGTTTCTTTCGCTAGACGGAGCCGCCCAGGTTGGTTTTTGGGGTAGAGGTCATTTCAATGTCACGCCAATTTCATACTTCAAAATCGCGCCGAGGAAGCGTTATTACTCCGGTTACGTCAAAGGAACGTGTTTCTTTCGCTCCACGGAGTCGCCCAGGTTGGTTTTTGGGGTGGAGGTCTTTTCAAGGTCACGCCAAGGACATACGCCAACTCACGTCAAGGAAGCGTTATTATCCCGGTTACGTCAAAGGAACGTGTTTGTTTCGCCCCACGGAGTCGCCCAGTGGGGTTTTTGAGGTGAAGGTCATTTCAAGGTCACGCCAAGGTCATACGTCAAAATCACGTCAAGGAAGCGTTACTACCCCGGTTACGTTAAAGGAACGTGTTTCTTTCGCTCCACGGAGTCGGCCAGATTGGTTTTTGGGGTGGAGGTCATTTCAAGATCACGCCAAGGTCATACGCAATAATCACGTCAAGGGTGCGTTATTACCCCGGTTACGTCAAAGGATTGAGTTTCTTTCGCTAGACGGAGCCGCCCAGGTTGGTTTTTGGGGTAGAGGTCATTTCAATGTCACGCCAATTTCATACTTCAAAATCACGCCGAGGAAGCGTTATTACTCCGGTTACGTCAAAGGAACGTGTTTCTTTCGCTCCACGGAGTCGCCCAGGTTGGTTTTTGGGGTGGAGGTCTTTTCAAGGTCACGCCAAGTTCATATGTCAAAATCACGTCAAGGAAGCGTTATTACCACGCTTACGTCAAAGAAACGTGTTTGTTTCGCACCACGGAGTCGACTAGTGGGGTTTTTGTGGTGGAGGACATTTCAATGTCACGCCAAGGTCATACGCCAAATCACGTCAAGGAAGCGTTACTACCCCGGTTACGTCAAAGGAACGTGTTTCTCTCGCTCCGCGGAGTCGCCCGGATGGTTTTTGGGGTGGAGGTCTTTTCAAGGTCACGCCAAGGTCATACGTCAAAATCACGTCAAGGAAGCGTTACTACCCCGGTTACGTTAAAGGAACGTGTTTCTTTCGCTCCACGGAGTCGGCCAGATTGTTTTTTGGGGTGGAGGTCATTCAAGATCACGCCAAGGTCATACGCCATAATCACGTCAAGGGTGCGTTATTACCCCGGTTACGTCAAAGGAACGTGTTTCTTTCGCTCCACGGAGTCGCCCAGATTGGTTTTTGTGGTGGAGGTCATTACAAGGTCACGCCAAGGACATACGCCAAATCACGTCAAGGAAGCGTTATTATCCCGGTTACGTCAAAGGAACGTGTTTGTTTCGCCCCACGGAGTCGCCCAGAGGGGTTTTTGTGGTGGAGAACATTTCAATGTCACGCCAAGGTCATACGCCAAATCACGTCAAGGAAGCGTTACTACCCCGGTTACGTCAAAGGAACGTGTTTCTCTCGCTCCGCGGAGTCGCCCAGGTTGGTTTTTGGGGTGGAGGTCTTTTCAAGGTCATGCCAAGGTCATACGCCAAATCACGTCAAGAAGCGTTATTACCCCGGTTACATCAAAGGAACGTGTTTCGTTCGCTCAACGGAGTCGTCCAGGTTGGTTTTTGGGGTGGAGGTTTTTTCAAGGCCACGCCAAGGACATACTCCAAATCATGCCAAGGAAGGGTTATTACCCCGGTTACGTCAAAGGAACGTGTTTCTTTCGCTAGACGGAGCCGCCCAGGTTGGCTTTTGAAGTGAAGGTCATTTCAAGGTCACGCCAAGGTCATACGTCAAAATCACGTCAAGGAAGCGTTACTACCGAGGTTACGGTAAAGGAACGCGTATCTTTCGCTCCACGGAGTCGCCCAGGTTGGTTTTTGGGGTAGAGGTCATTTCAATGTCACGCCAAGGTCATACTTCAAAATCACGCCGAGGAAGCGGTATTATCCCGGTTACGTTAATGGAACGTGTTTCTTTTACTTCACGGAGTCGCCCAGATTGGTTTTTGGGGCGGATGTCACATCAACGTTTCGCCTAGGTCATACCCTAACTCACGTCAAGGAAGCGTTATTACCCCGGTTACGTCAAAGGAACGTGTTTCTTTCGCTCCACGGAGTCGCCCAGGTTGGCTTTCGAGGTGAAGGTCATTTCAAGGTCACGCCAAGGTCATACGTCAAAATAACGTCAAGGAAGTGTTACTACCCCGGTTACGTTAAAGGAACGCGATTCTTTCGCTCCACGGAGTCGCCCGGATTGGTTTTTGTGGCGGAGGTCACATCAACGTCTCGCCAAGGTCATACCTCAAATCTCGTCAAGGAAGCGTTATTACCGCGGTTACGTCAAAGGAACGTGTTTCTTTCGCTTCACAGAGTCGCCCAGATTGGTTTATTGGGGCGGAGCTCACATGTACGTCTCGCCAATGTCATACCCCAAATCACGTCAAGGAAGCGTTGCTACCCCGGCTACGTCAATGGAACGTGTTTCGTTCGCCCCACGGAGTCGCCCAGTGGGGTTTTTGGGGTGGAGGTCATTACAAGGTCACGCCAAGGTCATACGTCAAAATCACGTCAAGGAAGCGTTATTACCCCTTTTACGTCAAAGGAACGTGTTCCTTTCGCTCCACGGAGTCAGCCAGATTGTTTTTTGGGGTGGAGGTCACTTCAAGGTCACGCCAAGGTCATACGTCAAAATCACGTCGAGGAAGCGTTATTACCCCGGTTACGTCAAAGGAACGTGTTTCTTTCGCTCCAGGGAGTCGCCCAGATTGGCTTTTGGGGTGGAGGTCTTTTCAAGGTCACGCCAAGGACATACGCTAACTCACGTCAAGGAAGCGTTATTACCCCGGTTAAGTCAAAGGAACGAGTTTCTTTCGATCCACGGAGTCGCCCAGGTTGGATTTTGAGGTGAAGGTCACTTCAAGGTCACGCCAAGGTTATACGTCAAATTCACGTCGAGGAAGCGTTATTACCCCGGTTACGTCAAAGGAACGTGTTTCTTTCGCTCCACGGAGTCGCCCAGATTGGTTTTTGGGGTGGAGGTCTTTTCAAGGTCACGCCAAGGACATACGCCAACTCACGTCAAGGAAGCGTTATTACCCCGGTTAAGTCAAAGGAACGAGTTTCTTTCGCTCCACGGAGTCGCCCAGGTTGGTTCTTGGGGTGGAGGTCTTTACAAGGTCGCGCCAAGGTCATGCGTCAAAATCACGTCAAGGAAGCGTTATTACCCCGGTTACGTCAAAGGAACGTGTTTCTTTCGCCCCACGGAGTCGCCCAGTGGGGTTTTTAGTGAGGAGGTCATTTCAAGTTCACGCCAACGTCATACGCCAAATCACGTCAAGGAAGCGTTATTACCCCGGTTACGCCAAAGGAACGTGTTTCCTTCGCTCCACGGAGTCGCCCAGATTGGTTTTTGTGGTGGTGGTCTTTTCAAGGTCACGCCAAGGTCATACGCCAAATCACGTCAAGGAAGCGTTATTACCCCGGTTACGTCAAAGGAACGTGTTTCTTTCGCCCCACGGAGTCGCCCAGTGGGGTTTTTAGGGTGGAGGTCATTTCAAGGTCACGCCAACGTCATACGCCAAATCACGTCAAGGAAGCGTTATTACCCCGGTTAAGTCAAAGGAACGTGTCTGTTTCGCTCCACGGAGTCGCCCAGGTTGGCTTTTGAGGTGAAGGTCATTTCAAGGTCACGCCAAGGTCATACGTCAAAATCACGTCAAGGAAACGTTACTACCCCGGTTACGTTAAAGGAACGTGTTTCTTTCGCTCCACGGAGTCGACCAGATTGTTTTTTGGGGTGGAGGTCATTTCAAGATCACGCCAAGGTCATACGCAATAATCACGTCAAGGGTGCGTTATTACCCCGGTTACGTCAAAGGAACGTGTTTCTTTCGCTAGACGGAGCCGCCCAGGTTGGTTTTTGGGGTAGAGGTCATTTCAATGTCACGCAAATTTCATACTTCAAAATCACGCCGAGGAAGCGTTATTACTCCGGTTACGTCAAAGGAACGTGTTTCTTTCGCTCCACGGAGTCGCCCAGGTTGGTTTTTGGGGTGGAGGTCTTTTCAAGGTCACGCCAAGTTCATATGTCAAAATCACGTCACGGAAGCGTTACTGCCCCGGTTAAGACAAAGGAACGTGTTTCTTTCGCTCCACGGAGTCGGCCAGATTGTTTTTTGGGGAGGAGGTCACTTCAAGGTCACGCCTAGGTCATACGGCAAATCACGTCAAGGAAGCGTTATTACCCCGGTTACGTCAAAGAAACGTGTTTGTTTCGCCCCACGGAGTCGACTAGTGGGGTTTTTGTGGTGGAGGACATTTCAATGCCACGCCAAGGTCATACGCCAAATCACGTCAAGGAAGCGTTACTACCCCGGTTACGTCAAAGGAACGTGTTTCTCTCGCTCCGCGGAGTCGCCCGGGTTGGTTTTTGGGGTGGAGGTCTTTTCAAGGTCATGCCAAGGTCATACGCCAAATCACGTAAAGAAGCGTTATTACCCCGGTTACATCAAAGGAACGTGTTTCTTTCGCTCAACGGAGTCGTCCAGGTTGGTTTTTGGGGTGGAGGTTTTTTCAAGGTCACGCCAAGGACATACGCCAAATCACGTCAAGGAAGCGTTATTACCCCGGTTAAGTCAAAGGAACGAGTTTCTTTCGCTCCACGGAGTCGCCCAGGTTGGCTTTTGAAGTGAAGGTCATTTCAAGGTCACGCCAAGGTCATACGTCAAAATCACGTCAAGGAAGCGTTACTACCGAGGTTACGGTAAAGGGACGCGTATCTTTCGCTCCACGGAGTCGCCCAGGTTGGTTTTTGGGGTAGAGGTCATTTCAATGTCACGCCAAGGTCATACTTCAAAATCACGCCGAGGAAGCGGTATTATCCCGGTTACGTTAATGGAACGTGTTTCTTTCGCTCCACGGAGTCGCCCGGATTGGTTTTTGTGGCGGAGGTCACATCAACGTCTCGCCAAGGTCATACCTCAAATCTCGTCAAGGAAGCGTTATTACCGCGGTTACGTCAAAGGAACGTGTTTCTTTCGCTCCACGGAGTCGGCCAGATTGTTTTTCGGGGTGGAGGTCACTTCAAAGTCACGACAAGGTCATACGTCAAAATCACGTCGAGGAAGCGTTATTACCCCGGTTACGTCAAAGGAACGTGTTTCTTTCGCTCCACGGAGTCGCCCAGGTTGGCTTTCGAGGTGAAGGTCATTTCAAGGTCACGCCAAGGTCATACGTCAAAATAACGTCAGGGAAGCGTTACTACCCCGGTTACGTTAAAGGAACGAGTTTCTTTCGCTCCACGGAGTCGCCCAGGTTGGTTCTTGGGGTGGAGGTCTTTACAAGGTCACGCCAAGGTCATACGTCAAAATCACGTCATGGAAGCGTTATTACCCCGGTTACATTAAAGGAACGTGTTTCTTTCGCTCCACGGAGTCGGCCAGATTGTTTTTTGGGGTGGAGGTCATTTCAAGATCACGCCAAGGTCATACGCAATAATCACGTCAAGGGTGCGTTATTACCCCGGTTACGTCAAAGGAACGTGTTTCTTTCGCTAGACGGAGCCGCCCAGGTTGGTTTTTGGGGTAGAGGTCATTTCAATGTCACGACAATTTCATACTTCAAAATCACGCCGAGGAAGCGTTATTACTCCGGTTACATCAAAGGAACGTGTTTCTTTCGCTCCACGGAGTCGCCCAGGTTGGTTTTTGGGGTGGAGGTCTTTACAAGGTCACGCCAAGGTCATACGTCAAAATCACGTCATGGAAGCGTTATTACCCCGGTTGCATTAAAGGAACGTGTTTCTTTCGCTCCACGGAGTCGGCCAGATTGTTTTTTGGGGTGGAGGTCACTTCAAGGTCACGCCTAGGTCATACGGCAAATCACGTCAAGGAAGCGTTATTACCCCGGTTACGTCAAAGGAACGTGTTTGTTTCGCCCCACGGAGTCGACTAGTGGGGTTTTTGTGGTGGAGGACATTTCAATGTCACGCCAAGGTCATACGCCAAATCACGTCAAGGAAGCGTTACTACCCCGGTTACTTCAAAGGAACGTGTTTCTCTCGCTCCGCGGAGTCGTCCAGGTTGGTTTTTGGGGTGGAGGTTTTTTCAAGGCCACGCCAAGGACATACTCCAAATCATGCCAAGGAAGGGTTATTACCCCGGTTAAGTCAAAGGAACGAGTTTCTTTCGCTCCACGGAGTCGCCCAGGTTGGCTTTTGAGGTGAAGGTCATTTCAAGTTCACGCCAAGGTCATACGCCAAATCACGTCAAGGAAGCGTTATTACCCCGGTTACGTCAAAGGAACGTGTTTCTTTCGCTCCACGGAGTCGCCCAGATTGGTTTTTGGGGTGGAGGTCTTTTCAAGGTCACGCCAAGAACATACGCCAACTCACGTCAAGGAAGCGTTATTACCCCGGTTAAGTCAAAGGAACGTGTCTGTTTCGCTCCACGGAGTCGCCCAGGTTGGCTTTTGAGGTGAAGGTCATTTCAAGGTCACGCCAAGGTCATACGTCAAAATCACGTCAAGGAAGCGTTACTACCCCGGTTACGTTAAAGGAACGTGTTTCTTTCGCTCCACGGAGTCGGCCAGATTGTTTTTTGGGGTGGAGGTCATTCAAGATCACGCCAAGGTCATACGCCATAATCACGTCAAGGGTGCGTTATTACCCCGGTTACGTCAAAGGAACGTGTTTCTTTCGCTCCACGGAGTCGCCCAGATTGGTTTTTGTGGTGGAGGTCATTACAAGGTCACGCCAAGGACATACGCCAAATCACGTCAAGGAAGCGTTATTATCCCGGTTACGTCAAAGGAACGTGTTTGTTTCGCCCCACGGAGTCGCCCAGAGGGGTTTTTGTGGTGGAGAACATTTCAATGTCACGCCAAGGTCATACGCCAAATCACGTCAAGGAAGCGTTACTACCCCGGTTACGTCAAAGGAACGTGTTTCTCTCGCTCCGCGGAGTCGCCCAGGTTGGTTTTTGGGGTGGAGGTCTTTTCAAGGTCATGCCAAGGTCATACGCCAAATCACGTCAAGAAGCGTTATTACCCCGGTTACATCAAAGGAACGTGTTTCGTTCGCTCAACGGAGTCGTCCAGGTTGGTTTTTGGGGTGGAGGTTTTTTCAAGGCCACGCCAAGGACATACTCCAAATCACGCCAAGGAAGGGTTATTACCCCGGTTAAGTCAAAGGAACGAGTTTCTTTCGCTCCACGGAGTCGGCCAGATTGTTTTTGGGGTGGAGGTCACTTCAAGGTCACGCCAAGGTCATGCGTCAAAATCACGTCGAGGAAGCGTTATTACCCCGGTTTCGCCAAAGGAACGTGTTTCTTTCGCTCCACGGAGTCGCCCAGATTGGTTTTTGGGGTGGTGGTCTTTTCAAGGTCACGCCAAGGTCATACGCCAAATCACGTCAAGGAAGCGTTATTACCCCGGTTACGTCAAAGGAACGTGTTTCTTTCGCCCCACGGAGTCGCCCAGTGGGGTTTTTAGGGAGGAGGTCATTTCAAGTTCACGCCAACGTCATACGCCAAATCACGTCAAGGAAGCGTTATTACCCCGGTTACGTCAATGGAACGTGTTTCTTTCGCTCCACGGAGTCGTCCAGATTGGTTTTTGGTGTGGAGGTCTTTTCAAGTTCACGCCAAGGTCATACGCCAAATCACGTCAAGGAAGCGTTATTACCCCGGTTACGTCAAAGGAACGTGTTTCTTTCGCTCCACGGAGTCGCCCAGATTGGTTTTTGGGGTGGAGGTCTTTTCAAGGTCACGCCAAGGACATACGCCAACTCACGTCAAGGAAGCGTTATTACCCCGGTTAAGTCAAAGGAACGTGTCTGTTTCGCTCCACGGAGTCGCCCAGGTTGGCTTTTGAGGTGAAGGTCATTTCAAGGTCACGCCAAGGTCATACGTCAAAATCACGTCAAGGAAGCGTTACTACCCCGGTTACGTCAAAGGAACGTGTTTCTTTCGCTAGACGGAGCCGCCCAGGTTGGTTTTTGGGGTAGAGGTCATTTCAATGTCACGCAAATTTCATACTTCAAAATCACGCCGAGGAAGCGTTATTACTCCGGTTACGACAAAGGAACGTGTTTCTTTCGCTCCACGGAGTCGCCCAGGTTGGTTTTTGGGGTGGAGGTCTTTTCAAGGTCACGCCAAGTTCATATGTCAAAATCACGTCACGGAAGCGTTATTGCCCCGGTTAAATCAAAGGAACGTGTTTCTTTCGCTCCACGGAGTCGGCCAGATTGTTTTTTGGGGAGGAGGTCACTTCAAGGTCACGCCTAGGTCATACGGCAAATCACGTCAAGGAAGCGTTATTACCCCGGTTACGTCAAAGGAACGTGTTTGTTTCGCCCCACGGAGTCGACTAGTGGGGTTTTTGTGGTGGAGGACATTTCAATGTCACGCCAAGGTCATACGCCAAATCACGTCAAGGAAGCGTTACTACCCCGGTTACGTCAAAGGAACGTGTTTCTCTCGCTCCGCGGAGTCGCCCGGGTTGGTTTTTGGGGTGGAGGTCTTTTCAAGGTCATGCCAAGGTCATACGCCAAATCACGTCAAGAAGCGTTATTACCCCGGTTACATCAAAGGAACGTGTTTCTTTCGCTCAACGGAATCGTCCAGGTTGGTTTTTGGGGTGGAGGTTTTTTCAAGGTCACGCCAAGGACATACGCCAAATCACGTCAAGGAATCGTTATTACCCCGGTTAAGTCAAAGGAACGAGTTTCTTTCGCTCCACGGAGTCGTCCAGGTTGGCTTTTGAAGTGAAGGTCATTTCAAGGTCACGCCAAGGTCATACGTCAAAATCACGTCAAGGAAGCGTTACTACCGAGGTTACGGTAAAGGAACGCGTATCTTTCGCTCCACGGAGTCGCCCAGGTTGGTTTTTGGGGTAGAGGTCATTTCAATGTCACGCCAAGGTCATACTTCAAAATCACGCCGAGGAAGCGGTATTATCCCGGTTACGTTAATGGAACGTGTTTCTTTTACTTCACGGAGTCGCCCAGATTGGTTTTTGGGGCGGATGTCACATCAACGTTTCGCCTAGGTCATACCCTAACTCACGTCAAGGAAGCGTTATTACCCCGGTTACGTCAAAGGAACGTGTTTCTTTCGCTCCACGGAGTCGCCCAGGTTGGCTTTCGAGGTGAAGGTCATTTCAAGGTCACGCCAAGGTCATACGTCAAAATAACGACAAGGAAGTGTTACTACCCCGGTTACGTTAAAGGAACGCGATTCTTTCGCTCCACGGAGTCGCCCGGATTGGTTTTTGTGGCGGAGGTCACATCAACGTCTCGCCAAGGTCATACCTCAAATCTCGTCAAGGAAGCGTTATTACCGCGGTTACGTCAAAGGAACGTGTTTCTTTCGCTTCACAGAGTCGCCCAGATTGGTTTATTGGGGCGGAGCTCACATGTACGTCTCGCCAATGTCATACCGCAAATCACGTCAAGGAAGCGTTGCTACCCCGGCTACGTCAATGGAACGTGTTTCGTTCGCCCCACGGAGTCGCCCAGTGGGGTTTTTGGGGTGGAGGTCATTACAAGGTCACGCCAAGGTCATACGTCAAAATCACGTCAAGGAAGCGTTATTACCCCTTTTACGTCAAAGGAACGTGTTCCTTTCGCTCCACGGAGTCAGCCAGATTGTTTTTTGGGGTGGAGGTCACTTCAAGGTCACGCCAAGGTCATACGTCAAAATCACGTCGAGGAAGCGTTATTACCCCGGTTACGTCAAAGGAACGTGTTTCTTTCGCTCCAGGGTGTCGCCCAGATTGGCTTTTGGGGTGGAGGTCTTTTCAAGGTCACGCCAAGGACATACGCTAACTCACGTCAAGGAAGCGTTATTACCCCGGTTAAGTCAAAGGAACGAGTTTCTTTCGATCCACGGAGTCGCCCAGGTTGGATTTTGAGGTGAAGGTCATTTCAAGGTCACGCCAAGGTTATACGTCAAATTCACGTCGAGGAAGCGTTACTACCCCGGTTACGTTAAAGGAACGTGTTTCTTTCGCTCCACGGAGTCGACCAGATTGTTTTTTGGGGTGGAGGTCATTTCAAGATCACGCCAAGGTCATACGCAATAATCACGTCAAGGGTGCGTTATTACCCCGGTTACGTCAAAGGAACGTGTTTCTTTCGCTAGACGGAGCCGCCCAGGTTGGTTTTTGGGGTAGAGGTCATTTCAATGTCACGCAAATTTCATACTTCAAAATCACGCCGAGGAAGCGTTATTACTCCGGTTACGTCAAAGGAACGTGTTTCTTTCGCTCCACGGAGTCGCCCAGGTTGGTTTTTGGGGTGGAGGTCTTTTCAAGGTCACGCCAAGTTCATATGTCAAAATCACGTCACGGAAGCGTTACTGCCCCGGTTAAGACAAAGGAACGTGTTTCTTTCGCTCCACGGAGTCGGCCAGATTGTTTTTTGGGGAGGAGGTCACTTCAAGGTCACGCCTAGGTCATACGGCAAATCAGGTCAAGGAAGCGTTATTACCCCGGTTACGTCAAAGAAACGTGTTTGTTTCGCCCCACGGAGTCGACTAGTGGGGTTTTTGTGGTGGAGGACATTTCAATGCCACGCCAAGGTCATACGCCAAATCACGTCAAGGAAGCGTTACTACCCCGGTTACGTCAAAGGAACGTGTTTCTCTCGCTCCGCGGAGTCGCCCGGGTTGGTTTTTGGGGTGGAGGTCTTTTCAAGGTCATGCCAAGGTCATACGCCAAATCACGTAAAGAAGCGTTATTACCCCGGTTACATCAAAGGAACGTGTTTCTTTCGCTCAACGGAGTCGTCCAGGTTGGTTTTTGGGGTGGAGGTTTTTTCAAGGTCACGCCAAGGACATACGCCAAATCACGTCAAGGAAGCGTTATTACCCCGGTTAAGTCAAAGGAACGAGTTTCTTTCGCTCCACGGAGTCGCCCAGGTTGGCTTTTGAAGTGAAGGTCATTTCAAGGTCACGCCAAGGTCATACGTCAAAATCACGTCAAGGAAGCGTTACTACCGAGGTTACGGTAAAGGGACGCGTATCTTTCGCTCCACGGAGTCGCCCAGGTTGGTTTTTGGGGTAGAGGTCATTTCAATGTCACGCCAAGGTCATACTTCAAAATCACGCCGAGGAAGCGGTATTATCCCGGTTACGTTAATGGAACGTGTTTCTTTCGCTCCACGGAGTCGCCCGGATTGGTTTTTGTGGCGGAGGTCACATCAACGTCTCGCCAAGGTCATACCTCAAATCTCGTCAAGGAAGCGTTATTACCGCGGTTACGTCAAAGGAACGTGTTTCTTTCGCTCCACGGAGTCGGCCAGATTGTTTTTCGGGGTGGAGGTCACTTCAAAGTCACGACAAGGTCATACGTCAAAATCACGTCGAGGAAGCGTTATTACCCCGGTTACGTCAAAGGAACGTGTTTCTTTCGCTCCACGGAGTCGCCCAGGTTGGCTTTCGAGGTGAAGGTCATTTCAAGGTCACGCCAAGGTCATACGTCAAAATAACGTCAGGGAAGCGTTACTACCCCGGTTACGTTAAAGGAACGAGTTTCTTTCGCTCCACGGAGTCGCCCAGGTTGGTTCTTGGGGTGGAGGTCTTTACAAGGTCACGCCAAGGTCATACGTCAAAATCACGTCATGGAAGCGTTATTACCCCGGTTACATTAAAGGAACGTGTTTCTTTCGCTCCACGGAGTCGGCCAGATTGTTTTTTGGGGTGGAGGTCATTTCAAGATCACGCCAAGGTCATACGCAATAATCACGTCAAGGGTGCGTTATTACCCCGGTTACGTCAAAGGAACGTGTTTCTTTCGCTAGACGGAGCCGCCCAGGTTGGTTTTTGGGGTAGAGGTCATTTCAATGTCACGACAATTTCATACTTCAAAATCACGCCGAGGAAGCGTTATTACTCCGGTTACATCAAAGGAACGTGTTTCTTTCGCTCCACGGAGTCGCCCAGGTTGGTTTTTGGGGTGGAGGTCTTTACAAGGTCACGCCAAGGTCATACGTCAAAATCACGTCATGGAAGCGTTATTACCCCGGTTGCATTAAAGGAACGTGTTTCTTTCGCTCCACGGAGTCGGCCAGATTGTTTTTTGGGGTGGAGGTCACTTCAAGGTCACGCCAAGGTCATGCGTCAAAATCACGTCGAGGAAGCGTTATTACCCCGGTTACGCCAAAGGGACGTGTTTCATTCGCTCCACGGAGTCGCCCAGATTGGTTTTTGTGGTGGTGGTCTTTTCAAGGTCACGCCAAGGTCATACGCCAAATCACGTCAAGGAAGCGTTATTACCCCGGTTACGTCAAAGGAACGTGTTTCTTTCGCCCCACGGAGTCGCCCAGTGGGGTTTTTAGGGTGGAGGTCATTTCAAGGTCACGCCAACGTCATACGCCAAATCACGTCAAGGAAGCGTTATTACCCCGGTTACGTCAATGGAACGTGTTTCTTTCGCTCCACGGAGTCGTCCAGATTGGTTTTTGGGGTGGAGGTCTTTTCAAGTTCACGCCAAGGTCATACGCCAAATCACGTCAAGGAAGCGTTATTACCCCGGTTACGTCAAAGGAACGTGTTTCTTTCGCTCCACGGAGTCGCCCAGATTGGTTTTTGGGGTGGAGGTCTTTTCAAGGTCACGCCAAGGACATACGCCAAATCACGTCAAGGAAGCGTTATTACCCCGGTTAAGTTAAAGGAACGTGTCTGTTTCGCTCCACGGAGTCGGCCAGATTGTTTTTGGGGTGGAGGTCACTTCAAGGTCACGCCAAGGTCATGCGTCAAAATCACGTCGAGGAAGCGTTATTACCCCGGTTACGCCAAAGGGACGTGTTTCATTCGCTCCACGGAGTCGCCCAGATTGGTTTTTGTGGTGGTGGTCTTTTCAAGGTCACGCCAAGGTCATACGCCAAATCACGTCAAGGAAGCGTTATTACCCCGGTTAAGTCAAAGGAACGAGTTTCTTTCGCTCCACGGAGTCGCCCAGGTTGGCTTTTGAAGTGAAGGTCATTTCAAGGTCACGCCAAGGTCATACGTCAAAATCACGTCAAGGAAGCGTTACTACCGAGGTTACGGTAAAGGAACGCGTATCTTTCGCTCCACGGAGTCGCCCAGGTTGGTTTTTGGGGTAGAGGTCATTTCAATGTCACGCCAAGGTCATACTTCAAAATCACGCCGAGGAAGCGGTATTATCCCGGTTACGTTAATGGAACGTGTTTCTTTTACTTCACGGAGTCGCCCAGATTGGTTTTTGGGGCGGATGTCACATCAACGTTTCGCCTAGGTCATACCCTAACTCACGTCAAGGAAGCGTTATTACCCCGGTTACGTCAATGGAACGTGTTTCTTTCGCTCCACGGAGTCGTCCAGATTGGTTTTTGGGGTGGAGGTCTTTTCAAGTTCACGCCAAGGTCATACGCCAAATCACGTCAAGGAAGCGTTATTACCCCGGTTACGTCAAAGGAACGTGTTTCTTTCGCTCCACGGAGTCGCCCAGATTGGTTTTTGGGGTGGAGGTCTTTTCAAGGTCACGCCAAGGACATACGCCAAATCACGTCAAGGAAGCGTTATTACCCCGGTTAAGTTAAAGGAACGTGTCTGTTTCGCTCCACGGAGTCGGCCAGATTGTTTTTGGGGTGGAGGTCACTTCAAGGTCACGCCAAGGTCATGCGTCAAAATCACGTCGAGGAAGCGTTATTACCCCGGTTACGCCAAAGGGACGTGTTTCATTCGCTCCACGGAGTCGCCCAGATTGGTTTTTGTGGTGGTGGTCTTTTCAAGGTCACGCCAAGGTCATACGCCAAATCACGTCTAGGAAGCGTTATTACCCCGGTTAAGTCAAAGGAACGAGTTTCTTTCGCTCCACGGAGTCGCCCAGGTTGGCTTTTGAAGTGAAGGTCATTTCAAGGTCACGCCAAGGTCATACGTCAAAATCACGTCAAGGAAGCGTTACTACCGAGGTTACGGTAAAGGAACGCGTATCTTTCGCTCCACGGAGTCGCCCAGGTTGGTTTTTGGGGTAGAGGTCATTTCAATGTCACGCCAAGGTCATACTTCAAAATCACGCCGAGGAAGCGGTATTATCCCGGTTACGTTAATGGAACGTGTTTCTTTTACTTCACGGAGTCGCCCAGATTGGTTTTTGGGGCGGATGTCACATCAACGTTTCGCCTAGGTCATACCCCAACTCACGTCAAGGAAGTGTTATTACCCCGGTTACGTCAATGGAGCGTGTTTCATTCGATCCACGTAGTCGCCCAGGTTGGTTTTTGTGGTTGAGGTCATTTCAAGGTCACGCCAAGGTCATATTTCAAAATTACCCCAGGGAGCGGTATTACCCCGGTTAGGTTAATGGAATGTGTTTCTTTCGCTCCACGGAGTCGCCTAGATTGGTTTTTGGGGTGGAGGTCATTTCAAGACCACGCCAAGGTCATACGCAAAAATCACGTCAAGGGTGCGTTATTACCCCGGTTACGTCAAAGGAACGTGTTTCTTTCGCTCCACGGAGCCGCCCAGGTTGGTTTTTGGGGTAGAGGTCATTTCAATGTCACGCCAATTTCATACTTCAAAATCACGCCGAGGAAGCGTTATTACCCCGGTTACGTCAAAGGAACGTGTTTCTTTCGCTCCACGGAGTCGCCCGGATTGGTTTTTGTGGCGGAGGTCACATCAACGTCTCGCCAAGGTCATACCTCAAATCTCGTCAAGGAAGAGTTATTACCGCGGTTACGTCAAAGGAACGTGTTTCTTTCGCTCCACGGAGTCGGCCAGATTGTTTTTCGGGGTGGAGGTCACTTCAAAGTCACGACAAGGTCATACGTCAAAATCTCGTCGAGGAAGCGTTATTACCCCGGTTACGTCAAAGGAACGTGTTTCTTGCGCTCCACGGAGTCGCCCAGGTTGGCTTTCGAGGTGAAGGTCATTTCAAGGTCACGCCAAGGTCATACGTCAAAATAACGTCAAGGAAGCGTTACTACCCCGGTTACGTTAAAGGAACGCGATTCTTTCGCTCCACGGAGTCGCCCGGATTGGTTTTTGTGGCGGAGGTCACATCTACGTCTCGCCAAGGTCATACCTCAAATCTCGTCAAGGAAGCGTTATTACCGCGGTTACGTCAAAGGAACGTGTTTCTTTCGCTTCACAGAGTCGTCCAGATTGGTTTATTGGGGCGGAGCTCACATGTACGTCTCGCCAATGTCATACCCCAAATCACGTCAAGGAAGCGTTGCTACCCCGGCTACGTCAATGGAACGTGTTTCGTTCGCCCCACGGAGTCGCCCAGTGGGGTTTTTGGGGTGGAGGTCATTACAAGGTCACGCCAAGGTCATACGTCAAAATCACGTCAAGGAAGCGTTATTACCCCTTTTACGTCAAGGGAACGTGTTCCTTTCGCTCCACGGAGTCGCCCAGATTGGTTTTTGGGGTGGAGGTCTTTTCAAGGTCACGCCAAGGACATACGCTAACTCACGTCAAGGAAGCGTTATTACCCCGGTTAAGTCAAAGGAACGAGTTTCTTTCGATCCACGGAGTCGCCCAGGTTGGATTTTGAGGTGAAGGTCACTTCAAGGTCACGCCAAGGTCATACGTCAAATTCACGTCGAGGAAGCGTTATTACCCCGGTTACGTCAAAGGAACGTGTTTCTTTCGCTCCACGGAGTCGCCCAGATTGGTTTTTGGGGTGGAGGTCTTTTCAAGGTCACGCCAAGGACATACGCCAACTCACGTCAAGGAAGCGTTATTACCCCGGTTAAGTCAAAGGAACGAGTTTCTTTCGCTCCACGGAGTCGCCCAGGTTGGTTCTTGGGGTGGAGGTCTTTACAAGGTCACGCCAAGGTCATACGCCAAATCACGTCAAGGAAGCGTTATTACCCCGGTTACCTCAAAGGAACGTGTTTCTTTCGCCCCACGGAGTCGCCCAGTGGGGTTTTTAGGGAGGAGGTCATTTCAAGTTCACGCCAACGTCATACGCCAAATCACGTCAAGGAAGCGTTATTACCCCGGTTACGTCAATGGAACGTGTTTCTTTCGCTCCACGGAGTCGTCCAGATTGGTTTTTGGTGTGGAGGTCTTTTCAAGTTCACGCCAAGGTCATACGCCAAATCACGTCAAGGAAGCGTTACTACCCCGGTTACGTTAAAGGAACGTGTTTCTTTCGCTCCACGGAGTCGGCCAGGTTGGCTTTTGAGGTGAAGGTCATTTCAAGGTCATGCCAAGGTCATACGCCAAATCACGTCAAGAAGCGTTATTACCCCGGTTACATCAAAGGAACGTGTTTGTTTCGCCTCACGGAGTCGACTAGTGGGGTTTTTGTGGTGGAGGACATTTCAATGTCACGCCAAGGTCATACGCCAAATCACGTCAAGGAAGCGTTATTACCCCGGTTAAGTCAAAGGAACGAGTTTCTTTCGCTCCACGGAGTCGCCCAGGTTGGCTTTTGAAGTGAAGTTCATTTCAAGGTCACGCCAAGGTCATACGTCAAAATCACGTCAAGGAAGCGTTACTACCGAGGTTACGGTAAAGGAACGCGTATCTTTCGCTCCACGGAGTCGCCCAGGTTGGTTTTTGGGGTAGAGGTCATTTCAATGTCACGCCAAGGTCATACTTCAAAATCACGCCGAGGGAGCGGTATTATCCCGGTTACGTTAATGGAACGTGTTTCTTTCGCTCCACGGAGTCGCCTAGATTGGTTTTTGGGGTGGAGGTCATTTCAAGACCACGCCAAGGTCATACGCAAAAATCACGTCAAGGGTGCGTTATTACCCCGGTTACGTCAAAGGAACGTGTTTCTTTCGCTCCACGGAGCCGCCCAGGTTGGTTTTTGGGGTAGAGGTCATTTCAATGTCACGCCAATTTCATACTTCAAAATCACGCCGAGGAAGCGTTATTACCCCGGTTACGTCAAAGGAACGTGTTTCTTTCGCTCCACGGAGTCGCCCGGATTGGTTTTTGTGGCGGAGGTCACATCAACGTCTCGCCAAGGTCATACGCAAAAATCACGTCAAGGGTGCGTTATTACCCCGGTTACGTCAAAGGAACGTGTTTCTTTCGCTCCTCGGAATCGGCCAGATTGTTTTTCGGGGTGGAGGTCACTTCAAAGTCACGACAAGGTCATACGTCAAAATCACGTCGAGGAAGCGTTATTACCCCGGTTACGTCAAAGGAACGTGTTTCTTTCGCTCCACGGAGTCGCCCAGGTTGGCTTTCGAGGTGAAGGTCATTTCAAGGTCACGCCAAGGTCATACGTCAAAATAACGTCAAGGAAGCGTTACTACCCCGGTTACGTTAAAGGAACGCGATTCTTTCGCTCCACGGAGTCGCCCGGATTGGTTTTTGTGGCGGAGGTCACATCAACGTCTCGCCAAGGTCATACCTCAAATCTCGTCAAGGAAGCGTTATTACCGCGGTTACGTCAAAGGAACGTGTTTCTTTCGCTTCACAGAGTCGCCCAGATTGGTTTATTGGGGCGGAGCTCACATGTACGTCTCGCCAATGTCATACCCCAAATCACGTCAAGGAAGCGTTGCTACCCCGGCTACGTCAATGGAACGTGTTTCGTTCGCCCCACGGAGTCGCCCAGTGGGGTTTTTGGGGTGGAGGTCATTACAAGGTCACGCCAAGGTCATACGTCAAAATCACGTCAAGGAAGCGTTATTACCCCTTTTACGTCAAAGGAACGTGTTCCTTTCGCTCCACGGAGTCAGCCAGATTGTTTTTTGGGGTGGAGGTCACTTCAAGGTCACGCCAAGGTCATACGTCAAAATCAGGTCGAGGAAGCGTTATTACCCCGGTTACGTCAAAGGAACGTGTTTCTTTCGCTCCACGGAGACGCCCAGATTGGTTTTTGGGGTGGAGGTCTTTTCAAGGTCACGCCAAGGACATACGCTAACTCACGTCAAGGAAGCGTTATTACCCCGGTTAAGTCAAAGGAACGAGTTTCTTTCGATCCACGGAGTGGCCCAGGTTGGATTTTGAGGTGAAGGTCACTTCAAGGTCACGCCAAGGTTATACGTCAAATTCACGTCGAGGAAGCGTTATTACCCCGGTTACGTCAAAGGAACGTGTTTCTTTCGCTCCACGGAGTCGCCTAGATTGGTTTTTGGGGTGGAGGTCATTTCAAGACCACGCCAAGGTCACACGCAAAAATCACGTCAAGGGTGCGTTATTACCCCGGTTACGTCAAAGGAACGTGTTTCTTTCGCTCCACGGAGCCGCCCAGGTTGGTTTTTGGGGTAGAGGTCATTTCAATGTCACGCCAATTTCATACTTCAAAATCACGCCGAGGAAGCGTTATTACCCCGGTTACGTCAAAGGAACGTGTTTCTTTCGCTCCACGGAGTCGCCCGGATTGGTTTTTGTGGCGGAGGTCACATCAACGTCTCGCCAAGGTCATACCTCAAATCTCGTCAAGGAAGCGTTATTACTGCGGTTACGTCAAAGGAACGTGTTTCTTTCGCTCCACGGAGTCGGCCAGATTGTTTTTCGGGGTGGAGGTCACTTCAAAGTCACGACAAGGTCATACGTCAAAATCACGTCGAGGAAGCGTTATTACCCCGGTTACGTCAAAGGAACGTGTTTCTTTCGCTCCACGGAGTCGCCCAGGTTGGCTTTCGAGGTGAAGGTCATTTCAAGGTCACGCCAAGGTTATACGTCAAATTCACGTCGAGGAAGCGTTATTACCCCGGTTACGTCAAAGGAACGTGTTTCTTTCGCTCCACGGAGTCGCCTAGATTGGTTTTTGGGGTGGAGGTCATTTCAAGACCACGCCAAGGTCACACGCAAAAATCACGTCAAGGGTGCGTTATTACCCCGGTTACGTCAAAGGAACGTGTTTCTTTCGCTCCACGGAGCCGCCCAGGTTGGTTTTTGGGGTAGAGGTCATTTCAATGTCACGCCAATTTCATACTTCAAAATCACGCCGAGGAAGCGTTATTACCCCGGTTACGTCAAAGGAACGTGTTTCTTTCGCTCCACGGAGTCGCCCGGATTGGTTTTTGTGGCGGAGGTCACATCAACGTCTCGCCAAGGTCATACCTCAAATCTCGTCAAGGAAGCGTTATTACCGCGGTTACGTCAAAGGAACGTGTTTCTTTCGCTTCACAGAGTCGCCCAGATTGGTTTATTGGGGCGGAGCTCACATGTACGTCTCGCCAATGTCATACCCCAAATCACGTCAAGGAAGCGTTGCTACCCCGGCTACGTCAATGGAACGTGTTTCGTTCGCCCCACGGAGTCGCCCAGTGGGGTTTTTGGGGTGGAGGTCATTACAAGGTCACGCCAAGGTCATACGTCAAAATCACGTCAAGGAAGCGTTATTACCCCTTTTACGTCAAAGGAACGTGTTCCTTTCGCTCCACGGAGTCAGCCAGATTGTTTTTTGGGGTGGAGGTCACTTCAAGGTCACGCCAAGGTCATACGTCAAAATCACGTCGAGGAAGCGTTATTACCCCGGTTACGTCAAAGGAACGTGTTTCTTTCGCTCCACGGAGTCGCCCAGATTGGTTTTTGGGGTGGAGGTCTTTTCAAGGTCACGCCAAGGACATACGCTAACTCACGTCAAGGAAGCGTTATTACCCCGGTTAAGTCAAAGGAACGAGTTTCTTTCGATCCACGGAGTCGCCCAGGTTGGATTTTGAGGTGAAGGTCACTTCAAGGTCACGCCAAGGTTATACGTCAAATTCACGTCGAGGAAGCGTTATTACCCCGGTTACGTCAAAGGAACGTGTTTCTTTCGCTCCACGGAGTCGCCTAGATTGGTTTTTGGGGTGGAGGTCATTTCAAGACCACGCCAAGGTCACACGCAAAAATCACGTCAAGGGTGCGTTATTACCCCGGTTACGTCAAAGGAACGTGTTTCTTTCGCTCCACGGAGCCGCCCGGGTTGGTTTTTGGGGTAGAGGTCATTTCAATGTCACGCCAATTTCATACTTCAAAATCACGCCGAGGAAGCGTTATTACCCCGGTTACGTCAAAGGAACGTGTTTCTTTCGCTCCACGGAGTCGCCCGGATTGGTTTTTGTGGCGGAGGTCACATCAACGTCTCGCCAAGGTCATACCTCAAATCTCGTCAAGGAAGCGTTATTACTGCGGTTACGTCAAAGGAACGTGTTTCTTTCGCTCCACGGAGTCGGCCAGATTGTTTTTCGGGGTGGAGGTCACTTCAAAGTCACGACAAGGTCATACGTCAAAATCACGTCGAGGAAGCGTTATTACCCCGGTTACGTCAAAGGAACGTGTTTCTTTCGCTCCACGGAGTCGCCCAGGTTGGCTTTCGAGGTGAAGGTCATTTCAAGGTCACGCCAAGGTCATACGTCAAAATAACGTCAAGGAAGCGTTACTACCCCGGTTACGTTAAAGGAACGCGATTCTTTCGCTCCACGGAGTCGCCCGGATTGGTTTTTGTGGCGGAGGTCACATCAACGTCTCGCCAAGGTCATACCTCAAATCTCGTCAAGGAAGCGTTATTACCGCGGTTACGTCAAAGGAACGTGTTTCTTTCGCTTCACAGAGTCGCCCAGATTGGTTTATTGGGGCGGAGCTCACATGTACGTCTCGCCAATGTCATACCCCAAATCACGTCAAGGAAGCGTTGCTACCCCGGCTACGTCAATGGAACGTGTTTCGTTCGCCCCACGGAGTCGCCCAGTGGGGTTTTTGGGGTGGAGGTCATTACAAGGTCACGCCAAGGTCATACGTCAAAATCACGTCAAGGAAGCGTTATTACCCCTTTTACGTCAAAGGAACGTGTTCCTTTCGCTCCACGGAGTCAGCCAGATTGTTTTTTGGGGTGGAGGTCACTTCAAGGTCACGCCAAGGTCATACGTCAAAATCACGTCGAGGAAGCGTTATTACCCCGGTTACGTCAAAGGAACGTGTTTCTTTCGCTCCAGGGAGTCGCCCAGATTGGCTTTTGGGGTGGAGGTCTTTTCAAGGTCACGCCAAGGACATACGCTAACTCACGTCAAGGAAGCGTTATTACCCCGGTTAAGTCAAAGGAACGAGTTTCTTTCGATCCACGGAGTCGCCCAGGTTGGATTTTGAGGTGAAGGTCACTTCAAGGTCACGCCAAGGTTATACGTCAAATTCACGTCGAGGAAGCGTTATTACCCCGGTTACGTCAAAGGAACGTGTTTCTTTCGCTCCACGGAGTCGCCCAGATTGGTTTTTGGGGTGGAGGTCTTTTCAAGGTCACGCCAAGGACATACGCCAACTCACGTCAAGGAAGCGTTATTACCCCGGTTAAGTCAAAGGAACGAGTTTCTTTCGCTCCACGGAGTCGCCCAGGTTGGTTTTTGGGGTAGAGGTCATTTCAATGTCACGCCAAGGTCATACTTCAAAATCACGCCGAGGAAGCGGTATTATCCCGGTTACGTTAATGGAACGTGTTTCTTTTACTTCACGGAGTCGCCCAGATTGGTTTTTGGGGCGGATGTCACATCAACGTTTCGCCTAGGTCATACCCTAACTCACGTCAAGGAAGTGTTATTACCCCGGTTACGTCAATGGAGCGTGTTTCATTCGATCCACGTAGTCGCCTAGGTTGGTTTTTGTGGTTGAGGTCATTTCAAGGTCACGCCAAGGTCATATTTCAAAATTACGCCAAGGAAGCGGTATTACCACAGTTAGGTTAATGGAACGTGTTTCTTTCGCTCCACGGAGTCGCCTAGATTGGTTTTTGGGGTGGAGGTCATTTCAAGACCACGCCAAGGTCATACGCAAAAATCACGTCAAGGGTGCGTTATTACCCCGGTTACGTCAAAGGAACGTGTTTCTTTCGCTCCACGGAGCCGCCCAGGTTGGTTTTTGGGGTAGAGGTCATTTCAATGTCACGCCAATTTCATACTTCAAAATCACGCCGAGGAAGCGTTATTACCCCGGTTACGTCAAAGGAACGTGTTTCTCTCGCTCCGCGGAGTCGCCCTGGTTGGTTTTTGGGGTGGAGGTCTTTTCAAGGTCATGCCAAGGTCATACGCCAAATCACGTCAAGAAGCGTTATTACCCCGGTTACATCAAAGGAACGTGTTTCTTTCGCTCAACGGAGTCGTCCAGGTTGGTTTTTGGGGTGGAGGTTTTTTCAAGGTGACGCCAAGGACATACGCCAAATCACGTCAAGGAAGCGTTATTACCCCGGTTAAGTCAAAGGAACGAGTTTCTTTCGCTCCACGGAGTCGCCCAGGTTGGCTTTTGAAGTGAAGGTCATTTCAAGGTCACGCCAAGGTCATACGTCAAAATCACGTCAAGGAAGCGTTACTACCGAGGTTACGGTAAAGGAACGCGTATCTTTCGCTCCACGGAGTCGCCCAGGTTGGTTTTTGGGGTAGAGGTCATTTCAATGTCACGCCAAGGTCATACTTCAAAATCACGCCGAGGAAGCGGTATTATCCCGGTTACGTTAATGGAACGTGTTTCTTTTACTTCACGGAGTCGCCCAGATTGGTTTTTGGGGCGGATGTCACATCAACGTTTCGCCTAGGTCATACCCTAACTCACGTCAAGGAAGTGTTATTACCCCGGTTACGTCAATGGAGCGTGTTTCATTCGATCCACGTAGTCGCCCAGGTTGGTTTTTGTGGTTGAGGTCATTTCAAGGTCACGCCAAGGTCATATTTCAAAATTACGCCAAGGAAGCGGTATTACCACAGTTAGGTTAATGGAACGTGTTTCTTTCGCTCCACGGAGTCGCCTAGATTGGTTTTTGGGGTGGAGGTCATTTCAAGACCACGCCAAGGTCATACGCAAAAATCACGTCAAGGGTGCGTTATTACCCCGGTTACGTCAAAGGAACGTGTTTCTTTCGCTCCACGGAGCCGCCCAGGTTGGTTTTTGGGGTAGAGGTCATTTCAATGTCACGCCAATTTCATACTTCAAAATCACGCCGAGGAAGCGTTATTACCCCGGTTACGTCAAAGGAACGTGTTTCTTTCGCTCCACGGAGTCGCCCGGATTGGTTTTTGTGGCGGAGGTCACATCAACGTCTCGCCAAGGTCATACCTCAAATCTCGTCAAGGAAGCGTTATTACTGCGGTTACGTCAAAGGAACGTGTTTCTTTCGCTCCACGGAGTCGGCCAGATTGTTTTTCGGGGTGGAGGTCACTTCAAAGTCACGACAAGGTCATACGTCAAAATCACGTCGAGGAAGCGTTATTACCCCGGTTACGTCAAAGGAACGTGTTTCTTTCGCTCCACGGAGTCGCCCAGGTTGGCTTTCGAGGTGAAGGTCATTTCAAGGTCACGCCAAGGTCATACGTCAAAATAACGTCAAGGAAGCGTTACTACCCCGGTTACGTTAAAGGAACGCGATTCTTTCGCTCCACGGAGTCGCCCGGATTGGTTTTTGTGGCGGAGGTCACATCAACGTCTCGCCAAGGTCATACCTCAAATCTCGTCAAGGAAGCGTTATTACCGCGGTTACGTCAAAGGAACGTGTTTCTTTCGCTTCACAGAGTCGCCCAGATTGGTTTATTGGGGCGGAGCTCACATGTACGTCTCGCCAATGTCATACCCCAAATCACGTCAAGGAAGCGTTGCTACCCCGGCTACGTCAATGGAACGTGTTTCGTTCGCCCCACGGAGTCGCCCAGTGGGGTTTTTGGGGTGGAGGTCATTACAAGGTCACGACAAGGTCATACGTCAAAATCACGTCAAGGAAGCGTTATTACCCCTTTTACGTCAAAGGAACGTGTTCCTTTCGCTCCACGGAGTCAGCCAGATTGTTTTTTGGGGTGGAGGTCACTTCAAGGTCACGCCAAGGTCATACGTCAAAATCACGTCGAGGAAGCGTTATTACCCCGGTTACGTCAAAGGAACGTGTTTCTTTCGCTCCACGGAGTCGCCCAGATTGGTTTTTGGGGTGGAGGTCTTTTCAAGGTCACGCCAAGGACATACGCTAACTCACGTCAAGGAAGCGTTATTACCCCGGTTAAGTCAAAGGAACGAGTTTCTTTCGATCCACGGAGTCGCCCAGGTTGGATTTTGAGGTGAAGGTCACTTCAAGGTCACGCCAAGGTTATACGTCAAATTCACGTCGAGGAAGCGTTATTACCCCGGTTACGTCAAAGGAACGTGTTTCTTTCGCTCCACGGAGTCGCCTAGATTGGTTTTTGGGGTGGAGGTCATTTCAAGACCACGCCAAGGTCACACGCAAAAATCACGTCAAGGGTGCGTTATTACCCCGGTTACGTCAAAGGAACGTGTTTCTTTCGCTCCACGGAGCCGCCCAGGTTGGTTTTTGGGGTAGAGGTCATTTCAATGTCACGCCAATTTCATACTTCAAAATCACGCCGAGGAAGCGTTATTACCCCGGTTACGTCAAAGGAACGTGTTTCTTTCGCTCCACGGAGTCGCCCGGATTGGTTTTTGTGGCGGAGGTCACATCAACGTCTCGCCAAGGTCATACCTCAAATCTCGTCAAGGAAGCGTTATTACTGCGGTTACGTCAAAGGAACGTGTTTCTTTCGCTCCACGGAGTCGGCCAGATTGTTTTTCGGGGTGGAGGTCACTTCAAAGTCACGACAAGGTCATACGTCAAAATCACGTCGAGGAAGCGTTATTACCCCGGTTACGTCAAAGGAACGTGTTTCTTTCGCTCCACGGAGTCGCCCAGGTTGGCTTTCGAGGTGAAGGTCATTTCAAGGTCACGCCAAGGTCATACGTCAAAATAACGTCAAGGAAGCGTTACTACCCCGGTTACGTTAAAGGAACGCGATTCTTTCGCTCCACGGAGTCGCCCGGATTGGTTTTTGTGGCAGAGGTCACATCAACGTCTCGCCAAGGTCATCCCTTAAATCTCGTCAAGGAAGCGTTATTACCGCGGTTACGTCAAAGGAACGTGTTTCTTTCGCTTCACAGAGTCGCCCAGATTGGTTTATTGGGGCGGAGCTCACATGTACGTCTCGCCAATGTCATACCCGAAATCACGTCAAGGAAGCGTTGCTACCCCGGCTACGTCAATGGAACGTGTTTCGTTCGCCCCACGGAGTCGCCCAGTGGGGTTTTTGGGGTGGAGGTCATTACAAGGTCACGCCAAGGTCATACGTCAAAATCACGTCAAGGAAGCGTTATTACCCCTTTTACGTCAAAGGAACGTGTTCCTTTCGCTCCACGGAGTCAGCCAGATTGTTTTTTGGGGTGGAGGTCACTTCAAGGTCACGCCAAGGTCATACGTCAAAATCACGTCGAGGAAGCGTTATTACCCCGGTTACGTCAAAGGAACGTGTTTCTTTCGCTCCACGGAGTCGCCCAGGTTGGATTTTGAGGTGAAGGTCACTTCAAGGTCACGCCAAGGTTATACGTCAAATTCACGTCGAGGAAGCGTTATTACTGCGGTTACGTCAAAGGAACGTGTTTCTTTCGCTCCACGGAGTCGGCCAGATTGTTTTTCGGGGTGGAGGTCACTTCAAAGTCACGACAAGGTCATACGTCAAAATCACGTCGAGGAAGCGTTATTACCCCGGTTACGTCAAAGGAACGTGTTTCTTTCGCTCCACGGAGTCGCCCAGGTTGGCTTTCGAGGTGAAGGTCATTTCAAGGTCACGCCAAGGTCATACGTCAAAATAACGTCAAGGAAGCGTTACTACCCCGGTTACGTTAAAGGAACGCGATTCTTTCGCTCCACGGAGTCGCCCGGATTGGTTTTTGTGGCGGAGGTCACATCAACGTCTCGCCAAGGTCATACCTCAAATCTCGTCAAGGAAGCGTTATTACCGCGGTTACGTCAAAGGAACGTGTTTCTTTCGCTTCACAGAGTCGCCCAGATTGGTTTATTGGGGCGGAGCTCACATGTACGTCTCGCCAATGTCATACCCCAAATCACGTCAAGGAAGCGTTGCTACCCCGGCTACGTCAATGGAACGTGTTTCGTTCGCCCCACGGAGTCGCCCAGTGGGGTTTTTGGGGTGGAGGTCATTACAAGGTCACGCCAAGGTCATACGTCAAAATCACGTCAAGGAAGCGTTATTACCCCTTTTACGTCAAAGGAACGTGTTCCTTTCGCTCCACGGAGTCAGCCAGATTGTTTTTTGGGGTGGAGGTCACTTCAAGGTCACGCCAAGGTCATACGTCAAAATCACGTCGAGGAAGCGTTATTACCCCGGTTACGTCAAAGGAACGTGTTTCTTTCGCTCCACGGAGTCGCCCAGATTGGTTTTTGGGGTGGAGGTCTTTTCAAGGTCACGCCAAGGACATACGCTAACTCACGTCAAGGAAGCGTTATTACCCCGGTTAAGTCAAAGGAACGAGTTTCTTTCGATCCACGGAGTCGCCCAGGTTGGATTTTGAGGTGAAGGTCACTTCAAGGTCACGCCAAGGTTATACGTCAAATTCACGTCGAGGAAGCGTTATTACCCCGGTTACGTCAAAGGAACGTGTTTCTTTCGCTCCACGGAGTCGCCCAGATTGGTTTTTGGGGTGGAGGTCTTTTCAAGGTCACGCCAAGGACATACGCCAACTCACGTCAAGGAAGCGTTATTACCCCGGTTAAGTCAAAGGAACGAGTTTCTTTCGCTCCACGGAGTCGCCCAGGTTGGTTTTTGGGGTAGAGGTCATTTCAATGTCACGCCAAGGTCATACTTCAAAATCACGCCGAGGAAGCGGTATTATCCCGGTTACGTTAATGGAACGTGTTTCTTTTACTTCACGGAGTCGCCCAGATTGGTTTTTGGGGCGGATGTCACATCAACGTTTCGCCTAGGTCATACCCTAACTCACGTCAAGGAAGTGTTATTACCCCGGTTACGTCAATGGAGCGTGTTTCATTCGATCCACGTAGTCGCCCAGGTTGGTTTTTGTGGTTGAGGTCATTTCAAGGTCACGCCAAGGTCATATTTCAAAATTACGCCAAGGAAGCGGTATTACCACAGTTAGGTTAATGGAACGTGTTTCTTTCGCTCCACGGAGTCGCCTAGATTGGTTTTTGGGGTGGAGGTCATTTCAAGACCACGCCAAGGTCATACGCAAAAATCACGTCAAGGGTGCGTTATTACCCCGGTTACGTCAAAGGAACGTGTTTCTTTCGCTCCACGGAGCCGCCCAGGTTGGTTTTTGGGGTAGAGGTCATTTCAATGTCACGCCAATTTCATACTTCAAAATCACGCCGAGGAAGCGTTATTACCCCGGTTACGTCAAAGGAACGTGTTTCTTTCGCTCCACGGAGTCGCCCGGATTGGTTTTTGTGGCGGAGGTCACATCAAAGTCTCGCCAAGGTCATACCTCAAATCTCGTCAAGGAAGCGTTATTACTGCGGTTACGTCAAAGGAACGTGTTTCTTTCGCTCCACGGAGTCGGCCAGATTGTTTTTCGGGGTGGAGGTCACTTCAAAGTCACGACAAGGTCATACGTCAAAATCACGTCGAGGAAGCGTTATTACCCCGGTTACGTCAAAGGAACGTGTTTCTTTCGCTCCACGGAGTCGCCCAGGTTGGCTTTCGAGGTGAAGGTCACTTCAAGGTCACGCCAAGGTCATACGTCAAAATAACGTCAAGGAAGCGTTACTACCCCGGTTACGTTAAAGGAACGCGATTCTTTCGCTCCACGGAGTCGCCCGGATTGGTTTTTGTGGCGGAGGTCACATCAACGTCTCGCCAAGGTCATACCTCAAATCTCGTCAAGGAAGCGTTATTACCGCGGTTACGTCAAAGGAACGTGTTTCTTTCGCTTCACAGAGTCGCCCAGATTGGTTTATTGGGGCGGAGCTCACATGTACGTCTCGCCAATGTCATACCCCAAATCACGTCAAGGAAGCGTTGCTACCCCGGCTACGTCAATGGAACGTGTTTCGTTCGCCCCACGGAGTCGCCCAGTGGGGTTTTTGGGGTGGAGGTCATTACAAGGTCACGCCAAGGTCATACGTCAAAATCACGTCAAGGAAGCGTTATTACCCCTTTTACGTCAAAGGAACGTGTTCCTTTCGCTCCACGGAGTCAGCCAGATTGTTTTTTGGGGTGGAGGTCACTTCAAGGTCACGCCAAGGTCATACGTCAAAATCACGTCGAGGAAGCGTTATTACCCCGGTTACGTCAAAGGAACGTGTTTCTTTCGCTCCACGGAGTCGCCCAGATTGGTTTTTGGGGTGGAGGTCTTTTCAAGGTCACGCCAAGGACATACGCTAACTCACGTCAAGGAAGCGTTATTACCCCGGTTAAGTCAAAGGAACGAGTTTCTTTCGATCCACGGAGTCGCCCAGGTTGGATTTTGAGGTGAAGGTCACTTCAAGGTCACGCCAAGGTTATACGTCAAATTCACGTCGAGGAAGCGTTATTACCCCGGTTACGTCAAAGGAACGTGTTTCTTTCGCTCCACGGAGTCGCCCAGATTGGTTTTTGGGGTGGAGGTCTTTTCAAGGTCACGCCAAGGACATACGCCAACTCACGTCAAGGAAGCGTTATTACCCCGGTTAAGTCAAAGGAACGAGTTTCTTTCGCTCCACGGAGTCGCCCAGGTTGGTTCTTGGGGTGGAGGTCTTTACAAGGTCACGCCAAGGTCATGCGTCAAAATCACGTCAAGGAAGCGTTACTACCCCGGTTACGTCAAAGGAACGTGTTTCTTTCGCCCCACGGAGTCGCCCAGTGGGGTTTTTAGGGAGGAGGTCATTTCAAGTTCACGCCAACGTCATACGCCAAATCACGTCAAGGAAGCGTTATTACCCCGGTTACGCCAAAGGAACGTGTTTCCTTCGCTCCACGGAGTCGCCCAGATTGGTTTTTGTGGTGGTGGTCTTTTCAAGGTCACGCCAAGGTCATACGCCAAATCACGTCAAGGAAGCGTTATTACCCCGGTTACGTCAAAGGAACGTGTTTCTTTCGCCCCACGGAGTCGCCCAGTGGGGTTTTTAGGGTGGAGGTCATTTCAAGGTCACGCCAACGTCATACGCCAAATCACGTCAAGGAAGCGTTATTACCCCGGTTAAGTCAAAGGAACGTGTCTGTTTCGCTCCACGGAGTCGCCCAGGTTGGCTTTTGAGGTGAAGGTCATTTCAAGGTCACGCCAAGGTCATACGTCAAAATCACGTCAAGGAAACATTACTACCCCGGTTACGTTAAAGGAACGTGTTTCTTTCGCTCCACGGAGTCGACCAGATTGTTTTTTGGGGTGGAGGTCATTTCAAGATCACGCCAAGGTCATACGCAATAATCACGTCAAGGGTGCGTTATTACCCCGGTTACGTCAAAGGAACGTGTTTCTTTCGCTAGACGGAGCCGCCCAGGTTGGTTTTTGGGGTAGAGGTCATTTCAATGTCACGCAAATTTCATACTTCAAAATCACGCCGAGGAAGCGTTATTACTCCGGTTACGTCAAAGGAACGTGTTTCTTTCGCTCCACGGAGTCGCCCAGGTTGGTTTTTGGGGTGGAGGTCTTTTCAAGGTCACGCCAAGTTCATATGTCAAAATCACGTCACGGAAGCGTTATTGCCCCGGTTACGTCAAAGGAACGTGTTTGTTTCGCCCCACGGAGTCGACTAGTGGGGTTTTTGTGGTGGAGGACATTTCAATGCCACGCCAAGGTCATACGCCAAATCACGTCAAGGAAGCGTTACTACCCCGGTTACGTCAAAGGAACGTGTTTCTCTCGCTCCGCGGAGTCGCCCGGGTTGGTTTTTGGGGTGGAGGTCTTTTCAAGGTCATGCCAAGGTCATACGCCAAATCACGTCAAGAAGCGTTATTACCCCGGTTACATCAAAGGAACGTGTTTCTTTCGCTCAACGGAGTCGTCCAGGTTGGTTTTTGGGGTGGAGGTTTTTTCAAGGTCACGCCAAGGACATACGCCAAATCACGTCAAGGCAGCGTTATTACCCCGGTTAAGTCAAAGGAACGAGTTTCTTTCGCTCCACGGAGTCGCCCAGGTTGGCTTATGAAGTGAAGGTCATTTCAAGGTCACGCCAAGGTCATACGTCAAAATCACGTCAAGGAAGCGTTACTACCGAGGTTACGGTAAAGGAACGCGTATCTTTCGCTCCACGGAGTCGCCCAGGTTGATTTTTGGGGTAGAGGTCATTTCAATGTCACGCCAAGGTCATACTTCAAAATCACGCCGAGGAAGCGGTATTATCCCGGTTACGTTAATGGAACGTGTTTCTTTCGCTCCACGGAGTCGCCCGGATTGGTTTTTGTGGCGGAGGTCACATCAACGTCTCGCCAAGGTCATACCTCAAATCTCGTCAAGGAAGCGTTATTACCGCGGTTACGTCAAAGGAACGTGTTTCTTTCGCTCCACGGAGTCGGCCAGGTTGGCTTTCGAGGTGAAGGTCATTTCAAGGTCACGCCAAGGTCATACGTCAAAATAACGTCAAGGAAGCGTTACTACCCCGGTTACGTTAAAGGAACGCGATTCTTTCGCTCCACGGAGTCGCCCGGATTGGTTTTTGTGGCGGAGGTCACATCTACGTCTCGCCAAGGTCATACCTCAAATCTCGTCAAGGAAGCGTTATTACCGCGGTTACGTCAAAGGAACGTGTTTCTTTCGCTTCACAGAGTCGCCCAGATTGGTTTATTGGGGCGGAGCTCACATGTACGTCTCGCCAATGTCATACCCCAAATCACGTCAAGGAAGCGTTGCTACCCCGGCTACGTCAATGGAACGTGTTTCGTTCGCCCCACGGAGTCGCCCAGTGGGGTTTTTGGGGTGGCGGTCATTACAAGGTCACGCCAAGGTCATACGTCAAAATCACGTCAAGGAAGCGTTATTACCCCTTTTACGTCAAAGGAACGTGTTCCTTTCGCTCCACGGAGTCAGCCAGATTGTTTTTTGGGGTGGAGGTCAATTCAAGGTCACGCCAAGGTCATACGTCAAAATCACGTCGAGGAAGCGTTATTACCCCGGTTACGTCAAAGGAACGTGTTTCTTTCGCTCCACGGAGTCGCCCAGATTGGTTTTTGGGGTGGAGGTCTTTTCAAGGTCTCGCCAAGGACATACGCTAACTCACGTCAAGGAAGCGTTATTACCCCGGTTAAGTCAAAGGAACGAGTTTCTTTCGATCCACGGAGTCGCCCAGGTTGGTTTTTGGGGTGGAGGTCTTTTCAAGGTCACGCCAAGGACATACGCCAACTCACGTCAAGGAAGCGTTATTACCCCGGTTAAGTCAAAGGAACGAGTTTCTTTCGCTCCACGGAGTCGCCCAGGTTGGTTCTTGGGGTGGAGGTCTTTACAAGATCACGCCAAGGTCATACGTCAAAATCACGTCATGGAAGCGTTATTACCCCGGTTACATTAAAGGAACGTGTTTCTTTCGCTCCACGGCATCGGCCAGATTGTTTTTTGGGGTGGAGGTCATTTCAAGATCACGCCAAGGTCATACGCAATAATCACGTCAAGGGTGCGTTATTACCCCGGTTACGTCAAAGGAACGTGTTTCTTTCGCTAGACGGAGCCGCCCAGGTTGGTTTTTGGGGTAGAGGTCATTTCAATGTCACGACAATTTCATACTTCAAAATCACGCCGAGGAAGCGTTATTACTCCGGTTACGTCAAAGGAACGTGTTTCTTTCGCTCCACGGAGTCGCCCAGGTTGGTTTTTGGGGTGGAGGTCTTTACAAGGTCACGCCAAGGTCATACGTCAAAATCACGTCATGGAAGCGTTATTACCCCGGTTACATTAAAGGAACGTGTTTCTTTCGCTCCACGGAGTCGGCCAGATTGTTTTTTGGGGTGGAGGTCACTTCAAGGTCACGCCAAGGTCATGCGTCAAAATCACGTCGAGGAAGCGTTATTACCCCGGTTACGCCAAAGGGACGTGTTTCATTCGCTCCACGGAGTCGCCCAGATTGGTTTTTGTGGTGGTGGTCTTTTCAAGGTCACGCCAAGGTCATACGCCAAATCACGTCAAGGAAGCGTTATTACCCCGGTTACGTCAAAGGAACGTGTTTCTTTCGCTCCACGGAGTCGCCCAGATTGGTTTTTGTGGTGGTGGTCTTTTCAAGGTCACGCCAAGGTCATACGCCAAATCACGTCAAGGAAGCGTTATTACCCCGGTTAAGTCCAAGGAACGAGTTTCTTTCGCTCCACGGAGTCGCCCAGGTTGGCTTTTGAAGTGAAGGTCATTTCAAGGTCACGCCAAGGTCATACGTCAAAATCACGTCAAGGAAGCGTTACTACCGAGGTTACGGCAAAGGAACGCGTATCTTTCGCTCCACGGAGTCGCCCAGGTTGGTTTTTGGGGTAGAGGTCATTTCAATGTCACGCCAAGGTCATACTTCAAAATCACGCCGAGGAAGCGGTATTATCCCGGTTACGTTAATGGAACGTGTTTCTTTTACTTCACGGAGTCGCCCAGATTGGTTTTTGGGGCGGATGTCACATCAACGTTTCGCCTAGGTCATACCCCAACTCACGTCAAGGAAGTGTTATTACCCCGGTTACGTCAATGGAGCGTGTTTCATTCGATCCACGTAGTCGCCCAGGTTGGTTTTTGTGGTTGAGGTCATTTCAAGGTCACGCCAAGGTCATATTTCAAAATTACCCCAGGGAGCGGTATTACCCCGGTTAGGTTAATGGAATGTGTTTCTTTCGCTCCACGGAGTCGCCTAGATTGGTTTTTGGGGTGGAGGTCATTTCAAGACCACGCCAAGGTCATACGCAAAAATCACGTCAAGGGTGCGTTATTACCCCGGTTACGTCAAAGGAACGTGTTTCTTTCGCTCCACGTAGCCGCCCAGGTTGGTTTTTGGGGTAGAGGTCATTTCAATGTCACGCCAATTTCATACTTCAAAATCACGCCGAGGAAGCGTTATTACCCCGGTTACGTCAAAGGAACGTGTTTCTTTCGCTCCACGGAGTCGCCCGGATTGGTTTTTGTGGCGGAGGTCACATCAACGTCTCGCCAAGGTCATACCTCAAATCTCGTCAAGGAAGCGTTATTACCGCGGTTACGTCAAAGGAACGTGTTTCTTTCGCTCCACGGAGTCGGCCAGATTGTTTTTCGGGGTGGTGGTCACTTCAAAGTCACGACAAGGTCATACGTCAAAATCTCGTCGAGGAAGCGTTATTACCCCGGTTACGTCAAAGGAACGTGTTTCTTTCGCTCCACGGAGTCGCCCAGGTTGGCTTTCGAGGTGAAGGTCATTTCAAGGTCACGCCAAGGTCATACGTCAAAATAACGTCAAGGAAGCGTTACTACCCCGGTTACGTTAAAGGAACGCGATTCTTTCGCTCCACGGAGTCGCCCGGATTGGTTTTTGTGGCGGAGGTCACATCTACGTCTCGCCAAGGTCATACCTCAAATCTCGTCAAGGAAGCGTTATTACCGCGGTTACGTCAAAGGAACGTGTTTCTTTCGCTTCACAGAGTCGTCCAGATTGGTTTATTGGGGCGGAGCTCACATGTACGTCTCGCCAATGTCATACCCCAAATCACGTCAAGGAAGCGTTGCTACCCCGGCTACGTCAATGGAACGTGTTTCGTTCGCCCCACGGAGTCGCCCAGTGGGGTTTTTGGGGTGGAGGTCATTACAAGGTCACGCCAAGGTCATACGTCAAAATCACGTCAAGGAAGCGTTATTACCCCTTTTACGTCAAAGGAACGTGTTCCTTTCGCTCCACGGAGTCGCCCAGATTGGTTTTTGGGGTGGAGGTCTTTTCAAGGTCACGCCAAGGACATACGCTAACTCACGTCAAGGAAGCGTTATTACCCCGGTTAAGTCAAAGGAACGAGTTTCTTTCGATCCACGGAGTCGCCCAGGTTGGATTTTGAGGTGAAGGTCACTTCAAGGTCACGCCAAGGTCATACGTCAAATTCACGTCGAGGAAGCGTTATTACCCCGGTTACGTCAAAGGAACGTGTTTCTTTCGCTCCACGGAGTCGCCCAGATTGGTTTTTGGGGTGGAGGTCTTTTCAAGGTCACGCCAAGGACATACGCCAACTCACGTCAAGGAAGCGTTATTACCGCGGTTAAGTCAAAGGAACGAGTTTCTTTCGCTCCACGGAGTCGCCCAGGTTGGTTCTTGGGGTGGAGGTCTTTACAAAGTCACGCCAAGGTCATACGTCAAAATCACGTCATGGAAGCGTTATTACCCCGGTTACATTAAAGGAACGTGTTTCTTTCGCTCCACGGAGTCGGCCAGATTGTTTTTTGGGGTGGAGGTCACTTCAAGGTCACGCCAAGGTCATGCGTCAAAATCACGTCGAGGAAGCGTTATTACCCCGGTTTCGCCAAAGGAACGTGTTTCTTTCGCTCCACGGAGTCGCCCAGATTGGTTTTTGGGGTGGTGGTCTTTTCAAGGTCACGCCAAGGTCATACGCCAAATCACATCAAGGAAGCGTTATTACCCCGGTTACGTCAAAGGAACGTGTTTCTTTCGCCCCACGGAGTCGCCCAGTGGGGTTTTTAGGGAGGAGGTCATTTCAAGTTCACGCCAACGTCATACGCCAAATCACGTCAAGGAAGCGTTATTACCCCGGTTACGTCAATGGAACGTGTTTCTTTCGCTCCACGGAGTCGTCCAGATTGGTTTTTGGTGTGGAGGTCTTTTCAAGTTCACGCCAAGGTCATACGCCAAATCACGTCAAGGAAGCGTTATTACCCCGGTTACGTCAAAGGAACGTGTTTCTTTCGCTCCACGGAGTCGCCCAGATTGGTTTTTGGGGTGGAGGTCTTTTCAAGGTCACGCCAAGGACATACGCCTACTCACGTCAAGGAAGCGTTACTACCCCGGTTACGTTAAAGGAACGTGTTTCTTTCGCTCCACGGAGTCGGCCAGGTTGGCTTTTGAGGTGAAGGTCATTTCAAGGTCATGCCAAGGTCATACGCCAAATCACGTCAAGAAGCGTTATTACCCCGGTTACATCAAAGGAACGTGTTTCTTTCGCTCCACGGAGTCGGCCAGGTTGGCTTTCGAGGTGAAGGTCATTTCAAGGTCACGCCAAGGTCATACGTCAAAATAACGTCAAGGAAGCGTTACTACCCCGGTTACGTTAAAGTAACGCGATTCTTTCGCTCCACGGAGTCGCCCGGATTGGTTTTTGTGGCGGAGGTCACATCAACGTCTCGCCAAGGTCATACTTCAAATCTCGTCAAGGAAGCGTTATGACCGCGGTTACGTCAAAGGAACGCGTATCTTTCGCTCCACGGAGTCGCCCAGGTTGGTTTTTGGGGTAGAGGTCATTTCAATGTCACGCCAAGGTCATACTTCAAAATCACGCCGAGGAAGCGGTATTATCCCGGTTACGTTAATGGAACGTGTTTCTTTCGCTCCACGGAGTCGCCTAGATTGGTTTTTGGGGTGGAGGTCATTTCAAGACCACGCCAAGGTCATACGCAAAAATCACGTCAAAGGTGCGTTATTACCCCGGTTACGTCAAAGGAACGTGTTTCTTTCGCTCCACCGAGCCGCCCATGTTGGTTTTTGGGGTAGAGGTCATTTCAATGTCACGCCAATTTCATACTTCAAAATCACGCCGAGGAAGCGTTATTACCCCGGTTACGTCAAAGGAACGTGTTTCTTTCGCTCCACGGAGTCGCCCAGGTTGGCTTTCGAGGTGAAGGTCATTTCAAGGTCACGCCAAGGTCATACGTCAAAATAACGTCAAGGAAGCGTTACTACCCCGGTTACGTTAAAGGAACGCGATTCTTTCGCTCCACGGAGTCGCCCGGATTGGTTTTTGTGGCGGAGGTCACATCAACGTCTCGCCAAGGTCATACTTCAAATCTCGTCAAGGAAGCGTTATTACCGCGGTTACGTCAAAGGAACGTGTTTCTTTCGCTTCACAGAGTCGCCCAGATTGGTTTATTGGGGCGGAGCTCACACGTACGTCTCGCCAATGTCATACCCCAAATCACGTCAAGGAAGCGTTGCTACCCCGGCTACGTCAATGGAACGTGTTTCGTTCGCCCCACGGAGTCGCCCAGTGGGGTTTTTGGGGTGGAGGTCATTCCAAGGTCACGCCAAGGTCATACGTCAAAATCACGTCAAGGAAGCGTTATTACCCCTTTTACGTCAAAGGAACGTGTTCCTTTCGCTCCACGGAGTCAGCCAGATTGTTTTTTGGGGTGGAGGTCACTTCAAGGTCACGCCAAGGTCATACGTCAAAATCACGTCGAGGAAGCGTTATTACCACGGTTACGTCAAAGGAACGTGTTTCTTTCGCTCCACGGAGTCGCCCAGATTGGTTTTTGGGGTGGAGGTCTTTTCAAGGTCACGCCAAGGACATACGCTAACTCACGTCAAGGAAGCGTTATTACCCCGGTTAAGTCAAAGGAACGAGTTTCTTTCGCTCCACGGAGTCGCCCAGGTTGCCTTTTGAGGTGAAGGTCACTTCAAGGTCACGCCAAGGTCATACGTCAAAATCACGTCGAGGAAGCGTTATTACCCCGGTTACGTCAAAGCAACGTGTTTCTTTCGCTCCACGGAGTCGCCCAGATTGGTTTTTGGGGTGGAGGTCTTTTCAAGGTCACGCCAAGGACATACGCCAACTCACGTCAAGGAAGCGTTATTACCCCGGTTAAGTCAAAGGAACGAGTTTCTTTCGCTCCACGGAGTCGCCCAGGTTGGCTTTTGAGGTGAAGGTCATTTCAAGGTCACGCCAAGGTCATTCGTCAAAATCACGTCAAGGAAGCGTTACTACCCCGGTTACGTTAAAGGAACGCGTTTCTTTCGCTCCACGGAGTCGCCCAGATTGGTTTTTGGGGTGGAGATCACTTCAAGGTCACGCCAAGGTCATACGTCAAAATCACGTCAAGGGTGCGTTATTACCCCGGTTACGTCAAAGGAACGTGTTTCATTCGTTCCACGTAGTCGCCCAGGTTGGTTTTTGGGGTTGAGGTCATTTCAAGATCACGCCAAGGTCATTCGTCAAAATCACGTCGAGGAAGTGTTATTACCCCGGTTACGTAAAAGGAACGTGTTTCATTCGCTTCACGGAGTCGCCCGGATTGGTTTTTGGGGCGGAGGTCACATCAACGTTTCGCCTAGGTCATAACCCAACTCACGTCAAGGAAGTGTTATTACCCCGGTTACGTCAATGGAGCGTGTTTCATTCGATCCACGTAGTCGCCCAGGTTGGTTTTTGGGGTTGAGGTCATTTCAAGGTCACGCCAAGGTCATATCTCAAAATCACGCCAAGGAAGCGGTATTACCCCGGTTAGGTTAATGGAACGTGTTTCTTTCGCTCCACGGAGTCGCCTAGATTGGTTTTTGGGGTGGAGATCATTTCAAGACCACGCCAAGGTCATACGCAAAAATCACGTCAAGGGTGCGTTATTACCCCGGTTACGTCAAAGGAACGTGTTTCTTTCGCTCCACGGAGCCGCCCAGGTTGGTTTTTGGGGTAGAGGTCATTTCAATGTCACGCCAATTTCATACTTCAAAATCACGCCGAGGAAGCGTTATTACCCCGGTTACGTCAAAGGAACGTGTTTCTTTCGCTCCACGGAGTCGCCCGGATTGGTTTTTGTGGCGGAGGTCACATCAACGTCTCGCCAAGGTCATACCTCAAATCTCGTCAAGGAAGCGTTATTACCGCGGTTACGTCAAAGGAACGTGTTTCTTTCGCTCCACGGAGTCGGCCAGATTGTTTTTCGGGGTGGAGGTCACTTCAAAGTCACGACAAGGTCATACGTCAAAATCACGTCGAGGAAGCGTTATTACCCCGGTTACGTCAAAGGAACGTGTTTCTTTCGCTCCACAGAGTCGCCCAGATTGGTTTATTGGGGCGGAGCTCACATGTACGTCTCGCCAATGTCATACCGCAAATAACGTCAAGGAAGCGTTGCTACCCCGGCTACGTCAATGGAACGTGTTTCGTTCGCCTCACGGAGTCGCCCAGTGGGGTTTTTGGGGTGGAGGTCATTACAAGGTCACGCCAAGGTCATACGTCAAAATCACGTCAAGGAAGCGTTATTACCCGTTTTACGTCAAAGGAACGTGTTCCTTTCGCTCCACGGAGTCAGCCAGATTGTTTTTTGGGGTGGAGGTCACTTCAAGGTCACGCGAAGGTCATACGTCAAAATCACGTAGAGGAAGCGTTGTTACCCCGGTTACGTCAAAGGAACGTGTTTCTTTCGCACCACGGAGTCGCCCAGATTGGTTTTTGGGGTGGAGGTCTTTTCAAGGTCACGCCAAGGACATACGCTAACTCACGTCAAGGAAGCGTTATTACCCCGGTTAAGTCAAAGGAACGAGTTTCTTTCGCTCCACGGAGTCGCCCAGGTTGCCTTTTGAGGTGAAGGTCACTTCAAGGTCACGCCAAGGTCATACGTCAAAATCACGTCGAGGAAGCGTTATTACCCCGGTTAAGTCAAAGGAACGAGTTTCTTTCGCTCCACGGAGTCGCCAAGGTTGGCTTTTGAGGTGAAGGTCATTTCAAGGTCACGCCAAGGTCATTCGTCAAAATCACGTCAAGGAAGCGTTACTACCCCGGTTACGTTAAAGGAACGCGTTTCTTTCGCTCCACGGAGTCGCCCAGATTGGTTTATGGGGTGGAGATCACTTCAAGGTCACGCCAAGGTCATTCGTCAAAATCACGTCGAGGAAGTGTTATTACCCCGGTTACGTAAAAGGAACGTGTTTCATTCGCTTCACGGAGTCGCCCGGATTGGTTTTTGGGGCGGAGGTCACATCAACGTCTCGCCAAGGTCATACCTCAAATCTCGTCAAGGAAGCGTTATTACCGCGGTTACGTCAAAGGAACGTGTTTCTTTCGCTTCACAGAGTCGCCCAGATTGGTTTATTGGGGCGGAGCTCACATGTATGTCTCGCCAAGGTCGTATGCCAAGTCGCGTGAAGGTAGCGTTATTACCCCTTTTACGTCAAAGGAACGTGTTCCTTTCGCTCCACGGAGTCAGCCAGATTGTTTTTTGGGGTGGAGGTCACTTCAAGGTCACGCCAAGGTCATACGTCAAAATCACGTCGAGGAAGCGTTATTACCCCGGTTACGTCAAAGGAACGTGTTTCTTTCGCTCCACGGAGTCGCCCAGATTGGTTTTTGGGGTGGAGGTCTTTTCAAGGTCACGCCAAGGACATACGCTAACTCACGTCAAGGAAGCGTTATTACCCCGGTTAAGTCAAAGGAACGAGTCTCTTTCGCTCCACGGAGTCGCCCAGGTTGGCTTTTGAGGTGAAGGACACTTCAAGGTCACGCCAAGGTCATACGTCAAATTCACGTCGAGGAAGCGTTATTACCCCGGTTACGTCAAAGGAACGTGTTTCTTTCGCTCCACGGAGTCGCCCAGATTGGTTTTTGGGGTGGAGGTCTTTTCAAGGTAACGCCAAGGATATACGCCAACTCACGTCAAGGAAGCGTTAATACCCCGGTTAAGTCAAAGGAACGAGTTTCTTTCGTTCCACGGAGTCGCCCAGGTTGGCTTTTGAGGTGAAGGTCATTTCAAGGTCACGCCAAGGTCATTCGTCAAAATCACGTCAAGGAAGCGTTACTACCCCGGCTACGTTAAAGGAACGCGTTTCTTTCGCTCCACGGAGTCGCCCAGATTGGTTTCTGGGGCGGTGGTCACATCAACGTCTCGACAAGGTCATACGCCAAAATCACGTCAAGGGAGCGTTATTACCCCGGTTACGTCAATGGAACGTGTTTCTTTCGCTCCACGGAGTCGTCCAGATTGGTTTTTGGGGTGGAGGTCTTTTCAAGGTCACACCAAGGTCGTATGCCACATCGCGTGAAGGAAGCGTTATTACCCCGGTTATGTCAAAGGAACGTGTTTCTTTCGCTCCACGGAGTCGGCCATATTGTTTTTTGGGGTGGAGATCACTCCAAGGTCACGCCAAGGTCATACGTCAAAATCACGTCGAGGAAGCGTCATTACCCCGGTTACGTCAAGGGAACGTGTTTCTTTCACCCCACGTAGTCGCCTAGTGGGGTTTTTGTGTTGGAGGACATTTCAATGTCACGCCAAGGTCATACGCCAAATCACGTCAAGGAAGCGTTACTACCCCGGTTACGTCAAAGGAACGTGTTTCTCTCGCTCCGAGGAGTTGCCCGGGTTGGTTTTTGGGGCGGAGCTCACATGTACGTCTCGCCAATGTCATACCACAAATCACGTCAAGGAAGCGTTGCTACCCCGGTTAAGTCAATGGAACGTGCTTCGTTCGCTCCACGGAGTCGGCCAGATTGTTTTTCGGGGTGGAGGTCACTTCAAAGTCACGACAAGGTCATACGTCAAAATCACGTCGAGGAAGCGTTATTACCCCGGTTACGTCAAAGGAACGTGTTTCTTTCGCTCCACGGACTCGCCCAGGTTAGCTTTTGAGGTGAAGGTCATTTCAAGGTCACGCCAAGGCCATACGTCAAAATAACGTCAAGGAGGCGTTACTACCCCGGTTACGTTAAAGGAACGCGATTCTTTCGCTCCACGGAGTCGCCCAGATTGGTTTTTGGGGTGGAGATCACTTCAAGGTCACGCCAAGGTCATACGTCAAAATCACGTCAAGGGTGCGTTATTACCCCGGTTACGTCAAAGGAACGTGTTTCATTCGTTCCACGTAGTCGCCCAGGTTGGTTTTTGGGGTTGAGGTCATTTCAAGATCACGCCAAGGTCATTCGTCAAAATCACGTCGAGGAAGTGTTATTACCCCGGTTACGTAAAAGGAACGTGTTTCATTCGCTTCACGGAGTCGCCCGGATTGGTTTTTGGGGCGGAGGTCACATCAACGTCTCGCCAAGGTCATACCTCAAATCTCGTCAAGGAAGCGTTATTACCGCGGTTACGTCAAAGGAACGTGTTTCTTTCGCTTCACAGAGTCGCCCAGATTGGTTTATTGGGGCGGAGCTCACATGTACGTCTCGCCAATGTCATACCCCAAATCACGTCAAGGAAGCGTTATTACCCCTTTTACGTCAAAGGAACGTGTTTCTTTCGCTCCACGGACTCACCCAGGTTGGTTTTTGGGGTAGTGGTCATTTCAATGTCACGCCAAGGTCATACTTCAAAATCACGTAAGGAAGCGTTATTACCACGGTTACGTTAATGGAACGTGTTTCTTTCGCTTCACGGAGTCGCCCAGATTGGTTTTTGGGGCGGAGCTCACATGTACGTCTCGCCAATGTCATACCCCAAATCACGTCAAGGAAACGTTGCTACCCCGGTTACGTCAATGGGACGTGTTTCGTTCGCCCCACGGAGTCGCCCAGTGGGGTTTTTGTGGTGGAGGTCATTACAAGGTCACGCCAAGGTCATACGTCAAAATCACGTCAAGGAAGCGTTATTACCCCTTTTCGTCAAAGGAACGTGTTTCTTTCGCACCACGGAGTCGCCCGGATTGTTTTTCGGGGTAGAGGTCATTTCAAGGTCACGCCATGGTCATACTTCAAAATCACGCCGAGGAAGCGGTATTACCCCGGTTACGTTAATGGACCGTTTTTCTTTCGCTTCACGTAGTCGGCCATATTGTTTTTTGGGGTGGAGGTCATTTCAAGGTCACGCCAAGGTCATGCGTCGAAATCACGTCGAGGAAGCGTTATTACCGCGGTTACGTCAAAGGAACGTGTTTCTTTCGCTTCACAGAGTCGCCCAGATTGGTTTATTGGGGCGGAGCTCACACGTACGTCTCGCCAATGTCATACCCCAAATCACGTCAAGGAAGCGTTGCTACCCCGGCTACGTCAATGGAACGTGTTTCGTTCGCCCCACGGAGTCGCCCAGTGGGGTTTTTGGGGTGGAGGTCATTCCAAGGTCACGCCAAGGTCATACGTCAAAATCACGTCAAGGAAGCGTTATTACCCCTTTTACGTCAAAGGAACGTGTTCCTTTCGCTCCACGGAGTCAGCCAGATTGTTTTTTGGGGTGGAGGTCACTTCAAGGTCACGCCAAGGTCATACGTCAAAATCACGTCGAGGAAGCGTTATTACCACGGTTACGTCAAAGGAACGTGTTTCTTTCGCTCCACGGAGTCGCCCAGATTGGTTTTTGGGGTGGAGGTCTTTTCAAGGTCACGCCAAGGACATACGCTAACTCACGTCAAGGAAGCGTTATTACCCCGGTTAAGTCAAAGGAACGAGTTTCTTTCGCTCCACGTAGTCGCCCAGGTTGCCTTTTGAGGTGAAGGTCACTTCAAGGTCACGCCAAGGTCATACGTCAAAATCACGTCGAGGAAGCGTTATTACCCCGGTTACGTCAAAGCAACGTGTTTCTTTCGCTCCACGGAGTCGCCCAGATTGGTTTTTGGGGTGGAGGTCTTTTCAAGGTCACGCCAAGGACATACGCCAACTCACGTCAAGGAAGCGTTATTACCCGGTTAAGTCAAAGGAACGAGTTTCTTTCGCTCCACGGAGTCGCCCAGGTTGGCTTTTGAGGTGAAGGTCATTTCAAGGTCACGCCAAGGTCATTCGTCAAAATCACGTCAAGGAAGCGTTACTACCCCGGTTACGTTAAAGGAACGCGTTTCTTTCGCTCCACGGAGTCGCCCGGATTGGTTTTTGTGGCGGAGGTCACATCAACGTCTCGCCAAGGTCATACCTCAAATCTCGTCAAGGAAGCGTTATTACCGCGGTTACGTCAAAGGAACGTGTTTCTTTCGCTCCACGGAGTCGGCCAGATTGTTTTTCGGGGTGGAGGTCACTTCAAAGTCACGACAAGGTCATACGTCAAAATCACGTCGAGGAAGCGTTATTACCCCGGTTACGTCAAAGGAACGTGTTTCTTTCGCTCCACAGAGTCGCCCAGATTGGTTTATTGGGGCGGAGCTCACATGTACGTCTCGCCAATGTCATACCGCAAATAACGTCAAGGAAGCGTTGCTACCCCGGCTACGTCAATGGAACGTGTTTCGTTCGCCTCACGGAGTCGCCCAGTGGGGTTTTTGGGGTGGAGGTCATTACAAGGTCACGCCAAGGTCATACGTCAAAATCACGTCAAGGAAGCGTTATTACCCCTTTTACGTCAAAGGAACGTGTTCCTTTCGCTCCACGGAGTCAGCCAGATTGTTTTTTGGGGTGGAGGTCACTTCAAGGTCACGCGAAGGTCATACGTCAAAATCACGTCGAGGAAGCGTTGTTACCCCGGTTACGTCAAAGGAACGTGTTTCTTTCGCACCACGGAGTCGCCCAGATTGGTTTTTGGGGTGGAGGTCTTTTCAAGGTCACGCCAAGGACATACGCTAACTCACGTCAAGGAAGCGTTATTACCCCGGTTAAGTCAAAGGAACGAGTTTCTTTCGCTCCACGGAGTCGCCCAGGTTGCCTTTTGAGGTGAAGGTCACTTCAAGGTCACGCCAAGGTCATACGTCAAAATCACGTCGAGGGAGCGTTATTACCCCGGTTAAGTCAAAGGAACGAGTTTCTTTCGCTCCACGGAGTCGCCAAGGTTGGCTTTTGAGGTGAAGGTCATTTCAAGGTCACGCCAAGGTCATTCGTCAAAATCACGTCAAGGATGCGTTACTACCCCGGTTACGTTAAAGGAACGCGTTTCTTTCGCTCCACGGAGTCGCCCAGATTGGTTTATGGGGTGGAGATCACTTCAAGGTCACGCCAAGGTCATTCGTCAAAATCACGTCGAGGAAGTGTTATTACCCCGGTTACGTAAAAGGAACGTGTTTCATTCGCTTCACGGAGTCGCCCGGATTGGTTTTTGGGGCGGAGGTCACATCAACGTCTCGCCAAGGTCATACCTCAAATCTCGTCAAGGAAGCGTTATTACCGCGGTTACGTCAAAGGAACGTGTTTCTTTCGCTTCACAGAGTCGCCCAGATTGGTTTATTGGGGCGGAGCTCACATGTATGTCTCGCCAAGGTCGTATGCCAAGTCGCGTGAAGGAAGCGTTATTACCCCTTTTACGTCAAAGGAACGTGTTCCTTTCGCTCCACGGAGTCAGCCAGATTGTTTTTTGGGGTGGAGGTCACTTCAAGGTCACGCCAAGGTCATACGTCAAAATCACGTCGAGGAAGCGTTATTACCCCGGTTACGTCAAAGGAACGTGTTTCTTTCGCTCCACGGAGTCGCCCAGATTGGTTTTTGGGGTGGAGGTCTTTTCAAGGTCACGCCAAGGACATACGCTAACTCACGTCAAGGAAGCGTTATTACCCCGGTTAAGTCAAAGGAACGAGTCTCTTTCGCTCCACGGAGTCGCCCAGGTTGGCTTTTGAGGTGAAGGTCACTTCAAGGTCACGCCAAGGTCATACGTCAAATTCACGTCGAGGAAGCGTTATTACCCCGGTTACGTCAAAGGAACGTGTTTCTTTCGCTCCACGGAGTCGCCCAGATTGGTTTTTGGGGTGGAGGTCTTTTCAAGGTAACGCCAAGGATATACGCCAACTCACGTCAAGGAAGCGTTAATACCCCGGTTAAGTCAAAGGAACGAGTTTCTTTCGTTCCACGGAGTCGCCCAGGTTGGCTTTTGAGGTGAAGGTCATTTCAAGGTCACGCCAAGGTCATTCGTCAAAATCACGTCAAGGAAGCGTTACTACCCCGGCTACGTTAAAGGAACGCGTTTCTTTCGCTCCACGGAGTCGCCCAGATTGGTTTCTGGGGCGGTGGTCACATCAACGTCTCGACAAGGTCATACGCCAAAATCACGTCAAGGGAGCGTTATTACCCCGGTTACGTCAATGGAACGTGTTTCTTTCGCTCCACGGAGTCGTCCAGATTGGTTTTTGGGGTGGAGGTCTTTTCAAGGTCACACCAAGGTCGTATGCCACATCGCGTGAAGGAAGCGTTATTACCCCGGTTATGTCAAAGGAACGTGTTTCTTTCGCTCCACGGAGTCGGCCATATTGTTTTTTGGGGTGGAGATCACTCCAAGGTCACGCCAAGGTCATACGTCAAAATCACGTCGAGGAAGCGTCATTACCCCGGTTACGTCAAGGGAACGTGTTTCTTTCACCCCACGTAGTCGCCTAGTGGGGTTTTTGTGTTGGAGGACATTTCAATGTCACGCCAAGGTCATACGCCAAATCACGTCAAGGAAGCGTTACTACCCCGGTTACGTCAAAGGAACGTGTTTCTCTCGCTCCGAGGAGTTGCCCGGGTTGGTTTTTGGGGCGGAGCTCACATGTACGTCTGGCCAATGTCATACCACAAATCACGTCAAGGAAGCGTTGCTACCCAGGTTAAGTCAATGGAACGTGCTTCGTTCGCTCCACGGAGTCGGCCAGATTGTTTTTCGGGGTGGAGGTCACTTCAAAGTCACGACAAGGTCATACGTCAAAATCACGTCGAGGAAGCGTTATTACCCCGGTTACGTCAAAGGAACGTGTTTCTTTCGCTCCACGGACTCGCCCAGGTTAGCTTTTGAGGTGAAGGTCATTTCAAGGTCACGCCAAGGCCATACGTCAAAATAACGTCAAGGAGGCGTTACTACCCCGGTTACGTTAAAGGAACGCGATTCTTTCGCTCCACGGAGTCGCCCAGATTGGTTTTTGGGGTGGAGATCACTTCAAGGTCACGCCAAGGTCATACGTCAAAATCACGTCAAGGGTGCGTTATTACCCCGGTTACGTCAAAGGAACGTGTTTCATTCGCTTCACGGAGTCGCCCAGATTGGTTTTTGGGGCGGAGCTCACATGTACGTCTCGCCAATGTCATACCCCAAATCACGTCAAGGAAACGTTGCTACCCCGGTTACGTCAATGGGACGTGTTTCGTTCGCCCCACGGAGTCGCCCAGTGGGGTTTTTGTGGTGGAGGTCATTACAAGGTCACGCCAAGGTCATACGTCAAAATCACGTCAAGGAAGCGTTATTACCCCTTTTCGTCAAAGGAACGTGTTTCTTTCGCACCACGGAGTCGCCCGGATTGTTTTTCGGGGTAGAGGTCATTTCAAGGTCACGCCATGGTCATACTTCAAAATCACGCCGAGGAAGCGGTATTACCCCGGTTACGTTAATGGACCGTTTTTCTTTCGCTTCACGTAGTCGGCCATATTGTTTTTTGGGGTGGAGGTCATTTCAAGGTCACGCCAAGGTCATGCGTCGAAATCACGTCGAGGAAGCGTTATTACCGCGGTTACGCCAAAGGAACGTGTTTCTTTCGTTCCACGGAGTCCACCATATTGGTTTTTGGGGTGGAGGACACTTCAAGGTCACGCCAAGGTAATTCGTCAAAATCACGTCCAGGAGGCGTTATTACCCAGTTACATCTAAGGAACGTGTTTCTTTCGCTCAACGGAGTCGTCCAGGTTGGCTTTTGAGGTTGAGGACATTTCAAGGTCACGCCAAGGCCATACGTCAAAATAACGTCAAGGAAGCGTTACTACCCCGGTTACGTTAAAGGAACGCGTTTCTTTCGCTCCACGGAGTCGCCCAGATTGGTTTTTGGGGTGGAGATCACTTCAAGGTCACGCCAAGGTCATACGTCAAAATCACGTCAAGGGTGCGTTATTACCCCGGTTACGTCAAAGGAACGTGTTTCATTCGTTCCACGTAGTCGCCCAGGTTGGTTTTTGGGGTTGAGGTCATTTCAAGATCACGCCAAGGTCATTCGTCAAAATCACGTCGAGGAAGTGTTATTACCCCGGATACGTAAAAGGAACGTGTTTCATTCGCTTCACGGAGTCGCCCGGATTGGTTTTTGGGGCGGAGGTCACATCAACGTCTCGCCAAGGTCATACCTCAAATCTCGTCAAGGAAGCGTTATTACCGCGGTTACGTCAAAGGAACGTGTTTCTTTCGCTTCACAGAGTCGCCCAGATTGGTTTTTGGGGTGGAGGTCTTTTCAAGGTCACGCCAAGGACATACGCTAACTCACGTCAAGGAAGCGTTATTACCCCGGTTAAGTCAAAGGAACGAGTTTCTTTCGCTCCACGGAGTCGCCCAGGTTGCCTTTTGAGGTGAAGGTCACTTCAAGGTCACGCCAAGGTCATACGTCAAAATCACGTCGAGGAAGCGTTATTACCCCGGTTACGTCAAAGCAACGTGTTTCTTTCGCTCCACGGAGTCGCCCAGATTGGTTTTTGGGGTGGAGGAATTTTCAAGGTCACGCCAAGGACATACGCCAACTCACGTCAAGGAAGCGTTATTACCCCGGTTAAGTCAAAGGAACGAGTTTCTTTCGCTCCACGGAGTCGCCAAGGTTGGCTTTTGAGGTGAAAGTCATTTCAAGGTCACGCCAAGGTCATACGTCAAAATCACGTCAAGGGTGCGTTATTTCCCCGATTACGTCAAAGGAACGTGTTTCATTAGTTCCACGTAGTCGCCCAGGTTGATTTTTGGGGTTGAGGTCATTTCAAGATCACGCCAAGGTCATTCGTCAAAATCACGTCGAGGAAGTGTTATTACCCCGGTTACGTAAAAGGAACGTGTTTCATTCGCTTCACGGAGTCGCCCGGATTGGTTTTTGGGGCGGAGGTCACATCAACGTCTCGCCAAGGTCATACCTCAAATCTCGTCAAGGAAGCGTTATTACCGCGGTTACGTCAAAGGAACGTGTTTCTTTCGCTTCACAGAGTCGCCCAGATTGGTTTATTGGGGCGGAGCTCACATGTACGTCTCGCCAAGGTCGTATGCCAAATCGCGTGAAGGAAGCGTTATTACCCCTTTTACGTCAAAGGAACGTGTTCGTTTCGCTCCACGGAGTCAGCCAGATTGTTTTTTGGGGTGGAGGTCACTTCAAGGTCACGCCAAGGTCATACGTCAAATTCACGTCGAGGAAGCGTTATTACCCCGGTTACGTCAAAGGAACGTGTTTCTTTCGCTCCACGGAGTCACCCAGGTTGGTTTTTGGGGTAGAGGTCATTTCAAGGTCACGCCAAGGTCATACGTCAAAATCAAGCCAAGGAAGCGTTATTGCCCAGGTTACGTCAAAGGAACGTGTTTCCTTCGCTCCACGGAGTCGCCCAGATTGGTTTTTGGGGCGGAGGTCACATCAACGTCTCGACAAGGTCATACGTCAAAATCACGTCTAGGGAGCGTTATTACCCCGGTTACGTCAATGGAACGTGTTTCTTTCGCTCCACGGAGTCGCCCAGATTGATTTTTGGGCTGGAGGTCTTTTCAAGTTCACGCCAAGGTCATATGCCAAATCGCGTGAAGGAAGCGTTATTACCCCGGTTATGTCAAAGGAACGAGTTTCTTTCGCACGACGGAGTTGCCCAGGTTAGCTTTTGAGGTGGAGGTCATTTGAAGGTCACGCCAAGGTCATACGTCAAAATCACGTCAAGGAAGCGTTATTACCCCGGTTACATCAAAGGAACGTGTTTCTTTCCTTCAACGGAGTCGTCCAGCTTGGCTTTAGAGGTGGAGGTCATTTCAAAGTCACGCCAAGGTCATACGTCAAAATCACGACAAGGAAGCGTTATTACCCCTTTTACGTCAAAGGAACGTGTTTCTTTCGCTCCACGGAGTCGCCCAGATTGGCTTTTGAGGTGAAGGTCATTTCAAGGTCACGCCAAGGTCATACGTCAAAATAACGTCAAGGAAGCGTTACTACCCCGGTTACGTTAAAGGAACGCGATTCTTTCGCTCCACGGAGTCGCCCGGATTGGTTTTTGGGGCGGAGGTCACATCAACGTCTCTCCAAGGTCATACCTCAAATCTCGTCAAGGAAGCGTTATTACCCCGGTTACGTCAAAGGAACGTGTTTCTTTCGCTAGACGGAGCCGCCCAGGTTGGTTTTTGGGGTAGAGGTCATTTCAATGTCACGCCAATTTCAAACTTCAAAATCACGCCGAGGAAGCGTTATTACTCCGGTTACGTCAAAGGAACGTGTTTCTTTCGCTCCACGGAGTCGCCCAGGTTGACTTTTGAGGTGAAGGTCATTTCAAGGTCACGCCAAGGTCATACGTCAAAATCACGTCAAGGAAGCGTTACTACCCCGGTTACGTTAAAGGAACGTGTTTCTTTCGCTCCACGGAGTCGGCCAGATTGTTTTTTGGGGTCGAGGTCATTCAAGATCACGCCAAGGTCATACGCCATAATCACGTCAAGGGTGCGTTATTACCCCGGTTACGTCAAAGGAACGTGTTTCTTTCGCTAGACGGAGCCGCCCAAGTTGGTTTCTGGGGTAGAGGTCATTTCAATGTCACGCCAATTTCATACTTCAAAATCACGCCGAGGAAGCGTTATTACTCCGGTTACGTCAAAGGAACGTGTTTCTTTCGCTCCACGGAGTCGCCCAGGTTGACTTTTGAGGTGATGGTCATTTCAAGGTCACGCCAAGGTCATACGTCAAAATCACGTCAAGGAAGCGTTACTACCCCGGTTACGTTAAAGGAACGTGTTTCTTTCGCTCAACGGAGTCGTCCAGGTTGGCTTTTGAGGTTGAGGACATTTCAAAGTCACGCCAAGGTCATACGTCAAAATCACGTAAGGAAGCGGTATTACCCCGGTTACGTCAATGGAACGTGTTTCTTTCGCTCCACGGAGTCGTCCAGATTGGTTTCTGGGGCGGTGGTCACATCAACGTCTCGACAAGGTCATACGCCAAAATCACGTCAAGGGAGCGTTATTACCCCGGTTACGTCAATGGAACGTGTTTCTTTCGCTCCACGGAGTCGCCCAATTGGTTTTTGGGGTGGAGGTCTATTCAAGGTCACGCCAAGGTCGTATGCCAAATAGCGTGAAGGAATCGTTATTACCCCGGTTATGTCAAAGGAACGTGTTTCTTTCGTTCCACGGAGTCGGCCATATTGTTTTTTGGGGTGTAGATCGCTCCAAGGTCACGCCAAGGTCATACGTCAAAATCACGTCGAGGAAGCGTTATTACCTCGGTTACGTCAAAGGAACGTGTTTCTTTCACCCCACGGAGTCGCCTAGTGGGGTTTTTGTGTTGGAGGACATTTCAATGTCACGCCAAGGTCATACGCCAAATCACGTCAAGGAAGCGTTACTACCCCGGTTACGTCAAAGGAACGTGTTTCTCTCGCTCCGAGGAGTTGCCCGGGTTGGTTTTTGGGGCGGAGCTCACATGTACGTCTCGCCAATGTCATACCCCAAATCACGACAAGGAAGCGTTGCTACCCCGGTTACGTCAATGGAACGTGTTTCGTTCGCTCCACGGAGTCGGCCAGATTGTTTTTCGGGGTGGAGGTCACTTCAAAGTCACGACAAGGTCATACGTCAAAATCACGTCGAGGAAGCGTTATTACCCCGGTTACGTCAAAGGAACGTGTTTCTTTCGCTCCACGGACTCGCCCAGGTTAGCTTTTGAGGTGAAGGTCATTTCAAGGTCACGCCAAAATCACGTCAAGGGTGCGTTATTACCCCGGTTACGTCAAAGGAACGTGTTTCTTTCGCTCCACGGAGTCACCCAGGTTGGTTTTTGGGGTAGAGGTCATTTCAATGTCACGCCAAGGTCATACTTCAAAATCACGTAAGGAAGCGGTATTACCCCGGTTACGTTAATGGAACGTGTTTCTTTCGCTTCACGGAGTCGCCCAGATTGGTGTTTGGGGCGGAGCTCACATGTACGTCTCGCCAAGGTCATACTCCAAATCACGTCAAGGAAGCGTTATTACCCCGGTTACGTCAAAGGAGCGTGTTTCGCTCGCCCCACGGAGTCGCCCAGTGGGGTTTTTGGGGTGGAGGTCATTACAAGGTCACGCCAAGGTCATACGTCAAAATCACGTCAAGGAAGCGTTATTACCCCTTTTACGTCAAAGGAACGTGTTTCTTTCGCTCCACGGAGTCGCCTAGATTATTTTTGGGGTAGAGGTCATTTCAAGGTCACGCCATGGTCACACTTCAAAATCACGTCGAGGAAGCGTTATTACCCCGGTTACGTCAAAGGAACGTGTTTCTTTCGCCCCACGGAGTCGGCCATATTGTTTTTTGGGGTGGAGATCACTCCAAGGTCACGCCAAGGTCATACGTCAAAACCACGTCAAGAAAGCGTTATTACCACGGTTACGTCAAAGGAGCGTGTTTCATTCTTTCCACGTAGTCACCCATGTTGGTTTTTTGGGTTGAGGTCAGACGAATGTCACGCCAAGGTCATCTGTCAAAATCACGTCAAGGGAGCGTTACTACCCCGGTTTCGTTAATGGAACGCTTTTCTTTCGCTCCACGGAGTCGCCCGGATTGGTTTTTAGGGTGGAGGTCTTTTCAAGGTCACGCCAAGTTCATATGTCAAAATCACGTCACGGAAGCGTTATTGCCCCGGTTAAGTCAAAGGAACGTGTTTCTTTCGCTCCACGGAGTCGGCCAGATTGTTTTTTGGGGTGGAGGTCACTTGAAGGTCACGCCAAGGTCATACGGCAAATCACGTCAAGGAAGCGTTATTACCCCGGTTACGTCAAAGGAACGTGTTTCTTTCGCTCCACGGAGTCGCCCAGATTGGTTTTTGGGGTGGAGGTCATTTCAAGACCACGCCAAGGTCATACGCAAAAATCACGTCAAGGGTGCGTTATTACCCCGGTTACGTCAAAGGAACGTGTTTCTTTCGCTAGACGGAGCCGCCCAGGTTGGTTTTTGGGGTAGAGGTCATTTCAATGTCACGCCAATTTCATACTTAAAATCACGCCGAGGAAGCGTTATTACTCCGGTTACGTCAAAGGAACGTGTTTCTTTCGCTCCACGGAGTCGCCCAGGTTGGCTTTTGAGGTGAAGGTCATTTCAAGGTCACGCCAAGGTCATACGTCAAAATCACGTCAAGGAAGCGTTACTACCGAGGTTACGTTAAAGGAACGCGTATCTTTCGCTCCACGGAGTCGCCCAGGTTGGTTTTTGGGGTGGAGGTCTTTACAAGGTCACGCCAAGGTCATACGTCAAAATCACGTCATGGAAGCGTTATTACCCCGGTTACATTAAAGGAACGTGTTTCTTTCGCTCCACGGAGTCGGCCAGATTGTTTTTTGGGGTGGAGGTCACTTCAAGGTCACGCCAAGGTCATGCGTCAAAATCACGTCGAGGAAGCGTTATTACCCCGGTTACGCCAAAGGAACGTGTTTCATTCGCTCCACGGAGTCGCCCAGATTGGTTTTTGGGGTGGTGGTCTTTTCAAGGTCACGCCAAGGTCATACGCCAAATCACGTCAAGGAAGCGTTATTACCCCGGTTACGTCAAAGGAACGTATTTCTTTCGCCCCACGGAGTCGCCCAGTTGGGTTTTTAGGGTGGTGGTCATTTCAAGGTCACGCCAACGTCATACGCCAAATCACGTCAAGGAAGCGTTATTACCCCGGTTACGTCAATGGAACGTGTTTCTTTCGCTCCACGGAGTCGGCCAGATTGTTTTTTGGGGAGGAGGTCACTTCAAGGTCACGCCTAGGTCATACGGCAAATCACGTCAAGGAGGCGTTATTACCCCTGTTACGTCAAAGGAACGTGTTTGTTTCGCCCCACGGAGTCGACTAGTGGGGTTTTTGTGGTGGAGGACATTTCAATGTCACGCCAAGGTCATACGCCAAATCACGTCAAGAAGCGTTATCACCCCGGTTACATCAAAGGAACGTGTTTCTTTCGCTCCACGGAGTCGTCCAGGTTGGTTTTTGGGGTGGAGGTTTTTTCAAGGTCACGCCAAGGACATACGCCAAATCACGTCAAGGAAGCGTTATTACCCCGGTTAAGTCAAAGGAACGAGTTTCTTTCGCTCCACGGAGTCGCCCAGGTTGGCTTTTGAGGTGAAGGTCATTTCAAGGTCACGCCAAGGTCATACGTCAAAATCACGTCAAGGAAGCGTTACTACCGAGGTTACGGTAAAGGAACGCGTATCTTTCGCTCCGCGGAGTCGCCCAGGTTGGTTTTTGGGGTAGAGGTCATTTCAATGTCACGCCAAGGTCATACTTCAAAATCACGCCGAGGAAGCGGTATTATGCCGGTTACGTTAATGGAACGTGTTTCTTTTACTTCACGGAGTCGCCCAGATTGGTTTTTGGGGCGGAGGTCACATCAACGTTTCGCCTAGGTCATACCCCAACTCACGTCAAGGAAGTGTTATTACCCCGGTTACGTCAATGGAGCGTGTTTCATTCGATCCACGTAGTCGCCCAGGTTGGTTTTTGTGGTTGAGGTCATTTCAAGGTCACGCCAAGGTCATATTTCAAAATTACCCCAGGGAGCGGTATTACCCCGGTTAGGTTAATGGAATGTGTTTCTTTCGCTCCACGGAGTCGCCTAGATTGGTTTTTGGGGTGGAGGTCATTTCAAGACCACGCCAAGGTCATACGCAAAAATCACGTCAAGGGTGCGTTATTACCCCGGTTACATCAAAGGAACGCGATTCTTTCGCTCCACGGAGTCGCCCGGATTGGTTTTTGTGGCGGAGGTCACATCAACGTCTCGCCAAGGTCATACCTCAAATCTCGTCAAGGAAGCGTTATTACCGCGGTTACGTGAAAGGAACGTGTTTCTTTCGCTTCACAGAGTCGCCCAGATTGGTTTATTGGGGCGGATCTCACATGTACGCCTCGCCAATGTCATACCCCAAATCACGTCAAGGAAGCGTTGCTTACCCGGCTACGTCAATGGAACGTGTTTCGTTCGCCCCACGGAGTCGCCCAGTGGGGTTTTTGGGGTGGAGGTCATTACAAGGTCACGCCAAGGTCATACGTCAAAATCACGTCAAGGAAGCGTTATTACCCCTTTTACGTCAAAGGAACGTGTTCCATTCGCTCCACGGAGTCAGCCAGATTGTTTTTTGGGGTGGAGGTCACTTCAAGGTCACGCCAAGGTCATACGTCAAAATCACGTCGAGGAAGCGTTATTACCCCGTTTACGTCAAAGGAACGTGTTTCTTTAGCTCCACGGAGTCGCCCAGATTGGTCTTTGGGGTGGAGGTCTTTTCAAGGTCACGCCGAGGACATACGCTAACTCACGTCAAGGAAGCGTTATTACCCCGGTTAAGTCAAAGGAACGAGTTTCTTTCGATCCACGGAGTCGCCCAGGTTGGCTTTTGAGGTGAAGGTCACTTCAAGATCACGCCGAGGTCATACGTCAAATTCACGTTGAGGAAGCGTTATTACCCCGGTTACGTCAAAGGAACGTGTTTCTTCCGCTCCACGGAGTCGCCCAGATTGGTTTTTGGGGTGGAGGTCTTTTCAAGGTCACGCCAAGGACATACGCCAACTCACGTCAAGGAAGCGTTATTACCCCGGTTAAGTCAAAGGAACGAGTTTCTTTCGCTCCACGGAGTCGCCCAGGTTGGCTTTTGAGGTGTAGGTCATTTCAAGGTCACGCCAAGGTCATACGTCAAAATCACGTCAAGGAAGCGTTACTATCCCGGTTACGTTAAAGGAACGCGTTTCTTTCGCTCCACGGAGTCGCCCAGATTGGTTTTTGGGGTGGAGATCACTTCAAGGTCACGCCAAGGTCATACGTCAAAATCACGTCAAGGGTGCGTTATTACCCCGGTTACGTCAAAGGAACGTGTTTCATTCGTTCCACGTAGTCGCCCAGGTTGGTTTTTGGGGTTGAGGTCATTTCAAGATCACGCCAAGGTCATTCGTCAAAATCACGTCGAGGAAGTGTTATTACCCCGGTTACGTAAAAGGTACGTGTTTCATTCGCTTCACGGAGTCGCCCGGATTGGTTTTTGGGGCGGAGCTCACATCAACGTCTCGCGAAGGTCATACCTCAAATCTCGTCAAGGAATCGTTATTACCCCGGTTACGTCAAAGGAACGAGTTTCTTTCGCTCCGCGGAGTCGTCCAGGTTGGCTTTTGAGGTGGAGGTCATTTCAAGGTCACGCCAAGGTCATACGTCAAAATCATGTCAAGGAAGCGTTATTACCCCGGTTACATCAAAGGAACGTGTTTCTTTCGCTCCACCGAGTCGACCAGATTGTTTTTTGGGTTGGATGTCACTTCAAGGTCACGCCAAGGTCATACCTCAAATCTCGTCAAGGAAGCGTTATTACCCCGGTTACGTCAAAGGAACGAGTTTCTTTCGCTCCGCGGAGTCGTCCAGGTTGGCTTTTGAGGTGGAGGTCATTTCAAGGTCACGGCAAGGTCATACGTCAAAATCACGTCAAGGAAGCGTTATTATCCCGGTTACATCAAAAGGAACGTGTTTCTTTCGCTCCACCGAGTCGGCCAGATTGTTTTTTGGGTTGGAGGTCACTTCAAGGTCACGCCAAGGTCATACGTCAAAATCACGTCAAGAAAGCGTTACTACCCCGGTTACGTCAAAGGAACGTGTTTCTTTCGCTCCACGGAGTCGTCCAGGTTGGCTTTTGAGGTGGAGGTCATTTCAAAGTCACGCCAAGGTCATGCGTCAAAATAACGTAAGGGAGTGGTATTACCCCGTTTACGTAAAAGGAACGTGTTTCATTCGCTTCACGGAGTCGCCCGGATTGGTTTTTGGGGCGGAGGTCACATCAACGTCTCGCGAAGGTCATACCTCAAATCTCGTCAAGGAAGCGTTATTACCCCGGTTACGTCAAAGGAACGAGTTTCTTTCGCTCCGCGGAGTCGTCCAGGTTGGCTTTTGAGGTGGAGGTCATTTCAAGGTCACGCCAAGGTCATACGTCAAAATCACGTCAAGGAAGCGTTATTACCCCGGTTACAACAAAGGAACGTGTTTCTTTCGCTCCACCGAGTCGGCCAGATTGTTTTTTGGGTTGGAGGTCACTTCAAGGTCACGCCAAGGTCATACGTCAAAATCACGTCAAGGAAGCGTTACTACCCCGGTTACGTCAAAGGAACGTGTTTCTTTCGCTCCACGGAGTCGTCCAGGTTGGCTTTTGAGGTGGAGGTCATTTCAAAGTCACGCCAAGGTCATGCATCAAAATAACGTAAGAGAGCGGTATTACCCCGTTTACGTCAATGGAACGTGTTTCTTTCGCTCCACGGAGTCGCCCAGATTGTTTTTTGGGGCGGAGGTCTTTTCAAGGTCACGCCAAGGTCATACGGCAAATCACGTCGAGCAAGCGTTATTACCCCGGTTACGTCAAAGGAACGTGTTTCTTTCGCTCCACGGAGTCGCCCAGGTTGGTTTTTGGGGTAGAGGTCATTTCAAGTTCACGCCAAGTTCATATGTCAAAATCACGTCACGGAAGCGTTATCGCCCCGCTTAAGTTAAAGGAACGTGTTTCTTTCGCTCCGTGGAGTCGTCCAGGTTGGCTTTTGTGGTGGAGGTCATTTCAAGGTCACGCCAAGGTCATACGTCAAAATCACGTAAGGAAGCGGTATTACCCCGGTTACGTTAATGGAACGTGTTTCTTTCGCTTCACGGAGTCGCCCAGATTGGTTCTTGGGGCGGAGCTCACATCAACTTCTCGCCAATGTCATACCCCAAATCACGGCAAGGAAGCGTTGCTACCCCGGTTACGTCAATGAAACGTGTTTCGTTCGCCCCACGGAGTCGCCCAGTGGGGTTTTTGGGGTGGAGGTCATTACAAGGTCACGCCAAGGTCATACGTCAAAATCACGTCAAGGAAGCGTTATTACCCCTTTTACGTCAAAGGAACGTGTTTCTTTCGCTCCACGGAGTCGCCTAGATTGTTTTTTGGGGTAGAGGTCATTTCAAGGTCACGCCATGGTCATACTTCAAAATCACGCCGAGGAAGCTGTATTCACCCCGGTTACGTTAATGGAACGTGTTTCTTTCGCTTCACGGAGTCGCCCAGATTGGTTTTTGGGGCGGAGGTCACATCAACGTCTCGCCAAGGTCATACCACAAATCACGTCAAGGAAGCGTTATTACCCCGGTTACGTCAAAGGAACGAGTTTCTTTCGCTCCGCGGAGTCGTCCAGGTTGGCTTTTGAGGTGGAGGTCATTTCAAGGTCACGCCAAGGTCATACGTCAAAATCACGTCAAGGAAGCGTTATTACCCCGGTTACAACAAAGGAACGTGTTTCTTTCGCTCCACCGAGTCGGCCAGATTGTTTTTTGGGTTGGAGGTCACTTCAAGGTCACGCCAAGGTCATACGTCAAAATCACGTCAAGGAAGCGTTACTACCCCGGTTACGTCAAAGGAACGTGTTTCTTTCGCTCCACGGAGTCGTCCAGGTTGGCTTTTAGGTGGAGGTCATTTCAAAGTCACGCCAAGGTCATGCATCAAAATAACGTAAGAGAGCGGTATTACCCCGTTTACGTCAATGGAACGTGTTTCTTTCGCTCCACGGAGTCGCCCAGATTGTTTTTTGGGGCGGAGGTCTTTTCAAGGTCACGCCAAGGTCATACGGCAAATCACGTCGAGCAAGCGTTATTACCCCGGTTACGTCAAAGGAACGTGTTTCTTTCGCTCCACGGAGTCGCCCAGGTTGGTTTTTGGGGTAGAGGTCATTTCAAGTTCACGCCAAGTTCATATGTCAAAATCACGTCACGGAAGCGTTATCGCCCCGGTTAAGTTAAAGGAACGTGTTTCTTTCGCTCCGTGGAGTCGTCCAGGTTGGCTTTTGTGGTGGAGGTCATTTCAAGGTCACGCCAAGGTCATACGTCAAAATCACGTAAGGAAGCGGTATTACCCCGGTTACGTTAATGGAACGTGTTTCTTTCGCTTCACGGAGTCGCCCAGATTGGTTCTTGGGGCGGAGCTCACATCAACTTCTCGCCAATGTCATACCCCAAATCACGGCAAGGAAGCGTTGCTACCCCGGTTACGTCAATGAAACGTGTTTCGTTCGCCCCACGGAGTCGCCCAGTGGGGTTTTTGGGGTGGAGGTCATTACAAGGTCACGCCAAGGTCATACGTCAAAATCACGTCAAGGAAGCGTTATTACCCCTTTTACGTCAAAGGAACGTGTTTCTTTCGCTCCACGGAGTCGCCTAGATTGTTTTTTGGGGTAGAGGTCATTTCAAGGTCACGCCATGGTCATACTTCAAAATCACGCCGAGGAAGCTGTATTCACCCCGGTTACGTTAATGGAACGTGTTTCTTTCGCTTCACGGAGTCGCCCAGATTGGTTTTTGGGGCGGAGGTCACATCAACGTCTCGCCAAGGTCATACCACAAATCACGTCAAGGAAGCGTTACTACCCCGGTTACGTCAAAGGAACGTGTTTCTCTCGCTCCGCGGAGTCGCCCGGGTTGGTTTTTGGGGTGGAGGTCTTTTCAAGGTCATGCCAAGGTCATACGCCAAATCACGTCAAGAAGCGTTATTACCCCGGTTACATCAAAGGAACGTGCTTCTTTCGCTCAACGGAGTCGTCCAGGTTGGTTTTTGTGGTGCAGGTTTTTTCAAGGTCACGCCAAGGACATACGCCAAATCACGTCAAAGAAGTGTTATTACCCCGGTTAAGTCAAAGGAACCAGTTTCTTTCGCTCCACGGAGTCGCGCAGGTTGGCTTTTGAGGTGAAGGTCATTACAAGGTCACGCCAAGGTCATACGTCAAAATCACGTCAAGGAAGCGTTACTACCGAGGTTACGTTAAAGGAACGCGTACCTTTCGCTCCACGGAGTCGCCCAGATTGGTTTTTGGGGCGGAGGTCACATCAACGTCTCGACAAGGTCATACGCCAAAATCACGTCTAGGGAGCGTTATTACCCCGGTTACGTCAATGGAACGTGTTTCTTTCGCTCCACGGAGTCGCCCAGATTGATTTTTGGGCTGGAGGTCTTTTCAAGTTCACGCCAAGGTCATATGCCAAATCGCGTGAAGGAAGCGTTATTACCCCGGTTATGTCAAAGGAACGAGTTTCTTTCGCACGACGGAGTTGCCCAGGTTAGCTTTTGAGGTGGAGGTCATTTGAAGGTCACGCCAAGGTCATACGTCATAATCACGTCAAGGAAGCGATATTACCCCGGTTACATCAAAGGAACGTGTTTCTTTCCTTCAACGGAGTCGTCCAGCTTGGCTTTAGAGGTGGAGGTCATTTCAAAGTCACGCCAAGGTCATACGTCAAAATCACGACAAGGAAGCGTTACTACCCCGGTTACGTTAAAGGAACGTGTTTCTTTCGCTCCACGGAGTCGGCCAGATTGTTTTTTGGGGTCGAGGTCATTCAAGATCACGCCAAGGTCATACGCCATAATCACGTCAAGGGTGCGTTATTACCCCGGTTACGTCAAAGGAACGTGTTTCTTTCGCTAGACGGAGCCGCCCAAGTTGGTTTCTGGGGTAGAGGTCATTTCAATGTCACGCCAATTTCATACTTCAAAATCACGCCGAGGAAGCGTTATTACTCCGGTTACGTCAAAGGAACGTGTTTCTTTCGCTCCACGGAGTCGCCCAGGTTGACTTTTGAGGTGATGGTCATTTCAAGGTCACGCCAAGGTCATACGTCAAAATCACGTCAAGGAAGCGTTACTACCCCGGTTACGTTTAAGGAACGTGTTTCTTTCGCTCCACGGAGTCGTCCAGATTGGTTTTTGGGGTGGAGGACACTTCAAGGTCACGCCAAGGTAATTCGTCAAAATCACGTCCAGGAGGCGTTATTACCCAGTTACATCAAAGGAACGTGTTTCTTTCGCTCAACGGAGTCGTCCAGGTTGGCTTTTGAGGTTGAGGACATTTCAAAGTCACGCCAAGGTCATACGTCAAAATCACGTAAGGAAGCGGTATTACCCCGGTTACGTCAATGGAACGTGTTTCTTTCGCTCCACGGAGTCGTCCAGATTGGTTTCTGGGGCGGTGGTCACATCAACGTCTCGACAAGGTCATACGCCAAAATCACGTCAAGGGAGCGTTATTACCCCGGTTACGTCAATGGAACGTGTTTCTTTCGCTCCACGGAGTCGCCCAGATTGGTTTTTGGGGTGGAGGTCTATTCAAGGTCACGCCAAGGTCGTATGCCAAATCGCGTGAAGGAATCGTTATTACCCCGGTTATGTCAAAGGAACGTGTTTCTTTCGCTCCACGGAGTCGGCCATATTGTTTTTTGGGGTGTAGATCGCTCCAAGGTCACGCCAAGGTCATACGTCAAAATCACGTCGAGGAAGCGTTATTACCTCGGTTACGTCAAAGGAACGTGTTTCTTTCACCCCACGGAGTCGCCTAGTGGGGTTTTTGTGTTGGAGGACATTTCAATGTCACGCCAAGGTCATACGCCAAATCACGTCAAGGAAGCGTTACTACCCCGGTTACGTCAAAGGAACGTGTTTCTCTCGCTCCGAGGAGTTGCCCGGGTTGGTTTTTGGGGCGGAGCTCACATGTACGTCTCGCCAATGTCATACCCCAAATCACGACAAGGAAGCGTTGCTACCCCGGTTACGTCAATGGAACGTGTTTCGCTCGCCCCACGGAGTCGCCCAGTGGGGTTTTTGGGGTGGAGGTCATTACAAGGTCACGCCAAGGTCATACGTCAAAATCACGTCAAGGAAGCGTTATTACCCCTTTTACGTCAAAGGAACGTGTTTCTTTCGCTCCACGGAGTCGCCTAGATTATTTTTGGGGTAGAGGTCATTTCAAGGTCACGCCATGGTCACACTTCAAAATCACGTCGAGGAAGCGTTATTACCCCGGTTACGTCAAAGGAACGAGTTTCTTTCGCTCCGCGGAGTCGTCCAGGTTGGCTTTTGAGGTGGAGGTCATTTCAAGGTCACGGCAAGGTCATACGTCAAAATCACGTCAAGGAAGCGTTATTATCCCGGTTACATCAAAAGGAACGTGTTTCTTTCGCTCCACCGAGTCGGCCAGATTGTTTTTTGGGTTGGAGGTCACTTCAAGGTCACGCCAAGGTCATACGTCAAAATCACGTCAAGGAAGCGTTACTACCCCGGTTACGTCAAAGGAACGTGTTTCTTTCGCTCCACGGAGTCGTCCAGGTTGGCTTTTGAGGTGGAGGTCATTTCAAAGTCACGCCAAGGTCATGCGTCAAAATAACGTAAGGGAGTGGTATTACCCCGTTTACTTAAAAGGAACGTGTTTCATTCGCTTCACGGAGTCGCCCGGATTGGTTTTTGGGGCGGAGGTCACATCAACGTCTCGCGAAGGTCATACCTCAAATCTCGTCAAGGAAGCGTTATTACCCCGGTTACGTCAAAGGAACGTGTTTCTTTCGCTCCACGGAGTCGCCCAGATTGGTTTTTGGGGTGGAGGTCTTTTCAAGGTCACGCCAAGGACATACGCCAACTCACGTCAAGGAAGCGTTATTACCCCGGTTAAGTCAAAGGAACGAGTTTCTTTCGCTCCACGGAGTCGCCCAGGTTGGCTTTTGAGGTGTAGGTCATTTCAAGGTCACGCCAAGGTCATACGTCAAAATCACGTCAAGGAAGCGTTACTATCCCGGTTACGTTAAAGGAACGCGTTTCTTTCGCTCCACGGAGTCGCCCAGATTGGTTTTTGGGGTGGAGATCACTTCAAGGTCACGCCAAGGTCATACGTCAAAATCACGTCAAGGGTGCGTTATTACCCCGGTTACGTCAAAGGAACGTGTTTCATTCGTTCCACGTAGTCGCCCAGGTTGGTTTTTGGGGTTGAGGTCATTTCAAGATCACGCCAAGGTCATTCGTCAAAATCACGTCGAGGAAGTGTTATTACCCCGGTTACGTAAAAGGAACGTGTTTCATTCGCTTCACGGAGTCGCCCGGATTGGTTTTTGGGGCGGAGCTCACATCAACGTCTCGCGAAGGTCATACCTCAAATCTCGTCAAGGAAGCGTTATTACCCCGGTTACGTCAAAGGAACGAGTTTCTTTCGCTCCGCGGAGTCGTCCAGGTTGGCTTTTGAGGTGGAGGTCATTTCTAGGTCACGCCAAGGTCATACGTGAAAATCACGTCAAGGAAGCGTTATTACCCCGGTTACATCAAAGGAACGTGAGTCTTTCGCTCCACCGAGTCGACCAGATTGTTTTTTGGGTTGGATGTCACTTCAAGGTCACGCCAAGGTCATACCTCAAATCTCGTCAAGGAAGCGTTATTACCCCGGTTACGTCAAAGGAACGAGTTTCTTTCGCTCCGCGGTGTCGTCCAGGTTGGCTTTTGAGGTGGAGGTCATTTCAAGGTCACGGCAAGGTCATACGTCAAAATCACGTCAAGGAAGCGTTATTATCCCGGTTACATCAAAAGGAACGTGTTTCTTTCGCTCCACCGAGTCGGCCAGATTGTTTTTTGGGTTGGAGGTCACTTCAAGGTCACGCCAAGGTCATACGTCAAAATCACGTCAAGGAAGCGTTACTACCCCGGTTACGTCAAAGGAACGTGTTTCTTTCGCTCCACGGAGTCGTCCAGGTTGGCTTTTGAGGTGGAGGTCATTTCAAAGTCACGCCAAGGTCATGCGTCAAAATAACGTAAGGGAGTGGTATTACCCCGTTTACGTAAAAGGAACGTGTTTCATTCGCTTCACGGAGTCGCCCGGGTTGGTTTTTGGGGCGGAGGTCACATCAACGTCTCGCGAAGGTCATACCTCAAATCTCGTCAAGGAAGCGTTATTACCCCGGTTACGTCAAAGGAACGAGTTTCTTTCGCTCCGCGGAGTCGTCCAGGTTGGCTTTTGAGGTGGAGGTCATTTCAAGGTCACGCCAAGGTCATACGTCAAAATCACGTCTAGGAAGCGTTATTACCCCGGTTACAACAAAGGAACGTGTTTCTTTCGCTCCACGGAGTCGTCCAGGTTGGCTTTTGAGGTGGAGGTCATTTCAAAGTCACGCCAAGGTCATGCATCAAAATAACGTAAGAGAGCGGTATTACCCCGTTTACGTCAATGGAACGTGTTTCTTTCGCTCCACGGAGTCGCCCAGATTGTTTTTTGGGGCGGAGGTCTTTTCAAGGTCACGCCAAGGTCATACGGCAAATCACGTCGAGCAAGCGTTATTACCCCGGTTACGTCAAAGGAACGTGTTTCTTTCGCTCCACGGAGTCGCCCAGGTTGGTTTTTGGGGTAGAGGTCATTTCAAGTTCACGCCAAGTTCATATGTCAAAATCACGTCACGGAAGCGTTATCGCCCCGGTTAAGTTAAAGGAACGTGTTTCTTTCGCTCCGTGGAGTCGTCCAGGTTGGCTTTTGTGGTGGAGGTTTTTTCAAGGTCACGCCAAGGACATACGCCAAATCACGTCAAGGAAGTGTTATTACCCCGGTTAAGTCAAAGGAACCAGTTTCTTTCGCTCCACGGAGTCGCCCAGGTTGGCTTTTGAGGTGAAGGTCATTTCAAGGTCACGCCAAGGTCATACGTCAAAATCACGTCAAGGAAGCGTTACTACCGAGGTTACGTTAAAGGAACGCGTATCTTTCGCTCCACGGAGTCGCCCAGGTTGGTTTTTGGGGTAGAGGTCATTTCAATGTCACGCCAAGGTCATACTTCAAAATCACGCCGAGGAAGCGGTATTATCCCGGTTACGTTAATGGAACGTGTTTCTTTTACTTCACGGAGTCGCCCAGATTGGTTTTTGGGGCGGAGGTCACATCAACGTTTCGCCTAGGTCATACCCCAACTCACGTCAAGGAAGTGTTATTACCCCGGTTACGTCAATGGAGCGTGTTTCATTCGATCCACGTAGTCGCCCAGGTTGGTTTTTGGGGTTGAGGTAATTTCAAGGTCACGCCAAGGTCATATTTCAAAATCACGCCAAGGAAGCGGTATTACCCCGTTTACGTCAATGGAACGTGTTTCTTTCGCTCCACGGAGTCGCCCAGATTGTTTTTTGGGGCGGAGGTCTTCTCAAGGTCACGCCAAGGTCATACCTCAAATCTCGTCAAGGAAGCGTTATTACCCCGGTTACGTTAATGGAACGTGTTTCTTTTACTTCACGGAGTCGCCCAGATTGGTTTTTGGGGCGGAGGTCACATCAACGTTTCGCCTAGGTCATACCCCAACTCACGTCAAGGAAGTGTTATTACCCCGGTTACGTCAATGGAGCGTGTTTCATTCGATCCACGTAGTCGCCCAGGTTGGTTTTTGGGGTTGAGGTCATTTCAAGGTCACGCCAAGGTCATATTTCAAAATCACGCCAAGGAAGCGGTATTACCCCGGTTAGGTTAATGGAACGTGTTTCTTTCGCTCCACGGAGTCGCCTAGATTGGTTTTTGGGGTGGAGGTCATTTCAAGATCACGCCAAGGTCATACGCAAAAATCACGTCAAGGGTGCGTTATTACCCCGGTTACGTCAAAGGAACGTGTTTCTTTCGCTCCACGGAGCCGCCCAGGTTGGTCTTTGGGGTAGAGGTCATTTCAATGTCACGCCAATTTCATACTTCAAAATCACGCCGAGGAAGCGTTATTACCCCGGTTACGTCAAAGGAACGTAATTCTTTAACTCCACGGAGTCGCCCAGGTTGGTTTTTGGGGTGGAGGTCTTTTCAAGGTCACGCCAAGTTGATATGTCAAAATCACGTCACTGAAGCGTTATTGCCCCGGTTAAGTCAAAGGAACGTGTTTCTTTCGCTCCACGGAGTCGCCCAGATTGTTTTTTGGGGCGGAGGTCTTTTCAAGGTCACGCCAAGGTCATACGGCAAATCACGTCAAGGAAGCGTTATTACCCCGGTTACGTCAAAGGAACGTGTTTCTTTCGCTCCGTGGAGTCGTCCAGGTTGGCTTTTGTGGTGGAGGTCATTTCAAGGTCACGCCAAGGTCATACGTCAAAATCACGTACGGAAGCGGTATTACCCCGGTTACGTTAATGGAACGTGTTTCTTTCGCTTCACGGAGTCGCCCAGTTTGGTTTTTGGGGCGGAGCTCACATCAACTTCTCGCCAATGTCATACCCCAAATCACGTCAAGGAAGCGTTGCTACCCCGGTTACGTCAATGAAACGTGTTTCGTTCGCCCCACGGAGTCGCCCAGTGGGGTTTTTGGGGTGGAGGTCATTACAAGGTCACGCCAAGGTCATACGTCAAAATCACGTCAAGGAAGCGTTATTACCCCTTTTACGTCAAAGGAACGTGTTTCTTTCGCTCCACGGAGTCGCCTAGATTGTTTTTTGGGGTAGAGGTCATTTCAAGGTCACGCCATGGTCATACTTCAAAATCACGCCGAGGAAGCTGTATTCACCCCGGTTACGTTAATGGAACGTGTTTCTTTCGCTTCACGGAGTCGCCCAGATTGGTTTTTGGGGCGGAGGTCACATCAACGTCTCGCCAAGGTCATACCACAAATCACGTCAAGGAAGCGTTACTACCCCGGTTACGTCAAAGGAACGTGTTTCTCTCGCTCCGCGGAGTCGCCCGGGTTGGTTTTTGGGGTGGAGGTCTTTTCAAGGTCATGCCAAGGTCATACGCCAAATCACGTCAAGAAGCGTTATTACCCCGGTTACATCAAAGGAACGTGTTTCTTTCGCTCAACGGAGTCGTCCAGGTTGGTTTTTGTGGTGGAGGTTTTTTCAAGGTCACGCCAAGGACATACGCCAAATCACGTCAAAGAAGTGTTATTACCCCGGTTAAGTCAAAGGAACCAGTTTCTTTCGCTCCACGGAGTCGCCCAGGTTGGCTTTTGAGGTGAAGGTCATTTCAAGGTCACGCCAAGGTCATACGTCAAAATCACGTCAAGGAAGCGTTACTACCGAGGTTACGTTAAAGGAACGCGTACCTTTCGCTCCACGGAGTCGCCCAGATTGGTTTTTGGGGCGGAGGTCACATCAACGTCTCGACAAGGTCATACGCCAAAATCACGTCTAGGGAGCGTTATTACCCCGGTTACGTCAATGGAACGTGTTTCTTTCGCTCCACGGAGTCGCCCAGATTGATTTTTGGGCTGGAGGTCTTTTCAAGTTCACGCCAAGGTCATATGCCAAATCGCGTGAAGGAAGCGTTATTACCCCGGTTATGTCAAAGGAACGAGTTTCTTTCGCACGACGGAGTTGCCCAGGTTAGCTTTTGAGGTGGAGGTCATTTGAAGGTCACGCCAAGGTCATACGTCAAAATCACGACAAGGAAGCGTTACTACCCCGGTTACGTTAAAGGAACGTGTTTCTTTCGCTCCACGGAGTCGGCCAGATTGTTTTTTGGGGTCGAGGTCATTCAAGATCACGCCAAGGTCATACGCCATAATCACGTCAAGGGTGCGTTATTACCCCGGTTACGTCAAAGGAACGTGTTTCTTTCGCTAGACGGAGCCGCCCAAGTTGGTTTCTGGGGTAGAGGTCATTTCAATGTCACGCCAATTTCATACTTCAAAATCACGCCGAGGAAGCGTTATTACTCCGGTTACGTCAAAGGAACGTGTTTCTTTCGCTCCACGGAGTCGCCCAGGTTGACTTTTGAGGTGATGGTCATTTCAAGGTCACGCCAAGGTCATACGTCAAAATCACGTCAAGGAAGCGTTACTACCCCGGTTACGTTAAAGGAACGTGTTTCTTTCGCTCCACGGAGTCGTCCAGATTGGTTTTTGGGGTGGAGGACACTTCAAGGTCACGCCAAGGTAATTCGTCAAAATCACGTCCAGGAGGCGTTATTACCCAGTTACATCAAAGGAACGTGTTTCTTTCGCTCAACGGAGTCGTCCAGGTTGGCTTTTGAGGTTGAGGACATTTCAAAGTCACGCCAAGGTCATACGTCAAAATCACGTAAGGAAGCGGTATTACCCCGGTTACGTCAATGGAACGTGTTTCTTTCGCTCCACGGAGTCGTCCAGATTGGTTTCTGGGGCGGTGGTCACATCAACGTCTCGACAAGGTCATACGCCAAAATCACGTCAAGGGAGCGTTATTACCCCGGTTACGTCAATGGAACGTGTTTCTTTCGCTCCACGGAGTCGCCCAGATTGGTTTTTGGGGTGGAGGTCTATTCAAGGTCACGCCAAGGTCGTATGCCAAATCGCGTGAAGGAATCGTTATTACCCCGGTTATGTCAAAGGAACGTGTTTCTTTCGCTCCACGGAGTCGGCCATATTGTTTTTTGGGGTGTAGATCGCTCCAAGGTCACGCCAAGGTCATACGTCAAAATCACGTCGAGGAAGCGTTATTACCTCGGTTACGTCAAAGGAACGTGTTTCTTTCACCCCACGGAGTCGCCTAGTGGGGTTTTTGTGTTGGAGGACATTTCAATGTCACGCCAAGGTCATACGCCAAATCACGTCAAGGAAGCGTTACTACCCCGGTTACGTCAAAGGAACGTGTTTCTCTCGCTCCGAGGAGTTGCCCGGGTTGGTTTTTGGGGCGGAGCTCACATGTACGTCTCGCCAATGTCATACCCCAAATCACGACAAGGAAGCGTTGCTACCCCGGTTACGTCAATGGAACGTGTTTCGCTCGCCCCACGGAGTCGCCCAGTGGGGTTTTTGGGGTGGAGGTCATTACAAGGACACGCCAAGGTCATACGTCAAAATCACGTCAAGGAAGCGTTATTACCCCTTTTACGTCAAAGGAACGTGTTTCTTTCGCTCCACGGAGTCGCCTAGATTATTTTTGGGGTAGAGGTCATTTCAAGGTCACGCCATGGTCACACTTCAAAATCACGTCGAGGAAGCGTTATTACCCCGGTTACGTCAAAGGAACGAGTTTCTTTCGCTCCGCGGAGTCGTCCAGGTTGGCTTTTGAGGTTGAGGTCATTTCAAGGTCACGGCAAGGTCATACGTCAAAATCACGTCAAGGAAGCGTTATTATCCCGGTTACATCAAAAGGAACGTCTTTCTTTCGCTCCACCGAGTCGGCCAGATTGTTTTTTGGGTTGGAGGTCACTTCAAGGTCACGCCAAGGTCATACGTCAAAATCACGTCAAGGAAGCGTTACTACCCCGGTTACGTCAAAGGAACGTGTTTCTTTCGCTCCACGGAGTCGTCCAGGTTGGCTTTTGAGGTGGAGGTCATTTCAAAGTCACGCCAAGGTCATGCGTCAAAATAACGTAAGGGAGTGGTATTACCCCGTTTACGTAAAAGGAACGTGTTTCATTCGCTTCACGGAGTCGCCCGGATTGGTTTTTGGGGCGGAGGTCACATCAACGTCTCGCGAAGGTCATACCTCAAATCTCGTCAAGGAAGCGTTATTACCCCGGTTACGTCAAAGGAACGTGTTTCTTTCGCTCCACGGAGTCGCCCAGATTGGTTTTTGGGGTGGAGGTCTTTTCAAGGTCACGCCAAGGACATACGCCAACTCACGTCAAGGAAGCGTTATTACCCCGGTTAAGTCAAAGGAACGAGTTTCTTTCGCTCCACGGAGTCGCCCAGGTTGGCTTTTGAGGTGTAGGTCATTTCAAGGTCACGCCAAGGTCATACGTCAAAATCACGTCAAGGAAGCGTTACTATCCCGGTTACGTTAAAGGAACGCGTTTCTTTCGCTCCACGGAGTCGCCCAGATTGGTTTTTGGGGTGGAGATCACTTCAAGGTCACGCCAAGGTCATACGTCAAAATCACGTCAAGGGTGCGTTATTACCCCGGTTACGTCAAAGGAACGTGTTTCATTCGTTCCACGTAGTCGCCCAGGTTGGTTTTTGGGGTTGAGGTCATTTCAAGATCACGCCAAGGTCATTCGTCAAAATCACGTCGAGGAAGTGTTATTACCCCGGTTACGTAAAAGGAACGTGTTTCATTCGCTTCACGGAGTCGCCCGGATTGGTTTTTGGGGCGGAGCTCACATCAACGTCTCGCGAAGGTCATACCTCAAATCTCGTCAAGGAAGCGTTATTACCCCGGTTACGTCAAAGGAACGAGTTTCTTTCGCTCCGCGGAGTCGTCCAGGTTGGCTTTTGAGGTGGAGGTCATTTCTAGGTCACGCCAAGGTCATACGTCAAAATCACGTCAAGGAAGCGTTATTACCCCGGTTACATCAAAGGAACGTGTTTCTTTCGCTCCACCGAGTCGACCAGATTGTTTTTTGGGTTGGATGTCACTTCAAGGTCACGCCAAGGTCATACCTCAAATCTCGTCAAGGAAGCGTTATTACCCCGGTTACGTCAAAGGAACGAGTTTCTTTCGCTCCGCGGTGTCGTCCAGGTTGGCTTTTGAGGTGGAGGTCATTTCAAGGTCACGGCAAGGTCATACGTCAAAATCACGTCAAGGAAGCGTTATTATCCCGGTTACATCAAAAGGAACGTGTTTCTTTCGCTCCACCGAGTCGGCCAGATTGTTTTTTGGGTTGGAGGTCACTTCAAGGTCACGCCAAGGTCATACGTCAAAATCACGTCAAGGAAGCGTTACTACCCCGGTTACGTCAAAGGAACGTGTTTCTTTCGCTCCACGGAGTCGTCCAGGTTGGCTTTTGAGGTGGAGGTCATTTCAAAGTCACGCCAAGGTCATGCGTCAAAATAACGTAAGGGAGAGGTATTACCCCGTTTACGTAAAAGGAACGTGTTTCATTCGCTTCACGGAGTCGCCCGGATTGGTTTTTGGGGCGGAGGTCACATCAACGTCTCGCGATGGTCATACCTCAAATCTCGTCAAGGAAGCGTTATTACCCCGGTTACGTCAAAGGAACGAGTTTCTTTCGCTCCGCGGAGTCGTCCAGGTTGGCTTTTGAGGTGGAGGTCATTTCAAGGTCACGCCAAGGTCATACGTCAAAATCACGTCTAGGAAGCGTTATTACCCCGGTTACAACAAAGGAACGTGTTTCTTTCGCTCCACCGAGTCGGCCAGATTGTTTTTTGGGTTGGAGGTCACTTCAAGGTCACGCCAAGGTCTTACGTCAAAATCACGTCAAGGAAGCGTTACTACCCCGGTTACGTCAAAGGAACGTGTTTCTTTCGCTCCACGGAGTCGTCCAGGTTGGCTTTTGAGGTGGAGGTCATTTCAAAGTCACGCCAAGGTCATGCATCAAAATAACGTAAGAGAGCGGTATTACCCCGTTTACGTCAATGGAACGTGTTTCTTTCGCTCCACGGAGTCGCCCAGATTGTTTTTTGGGGCGGAGGTCTTTTCAAGGTCACGCCAAGGTCATACGGCAAATCACGTCGAGCAAGCGTTATTACCCCGGTTACGTCAAAGGAACGTGTTTCTTTCGCTCCACGGAGTCGCCCAGGTTGGTTTTTGGGGTAGAGGTCATTTCAAGTTCACGCCAAGTTCATACGTCAAAATCACGTCACGGAAGCGTTATTGCCCCGGTTAAGTTAAAGGAACGTGTTTCTTTCGCTCCGTGGAGTCGTCCAGGTTGGCTTTTGTGGTGGAGGTTTTTTCAAGGTCACGCCAAGGACATACGCCAAATCACGTCAAGGAAGTGTTATTACCCCGGTTAAGTCAAAGGAACCAGTTTCTTTCGCTCCACGGAGTCGCCCAGGTTGGCTTTTGAGGTGAAGGTTATTTCAAGGTCACGCCAAGGTCATACGTCAAAATCACGTCAAGGAAGCGTTACTACCGAGGTTACGTTAAAGGAACGCGTATCTTTCGCTCCACGGAGTCGCCCAGGTTGGTTTTTGGGGTAGAGGTCATTTCAATGTCACGCCAAGGTCATACTTCAAAATCACGCCGAGGAAGCGGTATTATCCCGGTTACGTTAATGGAACGTGTTTCTTTTACTTCACGGAGTCGCCCAGATTGGTTTTTGGGGCGGAGGTCACATCAACGTTTCGCCTAGGTCATACCCCAACTCACGTCAAGGAAGTGTTATTACCCCGGTTACGTCAATGGAGCGTGTTTCATTCGATCCACGTAGTCGCCCAGGTTGGTTTTTGGGGTTGAGGTCATTTCAAGGTCACGCCAAGGTCATATTTCAAAATCACGCCAAGGAAGCGGTATTACCCCGTTTACGTCAATGGAACGTGTTTCTTTCGCTCCACGGAGTCGCCCAGATTGTTTTTTGGGGCGGAGGTCTTCTCAAGGTCACGCCAAGGTCATACCTCAAATCTCGTCAAGGAAGCGTTATTACCCCGGTTACGTCAAAGGAACGAGTTTCTTTCGCTCCGCGGAGTCGTCCAGGTTGGCTTTTGTGGTGGAGGTCATTTCAAGGTCACGCCAAGGTCATACGTCAAAATCACGTAAGGAAGCGGTATTACCCCGGTTACGTTAATGGAACGTGTTTCTTTTACTTCACGGAGTCGCCCAGATTGGTTTTTGGGGCGGAGGTCACATCAACGTTTCGCCTAGGTCATACCCCAACTCACGTCAAGGAAGTGTTATTACCCCGGTTACGTCAATGGAGCGTGTTTCATTCGATCCACGTAGTCGCCCAGGTTGGTTTTTGGGGTTGAGGTCATTTCAAGGTCACGCCAAGGTCATATTTCAAAATCACGCCAAGGAAGCGGTATTACCCCGTTTACGTCAATGGAACGTGTTTCTTTCGCTCCACGGAGTCGCCCAGATTGTTTTTTGGGGTGGAGGTCATTTCAAGATCACGCCAAGGTCATACGCAAAAATCACGTCAAGGGTGCGTTATTACCCCGGTTACGTCAAAGGAACGTGTTTCTTTCGCTCCACGGAGCCGCCCAGGTTGGTCTTTGGGGTAGAGGTCATTTCAATGTCACGCCAATTTCATACTTCAAAATCACGCCGAGGAAGCGTTATTACCCCGGTTACGTCAAAGGAACGTAATTCTTTAACTCCACGGAGTCGCCCAGGTTGGTTTTTGGGGTGGAGGTCTTTTCAAGGTCACGCCAAGTTGATATGTCAAAATCACGTCACTGAAGCGTTATTGCCCCGGTTAAGTCAAAGGAACGTGTTTCTTTCGCTCCACGGAGTCGCCCAGATTGTTTTTTGGGGCGGAGGTCTTTTCAAGGTCACGCCAAGGTCATACGGCAAATCACGTCAAGGAAGCGTTATTACCCCGGTTACGTCAAAGGAACGTGTTTCTTTCGCTCCGTGGAGTCGTCCAGGTTGGCTTTTGTGGTGGAGGTCATTTCAAGGTCACGCCAAGGTCATACGTCAAAATCACGTAAGGAAGCGGTATTACCCCGGTTACGTTAATGGAACGTGTTTCTTTCGCTTCACGGAGTCGCCCAGTTTGGTTTTTGGGGCGGAGCTCACATCAACTTCTCGCCAATGTCATACCCCAAATCACGTCAAGGAAGCGTTGCTACCCCGGTTACGTCAATGAAACGTGTTTCGTTCGCCCCACGGAGTCGCCCAGTGGGGTTTTTGGGGTGGAGGTCATTACAAGGTCACGCCATGGTCATACGTCAAAATCACGTCAAGGAAGCGTTATTACCCCTTTTACGTCAAAGGAACGTGTTTCTTTCGCTCCACGGAGTCGCCTAGATTGTTTTTTGGGGTAGAGGTCATTTCTAGGTCACGCCATGGTCATACTTCAAAATCACGCCGAGGAAGCAGTATTCACCCCGGTTACGTTAATGGAACGTGTTTCTTTCGCTTCACGGAGTCGCCCAGATTGGTTTTTGTGGCGGAGGTCACATCAACGTCTCGCCAAGGTCATACCACAAATCACGTCAAGGAAGCGTTACTACCCCGGTTACGTCAAAGGAACGTGTTTCTCTCGCTCCGCGGAGTCGCCCGGGTTGGTTTTTGGAGTGGAGGTCTTTTCAAGGTCATGCCAAGGTCATACGCCAAATCACGTCAAGAAGCGTTATTACCCCGGTTACATCAAAGGAACGTGTTTCTTTCGCTCAACGGAGTCGTCCAGGTTGGTTTTTATGGTGGAGGTTTTTTCAAGGTCACGCCAAGGACATACGCCAAATCACGTCAAGGAAGCGTTATTACCCCGGTTAAGTCAAAGGAACCAGTTTCTTTCGCTCCACGGAGTGGCCCAGGTTGGCTTTTGAGGTGAAGGTCATTTCAAGGTCACGCCAAGGTCATACGTCAAAATCACGTCAAGGAAGCGTTACTACCGAGGTTACGTTAAAGGAACGCGTACCTTTCGCTCCACGGAGTCGCCCAGGTTGGTTTTTGGGGTAGAGGTCCTTTCAATGTCACGCCAAGGTCATACTTCAAAATCACGGCGAGGAAGCGGTATTATCCCGGTTACGTTAATAGAACGTGTTTCTTTTACTTCACGGAGTCGCCCAGATTGGTTTTTGGGGCGGAGGTCACATCAACGTTTCGCCTAGGTCATACCACAACTCACGTCAAGGAAGTGTTATTACCCCGGTTACGTCAATGGAGCGTGTTTCATTCGATCCACGTAGTCGCCCAGGTTGGTTTTTGTGGTTGAGGTCATTTCAAGGTCACGCCAAGGTCATATGTCAAAATTACCCCAGGGAGCGGTATTACCCCGGTTACGTTAAAGGAACGCGTTTCTTTCGCTCCACGGAGTCGCCCAGATTGGTTTTTGGGGTGGAGATCACTTCAAGGTCACGCCAAGGTCATACGTCAAAATCACGTCAAGGGTGCGTTATTACCCCGGTTACGTCAAAGGAACGTGTTTCATTCGTTCCACGTAGTCGCCCAGGTTGGTTTTTGGGGTTGAGGTCATTTCAAGATCACGCCAAGGTCATTCGTCAAAATCACGTCGAGGAAGTGTTATTACCCCGGTTACGTAAAAGGAACGTGTTTCATTCGCTTCACGGAGTCGCCCGGATTGGTTTTTTGGGGCGGAGGTCACATCAACGTCTCGCGAAGGTCATACCTCAAATCTCGTCAAGGAAGCGTTATTACCCCGGTTACGTCAAAGGAACGAGTTTCTTTCGCTCCGCGGAGTCGTCCAGGTTGGCTTTTGTGGTGGAGGTCATTTCAAGGTCACGCCAAGGTCATACGTCAAAATCACGTCAAGGAAGCGTTATTACCCCGGTTACATCAAAGGAACGTGTTTCTTTCGCTCCACCGAGTCGGCCAGATTGTTTTTTGGGTTGGAGGTCACTTCAAGGTCACGCCAAGGTCATACGTCAAAATCACGTCAAGGAAGCGTTACTACCCCGGTTACGTCAAAGGAACGTGTTTCTTTCGCTCCACGGAGTCGTCCAGGTTGGCTTTTGAGGTGGAGGTCATTTCAAAGTCACGCCAAGGTCATGCGTCAAAATAACGTAAGGGAGTGGTATTACCCCGTTTACGTAAAAGGAACGTGTTTCATTCGCTTCACGGAGTCGCCCGGATTGGTTTTTGGGGCGGAGGTCACATCAACGTCTCGCGAAGGTCATACCTCAAATCTCGTCAAGGTAGCGTTATTACCCCGGTTACGTCAATGAAACGTGTTTCGTTCGCCCCACGGAGTCGTCCAGGTTGGCTTTTGAGGTGGAGGTCATTTCAAGGTCACGCCAAGGTCATACGTCAAAATCACGTCAAGGAAGCGTTATTACCCCGGTTACAACAAAGGAACGTGTTTCTTTCGCTCCACCGAGTCGGCCAGATTGTTTTTTGGGTTGGAGGTCACTTCAAGGTCACGCCAAGGTCATACGTCAAAATCACGTCAAGGAAGCGTTACTACCCCGGTTACGTCAAAGGAACGTGTTTCTCTCGCTCCGAGGAGTTGCCCGGGTTGGTTTTTGGGGCGGAGCTCACATGTACGTCTCGCCAATGTCATACCCCAAATCACGACAAGGAAGCGTTGCTACCCCGGTTACGTCAATGGAACGTGTTTCGCTCGCCCCACGGAGTCGCCCAGTGGGGTTTTTGGGGTGGAGGTCATTACAAGGACACGCCAAGGTCATACGTCAAAATCACGTCAAGGAAGCGTTATTACCCCTTTTACGTCAAAGGAACGTGATTCTTTCGCTCCACGGAGTCGCCTAGATTATTTTTGGGGTAGAGGTCATTTCAAGGTCACGCCATGGTCACACTTCAAAATCACGTCGAGGAAGCGTTATTACCCCGGTTACGTCAAAGGAACGAGTTTCTTTCGCTCCGCGGAGTCGTCCAGGTTGGCTTTTGAGGTTGAGGTCATTTCAAGGTCACGGCAAGGTCATACGTCAAAATCACGTCAAGGAAGCGTTATTATCCCGGTTACATCAAAAGGAACGTCTTTCTTTCGCTCCACCGAGTCGGCCAGATTGTTTTTTGGGTTGGAGGTCACTTCAAGGTCACGCCAAGGTCATACGTCAAAATCACGTCAAGGAAGCGTTACTACCCCGGTTACGTCAAAGGAACGTGTTTCTTTCGCTCCACGGAGTCGTCCAGGTTGGCTTTTGAGGTGGAGGTCATTTCAAAGTCACGCCAAGGTCATGCGTCAAAATAACGTAAGGGAGTGGTATTACCCCGTTTACGTAAAAGGAACGTGTTTCATTCGCTTCACGGAGTCGCCCGGATTGGTTTTTGGGGCGGAGGTCACATCAACGTCTCGCGAAGGTCATACCTCAAATCTCGTCAAGGAAGCGTTATTACCCCGGTTACGTCAAAGGAACGTGTTTCTTTCGCTCCACGGAGTCGCCCAGATTGGTTTTTGGGGTGGAGGTCTTTTCAAGGTCACGCCAAGGACATACGCCAACTCACGTCAAGGAAGCGTTATTACCCCGGATAAGTCAAAGGAACGAGTTTCTTTCGCTCCACGGAGTCGCCCAGGTTGGCTTTTGAGGTGTAGGTCATTTCAAGGTCACGCCAAGGTCATACGTCAAAATCACGTCAAGGAAGCGTTACTATCCCGGTTACGTTAAAGGAACGCGTTTCTTTCGCTCCACGGAGTCGCCCAGATTGGTTTTTGGGGTGGAGATCACTTCAAGGTCACGCCAAGGTCATACGTCAAAATCACGTCAAGGGTGCGTTATTACCCCGGTTACGTCAAAGGAACGTGTTTCATTCGTTCCACGTAGTCGCCCAGGTTGGTTTTTGGGGTTGAGGTCATTTCAAGATCACGCCAAGGTCATTCGTCAAAATCACGTCGAGGAAGTGTTATTACCCCGGTTACGTAAAAGGAACGTGTTTCATTCGCTTCACGGAGTCGCCCGGATTGGTTTTTGGGGCGGAGCTCACATCAACGTCTCGCGAAGGTCATACCTCAAATCTCGTCAAGGAAGCGTTATTACCCCGGTTACGTCAAAGGAACGAGTTTCTTTCGCTCCGCGGAGTCGTCCAGGTTGGCTTTTGAGGTGGAGGTCATTTCTAGGTCACGCCAAGGTCATACGTCAAAATCACGTCAAGGAAGCGTTATTACCCCGGTTACATCAAAGGAACGTGTTTCTTTCGCTCCACCGAGTCGACCAGATTGTTTTTTGGGTTGGATGTCACTTCAAGGTCACGCCAAGGTCATACCTCAAATCTCGTCAAGGAAGCGTTATTACCCCGGTTACGTCAAAGGAACGAGTTTCTTTCGCTCCGCGGTGTCGTCCAGGTTGGCTTTTGAGGTGGAGGTCATTTCAAGGTCACGGCAAGGTCATACGTCAAAATCACGTCAAGGAAGCGTTATTATCCCGGTTACATCAAAAGGAACGTGTTTCTTTCGCTCCACCGAGTCGGCCAGATTGTTTTTTGGGTTGGAGGTCACTTCAAGGTCACGCCAAGGTCATACGTCAAAATCACGTCAAGGAAGCGTTACTACCCCGGTTACGTCAAAGGAACGTGTTTCTTTCGCTCCACGGAGTCGTCCAGGTTGGCTTTTGAGGTGGAGGTCATTTCAAAGTCACGCCAAGGTCATGCGTCAAAATAACGTAAGGGAGTGGTATTACCCCGTTTACGTAAAAGGAACGTGTTTCATTCGCTTCACGGAGTCGCCCGGATTGGTTTTTGGGGCGGAGGTCACATCAACGTCTCGCGATGGTCATACCTCAAATCTCGTCAAGGAAGCGTTATTACCCCGGTTACGTCAAAGGAACGAGTTTCTTTCGCTCCGCGGAGTCGTCCAGGTTGGCTTTTGAGGTGGAGGTCATTTCAAGGTCACGCCAAGGTCATACGTCAAAATCACGTCTAGGAAGCGTTATTACCCCGGTTACAACAAAGGAACGTGTTTCTTTCGCTCCACCGAGTCGGCCAGATTGTTTTTTGGGTTGGAGGTCACTTCAAGGTCACGCCAAGGTCTTACGTCAAAATCACGTCAAGGAAGCGTTACTACCCCGGTTACGTCAAAGGAACGTGTTTCTTTCGCTCCACGGAGTCGTCCAGGTTGGCTTTTGAGGTGGAGGTCATTTCAAAGTCACGCCAAGGTCATGCATCAAAATAACGTAAGAGAGCGGTATTACCCCGTTTACGTCAATGGAACGTGTTTCTTTCGCTCCACGGAGTCGCCCAGATTGTTTTTTGGGGCGGAGGTCTTTTCAAGGTCACGCCAAGGTCATACGGCAAATCACGTCGAGCAAGCGTTATTACCCCGGTTACGTCAAAGGAACGTGTTTCTTTCGCTCCACGGAGTCGCCCAGGTTGGTTTTTGGGGTAGAGGTCATTTCAAGTTCACGCCAAGTTCATACGTCAAAATCACGTCACGGAAGCGTTATTGCCCCGGTTAAGTTAAAGGAACGTGTTTCTTTCGCTCCGTGGAGTCGTCCAGGTTGGCTTTTGTGGTGGAGGTTTTTTCAAGGTCACGCCAAGGACATACGCCAAATCACGTCAAGGAAGTGTTATTACCCCGGTTAAGTCAAAGGAACCAGTTTCTTTCGCTCCACGGAGTCGCCCAGGTTGGCTTTTGAGGTGAAGGTTATTTCAAGGTCACGCCAAGGTCATACGTCAAAATCACGTCAAGGAAGCGTTACTACCGAGGTTACGTTAAAGGAACGCGTATCTTTCGCTCCACGGAGTCGCCCAGGTTGGTTTTTGGGGTAGAGGTCATTTCAATGTCACGCCAAGGTCATACTTCAAAATCACGCCGAGGAAGCGGTATTATCCCGGTTACGTTAATGGAACGTGTTTCTTTTACTTCACGGAGTCGCCCAGATTGGTTTTTGGGGCGGAGGTCACATCAACGTTTCGCCTAGGTCATACCCTAACTCACGTCAAGGAAGTGTTATTACCCCGGTTACGTCAATGGAGCGTGTTTCATTCGATCCACGTAGTCGCCCAGGTTGGTTTTTGGGGTTGAGGTCATTTCAAGGTCACGCCAAGGTCATATTTCAAAATCACGCCAAGGAAGCGGTATTACCCCGTTTACGTCAATGGAACGTGTTTCTTTCGCTCCACGGAGTCGCCCAGATTGTTTTTTGGGGCGGAGGTCTTCTCAAGGTCACGCCAAGGTCATACCTCAAATCTCGTCAAGGAAGCGTTATTACCCCGGTTACGTCAAAGGAACGAGTTTCTTTCGCTCCGCGGAGTCGTCCAGGTTGGCTTTTGTGGTGGAGGTCATTTCAAGGTCACGCCAAGGTCATACGTCAAAATCACGTAAGGAAGCGGTATTACCCCGGTTACGTTAATGGAACGTGTTTCTTTTACTTCACGGAGTCGCCCAGATTGGTTTTTGGGGCGGAGGTCACATCAACGTTTCGCCTAGGTCATACCCCAACTCACGTCAAGGAAGTGTTATTACCCCGGTTACGTCAATGGAGCGTGTTTCATTCGATCCACGTAGTCGCCCAGGTTGGTTTTTGGGGTTGAGGTCATTTCAAGGTCACGCCAAGGTCATATTTCAAAATCACGCCAAGGAAGCGGTATTACCCCGTTTACGTCAATGGAACGTGTTTCTTTCGCTCCACGGAGTCGCCCAGATTGTTTTTTGGGGTGGAGGTCATTTCAAGATCACGCCAAGGTCATACGCAAAAATCACGTCAAGGGTGCGTTATTACCCCGGTTACGTCAAAGGAACGTGTTTCTTTCGCTCCACGGAGCCGCCCAGGTTGGTCTTTGGGGTAGAGGTCATTTCAATGTCACGCCAATTTCATACTTCAAAATCACGCCGAGGAAGCGTTATTACCCCGGTTACGTCAAAGGAACGTAATTCTTTAACTCCACGGAGTCGCCCAGGTTGGTTTTTGGGGTGGAGGTCTTTTCAAGGTCACGCCAAGTTGATATGTCAAAATCACGTCACTGAAGCGTTATTGCCCCGGTTAAGTCAAAGGAACGTGTTTCTTTCGCTCCACGGAGTCGCCCAGATTGTTTTTTGGGGCGGAGGTCTTTTCAAGGTCACGCCAAGGTCATACGGCAAATCACGTCAAGGAAGCGTTATTACCCCGGTTACGTCAAAGGAACGTGTTTCTTTCGCTCCGTGGAGTCGTCCAGGTTGGCTTTTGTGGTGGAGGTCATTTCAAGGTCACGCCAAGGTCATACGTCAAAATCACGTAAGGAAGCGGTATTACCCCGGTTACGTTAATGGAACGTGTTTCTTTCGCTTCACGGAGTCGCCCAGTTTGGTTTTTGGGGCGGAGCTCACATCAACTTCTCGCCAATGTCATACCCCAAATCACGTCAAGGAAGCGTTGCTACCCCGGTTACGTCAATGAAACGTGTTTCGTTCGCCCCACGGAGTCGCCCAGTGGGGTTTTTGGGGTGGAGGTCATTACAAGGTCACGCCATGGTCATACGTCAAAATCACGTCAAGGAAGCGTTATTACCCCTTTTACGTCAAAGGAACGTGTTTCTTTCGCTCCACGGAGTCGCCTAGATTGTTTTTTGGGGTAGAGGTCATTTCTAGGTCACGCCATGGTCATACTTCAAAATCACGCCGAGGAAGCAGTATTCACCCCGGTTACGTTAATGGAACGTGTTTCTTTCGCTTCACGGAGTCGCCCAGATTGGTTTTTGTGGCGGAGGTCACATCAACGTCTCGCCAAGGTCATACCACAAATCACGTCAAGGAAGCGTTACTACCCCGGTTACGTCAAAGGAACGTGTTTCTCTCGCTCCGCGGAGTCGCCCGGGTTGGTTTTTGGGGTGGAGGTCTTTTCAAGGTCATGCCAAGGTCATACGCCAAATCACGTCAAGAAGCGTTATTACCCCGGTTACATCAAAGGAACGTGTTTCTTTCGCTCAACGGAGTCGTCCAGGTTGGTTTTTATGGTGGAGGTTTTTTCAAGGTCACGCCAAGGACATACTCCAAATCACGTCAAGGAAGCGTTATTACCCCGGTTAAGTCAAAGGAACCAGTTTCTTTCGCTCCACGGAGTGGCCCAGGTTGGCTTTTGAGGTGAAGGTCATTTCAAGGTCACGCCAAGGTCATACGTCAAAATCACGTCAAGGAAGCGTTACTACCGAGGTTACGTTAAAGGAACGCGTACCTTTCGCTCCACGGAGTCGCCCAGGTTGGTTTTTGGGGTAGAGGTCCTTTCAATGTCACGCCAAGGTCATACTTCAAAATCACGGCGAGGAAGCGGTATTATCCCGGTTACGTTAATAGAACGTGTTTCTTTTACTTCACGGAGTCGCCCAGATTGGTTTTTGGGGCGGAGGTCACATCAACGTTTCGCCTAGGTCATACCACAACTCACGTCAAGGAAGTGTTATTACCCCGGTTACGTCAATGGAGCGTGTTTCATTCGATCCACGTAGTCGCCCAGGTTGGTTTTTGTGGTTGAGGTCATTTCAAGGTCACGCCAAGGTCATATGTCAAAATTACCCCAGGGAGCGGTATTACCCCGGTTACGTTAAAGGAACGCGTTTCTTTCGCTCCACGGAGTCGCCCAGATTGGTTTTTGGGGTGGAGATCACTTCAAGGTCACGCCAAGGTCATACGTCAAAATCACGTCAAGGGTGCGTTATTACCCCGGTTACGTCAAAGGAACGTGTTTCATTCGTTCCACGTAGTCGCCCAGGTTGGTTTTTGGGGTTGAGGTCATTTCAAGATCACGCCAAGGTCATTCGTCAAAATCACGTCGAGGAAGTGTTATTACCCCGGTTACGTAAAAGGAACGTGTTTCATTCGCTTCACGGAGTCGCCCGGATTGGTTTTTTGGGGCGGAGGTCACATCAACGTCTCGCGAAGGTCATACCTCAAATCTCGTCAAGGAAGCGTTATTACCCCGGTTACGTCAAAGGAACGAGTTTCTTTCGCTCCGCGGAGTCGTCCAGGTTGGCTTTTGTGGTGGAGGTCATTTCAAGGTCACGCCAAGGTCATACGTCAAAATCACGTCAAGGAAGCGTTATTACCCCGGTTACATCAAAGGAACGTGTTTCTTTCGCTCCACCGAGTCGGCCAGATTGTTTTTTGGGTTGGAGGTCACTTCAAGGTCACGCCAAGGTCATACGTCAAAATCACGTCAAGGAAGCGTTACTACCCCGGTTACGTCAAAGGAACGTGTTTCTTTCGCTCCACGGAGTCGTCCAGGTTGGCTTTTGAGGTGGAGGTCATTTCAAAGTCACGCCAAGGTCATGCGTCAAAATAACGTAAGGGAGTGGTATTACCCCGTTTACGTAAAAGGAACGTGTTTCATTCGCTTCACGGAGTCGCCCGGATTGGTTTTTGGGGCGGAGGTCACATCAACGTCTCGCGAAGGTCATACCTCAAATCTCGTCAAGGTAGCGTTATTACCCCGGTTACGTCAATGAAACGTGTTTCGTTCGCCCCACGGAGTCGTCCAGGTTGGCTTTTGAGGTGGAGGTCATTTCAAGGTCACGCCAAGGTCATACGTCAAAATCACGTCAAGGAAGCGTTATTACCCCGGTTACAACAAAGGAACGTGTTTCTTTCGCTCCACCGAGTCGGCCAGATTGTTTTTTGGGTTGGAGGTCACTTCAAGGTCACGCCAAGGTCATACGTCAAAATAACGTCAAGGAAGCGTTACTACCCCGGTTACGTCAAAGGAACGTGTTTCTTTCGCTCCACGGAGTCGTCCAGGTTGGCTTTTGAGGTGGAGGTCATTTCAAAGTCACGCCAAGGTCATGCGTCAAAATAATGTAAGGGAGCGGTATTACCCCGTTTACGTCAATGGAACGTGTTTCTTTCGCTCCACGGAGTCGCCCAGATTGTTTTTTGGGGCGGAGGTCTTTTCAAGGTCACGCCAAGGTCATACGGCAAATCACGTCGAGCAAGCGTTATTACCCCGGTTACGTCAAAGGAACGTGTTTCTTTCGCTCCACGGAGTCGCCCAGGTTGGTTTTTGGGGTTGAGGTCATTACAAGGTCACGCCATGGTCATACGTCAAAATCACGTCAAGGAAGCGTTATTACCCCTTTTACGTCAAAGGAACGTGTTTCTTTCGCTCCACGGAGTCGCCTAGATTGTTTTTTGGGGTAGAGGTCATTTCAAGGTCACGCCATGGTCATACTTCAAAATCACGCCGAGGAAGCAGTATTCACCCCGGTTACGTTAATGGAACGTGTTTCTTTCGCTTCACGGAGTCGCCCAGATTGGTTTTTGGGGCGGAGGTCACATCAACGTCTCGCCAAGGTCATACGTCAAAATCACGTCAAGGAAGCGTTACTACCGAGGTTACGTTAAAGGAACGCGTACCTTTCGCTCCACGGAGTCGCCCAGGTTGGTTTTTGGGGTAGAGGTCCTTTCAATGTCACGCCAAGGTCATACTTCAAAATCACGCCGAGGAAGCGGTATTATCCCGGTTACGTTAATGGAACGTGTTTCTTTTACTTCACGGAGTCGCCCAGATTGGTTTTTGGGGCGGAGGTCACATCAACGTTTCGCCTAGGTCATACCCCAACTCACGTCAAGGAAGTGTTATTACCCCGGTTACGTCAATGGAGCGTGTTTCATTCGATCCACGTAGTCGCCCAGGTTGGTTTTTGTGGTTGAGGTCATTTCAAGGTCACGCCAAGGTCATATGTCAAAATTACCCCAGGGAGCGGTATTACCCCGGTTAGGTTAATGGAACGTGTTTCTTTCGCTCCACTGAGTCGCCTAGATTGGTTTTTGGGGTGGAGGTCATTTCAAGACCACGCCAAGGTCATACGCAAAAATCACGTCAAGGGTGCGTTATTACCCCGGTTACGTCAAAGGAACGTGTTTCTTTCGCTAGACGGAGCCGCCCAGGTTGGTTTTTGGGGTAGAGGTCATTTCAATGTCACGCCAATTTCATACTTCAAAATAACGTCAAGGAAGCGTTACTACCCCGGTTACGTTAAAGGAACGCGATTCTTTCGCTCCACGGAGTCGCCCGGATTGGTTTTTGTGGCGGAGGTCACATCAACGTCTCGCCAAGGTCATACCTCAAATCTCGTCAAGGAAGCGTTATTACCGCGGTTACGTCAAAGGAACGTGTTTCTTTCGCTTCACAAAGTCGCCCAGATTGGTATATTGGGGCGGAGCTCACATGTACGCCTCGCCAATGTCATACCCCAAATCACGTCAAGGAAGCGTTGCTACCCCGGCTACGTCAATGGAACGTGTTTCGTTCGCCCCACGGAGTCGCCCAGTGGGGTTTTTGGGGTGGAGGTCATTACAAGGTCACGCCAAGGTCATACGTCAAAATCATGTCAAGGAAGCGTTATTACCCCTTTTACGTCAAAGGAACGTGTTCCTTTCGCTCCACGGAGTCAGCCAGATTGTTTTTTGGGGTGGAGGTCACTTCAAGGTCACGCCAAGGTCATACGTCAAAATCACGTCGAGGAAGCGTTATTACCCCGGTTACGTCAAAGGAACGTGTTTCTTTCGCTCCACGGAGTCGCCCAGGTTGGTTTTTGGGGTAGAGGTCATTTCAAGTTCACGCCAAGTTCATATGTCAAAATCACGTCACGGAAGCGTTATCGCCCCGGTTAAGTTAAAGGAACGTGTTTCTTTCGTTCCACGGAGTCGTCCAGGTTGGCTTTTGTGGTGGAGGTCATTTCAAGGTCACGCCAAGGTCATACGTCAAAATCACGTAAGGCAGCGGTATTACCCCGGTTACGTTAATGGATCGTGTTTCTTTCGCTTCACGGAGTCGCCCAGATTGGTTTTTGGGGCGGAGCTCACATTAACTTCTCGCCAATGTCATACCCCAAATCACGTCAAGGAAGCGTTGCTACCCCGGTTACGTCAATGAAACGTGTTTCGTTCGCCCCACGGAGTCGCCCAGTGGGGTTTTTGGGGTGGAGGTCATTACAAGGTCACGCCATGGTCATACGTCAAAATCACGTCAAGGGAGCGTTATTACCCCTTTTACGTCAAAGGAACGTGTTTCTTTCGCTCCACGGAGTCGCCTAGATTGTTTTTTGGGGTAGAGGTCATTTCAAGGTCACGCCATGGTCATACTTCAAAATCACGCCGAGGAAGCGGTATTCACCCCGGTTACGTTAATGGAACGTGTTTCTTTCGCTTCACGGAGTCGCCCAGATTGGTTTTTGGGGCGGAGGTCACATCAACGTCTCGCCAAGGTCATACCACAAATCACGTCAAGGAAGCGTTACTACCCCGGTTACGTCAAAGGAACGTGTTTCTCTCGCTCCGCGGAGTCGCCCGGGTTGGTTTTTGGGGTGGAGGTCTTTTCAAGGTCATGCCAAGGTCATACGCTAAATCACGTCAAGAAGCGTTATTACCCCGGTTACATCAAAGGAACGTGTTTCTTTCGCTCAACGGAGTCGTCCAGGTTGGTTTTTGTGGTGGAGCTTTTTTCAAGGTCACGCCAAGGACATACGCCAAATCACGTCAAGGAAGCGTTATTACCCCGGTTAAGTCAAAGGAACCAGTTTCTTTCGCTCCACGGAGTCGCCCAGGTTGGCTTTTGAGGTGAAGGTCATTTCAAGGTCACGCCAAGGTCATACGTCAAAATCACGTCAAGGAAGCGTTACTACCGAGGTTACGTTAAAGGAACGCGTACCTTTCGCTCCACGGAGTCGCCCAGGTTGGTTTTTGGGGTAGAGGTCATTTCAATGTCACGCCAAGGTCATACTTCAAAATCACGCCGAGGAAGCGGTATTATCCCGGTTACGTTAATGGAACGTGTTTCTTTTACCTCACGGAGTCGCCCAGATTGGTTTTTGGGGCGGAGGTCACATCAACGTTTCGCCTAGGTCATACCCCAACTCACGTCAAGGAAGTGTTATTACCCCGGTTACGTCAATGGAGCGTGTTTCATTCGATCCACGTAGTCGCCCAGGTTGGTTTTTGTGGTTGAGGTCATTTCAAGGTCACGCCAAGGTCATATGTCAAAATTACCCCAGGGAGCGGTATTACCCCGGTTAGGTTAATGGAACGTGTTTCTTTCGCTCCACGGAGTCGCCTAGATTGGTTTTTGGGGTGGAGGTCATTTCAAGACCACGCCAAGGTCATACGCAAAAATCACGTCAAGGGTGCGTTATTACCCCGGTTACGTCAAAGGAACGTGTTTCTTTCGCTAGACGGAGCCGCCCAGGTTGGTTTTTGGGGTAGAGGTCATTTCAATGTCACGCCAATTTCATACTACAAAATAACGTCAAGGAAGCGTTACTACCCCGGTTACGTTAAAGGAACGCGATTCTTTCGCTCCACGGAGTCGCCCGGATTGGTTTTTGTGGCGGAGGTCACATCAACGTCTCGCCAAGGTCATACCTCAAATCTCGTCAAGGAAGCGTTATTACCGCGGTTACGTCAAAGGAACGTGTTTCTTTCGCTTCACAGAGTCGCCCAGATTGGTTTATTGGGGCGGAGCTCACATGTACGCCTCGCCAATGTCATACCCCAAATCACGTCAAGGAAGCGTTGCTACCCCGGCTACGTCAATGGAACGTGTTTCGTTCGCCCCACGGAGTCGCCCAGTGGGGTTTTTGGGGTGGAGGTCATTACAAGGTCACGCCAAGGTCATACGTCAAAATCACGTCAAGGAAGCGTTATTACCCCTTTTACGTCAAAGGAACGTGTTCCTTTCGCTCCACGGAGTCAGCCAGATTGTTTTTTGGGGTGGAGGTCACTTCAAGGTCACGCCAAGGTCATACGTCAAAATCACGTCGAGGAAGCGTTATTACCCCGGTTACGTCAAAGGGACGTGTTTCTTTCGCTCCACGGAGTCGCCCAGGTTGGTTTTTGGGGTAGAGGTCATTTCAAGTTCACGCCAAGTTCATATGTCAAAATCACGTCACGGAAGCGTTATCGCCCCGGTTAAGTTAAAGGAACGTGTTTCTTTCGCTCCGTGGAGTCGTCCAGGTTGGCTTTTGTGCTGGAGGTCATTTCAAGGTCACGCCAAGGTCATACGTCAAAATCACGTAAGGAAGCGGTATTACCCCGGTTACGTTAATGGAACGTGTTTCTTTCGCTTCACGGAGTCGCCCAGGTTGGTTTTTGGGGTTGAGGTCATTTCAAGATCTCGCCAAGGTCATTCGTCAAAATCACGTCGAGGAAGTGTTATTACCCCTTTTACGTCAAAGGAACGTGTTTCTTTCGCTCCACGGAGTCGCCTAGATTGTTTTTTGGGGTAGAGGTCATTTCAAGGTCACGCCATGGTCATACTTCAAAATCACGCCGAGGAAGCAGTATTCACCCTGGTTACGATAATGGAACGTGTTTCTTTCGCTTCACGGAGTCGCCCAGATTGGTTTTTGGGGCGGAGGTCACATCAACGTCTCGCCAAGGTCATACCACAAATCACGTCAAGGAAGCGTTACTACCCCGGTTACGTCAAAGGAACGTGTTTCTCTCGCTCCGCGGAGTCGCCCGGGTTGGTTTTTGGGGTGGAGGTCTTTTCAAGGTCATGCCAAGGTCATACGCCAAATCACGTCAAGAAGCGTTATTACCCCGGTTACATCAAAGGAACGTGTTTCTTTCGCTCAACGGAGTCGTCCAGGTTGGTTTTTGTGGTGGAGGTTTTTTCAAGGTCACGCCAAGGACATACGCCAAATCACGTCAAGGAAGCGTTATTACCCCGGTTAAGTCAAAGGAACCAGTTTCTTTCGCTCCACGGAGTCGCCCAGGTTGGCTTTTGAGGTGAAGGTCATATCAAGGTCACGCCAAGGTCATACGTCAAAATCACGTCAAGGAAGCGTTACTACCGAGGTTACGTTAAAGGAACGCGTACCTTTCGCTCCACGGAGTCGCCCAGGTTGGTTTTTGGGGTAGAGGTCCTTTCAATGTCACGCCAAGGTCATACTTCAAAATCACGCCGAGGAAGCGGTATTATCCCGGTTACGTTAATGGAACGTGTTTCTTTTACTTCACGGAGTCGCCCAGATTGGTTTTTGGGGCGGAGGTCACATCAACGTTTCGCCTAGGTCATACCACAACTCACGTCAAGGAAGTGTTATTACCCCGGTTACGTCAATGGAGCGTGTTTCATTCGATCCACGTAGTCGCCCAGGTTGGTTTTTGTGGTTGAGGTCATTTCAAGGTCACGCCAAGGTCATATGTCAAAATTACCCCAGGGAGCGGTATTACCCCGGTTACGTTAAAGGAACGCGTTTCTTTCGCTCCACGGAGTCGCCCAGATTGGTTTTTGGGGTGGAGATCACTTCAAGGTCACGCCAAGGTCATACGTCAAAATCACGTCAAGGGTGCGTTATTACCCCGGTTACGTCAAAGGAACGTGTTTCATTCGTTCCACGTAGTCGCCCAGGTTGGTTTTTGGGGTTGAGGTCATTTCAAGATCTCGCCAAGGTCATTCGTCAAAATCACGTCGAGGAAGTGTTATTACCCCGGTTACGTAAAAGGAACGTGTTTCATTCGCTTCACGGAATCGCCCGGATTGGTTTTTTGGGGCGGAGGTCACATCAACGTCTCGCGAAGGTCATACCTCAAATCTCGTCAAGGAAGCGTTATTACCCCGGTTACGTCAAAGGAACGAGTTTCTTTCGCTCCGCGGAGTCGTCCAGGTTGGCTTTTGAGGTGGAGGTCATTTCAAGGTCACGCCAAGGTCATACGTCAAAATCACGTCAAGGAAGCGTTATTACCCCGGTTACATCAAAGGAACGTGTTTCTTTCGCTCCACCGAGTCGGCCAGATTGTTTTTTGGGTTGGAGGTCACTTCAAGGTCACGCCAAGGTCATACGTCAAAATCACGTCAAGGAAGCGTTACTACCCCGGTTACGTCAAAGGAACGTGTTTCTTTCGCTCCACGGAGTCGTCCAGGTTGGCTTTTGAGGTGGAGGTCATTTCAAAGTCACGCCAAGGTCATGCGTCAAAATAACGTAAGGGAGTGGTATTACCCCGTTTACGTAAAAGGAACGTGTTTCATTCGCTTCACGGAGTCGCCCGGATTGGTTTTTGGGGCGGAGGTCACATCAACGTCTCGCGAAGGTCATACCTCAAATCTCGTCAAGGTAGCGTTATTACCCCGGTTACGTCAAAGGAACGAGTTTCTTTCGCTCCGCGGAGTCGTCCAGGTTGGCTTTTGAGGTGGAGGTCATTTCAAGGTCACGCCAAGGTCATACGTCAAAATCACGTCAAGGAAGCGTTATTACCCCGGTTACAACAAAGGAACGTGTTTCTTTCGCTCCACCGAGTCGGCCAGATTGTTTTTTGGGTTGGAGGTCACTTCAAGGTCACGCCAAGGTCATACGTCAAAATCACGTCAAGGAAGCGTTACTACCCCGGTTACGTCAAAGGAACGTGTTTCTTTCGCTCCACGGAGTCGTCCAGGTTGGCTTTTGAGGTGGAGGTCATTTCAAAGTCACGCCAAGGTCATGCGTCAAAATAATGTAAGGGAGCGGTATTACCCCGTTTACGTCAATGGAACGTGTTTCTTTCGCTCCACGGAGTCGCCCAGATTGTTTTTTGGGGCGGAGGTCTTTTCAAGGTCACGCCAAGGTCATACGGCAAATCACGTCGAGCAAGCGTTATTACCCCGGTTACGTCAAAGGAACGTGTTTCTTTCGCTCCACGGAGTCGCCCAGGTTGGTTTTTGGGGTAGAGGTCATTTCAAGTTCACGCCAAGTTCATATGTCAAAATCACGTCACGGAAGCGTTATCGCCCCGGTTAAGTTAAAGGAACGTGTTTCTTTCGCTCCGTGGAGTCGTCCAGGTTGGCTTTTGTGCTGGAGGTCATTTCAAGGTCACGCCAAGGTCATACGTCAAAATCACGTAAGGAAGCGGTATTACCCCGGTTACGTTAATGGAACGTGTTTCTTTCGCTTCACGGAGTCGCCCAGTTTGGTTTTTGGGGCGGAGCTCACATCAACTTCTCGCCAATGTCATACCCCAAATCACGTCAAGGAAGCGTTGCTACCCCGGTTACGTCAATGAAACGTGTTTCGTTCGCCCCACGGAGTCGCCCAGTGGGGTTTTTGGGGTGGAGGTCATTACAAGGTCACGCCATGGTCATACGTCAAAATCACGTCAAGGAAGCGTTATTACCCCTTTTACGTCAAAGGAACGTGTTTCTTTCGCTCCACGGAGTCGCCTAGATTGTTTTTCGGGTAGAGGTCATTTCAAGGTCACGCCATGGTCATACTTCAAAATCACGCCGAGGAAGCAGTATTCACCCCGGTTACGTTAATGGAACGTGTTTCTTTCGCTTCACGGAGTCGCCCAGATTGGTTTTTGGGGCGGAGGTCACATCAACGTCTCGCCAAGGTCATACCACAAATCACGTCAAGGAAGCGTTACTACCCCGGTTACGTCAAAGGAACGTGTTTCTCTCGCTCCGCGGAGTCGCCCGGGTTGGTTTTTGGGGTGGAGGTCTTTTCAAGGTCATGCCAAGGTCATACGCCAAATCACGTCAAGAAGCGTTATTACCCCGGTTACATCAAAGGAACGTGTTTCTTTCGCTCAACGGAGTCGTCCAGGTTGGTTTTTGTGGTGGAGGTTTTTTCAAGGTCACGCCAAGGACATACGCCAAATCACGTCAAGGAAGCGTTATTACCCCGGTTAAGTCAAAGGAACCAGTTTCTTTCGCTCCACGGAGTCGCCCAGGTTGGCTTTTGAGGTGAAGGTCATTTCAAGGTCACGCCAAGGTCATACGTCAAAATCACGTCAAGGAAGCGTTACTACCGAGGTTACGTTAAAGGAACGCGTACCTTTCGCTCCACGGAGTCGCCCAGGTTGGTTTTTGGGGTAGAGGTCCTTTCAATGTCACGCCAAGGTCATACTTCAAAATCACGCCGAGGAAGCGGTATTATCCCGGTTACGTTAATGGAACGTGTTTCTTTTACTTCACGGAGTCGCCCAGATTGGTTTTTGGGGCGGAGGTCACATCAACGTTTCGCCTAGGTCATACCACAACTCACGTCAAGGAAGTGTTATTACCCCGGTTACGTCAATGGAGCGTGTTTCATTCGATCCACGGAGTCGCCCAGATTGGTTTTTGGGGTGGAGATCACTTCAAGGTCACGCCAAGGTCATACGTCAAAATCACGTCAAGGGTGCGTTATTACCCCGGTTACGTCAAAGGAACGTGTTTCATTCGTTCCACGTAGTCGCCCAGGTTGGTTTTTGGGGTTGAGGTCATTTCAAGATCACGCCAAGGTCATTCGTCAAAATCACGTCGAGGAAGTGTTTTTACCCCGGTTACGTAAAAGGAACGTGTTTCATTCGCTTCACGGAGTCGCCCGGATTGGTTTTTTGGGGCGGAGGTCACATCAACGTCTCGCGAAGGTCATACCTCAAATCTCGTCAAGGAAGCGTTATTACCCCGGTTACGTCAAAGGAACGAGTTTCTTTCGCTCCGCGGAGTCGTCCAGGTTGGCTTTTGAGGTGGAGGTCATTTCAAGGTCACGCCAAGGTCATACGTCAAAATCACGTCAAGGAAGCGTTATTACCCCGGTTACATCAAAGGAACGTGTTTCTTTCGCTCCACCGAGTCGGCCAGATTGTTTTTTGGGTTGGAGGTCACTTCAAGGTCACGCCAAGGTCATACGTCAAAATCACGTCAAGGAAGCGTTACTACCCCGGTTACGTCAAAGGAACGTGTTTCTTTCGCTCCACGGAGTCGTCCAGGTTGGCTTTTGAGGTGGAGGTCATTTCAAAGTCACGCCAAGGTCATGCGTCAAAATAACGTAAGGGAGTGGTATTACCCCGTTTACGTAAAAGGAACGTGTTTCATTCGCTTCACGGAGTCGCCCGGATTGGTTTTTGGGGCGGAGGTCACATCAACGTCTCGCGAAGGTCATACCTCAAATCTCGTCAAGGTAGCGTTATTACCCCGGTTACGTCAAAGGAACGAGTTTCTTTCGCTCCGCGGAGTCGTCCAGGTTGGCTTTTGAGGTGGAGGTCATTTCAAGGTCACGCCAAGGTCATACGTCAAAATCACGTCAAGGAAGCGTTATTACCCCGGTTACAACAAAGGAACGTGTTTCTTTCGCTCCACCGAGTCGGCCAGATTGTTTTTTGGGTTGGAGGTCACTTCAAGGTCACGCCAAGGTCATACGTCAAAATCACGTCAAGGAAGCGTTACTACCCCGGTTACGTCAAAGGAACGTGTTTCTTTCGCTCCACGGAGTCGTCCAGGTTGGCTTTTGAGGTGGAGCTCATTTCAAAGTCACGCCAAGGTCATGCGTCAAAATAATGTAAGGGAGCAGTATTACCCCGTTTACGTCAATGGAACGTGTTTCTTTCGCTCCACGGAGTCGCCCAGATTGTTTTTTGGGGCGGAGGTCTTTTCAAGGTCACGCCAAGGTCATACGGCAAATCACGTCGAGCAAGCGTTATTACCCCGGTTACGCCAAAGAAACGTGTTTCTTTCGCTCCACGGAGTCGCCCAGGTTGGTTTTTGGGGTAGAGGTCATTTCAAGTTCACGCCAAGTTCATATGTCAAAATCACGTCACGGAAGCGTTATCGCCCCGGTTAAGTTAAAGGAACGTGTTTCTTTCGCTCCGTGGAGTCGTCCAGGTTGGCTTTTGTGGTGGAGGTCATTTCAAGGTCACGCCAAGGTCATACGTCAAAATCACGTAAGGAAGCGGTATTACCCCGGTTACGTTAATGGAACGTGTTTCTTTCGCTTCACGGAGTCGCCCAGATTGGTTTTTGGGGCGGAGCTCACATCAACTTCTCGCCAATGTCATACCCCAAATCACGTCAAGGAAGCGTTGCTACCCCGGTTACGTCAATGAAACGTGTTTCGTTCGCCCCACGGAGTCGCCCAGTGGGGTTTTTGGGGTGGAGGTCATTACAAGGTCACGCCATGGTCATACGTCAAAATCACGTCAAGGAAGCGTTATTACCCCTTTTACGTCAAAGGAACGTGTTTCTTTCGCTCCACGGAGTCGTCCAGGTTGGTTTTTGTGGTGGAGGTTTTTTCAAGGTCACGCCAAGGACATACGCCAAATCACGTCAAGGAAGCGTTATTACCCCGGTTAAGTCAAAGGAACCAGTTTCTTTCGCTCCACGGAGTCGCCCTGGTTGGCTTTTGAGGTGAAGGTCATTTCAAGGTCACGCCAAGGTCATACGTCAAAATCACGTCAAGGAAGCGTTACTACCGAGGTTACGTTAAAGGATCGCGTACCTTTCGCTCCACGGAGTCGCCCAGGTTGGTTTTTGGGGTAGAGGTCCTTTCAATGTCACGCCAAGGTCATACTTCAAAATCACGCCGAGGAAGCGGTATTATCCCGGTTACGTTAATGGAACGTGTTTCTTTTACTTCACGGAGTCGCCCAGATTGGTTTTTGGGGCGGAGGTCACATCAACGTTTCGCCTAGGTCATACCCCAACTCACGTCAAGGAAGTGTTATTACCCCGGTTACGTCAATGGAGCGTGTTTCATTCGATCCACGTAGTCGCCCAGGTTGGTTTTTGTGGTTGAGGTCATTTCAAGGTCACGCCAAGGTCATATGTCAAAATTACCCCAGGGAGCGGTATTACCCCGGTTAGGTTAATGGAACGTGTTTCTTTCGCTCCACGGAGTCGCCTAGATTGGTTTTTGGGGTGGAGGTCATTTCAAGACCACGCCAAGGTCATACGCAAAAATCACGTCAAGGGTGCGTTATTACCCCGGTTACGTCAAAGGAACGTGTTTCTTTCGCTAGACGGAGCCGCCCAGGTTGGCTTTTGGGGTAGAGGTCATTTCAATGTCACGCCAATTCCATACTTCAAAATAACGTCAAGGAAGCGTTACTACCCCGGTTACGTTAAAGGAACGCGATTCTTTCGCTCCACGGAGTCGCCCGGATTGGTTTTTGTGGCGGAGGTCACATCAACGTCTCGCCAAGGTCATACCTCAAATCTCGTCAAGGAAGCGTTATTACCGCGGTTACGTCAAAGGAACGTGTTTCTTTCGCTTCACAAAGTCGCCCAGATTGGTTTATTGGGGCGGAGCTCACATGTACGCCTCGCCAATGTCATACCCCAAATCACGTCAAGGAAGAGTTGCTACCCCGGCTACGTCAATGGAACGTGTTTCGTTCGCCCCACGGAGTCGCCCAGTGGGGTTTTTGGGGTGGAGGTCATTACAAGGTCACGCCAAGGTCATACGTCAAAATCATGTCAAGGAAGCGTTATTACCCCTTTTACGTCAAAGGAACGTGTTCCTTTCGCTCCACGGAGTCAGCCAGATTGTTTTTTGGGGTGGAGGTCACTTCAAGGTCACGCCAAGGTCATACGTCAAAATCACGTCGAGGAAGCGTTATTACCCCGGTTACGTCAAAGGAACGTGTTTCTTTCGCTCCACGGAGTCGTCCAGGTTGGCTTTTGAGGTGGAGGTCATTTCAAAGTCACGCCAAGGTCATGCGTCAAAATAACGTAAGGGAGCGGTATTACCCCGTTTACGTCAATGGAACGTGTTTCTTTCGCTCCACGGAGTCGCCCAGATTGTTTTTTGGGGCGGAGGTCTTTTCAAGGTCACGCCAAGGTCATACGGCAAATCACGTCAAGCAAGCGTTATTACCCCGGTTACGTCAAAGGAACGTGTTTCTTTCGCTCCACGGAGTCGCCCAGGTTGGTTTTTGGGGTAGAGGTCATTTCAAGTTCACGCCAAGTTCATATGTCAAAATCACGTCACGGAAGCGTTATCGCCCCGGTTAAGTTACAGGAACGTGTTTCTTTCGTTCCACGGAGTCGTCCAGGTTGGCTTTTGTGGTGGAGGTCATTTCAAGGTCACGCCAAGGTCATACGTCAAAATCACGTAAGGAAGCGGTATTACCCCGGTTACGTTAATGGAACGTGTTTCTTTCGCTTCACGGAGTCGCCCAGATTGGTTTATTGGGGCGGAGCTCACATGTACGCCTCGCCAATGTCATACCCCAAATCACGTCAAGGAAGCGTTGCTACCCCGGCTACGTCAATGGAACGTGTTTCGTTCGCCCCACGGAGTCGCCCAGTGGGGTTTTTGGGGTGGAGGTCATTACAAGGTCACGCCAAGGTCATACGTCAAAATCACGTCAAGGAAGCGTTATTACCCCTTTTACGTCAAAGGAACGTGTTCCTTTCGCTCCACGGAGTCAGCCAGATTGTTTTTTGGGGTGGAGGTCACTTCAAGGTCACGCCAAGGTCATACGTCAAAATCACGTCGAGGAAGCGTTATTACCCCGGTTACGTCAAAGGAACGTGTTTCTTTCGCTCCACGGAGTCGCCCAGATTGGTTTTTGGGGTGGAGGTCTTTTCAAGGTCACGCCAAGGACATAAGCTAACTCACGTCAAGGAAGCGTTATTACCCCGGTTAAGTCAAAGGAACGAGTTTCTTTCGCTCCACGGAGTCACCCAGGTTGCCTTTTGAGGTGAAGGTCACTTCAAGGTCACGCCAAGGTCATACGTCAAAATCACGCCGAGGAAGCGTTATTACTCCGGTTACGTCAAAGGAACGTGTTTCTTTCGCTCCACGGAGTCGGACAGATTGTTTTTTGGGGAGGAGGTCACTTCAAGGTCTCGCCAAGGTCATACCTCAAATCTCGTCAAGGAAGCGTTATTACCGCGGTTACGTCAAAGGAACGTGTTTCTTTCGCTTCACAGAGTCGCCCAGATTGGTTTATTGGGGCGGAGCTCACATGTACGTCTCGCCAATGTCATACCCCAAATCACGTCAAGGAAGCGTTATTACCCCTTTTACGTCAAAGGAACGTGTTCCTTTCGCTCCACGGAGTCAGCCAGATTGTTTTTTGGGGTGGAGGTCACTTCAAGGTCACGCCAAGGTCATACGTCAAAATCACGTCGAGGAAGCGTTATTACCCCGGTTACGTCAAAGGAACGTGTTTCTTTCGCTCCACGGAGTCGCCCAGATTGGTTTTTGGGGTGGAGGTCTTTTCAAGGTCACGCCAAGGACATACGCTAACTCACGTCAAGGAAGCGTTATTACCCCGGTTAAGTCAAAGGAACGAGTTTCTTTCGATCCACGGAGTCGCCCAGGTTGGCTTTTGAGGTGAAGGTCACTTCAAGGTCACGCCAAGGTCATACGTCAAATTCACGTCGAGGAAGCGTTATTACCCCGGTTACGTCAAAGGAACGTGTTTCTTTCGCACCACGGAGTCGCCCAGATTGGTTTTTGGGGTGGAGGTATTTTCAAGGTCACGCCAAGGACATACGCCAACTCACGTCAAGGAAGCGTTATTACCCCGGTTAAGTCAAAGGAACGAGTTTCTTTCGCTCCACGGAGTCGCCCAGGTTGGCTTTTGAGGTGTAGGTCATTTCAAGTCACGCCAAGGTCATACGTCAAAATCACGTCAAGGAAGCGTTACTACCCCGGTTACGTTAAAGGAACGCGTTTCTTTCGCTCCACGGAGTCGACCAGATTGGTTTTTGGGGTGGAGATCACTTCAAGGTCACGCCAAGGTCATACGTCAAAATCACGTCAAGGGTGCGTTATTACCCCGGTTACGTCAAAGGAACGTGTTTCATTCGTTCCACCTAGTCGCCCAGGTTGGTTTTTGTGGTTGAGGTCATTTCAAGATCACGCCAAGGTCATTCGTCAAAATCACGTCGAGGAAGTGTTATTACCCCGTTTACGTAAAAGGAACGTGTTTCATTCGCTTCACGGAGTCGCCCGGATTGGTTTTTGGGGCGGAGGTCACATCAACGTCTCGCGAAGGTCATACCTCAAATCTCGTCAAGGAAGCGATATTACCCCGGTTACGTCAAAGGAACGAGTTTCTTTCGCTCCGCGGAGTCGTCCAGGTTGGCTTTTGAGGTGGAGGTCATTTCAAGGTCACGCCAAGGTCATACGTCAAAATCACGTCAAGGAAGCGTTATTACCCCGGTTACGTCAAAGGAACGTGTTTCTTTCGCTCCACGGAGTCGTCCAGGTTGGCTTTTGAGGTGGAGGTCATTTCAAAGTCACGCCAAGGTCATGCGTCAAAATAACGTAAGGGAGCGGTATTACCCCGTTTACGTCAATGGAACGTGTTTCTTTCGCTCCACGGAGTCGCCCAGATTGTTTTTTGGGGCGGAGGTCTTTTCAAGGTCACGCCAAGGTCATACGGCAAATCACGTCAAGCAAGCGTTATTACCCCGGTTACGTCAAAGGAACGTGTTTCTTTCGCTCCACGGAGTCGCCCAGGTTGGTTTTTGGTGTAGAGGTCATTTCAAGTTCACGCCAAGTTCATATGTCAAAATCACGTCACGGAAGCGTTATCGCCCCGGTTAAGTTACAGGAACGTGTTTCTTTCGTTCCACGGAGTCGTCCAGGTTGGCTTTTGTGGTGGAGGTCATTTCAAGGTCACGCCAAGGTCATACGTCAAAATCACGTAAGGAAGCGGTATTACCCCGGTTACGTTAATGGAACGTGTTTCTTTCGCTTCACGGAGTCGCCCAGATTGGTTTTTGGGGCGGAGCTCACATCAACTTCTCGCCAATGTCATACCCCAAATCACGTCAAGGAAGCGTTGCTACCCCGGTTACGTCAATGAAACGTGTTTCGTTCGCCCCACGGAGTCGCCCAGTGGGGTTTTTGGGGTGGAGGTCATTACAAGGTCACGCCATGGTCATACGTCAAAATCACGTCAAGGAAGCGTTATTACCCCTTTTACGTCAAAGGAACGTGTTTCTTTCGCTCCACGGAGTCGCCTAGATTGTTTTTTGGGGTAGAGGTCATTTCAAGGTCACGCCATGGTCATACTTCAAAATCACGCCGAGGAAGCGGTATTCACCCCGGTTACGTTAATGGAACGTGTTTCTTTCGCTTCACGGAGTCGCCCAGATTGGTTTTTGGGGCGGAGGTCACATCAACGTCTCGCCAAGGTCATACCACAAATCACGTCAAGGAAGCGTTACTACCCCGGTTACGTCAAAGGAACGTGATTCTCTCGCTCCGCGGAGTCGCCCGGGTTGGTTTTTGGGGTGGAGGTTTTTTCAAGGTCACGCCAAGGACATACGCCAAATCACGTCAAGGAAGCGTTATTACCCCGGTTAAGTCAAAGGAACCAGTTTCTTTCGCTCCACGGAGTCGCCCAGGTTGGCTTTTGAGGTGAAGGTCATTTCAAGGTCACGCCAAGGTCATACGTCAAAATCACGTCAAGGAAGCGTTACTACCGAGGTTACGTTAAAGGAACGCGTACCTTTCGCTCCACGGAGTCGCCCAGGTTGGTTTTTGGGGTAGAGGTCCTTTCAATGTCACGCCAAGGTCATACTTCAAAATCACGCCGAGGAAGCGGTATTATTCCGGTTACGTTAATGGAACGTGTTTCTTTTACCTCACGGAGTCGCCCAGATTGGTTTTTGGGGCGGAGGTCACATCAACGTTTCGCCTAGGTCATACCCCAACTCACGTCAAGGAAGTGTTATTACCCCGGTTACGTCAATGGAGCGTGTTTCATTCGATCCACGTAGTCGCCCAGGTTGGTTTTTGTGGTTGAGGTCATTTCAAGGTCACGCCAAGGTCATATGTCAAAATTACCCCAGGGAGCGGTATTACCCCGGTTAGGTTAATGGAACGTGTTTCTTTCGCTCCACGGAGTCGCCTAGATTGGTTTTTGGGGTGGAGGTCATTTCAAGACCACGCCAAGGTCATACGCAAAAATCACGTCAAGGGTGCGTTATTACCCCGGTTACGTCAAAGGAACGTGTTTCTTTCGCTAGACGGAGCCGCCCAAGTTGGTTTTTGGGGTAGAGGTCATTTCAATGTCACGCCAATTTCATACTTCAAAATAACGTCAAGGAAGCGTTACTATCCCGGTTACGTTAAAGGAACGCGATTCTTTCGTTCCACGGAGTCGCCCGGATTGGTTTTTGTGGCGGAGGTCACATCAACGTCTCGCCAAGGTCATACCTCAAATCTCGTCAAGGAAGCGTTATTACCGCGGTTACGTCAAAGGAACGTGTTTCTTTCGCTTCACAGAGTCGCCCAGATTGGTTTATTGGGGCGGAGCTCACATGTACGCCTCGCCAATGTCATACCCCAAATCACGTCAAGGAAGCGTTGCTACCCCGGCTACGTCAATGGAACGTGTTTCGTTCGCCCCACGGAGTCGCCCAGTGGGGTTTTTGGGGTGGAGGTCATTACAAGGTCACGCCAAGGTCATACGTCAAAATCACGTCAAGGAAGCGTTATTACCCCTTTTACGTCAAAGGAACGTGTTCCTTTCGCTCCACGGAGTCAGCCAGATTGTTTTTTGGGGTGGAGGTCACTTCAAGGTCACGCCAAGGTCATACGTCAAAATCACGTCGAGGAAGCGTTATTACCCCGGTTACGTCAAAGGAACGTGTTTCTTTCGCTCCACGGAGTCGCCCAGATTGGTTTTTGGGGTGGAGGTCTTTTCAAGGTCATGCCAAGGACATACGCTAACTCACGTCAAGGAAGCGTTATTACCCCGGTTAAGTCAAAGGAACGAGTTTCTTTCGATCCACGGAGTCGCCCAGGTTGGCTTTTGAGGTGAAGGTCACTTCAAGTTCACGCCAAGGTCATACGTCAAATTCACGTCGAGGAAGCGTTATTACCCCGGTTACGTCAAAGGAACGTGTTTCTTTCGCACCACGGAGTCGCCCAGATTGGTTTTTGGGGTGGAGGTATTTTCAAGGTCACGCCAAGGACATACGCCAACTCACGTCAAGGAAGCGTTATTACCCCGGTTAAGTCAAAGGAACGAGTTTCTTTCGCTCCACGGAGTCGCCCAGGTTGGCTTTTGAGGTGTAGGTCATTTCAAGTCACGCCAAGGTCATACGTCAAAATCACGTCAAGGAAGCGTTACTACCCCGGTTACGTTAGAGGAACGCGTTTCTTTCGCTCCACGGAGTCGCCCAGATTGGTTTTTGGGGTGGAGATCACTTCAAGGTCACGCCAAGGTCATACGTCAAAATCACGTCAAGGGTGCGTTATTACCCCGGTTACGTCAAAGGAACGTGTTTCATTCGTTCCACGTAGTCGCCCAGGTTGGTTTTTGTGGTTGTGGTCATTTCAAGATCACGCCAAGGTCATACGTCAAAATCACATCAAGGAAGCGTTATTACCCCGGTTACATCAAAGGAACGTGTTTCTTTCGCTCCACCGCGTCGGCCAGATTGTTTTTTGGGTTGGAGGTCACTTCAAGGTCACGCCAAGGTCATACGTCAAAATCACGTCAAGGAAGCTTTACTACCCCGGTTACGTCAAAGGAACGTGTTTCATTCGCTTCACGGAGTCGCCCGGATTGGTTTTTGGGGCGGAGGTCACATCAACGTCTCGCGAAGGTCATACCTCAAATCTCGTCAAGGAAGCGATATTACCCCGGTTACGTCAAAGGAACGAGTTTCTTTCGCTCCGCGGAGTCGTCCAGGTTGGCTTTTGAGGTGGAGGTCATTTCAAGGTCACGCCAAGGTCATACGTCAAAATCACGTCAAGGAAGCGTTATTACCCCGGTTACATCAAAGGAACGTGTTTCTTTCGCTCCACCGCGTCGGCCAGATTGTTTTTTGGGTTGGAGGTCACTTCAAGGTCACGCCAAGGTCATACCTCAAATCTCGTCAAGGAAGCGTTATTACCCCGGTTACGTCAAAGGAACGAGTTTCTTTCGCTCCGCGGAGTCGTCCAGGTTGGCTTTTGAGGTGGAGGTCATTTCAAGGTCACGCCAAGGTCATACGTCAAAATCACATCAAGGAAGCGTTATTACCCCGGTTACATCAAAGGAACGTGTTTCTTTCGCTCCACCGAGTCGGCCAGATTGTTTTTTGGGTTGGAGGTCACTTCAAGGTCACGCCAAGGTCATACGTCAAAATCACGTCAAGGAAGCTTTACTACCCCGGTTACGTCAAAGGAACGTGTTTCTTTCGCTCCACGGAGTCGTCCAGGTTGGCTTTTGAGGTGGAGGTCATTTCAAAGTCACGCCAAGGTCATGCGTCAAAATAACGTAAGGGAGCGGTATTACCCCGTTTACGTAAAAGGAACGTGTTTCATTCGCTTCACGGAGTCGCCCGGATTGGTTTTTGGGGCGGAGGTCACATCAACGTCTCGCGAAGGTCATACCTCAAATCTCGTCACGGAAGCGTTATTACCCTGGTTACGTCAAAGGAACGAGTTTCTTTCGCTCCGCGGAGTCGTCCAGGTTGGCTTTTGAGGTGGAGGTCATTTCAAGGTCACGCCAAGGTCATACGTCAAAATCACGTCAAGGAAGTGTTATTACCCCGGTTACATCAAAGGAACGTGTTTCTTTCGCTCCACCGAGTCGGCCAGATTGTTATTTGGGTTGGAGGTCACTTCAAGGTCACGCCAAGGTCATACCTCAAATCTCGTCAAGGAAGCGTTATTACCCCGGTTACTTCAAAGGATCGAGTTTCTTTCGCTCCGCGGAGTCGTCCAGGTTGGCTTTTGAGGTGGAGGTCATTTCAAAGTCACGCCAAGGTCATGCGTCAAAATAACGTAAGGGAGCGGTATTACCTCGTTTACGTCAATGGATCGTGTTTCTTTCGCTCCACGGAGTCGCCCAGATTGTTTTTTGGGGCGGAGGTCTTTTCAAGGTCACGCCAAGGTCATACGGCAAATCACGTCAAGGAAGCGTTATTACCCCGGTTACGTCAAAGGAACGTGTTTCTTTCGCTCCACGGAGTCGCCCAGGTTGGTTTTTGGGGTAGAGGTCATTTCAAGTTCACGCCAAGTTCATATGTCAAAATCACGTCACGGAAGCGTTATCGCCCCGGTTAAGTTATAGGAACGTGTTTCTTTCGCTCCGTGGAGTCGTCCAGGTTGGCTTTTGTGGTGGAGGTCATTTCAAGGTCACGCCAAGGTCATACGTCAAAATCACGTAAGGAAGCGGTATTACCCCGGTTACGTTAATGGAACGTGTTTCTTTCGCTTCACGGAGTCGCCCAGACTGGTTTTTGGGGCGGAGATCACATCAACGTCTCGCCAAGGTCATACGCCAAAATCACGTCAAGGGAGAGTTATTACGCCGGTTACGTCAATGGAACGTGTTTCTTTCGCTCCATGGAGTCGCCCAGATTGTTTTTTGGGGCGGAGGTCTTTTCAAGGTCACGCCAAGGTCATACGGCAAATCACGTCAAGGAAGCGTTATTACCCCGGTTACGTCAAAGGAACGTGTTTCTTTCGCTCCACGGAGTCGCCCAGATTGGTTTTTGGAGTGGAGGTCATTACAAGGTCACGCCAAGATCATACGTCAAAATCACGTCAAGGAAGCGTTATAACCCCTTTTACGTCAAAGGAACGTGTTTCTTTCGCTCCACGGAGTCGCCTAGATTGTTTCTTGGGGTAGAGGTCATTTCAAGGTCACGCCATGGTCATACTTCAAAATCACGCCGAGGAAGCGGTATTCACCCCGGTTACGTTAATGGAACGTGTTTCTTTCGCTTCACGGAGTCGCCCAGATTGGTTTTTGGGGCGGAGGTCACATCAACGTCTCGCCAAGGTCATACCCCAAATCACGTGAAGGAAGCGTTACTACCCCGGTTATGTCAAAGGAACGTGTTTCTCTCGCTCCGCGGAGTCGCCCGGGTTGGTTTTTGGGGTGGAGATCTTTTCAAGGTCATGCCAAGGTCATACGCCAAATCACGTCAAGAAGCGTTATTACCCCGGTTACATCAAAGGAACGTGTTTCTTTCGCTCAACGGAGTCGTCCAGGTTGGTTTTTGTGGTGGAGGTTTTTTCAAGGTCACGCCAAGGACATACGCCAAATCACGTCAAGGAAGCGTTATTACCCCGGTTAAGTCAAAGGAACCTGTTTCGCTCCACGGAGTCGCCCAGGTTGGCTTTTGAGGTGAAGGTCATTTCAAGGTCACGCCAAGGTCACACGTCAAAATCACGTCAAGGAAGCGTTACTACCGAGGTTACGTTAAAGGAACGCGTATCTTTCGCTCCACGGAGTCGCCCAGGTTGGTTTTTGGGGTAGAGGTCATTTCAATGTCACGCCAATTTCATACTTCAAAATCACGCCGAGGAAGCGTTATTACCCCGGTTACGTCAAAGGAACGTGATTCTTTAACTCCACGGAGTCGCCCAGGTTAGTTTTTGGGGTGGAGGTCATTTCAAGGTCACACCAAGGTCATACGTCAAAATCACGTCAAGGAAGCGTTATTACCCCGGTTACGTTAAAGGAACGTGTTTGTTTCGCTCCACGGAGTCACCCAGATTGGTTTTTGGGGCGGAGGTCACATCAACGTCTCGACAAGGTCATACGCCAAAATCACGTCAAGGGAGCGTTATTACCCCCTTTACGTCAAAGGAACGTGTTTCTTTCGCTCCACGGAGTCGCCCAGATTGGTTTTTGGGGTGAAGGTCATTACAAGGTCACGCCAAGGTCATACGTCAAAATCACGTCAAGGAAGCGTTACTACCCCTTTTACGTCAAAGGAACGTGTTTCTTTCGCTCCACGGAGTCGCCCAGATTGTTTTTTGGGGTAGAGGTCATTTCAAGGTCACGCAATGGTCATACTTCAAAATCACGCCGAGGAAGCGCTATTCACCCCGGTTACGTTAATCGAACGTGTTTCTTTCGCTCAACTGAGTCGTCCAGGTTGGCTTTTGGGGCGGAGGTCACATCAACGTCTCGCCAAGGTCATACCCCAAATCACGTCAAGGAAGCGTTACTACCCCGGTTACGTCAAAGGAACGTGTTTCTCTCGCTCCGCGGAGTCGCCCGGGTTGGTTTTTGGGGTGGAGGTCATTTCAATGTCACGCCAAGGTCATACGTCAAAATCACGTCAAGGAAGCGTTATTACCCCGGTTACGTTAAAGGAACGTGTTTGTTTCGCTCCACGGAGTCACCCAGATTGGTTTTTGGGGCGGAGGTCACATCAACGTCTCGACAAGGTCATACGCCAAAATCACGTCAAGGGAGCGTTATTACCCCCTTTACGTCAAAGGAACGTGTTTCTTTCGCTCCACGGAGTGGCCCAGATTTGTTTTTGGGGTGAAGGTCATTACAAGGTCACGCCAAGGTCATACGTCAAAATCACGTCAAGGAAGCGTTACTACCCCTTTTACGTCAAAGGAACGTGTTTCTCTCGCTCCACGGAGTCACCCAGATTGGTTTTTGTGGCGGAGGTCACATCAACGTCTCGACAAGGTCATACGCCAAAATCACGTCAAGGGAGCGTTATTACCCCGGTTACATCAAAGGAACGTGTTTCTTTCGCTCCACGGAGTCGCCCAGATTGGTTTTTGGGGTGGAGGTCATTACAAGGTCACGCCAAGGTCATACGTCAAAATCACGTCAAGGAAGCGTTATTACCCCTTTTACGTCAAAGGAACGTGTTTCTTTCGCTCCACGGAGTCGGCCATATTGTTTTTTTGGGGTGGAGGTCATTTCAAGGTCACGCCAAGGTCATGCGTCGAAATCACGTCGAGGAAGCGTTATTACCGCGGTTACGCCAAAGGAACGTGTTTCTTTCGCTCCACGGAGTCGCCCAGTGGGGTTTTTGGGGTGGAGGTCATTACAAGGTCACGCCAAGGTCATACGTCAAAATCACGTCAAGGAAGCGTTATTACCCCTTTTACGTCAAAGGAACGTGTTTCTTTCGCACCACGGAGTCGCCCGGATTGTTTTTTGGGGTAGAGGTCATTTCAAGGTCACGCCATGGTCATACTTCAAAATCACGCCGAGGAAGCGGTATTACCCCGGTTACGTTAATGGACCGTTTTTCTTTCGCTCCACGGAGTCGGTCATATTGTTTTTTGGGGTGGAGCTCATTTCAAGTTCACGCCATGGTCATACTTCAAAATCACGCCGAGGAAGCGGTATTACCCCGGTTACGTTAATGGACCGTTTTTCTTTCGCTCCACGGAGTCGGCCATATTGTTTTTTGGGGTGGAGGACACTTCAAGGTCACGCCAAGGTAATTCGTCAAAATCACGTCCAGGAGGCGTTATTACCCAGTTACATCAAAGGAACGTGTTTCTTTCGCTCAACTGAGTCGTCCAGGTTGGCTTTTGGGGCGGAGGTCACATCAACGTCTCGCCAAGGTCATACCCCAAATCACGTCAAGGAAGCGTTACTACCCCGGTTACGTCAAAGGAACGTGTTTCTCTCGCTCCGCGGAGTCGCCCGGGTTGGTTTTTGGGGTGGAGGTCATTTCAATGTCACGCCAATTTCATACTTCAAAATCACGCCGAGGAAGCGTTATTACCCCGGTCACGTCAAAGGAACGTGATTCTTTAACTCCACGGAGTCGCCCAGGTTGGTTTTTGGGGTGGAGGTCTTTCCAAGGTCACGCCAAGGTCATACATCAAAATCACGTCAAGGAAGCGTTATTACCCCGGTTACGTCAAAGGAACGTGTTTCTTTCGCTCCACGGAGTCGCCTAGATTGGTTTTTGGGGTGGAGGTCATTTCAAGATCACGCCAAGGTCATACGCAAAAAACACGTCAATGGTGCGTTATTACCCCGGTTACGTCAAAGGAACGTGTTTCTTTCGCTCCACGGAGCCGCCCAGGTTGGTTTTTGGGGTAGAGGTCATTTCAATGTCACGCCAATTTCATACTTCAAAATCACGCCGAGGAAGCGTTATTACCCCGGTTACGTCAAAGGAACGTGATTCTTTAACTCCACGGAGTCGCCCAGGTTGGTTTTTGGGGTGGAGGTCTTTTCAAGGTCACGCCAAGTTGATATGTCAAAATCACGTCACTGAAGCGTTATTGCCCCGGTTAAGTCAAAGGAACGTGTTTCTTTCGCTCCACGGCGTCGTCCAGGTTGGCTTTTGAGGTGGAGGTCATTTCAAGGTCACGCCAAGGTCATACGTCAAAATCACGTCAAGGAAGCGTTATTACCCCGGTTACGTTAAAGGAACGTGTTTCTTTCGCTCCACGGAGTCACCCAGATTGGTTTTTGGGGCGGAGGTCACATCAACGTCTCGTCAAGGTCATACGCCAAAATCACGTCAAGAAGCGTTATTACCCCGGTTACATCAAAGGAACGTGTTTCTTTCGCTCAACGGAGTCGTCCAGGTTGGTTTTTGTGGTGGAGGTTTTTTCAAGGTCACGCCAAGGACATACGCCAAATCACGTCAAGGAAGCGTTATTACGCCGGTTAAGTCAAAGGAACCTGTTTCGCTCCACGGAGTCGCCCAGGTTGGCTTTTGAGGTGAAGGTCATTTCTAGGTCACGCCAAGGTCATACGTCAAAATCACGTCAAGGAAGCGTTACTACCGAGGTTATGTTAAAGGAACGCGTATCTTTCGCTCCACGGAGTCGCCCAGGTTGGTTTTTGGGGTAGAGGTCATTTCAATGTCACGCCAAGGTCACACTACAAAATCACGCCGAGGAAGCGGTATTATCCCGGTTAAGTTAATGGAACGTGTTTCTTTCGCTCCACGGAGCCGCCCAGGTTGGTTTTTGGGGTAGAGGTCATTTCAATGTCACGCCAATTTCATACTTCAAAATCACGCCGAGGAAGCGTTATTACCCCGGTTACGTCAAAGGAACGTGATTCTTTAACTCCACGGAGTCGCCCAGGTTGGTTTTTGGGGTGGAGGTCTTTTCAAGGTCACGCCAAGTTGATATGTCAAAATCACGTCACTGAAGCGTTATTGCCCCGGTTAAGTCAAAGGAACGTGTTTCTTTCGCTCCACGGCGTCGTCCAGGTTGGCTTTTGAGGTGGAGGTCAATTCAAGGTCACGCCAAGGTCATGCGTCGAAATCACGTCGTGGAAGCGTTATTACCGCGGTTACGCCAAAGGAACGTGTTTTTTCCACCCACGGAGTCGCCCAGATTGGTTTTTGGGGTGGAGGACACTTCAAGGTCACGCCAAGGTAATTCGTCAAAATCACGTCCAGGAGGCGTTATTACCCAGTTACATCAAAGGAACGTGTTTCTTTCGCTCCACGGAGTCGCCCAGATTGGTTTTTGGGGTGGAGGTCTTTTCAAGGTCACGCCAAGGTCATATGCCAAATCGCGTGAAGGAAGCGTTATTACCCCGGTTATGTCAAAGGAACGTGTTTCTTTCGCTCCACGGAGTCGCCCAGATTGGTTTTTGGGGCGGAGTTCACATCAACATCTCGCCAAGGTCATACCCCAAATCACGTCAAGGAAGCGTTATTACCCCTTTTACGTCAAAGGAACGTGTTTCTTTCGCTCCACGGAGTCGCCTAGATTGTATTTTGGGGTAGAGGTCATTTCAAGGTCACGCCATGGTCATACTTCAAAATCACGCCGAGGAAGCGGTATTCACCCCGGATACGTTAATGGAACGTGTTTCTTTCGCTCCACGGAGTCGCCCAGATTGGTTTTTGGGGCGGAGGTCACATCAACATCTCGACAAGGTCATACGCCAAAATCACGTCAAGGGAGCGTTATTACCCCGGTTACATTAAAGGAACGTGTTTCTTTCGCTCCACGGAGTCGGCCAGATTGTTTTTTGGGGTGGAGGTCACTTCAAGGTCACGCCAAGGTCATACGTCAAAATCAAGCCAAGGAAGCGTTATTACCCAGGTTACGTCAAAGGAACGTGTTTCTTTCGCTCCACGGAGTCGTCCAGACTGGTTTTTGGGGCGGAGGTCACATCAACGTCTCGACAAGGTCATACGCCAAAATCACGTCAAGGGAGCGTTATTACCCCGGTTATGTCAAAGAAACGAGTTTCTTTCGCACCACGGAGTCGCCCAGGTTAGCTTTTGAGGTGAAGGTCATTTCAAGGTCACGCCAAGGTCATACGTCAAAATCACGTCAAGGAAGCGTTACTACCCCGGTTACGTTAATGGACCGTTTTTCTTTCGCTCCACGGAGTCGGCCATATTGTTTTTTGGGTTGGAGGTCATTTCAAGGTCACGCCAAGGTCATGCGTCGAAATCACGTCGTGGAAGCGTTATTACCGCGGTTACGCCAAAGGAACGTGTTTTTTCCACCCACGGAGTCGCCCAGATTGGTTTTTGGGGTGGAGGTCATTACAAGGTCACGCCAAGGTCATACGTCAAAATCACGTCAAGGAAGCGTTATTACCCCTTTTACGTCAAAGGAACGTGTTTCTTTCGCTCCACGGAGTCGCCTAGATTGTATTTTGGGGTAGAGGTCATTTCAAGGTCACGCCATGGTCATACTTCAAAATCACGCCGAGGAAGCGGTATTCACCCCGGATACGTTAATGGAACGTGTTTCTTTCGCTTCACGGAGTCGCCCAGATTGGTTTTTGGGGCGGAGGTCACATCAACGTCTCGCCAAGGTCATACCCCAAATCACGTCAAGGAAGCGTTATTACCCCGGTTAGTCAAAGGAATGTGTTTCTTTCGCTCCACGGAGTCGCCCAGGTTGGTTTTTGGGGTGGAGGTCATTTCAAAGTCACGCCAAGGTCATACGTCAAAATCACATAAGGAAGCGGTATTACCCCGGTTACGTCAATGGAACGTGTTTCTTTCGCTCCACGGAGTCGCCCAGATTGGTTTTTGGGGCGGAGGTCACATCAACGTCTCGACAAGGTCATACGCCAAAATCACGTCAAGGGAGCGTTATTACCCCTTTTACGTCAAAGGAACGTGTTTGTTTCGCTCCACGGAGTCGCCCAGGTTGGTTTTTGGAGTGGAGGTCTTTACAAGGTCACGCCAAGGTCATATGCCAAATCGCGTGAACGAAGCTTTATTACCCAGGTTACGTCAAAGGAACGTGTTTCTATCGCCCCACGGAGTCGCCCAGTGGGGTTTTTGGGGTGGAGGTCATTTCAAGGTCACGCCAAGGTCATTCGTCAAAATAACGTAAGGGACCGGTATTATCCCGGTGACGTCAATGGAACGTGTTTCTTTCGCTCCACGGAGTCGCCCCGATTGTTTTTTGGGGTGGAGGTCTTTTCAAGGTCACGCCAAGGTCATACGGCAAATCACGTCAAGGAAGCGTTATTACCCCGGTTTCGTCAAAGGAGCGTGTTTCATTCGTTCCACGGAGTCGCCCAGATTGGTTTTTGGGGTGGTGGTGTTTTCAAGGTCACGCCAAGGTCATACGCCAAATCACGTAAAGGAAGCGTTATTACCCCGGTTACGTCAAAGGAACGTGTTTCTTTCGCCCCACGGAGTCGCCCAGTGGGGTTTTTACGGTGGAGGTCATTTCAAGGTTACGCCAACGTCATACGCCAAATCACGTCAAGGAAGCGTTATTACCCCGGTTACTTAAAAGGAACGTGTTTCTCTCGCTTCGCGGAGTCGCCCAGGTTGGTTTTTGGGGTTGAGGTCATATCAATGTCACGCCAAGGTCATACGTCAAAATCACGTCAAGGAAGCGTTACTACCCCGGTTACGTCAATGAAACGTTTTTCTTGCGCTCCACGGAGTCGCCCAGATTGGTTTTTGGGGTGGAGGTCTTTTCAAGGTCACGCCAAGGTCATACGCCAAATCACGTCAGGGAAGCGTTACTACCCCGGTTACGTCAAAGGATCGTGTTTCTCTCGATCCTCGGGGTTGCCCAGGTTGGCTTTTGAGGTGGAGGTCATTTCAAAGTCACGCCAAGGTCATACGTCAAAATCACGTCAAGGAAGCGTTATTACCCCTTTTACGTCAAAGGAACGTGTTTCTTTCGCACCACGGAGTCGCCCGGATTGTTTTTTGGGGTAGAGGTTATTTCAAGGTCACGCCATGGTCATAGTTCAAAATCACGCCGAGGAAGCGGTATTACCCCGGTTACGTCAAAGGAGCGTGTTTCGTTCGCCCCACGGAGTCGCCCACTGGGGTTTTTGGGGTGGAGGTCATTACAAGGTCACGCCAAGGTCAAACGTCAAAATCACGTCAAGGAAGCTTTATTACCCCTTTTACGTCAAAGGAACGTGTTTCTTCCCCTCCACGGAGTTGCCTAGATTGTATTTTGGGGTAGAGGTCATTTCAAGGTCACGCCATGGTCATACGTCAAAATCACGTCAAGGAAGCGTTATTACCCCGGTTATGTCAAAGGATCGTGTTTCTTTCGCTCAACGGAGTCGTCCAGGTTGGCTTTTGAGGTGGAGATCATTTCAAAGTCACGCCAAGGTCATACGTCAAAATCACGTCAAGGAAGCGTTATTACGCCGGTTACGTTAAAGGAACGTGTTTCTTTCGCTCCACGGAGTCGGCCAGACTGTTTTTTGGGGTGGAGGTCACTTCAAGGTCACGCCAAGGTCATACGTCAAAATAACGTCAAGGAAGCGTTACTAGCCCGGTTACGTTAAAGGAACGTGTTTCTTTCGCTCCACGGAGTCGCCCAGATTGGTTTTTGAGGTGGAGGTCATTTCAATGTCACGCCAAGGTCATACTTCAAAATAACGTCAAGGAAGCGTTACTACCCCGGTTACGTTAAAGGAACGCGATTCTTTCGCTCCACGGAGTCGCCCAGATTGGTTTTTGGGGTGGAGGTCATTTCAAGATCACGCCAAGGTCATACGCCAAAATCACGTCAAGGGTGCGTTATTACCCCGGTTACGTCAATGGAACGTGTTTCTTTCGCTCCACGGAGTCGCCCCGGTTGTTTTTTGGGGCGGAGGTCTTTTCAAGGTCACGCCAAGGTCATACGGCAAATCACGTCAAGGAAGCGTTATTACCCCGGTTACGTCAAAGGAGCGTGTTTCATTCGTTCCACGGAGTCGCCCAGATTGGTTTTTGGGGTGGAGGTGTTTTCAAGGTCACGCCAAGGTCATACGCCAAATCACGTCAAGGAAGCGTTATTACCCCGGTTACGTCAAAGGAACGTGTTTCTTTCGCCCCACGGAGTCGCCCAGTGGGGTTTTTACGGTGGAGGTCATTTCAAGGTTACGCCAACGTCATACGCCAAATCACGTCAAGGAAGCGTTATTACCCCGGTTACGTAAAAGGAACGTGTTTCTCTCTCTCCGCTGAGTCGCCCAGGTTGGTTTTTGGGGTTGAGGTCATATCAATGTCACGCCAAGGTCATACGTCAAAATAACGTAAGGAGGCGGTATTACCCCGGTTACGTTAATGGAACGTGTTTCTTTCGCTTCACGGAGTCGCCCAGATTGGTTTTTGGGGCGGAGTTCACATCAACGTCTCGCCAAGGTCATACCCCAAATCACGTCAAGGAAGCGTTATTACCCCGGTTACGTTAAAGGAACGTGTTCCTTTCGCCCCACGGAGTCGCCTAGTGGGGTTTTTGTGGTGGAGGACATTTCAATGTCACGCCAAGGTCATCTGTCAAAATCCCGTCAAGAAAGCGTTATTTCACCGGCTACGTAAGAGGAACGTGTTTCTTTCGCTCCACGGAGTCGACCAGACTGGTTTTTGGGGTGCAGGTCAATTCAAGGTCATGCCAAGGTCATACGTCAAAATCAAGCCAAGGAAGCTTTATTACCCAGGTTACGTCAAAGGAACGTGTTTCTATCGCCCCACGGAGTCGCCCAGTGGGGTTTTTGGGGTGGAGGTCATTTCAAGGTCACGCCAAGGTCATACGTCAAAATAACGTAAGGGAGCGGTATTATCCCGGTTACGTCAATGGAACGTGTTTCTTTCGCTCCACGGAGTCGCCCCGATTGTTTTTTGGGGCGGAGGTCTTTTCAAGGTCACGCCAAGGTCATACGGCAAATCACGTCAAAGAAGCGTTATTACCCCGGTTACGTCAAAGGAGCGTGTTTCATTCGTTCCACGGAGTCGCCCAGATTGGTTTTTGGGGTGGTGGTGTTTTCAAGGTCACGCCAAGGTCATACGCCAAATCACGTCAAGGAAGCGTTATTACCCCGGTTACGTCAAAGGAACGTGTTTCTTTCGCCCCACGGAGTCGCCCAGTGGGGTTTTTACGGTGGAGGTCATTTCAAGGTTACGCCAACGTCATACGCCAAATCACGTCAAGGAAGCGTTATTACCCCGGTTACGTAAAAGGAACGTGTTTCTTTCTCTCCACGGAGTCGCCCAGATTGGTTTTTGGGGTTGAGGACACTTCAAGGTCACGCCGAGGTAATTCGTCAAAATCACGTCCAGGAGTCGTTATTACCCAGTTACATCAAAGGAACGTGTTTCTTTCGCTCAACTGAGTCGTCCAGGTTGGCATTTGAGGTTAAGGTCATTTCAAGTCACGCCAAGGTCATACGTCAAAATCACGTAAGGAAGCGGTATTACCCCGGTTACGTCAATGGAACGTGTTTCTTTCGCTCCACGGAGTCACCCAGATTAGTTTTTGGGGCGGAGGTCACATCAACGTCTCGACAAGGTCATACGCCAAAATCACGTCAAGGGAGCGTTATTACCCCCTTTACGTCAAAGGAACGTGTTTCTTTCGCTCCACGGAGTCGCCCAGATTGGTTTTTGGGGTGGAGGTCTTTTCAAGGTCACGCCAAGGTCATACGCCAAATCACGTCAGGGAAGCGTTACTACCCCGGTTACGTCAAAGGATCGTGTTTCTCTCGATCCTCGGGGTTGCCCAGGTTGGCTTTTGAGGTGGAGGTCATTTCAAAGTCACGCCAAGGTCATACGTCAAAATCACGTAAGGAAGCGGTATTACCACGGTTACGTCAATGGATCGTGTTTCTTTCGCTCCACGGAGTCGCCCAGATTGGTTTTTGGGGTGGAGGTCACATCAACATCTCGACAAGGTCATACGCCAAAATCACGTCAAGGGAGCGTTATTACCCCGGTTACATTAAAGGAACGTGTTTCGTTCGCTCCACGGAGTCGGCCAGATTGTTTTTTGGGGTGGAGGTCACTTCAAGGTCACGTCAAGGTCATACGTCAAAATCAAGCCAAGGAAGCGTTATTACCCAGGTTACGTCAAAGGAACGTGTTTCTTTCGCTCCACGGACTCGCCCAGGTTGGCTTTTGAGGTGAAGGTCATTTCAAGGTCACGCCAAGGTCATACGCCAAAATCACGTCAAGGGTGCGTTATTACCCCGGTTACGTCAAAGGAACGTGTTTCTTTCGCTTCACGGAGTCGCCCAGATTGGTTTTTGGGGCGGAGTTCACATCAACGTCTCGCCAAGGTCATACCCCAAATCACGTCAAGGAAGCGTTATTACCCCGGTTACGTCAAAGGAGCGTGTTTCGTTCGCCCCACGGAGTCGCCCACTGGGGTTTTTGGGGTGGAGGTCATTACAAGGTCACGCCAAGGTCAAACGTCAAAATCACGTCAAGGAAGCTTTATTACCCCTTTTACGTCAAAGGAACGTGTTTCTTCCCCTCCACGGAGTTGCCTAGATTGTATTTTGGGGTAGAGGTCATTTCAAGGTCACGCCATGGTCATACGTCAAAATCACGTCAAGGAAGCGTTATTACCCCGGTTATGTCAAAGGATCGTGTTTCTTTCGCTCAACGGAGTCGTCCAGGTTGGCTTTTGAGGTGGAGGTCATTTCAATGTCACGCCAAGGTCATACTTCAAAATAACGTCAAGGAAGCGTTACTACCCCGGTTACGTTAAAGGAACGCGATTCTTTCGCTCCACGGAGTCGCCCAGATTGGTTTTTGGGGTGGAGGTCATTTCAAGATCACGCCAAGGTCATACGCCAAAATCACGTCAAGGGTGCGTTATTACCCCGGTTACGTCAATGGAACGTGTTTCTTTCGCTCCACGGAGTCGCCCCGGTTGTTTTTTGGGGCGGAGGTCTTTTCAAGGTCACGCCAAGGTCATACGGCAAATCACGTCAAGGAAGCGTTATTACCCCGGTTACGTCAAAGGAGCGTGTTTCATTCGTTCCACGGAGTCGCCCAGATTGGTTTTTGGGGTGGAGGTGTTTTCAAGGTCACGCCAAGGTCATACGCCAAATCACGTCAAGGAAGCGTTATTACCCCGGTTACGTCAAAGGAACGTGTTTCTTTCGCCCCACGGAGTCGCCCAGTGGGGTTTTTACGGTGGAGGTCATTTCAAGGTTACGCCAACGTCATACGCCAAATCACGTCAAGGAAGCGTTATTACCCCGGTTACGTAAAAGGAACGTGTTTCTCTCTCTCCGCTGAGTCGCCCAGGTTGGTTTTTGGGGTTGAGGTCATATCAATGTCACGCCAAGGTCATACGTCAAAATAACGTAAGGAGGCGGTATTACCCCGGTTACGTTAATGGAACGTGTTTCTTCCGCTTCACGGAGTCGCCCAGATTGGTTTTTGGGGCGGAGTTCACATCAACGTCTCGCCAAGGTCATACCCCAAATCACGTCAAGGAAGCGTTATTACCCCGGTTACGTTAAAGGAACGTGTTCCTTTCGCCCCACGGAGTCGCCTAGTGGGGTTTTTGTGGTGGAGGACATTTCAATGTCACGCCAAGGTCATCTGTCAAAATCCCGTCAAGAAAGCGTTATTTCACCGGCTACGTAAGAGGAACGTGTTTCTTTCGCTCCACGGAGTCGACCAGACTGGTTTTTGGGGTGCAGGTCAATTCAAGGTCATGCCAAGGTCATACGTCAAAATCAAGCCAAGGAAGCTTTATTACCCAGGTTACGTCAAAGGAACGTGTTTCTATCGCCCCACGGAGTCGCCCAGTGGGGTTTTTGGGGTGGAGGTCATTTCAAGGTCACGCCAAGGTCATACGTCAAAATAACGTAAGGGAGCGGTATTATCCCGGTTACGTCAATGGAACGTGTTTCTTTCGCTCCGCGGAGTCGCCTCGATTGTTTTTTGGGGCGGAGGTCATTCAAGGTCACGCCAAGGTCATACGGCAAATCACGTCAAGGAAGCGTTATTACCCCGGTTACGTCAAAGGAACGTGTATCTTTCGCCCCACGGAGTCGCCCAGTGGGGTTTTTACGGTGGAGGTCATTTCAAGGTTACGCCAACGTCATACGCCAAATCACGTCAAGGAAGCGTTATTACCCCTGTTTCGTAAAAGGAACGTGTTTCTCTCGCTCCGCGGAGTCGCCCAGGTTGGTTTTTGGGGTTGAGGTCATATCAATGTCACGCCAATGTCATACGTCAAAATCACGTCAAGGAAGCGTTACTACCCCGGTTACGTCAATGGAACGTTTTTCTTGCGCTCCACGGAGTCGCCCAGATTGGTTTTTGGGGTGGAGGTCTTTTCAAGGTCACGCCAAGGTCATACGCCAAATCACGTCAGGGAAGCGTTACTACCCCGGTTACGTCAAAGGATCGTGTTTCTCTCGATCCGCGGGGTTGCCCAGGTTGGCTTTTGAGGTGGAGGTCATTTCAAAGTCACGCCAAGGTCATACGTCAAAATCACGTAAGGAAGCGGTATTACCACGGTTACGTCAATGGAACGTGTTTCTTTCGCTCCACGGAGTCGCCCAGATTGGTTTTTGGGGTGGAGGTCTTTTCAAGTTGACGCCAAGGTCATATGCCAAATCGCGTGAAGGAAGCGTTATTACCCCGGTTATGTCAAAGAAACGAGTTTCTTTCGCACCACGGAGTCGCCCAGGTTAGCTTTTGAGGTGGAGGTCATTTGAAGGTCACGCCAAGGTCATACGTCAAAATCACGTCAAGGAAGCGTTATTACCCCGGTTACATCAAAGGAACGTGTTTCTTTCGTTCAACGGAGTCGTCCAGCTTGGCTTTAGAGGTGGAGGTCATTTCAAAGTCACGCCAAGGTCATACGTCAAAATCACGACAAGGAAGCGTTATTACCCCTTTTACCTCAAAGGAACGTGTTTCTTTCGCTCCACGGTGTCGCCCAGATTGTTTTTTGGGGTAGAGGTCATTTCAAGGTCACGCCAAGGTCATACGCCAAATCACGTCAAGGAAGCGCTATTACCCCGGTTAAGTCAAAGGAACGAGTTTCTTTCGCTCCACGGAGTCGCCGAGGTTGGCTTTTGAGGTGAAGGTCATTTCAAGGTCAAGCCAAGGTCATACGTCCAAATCACGTCAAGGAAGCGTTATTGCCCCGGTTACGTTAATGGACCGTTTTTCTTTCGCTCCACGGAGTCGGCCATATTGTTTTTTGGGGTGGAGGTCATTTCAAGGTCACGCCAAGGTCATACGCCAAAATCACGTCAAGGGAGCGTTATTACCCCTTTTACGTCAAAGGAACGTGTTTCTTTCACTCCACGGAGTCGCCCAGATTGGTTTTTGGGGTGGAGGTCTTTTCAAGGTCACGCCAAGGTCATATGACAAATCGCGTGAAGGAAGCGTTATTACCCCGGTTACGTCAATGGAACGTTTTTCTTGCGCTCCACGGAGTCGCCCAGATTGGTTTTTGGGGTGGAGGTCTTTTCAAGGTCACGCCAAGGTCATACGCCAAATCACGTCAGCGATGCGTTACTACCCCGGTTACGTCAAAGGATCGTGTTTCTCTCGATCCGCGGGGTTGCCCAGGTTGGCTTTTGAGGTGGAGGTCATTTCAAAGTCACGCCAAGGTCATACGTCAAAATCACGTAAGGAAGCGGTATTACCACGGTTACATCAATGGGACGTGTTTCTTTCGCTCCACGGTGTCGCCCAGATTGTTTTTTGGGGTAGAGGTCATTTCAAGGTCACGCCAAGGTCATACGCCAAATCACGTCAAGGAAGCGCTATTACCCCGGTTAAGTCAAAGGAACGAGTTTCTTTCGCTCCACGGAGTCGCCGAGGTTGGCTTTTGAGGTGAAGGTCATTTCAAGGTCAAGCCAAGGTCATACGTCCAAATCACGTCAAGGAAGCGTTATTGCCCCGGTTACGTTAATGGACCGTTTTTCTTTCGCTCCACGGAGTCGGCCATATTGTTTTTTGGGGTGGAGGTCATTTCAAGGTCACGCCAAGGTCATACGCCAAAATCGCGTCAAGGGAGCGTTATTACCCCTTTTACGTCAAAGGAACGTGTTTCTTTCACTCCACGGAGTCGCCCAGATTGGTTTTTGGGGTGGAGGTCTTTTCAAGGTCACGCCAAGGTCATATGACAAATCGCGTGAAGGAAGCGTTATTACCCCGGTTACGTCAATGGAACGTTTTTCTTGCGCTCCACGGAGTCGCCCAGATTGGTTTTTGGGGTGGAGGTCTTTTCAAGGTCACGCCAAGGTCATACGCCAAATCACGTCAGCGATGCGTTACTACCCCGGTTACGTCAAAGGATCGTGTTTCTCTCGATCCGCGGGGTTGCCCAGGTTGGCTTTTGAGGTGGAGGTCATTTCAAAGTCACGCCAAGGTCATACGTCAAAATCACGTAAGGAAGCGGTATTACCACGGTTACATCAATGGGACGTGTTTCTTTCGCTCCACGGAGTCGACCAGACTGGTTTTTGGGGTGCAGGTCATTTCAAAGTCACGCCAAGGTCATACGTCAAAATCACGTAAGGAAGCGGTATTACCACGGTTACGTCAATGGAACGTGTTTCTTTCGCTCCACGGAGTCGCCCAGATTGGTTTTTGGGGCGGAGGTCACATCAACATCTCGACAAGGTCATACGCCAAAATCACGTCAAGGGAGCGTTATTACCCCGGTTACATTAAAGGAACGTGTTTCTTTCGCTCCACGGAGTCGCCTCGATTGTTTTTTGGGGCGGAGGTCTTTTCAAGGTCACGCCAAGGTCATATGGCAAATCACGTCAAGGAAGCGTTATTACCCCGGTTACGTCAAAGGAACGTGTTTCTTTCGCCCCACGGACTCGCCCAGTGGGGTTTTTACGGTGGAGGTCTTTTCAAGTTCAAGCCAAGGTCATATGCCAAATCACTTCAAGGAAGCGTTATTACCCCGGTTTCGTAAAAGGAACGTGTTTCTCTCGCTCCGCGGAGTCGCCCAGGTTGGTTTTTGGGGTTGAGGTCATATCAATGTCACGCCAAGGTCATACGTCAAAATCACGTAAGGAAGCGGTATTACCACGGTTACGTCAATGGAACGTGTTTCTTTCGCTCCACGGAGTCGCCCAGATTGGTTTTTGGGGCGGAGGTCTTTTCAAGGTCACGCCAAGGTCATATGCCAAATCGCGTGAAGGAAGCGTTATTACCCCGGTTATGTCAAAGGAACGTGTTTCTTTCGCTCCACGGAGTCGGCCATATTGTTTTTTGGGGTGGAGATCACTCCAAGGTCACGCCAAGGTCATACATCAAAATCACGTCGAGGAAGCGTTATTACCCCGGTTACGTCAAAGGAACGTGTTTCTTTCGCTCCACGGAGTCGCCCAGGTTGGCTTTTGAGGTGAAGGTCATTTCAAGGTCACGCCAAGGTCATACGTCAAAATCACGTCAAGGAAGCGTTACTACCCCGGTTACGTTAATGGACCGTTTTTCTTTCGCTCCACGGAGTCGGCCATATTGTTTTTTGGGGTGGAGGTCATTTCAAGGTCACGCCAAGGTCATAAGCCAAATTCACGTCAAGGGAGCGTTATTACCCCCTTTACGTGAAAGGAACGTGTTTCTTTCGCTCCACGGAGTCGCCCAGATTGGTTTTTGGGGTGGAGGTCTTTTCAAGTTCACGCCAAGGTCATATGCCAAATCGTGTGAAGGAAGCGTTATTACCCCGGTTATGGCAAAGAAACGAGTTTCTTTCGCACCACGGAGTCGCCCAGGTTAGCTTTTGAGGTGGAGGTCATTTGAAGGTCACGCCAAGATCATACGTCAAAATCACGTCAAGGAAGCGTTATTACCCCGGTTACATCAAAGGAACGTGTTTCTTTCGTTCAACGGAGTCGTCCAGCTTGGCTTTAGAGGTGGAGGTCATTTCAAAGTCACGCCAAGGTCATACGTCAAAATCACGACAAGGAAGCGTTATTACCCCTTTTACCTCAAAGGAACGTGTTTCTTTCGCTCCACGGTGTCGCCCAGATTGTTTTTTGGGGTAGAGGTCATTTCAAGGTCACGCCAAGGTCATACGCCAAATCACGTCAAGGAAGCGCTATTACCCCGGTTAAGTCAAAGGAACGAGTTTCTTTCGCTCCACGGAGTCGCCCAGGTTGGCTTTTGAGGTGAAGGTCATTTCAAGGTCACGCCAAGGTCATACGTCAAAATCACGTCAAGGAAGCGTTACTACCCCGGTTACGTTAATGGACCGTTTTTCTTTCGCTCCACGGAGTCGGCCATATTGTTTTTTGGGGTGGAGGTCATTTCAAGGTCACGCCAAGGTCATAAGCCAAATTCACGTCAAGGGAGCGTTATTACCCCCTTTACGTGAAAGGAACGTGTTTCTTTCGCTCCACGGAGTCGCCCAGATTGGTTTTTGTGGTGGAGGTCTTTTCAAGGTCACGCCAAGGTCATATGCCAAATCGCGTGAAGGAAGCGTTATTACCCCGGTTATGTCAAAGGAACGTGTTTCTTTCGCTCCACGGAGTCGCCCAGATTGGTTTTTGGGGCGGAGTTCACATCAACGTCTCGCCAAGGTCATACCCCAAATCACGTCAAGGAAGCGTTATTACCCCGGTTACGTCAAAGGAGCGTGTTTCGTTCGCCCCACGGAGTCGCCCAGTGGGGTTTTTGGGGTGGAGGTCATTACAAGGTCACGCCAAGGTCATACGTCAAAATCACGTCAAGGAAGCGTTATTACCCCTTTTACGTCAAAAGGAACGTGTTTCTTTCGCTCCACGGAGTCGCCTAGATTGTATTTTGGGGTAGAGGTCATTTCAAGGTCACGCCATGGTCATACTTCAAAATCACGCCGAGGAAGCGGTATTACCCCGGTTACGTCAAAGGAACGTGTTTCTCTCGCTCCACGGACTCGCCCAGGTTGGCTTTTGAGGCGAAGGTCATTTCAAGGTCACGCCAAGGTCATACGTCAAAATAACGTCAAGGGAGCGTTACTACCCCGGTTACGTTAAAGGAACGCGATTCTTTCGCTCCACGGAGTCGCCCAGATTGGTTTTTGGGGTGGAGGTCATTTCAAGATCACAACAAGGTCATACGCCAAAATCACGTAAAGGGGGCGTTATTACCCCGGTTACGTCAAAGGAACGTGTTTCTTTCGCTCCACGGAGTCACCCAGGTTGGTTATTGGGGTAGAGGTCATTTCAATGTCACGCCAAGGTCATACTTCAAAATCACGTAAGGAGGCGGTATTACCCCGGTTACGTTAATGGAATGTGTTTCTTTCGCTTCATGGAGTCGCCCAGATTGGATTTTGTGGCGGAGCTCACATGTACGTCTCGCCAAGGTCATACGTCAAAATCACGCCGAGGAAGCGGTATTCACCCCGGTTACGTTAATGGAACGTGTTTCTTTCGCCCCACGGAGTCGCCTAGTGGGGTTTTTGTGGTGGAGGACATTTCAATGTCACGCCAAGGTCATACGCCAAATCACGTCAAGGAAGCGTTACTACCCCGGTTACGTCAAAGAAACGTGTTTCTCTCGCTCCGAGGAGTCGCCCGGGTTGGTTTTTGGGGCGGAGATCACATGTACGTCTCGCCAGTGTCATACCCCAAATCACGTCAAGGAAGCGTTGCTACCCCGGTTACGTCAATGGAACGTGTTTCTTTCGCCCCACGGAGTCGCCTAGTGGGGTTTTTGTGGTGGAGGACATTTCAATGTCACGCCAAGGTCATACGCCAAATCACGTCAAGGAAGCGTTACTACCCCGGTTACGTCAAAGGAACGTGTTTCTCTCGCTCCGAGGAGTCGCCCGGGTTGGTTTTTGGGGCGGAGATCACATGTACGTCTCGCCAGTGTCATACCCCAAATCACGTCAAGGAAGCGTTGCTACCCCGTTTACGTTTACCCCGGTTACGTCAATGGAACGTGTTTCGTTCGCTCCACGGAGTCGGCCAGATTGTTTTTCGGGGTTGAGATCATTTCAAAGTCACGCCAAGGTTATACGTCAAAATCACGTCGAGGAATCGATATTACCCCGGTTACGTCAAAGGAACGTGTTTCTTTCGCTCCACGGACTCGCCCAGGTTGGCTTTTGAGGTGAAGGTCATTACAAGGTCACGCCAAGGTCATACGTCAAAATCACGTCAAGGAAGCGTTATTACCCCTTTTACGTCAAAGGAACGTGTTTCTTTCGCTCCACGGAGTCGCCTAGATTGTTTTTTGGGGTAGAGGTCATTTCAAGGTCACGCCATGGTCATACTTCAAAATCACGCCGAGGAAGCGGTATTCACCCCGGTTACGTTAATGGAACGTGTTTCTTTCGCTTCACGGAGTCGCCCAGATTGGTTTTTGGGGCGGAGGTCACATCAACGTCTCGCCAAGGTCATACCCCAAATCACGTCAAGGAAGCGTTATTACCCCGGTTAGTCAAAGGAACGTGTTTCTTTCGTTCCACGGAGTAGCCCAGGTTGGTTTTTGGGGTGGAGGTCTTTTCAAGGTCACGCCAAGGTCATATGCCAAATCGCGTGAAGGGAGCGTTATTACCCCGGTTATGTCAAAGGAACGTGTTTCTTTCGCTCCACGGAGTCGGCCATATTGTTTTTTGGGGTGGAGATCACTCCAAGGTCACGCCAAGGCCATACATCAAAATCACGTCGAGGAAGCGTTATTACCCCGGTTACGTCAAAGGAACGTGTTTCTTTCGCCCCACGGAGTCGCCTAGTGGGGTTTTTGTGGTGGAGGACATTTCAATGTCACGCCAAGGTCATACGCCAAATCACGTCAAGGAAGCGTTACTACCCCGGTTACGACAAAGGAACGTGTTTCTCTCGCTCCGAGGAGTCGTCCGGGTTTGTTTTTTGGGGCGGAGTTCACATCAACGTCTCGCCAAGGTCATACCCCAAATCACGTCAAGGAAGCGTTATTACCCCGGTTACGTCAAAGGAGCGTGTTTCGTTCGCCCCACGGAGTCGCCCAGTGGGGTTTTTTGGGTGGAGGTCATTACAAGGTCACGCCAAGGTGATACGTCAAAATCACGTCGAGGAAGCGTTATTACCCCGGTTACGTCAAAGGAACGTGTTCCTTTCGCCCCACGGAGTCGCCTAGTGGAGGACATTTCAATGTCACGCCAAGGTCATCTGTCAAAATCCCGTCAAGAAAGCGTTATTTCACCGGCTACGTAAGAGGAACGTGTTTCTTTCGCTCCACGGAGTCGACCAGACTGGTTTTTGGGGTGCAGGTCATTTCAAGGTCACGCCAAGGTCATACGTCAAAATAACGTAAGGGAGCGGTATTATCTCGGTTACGTCAATGGAACGTGTTTCTTTCGCTCCACGGAGTCGCCCCGATTGTTTTTTGGTGCGGAGGTCTTTTCAAAGGAACGTGTTTCTTTCGCCCAACGGAGTCGCCCAGTGGGGTTTTTACGGTGGAGGTCATTTCAAGGTTACGCCAACGTCATACGCCAAATCACGTTAAGGAAGCGTTATTACCCCTGTTTCGTAAAAGGAACGTGTTTCTCTCGCTCCGCGGAGTCGCCCAGGTTGGTTTTTGGGGTTGAGGTCATATCAATGTCACGCCAAGGTCATACGTCAAAATCACGTCAAGGAAGCGTTACTACCCCGGTTACGTCAATGGAACGTTTTTCTTGCGCTCCACGGAGTCGCCCAGATTGGTTTTTGGGGTGGAGGTCTTTTCAAGGTCACGCCAAGGTCATACGCCAAATCACGTCAGGGAAGCGTTACTACCCCGGTTACGTCAAAGGATCGTGTTTCTCTCGATCCGCGGGGTTGCCCAGGTTGGCTTTTGAGGTGGAGGTCATTTCAAAGTCACGCCAAGGTCATACGTCAAAATCACGTAAGGAAGCGGTATTACCACGGTTACGTCAATGGAACGTGTTTCTTTCGCTCCACGGAGTCGCCCAGATTGGTTTTTGGGGCGGAGGTCACATCAACATCTCGACAAGGTCATATGCCAAATCGCGTGAAGGAAGCGTTATTACCCCGGTTATGTCAAAGAAACGAGTTTCTTTCGCACCACGGAGACGCCCAGGTTAGCTTTTGAGGTGGAGGTCACTTCAAGGTCACGCCAAGGTCATACGTCAAAATCAAGCCAAGGAAGCGTTATTACCCAGGTTACGTCAAAGGAACGTGTTTCTTTCGCTCCACGGAGTCGCCCAGACTGGTTTTTGGGGCGGAGCTCACATCAACGTCTCGACAAGGTCATACGCCAAAATCACGTCAAAGGAGCGTGTTTCGTTCGCCCCACGGAGTCGCCCAGTGGGGTTTTTGGGGTGGAGGTCATTACAAGGTCACGCCAAGGTCATACGTCAAAATCACGTCAAGGAAGCGTTATTACCCCTTTTACGTCAAAAGGAACGTGTTTCTTTCGCTCCACGGAGTCGCCTAGATTGTATTTTGGGGTAGAGGTCATTTCAAGGTCACGCCATGGTCATACTTCAAAATCACGCCGAGGAAGCGGTATTCACCCCGGTTACGTCAAAGGAGCGTGTTTCATTCGTTCCACGGAGTCGCCCAGATTGGATTTTGGGGTGGTGGTGTTTTCAAGGTCACGCCAAGGTCATACGCCAAATCACGTCAAGGAAGCGTTATTACCCCGGTTACGTCAAAGGAACGTGTTTCTTTCGCCCCACGGAGTCGCCCAGTGTGGTTTTTACGGTGGAGGTCATTTCAAGGTTACGCCAACGTCATACGCCAAATCACGTCAAGGAAGCGTTATTACCCCGGTTACGTAAAAGGAACGTGTTTCTCTCTCTCCGCGGAGTCGCCCAGGTTGGTTTTTGGGGTTGAGGTCATATCAATGTCACGCCAAGGTCATACGTCAAAATCACGTCAAGGAAGCGTTACTACCCCGGTTACGTCAATGGAACGTTTTTCTTGCGCTCCACGGAGTCGCCCAGATTAATTTTTTGGGGTGGAGGTCTTTTCAAGGTCACGCCAAGGTCATACGCCAAATCACGTCAGGGATGCGTTACTACCCCGGTTACGTCAAAGGATCGTGTTTCTCTCGATCCGCGGGGTTGCCCAGGTTGGCTTTTGAGGTGGAGGTCATTTCAAAGTCACGCCAAGGTCATACGTCAAAATCACGTAAGGAAGCGGTATTACCACGGTTGCGTCAATGGAACGTGTTTCTTTCGCTCCACGGAGTCGACCAGACTGGTTTTTGGGGTGCAGGTCATTTCAAGGTCACGCCAAGGTCATACGTCAAAATCAAGCCAAGGAAGCTTTATTACACAGGTTACGTTAAAGGAACGTGTTTCTATCGCCCCACGGAGTCGCCCAGTGGGGTTTTTGGGGTGGAGGTCATTTCAAGGTCACGCCAAGGTCATACGTCAAAATAACGTAAGGGAGCGGTATTATCCCGGTTACGTCAATGGAACGTGTTTCTTTCGCTCCGCGGAGTCGCCTCGATTGTTTTTTGGGGCGGAGGTCATTCAAGGTCACGCCAAGGTCATACGGCAAATCACGTCAAGGAAGCGTTATTACCCCGGTTACGTCAAAGGAACGTGTATCTTTCGCCCCACGGAGTCGCCCAGTGGGGTTTTTACGGTGGAGGTCATTTCAAGGTTACGCCAACGTCATACGCCAAATCACGTCAAGGAAGCGTTATTACCCCTGTTTCGTAAAAGGAACGTGTTTCTCTCGCTCCGCGGAGTCGCCCAGGTTGGTTTTTGGGGTTGAGGTCATATCAATGTCACGCCAATGTCATACGTCAAAATCACGTCAAGGAAGCGTTACTACCCCGGTTACGTCAATGGAACGTTTTTCTTGCGCTCCACGGAGTCGCCTAGATTGTATTTTGGGGTAGAGGTCATTTCAAGGTCACGCCATGGTCATACTTCAAAATCACGCCGAGGAAGCGGTATTCACCCCGGTTACGTTAATGGAACGTGTTTCTTTCGCTTCACGGAGTCGCCCAGATTGGTTTTTGGGGCGGAGGTCACATCAACGTCTCGCCAAGGTCATACCCCAAATCACGTCAAGGAAGCGTTATTGCCCCGGTTAGTCAAAGGAACGTGTTTCTTTCGTTCCACGGAGTCGCCCAGGTTGGTTTTTGGGGTGGAGGTCATTTCAAAGTCACGACAAGGTCATACGTCAAAATCACGTAAGGAAGCGGTATTACCCCGGTTACGTCAATGGAACGTGTTTCTTTCGCTCCACGGAGTCGCCCAGATTGGATTTTGTGGCGGAGCTCACATGTACGTCTCGCCAAGGTCATACGTCAAAATCACGTCAAGGAAGCGTTATTACCCCTTGTACGTCAAAGGAACGTGTTTCTTTCGCTCCACGGAGTCGCCTAGATTGTATTTTGGGGTAGAGGTCATTTCAAGGTCACGCCATGGTCATACTTCAAAATCACGCCGAGGAAGCGGTATTCACCCCGGTTACGTTAATGGAACGTGTTTCTTTCGCCCCTCGGAGTCGCCAAGTGGGGTTTTTGTGGTGGAGGACATTTCAATGTCACGCCAAGGTCATACGCCAAATCACGTCAAGGAAGCGTTACTACCCCGGTTACGTCAAAGGAACGTGTTTCTCTCGCTCCGAGGAGTCGCCCGGATTGGTTTTTGGGGCGGAGATCACATGTACGTCTCGCCAGTGTCATACCCCAAATCACGTCAAGGAAGCGTTGCTACCCCGGTTACGTCAATGGAACGTGTTTCTTTCGCTCCACGGAGTCGCCCCGATTGTTTTTTGGGGCGGAGGTCTTTTCAAGGTCACGCCAAGGTCATACGGCAAATCACGTCAAGGAAGCGTTATTACCCCGGTTACGTCAAAGGAGCGTGTTTCATTCGTTCCACGGAGTCGCCCAGATTGGTTTTTGGGGTGGTGGTGTTTTCAAGGTCACGCCAAGGTCATACGCCAAATCACGTCAAGGAAGCGTTATTACCCCGGTTACGTCAAAGGAACGTGTTTCTTTCGCCCCACGGAGTCGCCCAGTGGGGTTTTTACGGTGGAGGTCATTTCAAGGTTACGCCAACGTCATACGCCAAATCACGTCAAGGAAGCGTTATTACCCCGGTTACGTAAATGGAACGTGTTTCTCTCTCTCCGCGGAGTCGCCCAGGTTGGTTTTTGGGGTTGAGGTCATATCAATGTCACGCCAAGGTCATACGTCAAAATCACGTCAAGGAAGCGTTACTACCCCGGTTACGTAAATGGAACGTTTTTCTTGCGCTCCACGGAGTCGCCCAGATTGGTTTTTGGGGTGGATGTCTTTTCAAGGTCACGCCAAGGTCATACGCCAAATCACGTCAGGGATGCGTTACTACCCCGGTTACGTCAAAGGATCGTGTTTCTCTCGATCCGCGGGGTTGCCCAGGTTGGCTTTTGAGGTGGAGGTCATTTCAAAGTCACGCCAAGGTCATACGTCAAAATCACGTAAGGAAGCGGTATTACCACGGTTGCGTCAATGGAACGTGTTTCTTTCGCTCCACGGAGTCGACCAGACTGGTTTTTGGGGTGCAAGTCATTTCAAGGTCACGCCAAGGTCATACGTCAAAATCAAGCCAAGGAAGCTTTATTACACAGGTTACGTCAAAGGAACGTGTTTCTATCGCCCCACGGAGTCGCCCAGTGGGGTTTTTCGGGTGGAGGTCATTTCAAGGTCACGCCAAGGTCATACGTCAAAATAACGTAAGGGAGCGGTATTATCCCGGTTACGTCAATGGAACGTGTTTCTTTCGCTCCGCGGAGTCGCCTCGATTGTTTTTTGGGGCGGAGGTCTTTCAAGGTCACGCCAAGGTCATACGGCAAATCACGTCAAGGAAGCGTTATTACCCCGGTTACGTCAAAGGAACGTGTTTCTTTCGCCCAACGGAGTCGCCCAGTGGGGTTTTTCCGGTGGAGGTCATTTCAAGGTTACGCCAACGTCATACGCCAAATCACGTCAAGGAAGCGTTATTACCCCTGCTTCGTAAAAGGAACGTGTTTCTCTCGCTCCGCGGAGTCGCCCAGGTTGGTTTTTGGGGTTGAGGTCATATCAATGTCACGCCAAGGTCATACGTCAAAATCACGTCAAGGAAGCGTTACTACCCCGGTTACGTCAATGGAACGTTTTTCTTGCGCTCCACGGAGTCGCCCAGATTGGTTTTTGGGGTGGAGATCTTTTCAAGGTCACGCCAAGGTCATACGCCAAATCACGTCAGGGAAGCGTTACTACCCCGGTTACGTCAAAGGATCGTGTTTCTCTCGATCCGCGGGGTTGCCCAGGTTGGCTTTTGAGGTGGAGGTCATTTCAAAGTCACGCCAAGGTCATACGTCAAAATCACGTAAGGAAGCGGTATTACCACGGTTACGTCAATGGAACGTGTTTCTTTCGCTCCACGGAGTCGCCCAGATTGGTTTTTGGGGCGGAGGTCACATCAACATCTCGACAAGGTCATACGCCAAAATCACGTCAAGGGAGCGTTATTACCCCGGTTACATTAAAGGAACGTGTTTCTTTCGCTCCACGGAGTCGGCCAGATTGTTTTTTGGGATGGAGGTCACTTCAAGGTCACGCCAAGGTCATACGTCAAAATCAAGCCAAGGAAGCGTTATTACCCAGGTTACGTCAAAGGAACGTGTTTCTTTCGCTCCACGGAGTCGCCCAGACTGGTTTTTGGGGCGGAGCTCACATCAACGTCTCGACAAGGTCATACGCCAAAATCACGTCAAGGGAGCGTTATTACCCCGGTTACGTCAATGGAACGTGTTTCTTTCGCTCCACGGAGTCGCCCAGATTGGTTTTTGGGGTGGAGGTCTTTTCAAGTTCACGCCAAGGTCATATGCCAAATCGCGTGAAGGAAGCGTTATTACCCCGGTTATGTTAAAGAAACGAGTTTCTTTCGCACCACGGAGTCGCCCAGGTTAGCTTTTGAGGTGGAGGTCATTTGAAGGTCACGCCAAGGTCATACGTCAAAATCACGTCAAGGAAGCGTTATTACCCCGGTTACATCAAAGGAACGTGTTTCTTTCGTTCAACGGAGTCGTCCAGCTTGGCTTTAGAGGTGGAGGTCATTTCAAAGTCACGCCAAGGTCATACGTCAAAATCACGACAAGGAAGCGTTATTACCCCTTTTACCTCAAAGGAACGTGTTTCTTTCGCTCCACGGTGTCGCCCAGATTGTTTTTTGGGGTAGAGGTCATTTCAAGGTCACGCCAAGGTCATACGCCAAATCACGTCAAGGAAGCGCTATTACCCCGGTTAAGTCAAAGGAACGAGTTTCTTTCGCTCCACGGAGTCGCCCAGGTTGGCTTTTGAGGTGAAGGTCATTTCAAGGTCACGCCAAGGTCATACGTCAAAATCACGTCAAGGAAGCGTTATTACCCCGGTTACGTTAATGGACCGTTTTTCTTTCGCTCCACGGAGTCGGCCATATTGTTTTTTGGGGTGGAGGTCATTTCAAGGTCACGCCAAGGTCATACCCCAAATCACGTCAAGGAAGCGTTATTACCCCGGTTACGTCAAAGGAACGTGTTTCTTTCGCCCCACGGAGTCGCCCAGTGGGGTTTTTACGGTGGAGGTCATTTCAAGGTTACGCCAACGTCATACGCCAAATCACGTCAAGGAAGCGTTATTACCCCGGTTTCGTAAAAGGAACGTGTTTCTCTCGCTCCGCGGAGTCGCCCAGGTTGGTTTTTGGGGTTGAGGTCATATCAATGTCACGCCAAGGTCATACGTCAAAATCACGTCAAGGAAGCGTTACTACCCCGGTTACGTCAATGGAACGTTTTTCTTGCGCTCCACGGAGTTGCCCAGATTGGTTTTTGGGGTGGAGGTCTTTTCAAGGTCACGCCAAGGTCATACGCCAAATCACGTCAGGGAAGCGTTACTACCCCGGTTACGTCAAAGGATCGTGTTTCTCTCGATCCGCGGGGTTGCCCAGGTTGGCTTTTGAGGTGGAGGTCATTTCAAAGTCACGCCAAGGTCATACGTCAAAATCACGTAAGGAAGCGGTATTACCACGGTTACGTCAATGGAACGTGTTTCTTTCGCTCCACGGAGTCGCCCCGATTGTTTTTTGGTGCGGAGGTCTTTTCAAAGGAACGTGTTTCTTTCGCCCAACGGAGTCGCCCAGTGGGGTTTTTACGGTGGAGGTCATTTCAAGGTTACGCCAACGTCATACGCCAAATCACGTCAAGGAAGCGTTATTACCCCTGTTTCGTAAAAGGAACGTGTTTCTCTCGCTCCGCGGAGTCGCCCAGGTTGGTTTTTGGGGTTGAGGTCGTATCAATGTCACGCCAAGGTCATACGTCAAAATCACGTCAAGGAAGCGTTACTACCCCGGTTACGTCAATGGAACGTTTTTCTTGCGCTCCACGGAGTCGCCCAGATTGGTTTTTGGGGTGGAGGTCTTTTCAAGGTCACGCCAAGGTCATACGCCAAATCACGTCAGGGAAGCGTTACTACCCCGGTTACGTCAAAGGATCGTGTTTCTCTCGATCCGCGGGGTTGCCCAGGTTGGCTTTTGAGGTGGAGGTCATTTCAAAGTCACGCCAAGGTCATACGTCAAAATCACGTAAGGAAGCGGTATTACCACGGTTACGTCAATGGAACGTGTTTCTTTCGCTCCACGGAGTCGCCCAGATTGGTTTTTGGGGCGGAGGTCACATCAACATCTCGACAAGGTCATACGCCAAAATCACGTCAAGGGAGCGTTATTACCCCGGTCACATTAAAGGAACGTGTTTCTTTCGCTCCACGGAGTCGGCCAGATTGTTTTTTGGGATGGAGGTCACTTCAAGGTCACGCCAAGGTCATACGTCAAAATCAAGCCAAGGAAGCGTTATTACCCAGGTTACGTCAAAGGAACGTGTTTCTTTCGCTCCACGGAGTCGCCCAGACTGGTTTTTGGGGCGGAGCTCACATCAACGTCTCGACAAGGTCATACGCCAAAATCACGTCAAAGGAGCGTGTTTCGTTCGCCCCACGGAGTCGCCCAGTGGGGTTTTTGGGGTGGAGGTCATTACAAGGTCACGCCAAGGTCATACGTCAAAATCACGTCAAGGAAGCGTTATTACCCCTTTTACGTCAAAAGGAACGTGTTTCTTTCGCTCCACGGAGTCGCCTAGATTGTATTTTGGGGTAGAGGTCATTTCAAGGTCACGCCATGGTCATACTTCAAAATCACGCCGAGGAAGCGGTATTCACACCGGTTACGTTAATGGAACGTGTTTCTTTCGCTTCACGGAGTCGCCCAGATTGGTTTTTGGGGCGGAGGTCACATCAACGTCTCGCCAAGGTCATACCCCAAATCACGTCAAGGAAGCGTTATTGCCCCGGTTAGTCAAAGGAACGTGTTTCTTTCGTTCCACGGAGTCGCCCAGGTTGGTTTTTGGGGTGGAGGTCATTTCAAAGTCACGCCAAGGTCATACGTCAAAATCACGTAAGGAAGCGGTATTACCCCGGTTACGTCAATGGAACGTGTTTCTTTCGCTCCACGGAGTCGCCCAGATTGGATTTTGTGGCGGAGCTCACATGTACGTCTCGCCAAGGTCATACGTCAAAATCACGTCAAGGAAGCGTTATTACCCCTTGTACGTCAAAGGAACGTGTTTCTTTCGCTCCACGGAGTCGCCTAGATTGTATTTTGGGGTAGAGGTCATTTCAAGGTCACGCCATGGTCATACTTCAAAATCACGCCGAGGAAGCGGTATTCACCCCGGTTACGTTAATGGAACGTGTTTCTTTCGTCCCTCGGAGTCGCCTAGTGGGGTTTTTGTGGTGGAGGACATTTCAATGTCACGCCAAGGTCATACGCCAAATCACGTCAAGGAAGCGTTACTACCCCGGTTACGTCAAAGGAACGTGTTTCTCTCGCTCCGAGGAGTCGCCCGGGTTGGTTTTTGGGGCGGAGATCACATGCACGTCTCGCCAGTGTCATACCCCAAATCACGTCAAGGAAGCGTTGCTACCCCGGTTACGTCAATGGAACGTGTTTCGTTCGCTCCACGGAGTCGGCCAGATTGTTTTTCGGGGTTGAGATCATTTCAAAGTCACGCCAAGGTTATACGTCAAAATCACGTCGAGGAATCGATATTACCCCGGTTACGTCAAAGGAACGTGTTTCTTTCGCTCCACGGACTCGCCCAGGTTGGCTTTTGAGGTGAAGGTCATTACAAGGTCACGCCAAGGTCATACGTCAAAATCACGTCAAGGAAGCGTTATTACCCCGGTTACGTCAAAGGAACGTGTTTCTTTCGCCCCACGGAGTCGGCCAGATTGGTTTTTGGGGCGGAGGTCACATCAACGTCTCGCCAAGGTCATACCCCAAATCACGTCAAGGAAGCGTTATTACCCCGGTTAGTCAAAGGAACGTGTTTCTTTCGTTCCACGGAGTCGCCCAGGTTGGTTTTTGGGGTGGAGGTCATTTCAAAGTCACGCCAAGGTCATACGTCAAAATCACGTAAGGAAGCGGTATTACCCCGGTTACGTCAATGGAACGTGTTTCTTTCGCTCCACGGAGTCGCCCAGATTGGTTTTTGTGGCGGAGCTCACATGTACGTCTCGCCAATGTCATACCCCAAATCACGTCAAGGAAGCGTTGCTACCCCGGTTACGTCAATGGAACGTGTTTCGTTCGCCCCACGGAGTCGCCCAGTTGGGTTTTTGAGGTGGAGGTCATTTCAAGGTCACGCCAAGGTCATACGTCAAAATCACGTCAAGGAAGCTTTACTACCCCGGTTACGCTAAAGGAACGCGTTTCTTTCGCTCCACGGAGTCGCCCAGATTGGTTTTTGGGGTGGAGGTCATTTCAAGATCACGCCAAGGCCATACGCCAAAATCACGTCAAGGGTGCGTTATTACCCCGGTTACGTCAAAGGAACGTGTTTCTTTCACTTCACGGAGTCGCCCAGATTGGTTTTTGGGGCGAAGGTCACATCAACGTCTCGACAAGGTCATACGCCAAAATCACGTCTAGGGAGCGTTATTACCCCGGTTACGTGAATGGAACGTGTTTCTTTCGCTCCACGGAGTCGCCCAAATTGGTTTTTGGGGTGGTGGTCTTTTCATGGTCACGCCAAGGTCATACGCCAAATCACGTCAAGGAAGCGTTACTACCCCGGTTACGTCAATGGAACGTTTTTCTTTCGCTCCACGGAGTCGCCCAGATTGGTTTTTGGGGTGGAGGTCATTTCAAGGTCACGCCAAGGTCATACGTCAAAATCACGTCAAGAAAGCGTTATTACCACGGTTACGTCAAAGGAACGTGTTTCTTTCGCTTCGCGGTGTTGCCCAGGTTGGCTTTTGAGGTGGAGGTCATTTCAAAGTCACGCCAAGGTCATACGTCAAAATCACGTAAGGAAGCGGTATTACCACGGTTACGTCAATGGAACGTGTTTCTTTCGCTCCACGGAGTCGCCCAGACTGGTTTTTGGGGTGTAGGTCATTTCAAGGTCACGCCAAGGTCATACGTCAAAATCACGTCAAGAAAGCGTTATTACCCCGGTTACGTCAATGGAACGTGTTTCTTTCGCTCTACGGAGTCGACCAGACTGGTTTTTGGGGTGCAGGTCATTTCAAGGTCACGCCAAGGTCATACGTCAAAATCAAGCCAAGGAAGCTTTATTACCCAGGTTACGTCAGAGGAACGTGTTTCTATCGCCCCACGGAGTCGCCCAGTGGGGTTTTTGGGGTGGAGGTCATTTCAAGGTCACGCCAAGGTCATACGTCAAAATAACGTAAGGGAGCGGTATTATCTCGGTTACGTCAATGGAACGTGTTTCTTTCGCTCCACGGAGTCGCCCCGATTGTTTTTTGGGGCGGAGGTCTTTTCAAGGTCACGCCAAGGTCATACGGCAAATCACGTCAAGGAAGCGTTATTACCCCGGTTACGTCAAAGGAGCGTGTTTCTTTCGCTTCGCGGTGTTGCCCAGGTTGGCTTTTGAGGTGGAGGTCATTTCAAAGTCACGCCAAGGTCATACGTCAAAATCACGTAAGGAAGCGGTATTACCACGGTTACGTCAATGGAACGTGTTTCTTTCGCTCCACGGAGTCGCCCAGACTGGTTTTTGGGGTGTAGGTCATTTCAATGTCACGCCAAGGTCATCTGTCAAAATCCCGTCAAGAAAGCGTTATTTCACCGGCTACGTAAGAGGAACGTGTTTCTTTCGCTCCACGGAGTCGACCAGACTGGTTTTTGGGGTGCAGGTCATTTCAAGGTCACGCCAAGGTCATACGTCAAAATCAAGCCAAGGAAGCTTTATTACCCAGGTTACGTCAGAGGAACGTGTTTCTATCGCCCCACGGAGTCGCCCAGTGGGGTTTTTGGGGTGGAGGTCATTTCAAGGTCACGCCAAGGTCATACGTCAAAATAACGTAAGGGAGCGGTATTATCTCGGTTACGTCAATGGAACGTGTTTCTTTCGCTCCACGGAGTCGCCCCGATTGTTTTTTGGGGCGGAGGTCTTTTCAAGGTCACGCCAAGGTCATACGGCAAATCACGTCAAGGAAGCGTTATTACCCCGGTTACGTCAAAGGAGCGTGTTTCATTCGTTCCACGGAGTGGCCCAGATTGGTTTTTGGGGTGGTGGTGTTTTCAAGGTCACGCCAAGGTCATACGCCAAATCACGTCAAGGAAGCGTTATTACCCCGGTTACGTCAAAGGAACGTGTTTCTTTCGCCCCACGGAGTCGCCCAGTGGGGTTTTTACGGTGGAGGTCATTTCAAGGTTACGCCAACGTCATACGCCAAATCACGTCAAGGAAGCGTTATTACCCCGGTTACGTAAATGGAACGTGTTTCTCTCTCTCCGCGGAGTCGCCCAGGTTGGTTTTTGGGGTTGAGGTCATATCAATGTCACGCCAAGGTCATACGTCAAAATCACGTCAAGGAAGCGTTACTACCCCGGTTACGTAAATGGAACGTTTTTCTTGCGCTCCACGGAGTCGCCCAGATTGGTTTTTGAGGTGGATGTCTTTTCAAGGTCACGCCAAGGTCATACGCCAAATCACGTCAGGGATGCGTTACTACCCCGGTTACGTCAAAGGATCGTGTTTCTCTCGATCCGCGGGGTTGCCCAGGTTGGCTTTTGAGGTGGAGGTCATTTCAAAGTCACGCCAAGGTCATACGTCAAAATCACGTAAGGAAGCGGTATTACCACGGTTGCGTCAATGGAACGTGTTTCTTTCGCTCCACGGAGTCGACCAGACTGGTTTTTGGGGTGCAAGTCATTTCAAGGTCACGCCAAGGTCATACGTCAAAATCAAGCCAAGGAAGCTTTATTACACAGGTTACGACAAAGGAACGTGTTTCTATCGCCCCACGGAGTCGCCCAGTGGGGTTTTTCGGGTGGAGGTCATTTCAAGGTCACGCCAAGGTCATACGTCAAAATAACGTAAGGGAGCGGTATTATCCCGGTTACGTCAATGGAACGTGTTTCTTTCGCTCCGCGGAGTCGCCTCGATTGTTTTTTGGGGCGGAGGTCTTTCAAGGTCACGCCAAGGTCATACGGCAAATCACGTCAAGGAAGCGTTATTACCCCGGTTACGTCAAAGGAACGTGTTTCTTTCGCCCAACGGAGTCGCCCAGTGGGGTTTTTACGGTGGAGGTCATTTCAAGGTTACGCCAACGTCATACGCCAAATCACGTCAAGGAAGCGTTATTACCCCTGTTTCGTAAAAGGAACGTGTTTCTCTCGCTCCGCGGAGTCGCCCAGGTTGGTTTTTGGGGTTGAGGTCATATCAATGTCACGCCAAGGTCATACGTCAAAATCACGTCAAGGAAGCGTTACTACCCCGGTTACGTCAATGGAACGTTTTTCTTGCGCTCCACGGAGTCGCCCAGATTGGTTTTTGGGGTGGAGGTCTTTTCAAGGTCACGCCAAGGTCATACGCCAAATCACGTCAGGGAAGCGTTACTACCCCGGTTACGTCAAAGGATCGTGTTTCTCTCGATCCGCGGGGTTGCCCAGGTTGGCTTTTGAGGTGGAGGTCATTTCAAAGTCACGCCAAGGTCATACGTCAAAATCACGTAAGGAAGCGGTATTACCACGGTTACGTCAATGGAACGTGTTTCTTTCGCTCCACGGAGTCGCCCAGATTGGTTTTTGGGGCGGAGGTCACATCAACATCTCGACAAGGTCATACGCCAAAATCACGTCAAGGGAGCGTTATTACCCCGGTTACATTAAAGGAACGTGTTTCTTTCGCTCCACGGAGTCGGCCAGATTGTTTTTTGGGATGGAGGTCACTTCAAGGTCACGCCAAGGTCATACGCCAAATCACGTCAAGGAAGCGCTATTACCCCGGTTAAGTCAAAGGAACGAGTTTCTTTCGCTCCACGGAGTCGCCCAGGTTGGCTTTTGAGGTGAAGGTCATTTCAAGGTCACGCCAAGGTCATACGTCAAAATCACGTCAAGGAAGCGTTATTACCCCGGTTACGTTAATGGACCGTTTTTCTTTCGCTCCACGGAGTCGGCCATATTGTTTTTTGGGGTGGAGGTCATTTCAAGGTCACGCCAAGGTCATACGCCAAATCGCGTGAAGGAAGCGTTATTACCCCGGTTATGTCAAAGGAACGTGTTTCTTTCGCTCCACGGAGTCGCCCAGATTGGTTTTTGGGGCGGAGTTCACATCAACGTCTCGCCAAGGTCATACCCCAAATCACGTCAAGGAAGCGTTATTACCCCGGTTACGTCAAAGGAACGTGTTTCTTTCGCCCCACGGAGTCGCCCAGTGGGGTTTTTACGGTGGAGGTCATTTCAAGGTTACGCCAACGTCATACGCCAAATCACGTCAAGGAAGCGTTATTACCCCGGTTTCGTAAAAGGCCCGTGTTTCTCTCGCTCCGCGGAGTCGCCCAGGTTGGTTTTTGGGGTTGAGGTCATATCAATGTCACGCCAAGGTCATACGTCAAAATCACGTCAAGGAAGCGTTACTACCCCGGTTACGTCAATGGAACGTTTTTCTTGCGCTCCACGGAGTTGCCCAGATTGGTTTTTGGGGTGGAGGTCTTTTCAAGGTCACGCCAAGGTCATACGCCAAATCACGTCAGGGAAGCGTTACTACCCCGGTTACGTCAAAGGATCGTGTTTCTCTCGATCCGCGGGGTTGCCCAGGTTGGCTTTTGAGGTGGAGGTCATTTCAAAGTCACGCCAAGGTCATACGTCAAAATCACGTAAGGAAGCGGTATTACCACGGTTACGTCAATGGAACGTGTTTCTTTCGCTCCACGGAGTCGGCCAGATTGTTTTTTGGGATGGAGGTCACTTCAAGGTCACGCCAAGGTCATACGTCAAAATCAAGCCAAGGAAGCGTTATTACCCAGGTTACGTCAAAGGAACGTGTTTCTTTCGCTCCACGGAGTCGCCCAGACTGGTTTTTGGGGCGGAGCTCACATCAACGTCTCGACAAGGTCATACGCCAAAATCACGTCAAGGGAGCGTTATTACCTCGGTTACGTCAATGGAACGTGTTTCTTTCGCTCCACGGAGTCGCCCAGATTGGTTTTTGGGGTGGAGGTCTTTTCAAGTTCACGCCAAGGTCATATGCCAAATCGCGTGAAGGAAGCGTTATTACCCCGGTTATGGCAAAGAAACGAGTTTCTTTCGCACCACGGAGTCGCCCAGGTTAGCTTTTGAGGTGGAGGTCATTTGAAGGTCACGCCAAGGTCATACGTCAAAATCACGTCAAGGAAGCGTTATTACCCCGGTTACATCAAAGGAACGTGTTTCTTTCGTTCAACGGAGTCGTCCAGCTTGGCTTTAGAGGTGGAGGTCATTTCAAAGTCACGCCAAGGTCATACGTCAAAATCACGACAAGGAAGCGCTATTACAACTTTTACCTCAAAGGAACGTGTTTCTTTCGCTCCACGGTGTCGCCCAGATTGTTTTTTGGGGTAGAGGTCATTTCAAGGTCACGCCAAGGTCATACGCCAAATCACGTCAAGGAAGCGCTATTACCCCGGTTAAGTCAAAGGAACGAGTTTCTTTCGCTCCACGGAGTCGCCCAGGTTGGCTTTTGAGGTGAAGGTCATTTCAAGGTCACGCCAAGGTCATACGTCAAAATCACGTCAAGGAAGCGTTACTACCCCGGTTACGTTAATGGACCGTTTTTCTTTCGCTCCACGGAGTCGGCCATATTGTTTTTTGGGGTGGAGGTCATTTCAAGGTCACGCCAAGGTCATACGCCAAATTCACGTCAAGGGAGCGTTATTACCCCTTTTACGTGAAAGGAACGTGTTTCTTTCGCTCCACGGAGTCGCCCAGATTGGTTTTTGTGGTGGAGGTCTTTTCAAGGTCACGCCAAGGTCATATGCCAAATCGCGTGAAGGAAGCGTTATTACCCCGGTTATGTCAAAGGAACGTGTTTCTTTCGCTCCACGGAATCGCCCAGATTGGTTTTTGTGGCGGAGTTCACATCAACGTCTCGCCAAGGTCATACCCCAAATCACGTCAAGGAAGCGTTATTACCCCGGTTACGTCAAAGGAGCGTGTTTCGATCGCCCCACGGAGTCGCCCAGTGGGGTTTTTGGGGTGGAGGTCATTACAAGGTCACGCCAAGGTCATACGTCAAAATCACGTCAAGGACGCGTTATTACCCCTTTTACGTCAAAAGGAACGTGTTTCTTTCGCTCCACGGAGTCGCCTAGATTGTATTTTGGGGTAGAGGTCATTTCAAGGTCACGCCACGGTCATACTTCAAAATCACGCCGAGGAAGCGGTATTCACCCCGGTTACGTTAATGGAACGTGTTTCTTTCGCTTCACGGAGTCGCCCAGATTGGTTTTTGGGGCGGAGGTCACATCAACGTCTCGCCAAGGTCATACCCCAAATCACGTCAAGGAAGCGTTAATGCCCCGGTTAGTCAAAGGAACGTGTTTCTTTCGTTCCACGGAGTCGCCCAGGTTGGTTTTTGGGGTGGAGGTCATTTCAAAGTTACGCCAAGGTCATACGTCAAAATCACGTAAGGAAGCGGTATTACCCCGGTTACGTCAATGGAACGTGTTTCTTTCGCTCCACGGAGTCGCCCAGATTGGTTTTTGGGGCGGAGGTCACATCAACGTCTCGACAAGGTCATACGCCAAAATCACGTCAAGGGAGCGTTATTACCCCTTTTACGTCAAAGGAACGTGTTTGTTTCGTTCCACGGAGTCGCCCAGATTGGTTTTTGGGGTGGAGGTCTTTTCAAGGTCACGCCAAGGTCATATGCCAAATCGCGTGAAGGAAGCGTTATTACCCCGGTTATGTCAAAGGAACGTGTTTCTTTCGCTCCACGGAGTCGGCCATATTGTTTTTTGGGGTGGAGATCACTCCAAGGTCACGCCAAGGTCATACATCAAAATCACGTCGAGGAAGCGTTATTACCCCGGTTACATCAAAGGAACGTGTTTCTTTCGCCCCACGGAGTCGCCTAGTGGGGTTTTTGTGGTGGAGGACATTTCAATGTCACGCCAAGGTCATACGCCAAATCACGTCAAGGAAGCGTTACTACCCCGGTTACGTCAAAGGAACGTGTTTCTCTCGCTCCGAGGAGTCGCCCGGGTTGGTTTTTGGGGCGGAGATCACATGTACGTCTCGCCAGTGTCATACCCCAAATCACGTCAAGGAAGCGTTGCTACCCCGGTTACGTCAATGGAACGTGTTTCGTTCGCTCCACGGAGTCGGCCAGATTGTTTTTCGGGGTTGAGGTCATTTCAAAGTCACGCCAAGGTCATACGTCAAAATCACGTCGAGGCAGCGTTATTACCCCGGTTACGTCAAAGGAACGTGTTTCTTTCGCTCCACGGAGTCGCCCAGATTGGTTTTTGGGGTGGAGGTCTTTTCAAGTTCACGCCAAGGTCATATGCCAAATCGCGTGAAGGAAGCGTTATTACCCCGGTTATGTCAAAGAAACGAGTTTCTTTCGCACCACGGAGTCGCCCAGTGGGGTTTTTACGGTGGAGGTCATTTCAAGGTTACGCCAACGTCATACGCCAAATCACGTCAAGGAAGCGTTATTACCCCGGTTTCGTAAAAGGAACGTGTTTCTCTCGCTCCGCGGAGTCGCCCAGGTTGGTTTTTGGGGTTGAGGTCATATCAATGTCACGCCAAGGTCATACGTCAAAATCACGTCAAGGAAGCGTTACTACCCCGGTTACGTCAATGGAACGTTTTTCTTGCGCTCCACGGAGTCGCCCAGATTGGTTTTTGGGGTGGAGGTCTTTTCAAGGTCACGCCAAGGTCATACGCCAAATCACGTCAGGGAAGCGTTACTACCCCGGTTACGTCAAAGGATCGTGTTTCTCTCGATCCGCGGGGTTGCCCAGGTTGGCTTATGAGGTGGAGGTCATTTCAAAGTCACGCCAAGGTCATACGTCAAAATCACGTAAGGAAGCGGTATTACCACGGTTACGTCAATGGAACGTGTTTCTTTCGCTCCACGGAGTCGGCCAGATTGTTTTTTGGGATGGAGGTCACTTCAAGGTCACGCCAAGGTCATACGTCAAAATCAAGCCAAGGAAGCGTTATTACCCAGGTTACGTCAAAGGAACGTGTTTCTTTCGCTCCACGGAGTCGCCCAGACTGGTTTTTGGGGCGGAGCTCACATCAACGTCTCGACAAGGTCATACGCCAAAATCACGTCAAGGGAGCGTTATTACCTCGGTTGCGTCAATGGAACGTGTTTCTTTCGCTCCACGGAGTCGCCCAGATTGGTTTTTGGGGTGGAGGTCTTTTCAAGTTCACGCCAAGGTCATATGCCAAATCGCGTGAAGGTAGCGTTATTACCCCGGTTATGGCAAAGAAACGAGTTTCTTTCGCTCCACGGAGTCGCCCAGATTGGTTTTTGGGGTGGAGGTCTTTTCAAGGTCACGCCAAGGTCATATGCCAAATCGCGTGAAGGAAGCGTTATTACCCCGGTTATGTCAAAGGAACGTGTTTCTTTCGCTCCACGGAGTCGCCCAGATTGGTTTTTGGGGCGGAGTTCACATCAACGTCTCGCCAAGGTCATACCCCAAATCACGTCAAGGAAGCGTTATTACCCCGGTTACGTCAAAGGAGCGTGTTTCGTTCGCCCCACGGAGTCGCCCAGTGGGGTTTTTGGGGTGGAGGTCATTACAAGGTCACGCCAAGGTCATACGTCAAAATCACGTCAAGGAAGCGTTATTACCCCTTTTACGTCAAAAGGAACGTGTTTCTTTCGCTCCACGGAGTCGCCTAGATTGTATTTTGGGGTAGAGGTCATTTCAAGGTCACGCCACGGTCATACTTCAAAATCACGCCGAGGAAGCGGTATTCACCCCGGTTACGTTAATGGAACGTGTTTCTTTCGCTTCACGGAGTCGCCCAGATTGGTTTTTGGGGCGGAGGTCACATCAACGTCTCGCCAAGGTCATACCCCAAATCACGTCAAGGAAGCGTTAATGCCCCGGTTAGTCAAAGGAACGTGTTTCTTTCGTTCCACGGAGTCGCCCAGGTTGGTTTTTGGGGTGGAGGTCATTTCAAAGTCACGCCAAGTTCATACGTCAAAATCACGTAAGGAAGCGGTATTACCCCGGTTACGTCAATGGAACGTGTTTCTTTCGCTCCACGGAGTCGCCCAGATTGGTTTTTGGGGCGGAGGTCACATCAACGTCTCGACAAGGTCATACGCCAAAATCACGTCAAGGGAGCGTTATTACCCCTTTTACGACAAAGGAACGTGTTTGTTTCGTTCCACGGAGTCGCCCAGATTGGTTTTTGGGGTGGAGGTCTTTTCAAGGTCACGCCAAGGTCATATGCCAAATCGCGTGGAGGAAGCGTTATTACCCCGGTTATGTCAAAGGAACGTGTTTCTTTCGCTCCACGGAGTCGCCCAGATTGGTTTTTGGGGCGGAGTTCACATCAACGTCTCGCCAAGGTCATACCCCAATTCACGTCAAGGAAGCGTTATTACCCCGGTTACGTCAAAGGAGCGTGTTTCGTTCGCCCCACGGAGTCGCCCAGTGGGGTTTTTGGGGTGGAGGTCATTACAAGGTCACGCCAAGGTCATACGTCAAAATCACGTCAAGGAAGCGTTATTACCCCTTTTACGTCAAAAGGAACGTGTTTCTTTCGCTCCACGGAGTCGCCTAGATTGTATTTTGGGGTAGAGGTCATTTCAAGGTCACGCCACGGTCATACTTCAAAATCACGCCGAGGAAGCGGTATTCACCCCGGTTACGTTAATGGAACGTGTTTCTTTCGCTTCACGGAGTCGCCCAGATTGGTTTTTGGGGCGGAGGTCACATCAACGTCTCGCCAAGGTCATACCCCAAATCACGTCAAGGAAGCGTTAATGCCCCGGTTAGTCAAAGGAACGTGTTTCTTTCGTTCCACGGAGTCGCCCAGGTTGGTTTTTGGGGTGGAGGTCATTTCAAAGTCACGCCAAGTTCATACGTCAAAATCACGTAAGGAAGCGGTATTACGCCGGTTACGTCAATGGAACGTGTTTCTTTCGCTCCACGGAGTCGCCCAGATTGGTTTTTGGGGCGGAGGTCACATCAACGTCTCGACAAGGTCATACGCCAAAATCACGTCAAGGGAGCGTTATTACCCCTTTTACGTCAAAGGAACGTGTTTGTTTCGTTCCACGGAGTCGCCCAGATTGGTTTTTGGGGTGGAGGTCTTTTCAAGGTCACGCCAAGGTCATATGCCAAATCGCGTGAAGGAAGCGTTATTACCCCGGTTATGTCAAAGGAACGTGTTTCTTTCGCTCCACGGAGTCGGCCATATTGTTTTTTGGGGTGGAGATCACTCCAAGGTCACGCCAAGGTCATACATCAAAATCACGTCGAGGAAGCGTTATTACCCCGGTTACGTCAAAGGAACGTGTTTCTTTCGCCCCACGGAGTCGCCTAGTGGGGTTTTTGTGGTGGAGGACATTTCAATGTCACGCCAAGGTCATACGCCAAATCACGTCAAGGAAGCGTTACTACCCCGGTTACGTCAAAGGAACGTGTTTCTCTCGCTCCGAGGAGTCGCCCGGGTTGGTTTTTGGGGCGGAGATCACATGTACGTCTCGCCAGTGTCATACCCCAAATCACGTCAAGGAAGCGTTGCTACCCCGGTTACGTCAATGGAACGTGTTTCGTTCGCTCCACGGAGTCGGCCAGATTGTTTTTCGGGGTTGAGGTCATTTCAAAGTCACGCCAAGGTCATACGTCAAAATCACGTCGAGGAAGCGTTATTACCCCGGTTACGTCAAAGGAACGTGTTTCTTTCGCTCCACGGACTCGCCCAGGTTGGCTTTTGAGGTGAAGGTCATTTCAATCTCACGCCAAGGTCATACGTCAAAATAACGTCAAGGAAGCGTTACTACCCCGGTTACGTTAAAGGAACGCGATTCTTTCGCTCCAAGGGTCGCCAGATTGGTTTTTGGGGTGGAGGTCATTTCAAGATCACGCCAAGGTCATACGTCAAAATCAAGCCAAGGAAGCTTTATTACCCAGGTTACGTCAAAGGAACGTGTTTCTATCGCCCCACGGAGTCACCCAGTGGGGTTTTTGGGGTGGAGGTCATTTCAAGGTCACGCCAAGGTCATACGTCAAAATCACGTCAAGGAAGCGTTATTACCCCTTTTACGTCAAAAGGAACGAGTTTCTTTCGCTCCACGGAGTCGCCTCGATTGTTTTTTGGGGCGGAGGTCTTTTCAAGGTCACGCCAAGGTCATACGGCAAATCACGTCAAGGAAGCGTTATTACCCCGGTTACTTCAAAGGAACGTGTTTCTTTCGCCCCACGGAGTCGACCAGTGGGGTTTTTAAGGTGGAGGTCATTTCAAGGTTACGCCAACGTCATACGCCAAATCACGTCAAGGAAGCGTTATTACTCCGGTTTCGTAAAAGGAACGTGTTTCTCTCCATCCGCGGAGTCGCCCAGGTTAGCTTTTGAGGTGGAGGTCATTTGAAGGTCACGCCAAGGTCATACGTCAAAATCACGTCAAGGAAGCGTTATTACCCCGGTTACATCAAAGGAACGTGTTTCTTTCGTTCAACGGAGTCGTCCAGCTTGGCTTTAGAGGTGGAGGTCATTTCAAAGTCACGCCAAGGTCATACGTCAAAATCACGACAAGGAAGCGTTATTACCCCTTTTACGTCAAAGGAACGTGTTTCTATCGCTCTACGGAGTCGCCCAGATTGGTTTTTGGGGTGGAGGTCTTTTCAAGGTCACGCCAAGGTCATATGCCAAATCGCGTGAAGGAAGCGTTATTACCCCGGTTATGTCAAAGGAACGTGTTTCTTTCGCTCCACGGAGTCGCCCAGATTGGTTTTTGGGGCGGAGTTCACATCAACGTCTCGCCAAGGTCACACCCCAAATCACGTCAAGGAAGCGTTATTACCCCGGTTAGTCAAAGGAACGTGTTTCTTTCGCTCCACGGAGTCGCCCAGATTGGTTTTTGGGGTGGAGGACATTTCAATGTCACGCCAAGGTCATACGCCAAATCACGTCAAGGAAGCGTTACTACCCCGGTTACGTCAAAGGAACGTGTTTCTCTCGCTCCGAGGAGTCGCCCGGGTTGGTTTTTGGGGCGGAGTTCACATCAACGTCTCGCCAAGGTCATACCCCAAATCACGTCAAGGAAGCGTTATTACCCCGGTTAGGTCAAAGGAGCGTGTTTCGTTCGCCCCACGGAGTCGCCCAGAGGGGTTTTTTGGGTGGAGGTCATTACAAGGTCACGCCAAGGTGATACGTCAAAATCACGTCGAGGAAGCGTTATTACCCCGGTTACGTCAAAGGAACGTGTTCCTTTCGCCCCACGGAGTCGCCTAGTGGGGTTTTTGTGGTGGAGGACATTTCAATGTCACGGCAAGGTCGTCTGTCAAAATCCCGTCAAGAAAGCGTTATTTCACCGGCTACGTAAGAGGAACGTGTTTCTTTCGCTCCACGGAGTCGACCAGACTGGTTTTTGGGGTGCAGGTCATTTCAAGGTCACGCCAAGGTCATACGTCAAAATCAAGCCAAGGAATCTTTATTACCCAGGTTACGTCAAAGGAACGTGTTTCTATCGCCCCACGGAGTCGCCCAGTGGGGTTTTTGGGGTGGAGGTCATTTCAAGATCACGCCAAGGTCATACGTCAAAATAACGTAAGGGAGCGGTATTATCCCGGTTACGTCAATGGAACGTGTTTCTTTCGCTCCACGGAGTCGCCCCGATTGTTTTTTGGGGCGGAGGTCTTTTCAAGGTCACGCCAAGGTCATACGGCAAATCACGTCAAGGAAGCGTTATTACCCCGGTTACGTCAAAGGAGCGTGTTTCATTCGTTCCACGGAGTCGCCCAGATTGGTTTTTGGGGTGGTGGTGTTTTCAAGGTCACGCCAAGGTCATACGCTAAATCACGTCAAGGAAGCGTTATTACCCCGGTTACGTCAAAGGAACGTGTTTCTTTCGCCCCACGGAGTCGCCCAGTGGGGTTTTTACGGTGGAGGTCATTTCAAGGTCACGCCAAGGTCATACGCCAAATCACGTCAGGGATGCGTTACTACCCCGGTTACGTCAAAGGATCGTGTTTCTCTCGATCCGCGGGGTCGCCCAGGTTGGCTTTTGAGGTGGAGGTCATTTCAAAGTCACGCCAAGGTCATACGTCAAAATCACGTAAGGAAGCGGTATTACCACGGTTACGTCAATGGAACGTGTTTCTTTCGCTCCACGGAGTCGACCAGACTGGTTTTTGGGGTGCAGGTCATTTCAAGGTCACGCCAAGGTCATACGTCAAAATCAAGCCAAGGAAGCTTTATTACCCAGGTTACGTCAAAGGAACGTGTTTCTATCGCCCCACGGAGTCGCCCAGTGGGGTTTTTGGGGTGGAGGTCATTTCAAGGTCACGCCAAGGTCATACGTCAAAATAACGTAAGGGAGCGGTATTATCCCGGTTACGTCAATGGAACGTGTTTCTTTCGCTCCACGGAGTCGCCTCGATTGTTGTTTGGGGCGGAGGTCTTTTCAAGGTCACGCCAAGGTCATACGGCAAATCACGTCAAGGAAGCGTTATTACCCCGGTTACGTCAAAGGAACGTGTTTCTTTCGCCCCACGGAGTCGCCCAGTGGTGTTTTTACGGTGGAGGTCATTTCAAGGTTACGCCAACGTCATACGCCAAATCACGTCAAGGAAGCGTTATTACCCCTGTTTCGTAAAAGGAACGTGTTTCTCTCGCTCCGCGGAGTCGCCCAGGTTGGTTTTTGGGGTTGAGGTCATATCAATGTCACGCCAAGGTCATACGTCAAAATCACGTCAAGGAAGCGTTACTACCCCGGTTACGTCAATGGAACGTTTTTCTTGCGCTCCACGGAGTCGCCCAGATTGGTTTTTGGGGTGGAGGTCCTTTCAAGTTCACGCCAAGGTCATACGCCAAATCACGTCAGGGAAGCGTTACTACCCCGGTTACGTCAAAGGATCGTGTTTCTCTCGATCCGCGGGGTTGCCCAGGTTGGCTTTTGAGGTGGAGGTCATTTCAAAGTCACGCCAAGGTCATACGTCAAAATCACGTAAGGAAGCGGTATTACCACGGTTACGTCAATGGAACGTGTTTCTTTCGCTCCACGGAGTCGCCCAGATTGGTTTTTGGGGCGGAGGTCACATCAACATCTCGACAAGGTCATACGCCAAAATCACGTCAAGGGAGCGTTATTACCCCGGTTACATTAAAGGAACGTGTTTCTTTCGCTCCACGGAGTCGGCCATATTGTTTTTTGGGATGGAGGTCACTTCAAGGTCACGCCAAGGTCATACGTCAAAATCAAGCCAAGGAAGCGTTATTACCCAGGTTACGTCAAAGGAACGTGTTTCTTTCGCTCCACGGAGTCGCCCAGACTGGTTTTTGGGGCGGAGCTCACATCAACGTCTCGACATGGTCATACGCCAAAATCACGTCAAGGGAGCGTTATTACCCCGGTTACTTCAATGGAACGTGTTTCTTTCGCTCCACGGAGTCGCCCAGATTGGTTTTTGGGGTGGAGGTCTTTTCAAGTTCACGCCAAGGTCATATGCCAAATCGCGTGAAGGAAGCGTTATTACCCCGGTTATGTCAAAGAAACGAGTTTCTTTCGCACCACGGAGTCGCCCAGGTTAGCTTTTGAGGTGGAGGTCATTTGAAGGTCACGCCAAGGTCATACGTCAAAATCACGTCAAGGAAGCGTTATTACCCCGGTTACATCAAAGGAACGTGTTTCTTTCGTTCAGCGGAGTCGTCCAGCTTGGCTTTAGAGGTGGAGGTCATTTCAAAGTCACGCCAAGGTCATACGTCAAAATCACGACAAGGTAGCGTTATTACCCCTTTTACCTCAAAGGAACGTGTTTCTTTCGCTCCACGGTGTCGCCCAGATTGTTTTTTGGGGTAGAGGTCATTTCAAGGTCACGCCAAGGTCATACGCCAAATCACGTCAAGGAAGCGCTATTACCCCGGTTAAGTCAAAGGAACGAGTTTCTTTCGCTCCACGGAGTCGCCCAGGTTGGCTTTTGAGGTGAAGGTCATTTCAAGGTCACGCCAAGGTCATACGTCAAAATCACGTCAAGGAAGCGTTATTACCCCGGTTACGTTAATGGACCGTTTTTCTTTCGCTCCACGGAGTCGGCCATATTGTTTTTTGGGGTGGAGGTCATTTCAAGGTCACGCCAAGGTCATACGCCAAAATCACGTCGAGGGAGCGTTATTACCCCTTTTACGTCAAAGGAACGTGTTTATTTCGCTCCACGGAGTCGCCCAGATTGGTTTTTGGGGTGAAGGTCTTTTCAAGGTCACGCCAAGGTCATATGCCAAAATCACGTCAAGGGAGCGTTATTACCCCGGTTACATTAAAGGAACGTGTTTCTTTCGCTCCACGGAGTCGGCCAGATTGTTTTTTGGGATGGAGGTCACTTCAAGGTCACGCCAAGGTCATACGTCAAAATCAAGCCAAGGAAGCGTTATTACCCAGGTTACGTCAAAGGAACGTGTTTCTTTCGCTCCACGGAGTCGCCCAGACTGGTTTTTGGGGCGGAGCTCACATCAACGTCTCGACAAGGTCATATGCCAAAATCACGTCAAGGGAGCGTTATTACCTCGGTTACGTCAATGGAACGTGTTTCTTTCGCTCCACGGAGTCGCCCAGATTGGTTTTTGGGGTGGAGGTCTTTTCAAGTTCACGCCAAGGTCATATGCCAAATCGCGTGAAGGAAGCGTTATTACCCCGGTTACGTCAAAGAAACGAGTTTCTTTCGCACCACGGAGTCGCCCAGGTTAGCTTTTGAGGTGGAGGTCATTTGAAGGTCACGCCAAGGTCATACGTCAAAATCACGTCAAGGAAGCGTTATTACCCCCGTTACATCAAAGGAACGTGTTTCTTTCGTTCAACGGAGTCGTCCAGCTTGGCTTTAGAGGTGGAGGTCATTTCAAAGTCACGCCAAGGTCATACGTCAAAATCACGACAAGGAAGCGTTATTACTCCTTTTACCTCAAAGGAACGTGTTTCTTTCGCTCCACGGTGTCGCCCAGATTGTTTTTTGGCGTAGAGGTCATTTCAAGGTCACGCCAAGGTCATACGCCAAATCACGTCAAGGAAGCGCTATTACCCCGGTTATGTCAAAGGAACGTGTTTCTTTCGCTCCACGGAGTCGCCCAGATTGGTTTTTGGGGCGGAGTTCACATCAACGTCTCGCCAAGGTCATACCCCAAATCACGTCAAGGAAGCGTTATTAACCCCCGGTTACGTCAAAGGAGCGTGTTTCGTTCGCCCCACGGAGTCGCCCAGTGGGGTTTTTGGGGTGGAGGTCATTACAAGGTCACGCCAAGGTCATACGTCAAAATCACGTCAAGGAAGCGTTATTACCCCTTTTACGTCAAAAGGAACGTGTTTCTTTCGCTCCACGGAGTCGCCTAGATTGTATTTTGGGGTAGAGGTCATTTCAAGGTCACGCCATGGTCATACTTCAAAATCACGCCGAGGAAGCGGTATTCACCCCGGTTACGTTAATGGAACGTGTTTCTTTCGCTTCACGGAGTCGCCCAGATTGGTTTTTGGGGCGGAGGTCACATCAACGTCTCGCCAAGGTCATACCCCAAATCACGTCAAGGAAGCGTTATTGCCCCGGTTAGTCAAAGGAACGTGTTTCTTTCGTTCCACGGAGTCGCCCAGGTTGGTTTTTGGGGTGGAGGTCACATCAACATCTCGACAAGGTCATAAGCCAAAATCACGTCAAGGGAGCGTTATTACCCCGGTTACATTAAAGGAACGTGTATCTTTCGCTCCACGGAGTCGGCCAGATTGTTTTTTGGGATGGAGGTCACTTCAAGGTCACGCCAAGGTCATACGTCAAAATCAAGCCAAGGAAGCGTTATTACCCAGGTTACGTCAAAGGAACGTGTTTCTTTCGCTCCACGGAGTCGCCCAGACTGGTTTTTTGGGCGGAGCTCACATCAACGTCTCGACAAGGTCATACGCCAAAATCACGTCAAGGGAGCGTTATTACCCCGGTTACGTCAATGGAACGTGTTTCTTTCGCTCCACGGAGTCGCCCAGATTGGTTTTTGGGGTGGAGGTCTTTTCAAGTTCACGCCAAGGTCATATGCCAAATCGCGTGAAGGAAGCGTTATTACCCCGGTTATGTCAAAGAAACGAGTTTCTTTCGCACCACGGAGTCGCCCAGGTTAGCTTTTGAGGTGGAGGTCATTTGAAGGTCACGCCAAGGTCATACGTCAAAATCACGTCAAGGAAGCGTTATTACCCCGGTTACATCAAAGGAACGTGTTTCTTTCGTTCAACGGAGTCGTCCAGCTTGGCTTTAGAGGTGGAGGTCATTTCAAAGTCACGCCAAGGTCATACGTCAAAATCACGACAAGGAAGCGTTATTACCCCTTTTACCTCAAAGGAACGTGTTTCTTTCGCTCCACGGTGTCGCCCAGATTGTTTTTTGGGGTAGAGGTCATTTCAAGGTCACGCCAAGGTCATACGCCAAATCACGTCAAGGAAGCGCTATTACCCCGGTTAAGTCAAAGGAACGAGTTTCTTTCGCTCCACGGAGTCGCCCAGGTTGGCTTTTGAGGTGAAGGTCATTTCAAGGTCACGCCAAGGTCATACGTCAAAATCACGTCAAGGAAGCGTTACTACCCCGGTTACGTTAATGGACCGTTTTTCTTTCGCTCCACGGAGTCGGCCATATTGTTTTTTGGGGTGGAGGTCATTTCAAGGTCACGCCAAGGTCATACGCCAAATTCACGTCAAGGGAGCGTTATTACCCCTTTTACGTGAAAGGAACGTGTTTCTTTCGCTCCACGGAGTCGCCCAGATTGGTTTTTGGGGTGGAGGTCTTTTCAAGGTCACGCCAAGGTCATATGCCAAATCGCGTGGAGGAAGCGTTATTACCCCGGTTATGTCAAAGGAACGTGTTTCTTTCGCTCCACGGAGTCGCCCAGATTGGTTTTTGGGGCGGAGTTCACATCAACGTCTCGCCAAGGTCATACCCCAAATCACGTCAAGGAAGCGATATTACCCCGGTTACGTCAAAGGAGCGTGTTTCGTTCGCCCCACGGAGTCGCCCAGATTGGTTTTTGGGGTGGAGGTCTTTTCAAGGTCACGCCAAGGTCATATGCCAAATCGCGTGAAGGGAGCGTTATTACCCCGGTTATGTCAAAGGAACGTGTTTCTTTCGCTTCACGGAGTCGCCCAGATTGGTTTTTGGGGCGGAGGTCACATCAACGTCTCGCCAAGGTCATACCCCAAATCACGTCAAGGAAGCGTTATTACCCCGGTTAGTCAAAGGAACGTGTTTCTTTCGTTCCACGGAGTCGCCCAGGTTGGTTTTTGGGGTGGAGGTCATTACAAGGTCACGCCAAGGTCATACGTCAAAATCACGTCAAGGAAGCGTTATTACCCCTTTTACGTCAAAGGAACGTGTTTCTTTCGCTCCACGGAGTCGCCTAGATTGTTTTTTGGGGTAGAGGTCTTTTCAAGGTCACGCCATGGTCATACTTCAAAATCACGCCGAGGAAGCGGTATTCACCCCGGTTACGTTAATGGAACGTGTTTCTTTCGCTTCACGGAGTCGCCCAGATTGGTTTTTGGGGCGGAGGTCACATCAACGTCTCGCCAAGGTCATACCCCAAATCACGTCAAGGAAGCGTTATTACCCCTGTTAGTCAAAGGAACGTGTTTCTTTCGTTCCACGGAGTCGCCCAGGTTGGTTTTTGGGGTGGAGGTCATTTCAAAGTCACGCCAAGGTCATACGTCAAAATCACGTAAGGAAGCGTTACTACCCCGGTTACGTTAACGGAACGCGATTCTTTCGCTCCAAGAGTCGCCCAGATTGGTTTTTGGGGTGGAGGTCATTTCAAGATCACGCCAAGGTCATACGCCAAAATCACGTCAAGGGTGCGTTATTACCCCGGTTACGTCAAAGGAACGTGTTTCTTTCGCTCCACGGAATCACCCTGGTTGGTTTTTGGGGTAGAGCTCATTTCAATGTCACGCCAAGGTCATACTTCAAAATCACGTAAGGAGGCGGTATTACCCCGGTTACGTTAATGGAACGTGTTTCTTTCGCTTCACGGAGTCGCCCAGATTGGTTTTTGGGGCGGAGTTCACATCAACGTCTCGCCAAGGTCATACCCCAAATCACGTCAAGGAAGCGTTATTACCCCGGTTACGTCAAAGGAGCGTGTTTCGTTCGCCCCACGGAGTCGCCCAGTGGGGTTTTTTGGGTGGAGGTCATTACAAGGTCACGCCAAGGTCATACGTCAAAATCACGTCGAGGAAGCGTTATTACCCCGGTTACGTCAAAGGAACGTGTTTCTTTCGCCCCACGGAGTCGCCTAGTGGGGTTTTTGTGGTGGAGGACATTTCAATGTCACGCCAAGGTCATCTGTCAAAATCCCGTCAAGAAAGCGTTATTTCACCGGCTACGTAAGAGGAACGTGTTTCTTTCGCTCCACGGAGTCGACCAGACTGGTTTTTGGGGTGCAAGTCATTTCAAGGTCACGCCAAGGTCATACGTCAAAATCAAGCCAAGGAAGCTTTATTACCCAGGTTACGTCAAAGGAACGTGTTTCTATCGCCCCACGGAGTCGCCCAGTGTGGTTTTTGGGGTGGAGGTCATTTCAAGGTCACGCCAAGGTCATACGTCAAAATAACGTAAGGGAGCGGTATTATCCCGGTTACGTCAATGGAACGTGTTTCTTTCGCTCCACGGAGTCGCCCCGATTGTTTTTTGGGGTGGAGGTCTTTTCAAGGTCACGCCAAGGTCATACGGCAAATCACGTCAAGGAAGCGTTATTACCCCGGTTACGTCAAAGGAGCGTGTTTCATTCGTTCCACGGAGTCGCCCAGATTGGTTTTTGGGGTGGTTGTGTTTTCATGGTCACGCCAAGGTCATGCGTCAAAATCACGTCGAGGAGGCGTTACTACCCCGGTTACGTCAATGGAACGTTTTTCTTGCGCTCCACGGAGTCGCCCAGATTGGTTTTTGGGGTGGAGGTCTTTTCAAGGTCACGCCAAGGTCATACGCCAAATCACGTCAGGGAAGCGTTACTACCCCGGTTACGTCAAAGGAACGTGTTTCTTTCGCCCCACGGAGTCGCCCAGTGGGGTTTTTACGGTGGAGGTCATTTCAAGGTTACGCCAACGTCATACGCCAAATCACGTCAAGGAAGCTTTATTACCCCGGTTTCGTAAAAGGAACGTGTTTCTCTTGCTCCGCGGAGTCGCCCAGGTTGGTTTTTGGGGTTGAGGTCATATCAATGTCGCGCCAAGGTCATACGTCAAAATCACGTCAAGGAAGCGTTACTACCCCGGTTACGTCAATGGAACGTGTTTCTCTCGCTCCGAGGAGTCGTCCGGGTTGGTTTTTGGTGAGGAGGTCTTTTCAAGGTCACGCTAACGTCATACGCCAAATCACGTCAAGGAAGCGTTATTACCCCGGTTACGTCAATGGAACGTGTTTCTTTCGCTCCACGGTGTCGCCCAGATTGGTTTTTGGGGTGGAGGTCTTTTTCAAGTTCACGCTAAGGTCATACGCCAAATCACGTCAAGGAAGCGTTACTACCCCGGTCACGTAAAAGGAGCGTGTTTCTCTCGCTCCGCGGAGTCGCCCAGGTTGGATTTTGGGGATGAGGTCATATCAATGTCACGCCAAGGTCATACGTCAAAATCACGTCAAGGAAGCGTTACTACCCCGGTTACATCAATGGAACGTTTTTCTTTCGCTCCACGGAGTCGCCCAGTGGGGTTTTTAGGGTGGAGGTCATTTCAAGGTCACGCCAACGTCATACGCCAAATCACGTCAAGGAAGCGTTATTACCCCGGTTACGTCAAAGGAACGTGTTTCTTTCACTCCACGGAGTCGCCCAAATTGGTTTTTGGGGTGGAGGTCTTTTCAAGGTCACGCCAAGGACATTCGCCAACTCACGTCAAGGAAGCGTTATTACCCCGGTTAAGTCAAAGGAACGTGTCTGTTTCGCTCCACGGAGTCGCCCAGGTTGGCTCTTGAGGTGAAGGTCATTTCAAGGTCACGCCAAGGTCATACGTCAAAATCATGTCAAGGAAGCGTTACTACCCCGGTTACGTCAAAGGAACGTATTTCATTCGCTAGACGGTGCCGCCCAGGTTTGTTTTTGGGGTAGAGGCCATTTCAATGTCACGCCAATTTCATACTTCAAAATCACACGGAGGAAGCGATATTACTCCGGTTACGTCAAAGGAACATGTTTCTTTTGCTCCACGGAGTCGCCCAGGTTGGTTTTTGAGGTGGAGGTCTTTTCAAGGTCACGCCAAGTTCATATGTCATAATCACGTCACGGAAGCGTTATTGCCCCGGTTAAGTCAAAGGAACGTGTTTCTTTCGCTCCACGGAGTCGGCCAGATTGTTTTTTGGGGTGGACGTCACTTCAAGGTCACGCCAAGGTCATACGCCAAAATCACGTCGAGGAAGTGTAATTACCCCGGTTACGTCAAAGGAACGTGTTTCTTTCGCTCCACGGAGTCGCCAAGATTGGTTTTTGGGGTGGAGGTCATTTCAAGGTCATGCCAAGGTCATACGTCAATATCACGTCGAGGAAGCGTTATTACCGCGGTTACGTCAAAGGAACATGTTTCTTTCGCTCCACGGAGTCGCCCAGACTGGTTTTTGGGGCGGAGGTCACATCAACGTCTCGCCAAGGTCTTACGCCAAAATCACGTCAATGGAGCGTTATTACGCCGGTTACGTCAATGGAACGTATTTCTTTCGCTCCACGGAGACGCCCAAACTGGTTTTTGGGGCGGAGATCACATCAACGTCTCGCCAAGGTCATACGCCAAAATCACGTCAAGGGAGAGTTATTACACCGGTTACGTCAATGGAACGTGTTTCTTTCGCACCACGGAGTCGCCCAGATTGGTTTTTGGGGTGGAGGTTTTTTCAAGGTCACGCCATGGTCATACGCCAAATCACGTCAAGGAAGTGTTATTACCCCGGTTACGTCAAAGGAACGAGGTTCTTTCGCTCCACGGAGTTGCCCAGGTTGGTTTTTGGGGTAGAGGTCATTTCAATGTCACGCCAATTTCATTCTTCAAAATCAGGCCGAGGAAGCATTATTACATCGGTTACGTCAATGGAACGTGTTTCTTTCGCTCCACGGAGTCGTCCAGGTTGGTTTTTGGGGTGGAGGTCTTTTCAAGGTCACGCCAAGGTCATACGTCAAAATCACGTCAAGGGAGCGTTACTACCCCGGTTACGTCAATGGAACGTTTTTCTTTCGCTCCACGGAGTCGCCCAGATTGGTTTTTCGGGTTGAGGTCATTTCAAGATCACGCCAAGGTCATCTGTCAAAATCACGTCAAGGAAGCGTTATTTCCCCGGCTACGTAAGAGGAACGTGTTTCTTTCGCTCCACGGAGTCGAACAGACTGGTTTTTGGGGTGCAGGTCATTTCAAGGTCACGCCAAAGTCATACGTCAAAATCAAGCCAAGGAAGCTTTATTACCCAGGGTACGTCAAAGGAACGTGTTTCTATCGCCCCATGGAGTCGCCCAGTGGGGTTTTTGGGGTGGAGGTCATTTCAAGGTCACGCCAAGGTCATACGTCAAAATCACGACAAGGAAGCGTTATTACCCCTTTTACGTCAAAGGAACGTGTTTCTTTCGCTCCACGGAGTCGCCCAGATTGTTTTTTGGGGTAGAGGTCATTTCAAGGTCACGCCAAGGTCATACGGCAAATCACGTCAAGGATGCGTTATTACCCCGGTTACGTCAAAGGAGCGTGTTTCATTCGTTTCACGTAGTCGCCCAGGTTGGTTTTTGGGGTTGAGGTCATTTCAAGATCACGTCAAGATCATTCGTAGAAATCACGTCGAGGAAGTGTTATTACCCCAGTTACGTCAAATGAACGTGTTTCTTTCGCTTCACGGAGTCGCCCGGATTGGTTTTTGGGGCGGAGGTCACATCAACGCCTCGCCAAGGTCATACCTCAAATCTCGTCAAGGAAGCGTTATTACCCCGGTTACGTCAAAGGAGCGTGCTTCGTTCGCCCCACGGAGTCGCCCAGTGGGGTTTTTGTGGTGGAGGTCATTACAAGGTCACGCCAAGGTCATACGTCAAAATCACGTCAAGGAAGCGTTATTACCCCTTTTACGTCAAAGGAACGTGTTTCTTTCGCTCCACGGAGTCGCCTAGATTGTTTTTTGGGGTAGAGGTCATTTGAAGGTCACGCCATGGTCATACTTCAAAATCACGCCGAGGAAGCGGTATTCACCCCGGTTACGTTAATGGAACGTGTTTCTTTCGCTTCACGGAGTCGCCCAGGTTGGTTTTTGGGGTGGAGGTCATTTCAATATCACGCCAAGGTCATACGTCAAAATCACGTCAAGGAAGCGTTATTACCCCGGTTATGTCAAAGGATCGTGTTACTTTCGCTCAACGGAGTCGTCCAGGTCGGCTTTTGAGGTGGAGGTCATTTCAAAGTCACGCCAAGGTCATACGTCAAAATCACGTAAGGAGGTGGTATTACCCCGGTTACGTTAATGGGACGTGTTTCTTTCGCTCCACAGAGTCGCCCAGATTGGTTTTTGTGGTGGACGTCATTACAAGGTCACGCCAAGGACATACGCCAAATCACGTCAAGGAAGCGTTATTACCCCGGTTACGTTAAAGGAACGTGTTCCTTTCGCTTCACGGAGTCGCCCAGGTTGGTTTTTGGGGTAGAGGTCATTTCAAGTTCACGCCAAGGTCGTACGTCAAAATAACGTCAAGTAAGCGTTACTACCCCGGTTACGTTAAAGGAACGCGATTCTTTCGCTCCACAGAGTCGCCCACATTGGTTTTTGAGGTGGAGGTCATTTCAAGATCACGCCAAGGTCATACGCCAAAATCACGTCAAGGGAGCGTTATTACCCCGGTTACGTCAATGGAACGTGTTTCTTTAGCTCCACTGAGTCGCCCAGATTGGTTTTTGTGGTGGAGGTCGTTACAAGGTCACGCCAAGGTCATACGTCAAAGTCACGTCAAGGAAGCGTTATTACCCCTTTTACGTCAAAGGAACGTGTTTCTTTCGCTCCACGGAGTCGCCCAGATTGTTTTTTCGGGTAGAGGTCATTTCAAGGTCACGCCAAGGACATACGCCAAATCACGTCGAGGAAGCGTTATTACCCCGGTTACGTGAATGGAACGTGTTTCTTTCGCTCCACGGAGTCGCCCAGATTGGTTTTTGTGGTGGAGGTCATTTCAAGGTCATGCCAAGGTCATACGTCCAAATCACGTCGAGGGAGCGTTATTACCCCGGTTACGTCAAAGGAACGTGTTTCTTTCGCTCCACGGAGACGCCCAGACTGGTTTTTGGGGTAGAGGTCATTTCAAGGTCACGCCATGGTCATACTTCAAAATCACGTCAAGGGAGCGTTATTACCCCGGTTACGTGAATGGAACGTGTTTCTTTCGCTCCACGGAGACGCCCAGATTGGTTTTTGGGGTGGAGGTCATTTCAAGGTCATGCCAAGGTCATACGTCAAAATCACGTCGAGGAAGCGTTATTACCCCGGTTACGTCAAAGGAACGTGTTTCTTTCGCTCCACGGAGACGCCCAGACTGGTTTTTGGGGCTGAGGTCACATCAACGTCTCGCCAAGGTCATACGTCAAAATCACGTCAAGGGAGCGTTATTACTCCGGTTACGTCAATGGAACGTGTTTCTTTCGCTCCGCGGAGTCGCCCAGATTGGTTTTTGGGGTGGAGGTCTTTTCAAGGTCACGCCAAGGTCATATACCAAATCGCGTGAAGGAAGCGTTATTGCCCCTTGTACGTCAAAGGAACGTGTTTCTTTCGCTCCACGGAGTCGCCCAGATTGGTTTTTGGGGTGGAGGTCATTTCAAGATCACGCCAAGGTCATACGCCAAAATCACGTCAAGGGTGCGTTATTGCCCCGGTTACGTCAAAGGAACGTGTTTCTTTCGCTTCACGGAGTCGCCCAGATTGGTTTTTGGGGCGGAGCTCACATGTACGTCTCGCCAATGTCATACGCCAAAATCACGTCAAGGGAGCGTTATTACCCCGGTTACGTTAATGGAACGTGTTTCTTTCGCTCCACGGAGTTGCCCAGGTTGGCTTTTGTGGTGGAGGTCATTTCAAGGTCACGCCAAGGTCATACGTCAAAATCACGTCAAGGAAGCGTTATTACCCAGGTTACGTCAAAGGAACGTGTTTCTTTCGCCCCACGGAGTCGCCCAGATTGGTTTTTGGGGTGGAGGTCACTTCAAGGTCACGCCAAGGTCATACGTCAAAATCACGTCGAGGAAGCGTTATTACCCCGGTTACGTCAAAGGAACGTGTTTCTTTCACTCCACGTAGTCGCCCAGATTGGTTTTTGGGGTGGAGGTCACTTCAAGGTCACGCCAAGGTCATACGTCAAAATCACGTCGAGGAAGCGTTATTACCCAGGTTACGTCAAAGGAACGTGTTTCTTTCGCCCCACGGAGTCGCCCAGATTGGTTTTTGGGGTGGCGGTCACTTCAAGGTCACGCCAAGGTCATACGTCAAAATCACGACAAGGAAACGTTATTACCCCTTTTACGTCAAAGGAACGGGTTTCTTTCGCTCCACGGAGTCGCCCAGATTGTTTTTTGGGGTAGAGGTCATTTCAAGGCCACGCCAAGGTCATACGTCAAAATCACGTAACGAAGCGGTATTACCCCGGTTACGTCCATGGAACGTGTTTCTTTCGCTCCACGGAGTCGCCCAGATTGGTTTTTGGGGTGGAGGTCTTTTCAAGGTCACGCCAAGGTCATGCGTCAAAATCTCGTAACGAAGCGGTATTACCCCGGTTACGTCCATGGAACGTGTTTCTTTCGCTCCACGGAGTCGACCAGACTGGTTTTTGGGGTGCAGGTCATTCAAAGTCACGCCAAGGTCATACGTCAAAATCAAGCCAAGGAAGCTTTATTACCCAGGTTACGTCAAAGGAACGTGTTTCTATCGCCCCACGGAGTCGCCCAGTGGGGTTTTTGGGGTGGAGGTCATTTCAAGGTCACGCCAAGGTCATACGTCAATATCACGACAAGGAAGCGTTATTACCCCTTTTACGTCAAAGGAACGTGTTTCTTTCTCTCCACGGAGTCGCCCAGATTGTTTTTTGGGGCGGAGGTCTTTTCGAGGTCACGCCAAGGTCATACGGCAAATTATGTCAAGGAAGCGTTATTACCCCGGTTACGTTAAAGGAACGTGTTCCTTTCGCTTCACGGAGTCGCCCAGGTTGGTTTTTGGGGTAGAGGTCATTTCAAGTTCACGCCAAGTTCATATGTCAAAATTATGTCACGGAAGCGTTATCGCCCCGGTTAAGTTAAAGGAACGTATTTATTTCGCTCCACAGAGTCGCCCACATTGGTTTTTGAGGTGGAGGTCATTTCAAGATCACGCCAAGGTCATACGCCAAAATCACGTCAAGGGAGCGTTATTACCCCGGTTACGTCAATGGAACGTGTTTCTTTAGCTCCACTGAGTCGCCCAGATTGGTTTTTGTGGTGGAGGTCGTTACAAGGTCACGCCAAGGTCATACGTCAAAGTCACGTCAAGGAAGCGTTATTACCCCTTTTACGTCAAAGGAACGTGTTTCTTTCGCTCCACGGAGTCGCCCAGATTGTTTTTTGGGGTAGAGGTCATTTCAAGGTCACGCCAAGGACATACGCCAAATCACGTCGAGGAAGCGTTATTACCCCGGTTACGTGAATGGAACGTGTTTCTTTCGCTCCACGGAGTCGCCCAGATTGGTTTTTGTGGTGGAGGTCATTTCAAGGTCATGCCAAGGTCATACGTCCAAATCACGTCGAGGGAGCGTTATTACCCCGGTTACGTCAAAGGAACGTGTTTCTTTCGCTCCACGGAGACGCCCAGACTGGTTTTTGGGGTAGAGGTCATTTCAAGGTCACGCCATGGTCATACTTCAAAATCACGTCAAGGGAGCGTTATTACCCCGGTTACGTGAATGGAACGTGTTTCTTTCGCTCCACGGAGACGCCCAGATTGGTTTTTGGGGTGGAGGTCATTTCAAGGTCATGCCAAGGTCATACGTCAAAATCACGTCGAGGAAGCGTTATTACCCCGGTTACGTCAAAGGAACGTGTTTCTTTCGCTCCACGGAGACGCCCAGACTGGTTTTTGGGGCTGAGGTCACATCAACGTCTCGCCAAGGTCATACGTCAAAATCACGTCAAGGGAGCGTTATTACTCCGGTTACGTCAATGGAACGTGTTTCTTTCGCTCCGCGGAGTCGCCCAGATTGGTTTTTGGGGTCGGAGGTCTTTTCAAGGTCACGCCAAGGTCATATACCAAATCGCGTGAAGGAAGCGTTATTGCCCCTTGTACGTCAAAGGAACGTGTTTCTTTCGCTCCACGGAGTCGCCCAGATTGGTTTTTGGGGTGGAGGTCATTTCAAGATCACGCCAAGGTCATACGCCAAAATCACGTCAAGGGTGCGTTATTGCCCCGGTTACGTCAAAGGAACGTGTTTCTTTCGCTTCACGGAGTCGCCCAGATTGGTTTTTGGGGCGGAGCTCACATGTACGTCTCGCCAATGTCATACGCCAAAATCACGTCAAGGGAGCGTTATTACCCCGGTTACGTTAATGGAACGTGTTTCTTTCGCTCCACGGAGTTGCCCAGGTTGGCTTTTGTGGTGGAGGTCATTTCAAGGTCACGCCAAGGTCATACGTCAAAATCACGTCAAGGAAGCGTTATTACCCAGGTTACGTCAAAGGAACGTGTTTCTTTCGCCCCACGGAGTCGCCCAGATTGGTTTTTGGGGTGGAGGTCACTTCAAGGTCACGCCAAGGTCATACGTCAAAATCACGTCGAGGAAGCGTTATTACCCCGGTTACGTCAAAGGAACGTGTTTCTTTCACTCCACGTAGTCGCCCAGATTGGTTTTTGGGGTGGAGGTCACTTCAAGGTCACGCCAAGGTCATACGTCAAAATCACGTCGAGGAAGCGTTATTACCCAGGTTACGTCAAAGGAACGTGTTTCTTTCGCCCCACGGAGTCGCCCAGATGGTTTTTGGGGTGGCGGTCACTTCAAGGTCACGCCAAGGTCATACGTCAAAATCACGACAAGGAAACGTTATTACCCCTTTTACGTCAAAGGAACGGGTTTCTTTCGCTCCACGGAGTCGCCCAGATTGTTTTTTGGGGTAGAGGTCATTTCAAGGCCACGCCATGGTCATACGTCAAAATCACGTAACGAAGCGGTATTACCCCGGTTACGTCCATGGAACGTGGTTCTTTCGCTCCACGGAGTCGCCCAGATTGGTTTTTGGGGTGGAGGTCTTTTCAAGGTCACGCCAAGGTCATGCGTCAAAATCTCGTAACGAAGCGGTATTACCCCGGTTACGTCCATGGAACGTGTTTCTTTCGCTCCACGGAGTCGACCAGACTGGTTTTTGGGGTGCAGGTCATTCAAAGTCACGCCAAGGTCATACGTCAAAATCAAGCCAAGGAAGCTTTATTACCCAGGTTACGTCAAAGGAACGTGTTTCTATCGCCCCACGGAGTCGCCCAGTGGGGTTTTTGGGGTGGAGGTCATTTCAAGGTCACGCCAAGGTCATACGTCAATATCACGACAAGGAAGCGTTATTACCCCTTTTACGTCAAAGGAACGTGTTTCTTTCTCTCCACGGAGTCGCCCAGATTGTTTTTTGGGGCGGAGGTCTTTTCGAGGTCACGCCAAGGTCATACGGCAAATTATGTCAAGGAAGCGTTATTACCCCGGTTACGTTAAAGGAACGTGTTCCTTTCGCTTCACGGAGTCGCCCAGGTTGGTTTTTGGGGTAGAGGTCATTTCAAGTTCACGCCAAGTTCATATGTCAAAATTATGTCACGGAAGCGTTATCGCCCCGGTTAAGTTAAAGGAACGTATTTATTTCGCTCCGTGGAGTCGTCCAGGTTAGATTTTGAGGTGGAGGTCATTTCAAGGTCACGACAAAGGTCATACGTCGAAATCACGTAAGGAAGCGGTATTACTCCGGTTACGCTAATGGATCGTGTTTCTTTCGCTTCACGGAGTCGCCCAGATTGGTTTTTGGGCGGAGGGCTTTTCAAGGTCACGCCAAGGTCATACGTCAAAATCACGTAAGGGAGCGGTATTACCCCGGTTACGTCAATGGAACGTGTTTCTTTCGCTCCACGGAGTCGCCCCGATTGTTTTTTGGGGCGGAGGTCTTTTCAAGGTCACGCCAAGGTCATACGGCAAATCACGTCAAGGAAGCGTTATTACCCCGGTTACGTCAAAGGAACGTGTTTCTTTCGCTTCACGGAGTCGCCCTGATTGGTTTTTGGGGCGGAGGTCTTTTCAAGATCACGACAAGGTCATTCGTAAAAATCACGTCGAGGAAGCGTTATTACCCCAGTTACGTCAAATGAACGTGTTTCTTTCGCTTCACGGAGTCGCCCGGATTGGTTTTTGGGGCGGAGGTCACATCAACGTCTCGCCAAGGTCATACCTCAAATCTCGTCAAGGAAGCGTTATTACCCCGGTTACGTCAAAGGAACGTGTTTCTTTCGCTCCACGGAGTCGGCCAGATTGTTTTTTGGGTTGGAGATCACTTCAAGGTCACGCCAAGGTCATACGCCAAATCACGTCAAGGAAGCGTTACTACCCGGTTACGTCAAAGAAACGTGTTTCTCTCGCTCCGAGGAGTCGTCCGGGTTGGTTTTTGGTGAGGAGGTCTTTTCAAGGTCACGCCAAGGTCATCTGTCAAAATCACGTCAAGGAAGCGTTATTTCCCCGGCTACGTAAGAGGAACGTGTTTCTTTCGCTCCACGGAGACGCCCAGACTGGTTTTTGGGGTAGAGGTCATTTCAAGGTCACGCCATGGTCATACTTCAAAATCACGTCAAGGGAGCGTTATTACCCCGGTTACGTCAAAGGAACGTGTTTCTTTCGCTCCACGGAGACGCCCAGACTGGTTTTTGGGGCTGAGGTCACATCAACGTCTCGCCAAGGTCATACGTCAAAATCACGTCAAGGGAGCGTTATTACTCCGGTTACGTCAAAGGAACGTGTTTCTTTCGCTCCACGGAGTCACCCAGGTTGGTTTTTGGGGTAGAGGTCATTTCAATGTCACGCCAAGGTCATCTGTCAAAATCACGTCAAGGAAGCGTTATTTCCCCGGCTACGTAAGAGGAACGTGTTTCTTTCGCTCCACGGAATCGACCAGACTGGTTTTTGGGGTGCAGGTCATTTCAAGGTCACGCCAAGGTCATACGTCAAAATCCAGCCAAGGAAGCTTTATTACCCAGGTTACGTCAAAGGAACGTGTTTCTATCGCCCCACGGAGTCGCCCAGTGGGGTTTTTGGGGTGGAGGTCATTTCAAGGTCACGCCAAGGTCATACGTCAAAATCACGTAAGGGAGTGGTATTACCCCGGTTACGTCAATGGAACGTGTTTCATTCGCTCCACGGAGTAGCCCAGATTGGTTTTTGGGGTGGGGGTCACTTCAAGGTCACGCCAAGGTCGTACGTCAAAATAACGTCAAGTAAGCGTTACTACCCCGGTTACGTTAAAGGAACGCGATTCTTTCGCTCCACGGAGTCGCCCACATTGGTTTTTGAGGTGGAGGTCATTTCAAGATCACGCCAAGGTCATACGCCAAAATCACGTCAAGGGAGCGTTATTACCCCGGTTACGTCAATGGAACGTGTTTCTTTAGCTCCACTGAGTCGCCCAGATTGGTTTTTGTGGTGGAGGTCGTTACAAGGTCACGCCAAGGTCATACGTCAAAGTCACGTCAAGGAAGCGTTATTACCCCTTTTACGTCAAAGGAACGCGATTCTTTCGCTCCACGGAGTCGCCCACATTGGTTTTTGAGGTGGAGGTCATTTCAAGATCACGCCAAGGTCATACGCCAAAATCACGTCAAGGGAGCGTTATTACCCCGGTTACGTCAAAGGAACGTGTTTCTTTCGCTTCACGGAGTCGCCCAGATTGGTTTTTGGGGCGGAGCTCACATGTACGTCTCGCCAATGTCATACGCCAAAATCACGTCAAGGGAGCGTTATTACCCCGGTTACGTTAATGGAACGTGTTTCTTTCGCTCCACGGAGTTGCCCAGGTTGGCTTTTGTGGTGGAGGTCATTTCAAGGTCACGCCAAGGTCATACGTCAAAATCACGTCAAGGAAGCGTTATTACCCAGGTTACGTCAAAGGAACGTGTTTCTATCGCCCCACGGAGTCGCCCAGTGGGGTTTTTGGGGTGGAGGTCATTTCAAGGTCACGCCAAGGTCATACGTCAATATCACGACAAGGAAGCGGTATTACCCCGGTTACGTCAATGGAACGTGTTTCTTTCGCTCCACGGAGTCGCCCCGATTGTTTTTTGGGGCGGAGGTCTTTTCAAGGTCACGCCAAGGTCATACGGCAAATCACGTCAAGGAAGCGTTATTACCCCGGTTACGTCAAAGGAACGTGTTTCTTTCGCTTCACGGAGTCGCCCTGATTGGTTTTTGGGGCGGAGGTCTTTTCAAGATCACGACAAGGTCATTCGTAAAAATCACGTCGAGGAAGCGTTATTACCCCAGTTACGTCAAATGAACGTGTTTCTTTCGCTTCACGGAGTCGCCCGGATTGGTTTTTGGGGCGGAGGTCACATCAACGTCTCGCCAAGGTCATACCTCAAATCTCGTCAAGGAAGCGTTATTACCCCGGTTACGTCAAAGGAACGTGTTTCTTTCGCTCCACGGAGTCGGCCAGATTGTTTTTTGGGTTGGAGATCACTTCAAGGTCACGCCAAGGTCATACGCCAAATCACGTCAAGGAAGCGTTACTACCCGGTTACGTCAAAGAAACGTGTTTCTCTCGCTCCGAGGAGTCGTCCGGGTTGGTTTTTGGTGAGGAGGTCTTTTCAAGGTCACGCCAAGGTCATCTGTCAAAATCACGTCAAGGAAGCGTTATTTCCCCGGCTACGTAAGAGGAACGTGTTTCTTTCGCTCCACGGAGACGCCCAGACTGGTTTTTGGGGTAGAGGTCATTTCAAGGTCACGCCATGGTCATACTTCAAAATCACGTCAAGGGAGCGTTATTACCCCGGTTACGTGAATGGAACGTGTTTCTTTCGCTCCACGGAGACGCCCAGATTGGTTTTTGGGGTGGAGGACACTTCAAGGTTACGCTAAGGTAATTCGTCAAAATCACGTCGTGGAGGGGTTATTACCCAGTTACATCAAAGGAACGTGTTTCTTTCGCTCAACGGAGTCGTCCAGGTTGGCTTTTGAGGTTGAGGTCATTTCAAAGTCACGCCAAGGTCATACGTCAAAATCACGTAAGGAAGCGGTATTACCCCGGTTACTTCAATGGAACGTGTTTCTTTCGCTCCACGGAGTCGCCCAGATTGTTTTTTGGGGCGGAGGTCTTTTCAAGGTCAAGCCAAGGTCATACGGCAAATCTCGTCAAGGAAGCGTTATTACCCCGGTTACGTCAAAGGAACGTGTTCCTTTAGCTCCACGGAGTCGCCCAGGTTGGTTTTTGGGGTAGAGGTCATTTCAAGTTCACGCCAAGTTCATATGTCAAAATCACGTCACGGAAGCGTTATCGCCCCGGTTAAGTTAAAGGAACGTGTTTCTTTCGCTCCGTGGAGTCGTCCAGGTTGGCTTTTGAGGTGGAGGTCATTTCAAGGTCACGACAAAGGTCATACGTCAAAATCACGTAAGGAAGCAGCATTACTCCGGTTACGCTAATGGAACGTGTTTCTTTCGCTTCATGGAGTCGCCCAGATTGGTTTTTGGGCGGAGGGCTTTTCAAGGTCACGCCAAGGTCATACGTCAAAATCACGTAAGGGAGCGGTATTACCCCGGTTACGTCAATGGAACGTGTTTCTTTCGCTCCACGGAGACTCCCAGATTGGTTTTTGGGGTGGAGGTCTTTTCAAGGTCACGCCAAGGTCATACGCAAATCACGTCAAGGAAGCGGTATTACCACGGTTACGTCAAAGGAGCGTGTTGCATTCGTTCCACGTAGTCGCCCAGGTTGGTTTTTGGGGTTGAGGTCATTTCAAGATCACGACAAGGTCAATCGTCAAAATCACGTCGAGGAAGTGTTATTACCCCAGTTACATCAAAGGAACGTGTTTCTTTCGCTTCACGGAGTCGCCCGAATTGGTTTTTGGGGCGGAGGTCACATCAACGTCTCGCCAAGGTCATACCTCAAATCTCGTCAAGGAAGCGTTATTACCCCGGTTACGTCAAAGGAACGTGTTTCTTTCGCTCCACGGAGTCGGCCAGATTGTTTTTTGGGTTGGAGGTCACTTCAAGGTCACGCCAAGGTCATACGTCAAAATCACGTCGAGGAAGCGTTATTTCCCCGGCTACGTAAGTGGAACGTGTTTCTTTCGCTCCACGGAGTCGACCAGACTGGTTTTTGGGGTGCAGGTCATTTCAAGGTCACGCCAAGGTCATACGCTCAGATCACGTCAAGGAAGCGTTATTACCCCGGTTACGTCAAAGGAACGAGTTTCTTTCGCTCCACGGAGTCGCCCAGGTTGGCTTTTGTGGTGGAGGTCATTTCAAGGTCACGCCAAGGTCATACGCCAGATCAAGTCAAGGAAGCGTTATTACCCCGGTTACGTCAAAGGATCGAGTTTCTTTCGCTCCACGGAGTCGCCCAGGTTGGTTTTTGGGGTAGAGGTCATTTCAATGTCACGCCAAGATCATACTTCAAAATCACGTAAGGAGGCGGTATTACCCCGGTTACGTTAATGGAACTTGTTTCTTTCGCTTCACGGAGTCGCCCAGATTGGTTTTTGGGGCGGAGCTCACATGTACGTCTCGCCAATGTCATACCCCAAACCACGTCAAGGAAGCGTTGCTACCCCGGTTACGTCAATGGAACGTGTTTCGCTCGCACCACGGAGTCGCCCAGTGGGGTTTTTGTGGTGGAGGTCATCACAAGGTCAAGCCAAGGTCATACGTCAAAATCACGTCAAGGAAGCGTTATTACCCCTTTTACGTCAAAGGAACGTGTTTCTTTCGCTCCACGGAGTCGCCCCCATTGTTTTTTGGGGTAGAGGTCATTTCAAGGTCATGACATGGTCATACTTCAAAATCACGCCGAGGAAGCGGTATTACCCCGGTTACGTTAATGGACCGTTTTTCTTTCGCTTCACGGAGTCGCCCAGATTGGTTTTTGGGGCGGAGTTCACATCAACGTCTCGCCAAGGTCATACCCCAAATCACGTCAAGGAAGCGTTATTACCCCTGTTACGTCAAAGGAACGTATTTCTTTCGCCCCACGGAGTCGCCCAGTGGGGTTTTTACGGTGGAGGTCATTTTAAGGTCACGCCAACATCATACGCCAAATCACGTCAAGGAAGCGTTATTACCCCGGTTAAGTCAAAGGAACGTGTCTGTTTCGCTCCACGGAGTCGCCCATGTTGGCTTTTGAGGTGGAGGTCATTTCAAGGTCACGCCAAGGTCATGCGTCAAAATCACGTCGAGGAAGTGTTATTACCCCGGTTACGTTAAAGGAACGTGTTTCTTTCGCTCCAAGGAGTCGCCCAGATTGGTTTTTGGGGTGTAGGTCACTTCAAGGTCACGCCAAGGTCATACGTCAAAATCACGTCGAGGAAGTGTTATTACCCCGGTTACGTCAAAGGAATGTGTTTCTTTCGCTCCACGGACTCGCCCAGATTGGTTTTTGGGGTGGAGATCATTTCAAGGTCCTGCCAAGGTCCTACGCCAAAATCACGTCAAGGGAGCGTTATTACCCCGGTTACGTCAATGGAACGTGTTTCTTTCGCTCCACGGGGTCGCCCAGATTGGTTTTTGGGGTGGAGGTCTTTTCAAGGTCACGCCAAGGTCATACGCTCAGATCACGTCAAGGAAGCGTTATTACCCCGGTTACGTCAAAGGAACGAGTTTCTTTCGCTCCACGGAGTCGCCCAGGTTGGCTTTTGTGGTGGAGGTCATTTCAAGGTCACGCCAAGGTCATACGCCAGATCAAGTCAAGGAAGCGTTATTACCCCGGTTACGTCAAAGGAACGAGTTTCTTTCGCTCCACGGAGTCGCCCAGGTTGGCTTTTGTGGTGGAGGTCATTTCAAGGTCTCGCCAAGGTCATACGTCAAAATCACGTCGAGGAAGTGTTATTACCCTGGTTACGTCAAAGGAACGTGTTTCTTTCGCTCCACGGACTCGCCAAGATTGATTTTTGGGGTGGAGGTCATTTCAAGGTCCTGCCAAGGTCATACGCCAAAATCACGTCAAGCGAGCGTTATTACCCCGGTTACGTCAATGGAACGTGTTTCTTTCGCTCCACGGGGTCGCCCAGATTGGTTCTTGGGGTGGAGGTCTTTTCAAGGTCACGCCAAGGTCATACGCCAGATCACGTCAAGGAAGCGTTATTACCCAGGTTACGTCAATGGATCGTGTTTCTTTCGCTCCACGGAGTCGCCCAGATTGGTTATTGGGGAGGATGTCTTTTGAAGGTCACGCCATGGTCATACGCCAAATCACGTCAAGGAAGCGTTATTACCCCGCTTACGTCAAAGGAACGAGTTTCTTTCGCTCCACGGAGTCGTCCAGGTTGGCTTTTGAGGTGGAGGTCATTACAAGGTCACGCCAAGGTCATACGTCAAAATCACGTCGAGGAAGTGTTATTACCCCGGTTACGTCAAAGGAACGTGTTTCTTTCGCTCTACGGAGTCGCCCAGATTGGTTTTTGGGGCGGAGGTCACATCAACGTCTCGCCAAGGTCATACGCCAAAATCACGTCAAGGGAGCTTTATTACCCCGGTTACGTTAATGGAACGAGTTTCATTCGCTCCACGGAGTCGCCCAGGTTGGCTTTTGAGGTGGAGGTCATTTCAAGGTCACGCTAAGTTCATACGTCAAATTCATGACAAGGAAGCGGTATTACCACGGTTACAACAATGGAACGTGTTTCTTTCGCTCCACGGAGTCGCCCAGATCGGTTTTTGGGGTGGAGGTCTTTTCAAGGTCAGGACAAGGTCATACGCCAAATCACGTCAAGGAAGCGTTATTACCCCGGTTACATCAAAGGAACGAGTTTCTTTGGCTCCTCGAAATCGCCCATGTTGGCTTTTGAGGTGGAGGTCATTTCAAGGTCACGCCAAGGTCATACGTCAAAATCACGTCGAGGAAGTGTTATTACCCCGGTTACGTCAAAGGATTGTGTATCTTTCGCTCCACGGACTCGCCCAGATTGGTTTTTGGGGTGGAGGTCATTTCAAGGTCCTGCCAAGGTCATACGCCAAAATCACGTCAAGGGAGCGTTATTACCCCGCTAACGTCAATGGAACGAGTTTCTTTCGCTCCACGGAGTCGCCAAGGTTGGCTTTTGTGGTGGAGGTCTTTTCAAGGTCACGCCAAAGTCATACGCCAGATCACGTCAAGGAAGCGTTATTACCCCGGTTACGTCAAAGGAACGAGTTTCTTTCGCTCCACGGAGTCGCCCAGGTTGGCTTTTGGGGTGGAGGTCATTTCAAGGTCATGTCGAGGTCATACGTCAAAATCACATCAAGGGAGCGTTATTACCCCGGTTACGTCAAAGGAACGAGTTTCCTTCGCTCCACGGAGTCGCCCATGTTGGCTTTTGAGGTGGAGGTAATTTCAAGGTCACGCCAAGGTCATGCGTCAAAATCCCGTCGAGGAAGTGTTATTACCCCGGTTACGACAAAGGAACGTGTTTCTTTCGCTCCACGGAGTCGCCCAGATTGGTTTTTGGGGTGGAGGTGTTTCAAGATCATGCCAAGGTCATACGTCAAAATCACGTCGAGGAAGCGTTATTACCCCTGTTACGTCAAAGGAACGTGTTTCTTTCGCTCCACGGAGACGCCCAGACTGGTTTTTGGGGCGGAGGTCAAATCAACGTCTCGCCAAGGTCATACGCCAAAATCACGTCAAGGGAGAGTTATTACCCCGGTTACGTTAATGGAACGTGTTTCTTTCGCTCCACGGAGACTCCCAGAATGGTTTTTGGGGTGGAGGTCTTTTCAAGGTCTGGCCAAGGTCATACGCCAAATCACGTCAAGGAAGCGTTATTACCCCGGTTACATCAAAGAAACGAGTTTCTTTGGCTCCACGGAGTCGCCCATGTTGGCTTTTGAGATAGAGGTCATTTCAAGGTCACGCCAAGGTCATGCGTCAAAATCACGTCGAGGAAGTGTTATTACCCCGGTTACGTTAAAGGAACGTGTTTCTTTCGCTCCACGGAGTCGCCCAGATTGGTTTTTGGGGTGGAGGTCTTTTCAAGGTCACGCCAAGGTCATGCACCAAATCACGTCAAGGAAGCGTTATTACCCCGGTTACGTCAAAGGAACGAGTTTCTTTCTGTCCACGGAGTCGCCCATGTTGGCTTTTGAGGTGGAGGTCATTTCAAGGTCACGCCAAGGTCATACGTCAAAATCACGTCGAGGAAGTGTTATTATCCAGGTTACGTCAATGGAATGTGTTTCTTTCGCTCCACGGAGTCGCCCAGATTGGTTTTTGGGGTGGAGGTCATTTCAAGGTCATGCCAAGGTCATACGTCAAAATCTCGTCGAGGAAGCGTTATTACCCAGGTTACGTCAATGCAACGTGTATCTGTCGCTCCACGGAGTCGCCCAGATTGGTTTTTGTGGCGGAGGTCACATCAACGTCTCGCGAAGGTCATACTACATAATCACGTTAAGGGAGCGTTATTACCCCGGTTACGTCAATGGAACGTGTTTCTTTCGCTCTACGGAGTCGCCCAGATTGGTTTTTGGGGTGGAGGTCTTTTCAAGGTCACGCCAAGGTCATACACCAAATCACGTCAAGGAAGCGTTATTACCCCGGTTACGTCAAAGGAACGAGTTTCTTTCGCTCCACGGAGTCGCCCAGGTTTTCTTTTGAGGTGGAGGTCATTTCAAGGTCATGCCAAGGTCATACGTCAAAATCACGTCGAGGAAGCGTTATTACCCCGGTTACGTAAAAGGAACGTGTTTCTTTCGCTCCACGGAGACGCCCAGACTGGTATTTGGGGCGAAGGTCACATCAACGTCTCGCCAAGGTCATACGCCAAAATCACGTCAAGGGATCGTTATTACCCCGGTTACGTCAAAGGAACGAGTTTCTTTCGCTCCACTGAGTCGCCCAGGTTGGCTTTTGAGGTGGAGGTCATTTCAAGGTCACGCCAAGGCCATACGTCAAAATCACGTCGTGGAAGTGTTATTACCCCGGTTACGTCAAAGGAACGTGTTTCTTTCGCTCCACGGAGTCGCCCAGATTGGTTTTTGATGTGGAGGTCATTTCAAGGTCATGCCAAGGTTATACGTCAAAATCACGTCGAGGAAGCGTTATTACCCCGGTTACGTCAATGGAACGTGTATCTGTCGCTCCACGGAGTCGCCCATATTGGTTTTTGGGGCGGAGGTCACATCAATGTCTCGCGAAGGTCATACGCCAAAATCACGTCAAGTGAGCGTTATTACCCCGGTTACGTCAATGGAACGTGTTTCTTTCGCTCCACGGAGTCGCCCAGATTGGTTTTTGGGGTGGAGGTCTTTTCAAGGTCACGCCAAGGTCATACACCAAATCACGTCAAGGAAGCGTTATTACCCTGATTACGTCAAAGGAACGTCGTCCTTTCGCTCCACGGAATCGCCCAGGTTGGCTTTTGAGGTGGAGGTCATTACAAGGTCAGACCAAGGTCATACGCCAAAATCACTTCAAGGGAGCGTTATTACCCCGGCTACGTTAATGGAACGTGTTTCTTTCGCTCCAGGGAGACGCCCAGACTGGTTTTTGGGGGTGAGGTCACATCAACGTCTCGCCAAGGTCATACGCCAAAATCACGTCAAGGGAGCGTTATTACCCCGGTTACGTTAATGGAACGTGTTTCTTTCGCTCCACGGAGTTGCCCAGGTTGGCTTTTGTGGTGGAGGTCATTTCAAGGTCACGCCATGGTCATACGCCAATTCACGTCAAGGGAGCGTTATTACCCCGGTTACGTCAATGGAACGTGTTTCTTTCGCTCCACGGGGTCGCCCAGATTGGTTTTTGGGGTGGAGGTCTTTTCAAGGTCACGCCAAGGTAATACACCAAATCACGTCAAGGAAGCGTTATTACCCAGGTTACGTCAAAGGAACGAGTTTCTTTCTGTCCACGGAGTCGCATAGGTTGGCTTTTGTGGTGGAAGTCATTTCAAGGTCACGGCAAGGTCACACGTCAAAATCACGTCGAGGAAGTGTTATTACCCTGGTTACGTCAAAGGAACGTGTTTCTTTCGCTCCACGGACTCGCCCAGATTGATTTTTGGGGTGGAGGTCATTTCAAGGTCCTGCCAAGGTCATACGCCAAAATCACGTCAAGGGAGCGTTATTACCCCGGTTACGTCAATGGAACGTGTTTCTTTCGCTCCACGGGGTCGCCCAGATTGGTTTTTGGGGTGGAGGTCTTTTCAAGGTCACGCCAAGGTCATACGCCAGATCACATCAAGGAAGCGATATTACCCAGGTTACGTCAATGGATCGTGTTTCTTTCGCTCCACGGAGTCGCCCAGATTGGTTTTTGGGGAGGAGGTCTTTTGAAGGTCACGCCATGGTCATACGCCAAATCACGTCAAGGAAGCGTTATTACCCCGGTTACGTCAAAGGAACGAGTTTCTTTCGCTCCACGGAGTCGCCCAGATTGGTTTTTGGGGTGGAGGTGTTTCAAGATCATGCCAAGGTCCTACGTCAAAATCACGTCGAGGAAGCGTTATTACCCCGGTTACGTTAATGGAACGAGTTTCATTCGCTCCACGGAGTCGCCCAGGTTGGCTTTTGAGGTGGAGGTCATTTCAAGGTCACGCCAAGTTCATACGTCAAATTCATGGCAAGGAAGCGGTATTACCACGGTTACAACAATGGAACGTGTTTCTTTCGCTCCACGGAGTCGCCCAGATCGGTTTTTGGGGTGGAGGTCTTTTCAAGGTCAGGCCAAGGTCATACGCCAAATCACGTCAAGGAAGCGTTATTACCCCGGTTACATCAAAGGAACGAGTTTCTTTGGCTCCACGGAGTCGCCCATGTTGGCTTTTGAGATGGAGGTCATTTCAAGGTCACGCCAAGGTCATACGTCAAAATCACGTCGAGGAAGTGTTATTACCACGGTTACGACAAAGGAACGTGTTTCTTTCGCTTCACGGAGTCGCCCAGATTGGTTTTTGGGGTGGAGGTGTTTCAAGATCATGCCAAGGTCATACGTCAAAATCACGTCGAGGAAGCGTTATTACCCCGGTTACGTCAAAGGAACGTGTTTCCTTCGCTCCACGGAGACGCCCAGACTGGTTTTTGGGGCGGAGGTCACATCAACGTCTCGCCAAGGTCATACGCCAAAATCACGTCAAGGGAGCGTTATTACCCCGGTTACGTTAATGGAACGTGTTTCTTTCGCTCCACGGAGACTCCCAGATTGGTTTTTGGGGGTGAGGTCACATCAACGTCTCGCCAAGGTCATACGCCAAAATCACGTCAAGGGAGCGTTATTACCCCGGTTACGTTAATGGAACGTGTTTCTTTCGATCCACGGAGTCGCCCAGATTGGTTTTTGCGGTGGAGGCCTTTTCAAGGTCACGCCATGGTCATGCGCCAAATCACGTCAAGGAAGCGTTATTACCCCGGTTACGTCAAAGGAACGAGTTTCCTTCGGTCCACGGAGTCGCCCAGATTGGTTTTTGGGTTGGAGGTCATTTCAAGGTCATGCCGAGGTCATACGTCAAAATCACGTCAAGGGAGCGTTATTACCCCGGTTACGTCAAAGGAACGAGTTTCTTTCGCTCCACGGAGTCGCCCAGGTTGGCTTTTGTGGTGGAGGTCACATCAACGTCTCGCCAAGGTCATACGCCAAAATCACGTCAAGGGAGCGTTATTACCCCGGTTACGTCAATGGAACGTGTTTCTTTCGCTCCACGGGGTCGCCCAGGTTGGCTTTTGTGGTGGAGGTCATTTCAAGGTCACGCCAAGGTCATACGTCAAAATCACGTCGAGGAAGTGTTATTACCCTGGTTACGTCAAAGGAACGTGTTTATTTCGCTCCACGGTGTCGAACAGATTGGTTTTTGGGGCGGAGGTCTTTTCAAGGTCAGGCCAAGGTCATACGCCTTATCACGTCAAGGAAGCGTTATTACACCGGTTACATCAAAGGAACGAGTTTCTTTCGCTCCACGGAGTCGCCCATGTTGGCTTTTGAAGTGGAGGTCATTTCAAGATCACGCCAAGGTCATGCGTCAAAATCACGTCGAGGAAGTGTTATTACCCCGGTTACGTCAATGGAACGTGTTTCTTTCGCTCCACGGAGACTCCCAGATTGGTTTTTGGGGGTGAGGTCACATCAACGTCTCGCCAAGGTCATACGCCAAAATCACGTCAAGGGAGCGTTATTACCCCGGTTACGTTAATGGAACGTGTTTCTTTCGCTCCACGGAGTCGCCCAGAATGGTTTTTGCGGTGGAGGTCTTTTCAAGGTCACGCCATGGTTATACGCCAAATCACGTCAAGGAAGCGTTATTACCCCGGTTACGTCAAAGGAACGAGTTTCTTTCGGTCCACGGAGTCGCCCATGTTGGCTTTTGAGGTGGAGGTCATTTCAAGGTCACGCCAAGGTCATACGTCAAAATCACGTCGAGGAAGCGTTATTACCCAGGTTACGTCAATGGAACGTGTATCTGCCGCTCCACGGTGTCGCCCAGATTGGTTTTTGGGGCGGAGGTCACATCAACGTCTCGCGAAGGTCATACGACAAAATCACGTTAAGGGAGCGTTATTACCCCGGTTACGTCAAAGGAACGAGTTTCTTTCGCTCCACGGAGTCGCCCAGGTTGGCTTTTGTGGTGGAGGTCATTTCAAGGTCACGGCAAGGTCATACGTCAAAATCACGTCGAGGAAGTGTTATTACCCTGGTTACGTCAAAGGAACGTGTTTCTTTCGCTCCACGGACTCGCCCAGATTGATTTTTGGGGTGGAGGTCATTTCAAGGTCCTGCCAGGGTCATACGCCAAAATCACGTCAAGGGATCGTTATTACCCCGGTTACGTCAATGGAACGTGTTTCTTTCGCTCCACGGGGTCGCCCAGATAGGTTTTTGGGGTGGAGGTCTTTTCAAGGTCACGCCAAGGTCATACGCCAAATCACGTCAAGGAAGCGTTATTACCCCGGTTACATCAAAGGAACGAGTTTCTTTGGCTCCACGGAGTCGCCCATGTTGGCTTTTGAGATGGAGGTCATTTCAAGGTCACGCCAAGGTCATACGTCAAAATCACGTCGAGGAAGTGTTATTACCCCGGTTACGTCAAAGGAATGTGTTTCTTTCGCTCCACGGACTCGCCCAGATTGGTTTTTGGGGTGGAGGTCATTTCAAGGTCCTGCCAAGGTCATACGCCAAAATCACGTCAAGGGAGCGTTATTACCCCGGTTACGTTAATGGAACGAGTTTCATTCGCTCCACGGAGTCGCCCAGGTTGGCTTTTGAGGTGGAGGTCATTTCAAGGTCACGCCAAGTTCATACGTCAAATTCATGGCAAGGAAGCGGTATTACCACGGTTACAACAATGGAACGTGTTTCTTTCGCTCCACGTAGTCGCCCAGATCGGTTTTTGGGGTGGAGGTCTTTTCAAGGTCAGGCCAAGGTCATACGCCAAATCACGTCAAGGAAGCGTTATTACCCCGGTTACATCAAAGGAACGAGTTTCTTTGGCTCCACGGAGTCGCCCATGTTGGCTTTTGAGATGGAGGTCATTTCAAGGTCACGCCAAGGTCATACGTCAAAATCACATCGAGGAAGTGTTATTACCACGGTTACGACAAAGGAACGTGTTTCCTTCGCTCCACGGAGACGCCCAGACTGGTTTTTGGGGCGGAGGTCACATCAATGTCTCGCCAAGGTCATACGCCAAAATCACGTCAAGGGAGCGTTATTACCCCGGTTACGTTAATGGAACGTGTTTCTTTCGCTCCACGGAGACTCCCAGATTGGTTTTTGGGGGTGAGGTCACATCAACGTCTCGCCAAGGTCATACGCCAAAATCACGTCAAGGGAGCGTTATTACCCCGGTTACGTTAATGGAACGTGTTTCTTTCGCTCCACGGAGTCGCCCAGATTGGTTTTTGTGGTGGAGGTCATTTCAAGGTCACGCCATGGTCATACGCCAAATCGCGTCAAGGGAGCGTTATTACCCCGGTTACGTCAATGGAACGTGTTTCTTTCGCTCCACGGGGTCGCCCAGATTGGTTTTTGGGGTGGAGGTCTTTTCAAGGTCACGCCAAGTTCATACGTCAAATTCATGTCAAGGAAGCGTTATTACCCCGGTTACATCAAAGGAACGAGTTTCCTTCGCTCCACGGAGTCGCCCATGTTGGCTTTTGAGGTGGAGGTCATTTCAAGGTCACGCCAAGGTCATGCGTCAAAATCCCGACGAGGAAGTGTTATTACCCCGGATACGACAAAGGAACGTGTTTCTTTCGCTCCACGGAGTCGCCCAGATTGGTTTTTGGGGTGGTGGTGTTTCAAGATCATGCCAAGGTCATACGTCAAAATCACGTCGAGGAAGCGTCATTACCCCGGTTACGTCAAAGGAACGTGTTTCTTTCGCTCCACGGAGTCGCCCAGGTTGGCTTTTGTGGTGGAGGTCATTTCAAGGTCACGCCAAGGTCATACGTCAAAATCACGTCGAGGAAGTGTTATTACCCTGGTTACGTCAAAGGAACGTGTTTATTTCGCTCCACGGTGTCGAACAGATTGGTTTTTGGGGCGGAGGTCTTTTCAAGGTCAGGCCAAGGTCATACGCCTTATCACGTCAAGGAAGCGTTATTACCCCGGTTACATCAAAGGAACGAGTTTCTTTCGCTCCACGGAGTCGCCCATGTTGGCTTTTGAGGTGGAGGTCATTTCAAGGTCACGCCAAGGTCATGCGTCAAAATCACGTCGAGGAAGTGTTATTACCCCGGTTACGTCAATGGAAAGTGTTTCTTTAGCTCCACGGGGTCGCCCAGAATGGTTTTTGGGGAGGAGGTCTTTTGAAGGTCACGCCATGGTCATACGCCAAATCACGTCAAGGAAGCGTTATTACCCCGGTTACGTCAAAGGAACGAGTTTCTTTCGCTCCACGGAGTCGCCCAGGTTGGCTTTTGAGGTGGAGGTCATTTCAAGGTCACGCCAAGTTCATACGTCAAATTCATGGCAAGGAAGCGGTATTACCACGGTTACAACAATGGAACGTGTTTCTTTCGCTCCACGGAGTCGCCCAGATCGGTTTTTGGGGTGGAGGTCTTTTCAAGGTCACGCCAAGGTCATACGTCAAAATCACGTCGAGGAAGTGTTATTACCACGGTTACGACAAAGGAACGTGTTTCTTTCGCTTCACGGAGTCGCCCAGATTGGTTTTTGGGGTGGAGGTGTTTCAAGATCATGCCAAGGTCATACGTCAAAATCACGTCGAGGAAGCGTTATTACCCCGGTTACGTTAATGGAACGTGTTTCTTTCGCTCCACGGAGTTGCCCAGATTGGTTTTTGCGGTGGAGGTCTTTTCAAGGTCACGCCATGGTCATACGCCAAATCACGTCAAGGAAGCGTTATTACCCCGGTTACGTCAAAGGAACGAGTTTCCTTCGGTCCACGGAGTCGCCCAGATGGGTTTTTGGGTTGGAGGTCATTTCAAGGTCATGCCGAGGTCATACGTCAAAATCACGTCAAAGGAGCGTTATTACCCCGGTTACGTCAAAGGAACGAGTTTCTTTCGCTCCACGGAGTCGCCCAGGTTGGCTTTTGTGGTGGAGGTCATTTCAAGGTCACGCCATGGTCATACGCCAAATCACGTCAAGGGAGCGTTATTACTCCGGTTACGTCAATGGAACGTGTTTCTTTCGCTCCACGGGGTGGCCCATATTGGTTTTTGGGGTGGAGGTCTTTTCAAGGTCACGCCAAGTTCATACGTCAAATTCATGTCAAGGAAGCGTTATTACCGCGGTTACATCAAAGGAACGAGTTTCCTTCGCTCCACGGAGTCGCCCAAGTTGGCTTTTGAGGTGGAGGTCATTTCAAGGTCACGCCAAGGTCATGCGTCAAAATCCCGACGAGGAAGTGTTATTACCCCGGATACGACAAAGGAACGTGTTTCTTTCGCTCCACGGAGTCGCACAGATTGGTTTTTCGGGTGGTGGTGTTTCAAGATCATGCCAAGGTCATACGTCAAAATCACGTCGAGGAAGCGTCATTACCCCGGTTACGTCAAAGGAACGTGTTTCTTTCGCTCCACGGAGTCGCCCAGGTTGGCTTTTGTGGTGGAGGTCATTTCAAAGTCACGCCAAGGTCATACGTCAAAATCACGTCGAGGAAGTGTTATTACCCTGGTTACGTCAAAGGAACGTGTTTATTTCGCTCCACGGTGTCGAACAGATTGGTTTTTGGGGCGGAGGTCTTTTCAAGGTCAGGCCAAGGTCATACGCCTTATCACGTCAAGGAAGCGTTATTACCCCGGTTACATCAAAGGAACGAGTTTCTTTCGCTCCACGGAGTCGCCCATGTTGGCTTTTGTGGTGGAGGTCATTTCAAGGTCACGCCAATGTCATACGTCAAAATCACGTCGAGGAAGCGTTATTACCCCGGTTACGTCAAAGGAACGTGTTTCCTTCGCTCCACGGAGACGCCCAGACTGGTTTTTGGGGCGGAGGTCACATCAACGTCTCGCCAAGGTCATACGCCAAAATCACGTCAAGGGAGCGTTATTACCCCGGTTACGTTAATGGAACGTGTTTCTTTCGCTCCACGGAGACTCCCAGATTGGTTTTTGGGGGTGAGGTCACATCAACGTCTCGCCAAGGTCATACGCCAAAATCACGTCAAGGGAGCGTTATTACCCCGGTTACGTTAATGGAACGTGTTTCTTTCGCTCCACGGAGTCGCCCAGATTGGTTTTTGCGGTGGAGGTCTTTTCAAGGTCACGCCATGGTCATACGCCAAATCACGTCAAGGAAGCGTTATTACCCCGGTTACGTCAAAGGAACGAGTTTCCTTCGGTCCACGGAGTCGCCCAGATTGGTTTTTGGGTTGGAGGTCATTTCAAGGTCATGCCGAGGTCATACGTCAAAATCACGTCAAGGGAGCGTTATTACCCCGGTTACGTCAAAGGAACGAGTTTCTTTCGCTCCACGGAGTCGCCCAGGTTGGCTTTTGTGGTGGAGGTCATTTCAAGGTCACGCCATGGTCATACGCCAAATCACGTCAAGGAAGCGTTATTACCCCGGTTACGTCAAAGGAACGAGTTTCCTTCGGTCCACGGAGTCGCCCAGATTGGTTTTTGGGTTGGAGGTCATTTCAAGTCATGCCGAGGTCATACGTCAAAATCACGTCAAGGGAGCGTTATTACCCCGGTTACGTCAAAGGAACGAGTTTCTTTCGCTCCACGGAGTCGCCCAGATTGGTTTTTGCGGTGGAGGCCTTTTCAAGGTCACGCCATGGTCATGCGCCAAATCACGTCAAGGAAGCGTTATTACCCCGGTTACGTCAAAGGAACGAGTTTCCTTCGGTCCACGGAGTCGCCCAGATTGGTTTTTGGGTTGGAGGTCATTTCAAGGTCATGCCGAGGTCATACGTCAAAATCACGTCAAGGGAGCGTTATTACCCCGGTTACGTCAAAGGAACGAGTTTCTTTCGCTCCACGGAGTCGCCCAGGTTGGCTTTTGTGGTGGAGGTCACATCAACGTCTCGCCAAGGTCATACGCCAAAATCACGTCAAGGGAGCGTTATTACCCCGGTTACGTCAATGGAACGTGTTTCTTTCGCTCCACGGGGTCGCCCAGGTTGGCTTTTGTGGTGGAGGTCATTTCAAGGTCACGCCAAGGTCATACGTCAAAATCACGTCGAGGAAGTGTTATTACCCTGGTTACGTCAAAGGAACGTGTTTATTTCGCTCCACGGGGTCGCCCAGATTGGTTTTTGGGGTGGAGGTCTTTTCAAGGTCACGCCAAGGTCATACGCCAGATCACATCAAGGAAGCGTTATTACCCAGGTTACGTCAATGGATCGTGTTTCTTTCGCTCCACGGAGTCGCCCAGATTGGTTTTTGGGGAGGAGGTCTTTTGAAGGTCACGCCATGGTCATACGCCAAATCACGTCAAGGAAGCGTTATTACCCCGGTTACGTCAAAGGAACGAGTTTCTTTCGCTCCACGGAGTCGCCCAGATTGGTTTTTGGGGTGGAGGTGTTTCAAGATCATGCCAAGGTCATACGTCAAAATCACGTCGAGGAAGCGTTATTACCCCGGTTACATCAAAGGAACCTGTTTCTTTCGCTCCACGGAGACGCCCAGATTGGTTTTTGGGGCGGAGGTCACATCAACGTCTCGCCATGGTCATACGCCAAATCACGTCAAGGGAGCGTTATTACCCCGGTTACGTCAATGGAACGTGTTTCTTTCGCTCCACGGGGTCGCCCAGATTGGTTTTTGGGGTGGAGGTCTTTTCAAGGTCACGCCAAGTTCATATGTCAAATTCATGTCAAGGAAGCGTTATTACCCCGGTTACATCAAAGGAACGAGTTTCCTTCGCTCCACGGAGTCGCCCATGTTGGCTTTTTAGGTGGAGGTCATTTCAAGGTCACGCCAAGGTCATGCGTCAAAATCCAGACGAGGAAGTGTTATTACCCCGGATACGACAAAGGAACGTGTTTCTTTCGCTCCACGGAGTCATCAGATTGGTTTTTGGGGTGGTGGTGTTTCAAGATCATGCCAAGGTCATACGTCAAAATCACGTCGAGGAAGCGTCATTACCCCGGTTACGTCAAAGGAACGTGTTTCTTTCGCTCCACGGAGTCGCCCAGGTTGGCTTTTGTGGTGGAGGTCATTTCAAGGTCACGCCAAGGTCATACGTCAAAATCACGTCGAGGAAGTGTTATTACCCTGGTTACGTCAAAGGAACGTGTTTATTTCGCTCCACGGTGTCGAACAGATTGGTTTTTGGGGCGGAGGTCTTTTCAAGGTCAGGCCAAGGTCATACGCCTTATCACGTCAAGGAAGCGTTATTACCCCGGTTACATCAAAGGAACGAGTTTCTTTCGCTCCACGGAGTCGCCCATGTTGGCTTTTGAGGTGGAGGTCATTTCAAGGTCACGCCAAGGTCATGCGTCAAAATCACGTCGAGAAAGTGTTATTACCCCGGTTACGTCAATGGAACGTGTTTCTTTCGCTCCACGGGGTCGCCCAGATTGGTTTTTGGGGTGGAGGTCTTTTCAAGGTCACGCCAAGGTCATACGCCAGATCACGTCAAGGAAGCGTTATTACCCCGGTTACGTCAAAGGAACGAGTTTCTTTCGCTCCACGGAGTCGCCCATGTTGGCTTTTGAGGTGGAGGTCATTTCAAGGTCACGCCAAGGTCATGCGTCAAAATCCAGACGAGGAAGTGTTATTACCCCGGATACGACAAAGGAACGTGTTTCTTTCGCTCCACGGAGTCATCAGATTGGTTTTTGGGGTGGTGGTGTTTCAAGATCATGCCAAGGTCATACGTCAAAATCACGTCGAGGAAGCGTCATTACCCCGGTTACGTCAAAGGAACGTGTTTCTTTCGCTCCACGGAGTCGCCCAGGTTGGCTTTTGTGGTGGAGGTCATTTCAAGGTCACGCCAAGGTCATACGTCAAAATCACGTCGAGGAAGTGTTATTACCCTGGTTACGTCAAAGGAACGTGTTTATTTCGCTCCACGGTGTCGAACAGATTGGTTTTTGGGGCGGAGGTCTTTTCAAGGTCAGGCCAAGGTCATACGCCTTATCACGTCAAGGAAGCGTTATTACCCCGGTTACATCAAAGGAACGAGTTTCTTTCGCTCCACGGAGTCGCCCATGTTGGCTTTTGAGGTGGAGGTCATTTCAAGGTCACGCCAAGGTCATGCGTCAAAATCACGTCGAGAAAGTGTTATTACCCCGGTTACGTCAATGGAACGTGTTTCTTTCGCTCCACGGGGTCGCCCAGATTGGTTTTTGGGGTGGAGGTCTTTTCAAGGTCACGCCAAGGTCATACGCCAGATCACGTCAAGGAAGCGTTATTACCCCGGTTACGTCAAAGGAACGAGTTTCTTTCGCTCCACGGAGTCGCATAGGTTGGCTTTTGTGGTGGAGGTCATTTCAAGGTCACGGCAAGGTCACACGTCAAAATCACGTCGAGGAAGTGTTATTACCCTGGTTACGTCAAAGGAACGTGTTTCTTTCGCTCCACGGACTCGCCCAGATTGATTTTTGGGGTGGAGGTCATTTCAAGGTCCTGCCAAGGTCATACGCCAAAATCACGTCAAGGGAGCGTTATTACCCCGGTTACGTCAATGGAACGTGTTTCTTTCGCTCCACGGGGTCGCCCAGATTGGTTTTTGGGGTGGAGGTGTTTTCAAGGTCACGCCAAGGTCATACGCCAGATCACATCAAGGAAGCGTTATTACCCAGGTTACGTCAATGGATCGTGTTTCTTTCGCTCCACGGAGTCGCCCAGATTGGTTTTTGGGGAGGAGGTCTTTTGAAGGTCACGCCATGGTCATACGCCAAATCACGTCAAGGAAGCGTTATTACCCCGGTTACGTCAAAGGAACGAGTTTCTTTCGCTCCACGGAGTCGCCCAGATTGGTTTTTGGGGTGGAGGTGTTTCAAGATCATGCCAAGGTCCTACGTCAAAATCACGTCGAGGAAGCGTTATTACCCCGGTTACGTCAAAGGAACCTGTTTCTTTCGCTCCACGGAGACGCCCAGATTGGTTTTTGGGGCGGAGGTCACATCAACGTCTCGCCAAGGTCATACGCCAAAATCACGTCAAGGGAGCGTTATTACCCCGGTTACGTTAATGGAACGAGTTTCATTCGCTCCACGGAGTCGCCCAGGTTGGCTTTTGAGGTGGAGGTCATTTCAAGGTCACGCCAAGTTCATACGTCAAATTCATGGCAAGGAAGCGGTATTACCACGGTTACAACAATGGAACGTGTTTCTTTCGCTCCACGGAGTCGCCCAGATCGGTTTTTGGGGTGGAGGTCTTTTCAAGGTCAGGCCAAGGTCATACGCCAAATCACGTCAAGGAAGCGTTATTACCCCGGTTACAACAAAGGAACGAGTTTCTTTGGCTCCACGGAGTCGCCCATGTTGGCTTTTGAGATGGAGGTCATTTCAAGGTCACGCCAAGGTCATACGTCAAAATCACGTCGAGGAAGTGTTATTACCACGGTTACGACAAAGGAACGTGTTTCTTTCGCTTCACGGAGTCGCCCAGTTTGGTTTTTGGGGTGGAGGTGTTTCAAGATCATGCCAAGGTCATACGTCAAAATCACGTCGAGGAAGCGTTATTACCCCGGTTACGTCAAAGGAACGTGTTTCCTTCGCTCCACGGAGACGCCCAGACTGGTTTTTGGGGCGGAGGTCACATCAACGTCTCGCCAAGGTCATACGCCAAAATCACGTCAAGGGAGCGTTATTACCCCGGTTACGTTAATGGAACGTGTTTCTTTCGCTCCACGGAGACTCCCAGATTGGTTTTTGGGGGTGAGGTCACATCAACGTCTCGCCAAGGTCATACGCCAAAATCACGTCAAGGGAGCGTTATTACCCCGGTTACGTTAATGGAACGTGTTTCTTTCGATCCACGGAGTCGCCCAGATTGGTTTTTGCGGTGGAGGCCTTTTCAAGGTCACGCCATGGTCATGCGCCAAATCACGTCAAGGAAGCGTTATTACCCCGGTTACGTCAAAGGAACGAGTTTCCTTCGGTCCACGGAGTCGCCCAGATTGGTTTTTGGGTTGGAGGTCATTTCAAGGTCATGCCGAGGTCATACGTCAAAATCACGTCAAGGGAGCGTTATTACCCCGGTTACGTCAAAGGAACGAGTTTCTTTCGCTCCACGGAGTCGCCCAGGTTGGCTTTTGTGGTGGAGGTCACATCAACGTCTCGCCAAGGTCATACGCCAAAATCACGTCAAGGGAGCGTTATTACCCCGGTTACGTCAATGGAACGTGTTTCTTTCGCTCCACGGGGTCGCCCAGGTTGGCTTTTGTGGTGGAGGTCATTTCAAGGTCACGCCAAGGTCATACGTCAAAATCACGTAGAGGAAGTGTTATTACCCTGGTTACGTCAAAGGAACGTGTTTATTTCGCTCCACGGTGTCGAACAGATTGGTTTTTGGGGCGGAGGTCTTTTCAAGGTCAGGCCAAGGTCATACGCCTTATCACGTCAAGGAAGCGTTATTACACCGGTTACATCAAAGGAACGAGTTTCTTTCGCTCCACGGAGTCGCCCATGTTGGCTTTTGAGGTGGAGGTCATTTCAAGATCACGCCAAGGTCATGCGTCAAAATCACGTCGAGGAAGTGTTATTACCCCGGTTACGTCAATGGAACGTGTTTCTTTCGCTCCACGGAGATTCCCAGATTGGTTTTTGGGGGTGAGGTCACATCAACGTCTCGCCAAGGTCATACGCCAAAATCACGTCAAGGGAGCGTTATTACCCCGGTTACGTTAATGGAACGTGTTTCTTTCGCTCCACGGAGTCGCCCAGATTGGTTTTTGCGGTGGAGGTCTTTTCAAGGTCACGCCATGGTCATACGCCAAATCACGTCAAGGAAGCGTTATTACCCCGGTTACGTCAAAGGAACGAGTTTCTTTCGGTCCACGGAGTCGCCCAGATTGGTTTTTGGGTTGGAGGTCATTTCAAGGTCATGTCGAGGTCATATGTCAAAATCACGTCAAGGGAGCGTTATTACCCCGGTTACGTCAAAGGAACGAGTTTCTTTCGCTCCACGGAGTTGCCCAGGTTGGCTTTTGTGGTGGAGGTCATTTCAAGGTCACGCCATGGTCATACGCCAAATCACGTCACGGGAGCGTTATTACCCCGGTTACGTCAATGGAACGTGTTTCTTTCGCTCCACGGGGTCGCCCAGATTGGTTTTTGGGGTGGAGGTCTTTTCAAGGTCACGCCAAGGTAATACACCAAATCACGTCAAGGAAGCGTTATTACCCAGGTTACGTCAAAGGAACGAGTTTCTTTCTGTCCACGGAGTCGCCCATGTTGGCTTTTGAGGTGGAGGTCATTTCAAGGTCACGCCAAGGTCATACGTCAAAATCACGTCGAGGAAGCGTTATTACCCAGGTTACGTCAATGGAACGTGTATCTGCCGCTCCACGGTGTCGCCCAGATTGGTTTTTGGGGCGGAGGTCACATCAACGTCTCGCGAAGGTCATACGCCAAAATCACGTCAAGGGAGCGTTATTACCCCGGTTACGTCAATGGAACGTGTTTCTTTCGCTCCACGGGGTCGCCCAGGTTGGCTTTTGTGGTGGAGGTCATTTCAAGGTCACGCCAAGGTCATACGTCAAAATCACGTCGAGGAAGTGTTATTACCCTGGTTACGTCAAAGGAACGTGTTTATTTCGCTCCACGGTGTCGAACAGATTGGTTTTTGGGGCGGAGGTCTTTTCAAGGTCAGGCCAAGGTCATACGCCTTATCACGTCAAGGAAGCGTTATTACACCGGTTACATCAAAGGAACGAGTTTCTTTCGCTCCACGGAGACTCCCAGATTGGTTTTTGGGGTGGAGGTCTTTTCAAGGTCACGCCATGGTCATACGCCAAATCACGTCAAGGAAGCGTTATTACCCCGGATACGTCAAAGGAACGAGTTTCTTTCGGTCCACGGAGTCGCCCAGATTGGTTTTTGGGTTGGAGGTCATTTCAAGGTCATGCCGAGGTCATATGTCAAAATCACGTCAAGGGAGCGTTATTACCCCGGTTACGTCAAAGGAACGAGTTTCTTTCGCTCCACGGAGTTGCCCAGGTTGGCTTTTGTGGTGGAGGTCATTTCAAGGTCACGCCATGGTCATACGCCAAATCACGTCAAGGGAGCGTTATTACCCCGGTTACGTCAATGGAACGTGTTTCTTTCGCTCCACGGGGTCGCCCAGATTGGTTTTTGGGGTGGAGGTCTTTTCAAGGTCACGCCAAGGTAATACACCAAATCACGTCAAGGAAGCGTTATTACCCAGGTTACGTCAAAGGAACGAGTTTCTTTCTGTCCACGGAGTCGCCCATGTTGGCTTTTGAGGTGGAGGTCATTTCAAGGTCACGCCAAGGTCATACGTCAAAATCACGTCGAGGAAGCGTTATTACCCAGGTTACGTCAATGGAACGTGTATCTGCCGCTCCACGGTGTCGCCCAGATTGGTTTTTGGGGCGGAGGTCACATCAACGTCTCGCGAAGGTCATACGACAAAATCACGTTAAGGGAGCGTTATTACCCCGGTTACGTCAAAGGAACGAGTTTCTTTCGCTCCACGGAGTCGCCCAGGTTGGCTTTTGTGGTGGAGGTCATTTCAAGGTCACGGCAAGGTCATACGTCAAAATCACGTCGAGGAAGTGTTATTACCCTGGTTACGTCAAAGGAACGTGTTTCTTTCGCTCCACGGACTCGCCCAGATTGATTTTTGGGGTGGAGGTCATTTCAAGGTCCTGCCAGGGTCATACGCCAAAATCACGTCAAGGGATCGTTATTACCCCGGTTACGTCAATGGAACGTGTTTCTTTCGCTCCACGGAGTCGCCCAGATTGGTTTTTGGGGTGGAGGTCTTTTCAAGGTCAGGCCAAGGTCATACGCCAAATCACGTCAAGGAAGCGTTATTACCCCGGTTACATCAAAGGAACGAGTTTCTTTGGCTCCACGGAGTCGCCCATGTTGGCTTTTGAGATGGAGGTCATTTCAAGGTCACGCCAAGGTCATACGTCAAAATCACGTCGAGGAAGTGTTATTACCCCGGTTACGTCAAAGGAATGTGTTTCTTTCGCTCCACGGACTCGCCCAGATTGGTTTTTGGGGTGGAGGTCATTTCAAGGTCCTGCCAAGGTCATACGCCAAAATCACGTCAAGGGAGCGTTATTACCCCGGTTACGTTAATGGAACGAGTTTCATTCGCTCCACGGAGTCGCCCAGGTTGGCTTTTGAGGTGGAGGTCATTTCAAGGTCACGCCAAGTTCATACGTCAAATTCATGGCAAGGAAGCGGTATTACCACGGTTACAACAATGGAACGTGTTTCTTTCGCTCCACGGAGTCGCCCAGATCGGTTTTTGGGGTGGAGGTCTTTTCAAGGTCAGGCCAAGGTCATACGCCAAATCACGTCAAGGAAGCGTTATTACCCCGGTTACATCAAAGGAACGAGTTTCTTTGGCTCCACGGAGTCGCCCATGTTGGCTTTTGAGATGGAGGTCATTTCAAGGTCACGCCAAGGTCATACGTCAAAATCACGTCGAGGAAGTGTTATTACCACGGTTACGACAAAGGAACGTGTTTCCTTCGCTCCACGGAGACGCCCAGACTGGTTTTTGGGGCGGAGGTCACATCAATGTCTCGCCAAGGTCATACGCCAAAATCACGTCAAGGGAGCGTTATTACCCCGGTTACGTTAATGGAACGTGTTTCTTTCGCTCCACGGAGACACCCAGATTGGTTTTTGGGGGTGAGGTCACATCAACGTCTCGCCAAGGTCATACGCCAAAATCACGTCAAGGGAGCGTTATTACCCCGGTTACGTTAATGGAACGTGTTTCTTTCGCTCCACGGAGTCGCCCAGATTGGTTTTTGTGGTGGAGGTCATTTCAAGGTCACGCCATGGTCATACGCCAAATCACGTCAAGGGAGCGTTATTACCCCGGTTACGTCAATGGAACGTGTTTCTTTCGCTCCACGGGGTCGCCCAGATTGGTTTTTGGGGTGGAGGTCTTTTCAAGGTCACGCCAAGTTCATACGTCAAATTCATGTCAAGGAAGCGTTATTACCCCGGTTACATCAAAGGAACGAGTTTCCTTCGCTCCACGGAGTCGCCCATGTTGGCGTTTGAGGTGGAGGTCATTTCAAGGTCACGCCAAGGTCATGCGTCAAAATCCCGACGAGGAAGTGTTATTACCCCGGATACGACAAAGGAACGTGTTTCTTTCGCTCCACGGAGTCGCCCAGATTGGTTTTTGGGGTGGTGGTGTTTCAAGATCATGCCAAGGTCATACGTCAAAATCACGTCGAGGAAGCGTCATTACCCCGGTTACGTCAAAGGAACGTGTTTCTTTCGCTCCACGGAGTCGCCCAGGTTGGCTTTTGTGGTGGAGGTCATTTCTAGGTCACGCCAAGGTCATACGTCAAAATCACGTCGAGGAAGTTTTATTACCCTGGTTACGTCAAAGGAACGTGTTTATTTCGCTCCACGGTGTCGAACAGATTGGTTTTTGGGGCGGAGGTCTTTTCAAGGTCAGGCCAAGGTCATACGCCTTATCACGTCAAGGAAGCGTTATTACCCCGGTTACATCAAAGGAACGAGTTTCTTTCGCTCCACGGAGTCGCCCATGTTGGCTTTTGAGGTGGAGGTCATTTCAAGGTCACGCCAAGGTCATGCGTCAAAATCACGTCGAGGAAGTGTTATTACCCCGGTTACGTCAATGGAAAGTGTTTCTTTAGCTCCACGGGGTCGCCCAGAATGGTTTTTGGGGAGGAGGTCTTTTGAAGGTCACGCCATGGTCATACGCCAAATCACGTCAAGGAAGCGTTATTACCCCGGTTACGTCAAAGGAACGAGTTTCTTTCGCTCCACGGAGTCGCCCAGGTTGGCTTTTGAGGTGGAGGTCATTTCAAGGTCACGCCAAGTTCATACGTCAAATTCATGGCAAGGAAGCGGTATTACCACGGTTACAACAATGGAACGTGTTTCTTTCGCTCCACGGAGTCGCCCAGATCGGTTTTTGGGGTGGAGGTCATTTCAAGGTCAGGCCAAGGTCATACGCCAAATCACGTCAAGGAAGCGTTATTACCCCGGTTACATCAAAGGAACGAGTTTCTTTGGCTCCACGGGGTCGCCCATGTTGGCTTTTGAGATGGAGGTCATTTCAAGGTCACGCCAAGGTCATACGTCAAAATCACGTCGAGGAAGTGTTATTACCACGGTTACGACAAAGGAACGTGTTTCTTTCGCTTCACGGAGTCGCCCAGATTGGTTTTTGGGGTGGAGGTGTTTCAAGATCATGCCAAGGTCATACGTCAAAATCACGTCGAGGAAGCGTTATTACCCCGGTTACGTTAATGGAACGTGTTTCTTTCGCTCCACGGAGTTGCCCAGATTGGTTTTTGCGGTGGAGGTCTTTTCAAGGTCACGCCATGGTCATACGCCAAATCACGTCAAGGAAGCGTTATTACCCCGGTTACGTCAAAGGAACGAGTTTCCTTCGGTCCACGGAGTCGCCCAGATTGGTTTTTGGGTTGGAGGTCATTTCAAGGTCATGCCGAGGTCATACGTCAAAATCACGTCAAAGGAGCGTTATTACCCCGGTTACGTCAAAGGAACGAGTTTCTTTCGCTCCACGGAGTCGCCCAGGTTGGCTTTTGTGGTGGAGGTCATTTCAAGGTCACGCCATGGTCATACGCCAAATCACGTCAAGGGAGCGTTATTACCCCGGTTACGTCAATGGAACGTGTTTCTTTCGCTCCACGGGGTGGCCCAGATTGGTTTTTGGGGTGGAGGTCTTTTCAAGGTCACGCCAAGTTCATACGTCAAATTCATGTCAAGGAAGCGTTATTACCCCGGTTACATCAAAGGAACGAGTTTCCTTCGCTCCACGGAGTCGCCCAAGTTGGCTTTTGTGGTGGAGGTCATTTCAAAGTCACGCCAAGGTCATACGTCAAAATCACGTCGAGGAAGTGTTATTACCCTGGTTACGTCAAAGGAACGTGTTTATTTCGCTCCACGGTGTCGAACAGATTGGTTTTTGGGGCGGAGGTCTTTTCAAGGTCAGGCCAAGGTCATACGCCTTATCACGTCAAGGAAGCGTTATTACCCCGGTTACATCAAAGGAACGAGTTTCTTTCGCTCCACGGAGTCGCCCATGTTGGCTTTTGTGGTGGAGGTCATTTCAAGGTCACGCCAAGGTCATACGTCAAAATCACGTCGAGGAAGTGTTATTACCCTGGTTACGTCAAAGGAACGTTTTTATTTCGCTCCACGGTGTCGAACAGATTGGTTTTTGGGGCGGAGGTCTTTTCAAGGTCAGGCCAAGGTCATACGCCTTATCACGTCAAGGAAGAGTTATTACCCCGGTTACATCAAAGGAACGAGTTTCTTTCGCTCCACGGAGTCGCCCATGTTGGCTTTTGAGGTGGAGGTCATTTCAAGATCACGCCAAGGTCATGCGTCAAAATCACGTCGAGGAAGTGTTATTACCCCGGTTACGTCAATGGAACGTGTTTCTTTCGCTCCACGGGGTCGCCCAGATTGGTTTTTGGGGTGGAGGTCTTTTCAAGGTCACGCCAAGGTCATACGCCAGATCACGTCAAGGAAGCGTTATTACCCCGGTTACGTCAAAGGAACGAGTTTCTTTCGCTCCACGGAGTCGCCCAGGTTGGCTTTTGTGGTGGAGGTCATTTCAAGGTCACGGCAAGGTCATACGTCAAACTCACGTCGAGGAAGTGTTATTACCCTGGTTACGTCAAAGGAACGTGTTTCTTTCGCTCCACGGACTCGCCCAGATTGATTTGTGGGGTGGAGGTCATTTCAAGGTCCTGCCAAGGTCATACGCCAAAATCACGTCAAGGGAGCGTTATTACCCCGGTTACGTCAATGGAACGTGTTTCTTTCGCTCCACGGGGTCGCCCAGATTGGTTTTTGGGGTGGAGGTCTTTTCAAGGTCACGCCAAGGTCATACGCCAGATCACATCAAGGATGCGTTATTACCCAGGTTACGTCAATGGATCGTGTTTCTTTCGCTCCACGGAGTCGCCCAGATTGGTTTTTGGGGAGGAGGTCTTTTGAAGGTCACGCCATGGTCATACGCCAAATCACGTCAAGGAAGCGTTATTACCCCGGTTACGTCAAAGGAACGAGTTTCTTTCGCTCCACGGAGTCGCCCAGATTGGTTTTTGGGGTGGAGGTGTTTCAAGATCATGCCAAGGTCATACGTCAAAATCACGTCGAGGAAGCGTTATTACCCCGGTTACGTCAAAGGAACGTGTTTCTTTCGCTCCACGGAGACGCCCAGATTGGTTTTTGGGGCGGAGGTCACATCAACGTCTCGCCACGGTCATACGCCAAAATCACGTCAAGGGAGCGTTATTACCCCGGTTACGTTAATGGAACGAGTTTCATTCGCTCCACAGAGTCGCCCAGGTTGGCTTTTGAGGTGGAGGTCATTTCAAGGTCACGCCAAGTTCATACGTCAAATTCATGGCAAGGAAGCGGTATTACCACGGTTACAACAATGGAACGTGTTTCTTTCGCTCCACGGAGTCGCCCAGATCGGTTTTTGGGGTGGAGGTCTTTTCAAGGTCAGGCCAAGGTCATACGCCAAATCACGTCAAGGAAGCGTTATTACCCCGGTTACATCAAAGGAACGAGTTTCTTTGGCTCCACGGGGTCGCCCATGTTGGCTTTTGAGATGGAGGTCATTTCAAGGTCACGCCAAGGTCATACGTCAAAATCACGTCGAGGAAGTGTTATTACCACGGTTACGACAAAGGAACGTGTTTCTTTCGCTTCACGGAGTCGCCCAGATTGGTTTTTGGGGTGGAGGTGTTTCAAGATCATGCCAAGATCATACGTCAAAATCACGTCGAGGAAGCGTTATTACCCCGGTTACGTCAAAGGAACGTGTTTCCTTCGCTCCACGGAGACGCCCAGACTGGTTTTTGGGGCGGAGGTCACATCAACGTCTCGCCAAGGTCATACGCCAAAATCACGTCAAGGGAGCGTTATTACCCCGGTTACGTTAATGGAACGTGTTTCTTTCGCTCCACGGAGACTCCCAGATTGGTTTTTGGGGGTGAGGTCACATCAACGTCTCGCCAAGGTCATACGCCAAAATCACGTCAAGGGAGCGTTATTACCCGGGTTACGTTAATGGAACGTGTTTCTTTCGCTCCACGGAGTCGCCCAGATTGGTTTTTGCGGTGGAGGTCTTTTCAAGGTCACGCCATGGTCATACGCCAAATCACGTCAAGGAAGCGTTATTACCCCGGTTACGTCAAAGGAACGAGATTCCTTCGGTCCACGGAGTCGCCCAGATTGGTTTTTGGGTTGGAGGTCATTTCAAGGTCATGCCGAGGTCATACGTCAAAATCACGTCAAGGGAGCGTTATTACCCCGGTTACGTCAAAGGAACGAGTTTCTTTCGCTCCACGGAGTCGCCCAGGTTGGCTTTTGTGGTGGAGGTCATTTCAAGGTCACGCCATGGTCATACGCCAAATCACGTCAAGGGAGCGTTATTACCCCGGTTACGTTAATGGAACGTGTTTCTTTCGCACCACGGGGTGGCCCAGATTGGTTTTTGGGGTGGAGGTCTTTTCAAGGTCACGCCAAGTTCATACGTCAAATTCATGTCAAGGAAGCGTTATTACCCCGGTTACGTCAAAGGAACGAGTTTCCTTCGCTCCACTGAGTCGCCCATGTTGGCTTTTGAGGTGGAGGTCATTTCAAGGTCACGCCAAGGTCACGCGTCAAAATCCCGTCGAGGAAGTGTTATTACCCCGGTTACGACAAAGGAACGTGTTTCTTTCGCTCCACGGAGTCGCCCAGATTGGTTTTTGGGGTGGAGGTGTTTCAAGATCATGCCAAGGTCATACGTCAAAATCACGTCGAGGAAGCGTTATTACCCCGGTTACGTCAAAGGAACGTGTTTCTTTCGCTCCACGGAGACGCCCAGATTAGTTTTTGGGGGTGAGGTCACATCAACGTCTCGCCAAGGTCATACGCCAAAATCACGTCAAGGGAGCGTTATTACCCCGGTTACGTTAATGGAACGTGTTTCTTTCGCTCCACGGAGTCGCCCAGATTGGTTTTTGCGGTGGAGGTCTTTTCAAGGTTACGCCATGGTCATACGCCAAATCACGTCAAGGAAGCGTTATTACCCCGGTTACCTCAAAGGAACGAGTTTCTTTCGGTCCACGGAGTCGCCCAGATTGATTTTTGGGGTGGAGGTCATTTCAAGGCCATGCCGAGGTCATACGTCAAAATCACGTCAAGGGAGCGTTATTACCCCGGTTACGTCAAAGGAACGAGTTTCTTTCGCTCCACGGAGTCGCCCAGGTTGGCTTTTGTGGTGGAGGTCATTTCAAGGTCACGCCATGGTCATACACCAAATCACGTCAAGGAAGCGTTATTACCCAGGTTACGTCAAAGGAACGAGTTTCTTTCTGTCCACGGAGTCGCCCATGTTGGCTTTTGAGGTGGAGGTCATTTCAAGGTCACGCCAAGGTCATACGTCAAAATCACGTCGAGGAAGTGTTATTACCCAGGTTACGTCAAAGGAATGTGTTTCTTTCGCTCCACGGAGTCGCCCAGATTGGTTTTTGGGGTGGAGGTCATTTCAAGGTCATGCCAAGGTCATACGTCAAAATCTCGTCGAGGAAGCGTTATTACCCAGGTTACGTCAATGGAACGTGTATCTGTCGCTCCACGGAGTCGCCCAGATTGGTTTTTGGGGCGGAGGTCACATCAACGTCTCGCGAAGGTCATACGACAAAATCACGTTAAGGGAGCGTTATTACCCCGGTTACGTCAATGGAACGTGTTTCTTTCGCTGTACGGAGTCGCCCAGATTGGTTTTTGGGGTGGAGGTCTTTTCAAGGTCACGCCAAGGTCATACGCCAAAATCACGTCAAGGGAGCGTTATTACCCCGGTTACGTTAATGGAACGAGTTTTATTCGCTCCACGGAGTCGCCCAGGTTGGCTTTTGAGGTGGAGTTCATTTCAAGGTCACGCCAAGTTCATACGTCAAATTCATGGCAAGGAAGCGGTATTACCACGGTTACAACAATGGAACGTGTTTCTTTCGCTCCACGGAGTCGCCCAGATCGGTTTTTGGGGTGGAGGTCTTTTCAAGGTCAGGCCAAGGTCATACGCCAAATCACGTCAAGGAAGCGTTATTACCCCGGTTACATCAAAGGAACGAGTTTCTTTGGCTCCACGGAGTTGCCCATGTTGGCTTTTGAGATGGAGGTCATTTCAAGGTCACGCCAAGGTCATACGTCAAAATCACGTCGAGGAAGTGTTATTACCCCGGTTACGTCAAAGGAATGTGATTCTTTCGCTCCACGGACTCGACCAGGTTGTCTTTTGTGGTGGAGGTCTTTTCAAGGTCACGCCAAGGTCATACACCAGATCACGTCAAGGAAGCGTTATTACCCCGGTTACGTCAAAGGAACGAGTTTCTTTCGCTCCACGGAGTCGCCCAGGTTGGCTTTTGGGGTGGAGGTCATTTCAAGGTCATGTCGAGGTCATACGTCAAAATCACGTCAAGGGAGCGTTATTACCCCGGTTACGTCAAAGGAACGAGTTTCCTTCGCGCCACGGAGTCGCCCATGTTGGCTTTTGAGGTGGAGGTCATTTCAAGGTCACGCCAAGGTCATGCGTCAAAATCCCGTCGAGGAAGTGTTATTACCCCGGTTACGTCAAAGGAACGAGTTTCCTTCGGTCCACGGAGTCGCCCAGATTGGTTTTTGGGTTGGAGGTCATTTCAAGGTCATGCCGAGGTCATACGTCAAAATCACGTCAAGGGAGCGTTATTACCCCGGTTACGTCAAAGGAACGAGTTTCTTTCGCTCCACGGAGTCGCCCAGGTTGGCTTTTGTGGTGGAGGTCATTTCAAGGTCACGCCATGGTCATACGCCAAATCACGTCAAGGGAGCGTTATTACCCCGGTTACGTCAATGGAACGTGTTTCTTTCGCTCCACGGGGTGGCCCAGATTGGTTTTTGGGGTGGAGGTCTTTTCAAGGTCACGCCAAGTTCATACGTCAAATTCATGTCAAGGAAGCGTTATTACCCCGGTTACATCAAAGGAACGAGTTTCCTTCGCTCCACGGAGTCGCCCATGTTGGCTTTTGAGGTGGAGGTCATTTCAAGGTCACGCCAAGGTCATGCGTCAAAATCCCGACGAGGAAGTGTTATTACCCCGGATACGACAAAGGAACGTGTTTCTTTCGCTCCACGGAGTCGCCCAGATTGGTTTTTCGGGTGGTGGTGTTTCAAGATCATGCCAAGGTCATACGTCAAAATCACGTCGAGGAAGCGTCATTACCCCGGTTACGTCAAAGGAACGTGTTTCTTTCGCTCCACGGAGTCGCCCAGGTTGGCTTTTGTGGTGGAGGTCATTTCAAGGTCACGCCAAGGTCATACGTCAAAATCACGTCGAGGAAGTGTTATTACCCTGGTTACGTCAAAGGATCGTGTTTATTTCGCTCCACGGTGTCGAACAGATTGGTTTTTGGGGCGGAGGTCTTTTCAAGGTCAGGCCAAGGTCATACGCCTTATCACGTCAAGGAAGCGTTATTACCCCGGTTACATCAAAGGAACGAGTTTCTTTCGCTCCACGGAGTCGCCCATGTTGGCTTTTGAGGTGGAGGTCATTTCAAGGTCACGCCAAGGTCATGCGTCAAAATCACGTCGAGGAAGCGTTATTACCCCGGTTACGTCAAAGGAACGTGTTTCTTTCGCTCCACGGAGACGCCCAGATTAGTTTTTGGGGGTGAGGTCACATCAACGTCTCGCCAAGGTCATACGCCAAAATCACGTCAAGGGAGCGTTATTACCCCGGTTACGTTAATGGAACGTGTTTCTTTCGCTCCACGGAGTCGCCCAGATTGGTTTTTGCGGTGGAGGTCTTTTCAAGGTTACGCCATGGTCATACGCCAAATCACGTCAAGGAAGCGTTATTACCCCGGTTACGTCAAAGGAACGAGTTTCTTTCGGTCCACGGAGTCGCCCAGATTGATTTTTGGGGTGGAGGTCATTTCAAGGCCATGCCGAGGTCATACGTCAAAATCACGTCAAGGGAGCGTTATTACCCCGGTTACGTCAAAGGAACGAGTTTCTTTCGCTCCACGGAGTCGCCCAGGTTGGCTTTTGTGGTGGAGGTCATTTCAAGGTCACGCCATGGTCATACACCAAATCACGTCAAGGAAGCGTTATTACCCAGGTTACGTCAAAGGAACGAGTTTCTTTCTGTCCACGGAGTCGCCCATGTTGGCTTTTGAGGTGGAGGTCATTTCAAGGTCACGCCAAGGTCATACGTCAAAATCACGTCGAGGAAGTGTTATTACCCAGGTTACGTCAAAGGAATGTGTTTCTTTCGCTCCACGGAGTCGCCCAGATTGGTTTTTGGGGTGGAGGTCATTTCAAGGTCATGCCAAGGTCATACGTCAAAATCTCGTCGAGGAAGCGTTATTACCCAGGTTACGTCAATGGAACGTGTATCTGTCGCTCCACGGAGTCGCCCAGATTGGTTTTTGGGGCGGAGGTCACATCAACGTCTCGCGAAGGTCATACGACAAAATCACGTTAAGGGAGCGTTATTACCCCGGTTACGTCAATGGAACGTGTTTCTTTCGCTCTACGGAGTCGCCCAGATTGGTTTTTGGGGTGGAGGTCTTTTCAAGGTCACGCCAAGGTCATACGCCAAAATCACGTCAAGGGAGCGTTATTACCCCGGTTACGTTAATGGAACGAGTTTTATTCGCTCCACGGAGTCGCCCAGGTTGGCTTTTGAGGTGGAGTTCATTTCAAGGTCACGCCAAGTTCATACGTCAAATTCATGGCAAGGAAGCGGTATTACCACGGTTACAACAATGGAACGTGTTTCTTTCGCTCCACGGAGTCGCCCAGATCGGTTTTTGGGGTGGAGGTCTTTTCAAGGTCAGGCCAAGGTCATACGCCAAATCACGTCAAGGAAGCGTTATTACCCCGGTTACATCAAAGGAACGAGTTTCTTTGGCTCCACGGAGTCGCCCATGTTGGCTTTTGAGATGGAGGTCATTTCAAGGTCACGCCAAGGTCATACGTCAAAATCACGTCGAGGAAGTGTTATTACCCCGGTTACGTCAAAGGAATGTGATTCTTTCGCTCCACGGACTCGACCAGGTTGTCTTTTGTGGTGGAGGTCTTTTCAAGGTCACGCCAAGGTCATACACCAGATCACGTCAAGGAAGCGTTATTACCCCGGTTACGTCAAAGGAACGAGTTTCTTTCGCTCCACGGAGTCGCCCAGGTTGGCTTTTGGGGTGGAGGTCATTTCAAGGTCATGTCGAGGTCATACGTCAAAATCACGTCAAGGGAGCGTTATTACCCCGGTTACGTCAAAGGAACGAGTTTCCTTCGCGCCACGGAGTCGCCCATGTTGGCTTTTGAGGTGGAGGTCATTTCAAGGTCACGCCAAGCTCATGCGTCAAAATCCCGTCGAGGAAGTGTTATTACCCCGGTTACGACAAAGGAACGTGTTTCTTTCGCTCCACGGAGTCGCCCAGATTGGTTTTTGGGGTGGAGGTCATTTCAAGGTCCTGCCAAGGTCATACGCCAAAATCACGTCAAGGGAGCGTTATTACCCCGGTTACGTCAATGGAACGTGTTTCTTTCGCTCCACGGGGTCGCCCAGATTGGTTTTTGGGGTGGAGGTCTTTTCAAGGTCACGCCAAGGTCATACGCCAGATCACGTCAAGGAAGCGTTATTACCCAGATTACGTCAATGGAACGTGTTTCTTTCGCTCCACGGGGTCGCCCAGATTGGTTTTTGGGGAGGAGGTCTTTTGAAGGTCACGCCATGGTCATACGCCAAATCACGTTAAGGATGCGTTATTACCCCGGTTACGTCAAAGGAACGAGTTTCTTTCGCTCCACGGAGTCGCCCAGGTTGGCTTTTGAAGTGGATGTCATTACAAGGTCACGCCAAGGTCATACGTCAAAATCACGTCGAGGAAATGTTATTACCCCGGTTACGACAAAGGAACGTGTTTCTTTCGCTCCACGGAGTCGCCCAGATTGGTTTTTGGGGTGGAGGTGTTTCAAGATCATGCCAAGGTCATACGTCAAAATCACGTCGAGGAAGCGTTATTACCCCGGTTACGTCAAAGGAACGTGTTTCATTCGGTCCACGGAGTCGCCCAGATTGGTTTTTGGGGTGGAGGACATTTCAAGGTCATGCCGAGGTCATACGTCAAAATCACGTCAAGGGAGCGTTATTACCCCGGTTACGTCAAAGGAACGAGTTTCTTTCGCTCCACGGAGTCGCCCAGGTTGGCTTTTGTGGTGGAGGTCATTTCAAGGTCACGCCAAGGTCATACGTCAAAATCACGTCGAGGAAGTGTTATTACCCAGCTTACGTCAAAGGAATGTGTTTCTTTCGCTCCACGGAGTCGCCCAGGTTGGTTTTTGCGGTGGAGGTCATTTCAAGATCATGTCGAGGTCATACGTCAAAATCGCGTCGAGGAAGTGTTATTACCCAGGTTACGTCAAAGGAATGTGTTTCTTTCGCTCCACGGAGTCGCCCAGATAGGTTTTTGGGGTGGAGATCATTTCAAGGTCATGCCAAGGTCATACATCAAAATCTCGTCGAGGAAGCGTTATTACCCAGGTTACGTCAATGGAACGTGTATCTGTCGCTCCACGGTGTCGACCAGATTGGTTTTTGGGGCGGAGGTCACATCAACGTGTCGCGAAGGTCATACCACAAAATCACGTTAAGGGAGCGTTATTACCCCGGTTACGTCAAAGGAACGCGTTTCTTTCGCTCCACGGAGTCGCCCAGGTTGGCTTTTGGGGTGGAGGTCATTTCAAGATCATGTCGAGGTCATACGTCAAAATCACGTTAAGGGAGCGTTATTACCCCGGTTACGTCAATTGAACGTGTTTCTTTCGCTCCACGGAGTCGCCCAGATTGGTTTTTGGGGTGGAGGTCATTTCAAGGTCACGGCAAGGTCATACGACAAAATCTCGTCGAGGAAGCGTTATTACCCTGGTTACGTCAATGGAACGTGTATCTGTCGCTCCACGGTGTCGACCAGATTGGTTTTTGGGGCGGAGGTCACATCAACGTGTCGCGAAGGTCATACCACAAAATCACGTTAAGGTAGCGTTATTACCCCGGTTACGTCAAAGGAACGCGTTTCTTTCGCTCCACGGAGTCGCCCAGGTTGGCTTTTGGGGTGGAGGTCATTTCAAGATCATGTCGAGGTCATACGTCAAAATCACGTTAAGGGAGCGTTATTACCCCGGTTACGTCAATGGAACGTGTTTCTTTCGCTCCACGGAGTCGCCCAGATTGGTTTTTGGGGTGGAGGTCATTTCAAGGTCACGGCAAGGTCATACGACAAAATCTCGTCGAGGAAGCGTTATTACCCTGGTTACGTCAAAGGAACGTGTTTCTTTCGCTCCACGGACTCGCCCAGATTGATTTTTGGGGTGGAGGTCATTTCAAGGTCCTGCCAAGGTCATACGCCAAAATCACGTCAAGGGAGCGTTATTACCCCGGTTACGTCAATGGAACGTGTTTCTTTCGCTCCACGGGGTCGCCCAGATTGGTTTTTGGGGTGGAGGTCTTTTCAAGGTCACGCCAAGGTCATACGCCAGATCACGTCAAGGAAGCGTTATTACCCAGATTACGACAATGGATCGTGTTTCTTTCGCTCCACGGAGTCGCCCAGATTGGTTTTTGGGGAGGAGGTCTTTTGAAGGTCACGCCATGGTCATACGCCAAATCACGTTAAGGATGCGTTATTACCCCGGTTACGTCAAAGGAACGAGTTTCTTTCGCTCCACGGAGTCGCCCAGGTTTTCTTTTGAGGTGGAGGTCTTTTCAAGGTCACGCCAAGGTCATACGCCAAACACGTCAAGGAAGCTTTATTACCCCGGTTACATCAAAGGAACGAGTTTCATTCGCTCCACGGAGTCGCCCAGGTTGGCTTTTGAGGTGGAGGTCATTTCAAGGTCACGCCAAGTTCATACGTCAAATTCATGACAAGGAAGCGGTATTACCACGGTTACAACAATGGAACGTGTTTCTTTCGCTCCACGGACTCGCCCAGATTGATTTTTTGGGTGGAGGTCATTTCAAGGTCCTGCCAAGGTCATACGCCAAAATCACGCCAAGGGAGCGTTATTACCCCGGTTACGTCAATGGAACGTGTTTCTTTCGCTCCACGGAGTCGCCCAGGTTGGCTTTTGAAGTGGATGTCATTACAAGGTCACGCCAAGGTCATACGTCAAAATCACGTCGAGGAAGTGTTATTACCCCGGTTACGTCAAAGGAACGTGTTTCTTTCGCTCTACGTAGTCGCCCAGATTGGTTTCTGGAGCGGAGGTCACATCAACGTCTCGCCAAGGTCGTACGCCAAAATCACGTCAAGGGAGCGTTATTACCCCGGTTACGTTAATGGAACGAGTTTCTTTGGCTCCACGGAGTCGCCCATGTTGGCTTTTGAGATGGAGGTCATTTCAAGGTCACGCCAAGGTCATACGACAAAATCACGTCGAGGAAGTGTTATTACCCCGGTTACGTCAAAGGAATGTGTTTCTTTCGCTCCACGGAGTCGCCCAGATTGGTTTTTGGGGTGGAGGTCTTTTCAAGGTCACGCCATGGTCATACGTCAAATCACGTCAAGGAAGCGTTATTACCCCGGTTACATCAAAGGAACGAGTTTCTTTCGCTCCACGGAGTCGCCCAGGTTGGCTTTTGAGGTGGAGGTCATTACAAGGTCACGCCAAGGTCATACGTCAAAATCACGTCGAGGAAGTGTTATTACCCCGGTTACGTCAAAGGAACGTGTTTCTTTCGCTCTTCGGAGTCGCCCAGATTGGTTTTTGGGGCGGAGGTCACATCAACGTCTCGCCAAGGTCATACGCCAAAATCACGTCAAGGGAGCGTTATTACCCCGGTTACGTTAATGGAACGTGTTTCTTTCGCTCCACGGAGTCGCCCAGATTGGTTTTTGGGGTGGAGGTCTTTTCAAGGTCACGCCATGGTCATACGCCACATCACGTCAAGGAAGCGTTATTACCCTGGTTACGTCAAAGGAACGAGTTTCTTTCGCTCCACGGAGTCGCCCAGGTTTTCTTTTGAGGTGGAGGTCTTTTCAAGGTCACGCCAAGGTCATACGCCAAACACGTCAAGGAAGCTTTATTACCCCGGTTACATCAAAGGAACGAGTTTCATTCGCTCCACGGAGTCGCCCAGGTTGGCTTTTGAGGTGGAGGTCATTTCAAGGTCACGCCAAGTTCATACGTCAAATTCATGACAAGGAAGCGGTATTACCACGGTTACAACAATGGAACGTGTTTCTTTCGCTCCACGGAGTCGCCCAGATCGGTTTTTGGGGTGGAGGTCTTTTCAAGGTCAGGCCAAGGTCATACGCCAAATCACGTCAAGGAAGCGTTATTACCCCGGTTACATCAAAGGAACGAGTTTCTTTGGCTCCACGGAGTCGCCCATGTTGGCTTTTGAGGTGGAGGTCATTTCAAGGTCACGCCAAGGTCATACGTCAAAATCACGTCGAGGAAGTGTTATTACCCCGGTTACGTCAAAGGAATGTGTTTCTTTCGCTCCACGGACTCGCCCAGATTGGTTTTTGGGGTGGAGGTCATTTCAAGGTCCTGCCAAGGTCATACGCCAAAATCACGTCAAGGGAGCGTTATTACCCCGATTGCGTCAATGGAACGAGTTTCTTTCGCACCACGGAGTCGCCAAGGTTGGCTTTTGTGGTGGAGGTCATTTCAAGGTCACGGCAAGGTCATACCCCAAATCACGTCAAGGAAGCGTTATTACCCCGGTTACGTCAAAGGAACGAGTTTCTTTCGGCCCACGGAGTCGCCCATGTTGGCTTTTGAGGTGGAGGTCATTTCAAGGTCACGCCAAGGTCATACGTCAAAATCTCGTCGAGGAAGCGTTATTACCCAGGTTACGTCAATGGAACGTGTATCTGTCGCTCCACGGTGTCGACCAGATTGGTTTTTGGGGCGGAGGTCTTTTCAAGGTCAGGCCAAGGTCATACGCCAAATCACGTCAAGGAAGCGTTATTACCCCGGTTACGTTAAAGGAACGTGTTTCTTTCGCTCCACGGAGTCGCCCAGATTGGTTTTTGGGGTGTAGGTCATTTCAAGGACACGCCAAGGTCATACGTCAAAATCACGTCGAGGAAGTGTTATTACCCCGGTTACGTCAAAGGAATGTGTTTCTTTCGCTCCACGGACTCGCCCAGATTGGTTTTTGGGGTGGAGGTCTTTTCAAGGTCACGCCAAGGTCATACGCCAGATCACGTCAAGGAAGCGTTATTACCCCGGTTACGTCAGTGGAACGTGTTTCTTTCGCTCCACGGAGTCGCCCAGATTGGTTTTTGGGGTGTAGGTCATTTCAAGGACACGTCAAGGTCATACGTCAAAATCACGTCGAGGAAGTGTTATTACCCCGGTTACGTCAAAGGTATGTGTTTCTTTCGCTCCACGGACTCGCCCAGATTGGTTTTTGGGGTGGAGATCATTTCAAGGTCCTGCCAAGGTCATTCGCCAAAATCACGTCAAGGCAGCGTTATTACCCCGGTTACGTCAAAGGAATGTGTTTCTTTCGCTCCACGGACTCGCCCAGATTGGTTTTTGGGGTGGAGATCATTTCAAGGTCCTGCCAAGGTCATACGCCAAAATCACGTCAAGGGAGCGTTATTACCCCGGTTACGTCAATGGAACGTGTTTCTTTCGCTCCACGGAGTCGCCCAGATTGGTTTTAGGGTTGGAGGTCATTTCAAGGTCACGCCAAGCTCTTACACCAAATCACGTCAAGGAAGCGTTATTACTCCGGTTACGTCAAAGGAACGAGTTTCTTTCGGCCCACGGAGTCGCCCATGTTGGCTTTTGAGGTGGAGGTCATTTCAAGGTCACGCCAAGGTCATACGTCAAAATCTCGTCGAGGAAGCGTTATTACCCAGGTTACGTCAATGGATCGTGTATCTGTCGCTCCACGGTGTCGACCAGATTGGTTTTTGGGGCGGTGGTCTTTTCAAGGTCAGACCAAGGTCATACGCCAAATCACGTCAAGGAAGCGTTATTACCCCGGTTACGTCAATGGAACGTGTTTCTTTCGCTCCACGGAGTCGCCCAGATTGGTTTTTGGGTTGGAGGTCATTTCAAGGTCACGCCAAGGTCATACCCCAAATCACGTCAAGGAAGCGTTATTACCCCGGTTACGTCAAAGGAACGAGTTTCTTTCGGCCCACGGAGTCGCCCATGTTGGCTTTTGAGGTGGAGGTCATTTCAAGGTCACGCCAAGGTCATACGTCAAAATCTCGTCGAGGAAGCGTTATTACCCAGGTTACGTCAATGGAACGTGTATCTGTCGCTCCACGGTGTCGACCAGATTGGTTTTTGGGGCGGAGGTCTTTTCAAGGTCAGGCCAAGGTCATACGCCAAATCACGTCAAGGAAGCGTTATTACCCCGGTTACGTTAAAGGAACGTGTTTCTTTCGCTCCACGGAGTCGCCCAGATTGGTTTTTGGGGTGTAGGTCATTTCAAGGACACGCCAAGGTCATACGTCAAAATCACGTCGAGGAAGTGTTATTACCCAGGTTACGTCAAAGGAATGTGTTTCTTTCGCTCCACGGAGTCGCCCAGATTGGTTTTTGGGGTGGAGGTCATTTCAAGGTCATGCCAAGGTCATACGTCAAAATCTCGTCGAGGAAGCGTTATTACCCAGGTTACGTCAATGGAACGTGTATCTGTCGCTCCACGGAGTCGCCCAGATTGGTTTTGGGGCGGAGGTCACATCAACGTCTCGCGAAGGTCATACGACAAAATCACGTTAAGGGAGCGTTATTACCCCGGTTACGTCAATGGAACGTGTTTCTTTCGCTCTACGGAGTCGCCCAGATTGGTTTTTGGGGTGGAGGTCTTTTCAAGGTCACGCCAAGGTCATACGCCAAAATCACGTCAAGGGAGCGTTATTACCCCGGTTACGTTAATGGAACGAGTTTTATTCGCTCCACGGAGTCGCCCAGGTTGGCTTTTGAGGTGGAGTTCATTTCAAGGTCACGCCAAGTTCATACGTCAAATTCATGGCAAGGAAGCGGTATTACCACGGTTACAACAATGGAACGTGTTTCTTTCGCTCCACGGAGTCGCCCAGATCGGTTTTTGGGGTGGAGGTCTTTTCAAGGTCAGGCCAAGGTCATACGCCAAATCATGTCAAGGAAGCGTTATTACCCCGGTTACATCAAAGGAACGAGTTTCTTTGGCTCCACGGAGTCGCCCATGTTGGCTTTTGAGATGGAGGTCATTTCAAGGTCACGCCAAGGTCATACGTCAAAATCACGTCGAGGAAGTGTTATTACCCCGGTTACGTCAAAGGAATGTGATTCTTTCGCTCCACGGACTCGACCAGGTTGTCTTTTGTGGTGGAGGTCTTTTCAAGGTCACGCCAAGGTCATACACCAGATCACGTCAAGGAAGCGTTATTACCCTGGTTACGTCAAAGGAACGAGTTTCTTTCGCTCCACGGAGTCGCCCAGGTTGGCTTTTGGGGTGGAGGTCATTTCAAGGTCATGTCGAGGTCATACGTCAAAATCACGTCAAGGGAGCGTTATTACCCCGGTTACGTCAAAGGAACGAGTTTCCTTCGCGCCACGGAGTCGCCCATGTTGGCTTTTGAGGTGGAGGTCATTTCAAGGTCACGCCAAGGTCATGCGTCAAAATCCCGTCGAGGAAGTGTTATTACCCCGGTTACGACAAAGGAACGTGTTTCTTTCGCTCCACGGAGTCGCCCAGATTGGTTTTTGGGGTGGAGGTCATTTCAAGGTCCTGCCAAGGTCATACGCCAAAATCACGTCAAGGGAGCGTTATTACCCCGGTTACGTCAATGGAACGTGTTTCTTTCGCTCCACGGGGTCGCCCAGATTGGTTTTTGGGGTGGAGGTCTTTTCAAGGTCACGCCAAGGTCATACGCCAGATCACGTCAAGGAAGCGTTATTACCCAGATTACGTCAATGGAACGTGTTTCTTTCGCTCCACGGGGTCGCCCAGATTGGTTTTTGGGGAGGAGGTCTTTTGAAGGTCACGCCATGGTCATACGCCAAATCACGTTAAGGATGCGTTATTACCCCGGTTACGTCAAAGGAACGAGTTTCTTTCGCTCCACGGAGTCGCCCAGGTTGGCTTTTGAAGTGGATGTCATTACAAGGTCACGCCAAGGTCATACGTCAAAATCACGTCGAGGAAGTGTTATTACCCCGGTTACGACAAAGGAACGTGTTTCTTTCGCTCCACGGAGTCGCCCAGATTGGTTTTTGGGGTGGAGGTGTTTCAAGATCATGCCAAGGTCATACGTCAAAATCACGTCGAGGAAGCGTTATTACCCCGGTTACGTCAAAGGAACGTGTTTCTTTCGCTCCACGGAGACGCCCAGACTGGTTTTTGGGGCGGATGTCACATCAACGTCTCGCCAAGGTCATACGCCAAAATCACGTCAAGGGAGCGTTATTACCCCGGTTACGTTAATGGAACGTGTTTCTTTCGCTCCACGGAGTCGCCCAGATTGGTTTTTGCGGTGGAGGTCTTTTCAAGGTCACGCCATGGTCATACGCCAAATCACGTCAAGGAAGCGTTATTACCCCGGTTACGTCAAAGGAACGAGTTTCATTCGGTCCACGGAGTCGCCCAGATTGGTTTTTGGGGTGGAGGACATTTCAAGGTCATGCCGAGGTCATACGTCAAAATCACGTCAAGGGAGCGTTATTACCCCGGTTACGTCAAAGGAACGAGTTTCTTTCGCTCCACGGAGTCGCCCAGGTTGGCTTTTGTGGTGGAGGTCATTTCAAGGTCACGCCAAGGTCATACGTCAAAATCACGTCGAGGAAGTGTTATTACCCAGCTTACGTCAAAGGAATGTGTTTCTTTCGCTCCACGGAGTCGCCCAGGTTGGTTTTTGCGGTGGAGGTCATTTCAAGATCATGTCGAGGTCATACGTCAAAATCGCGTCGAGGAAGTGTTATTACCCAGGTTACGTCAAAGGAATGTGTTTCTTTCGCTCCACGGAGTCGCCCAGATAGGTTTTTGGGGTGGAGGTCATTTCAAGGTCATGCCAAGGTCATACATCAAAATCTCGTCGAGGAAGCGTTATTACCCAGGTTACGTCAATGGAACGTGTATCTGTCGCTCCACGGTGTCGACCAGATTGGTTTTTGGGGCGGAGGTCACATCAACGTGTCGCGAAGGTCATACGACAAAATCACGTTAAGGGAGCGTTATTACCCCGGTTACGTCAAAGGAACGCGTTTCTTTCGCTCCACGGAGTCGCCCAGGTTGGCTTTTGGGGTGGAGGTCATTTCAAGATCATGTCGAGGTCATACGTCAAAATCACGTTAAGGGAGCGTTATTACCCCGGTTACGTCAATGGAACGTGTTTCTTTCGCTCCACGGAGTCGCCCAGATTGGTTTTTGGGGTGGAGGTCATTTCAAGGTCACGGCAAGGTCATACGACAAAATCTCGTCGAGGAAGCGTTATTACCCAGGTTACGTCAATGGAACGTGTATCTGTCGCTCCACGGTGTCGACCAGATTGGTTTTTGGGGCGGAGGTCTTTTAAAGGTCATGCCAAGGTCATACGCCAAATCACGTCAAGGAAGCGTTATTACCCCGGTTACATCAAAGGAACGAGTTTCTTTCGCTCCACGGAGTCGCCCATGTTGGCTTTTGAGGTGGAGGACATTTCAAGGTCACGCCAAGGTCATGCGTCAAAATCACGTCGAGGAAGTGTTATTACCCCGGTTACGTCAATGGAACGTGTTTCTTTCGTTCCACGGGGTCGCCCAGATTGGTTTTTGGGGTGGAGGTCTTCTCAAGGTCACGCCAAGGTCATACGCCAGATCACGTCAAGGAAGCGTTATTACCCCGGTTACGTCAAAGGAACGAGTTTCTTTCGCTACACGGAGTCGCCCAGGTTGGCTTTTGTGGTGGAGGTCATTTCAAGGTCACGCCAAGGTCATACGTCAAAATCACGTCGAGGAAGTGTTATTACCCTGGTTACGTCAAAGGAACGTGTTTCTTTCGCTCCACGGACTCGCCCAGATTGATTTTTGGGGTGGAGGTCATTTCAAGGTCCTGCCAAGGTCATACGCCAAAATCAAGTCAAGGGAGCGTTATTACCCCGGTTACGTCAATGGAACGTGTTTCTTTCGCTCCACGGGGTCGCCCAGATTGGTTTTTGGGGTGGAGGTCTTTTCAAGGTCACGCCAAGGTCATACGCCAGATCACGTCAAGGAAGCGTTATTACCCAGATTACGACAATGGATCGTGTTTCTTTCGCTCCACGGAGTCGCCCAGATTGGTTTTTGGGGAGGAGGTCTTTTGAAGGTCACGCCATGGTCATACGCCAAATCACGTTAAGGATGCGTTATTACCCCGGTTACGTCAAAGGAACGAGTTTCTTTCGCTCCACGGAGTCGCCCAGGTTTTCTTTTGAGGTGGAGGTCTTTTCAAGGTCACGCCAAGGTCATACGCCAAACACGTCAAGGAAGCTTTATTACCCCGGTTACATCAAAGGAACGAGTTTCATTCGCTCCACGGAGTCGCCCAGGTTGGCTTTTGAGGTGGAGGTCATTTCAAGGTCACGCCAAGTTCATACGTCAAATTCATGACAAGGAAGCGGTATTACCACGGTTACAACAATGGAACGTGTTTCTTTCGCTCCACGGACTCGCCCAGATTGATTTTTGGGGTGGAGGTCATTTCAAGGTCCTGCCAAGGTCATACGCCAAAATCACGCCAAGGGAGCGTTATTACCCCGGTTACGTCAATGGAACGTGTTTCTTTCGCTCCACGGAGTCGCCCAGGTTGGCTTTTGAAGTGGATGTCATTACAAGGTCACGCCAAGGTCATACGTCAAAATCACGTCGAGGAAGCGTTATTACCCAGGTTACGTCAATGGAACGTGTATCTGTCGCTCCACGGTGTCGACCAGATTGGTTTTTGGGGCGGAGGTCTTTTAAAGGTCATGCCAAGGTCGTACGCCAAAATCACGTCAAGGGAGCGTTATTACCCCGGTTACGTTAATGGAACGAGTTTCTTTGGCTCCACGGAGTCGCCCATGTTGGCTTTTGAGATGGAGGTCATTTCAAGGTCACGCCAAGGTCATACGACAAAATCACGTCGAGGAAGTGTTATTACCCCGGTTACGTCAAAGGAACGTGTTTCTTTCGCTCTTCGGAGTCGCCCAGATTGGTTTTTGGGGCGGAGGTCACATCAACGTCTCGCCAAGGTCATACGCCAAAATCACGTCAAGGGAGCGTTATTACCCCGGTTACGTTAATGGAACGTGTTTCTTTCGCTCCACGGAGTCGCCCAGATTGGTTTTTGGGGTGGAGGTCTTTTCAAGGTCACGCCATGGTCATACGCCACATCACGTCAAGGAAGCGTTATTACCCTGGTTACGTCAAAGGAACGAGTTTCTTTCGCTCCACGGAGTCGCCCAGGTTTTCTTTTGAGGTGGAGGTCTTTTCAAGGTCACGCCAAGGTCATACGCCAAACACGTCAAGGAAGCTTTATTACCCCGGTTACATCAAAGGAACGAGTTTCATTCGCTCCACGGACTCGCCCAGGTTGGCTTTTGAGGTGGAGGTCATTTCAAGGTCACGCCAAGTTCATACGTCAAATTCATGACAAGGAAGCGGTATTACCACGGTTACAACAATGGAACGTGTTTCTTTCGCTCCACGGAGTCGCCCAGATCGGTTTTTGGGGTGGAGGTCTTTTCAAGGTCAGGCCAAGGTCATACGCCAAATCACGTCAAGGAAGCGTTATTACCCCGGTTACATCAAAGGAACGAGTTTCTTTGGCTCCACGGAGTCGCCCATGTTGGCTTTTGAGGTGGAGGTCATTTCAAGGTCACGCCAAGGTCATACGTCAAAATCACGTCGAGGAAGTGTTATTACCCCGGTTACGTCAAAGAAATGTGTTTCTTTCGCTCCACGGACTCGCCCAGATTGGTTTTTGGGGTGGAGGTCATTTCAAGGTCCTGCCAAGGTCATACGCCAAAATCACGTCAAGGGAGCGTTATTACCCCGATTGCGTCAATGGAACGAGTTTCTTTCGCACCACGGAGTCGCCAAGGTTGGCTTTTGTGGTGGAGGTCATTTCAAGGTCACGGCAAGGTCATACGTCAAAATCACGTCGAGGAAGTGTTATTACCCCGGTTACGTCAAAGGAATGTGATTCTTTCGCTCGACGGACTCGACCAGGTTGGCTTTTGTGGTGGAGGTCGCATCAACGTCTCGCCAAGGTCATACGCCAAAATCACGTCAAGGGAGCGTTATTACCCCGGTTACGTTAATGGAACGTGTTTCTTTCGCTCCACGGAGACTCCCAGATTGGTTTTTGGGGTGGAGGTCTTTTCAAGGTCACGCCAAGGTCATACGCAAATCACGTCAAGGAAGCGGTATTACCACGGTTACAACAATAGAAGGTGTTTCTTTCGCTCCACGGAGTCGCCCATGTTGGCATTTGAGATGGAGGTCATTTCAAGGTCACGCCAAGGTCATGCGTCAAAATCACGTCGAGGAAGTGTTATTACCCCGGTTACGTTAAAGGAACGTGTTTCTTTCGTCCCACGGAGTCGCCCAGATTGGTTTTTGGGGTGGAGGTCATTTCAAGGTCATGCCAAGGTCATACGTCAAAGTCACGTCGAGGAAGCGTTATTACCCCGGTTACGTCAAAGGAACGTGTTTCTTTCGCTCCACGGAGACGCCCAGACTGGTTTTTGGGGCTGAGATCACATCAACGTCTCGCCAAGGTCATACGCCAAAATCACGTCAAGGGAGCGTTATTACCCCGGTTACGTCAAAGGAACGAGTTTCTTTCGCTCCACGGAGTCGCCCAGGTTGGCTTTTGGAGTGGAGGTCATTTCAAGATCATGTCGAGGTCATACGTCAAAATCACGTCAAGGGAGCGTTATTACCCCGGTTACGTCAATGGAACGTGTTTCTTTCGCTCCACGGAGTCGCCCAGATTGGTTTTTGGGTTGGAGGTCATTTCAAGGTCACGCCAAGGTCATACCCCAAATCACGTCAAGGAAGCGTTATTACCCCGGTTACGTCAAAGGAACGAGTTTCTTTCGGCCCACGGAGTCGCCCATGTTGGCTTTTGAGGTGGAGGTCATTTCAAGGTCACGCCAAGGTCATACGTCAAAATCTCGTCGAGGAAGCGTTATTACCCAGGTTACGTCAATGGAACGTGTATCTGTCGCTCCACGGTGTCGACCAGATTGGTTTTTGGGGCGGAGGTCTTTTCAAGGTCAGGCCAAGGTCATACGCCAAATCACGTCAAGGAAGCGTTATTACCCCGGTTACGTTAAAGGAACGTGTTTCTTTCGCTCCACGGAGTCGCCCAGATTGGTTTTTGGGGTGTAGGTCATTTCAAGGACACGCCAAGGTCATACGTCAAAATCACGTCGAGGAAGTGTTATTACCCCGGTTACGTCAAAGGAATGTGTTTCTTTCGCTCCACGGACTCGCCCAGATTGGTTTTTGGGGTGGAGGTCTTTTCAAGGTCACGCCAAGGTCATACGCCAGATCACGTCAAGGAAGCGTTATTACCCCGGTTACGTCAGTGGAACGTGTTTCTTTCGCTCCACGGAGTCGCCCAGATTGGTTTTTGGGGTGTAGGTCATTTCAAGGACACGTCAAGGTCATACGTCAAAATCACGTCGAGGAAGTGTTATTACCCCGGTTACGTCAAAGGTATGTGTTTCTTTCGCTCCACGGACTCGCCCAGATTGGTTTTTGGGGTGGAGATCATTTCAAGGTCCTGCCAAGGTCATTCGCCAAAATCACGTCAAGGCAGCGTTATTACCCCGGTTACGTCAAAGGAATGTGTTTCTTTCGCTCCACGGACTCGCCCAGATTGGTTTTTGGGGTGGAGATCATTTCAAGGTCCTGCCAAGGTAATACGCCAAAATCACGTCAAGGGAGCGTTATTACCCCGGTTACGGCAATGGAACGTGTTTCTTTCGCTCCACGGAGTCGCCCAGATTGGTTTTAGGGTTGGAGGTCATTTCAAGGTCACGCCAAGCTCTTACACCAAATCACGTCAAGGAAGCGTTATTACCCCGGTTACGTCAAAGGAACGAGTTTCTTTCGGCCCACGGAGTCGCCCATGTTGGCTTTTGAGGTGGAGGTCATTTCAAGGTCACGCCAAGGTCATACGTCAAAATCTCGTCGAGGAAGCGTTATTACCCAGGTTACGTCAATGGATCGTGTATCTGTCGCTCCACGGTGTCGACCAGATTGGTTTTTGGGGCGGTGGTCTTTTCAAGGTCAGACCAAGGTCATACGCCAAATCACGTCAAGGAAGCGTTATTACCCCGGTTACGTCAATGGAACGTGTTTCTTTCGCTCCACGGAGTCGCCCAGATTGGTTTTTGGGTTGGAGGTCATTTCAAGGTCACGCCAAGGTCATACCCCAAATCACGTCAAGGAATCGTTATTACCCCGGTTACGTCAAAGGAACGAGTTTCTTTCGGCCCACGGAGTCGCCCATGTTGGCTTTTGAGGTGGAGGTCATTTCAAGGTCACGCCAAGGTCATACGTCAAAATCTCGTCGAGGAAGCGTTATTACCCAGGTTACGTCAATGGAACGTGTATCTGTCGCTCCACGGTGTCGACCAGATTGGTTTTTGGGGCGGAGGTCTTTTCAAGGTCAGGCCAAGGTCATACGCCAAATCACGTCAAGGAAGCGTTATTACCCCGGTTACGTTAAAGGAACGTGTTTCTTTCGCTCCACGGAGTCGCCCAGATTGGTTTTTGGGGTGTAGGTCATTTCAAGGACACGCCAAGGTCATACGTCAAAATCACGTCGAGGAAGTGTTATTACCCCGGTTACGTCAAAGGAATGTGTTTCTTTCGCTCCACGGACTCGCCCAGATTGGTTTTTGGGGTGGAGGTCTTTTCAAGGTCACGCCAAGGTCATACGCCAGATCACGTCAAGGAAGCGTTATTACCCCGGTTACGTCAGTGGAACGTGTTTCTTTCGCTCCACGGAGTCGCCCAGATTGGTTTTTGGGGTGTAGGTCATTTCAAGGACACGTCAAGGTCATACGTCAAAATCACGTCGAGGAAGTGTTATTACCCCGGTTACGTCAAAGGTATGTGTTTCTTTCGCTCCACGGACTCGCCCAGATTGGTTTTTGGGGTGGAGATCATTTCAAGGTCCTGCCAAGGTCATTCGCCAAAATCACGTCAAGGCAGCGTTATTACCCCGGTTACGTCAAAGGAATGTGTTTCTTTCGCTCCACGGACTCGCCCAGATTGGTTTTTGGGGTGGAGATCATTTCAAGGTCCTGCCAAGGTCATTCGCCAAAATCACGTCAAGGCAGCGTTATTACCCCGGTTACGTCAAAGGAATGTGTTTCTTTCGCTCCACGGACTCGCCCAGATTGGTTTTTGGGGTGGAGATCATTTCAAGGTCCTGCCAAGGTCATACGCCAAAATCACGTCAAGGAAGCGTTATTACCCCGGTTACGTCAAAGGAACGAGTTTCTTTCGGCCCACGGAGTCGCCCATGTTGGCTTTTGAGGTGGAGGTCATTTCAAGGTCACGCCGAGGTCATACGTCAAAATCTCGTCGAGGAAGCGTTATTACCCAGGTTACGTCAATGGATCGTGTATCTGTCGCTCCACGGTGTCGACCAGATTGGTTTTTGGGGCGGTGGTCTTTTCAAGGTCAGACCAAGGTCATACGCCAAATCACGTCAAGGAAGCGTTATTACCCCGGTTACGTTAAAGGAACGTGTTTCTTTCGCTCCACGGAGTCGCCCAGATTGGTTTTTGGGGTGTAGGTCATTTCAAGGACACGCCAAGGTCATACGTCAAAATCACGTCGAGGAAGTGTTATTACCCCGGTTACGTCAAAGGAATGTGTTTCTTTCGCTCCACGGACTCGCCCAGATTGGTTTTTGGGGTGGAGATCATTTCAAGGTCCTGCCAAGGTCATTCGCCAAAATCACGTCAAGGCAGCGTTATTACCCCGGTTACGTCAAAGGAACGTGTTTCTTTCGCTCCACGGAGACGCCCAGATTGGTTTTTGGGGTGGAGGTCTTTTCAAGGTCACGCCATGGTCATACGCCAAATCACGTCAAGGACGCGTTATTACCCCGGTTACATCAAAGGAACGAGTTTCTTTCGCTCCACGGAGTCGCCCATGTTGGCTTTTGAGGTGGAGGTCATTTCAAGGTCACGCCAAGATCATGCGTCAAAATCTCGTCGAGGAAGCGTTATTACCCCGGTTACGTCAAAGGAACGTCTTTCTTTCGCTCCACGGAGTCGCCCAGATTGGTTTTTGGGGTGGAGGTCATTTCAAGGACATGACAAGGTCATACGCCAAATCACGTCGAGGAAGCGTTACTACCCTGGTTACGTCAAAGGAACGAGTTTCTTTCGCTCCACGGAGTCGTCCAGGTTTTCTTTTGAGGTGGAGGTCTTTTCAAGGTCACGCCAAGGTCATACGCCAATCACGTCAAGGAAGCTTTAATACCCCGGTTACATCAAAGGAACGAGTTTCATTCGCTCCACGGAGTCGCCCAGGTTGGCATTTGAGGTGGAGGTCATTTCAAGGTCACGCCAAGTTCATACGTCAAATTCATGTCAAGGAAGCGTTATTACTCCGGTTACAACAATGGAACGTGTTTCTTTCGCTCCACGGACTCGTCCAGATTGGTTTTTGGGGTGGAGGTCATTTCAAGGTCCTGCCAAGGTCATACGCCAAAATCACGTCAAGGGAGCGTTATTAACCCGATTACGTCAATGGAACGAGTTTCTTTCGCACCACGGAGTCGCCAAGGTTGGCTTTTGAGGTGGAGGTCATTTCAAGGTCACGCCAAGGTCATACGTCAAAATCACGGCGAGGAAGTGTTATTACCCCGGTTACGACAAAGGAACGTGTTTCTTTCGCTCCACGGAGTCGCCCAGATTGGTTTTTGGGGTGGAGGTCATTTCAAGGACCTGCCAAGGTCATACGCCAAAATCACGTCAAGGGAGCGTTATTACCCCGGATATGTCAATGGAACGTGTTTTTTCGCTCCACGGGGTCGCCCAGATTGGTTTTTGGGGTGGAGGTCTTTTGAAGGTCACGCCAAGGTCATACGCCAGATCACGTCAAGGAAGCGTTATTACCCCGGTTACGTCAGTGGAACGTGTTTCTTTCGCTCCACGGAGTCGCCCAGATTGGTTTTTGGGGTGTAGGTCATTTCAAGGACACGTCAAGGTCATACGTCAAAATCATGTCGAGGAAGTGTTATTACCCCGGTTACATCAAAGGTATGTGTTTCTTTCGCTCCACGGACTCGCCCAGATTGGTTTTTGGGGTGGAGATCATTTCAAGGTCCTGCCAAGGTCATTCGCCAAAATCACGTCAAGGCAGCGTTATTACACCGGTTACGTCAAGGGAATGTGTTTCTTTCGCTCCACGGACTCGCCCAGATTGGTTTTTGGGGTGGAGATCATTACAAGGTCCTGACAAGGTCATACGCCAAAATCACGTCAAGGGAGCGTTATTACCCCGGTTACGTCAATGGAACATGTTTCTTTCGCTCCACGGAGTCGCCCATGTTGGCATTTGAGATGGAGGTCATTTCAAGGTCACGCCAAGGTCATGCGTCAAAATCACGTCGAGGAAGTGTTATTATCCCTGTTACGTTAAAGGAACGTGTTTCTTTCGTTCCACGGAGTCGCCCAGATTGGTTTTTGGGGTGGAGGTCATTTCAAGGTCATGCCAAGGTCATACGTCAAAATCTCGTCGAGGAAGCGTTATTACCCCGGTTACGTCAAAGGAACGTGTTTCTTTCGCTCCACGGAGTCGCCCATGTTGGCATTTGAGATGGAGGTCATTTCAAGGTCACGCCAAGGTCATGCGTCAAAATCACGTCGAGGAAGTGTTATTATCCCTGTTACGTTAAAGGAACGTGTTTCTTTCGTTCCACGGAGTCGCCCAGATTGGTTTTTGGGGTGGAGGTCATTTCAAGGTCATGCCAAGGTCATACGTCAAAATCTCGTCGAGGAAGCGTTATTACCCCGGTTACGTCAAAGGAACGTGTTTCTTTCGCTCCACGGACTCGCCCAGATTGGTTTTTGGGGTGGAGGTCTTTTCAAGGTCACGCCAAGGTCATACGCCAGATCACGTCAAGGAAGCGTTATTACCCCGGTTACGTCAGTGGAACGTGTTTCTTTCGCTCCACGGAGTCGCCCAGATTGGTTTTTGGGGTGTAGGTCATTTCAAGGACACGTCAAGGTCATACGTCAAAATCACGTCGAGGAAGTGTTATTACCCCGGTTACGTCAAAGGTATGTGTTTCTTTCGCTCCACGGACTCGCCCAGATTGGTTTTTGGGGTGGAGATCATTTCAAGGTCCTGCCAAGGTCATTCGCCAAAATCACGTCAAGGCAGCGTTATTACCCCGGTTACGTCAAAGGAATGTGTTTCTTTCGCTCCACGGACTCGCCCAGATTGGTTTTTGGGGTGGAGATCATTTCAAGGTCCTGCCAAGGTCATACGCCAAAATCACGTCAAGGGAGCGTTATTACCCCGGTTACGTCAATGGAACGTGTTTCTTTCGCTCCACGGAGTCGCCCAGATTGGTTTTAGGGTTGGAGGTCATTTCAAGGTCACGCCAAGCTCTTACACCAAATCACGTCAAGGAAGCGTTATTACCCCGGTTACGTCAAAGGAACGAGTTTCTTTCGGCCCACGGAGTCGCCCATGTTGGCTTTTGAGGTGGAGGTCATTTCAAGGTCACGCCAAGGTCATACGTCAAAATCTCGTCGAGGAAGCGTTATTACCCAGGTTACGTCAATGGATCGTGTATCTGTCGCTCCACGGTGTCGACCAGATTGGTTTTTGGGGCGGTGGTCTTTTCAAGGTCAGACCAAGGTCATACGCCAAATCACGTCAAGGAAGCGTTATTACCCCGGTTACGTTAAAGGAACGTGTTTCTTTCGCTCCACGGAGTCGCCCAGATTGGTTTTTGGGGTGTAGGTCATTTCAAGGACACGCCAAGGTCATACGTCAAAATCACGTCGAGGAAGTGTTATTACCCCGGTTACGTCAAAGGAATGTGTTTCTTTCGCTCCACGGACTCGCCCAGATTGGTTTTTGGGGTGGAGATCATTTCAAGGTCCTGCCAAGGTCATTCGCCAAAATCACGTCAAGGCAGCGTTATTACCCCGGTTACGTCAAAGGAACGTGTTTCTTTCGCTCCACGGAGACGCCCAGATTGGTTTTTGGGGTGGAGGTCTTTTCAAGGTCACGCCATGGTCATACGCCAAATCACGTCAAGGACGCGTTATTACCCCGGTTACATCAAAGGAACGAGTTTCTTTCGCTCCACGGAGTCGCCCATGTTGGCTTTTGAGGTGGAGGTCATTTCAAGGTCACGCCAAGATCATGCGTCAAAATCTCGTCGAGGAAGCGTTATTACCCCGGTTACGTCAAAGGAACGTGTTTCTTTCGCTCCACGGAGACGCCCAGACTGGTTTTTGTGGCGGAGATCACATCAACGTCTCGCCAAGGTCATACGCCAAAATCACGTCAAGGGAGCGTTATTACCCCGGTTACGTCAAAGGAACGAGTTTCTTTCGCTCCACGGAGTCGCCCAGGTTGGCTTTTGGGGTGGAGGTCATTTCAAGATCACGCCAAGGTCATACGTCAAAATCTCGTCGAGGAAGCGTTATAACCCAGGTTACGTCAATGGAACGTGTATCTGTCGCTCCACGGTGTCGACCAGATTGGATTTTGGGGCGGAGGTCTTTTCAAGGTCAGGCCAAGGTCATACGCCAAATCACGTCAAGGAAGCGTTATTACCCCGGTTACGTTAAAGGAACGTGTTTCTTTCGCTCCACGGAGTCGCCCAGATTGGTTTTTGGGGTGTAGGTCATTTCAAGGACACGCCAAGGTCATACGCCAAATCACGTCAAGGAAGCGTTATTACCCCGGTTACGTTAAAGGAACGTGTTTCTTTCGCTCCACGGACTCGCCCAGATTGGTTTTTGGGGTGGAGATCATTTCAAGGTCCTGCCAAGGTCATTCGCCAAAATCACGTCAAGGCAGCGTTATTACCCCGGTTACGTCAAAGGAATGTGTTTCTTTCGCTCCACGGACTCGCCCAGATTGGTTTTTGGGGTGGAGATCATTTCAAGGTCCTGCCAAGGTCATACGCCAAAATCACGTCAAGGGAGCGTTATTACCCCGGTTACGTCAATGGAACGTGTTTTTTTCGCTCCACGGAGACGCCCAGATTGGTTTTTGGGGTGGAGGTCTTTTCAAGGTCACGCCATGGTCATACGCCAAATCACGTCAAGGACGCGTTATTACCCCGGTTACATCAAAGGAACGAGTTTCTTTCGCTCCACGGAGTCGCCCATGTTGGCTTTTGAGGTGGAGGTCATTTCAAGGTCACGCCAAGGTCATGCGTCAAAATCACGTCGAGGAAGTGTTATTACCCCGGTTACGACAAAGGAACGTGTTTCTTTCGCTCCACGGAGTCGCCAAGATTGGTTTTTGGGGTGGAGGTCATTTCAAGGACACGTCAAGGTCATACGTCAAAATCACGTCGAGGAAGTGTTATTACCCCGGTTACGTCAAAGGTATGTGTTTCTTTCGCTCCACGGACTCGCCCAGATTGGTTTTTGGGGTGGAGATCATTTCAAGGTCCTGCCAAGGTCATTCGCCAAAATCACGTCAAGGCAGCGTTATTACCCCGGTTACGTCAAAGGAATGTGTTTCTTTCGCTCCACGGACTCGCCCAGATTGGTTTTTGGGGTGGAGGTCTTTTCAAGGTCACGCCAAGGTCATACGCCAATCACGTCAAGGAAGCTTTAATACCCCGGTTACATCAAAGGAACGAGTTTCATTCGCTCCACGGAGTCGCCCAGGTTGGCATTTGAGGTGGAGGTCATTTCAAGGTCACGCCAAGTTCATACGTCAAATTCATGTCAAGGAAGCGGTATTACTCCGGTTACAACAATGGAACGTGTTTCTTTCGCTCCACGGACTCGTCCAGATTGGTTTTTGGGGTGGAGGTCATTTCAAGGTCCTGCCAAGGTCATACGCCAAAATCACGTCAAGGGAGCGTTATTAACCCGATTACGTCAATGGAACGAGTTTCTTTCGCACCACGGAGTCGCCAAGGTTGGCTTTTGAGGTGGAGGTCATTTCAAGGTCACGCCAAGGTCATACGTCAAAATCACGTCGAGGAAGTGTTATTACCCCGGTTACGACAAAGGAACGTGTTTCTTTCGCTCCACGGAGTCGCCCAGATTGGTATTTGGGGTGGAGGTCATTTCAAGGACCTGCCAAGGTCATACGCCAAAATCACGTCAAGGGAGCGTTATTACCCCGGATATGTCAATGGAACGTGTTTCTTTCGCTCCACGGGGTCGCCCAGATTGGTTTTTGGGGTGGAGGTCTTTTGAAGGTCACGCCAAGGTCATACGCCAGATCACGTCAAGGAAGCGTTATTGCCCCGGTTACGTCAGTGGAACGTGTTTCTTTCGCTCCACGGAGTCGCCCAGATTGGTTTTTGGGGTGTAGGTCATTTCAAGGACACGTCAAGGTCATACGTCAAAATCATGTCGAGGAAGTGTTATTACCCCGGTTACATCAAAGGTATGTGTTTCTTTCGCGCTACGGACTCGCCCAGATTGGTTTTTGGGGTGGAGATCATTTCAAGGTCCTGCCAAGGTCATTCGCCAAAATCACGTCAAGGCAGCGTTATTACCCCGGTTACGTCAAAGGAATGTGTTTCTTTCGCTCCACGGACTCGCCCAGATTGGTTTTTGGGGTGGAGATCATTTCAAGGTCCTGCCAAGGTCATACGCCAAAATCACGTCAAGGGAGCGTTATTACCCCGGTTACGTCAAAGGAACGTGTTTCTTTCGCTCCACGGAGACGCCCAGACTGGTTTTTGTGGCGGAGATCACATCAACGTCTCGCCAAGGTCATACGCCAAAATCACGTCAAGGGAGCGTTATTACCCCGGTTACGTCAAAGGAACGAGTTTCTTTCGCTCCACGGAGTCGCCCAGGTTGGCTTTTGGGGTGGAGGTCATTTCAAGATCATGTCGAGGTCATACGTCAAAATCACGTCAAGGGAGCGTTATTACCCCGGTTACGTCAATGGAACGTGTTTCTTTCGCTCCACGGAGTCGCCCAGATTGGTTTTTGGGTTGGAGGTCATTTCAAGGTCACGCCAAGGTCATACACCAAATCACGTCAAGGAAGCGTTATTACCCCGGTTACGTCAAAGGAACGAGTTTCTTTCGGCCCACGGAGTCGCCCATGTTGGCTTTTGAGGTGGAGGTCATTTCAAGGTCACGCCAAGGTCATACGTCAAAATCTCGTCGAGGAAGCGTTATTACCCAGGTTACGTCAATGGAACGTGTATCTGTCGCTCCACGGTGTCGACCAGATTGGTTTTTGGGGCGGAGGTCTTTTCAAGGTCAGGCCAAGGTCATACGCCAAATCACGTCAAGGAAGCGTTATTACCCCGGTTACGTTAAAGGAACGTGTTTCTTTCGCTCCACGGAGTCGCCCAGATTGGTTTTTGGGGTGTAGGTCATTTCAAGGACACGCCAAGGTCATACGCCAAATCACGTCAAGGAAGCGTTATTACCCCGGTTACGTTAAAGGAACGTGTTTCTTTCGCTCCACGGACTCGCCCAGATTGGTTTTTGGGGTGGAGATCATTTCAAGGTCCTGCCAAGGTCATTCGCCAAAATCACGTCAAGGCAGCGTTATTACCCCGGTTACGTCAAAGGAATGTGTTTCTTTCGCTCCACGGACTCGCCCAGATTGGTTTTTGGGGTGGAGATCATTTCAAGGTCCTGCCAAGGTCATACGCCAAAATCACGTCAAGGGAGCGTTATTACCCCGGTTACGTCAATGGAACGTGTTTCTTTCGCTCCACGGAGACGCCCAGATTGGTTTTTGGGGTGGAGGTCTTTTCAAGGTCACGCCATGGTCATACGCCAAATCACGTCAAGGACGCGTTATTACCCCGGTTACATCAAAGGAACGAGTTTCTTTCGCTCCACGGAGTCGCCCATGTTGGCTTTTGAGGTGTAGGTAATTCAAGGACACGCCAAGGTCATACGCCAAATCACGTCAAGGAAGCGTTATTACCCCGGTTACGTTAAAGGAACGTGTTTCTTTCGCTCCACGGACTCGCCCAGATTGGTTTTTGGGGTGGAGATCATTTCAAGGTCCTGCCAAGGTCATTCGCCAAAATCACGTCAAGGCAGCGTTATTACCCCGGTTACGTCAAAGGAATGTGTTTCTTTCGCTCCACGGACTCGCCCAGATTGGTTTTTGGGGTGGAGATCATTTCAAGGTCCTGCCAAGGTCATACGCCAAAATCACGTCAAGGGAGCGTTATTACCCCGGTTACGTCAATGGAACGTGTTTCTTTCGCTCCACGGAGACGCCCAGATTGGTTTTTGGGGTGGAGGTCTTTTCAAGGTCACGCCATGGTCATACGCCAAATCACGTCAAGGACGCGTTATTACCCCGGTTACATCAAAGGAACGAGTTTCTTTCGCTCCACGGAGTCGCCCATGTTGGCTTTTGAGGTGGAGGTCATTTCAAGGTCACGCCAAGGTCATGCGTCAAAATCACGTCGAGGAAGTGTTATTACCCCGGTTACGACAAAGGAACGTGTTTCTTTCGCTCCACGGAGTCGCCAAGATTGGTTTTTGGGGTGGAGGTCATTTCAAGGACACGTCAAGGTCATACGTCAAAATCACGTCGAGGAAGTGTTATTACCCCGGTTACGTCAAAGGTATGTGTTTCTTTCGCTCCACGGACTCGCCCAGATTGGTTTTTGGGGTGGAGATCATTTCAAGGTCCTGCCAAGGTCATTCGCCAAAATCACGTCAAGGCAGCGTTATTACCCCGGTTACGTCAAAGGAATGTGTTTCTTTCGCTCCACGGACTCGCCCAGATTGGTTTTTGGGGTGGAGATCATTTCAAGGTCCTGCCAAGGTCATACGCCAAAATCACGTCAAGGGAGCGTTATTACCCCGGTTACGTCAATGGAACATGTTTCTTTCGCTCCACGGAGTCGCCCATGTTGGCATTTGAGATGGAGGTCATTTCAAGGTCACGCCAAGGTCATGCGTCAAAATCACGTCGAGGAAGTGTTATTACCCCTGTTACGTTAAAGGAACGTGTTTCTTTCGTTCCACGGAGTCGCCCAGATTGGTTTTTGGGGTGGAGGTCATTTCAAGGTCATGCCAAGGTCATACGTCAAAATCTCGTCGAGGAAGCGTTATTACCCCGGTTACGTCAAAGGAACGTGTTTCTTTCGCTCCACGGAGACGCCCAGACTGGTTTTTGGGGCGGAGATCACATCAACGTCTCGCCAAGGTCATACGCCAAAATCACGTCAAGGGAGCGTTATTACCCCGGTTACGTCAAAGGAACGAGTTTCTTTCGCTCCACGGAGTCGCCCAGGTTGGCTTTTGGGGTGGAGGTCATTTCAAGATCATGTCGAGGTCATACGTCAAAATCACGTCAAGGGAGCGTTATTACCCCGGTTACGTCAATGGAACGTGTTTCTTTCGCTCCACGGAGTCGCCCAGATTGGTTTTTGGGTTGGAGGTCATTTCAAGGTCACGCCAAGGTCATACACCAAATCACGTCAAGGAAGCGTTATTACCCCGGTTACGTCAAAGGAACGAGTTTCTTTCGGCCCACGGAGTCGCCCATGTTGGCTTTTGAGGTGGAGGTCATTTCAAGGTCACGCCAAGGTCATACGTCAAAATCTCGTCGAGGAAGCGTTATTACCCAGGTTACGTCAATGGAACGTGTATCTGTCGCTCCACGGTGTCGACCAGATTGGTTTTTGGGGCGGAGGTCTTTTCAAGGTCAGGCCAAGGTCATACGCCAAATCACGTCAAGGAAGCGTTATTACCCCGGTTACGTTAAAGGAACGTGTTTCTTTCGCTCTACGGAGTCGCCCAGATTGGTTTTTGGGGTGTAGGTCATTTCAAGGACACGCCAAGGTCATACGTCACAATCACGTCGAGGAAGTGTTATTACCCCGGTTACGTCAAAGGAATGTGTTTCTTTCGCTCCACGGACTCGCCCAGATTGGTTTTTGGGGTGGAGATCATTTCAAGGTCCTGCCAAGGTCATACGCCAAAATCACGTCAAGGGAGCGTTATTACCCCGGTTACGTCAATGGAACGTGTTTTTTTCGCTCCACGGAGACGCCCAGATTGGTTTTTGGGGTGGAGGTCTTTTCAAGGTCACGCCATGGTCATACGCCAAATCACGTCAAGGACGCGTTATTACCCCGGTTACATCAAAGGAACGAGTTTCTTTCGCTCCACGGAGTCGCCCATGTTGGCCTTTGAGGTGGAGGTCATTTCAAGGTCACGCCAAGGTCATGCGTCAAAATCACGTCGAGGAAGTGTTATTACCCCGGTTACGACAAAGGAACGTGTTTCTTTCGCTCCACGGAGTCGCCAAGATTGGTTTTTGGGGTGGAGGTCATTTCAAGGACACGTCAAGGTCATACGTCAAAATCACGTCGAGGAAGTGTTATTACCCCGGTTACGTCAAAGGTATGTGTTTCTTTCGCTCCACGGACTCGCCCAGATTGGTTTTTGGGGTGGAGATCATTTCAAGGTCCTGCCAAGGTCATTCGCCAAAATCACGTCAAGGCAGCGTTATTACCCCGGTTACGTCAAAGGAATGTGTTTCTTTCGCTCCACGGACTCGCCCAGATTGGTTTTTGGGGAGGAGATCATTTCAAGGTCCTGCCAAGGTCATACGCCAAAATCACGTCAAGGGAGCGTTATTACCCCGGTTACGTCAATGGAACATGTTTCTTTCGCTCCACGGAGTCGCCCATGTTGGCATTTGAGATGAAGGTCATTTCAAGGTCACGCCAAGGTCATGCGTCAAAATCACGTCGAGGAAGTGTTATTACCCCTGTTACGTTAAAGGAACGTGTTTCTTTCGTTCCACGGAGTCGCCCAGATTGGTTTTTGGGGTGGAGGTCATTTCAAGGTCATGCCAAGGTCATACGTCAAAATCTCGTCGAGGAAGCGTTATTACCCCGGTTACGTCAAAGGAACGTGTTTCTTTCGCTCCACGGAGTCGTCCAGGTTTTCTTTTGAGGTGGAGGTCTTTTCAAGGTCACGCCAAGGTCATACGCCAATCACGTCAAGGAAGCTTTAATACCCCGGTTACATCAAAGGAACGAGTTTCATTCGCTCCACGGAGTCGCCCAGGTTGGCATTTGAGGTGGAGGTCATTTCAAGGTCACGCCAAGTTCATACGTCAAATTCATGTCAAGGAAGCGGTATTACTCCGGTTACAACAATGGAACGTGTTTCTTTCGCTCCACGGACTCGTCCAGATTGGTTTTTGGGGTGGAGGTCATTTCAAGGTCCTGCCAAGGTCATACGCCAAAATCACGTCAAGGGAGCGTTATTAACCCGATTACGTCAATGGAACGAGTTTCTTTCGCACCACGGAGTCGCCAAGGTTGGCTTTTGAGGTGGAGGTCATTTCAAGGTCACGCCAAGGTCATACGTCAAAATCACGTCGAGGAAGTGTTATTACCCCGGTTACGACAAAGGAACGTGTTTCTTTCGCTCCACGGAGTCGCCCAGATTGGTTTTTGGGGTGGAGGTCATTTCAAGGACCTGCCAAGGTCATACGCCAAAATCACGTCAAGGGAGCGTTATTACCCCGGATATGTCAATGGAACGTGTTTCTTTCGCTCCACGGGGTCGCCCAGATTGGTTTTTGGGGTGGAGGTCTTTTGAAGGTCACGCCAAGGTCATACGCCAGATCACGTCAAGGAAGCGTTATTGCCCCGGTTACGTCAGTGGAACGTGTTTCTTTCGCTCCACGGAGTCGCCCAGATTGGTTTTTGGGGTGTAGGTCATTTCAAGGACACGTCAAGGTCATACGTCAAAATCATGTCGAGGAAGTGTTATTACCCCGGTTACATCAAAGGTATGTGTTTCTTTCGCGCTACGGACTCGCCCAGATTGGTTTTTGGGGTGGAGATCATTTCAAGGTCCTGCCAAGGTCATTCGCCAAAATCACGTCAAGGCAGCGTTATTACCCCGGTTACGTCAAAGGAATGTGTTTCTTTCGCTCCACGGACTCGCCCAGATTGGTTTTTGGGGTGGAGATCATTTCAAGGTCCTGCCAAGGTCATACGCCAAAATCACGTCAAGGGAGCGTTATTACCCCGGTTACGTCAATGGAACATGTTTCTTTCGCTCCACGGAGTCGCCCATGTTGGCATTTGAGATGGAGGTCATTTCAAGGTCACGCCAAGGTCATGCGTCAAAATCACGTCGAGGAAGTGTTATTATCCCTGTTACGTTAAAGGAACGTGTTTCTTTCGTTCCACGGAGTCGCCCAGATTGGTTTTTGGGGTGGAGGTCATTTCAAGGTCATGCCAAGGTCATACGTCAAAATCTCGTCGAGGAAGCGTTATTACCCCGGTTACGTCAAAGGAACGTGTTTCTTTCGCTCCACGGAGACGCCCAGACTGGTTTTTGTGGCGGAGATCACATCAACGTCTCGCCAAGGTCATACGCCAAAATCACGTCAAGGGAGCGTTATTACCCCGGTTACGTCAAAGGAACGAGTTTCTTTCGCTCCACGGAGTCGCCCAGGTTGGCTTTTGGGGTGGAGGTCATTTCAAGATCATGTCGAGGTCATACGTCAAAATCACGTCAAGGGAGCGTTATTACCCCGGTTACGTCAATGGAACGTGTTTCTTTCGCTCCACGGAGTCGCCCAGATTGGTTTTTGGGTTGGAGGTCATTTCAAGGTCACGCCAAGGTCATACACCAAATCACGTCAAGGAAGCGTTATTACCCCGGTTACGTCAAAGGAACGAGTTTCTTTCGGCCCACGGAGTCGCCCATGTTGGCTTTTGAGGTGGAGGTCATTTCAAGGTCACGCCAAGGTCATACGTCAAAATCTCGTCGAGGAAGCGTTATTACCCAGGTTACGTCAATGGAACGTGTATCTGTCGCTCCACGGTGTCGACCAGATTGGTTTTTGGGGCGGAGGTCTTTTCAAGGTCAGGCCAAGGTCATACGCCAAATCACGTCAAGGAAGCGTTATTACCCCGGTTACGTTAAAGGAACGTGTTTCTTTCGCTCCACGGAGTCGCCCAGATTGGTTTTTGGGGTGTAGGTCATTTCAAGGACACGCCAAGGTCATACGCCAAATCACGTCAAGGAAGCGTTATTACCCCGGTTACGTTAAAGGAACGTGTTTCTTTCGCTCCACGGACTCGCCCAGATTGGTTTTTGGGGTGGAGATCATTTCAAGGTCCTGCCAAGGTCATTCGCCAAAATCACGTCAAGGCAGCGTTATTACCCCGGTTACGTCAAAGGAATGTGTTTCTTTCGCTCCACGGACTCGCCCAGATTGGTTTTTGGGGTGGAGATCATTTCAAGGTCCTGCCAAGGTCATACGCCAAAATCACGTCAAGGGAGCGTTATTACCCCGGTTACGTCAATGGAACGTGTTTCTTTCGCTCCACGGAGACGCCCAGATTGGTTTTTGGGGTGGAGGTCTTTTCAAGGTCACGCCATGGTCATACGCCAAATCACGTCAAGGACGCGTTATTACCCCGGTTACATCAAAGGAACGAGTTTCTTTCGCTCCACGGAGTCGCCCATGTTGGCTTTTGAGGTGTAGGTCATTTCAAGGACACGCCAAGGTCATACGCCAAATCACGTCAAGGAAGCGTTATTACCCCGGTTACGTTAAAGGAACGTGTTTCTTTCGCTCCACGGACTCGCCCAGATTGGTTTTTGGGGTGGAGATCATTTCAAGGTCCTGCCAAGGTCATTCGCCAAAATCACGTCAAGGCAGCGTTATTACCCCGGTTACGTCAAAGGAATGTGTTTCTTTCGCTCCACGGACTCGCCCAGATTGGTTTTTGGGGTGGAGATCATTTCAAGGTCCTGCCAAGGTCATACGCCAAAATCACGTCAAGGGAGCGTTATTACCCCGGTTACGTCAATGGAACGTGTTTCTTTCGCTCCACGGAGACGCCCAGATTGGTTTTCGGGGTGGAGGTCTTTTCAAGGTCACGCCATGGTCATACGCCAAATCACGTCAAGGACGCGTTATTACCCCGGTTACATCAAAGGAACGAGTTTCTTTCGCTCCACGGAGTCGCCCATGTTGGCTTTTGAGGTGGAGGTCATTTCAAGGTCACGCCAAGGTCATGCGTCAAAATCACGTCGAGGAAGTGTTATTACCCCGGTTACGACAAAGGAACGTGTTTCTTTCGCTCCACGGAGTCGCCAAGATTGGTTTTTGGGGTGGAGGTCATTTCAAGGACACGTCAAGGTCATACGTCAAAATCACGTCGAGGAAGTGTTATTACCCCGGTTACGTCAAAGGTATGTGTTTCTTTCGCTCCACGGACTCGCCCAGATTGGTTTTTGGGGTGGAGATCATTACAAGGTCCTGCCAAGGTCATTCGCCAAAATCACGTCAAGGCAGCGTTATTACCCCGGTTACGTCAAAGGAATGTGTTTCTTTCGCTCCACGGACTCGCCCAGATTGGTTTTTGGGGTGGAGATCATTTCAAGGTCCTGCCAAGGTCATACGCCAAAATCACGTCAAGGGAGCGTTATTACCCCGGTTACGTCAATGGAACATGTTTCTTTCGCTCCACGGAGTCGCCCATGTTGGCATTTGAGATGGAGGTCATTTCAAGGTCACGCCAAGGTCATGCGTCAAAATCACGTCGAGGAAGTGTTATTACCCCTGTTACGTTAAAGGAACGTGTTTCTTTCGTTCCACGGAGTCGCCCAGATTGGTTTTTGGGGTGGAGGTCATTTCAAGGTCATGCCAAGGTCATACGTCAAAATCTCGTCGAGGAAGCGTTATTACCCCGGTTACGTCAAAGGAACGTGTTTCTTTCGCTCCACGGAGACGCCCAGACTGGTTTTTGGGGCGGAGATCACATCAACGTCTCGCCAAGGTCATACGCCAAAATCACGTCAAGGGAGCGTTATTACCCCGGTTACGTCAAAGGAACGAGTTTCTTTCGCTCCACGGAGTCGCCCAGGTTGGCTTTTGGGGTGGAGGTCATTTCAAGATCATTTCGAGGTCATACGTCAAAATCACGTCAAGGGAGCGTTATTACCCCGGTTACGTCAATGGAACGTGTTTCTTTCGCTCCACGGAGTCGCCCAGATTGGTTTTTGGGTTGGAGGTCATTTCAAGGTCACGCCAAGGTCATACACCAAATCACGTCAAGGAAGCGTTATTACCCCGGTTACGTCAAAGGAACGAGTTTCTTTCGGCCCACGGAGTCGCCCATGTTGGCTTTTGAGGTGGAGGTCATTTCAAGGTCACGCCAAGGTCATACGTCAAAATCTCGTCGAGGAAGCGTTATTACCCAGGTTACGTCAATGGAACGTGTATCTGTCGCTCCACGGTGTCGACCAGATTGGTTTTTGGGGCGGAGGTCTTTTCAAGGTCAGGCCAAGGTCATACGCCAAATCACGTCAAGGAAGCGTTATTACCCCGGTTACGTTAAAGGAACGTGTTTCTTTCGCTCTACGGAGTCGCCCAGATTGGTTTTTGGGGTGTAGGTCATTTCAAGGACACGCCAAGGTCATACGTCACAATCACGTCGAGGAAGTGTTATTACCCCGGTTACGTCAAAGGAATGTGTTTCTTTCGCTCCACGGACTCGCCCAGATTGGTTTTTGGGGTGGAGATCATTTCAAGGTCCTGCCAAGGTCATACGCCAAAATCACGTCAAGGGAGCGTTATTACCCCGGTTACGTCAATGGAACGTGTTTCTTTCGCTCCACGGAGACGCCCAGATTGGTTTTTGGGTTGGAGGTCATTTCAAGGTCACGCCAAGGTCATACACCAAATCACGTCAAGGAAGCGTTATTACCCCGGTTACGTCAAAGGAACGAGTTTCTTTCGGCCCACGGAGTCGCCCATGTTGGCTTTTGAGGTGGAGGTCATTTCAAGGTCACGCCAAGGTCATACGTCAAAATCTCGTCGAGGAAGCGTTATTACCCAGGTTACGTCAATGGAACGTGTATCTGTCGCTCCACGGTGTCGACCAGATTGGTTTTTGGGGCGGAGGTCTTTTCAAGGTCAGGCCAAGGTCATACGCCAAATCACGTCAAGGAAGCGTTATTACCCCGGTTACGTTAAAGGAACGTGTTTCTTTCGCTCTACGGAGTCGCCCAGATTGGTTTTTGGGGTGTAGGTCATTTCAAGGACACGCCAAGGTCATACGTCACAATCACGTCGAGGAAGTGTTATTACCCCGGTTACGTCAAAGGAATGTGTTTCTTTCGCTCCACGGACTCGCCCAGATTGGTTTTTGGGGTGGAGATCATTTCAAGGTCCTGCCAAGGTCATACGCCAAAATCACGTCAAGGGAGCGTTATTACCCCGGTTACGTCAATGGAACGTGTTTCTTTCGCTCCACGGAGACGCCCAGATTGGTTTTTGGGGTGGAGGTCTTTTCAAGGTCACGCCATGGTCATACGCCAAATCACGTCAAGGACGCGTTATTACCCCGGTTACATCAAAGGAACGAGTTTCTTTCGCTCCACGGAGTCGCCCATGTTGGCTTTTGAGGTGGAGGTCATTTCAAGGTCACGCCAAGGTCATGCGTCAAAATCACGTCGAGGAAGTGTTATTACCCCGGTTACGACAAAGGAACGTGTTTCTTTCGCTCCACGGAGTCGCCAAGATTGGTTTTTGGGGTGGAGGTCATTTCAAGGTCATGACAAGGTCATACGCCAAATCACGTCGAGGAAGCGTTACTACCCCGGTTACGTCAATGGAACATGTTTCCTTCGCTCCACGGAGTCGCCCATGTTGGCATTTGAGATGGAGGTCATTTCAAGGTCACGCCAAGGTCATACGCCAGATCACGTCAAGGAAGCGTTATTACCCCGGTTACGTCAGTGGAACGTGTTTCTTTCGCTCCACGGAGTCGCCCAGATTGGTTTTTGGGGTGTAGGTCATTTCAAGGACACGTCAAGGTCATACGTCAAAATCATGTCGAGGAAGTGTTATTACCCCGGTTACATCAAAGGTATGTGTTTCTTTCGCTCCACGGACTCGCCCAGATTGGTTTTTGGGGTGGAGATCATTTCAAGGTCCTGCCAAGGTCATTCGCCACAATCACGTCAAGGCAGCGTTATTACCCCGGTTACGTCAAAGGAATGTGTTTCTTTCGCTCCACGGACTCGCCCAGATTGGTTTTTGGGGTGGAGATCATTTCAAGGTCCTGCCAAGGTCATACGCCAAAATCACGTCAAGGGAGCGTTATTACCCCGGTTACGTCAATGGAACATGTTTCCTTCGCTCCACGGAGTCGCCCATGTTGGCATTTGAGATGGAGGTCATTTCAAGGTCACGCCAAGGTCATGCGTCAAAATCACGTCGAGGAAGTGTTATTATCCCTGTTACGTTAAAGGAACGTGTTTCTTTCGTTCCACGGAGTCGCCCAGATTGGTTTTTGGGGTGGAGGTCATTTCAAGGTCATGCCAAGGTCATATGTCAAAATCTCGTCGAGGAAGCGTTATTACCCCGGTTACGTCAAAGGAACGTGTTTCTTTCGCTCCACGGAGACGCCCAGACTGGTTTTTGTGGCGGAGATCACATCAACGTCTCGCCAAGGTCATACGCCAAAATCACGTCAAGGGAGCGTTATTACCCCGGTTACGTCAAAGGAACGAGTTTCTTTCGCTCCACGGAGTCGCCCAGGTTGGCTTTTGGGGTGGAGGTCATTTCAAGATCATGTCGAGGTCATACGTCAAAATCACGTCAAGGGAGCGTTATTACCCCGGTTACGTCAATGGAACGTGTTTCTTTCGCTCCACGGAGTCGCCCAGATTGGTTTTTGGGTTGGAGATCATTTCAAGGTCACGCCAAGGTCATACACCAAATCACGTCAAGGAAGCGTTATTACCCCGGTTACGTCAAAGGAACGAGTTTCTTTCGGCCCACGGAGTCGCCCATGTTGGCTTTTGAGGTGGAGGTCATTTCAAGGTCACGCCAAGGTCATACGTCAAAATCTCGTCGAGGAAGCGTTATTACCCAGGTTACGTCAATGGAACGTGTATTATGTCGCTCCACGGTGTCGACCAGATTGGTTTTTGGGGCGGAGGTCTTTTCAAGGTCAGGCCAAGGTCATACGCCAAATCACGTCAAGGAAGCGTTATTACCCCGGTTACGTTAAAGGAACGTGTTTCTTTCGCTCCACGGAGTCGCCGAGATTGGTTTTTGGGGTGTAGGTCATTTCAAGGACACGCCAAGGTCATACGTCAAAATCACGTCGGGGAAGTGTTATTACCCCGGTTACGTCAAAGGAATGTGTTTCTTTCGCTCCACGGACTCGCCCAGATTGGTTTTTGGGGTGGAGATCATTTCAAGGTCCTGCCAAGGTCATATGTCAAAATCTCGTCGAGGAAGCGTTACTACCCCGGTTACGTCAAAGGAACGTGTTTCTTTCGCTCCACGGAGACGCCCAGACTGGTTTTTGTGGCGGAGATCACATCAACGTCTCGCCAAGGTCATACGCCAAAATCACGTCAAGGGAGCGTTATTACCCCGGTTACGTCAAAGGAACGAGTTTCTTTCGCTCCACGGAGTCGCCCAGGTTGGCTTTTGGGGTGGAGGTCATTTCAAGATCATGTCGAGGTCATACGTCAAAATCACGTCAAGGGAGCGTTATTACCCCGGTTACGTCAATGGAACGTGTTTCTTTCGCTCCACGGAGTCGCCCAGATTGGTTTTTGGGTTGGAGATCATTTCAAGGTCACGCCAAGGTCATACACCAAATCACGTCAAGGAAGCGTTATTACCCCGGTTACGTCAAAGGAACGAGTTTCTTTCGGCCCACGGAGTCGCCCATGTTGGCTTTTGAGGTGGAGGTCATTTCAAGGTCACGCCAAGGTCATACGTCAAAATCTCGTCGAGGAAGCGTTATTACCCAGGTTACGTCAATGGAACGTGTATTATGTCGCTCCACGGTGTCGACCAGATTGGTTTTTGGGGCGGAGGTCTTTTCAAGGTCAGGCCAAGGTCATACGCCAAATCACGTCAAGGAAGCGTTATTACCCCGGTTACGTTAAAGGAACGTGTTTCTTTCGCTCCACGGAGTCGCCCAGATTGGTTTTTGGGGTGTAGGTCATTTCAAGGACACGCCAAGGTCATACGTCAAAATCACGTCGGGGAAGTGTTATTACCCCGGTTACGTCAAAGGAATGTGTTTCTTTCGCTCCACGGACTCGCCCAGATTGGTTTTTGGGGTGGAGATCATTTCAAGGTCCTGCCAAGGTCATTCGCCAAAATCACGTCAAGGCAGCGTTATTACCCCGGTTACGTCAAAGGAATGTGTTTCTTTCGCTCCACGGACTCGCCCAGATTGGTTTTTGGGGTGGAGATCATTTCAAGGTCCTGCCAAGGTCATACGCCAAAATCACGTCAAGGGAGCGTTATTACCCCGGTTACGTCAATGGAACGTGTTTCTTTCGCTCCACGGAGACGCCCAGATTGGTTTTTGGGGTGGAGGTCTTTTCAAGGTCACGCCATGGTCATACGCCAAATCACGTCAAGGACGCGTTATTACCCCGGTTACATCAAAGGAACGAGTTTCTTTCGCTCCACGGAGTCGCCCATGTTGGCTTTTGAGGTGGAGGTCATTTCAAGGTCACGCCAAGGTCATGCGTCAAAATCACGTCGAGGAAGTGTTATTACCCCGGTTACGACAAAGGAACGTGTTTCTTTCGCTCCACGGAGTCGCCAAGATTGGTTTTTGGGGTGGAGGTCATTTCAAGGTCATGACAAGGTCATACGCCAAATCACGTCGAGGAAGCGTTACTACCCTGGTTACGTCAAAGGAACGAGTTTCTTTCGCTCCACGGAGTCGTCCAGGTTTTCTTTTGAGGTGGAGGTCTTTTCAAGGTCACGCCAAGGTCATACGCCAATCACGTCAAGGAAGCTTTAATACCCCGGTTACATCAAAGGAACGAGTTTCATTCGCTCCACGGAGTCGCCCAGGTTGGCATTTGAGGTGGAGGTCATTTCAAGGTCACGCCAAGTTCATACGTCAAATTCATGTCAAGGAAGCGGTATTACTCCAGTTACAACAATGGAACGTGTTTCTTTCGCTCCACGGACTCGTCCAGATTGGTTTTTGGGGTGGAGGTCATTTCAAGGTCCTGCCAAGGTCATACGCCAAAATCACGTCAAGGGAGCGTTATTAACCCGATTACGTCAATGGAACGAGTTTCTTTCGCACCACGGAGTCGCCAAGGTTGGCTTTTGAGGTGGAGGTCATTTCAAGGTCACGCCAAGGTCATACGTCAAAATCACGTCGAGGAAGCGTTATTACCCCGGTTACGTCAAAGGAACGTGTTTCTTTCGCTCCACGGAGACGCCCAGACTGGTTTTTGGGGCGGAGTTCGCATCAACGTCTCGCCAAGGTCATACGCCAAAATCACGTCAAGGGAGCGTTATTATCCCAGTTACGTTAATGGAACGTGTTTCTTTCGCTCCACGGAGACAACCAGATTGGTTTTTGGGGTGGAGGCCTTTTCAAGGTCACGCCAAGGTCATACGCCAATCACGTCAAGGAAGCGGTATTACCACGGTTACAACAATGGAACGTGTTTCTTTCGCTCCACGGAGTCGCCCATGTTGGCATTTGAGATGGAGGTCATTTCAAGGTCACGCCAAGGTCATGCGTCAAAATCACGTCGAGGAAGTGTTATTACCCCGGTTACGTTAAAGGAACGTGATTCTTTCGTTCCACGGAGTCGCCCAGATTGGTTTTTGGGGTGGAGGTCATTTCAAGGTCATGCCAAGGTCATACGTCAAAATCACGTCGAGGAAGCGTTATTACCCCGGTTACGTCAAAGGAACGTGTTTCTTTCGCTCCACGGAGACGCCCAGACTGGTTTTTGGGGCGGATCTCACATCAACGTCTCGCCAAGGTCATACGCCAAAATCACGTCAAGGGAGCGTTATTACCCCGGTTACGTTAATGGAACGTGTTTCTTTCGCTCCACGGAGACAACCAGATTGGTTTTTGGGGTGGAGGCCTTTTCAAGGTCACGCCAAGGTCATACGCCAATCACGTCAAGGAAGCGGTATTACCACGGTTACAACAATGGAACGTGTTTCTTTCGCTCCACGGAGTCGCCCATGTTGGCATTTGAGATGGAGGTCATTTCAAGGTCACGCCAAGGTCATGCGTCAAAATCACGTCGAGGAAGTGTTATTACCCCGGTTACGTTAAAGGAACGTGATTCTTTCGTTCCACGGAGTCGCCCAGATTGGTTTTTGGGTTGGAGGTCATTTCAAGGTCATGCCAAGGTCATACGTCAAAATCACGTCGAGGAAGCGTTATTACCCCGGTTACGTCAAAGGAACGTGTTTCTTTCGCTCCACGGAGACGCCCAGACTGGTTTTTGGGGCGGATCTCACATCAACGTCTCGCCAAGGTCATACGCCAAAATCACGTCAAGGGAGCGTTATTACCCCGGTTACGTTAATGGAACGTGTTTCTTTCGCTCCACGGAGACTCCCAGATTGGTTTTTGGGGTGGAGGTCTTTTCAAGGTCACGCCAAGGTCAAACGCCAATCACGTCAAGGAAGCGGTATTACCACGGTTACAACAATGGAACGTGTTTCTTTCGCTCCACGGAGTCGCCCATGTTGGCATTTGAGATGGAGGTCATTTCAAGGTCACGCCAAGGTCATGCGTCAAAATCATGTCGAGGAAGTGTTATTACACCGGTTACGTTAAAGGAACGTGTTACTTTCGTTCCACGTAGTCGCCCAGATTGGTTTTTGGGGTGGAGGTCATTTCAACGTCATGCCAAGGTCATACGTCAAAATCACGTCGAGGAAGCGTTATTACCCCGGTTACGTCAAAGGAACGTGTTTCTTTCGTTCCACGGAGTCGCCCAGATTGGTTTTTGGGGTGGAGGTCATTTCAAGGTCATGCCAGGGTCATATGTCAAAATCTCGTCGAGGAAGCGTTATTACCCCGGTTACGTCAAAGGAACGTGTTTCTTTCGCTCCACGGAGACGCCCAGACTGGTTTTTGTGGCGGAGATCACATCAACGTCTCGCCAAGGTCATACGCCAAAATCACGTCAAGGGAGCGTTATTACCCCGGTTACGTCAAAGGAACGAGTTTCTTTCGCTCCACGGAGTCGCCCAGGTTGGCTTTTGGGGTGGAGGTCATTTCAAGATCATGTCGAGGTCATACGTCAAAATCACGTCAAGGGAGCGTTATTACCCCGGTTACGTCAATGGAACGTGTTTCTTTCGCTCCACGGAGTCGCCCAGATTGGTTTTTGGGTTGGAGATCATTTCAAGGTCACGCCAAGGTCATACACCAAATCACGTCAAGGAAGCGTTATTACCCCGGTTACGTCAAAGGAACGAGTTTCTTTCGGCCCACGGAGTCGCCCATGTTGGCTTTTGAGGTGGAGGTCATTTCAAGGTCACGCCAAGGTCATACGTCAAAATCTCGTCGAGGAAGCGTTATTACCCAGGTTACGTCAATGGAACGTGTATTATGTCGCTCCACGGTGTCGACCAGATTGGTTTTTGGGGCGGAGGTCTTTTCAAGGTCAGGCCAAGGTCATACGCCAATTCACGTCAAGGAAGCGTTATTACCCCGGTTACGTTAAAGGAACGTGTTTCTTTCGCTCCACGGAGTCGCCGAGATTGGTTTTTGGGGTGTAGGTCATTTCAAGGACACGCCAAGGTCATACGTCAAAATCACGTCGGGGAAGTGTTATTACCCCGGTTACGTCAAAGGAATGTGTTTCTTTCGCTCCACGGACTCGCCCAGATTGGTTTTTGGGGTGGAGATCATTTCAAGGTCCTGCCAAGGTCATATGTCAAAATCTCGTCGAGGAAGCGTTATTACCCCGGTTACGTCAAAGGAACGTGTTTCTTTCGCTCCACGGAGACGCCCAGACTGGTTTTTGTGGCGGAGATCACATCAACGTCTCGCCAAGGTCATACGCCAAAATCACGTCAAGGGAGCGTTATTACCCCGGTTACGTCAAAGGAACGAGTTTCTTTCGCTCCACGGAGTCGCCCAGGTTGGCTTTTGGGGTGGAGGTCATTTCAAGATCATGTCGAGGTCATACGTCAAAATCACGTCAAGGGAGCGTTATTACCCCGGTTACGTCAATGGAACGTGTTTCTTTCGCTCCACGGAGTCGCCCAGATTGGTTTTTGGGTTGGAGATCATTTCAAGGTCACGCCAAGGTCATACACCAAATCACGTCAAGGAAGCGTTATTACCCCGGTTACGTCAAAGGAACGAGTTTCTTTCGGCCCACGGAGTCGCCCATGTTGGCTTTTGAGGAGGAGGTCATTTCAAGGTCACGCAAAGGTCATACGTCAAAATCTCGTCGAGGAAGCGTTATTACCCAGGTTACGTCAATGGAACGTGTATTATGTCGCTCCACGGTGTCGACCAGATTGGTTTTTGGTGCGGAGGTCTTTTCAAGGTCAGGCCAAGGTCATACGCCAAATCACGTCAAGGAAGCGTTATTACCCCGGTTACGTTAAAGGAACGTGTTTCTTTCGCTCCACGGAGTCGCCCAGATTGGTTTTTGGGGTGTAGGTCATTTCAAGGACACGCCAAGGTCATACGTCAAAATCACGTCGGGGAAGTGTTATTACCCCGGTTACGTCAAAGGAATGTGTTTCTTTCGCTCCACGGACTCGCCCAGATTGGTTTTTGGGGTGGAGATCATTTCAAGGTCCTGCCAAGGTCATTCGCCAAAATCACGTCAAGGCAGCGTTATTACCCCGGTTACGTCAAAGGAATGTGTTTCTTTCGCTCCACGGACTCGCCCAGATTGGTTTTTGGGGTGGAGATCATTTCAAGGTCCTGCCAAGGTCATACGCCAAAATCACGTCAAGGGAGCGTTATTACCCCGGTTACGTCAATGGAACGTGTTTCTTTCGCTCCACGGAGACGCCCAGATTGGTTTTTGGGGTGGAGGTCTTTTCAAGGTCACGCCATGGTCATACGCCAAATCACGTCAAGGACGCGTTATTACCCCGGTTACATCAAAGGAACGAGTTTCTTTCGCTCCACGGAGTCGCCCATGTTGGCTTTTGAGGTGGAGGTCATTTCAAGGTCACGCCAAGGTCATGCGTCAAAATCACGTCGAGGAAGTGTTATTACCCCGGTTACGACAAAGGAACGTGTTTCTTTCGCTCCACGGAGTCGCCAAGATTGGTTTTTGGGGTGGAGGTCATTTCAAGGTCATGACAAGGTCATACGCCAAATCACGTCGAGGAAGCGTTACTACCCTGGTTACGTCAAAGGAACGAGTTTCTTTCGCTCCACGGAGTCGTCCAGGTTTTCTTTTGAGGTGGAGGTCTTTTCAAGGTCACGCCAAGGTCATACGCCAATCACGTCAAGGAAGCTTTAATACCCCGGTTACATCAAAGGAACGAGTTTCATTCGCTCCACGGAGTCGCCCAGGTTGGCATTTGAGGTGGAGGTCATTTCAAGGTTACGCCAAGTTCATACGTCAAATTCATGTCAAGGAAGCGGTATTACTCCGGTTACAACAATGGAACGTGTTTCTTTCGCTCCACGGACTCGTCCAGATTGGTTTTTGGGGTGGAGGTCATTTCAAGGTCCTGCCAAGGTCATACGCCAAAATCACGTCAAGGGAGCGTTATTAACCCGATTACGTCAATGGAACGAGTTTCTTTCGCACCACGGAGTCGCCAAGGTTGGCTTTTGAGGTGGAGGTCATTTCAAGGTCACGCCAAGGTCATACGTCAAAATCACGTCGAGGAAGCGTTATTACCCCGGTTACGTCAAAGGAACGTGTTTCTTTCGCTCCACGGAGACGCCCAGACTGGTTTTTGGGGCGGAGTTCGCATCAACGTCTCGCCAAGGTCATACGCCAAAATCACGTCAAGGGAGCGTTATTATCCCAGTTACGTTAATGGAACGTGTTTCTTTCGCTCCACGGAGACAACCAGATTGGTTTTTGGGGTGGAGGCCTTTTCAAGGTCACGCCAAGGTCATACGCCAATCACGTCAAGGAAGCGGTATTACCACGGTTACAACAATGGAACGTGTTTCTTTCGCTCCACGGAGTCGCCCATGTTGGCATTTGAGATGGAGGTCATTTCAAGGTCACGCCAAGGTCATGCGTCAAAATCACGTCGAGGAAGTGTTATTACCCCGGTTACGTTAAAGGAACGTGATTCTTTCGTTCCACGGAGTCGCCCAGATTGGTTTTTGGGGTGGAGGTCATTTCAAGGTCATGCCAAGGTCATACGTCAAAATCACGTCGAGGAAGCGTTATTACCCCGGTTACGTCAAAGGAACGTGTTTCTTTCGCTCCACGGAGACGCCCAGACTGGTTTTTGGGGCGGATCTCACATCAACGTCTCGCCAAGGTCATACGCCAAAATCACGTCAAGGGAGCGTTATTACCCCGGTTACGTTAATGGAACGTGTTTCTTTCGCTCCACGGAGACTCCCAGATTGGTTTTTGGGGTGGAGGTCTTTTCAAGGTCACGCCAAGGTCAAACGCCAATCACGTCAAGGAAGCGGTATTACCACGGTTACAACAATGGAACGTGTTTCTTTCGCTCCACGGAGTCGCCCATGTTGGCATTTGAGATGGAGGTCATTTCAAGGTCACGCCAAGGTCATGCGTCAAAATCACGTCGAGGAAGTGTTATTACACCGGTTACGTTAAAGGAACGTGTTACTTTCGTTCCACGTAGTCGCCCAGATTGGTTTTTGGGGTGGAGGTCATTTCAACGTCATGCCAAGGTCATACGTCAAAATCACGTCGAGGAAGCGTTATTACCCCGGTTACGTCAAAGGAACGTGTTTCTTTCGCTCCACGGAGACGCCCAGACTGGTTTTTGGGGCGGAGATCACATCAACGTCTCGCCAAGGTCATACGCCAAAATCACGTCAAGGGAGCGTTATTATCCCAGTTACGTTAATGGAACGTGTTTCTTTCGCTCCACGGAGACAACCAGATTGGTTTTTGGGGTGGAGGTCTTTTTAAGGTCACGCCATGGTCATACGTCAAATCACGTCAAGGAAGCGTTATTACCCCGGTTACGTCAAAGGAACGAGTTTCTTTTGCTCCACGGAGTCGCCCAGGTTGGCTTTTGGGGTGGAGGTCATTTCAAGATCATGTCGAGGTCATACGTCAAAATCACGTCAAGGGAGCGTTATTACCCCGGTTACGTCAATGGAACGTGTTTCTTTCGCTCCACGGAGTCGCCCAGATTGGTTTTTGGGTTGGAGATCATTTCAACGTCTCGCCAAGGTCATACGCCAAAATCACGTCAAGGGAGCGTTATTACCCCGGTTACGTCAAAGGAACGAGTTTCTTTCGCTCCACGGAGTCGCCCAGGTTGGCTTTTGGGGTGGAGGTCATTTCAAGATCATGTCGAGGTCATACGTCAAAATCACGTCAAGGGAGCGTTATTACCCCGGTTACGTCAATGGAACGTGTTTCTTTCGCTCCACGGAGTCGCCCAGATTGGTTTTTGGGTTGGAGATCATTTCAAGGTCACGCCAAGGTCATACACCAAATCACGTCAAGGAAGCGTTATTACCCCGGTTACGTCAAAGGAACGAGTTTCTTTCGGCCCACGGAGTCGCCCATGTTGGCTTTTGAGGTGGAGGTCATTTCAAGGTCACGCCAAGGTCATACGTCAAAATCTCGTCGAGGAAGCGTTATTACCCAGGTTACGTCAATGGAACGTGTATTATGTCGCTCCACGGTGTCGACCAGATTGGTTTTTGGGGCGGAGGTCTTTTCAAGGTCAGGCCAAGGTCATACGCCAAATCACGTCAAGGAAGCGTTATTACCCCGGTTACGTTAAAGGAACGTGTTTCTTTCGCTCCACGGAGTCGCCCAGATTGGTTTTTGGGGTGTAGGTCATTTCAAGGACACGCCAAGGTCATACGTCAAAATCACGTCGGGGAAGTGTTATTACCCCGGTTACGTCAAAGGAATGTGTTTCTTTCGCTCCACGGACTCGCCCAGATTGGTTTTTGGGGTGGAGATCATTTCAAGGTCCTGCCAAGGTCATTCGCCAAAATCACGTCAAGGCAGCGTTATTACCCCGGTTACGTCAAAGGAATGTGTTTCTTTCGCTCCACGGACTCGCCCAGATTGGTTTTTGGGGTGGAGATCATTTCAAGGTCCTGCCAAGGTCATACGCCAAAATCACGTCAAGGGAGCGTTATTACCCCGGTTACGTCAATGGAACGTGTTTCTTTCGCTCCACCGTGACGCCCAGATTGGTTTTTGGGGTGGAGGTCTTTTCAAGGTCACGCCATGGTCATACGCCAAATCACGTCAAGGACGCGTTATTACCCCGGTTACATCAAAGGAACGAGTTTCTTTCGCTCCACGGAGTCGCCCATGTTGGCTTTTGAGGTGGAGGTCATTTCAAGGTCACGCCAAGGTCATGCGTCAAAATCACGTCGAGGAAGTGTTATTACCCCGGTTACGACAAAGGAACGTGTTTCTTTCGCTCCACGGAGTCGCCAAGATTGGTTTTTGGGGTGGAGGTCATTTCAAGGTCATGACAAGGTCATACGCCAAATCACGTCGAGGAAGCGTTACTACCCTGGTTACGTCAAAGGAACGAGTTTCTTTCGCTCCACGGAGTCGTCCAGGTTTTCTTTTGAGGTGGAGGTCTTTTCAAGGTCACGCCAAGGTCATACGCCAATCACGTCAAGGAAGCTTTAATACCCCGGTTACATCAAAGGAACGAGTTTCATTCGCTCCACGGAGTCGCCCAGGTTGGCATTTGAGGTGGAGGTCATTTCAAGATCACGCCAAGTTCATACGTCAAATTCATGTCAAGGAAGCGGTATTACTCCGGTTACAACAATGGAACGTGTTTCTTTCGCTCCACGGACTCGTCCAGATTGGTTTTTGGGGTGGATGTCATTTCAAGGTCCTGCCAAGGTCATACGCCAAAATCACGTCAAGGGAGCGTTATTAACCCGATTACGTCAATGGAACGAGTTTCTTTCGCACCACGGAGTCGCCAAGGTTGGCTTTTGAGGTGGAGGTCATTTCAAGGTCACGCCAAGGTCATACGCCAATCACGTCAAGGAAGCGGTATTACCACGGTTACAACAATGGAACGTGTTTCTTTCGCTCCACGGAGTCGCCCATGTTGGCATTTGAGATGGAGGTCATTTCAAGGTCACGCCAAGGTCATGCGTCAAAATCACGTCGAGGAAGTGTTATTACCCCGGTTACGTTAAAGGAACGTGATTCTTTCGTTCCACGGAGTCGCCCAGATTGGTTTTTGGGGTGGAGGTCATTTCAAGGTCATGCCAAGGTCATACGTCAAAATCACGTCGAGGAAGCGTTATTACCCCGGTTACGTCAAAGGAACGTGTTTCTTTCGCTCCACGGAGACGCCCAGACTGGTTTTTGGGGCGGAGATCACATCAACGTCTCGCCAAGGTCATACGCCAAAATCACGTCAAGGGAGCGTTATTACCCCGGTTACGTTAATGGAACGTGTTTCTTTCGCTCCACGGAGTCGCCCAGATTGGTTTTTGGGGTGGAGGTCTTTTTAAGGTCACGCCATGGTCATACGTCAAATCACGTCAAGGAAGCGTTATTACCCCGGTTACGTCAAAGGAACGAGTTTCTTTTGCTCCACGGAGTCGCCCAGGTTTTCTTTTGAGGTGGAGGTCTTTTCAAGGTCACGCCATGGTCATACACCAAATCACGTCAAGGAAGCGTTATTACCCCGGTTACGTCAAAGGAACGAGTTTCTTTCGCTCCACGGAGTCGCCCAGGTTGGCTTTTGGGGTGGTGGTCATTTCAAGATCATGTCGAGGTCATACGTCAAAATCACGTCGAGGAAGTGTTATTACCCAGGTTACGTCAAAGGAATGTGTTTCTTTCGCTCCACGGAGTCGCCCAGATTGGTTTTTGGGGTGGAGGTCATTTCAAGGTCATGCCAAGGTCATACGTCAGAATCACGTCGAGGAAGCGTTATTACCCAGGTTACGTCAATGGAACGTGTATCTGTCGCTCCACGGTGTCGACCAGATTGGTTTTTGGGGCGGAGGTCACATCAACGTCTCGCGAAGGTCATACGACAAAATCACGTTAAAGGAGCGTTATTACCCCGGTTACGTCAAAGGAACGAGTTTCTTTCGCTCCACGGAGTCGCCCAGGTTGGCTTTTGGGGTGGAGGTCATTTCAAGATCTTGTCGAGGTCATACGTCAAAATCACGTCAAGGGATCGTTATTACCCCGGTTACGTCAATGGAACGTGTTTCTTTCGCTCCACGGAGTCGCCCAGATTGGTTTTTGGGGTGGAGGTCATTTCAAGGTCACGCCAAGGTCATACACCAAATCACGTCAAGGAAGCGTTATTACCCCGGTTACGTCAAAGGAACGAGTTTCTTTCGGTCCACGGAGTCGCCCATGTTGGCTTTTGAGGTGGAGGTCATTTCAAGGTCACGCCAAGGTCATACGTCAAAATCTCGTCGAGGAAGCGTTATTACCCAGGTTACGTCAATGGAACGTGTATCTGTCGCTCCACGGTGTCGACCAGATTGGTTTTTGGGGCGGAGGTCTTTTCAAGGTCAGGCCAAGGTCATACGCCAAATCACGTCAAGGAAGCGTTATTACCCCGGTTACGTCAAAGGAACGTGTTTCTTTCGCTCCACGGAGTCGCCCAGATTGGTTTTTGGGGAGGAGGTCTTTTCAAGGTCACGCCATGGTCATACGCCAAATCACGTCAAGGAAGCGTCATTACCCCGGTTACGTCAAAGGAACGAGTTTCTTTCGCTCCACGGTGTCGCCCAGGTTGGCTTTTGAGGTGGAGGTCATTACAAGGTCACGCCAAGGTCATACGTCAAAATCACGTCGAGGAAGTGTTATTACCCCGGTTACGTCAAAGGAACGTGTTTCTTTCGCTCCACGGAGTCGCCCAGATTGGTTTTTGGGGTGGAGGTCATTTCAAGGTCATGCCAAGGTGATACGTCAAAATCACGTCGAGGAAGCGTTATTACCCCGGTTACGCCAAAGCAACGTGTTTCTTTCGCTCCACGGAGACGCCCAGACTGGTTTTTGGGGCGGAGGTCACATCAACGTCTCGCCAAGGTCATACGTCAAAATCACGTCAAGGGAGCGTTATTACCCCGGTTACATTAATGGAACGTGTTTCTTTCGCTCCACGGAGTCGCCAAGATTGGTTTTTGGGGTGGAGGTCTTTTCAAGGTCACGCCATGGACATAAGTCAAATCACGTCAAGGAAGCGTTATTACCCCGGTTACGTCAAAGGAACGAGTTTCTTTCGCTCCACGGAGTCGCCCAGGTTTTCTTTTGAGTTGGAGGTCATTACAAGGTCACGCCAAGGTCATGCGTCAAAATCACGTCGAGGAAGTGTTATTACCACGGTTACGTCAAAGGAACATGTTTCTTTCGCTCCACGGACTCGACCAGGTTGGCTTTTGTGGTGGAGGTCATTTCAAGGTCACGCCAAGGTCATGCGTCAAAATCCCGTCGAGGAAGTGTTATTACCCCGGTTACGACAAAGGAACGTGTTTCTTTCGCTCCACGGAGTCGCCCAGATTGGTTTTTGGGGTGGAGGTGTTTCAAGATCATGCCAAGGTCATACGTAAAAATCACGTCGAGGAAGCGTTATTACCCCGGTTACGTCAAAGGAACGTGTTTCTTTCGCTCCACGGAGACGCCCAGACTGGTTTTTGGGGCGGAGGTCACATCAACGTCTCGCCAAGGTCATACGCCAAAATCACGTCAAGGGAGCGTTATTACCCCGGTTACGTTAATGGAACGTGTTTCTTTCGCTCCACGGAGACTCCCAGATTGGTTTTTGGGGTGGAGATCACATCAACGTCTCGCCAAGGTCATACGCCAAATCACGTCAAGGAAGCGTTATTACCCCGGTTACATCAAAGGAACGAGTTTCTTTGGCTCCGCGGAGTCGCCCATGTTGGCTTTTGAGGTGGAGGTCATTTCAAGGTCACGCCAGGGTCATACGTCAAAATCACGTCGAGGAAGTGTTATTACCCCGGTTACGTCAAAGGAATGTGTTTCTTTCGCTCCACGGACTCGCCCAGATTGGTTTTTGGGGTGGAGGTCTTTTCAAGGTCACGCCAAGGTCATACGCCAGATCACGTCAAGGAAGCGTTATTACCCCGGTTACGTCAAAGGAACGAGTTTCTTTCGCTCCACGGAGTCGCCCAGGTTGGCTTTTGTGGTGGAGGTCATTTCAAGGTCACGCCAAGGTCATACGTCAAAATCACGTCGAGGAAGTGTTATTACCACGGTTACGTCAAAGGAACGTGTTTCTTTCGCTCCACGGAGTCGCCCAGATTGGTTTTTGGGGAGGAGGTCTTTTCAAGGTCACGCCATGGTCATACGACAAATCACGTCAAGGAAGCGTCATTACCCTGGTTACGTCAAAGGAACGAGTTTCTTTCGCTCCACGGAGTTGCCCAGGTTGGCTTTTGAGGTGGAGGTCATTACAAGGTCACGCCAAGGTCATACGTCAAAATCACGTCGAGGAAGCGTTATTACCCCGGTTACGTCACAGGAACGTGTTTCTTTCGCTCTACGGAGTCGCCCAGATTGGTTTTAGGGGCGGAGGTCACATCAACGTCTCGCCAAGGTCATACACCAAAATCACGTCAAGGGAGCGTTATTACCCCGGTTACGTCAAATGAACGAGTTTCTTTCGCTCCACGGAGTCGCCCAGGTTTTCTTTTGAGGTGGAGGTCTTTTCAAGGTCACGCCAAGGTCATACGCCAATCACGTCAAGGAAGCGGTATTACCACGGTTACAACAATGGAACGTGTTTCTTTCGCTCCACGGAGTCGCCCATGTTGGCTTATGAGATGGAGGTCATTTCAAGGTCACGCCAAGGTCATGCGTCAAAATCACGTCGAGGAAGTGTTATTACCCCGGTTACGACAAAGGAACGTGTTTCTTTCGCTCCACGGAGTCGCCCAGATTGGTTTTTGGGGTGGAGGTCTTTTCAAGGTCACGCCAAGGTCAAACGCCAATCACGTCAAGGAAGCGGTATTACCACGGTTACAACAATGGAACGTGTTTCTTTCGCTCCACGGAGTCGCCCATGTTGGCATTTGAGATGGAGGTCATTTCAAGGTCACGCCAAGGTCATGCGTCAAAATCACGTCGAGGAAGTGTTATTACACCGGTTACGTTAAAGGAACGTGTTACTTTCGTTCCACGTAGTCGCCCAGATTGGTTTTTGGGGTGGAGGTCATTTCAACGTCATGCCAAGGTCATACGTCAAAATCACGTCGAGGAAGCGTTATTACCCCGGTTACGTCAAAGGAACGTGTTTCTTTCGCTCCACGGAGACGCCCAGACTGGTTTTTGGGGCGGAGATCACATCAACGTCTCGCCAAAGTCATACGCCAAAATCACGTCAAGGGAGCGTTATTACCCCGGTTACGTTAATGGAACGTGTTTCTTTCGCTCCACGGAGTCGCCCAGATTGGTTTTTGGGGTGGAGGTCTTTTTAAGGTCACGCCATGGTCATACGTCAAATCACGTCAAGGAAGCGTTATTACCCCGGTTACGTCAAAGGAACGAGTTTCTTTTGCTCCACGGAGTCGCCCAGGTTTTCTTTTGAGGTGGAGGTCTTTTCAAGGTCACGCCATGGTCATACGCCAAATCACGTCAAGGAAGCGTTATTACCCCGGTTACGTCAAAGGAACGAGTTTCTTTCGCTCCACGGAGTCGCCCAGGTTGGCTTTTGGGGTGGTGGTCATTTCAAGATCATGTCGAGGTCATACGTCAAAATCACGTCGAGGAAGTGTTATTACCCAGGTTACGTCAAAGGAATGTGTTTCTTTCGCTCCACGGAGTCGCCCAGATTGGTTTTTGGGGTGGAGGTCATTTCAAGGTCATGCCAACGTCATACGTCAAAATCACGTCGAGGAAGCGTTATTACCCAGGTTACGTCAATGGAACGTGTATCTGTCGCTCCACGGTGTCGACCAGATTGGTTTTTGGGGCGGAGGTCACATCAACGTCTCGCGAAGGTCATACGACAAAATCACGTTAAAGGAGCGTTATTACCCCGGTTACGTCAAAGGAACGAGTTTCTTTCGCTCCACGGAGTCGCCCAGGTTGGCTTTTGGGGTGGAGGTCATTTCAAGATCATGTCGAGGTCATACGTCAAAATCACGTCAAGGGATCGTTATTACCCCGGTTACGTCAATGGAACGTGTTTCTTTCGCTCCACGGAGTCGCCCAGATTGGTTTTTGGGGTGGAGGTCATTTCAAGGTCACGCCAAGGTCATACACCAAATCACGTCAAGGAAGCGTTATTACCCCGGTTACGTCAAAGGAACGAGTTTCTTTCGGTCCACGGAGTCGCCCATGTTGGCTTTTGAGGTGGAGGTCATTTCAAGGTCACGCCAAGGTCATACGTCAAAATCTCGTCGAGGAAGCGTTATTACCCAGGTTACGTCAATGGAACGTGTATCTGTCGCTCCACGGTGTCGACCAGATTGGTTTTTGGGGCGGAGGTCTTTTCAAGGTCAGGCCAAGGTCATACGCCAAATCACGTCAAGGAAGCGTTATTACCCCGGTTACGTTAAAGGAACGTGTTTCTTCCGCTCCACGGAGTCGCCCAGATTGGTTTTTGGGGTGGAGGTCTTTTCAAGGTCAGGCCAAGGTCATACGCCAAATCACGTCAAGGAAGCGTTATTACCCCGGTTACGTTAAAGGAACGTGTTTCTTTCGCTCCACGGAGTCGCACAGATTGGTTTTTGGGGTGTAGGTCATTTCAAGGTCACGCCAAGGTCATACGTCAAAATCACGTCGAGGAAGTGTTATTACCCCGGTTACGTCAAAGGAATGTGTTTCTTTCGCTCCACGGACTCGCCCAGATTGGTTTTTGGGGTGGAGGTCTTTTCAAGGTCACGCCAAGGTCATACGCCAGATCACGTCAAGGAAGCGTTATTACCCCGGTTACGTCAATGGAACGTGTTTCTTTCGCTCCACGGAGTCGCCCAGATCGGTTTTTGGGGAGGAGGTCTTTTCCAGGTCAGGCCAAGGTCATACGCCAAATCACGTCAAGGAAGCGTTATTACCCCGGTTACATCAAAGGAACGAGTTTCTTTGGCTCCACGGAGTCGCCCATGTTGGCTTTTGAGGTGGAGGTCATTTCAAGGTCACGCCAAGGTCATACGTCAAAATCACGTCGAGGAAGTGTTATTACCCCGGTTACGTCAAAGGAATGTGTTTCTTTCGCTCCACGGACTCGCCCAGATTGGTTTTTGGGGTGGAGGTCTTTTCAAGGTCACGCCAAGGTCATACGCCAGATCACGTCAAGGAAGCGTTATTACCCCGGTTACGTCAAAGGAACGAGTTTCTTTCGCTCCACGGAGTCGCCCAGGTTGGCTTTTGTGGTGGAGGTCATTTCAAGGTCACGCCAAGGTCATACGTCAAAATCACGTCGAGGAAGTGTTATTACCACGGTTACGTCAAAGGAACGTGTTTCTTTCGCTCCACGGAGTCGCCCAGATTGGTTTTTGGGGAGGAGGTCTTTTCAAGGTCACGCCATGGTCATACGCCAAATCACGTCAAGGAAGCGTCATTACCCCGGTTACGTCAAAGGAACGAGTTTCTTTCGCTCCACGGAGTCGCCCAGGTTGGCTTTTGTGGTGGAGGTCATTTCAAGGTCACGCCAAGGTCATTCGTCAAAATCACGTCGAGGAAGTGTTATTACCACGGTTACGTCAAAGGAACGTGTTTCTTTCGCTCCACGGAGTCGCCCAGATTGGTTTTTGGGGAGGAGGTCTTTTCAAGGTCACGCCATGGTCATACGCCAAATCACGTCAAGGAAGCGTCATTACCCCGGTTACGTCAAAGGAACGAGTTTCTTTCGCTCCACGGTGTCGCCCAGGTTGGCTTTTGAGGTGGAGGTCATTACAAGGTCACGCCAAGGTCATACGTCAAAATCACGTCGAGGAAGTGTTATTACCCCGGTTACGTCAAAGGAACGTGTTTCTTTCGCTCCACGGAGTCGCCCAGATTGGTTTTTGGGGTGGAGGTCATTTCAAGGTCATGCCAAGGTGATACGTCAAAATCACGTCGAGGAAGCGTTATTACCCCGGTTACGCCAAAGCAACGTGTTTCTTTCGCTCCACGGAGACGCCCAGACTGGTTTTTGGGGCGGAGGTCACATCAACGTCTCGCCAAGGTCATACGCCAAAATCACGTCAAGGGAGCGTTATTACCCCGGTTACATTAATGGAACGTGTTTCTTTCGCTCCACGGAGTCGCCAAGATTGGTTTTTGGGGTGGAGGTTTTCAAGGTCACGCCATGGTCATAAGTCAAATCACGTCAAGGGAGCGTTATTACCCCGGTTACGTGATTGGAACGTGTTTCTTTCGCCCCACGGGAGTCGCCCAGATTGGTTTTTGGGGGCGGAGGTCACATCAATGTCTCGCGAAGGTCATACGCCAAAATCACGTCAAGTGAGCGTTATTACCCCGGTTACGTCAATGGAACGTGTATCTGTCGCTCCACGGAGTCACCCAGATTGGTTTTTGGGGCGGAGGTCACATCAATGTCTCGCGAAGGTCATACGCCAAAATCACGTCAAGTGAGCGTTATTACCCCGGTTACGTCAATGGATCGTGTTTCTTTTGCTCCACGGAGTCGCCCAGATTGGTTTTTGGGGTGGAGGTCTTTTCAAGGTCAAGCCAAGGTCATACACCAAATCACGTCAAGGAAGCGTTATTACCCCGGTTACGTCAAAGGAACGTGGTTCTTTCGCTCCACGGAGTCGCCCAGGTTGGATTTTGAGGTGGAGGTCATTACAAGGTCACACCAAGGTCATACGTCAAAATCACGTCGAGGAAGCGTTATTACCCCGGTTACGTCAAAGGATCGTGTTTCTTCCGCTCCACGGAGTCGCCCAGATTGTTTTTTGGGGTGGAGGTCATTTCAAGGTCATGCCGAGGTCATACGTCAAAATCACGTCAAGGAAGCGGTATTACCCCGGATACAACAATGGAACGTGTTTCTTTCGCTCCACGGAGTCGCCCAGATTGGTTTTTGGGGTGGAGGTCTGATCAAGGTCCTGCCAAGGTCATACGCCAAAATCACGTCAAGGGAGCGTTATTACCCCGGTTACGTTAATGGAACGTGTTTCTTTCGCTCCACGGAGACTCCCAGATTGGTTTTGGTGTGGAGGTCTTTTCAAGGTCACGCCAAGGTCATACGCCAATCACGTCAAGGAAGCGGTATTACCACGGTTACAACAATGGAACGTGTTTCTTTCGCTCCACGGAGTCGCCCATGTTGGCATTTGAGATGGAGGTCATTTCAAGGTCACGCCAAGGTCATGCGTCAATATCACGTCGAGGAAGTGTTATTACCCCGGTTACGTTAAAGGAACGTGTTTCTTTCGCTCCACGGAGACGCCCAGACTGGTTTTTGGGGCGGAGATCACATCAACGTCTCGCCAAGGGTCATACGCCAAAATCACGTCAAGGGAGCGTTATTACCCCGGTTACGTTAATGGAACATGTTTCTTTCGCTCCACGGAGTCGCCCAGATTGGTTATTGGGGTGGATGTCTTTTTAAGGTCACGCCATGGTCATACGTCAAATCACGTCAAGGAAGCGTTATTACACCGGTTACGTCAAAGGAACGAGTTTCTTTCGGTCCACGGAGTCGCCCATGTTGGCTTTTGAGGTGGAGGTCATTTCAAGGTCACGCCAAGGTCATACGTCAAAATCTCGTCGAGGAAGCGTTATTACCCAGGTTACGTCAATAGAACGTGTATCTGTCGCTCCACGGTGTCGACCAGATTGGTTTTTGGGGCGGAGGTCTTTTCAAGGTCATGCCAAGGTCATACGCCAAATCACGTCAAGGAAGCGTTATTACCCCGGTTACGTTAAAGGAACGTGTTTCTTTCGGTCCACGGAGTCGCCCAGATTGGATTTTGGGGTGTATGTCATTTCAAGGTCACGCCAAGGTCATACGTCAAAATCACGTCGAGGAAGTGTTATTACCCCGGTTACGTCAAAGGAATGTGTTTCTTTCGCTCCACGGACTCGCCCAGATTGGTTTTTGGGGTGGAGATCATTTCAAGGTCCTGCCAAGGTCATACGCCAAAATCACGTCAAGGGAGCGTTATTACCCCGGTTACGTCAATGGAACGTGTTTCTTTCGCTCCACGGGGTCGCCCAGATTGGTTTTTGAGGTGGAGGTCTTTTCAAGGTCACGTCAAGGTCATACGACAGATCACGTCAAGGAAGCGTTATTACCCCGGTTACGTCAATGGAACGTGTTTCTTTCGCTCCACGGGGTCGCCCAGATTTTTGGGGTGGAGGTCTTTTCAAGGTCACGCCAAGGTCATACGCCAGATCACGTCAAGGAAGCGTTATTACCCCGGTTGCGTCAATGGAACGTGTTTCTTTCGCTCCACGGAGTCGCCCAGATCGGTTTTTGGGGTGCAGGTCTTTTCAAGGTCAGGCCAAGGTCATACGCCAAATCACGTCAAGGAAGCGTTATTACCCCGGTTACATCAAAGGAACGAGTTTCTTTGGCTCCACGGAGTCGCCCATGTTGGCTTTTGAGGTGGAGGTCATTTCAAGGTCACGCCAAGGTCATACGTCAAGATCACGTCGAGGAAGTGTTATTACCACGGTTACGTCAAAGGAACGTGTTTCTTTCGCTCCACGGTGTCGCCCAGATTGGTTTTTGGGGAAGAGGTCTTTTCAAGGTCACGCCATGGTCATACGCCAAATCACGTCAAGGAAGCGTCATTACCCCGGTTACGTCAAAGGAACGAGTTTCTTTCGCTCCACGGAGTCGCCCAGGTTGGCTTTTGAGGTGGAGGTCATTACAAGGTCACGCCAAGGTCATACGTCAAAATCACGTCGAGGAAGTGTTATTACCCCGGTTACGTCACAGGAACGTGTTTCTTTCGCTCTACGGAGTCGCCCAGATTGGTTTTTGGGGCGGAGGTCACATCAACGTCTCGCCAAGGTCATACGCCAAAATCACGTCAAGGGAGCGTTATTACCCCGGTTACGTCAAAGGAACGAGTTTCTTTCGCTCCACGGAGTCGCCCAGGTTTTCTTTTGAGGTGGAGGTCTTTTCAAGGTCACGCCAAGGTCATACGCCAATCACGTCAAGGAAGCGGTATTACCACGGTTACAACAATGGAACGTGTTTCTTTCGCTCCACGGAGTCGCCCATGTTGGCTTTTGAGATGGAGGTCATTTCAAGGTCACGCCAAGGTCATGCGTCAAAATCACGTCGAGGAAGTGTTATTACCCCGGTTACGTCAAAGGAACGTGTTTCTTTCGCTCCACGGACTCGCCCAGATTGGTTTTTGGGGTGGAGATCATTTCAAGGTCCTGCCAAGGTCATACGCCAATATCACGTCAAGGGAGCGTTATTACCCCGGTTACGTCAATGGAACGTGTTTCTTTCGCTCCACGGAGACGCCCAGACTGGTTTTTGGGGCGGAGATCACATCAACGTCTCGCCAAGGTCATACGCCAAAATCACGTCAAGGGAGCGTTATTACCCCGGTTACGTTAATGGAACATGTTTCTTTCGCTCCACGGAGTCGCCCAGATTGGTTATTGGGGTGGATGTCTTTTTAAGGTCACGCCATGGTCATACGTCAAATCACGTCAAGGAAGCGTTATTACACCGGTTACGTCAAAGGAACGAGTTTCTTTCGGTCCACGGAGTCGCCCATGTTGGCTTTTGAGGTGGAGGTCATTTCAAGGTCACGCCAAGGTCATACGTCAAAATCTCGTCGAGGAAGCGTTATTACCCAGGTTACGTCAATAGAACGTGTATCTGTCGCTCCACGGTGTCGACCAGATTGGTTTTTGGGGCGGAGGTCTTTTCAAGGTCAGGCCAAGGTCATACGCCAAATCACGTCAAGGAAGCGTTATTACCCCGGTTACGTTAAAGGAACGTGTTTCTTTCGGTCCACGGAGTCGCCCAGATTGGATTTTGGGGTGTATGTCATTTCAAGGTCACGCCAAGGTCATACGTCAAAATCACGTCGAGGAAGTGTTATTACCCCGGTTACGTCAAAGGAATGTGTTTCTTTCGCTCCACGGACTCGCCCAGATTGGTTTTTGGGGTGGAGATCATTTCAAGGTCCTGCCAAGGTCATACGCCAAAATCACGTCAAGGGAGCGTTATTACCCCGGTTACGTCAATGGAACGTGTTTCTTTCGCTCCACGGGGTCGCCCAGATTGGTTTTTGAGGTGGAGGTCTTTTCAAGGTCACGCCAAGGTCATACGCCAGATCACGTCAAGGAAGCGTTATTACCCCGGTTACGTCAATGGAACGTGTTTCTTTCGCTCCACGGGGTCGCCCAGATTTTTGGGGTGGAGGTCTTTTCAAGGTCACGCCAAGGTCATACGCCAGATCACGTCAAGGAAGCGTTATTACCCCGGTTGCGTCAATGGAACGTGTTTCTTTCGCTCCACGGAGTCGCCCAGATCGGTTTTTGGGGTGCAGGTCTTTTCAAGGTCAGGCCAAGGTCATACGCCAAATCACGTCAAGGAAGCGTTATTACCCCGGTTACATCAAAGGAACGAGTTTCTTTGGCTCCACGGAGTCGCCCATGTTGGCTTTTGAGGTGGAGGTCATTTCAAGGTCACGCCAAGGTCATACGTCAAGATCACGTCGAGGAAGTGTTATTACCACGGTTACGTCAAAGGAACGTGTTTCTTTCGCTCCACGGTGTCGCCCAGATTGGTTTTTGGGGAAGAGGTCTTTTCAAGGTCACGCCATGGTCATACGCCAAATCACGTCAAGGAAGCGTCATTACCCCGGTTACGTCAAAGGAACGAGTTTCTTTCGCTCCACGGAGTCGCCCAGGTTGGCTTTTGAGGTGGAGGTCATTACAAGGTCACGCCAAGGTCATACGTCAAAATCACGTCGAGGAAGTGTTATTACCCCGGTTACGTCACAGGAACGTGTTTCTTTCGCTCTACGGAGTCGCCCAGATTGGTTTTTGGGGCGGAGGTCACATCAACGTCTCGCCAAGGTCATACGCCAAAATCACGTCAAGGGAGCGTTATTACCCCGGTTACGTCAAAGGAACGAGTTTCTTTCGCTCCACGGAGTCGCCCAGGTTTTCTTTTGAGGTGGAGGTCTTTTCAAGGTCACGCCAAGGTCATACGCCAATCACGTCAAGGAAGCGGTATTACCACGGTTACAACAATGGAACGTGTTTCTTTCGCTCCACGGAGTCGCCCATGTTGGCTTTTGAGATGGAGGTCATTTCAAGGTCACGCCAAGGTCATACGCCAGATCACGTCAAGGAAGCGTCATTACCCCGGTTACGTCAAAGGAACGAGTTTCTTTCGCTCCACGGGGTCGCCCAGATTTTTGGGGTGGAGGTCTTTTCAAGGTCACGCCAAGGTCATACGCCAGATCACGTCAAGGAAGCGTTATTACCCCGGTTGCGTCAATGGAACGTGTTTCTTTCGCTCCACGGAGTCGCCCAGATCGGTTTTTGGGGTGCAGGTCTTTTCAAGGTCAGGCCAAGGTCATACGCCAAATCACGTCAAGGAAGCGTTATTACCCCGGTTACATCAAAGGAACGAGTTTCTTTGGCTCCACGGAGTCGCCCATGTTGGCTTTTGAGGTGGAGGTCATTTCAAGGTCACGCCAAGGTCATACTTCAAAATCACGTCGAGGAAGTGTTATTACCCCGGTTACGTCACAGGAACGTGTTTCTTTCGCTCTACGGAGTCGCCCAGGTTGGCTTTTGAGGTGGAGGTCATTACAAGGTCACGCCAAGGTCATACGTCAAAATCACGTCGAGGAAGTGTTATTACCCCGGTTACGTCACAGGAACGTGTTTCTTTCGCTCTACGGAGTCGCCCAGATTGGTTTTTGGGGCGGAGGTCACATCAACGTCTCGCCAAGGTCATACGCCAAAATCACGTCAAGGGAGCGTTATTACCCCGGTTACGTCAAAGGAACGAGTTTCTTTCGCTCCACGGAGTCGCCCAGGTTTTCTTTTGAGGTGGAGGTCTTTTCAAGGTCACGCCATGGTCATAAGTCAAATCACGTCAAGGAAGCGTTATTACCCCGGTTACGTCAAAGGAACGAGTTTCTTTCGCTCCACGGAGTCGCCCAGGTTTTCTTTTGAGTTGGATGTCATTACAAGGTCACGCCAAGGTCATGCGTCAAAATCACGTCGAGGAAGTGTTATTACCACGGTTACGTCAAAGGAACATGTTTCTTTCGCTCCACGGAGTCGCCCAGATTGGTTTTTGGAGTGGAGGTCATTTCAAGGTCATGCCAAGGTCATACGTCAAAATCACGTCGAGGAAGCGTTATTACCCCGGTTACGTCAAAGGAACGTGTTTCTTTCGCTCCACGGAGTCGCCCAGATTGGTTTTTGGGGTGGAGGTCATTTCAAGGTCATGCCAAGGTCATACGCCAAAATCACGCCAAGGGAGCGTTAATACCCCGGTTACGTTAATGGAACGTGTTTCTTTCGCTCCACGGAGACGCCCAGACTGGTTTTTGGGGCGGAGATCACATCAACGTCTCGCCAAAGTCATACGCCAAAATCACGTCAAGGGAGCGTTATTACCCCGGTTACGTTAATGGAACGTGTTTCTTTCGCTCCACGGAGTCGCCCAGATTGGTTTTTGGGGTGGAGGTCTTTTTAAGGTCACGCCATGGTCATACGTCAAATCACGTCAAGGAAGCGTTATTACCCCGGTTACGTCAAAGGAACGAGTTTCTTTTGCTCCACGGAGTCGCCCAGGTTTTCTTTTGAGGTGGAGGTCTTTTCAAGGTCACGCCATGGTCATACGCCAAATCACGTCAAGGAAGCGTTATTACCCCGGTTACGTCAAAGGAACGAGTTTCTTTCGCTCCACGGAGTCGCCCAGGTTGGCTTTTGGGGTGGTGGTCATTTCAAGATCATGTCGAGGTCATACGTCAAAATCACGTCGAGGAAGTGTTATTACCCAGGTTACGTCAAAGGAATGTGTTTCTTTCGCTCCACGGAGTCGCCCAGATTGGTTTTTGGGGTGGAGGTCATTTCAAGGTCATGCCAAGGTCATACGTCAAAATCACGTCGAGGAAGCGTTATTACCCAGGTTACGTCAATGGAACGTGTATCTGTCGCTCCACGGTGTCGACCAGATTGGTTTTTGGGGCGGAGGTCACATCAACGTCTCGCGAAGGTCATACGACAAAATCACGTTAAAGGAGCGTTATTACCCCGGTTACGTCAAAGGAACGAGTTTCTTTCGCTCCACGGAGTCGCCCAGGTTGGCTTTTGGGGTGGAGGTCATTTCAAGATCATGTCGAGGTCATACGTCAAAATCACGTCAAGGGATCGTTATTACCCCGGTTACGTCAATGGAACGTGTTTCTTTCGCTCCACGGAGTCGCCCAGATTGGTTTTTGGGGTGGAGGTCATTTCAAGGTCACGCCAAGGTCATACACCAAATCACGTCAAGGAAGCGTTATTACCCCGGTTACGTCAAAGGAACGAGTTTCTTTCGGTCCACGGAGTCGCCCATGTTGGCTTTTGAGGTGGAGGTCATTTCAAGGTCACGCCAAGGTCATACGTCAAAATCTCGTCGAGGAAGCGTTATTACCCAGGTTACGTCAATGGAACGTGTATCTGTCGCTCCACGGTGTCGACCAGATTGGTTTTTGGGGCGGAGGTCTTTTCAAGGTCAGGCCAAGGTCATACGCCAAATCACGTCAAGGAAGCGTTATTACCCCGGTTACGTTAAAGGAACGTGTTTCTTCCGCTCCACGGAGTCGCCCAGATTGGTTTTTGGGGTGGAGGTCTTTTCAAGGTCAGGCCAAGGTCATACGCCAAATCACGTCAAGGAAGCGTTATTACCCCGGTTACGTTAAAGGAACGTGTTTCTTTCGCTCCACGGAGTCGCCCAGATTGGTTTTTGGGGTGTAGGTCATTTCAAGGTCACGCCAAGGTCATACGTCAAAATCACGTCGAGGAAGTGTTATTACCCCGGTTACGTCAAAGGAATGTGTTTCTTTCGCTCCACGGACTCGCCCAGATTGGTTTTTGGGGTGGAGGTCTTTTCAAGGTCACGCCAAGGTCATACGCCAGATCACGTCAAGGAAGCGTTATTACCCCGGTTACGTCAATGGAACGTGTTTCTTTCGCTCCACGGAGTCGCCCAGATCGGTTTTTGGGGTGGAGGTCTTTTCCAGGTCAGGCCAAGGTCATACGCCAAATCACGTCAAGGAAGCGTTATTACCCCGGTTACATCAAAGGAACGAGTTTCTTTGGCTCCACGGAGTCGCCCATGTTGGCTTTTGAGGTGGAGGTCATTTCAAGGTCACGCCAAGGTCATACGTCAAAATCACGTCGAGGAAGTGTTATTACCCCGGTTACGTCAAAGGAATGTGTTTCTTTCGCTCCACGGACTCGCCCAGATTGGTTTTTGGGGTGGAGGTCTTTTCAAGGTCACGCCAAGGTCATACGCCAGATCACGTCAAGGAAGCGTTATTACCCCGGTTACGTCAAAGGAACGAGTTTCTTTCGCTCCACGGAGTCGCCCAGGTTGGCTTTTGTGGTGGAGGTCATTTCAAGGTCACGCCAAGGTCATACGTCAAAATCACGTCGAGGAAGTGTTATTACCACGGTTACGTCAAAGGAACGTGTTTCTTTCGCTCCACGGAGTCGCCCAGATTGGTTTTTGGGGAGGAGGTCTTTTCAAGGTCACGCCATGGTCATACGCCAAATCACGTGAAGGAAGCGTCATTACCCCGGTTACGTCAAAGGAACGAGTTTCTTTCGCTCCACGGAGTCGCCCAGGTTGGCTTTTGTGGTGGAGGTCATTTCAAGGTCACGCCAAGGTCATTCGTCAAAATCACGTCGAGGAAGTGTTATTACCACGGTTACGTCAAAGGAACGTGTTTCTTTCGCTCCACGGAGTCGCCCAGATTGGTTTTTGGGGAGGAGGTCTTTTCAAGGTCACGCCATGGTCATACGCCAAATCACGTCAAGGAAGCGTCATTACCCCGGTTACGTCAAAGGAACGAGTTTCTTTCGCTCCACGGTGTCGCCCAGGTTGGCTTTTGAGGTGGAGGTCATTACAAGGTCACGCCAAGGTCATACGTCAAAATCACGTCGAGGAAGTGTTATTACCCCGGTTACGTCAAAGGAACGTGTTTCTTTCGCTCCACGGAGTCGCCCAGATTGGTTTTTGGGGTGGAGGTCATTTCAAGGTCATGCCAAGGTGATACGTCAAAATCACGTCGAGGAAGCGTTATTACCCCGGTTACGCCAAAGCAACGTGTTTCTTTCGCTCCACGGAGACGCCCAGACTGGTTTTTGGGGCGGAGGTCACATCAACGTCTCGCCAAGGTCATACGCCAAAATCACGTCAAGGGAGCGTTATTACCCCGGTTACATTAATGGAACGTGTTTCTTTCGCTCCACGGAGTCGCCAAGATTGGTTTTTGGGGTGGAGGTCTTTTCAAGGTCACGCCATGGACATAAGTCAAATCACGTCAAGGAAGCGTTATTACCCCGGTTACGTCAAAGGAACGAGTTTCTTTCGCTCCACGGAGTCGCCCAGGTTTTCTTTTGAGTTGGAGGTCATTACAAGGTCACGCCAAGGTCATGCGTCAAAATCACGTCGAGGAAGTGTTATTACCACGGTTACGTCAAAGGAACATGTTTCTTTCGCTCCACGGACTCGACCAGGTTGGCTTTTGTGGTGGAGGTCATTTCAAGGTCACGCCAAGGTCATGCGTCAAAATCCCGTCGAGGAAGTGTTATTACCCCGGTTACGACAAAGGAACGTGTTTCTTTCGCTCCACGGAGTCGCCCAGATTGGTTTTTGGGGTGGAGGTGTTTCAAGATCATGCCAAGGTCATACGTAAAAATCACGTCGAGGAAGCGTTATTACCCCGGTTACGTCAAAGGAACGTGTTTCTTTCGCTCCACGGAGACGCCCAGACTGGTTTTTGGGGCGGAGGTCACATCAACGTCTCGCCAAGGTCATACGCCAAAATCACGTCAAGGGAGCGTTATTACCCCGGTTACGTTAATGGAACGTGTTTCTTTCGCTCCACGGAGACTCCCAGATTGGTTTTTGGGGTGGAGATCACATCAACGTCTCGCCAAGGTCATACGCCAAATCACGTCAAGGAAGCGTTATTACCCCGGTTACATCAAAGGAACGAGTTTCTTTGGCTCCGCGGAGTCGCCCATGTTGGCTTTTGAGGTGGAGGTCATTTCAAGGTCACGCCAGGGTCATACGTCAAAATCACGTCGAGGAAGTGTTATTACCCCGGTTACGTCAAAGGAATGTGTTTCTTTCGCTCCACGGACTCGCCCAGATTGGTTTTTGGGGTGGAGGTCTTTTCAAGGTCACGCCAAGGTCATACGCCAGATCACGTCAAGGAAGCGTTATTACCCCGGTTACGTCAAAGGAACGAGTTTCTTTCGCTCCACGGAGTCGCCCAGGTTGGCTTTTGTGGTGGAGGTCATTTCAAGGTCACGCCAAGGTCATACGTCAAAATCACGTCGAGGAAGTGTTATTACCACGGTTACGTCAAAGGAACGTGTTTCTTTCGCTCCACGGAGTCGCCCAGATTGGTTTTTGGGGAGGAGGTCTTTTCAAGGTCACGCCATGGTCATACGACAAATCACGTCAAGGAAGCGTCATTACCCTGGTTACGTCAAAGGAACGAGTTTCTTTCGCTCCACGGAGTTGCCCAGGTTGGCTTTTGAGGTGGAGGTCATTACAAGGTCACGCCAAGGTCATACGTCAAAATCACGTCGAGGAAGCGTTATTACCCCGGTTACGTCACAGGAACGTGTTTCTTTCGCTCTACGGAGTCGCCCAGATTGGTTTTAGGGGCGGAGGTCACATCAACGTCTCGCCAAGGTCATACACCAAAATCACGTCAAGGGAGCGTTATTACCCCGGTTACGTCAAATGAACGAGTTTCTTTCGCTCCACGGAGTCGCCCAGGTTTTCTTTTGAGGTGGAGGTCTTTTCAAGGTCACGCCAAGGTCATACGCCAATCACGTCAAGGAAGCGGTATTACCACGGTTACAACAATGGAACGTGTTTCTTTCGCTCCACGGAGTCGCCCATGTTGGCTTATGAGATGGAGGTCATTTCAAGGTCACGCCAAGGTCATGCGTCAAAATCACGTCGAGGAAGTGTTATTACCCCGGTTACGACAAAGGAACGTGTTTCTTTCGCTCCACGGAGTCGCCCAGATTGGTTTTTGGGGTGGAGGTCTTTTCAAGGTCACGCCAAGGTCAAACGCCAATCACGTCAAGGAAGCGGTATTACCACGGTTACAACAATGGAACGTGTTTCTTTCGCTCCACGGAGTCGCCCATGTTGGCATTTGAGATGGAGGTCATTTCAAGGTCACGCCAAGGTCATGCGTCAAAATCACGTCGAGGAAGTGTTATTACACCGGTTACGTTAAAGGAACGTGTTACTTTCGTTCCACGTAGTCGCCCAGATTGGTTTTTGGGGTGGAGGTCATTTCAACGTCATGCCAAGGTCATACGTCAAAATCACGTCGAGGAAGCGTTATTACCCCGGTTACGTCAAAGGAACGTGTTTCTTTCGCTCCACGGAGACGCCCAGACTGGTTTTTGGGGCGGAGATCACATCAACGTCTCGCCAAAGTCATACGCCAAAATCACGTCAAGGGAGCGTTATTACCCCGGTTACGTTAATGGAACGTGTTTCTTTCGCTCCACGGAGTCGCCCAGATTGGTTTTTGGGGTGGAGGTCTTTTTAAGGTCACGCCATGGTCATACGTCAAATCACGTCAAGGAAGCGTTATTACCCCGGTTACGTCAAAGGAACGAGTTTCTTTTGCTCCACGGAGTCGCCCAGGTTTTCTTTTGAGGTGGAGGTCTTTTCAAGGTCACGCCATGGTCATACGCCAAATCACGTCAAGGAAGCGTTATTACCCCGGTTACGTCAAAGGAACGAGTTTCTTTCGCTCCACGGAGTCGCCCAGGTTGGCTTTTGGGGTGGTGGTCATTTCAAGATCATGTCGAGGTCATACGTCAAAATCACGTCGAGGAAGTGTTATTACCCAGGTTACGTCAAAGGAATGTGTTTCTTTCGCTCCACGGAGTCGCCCAGATTGGTTTTTGGGGTGGAGGTCATTTCAAGGTCATGCCAAGGTCATACGTCAAAATCACGTCGAGGAAGCGTTATTACCCAGGTTACGTCAATGGAACGTGTATCTGTCGCTCCACGGTGTCGACCAGATTGGTTTTTGGGGCGGAGGTCACATCAACGTCTCGCGAAGGTCATACGACAAAATCACGTTAAAGGAGCGTTATTACCCCGGTTACGTCAAAGGAACGAGTTTCTTTCGCTCCACGGAGTCGCCCAGGTTGGCTTTTGGGGTGGAGGTCATTTCAAGATCATGTCGAGGTCATACGTCAAAATCACGTCAAGGGATCGTTATTACCCCGGTTACGTCAATGGAACGTGTTTCTTTCGCTCCACGGAGTCGCCCAGATTGGTTTTTGGGGTGGAGGTCATTTCAAGGTCACGCCAAGGTCATACACCAAATCACGTCAAGGAAGCGTTATTACCCCGGTTACGTCAAAGGAACGAGTTTCTTTCGGTCCACGGAGTCGCCCATGTTGGCTTTTGAGGTGGAGGTCATTTCAAGGTCACGCCAAGGTCATACGTCAAAATCTCGTCGAGGAAGCGTTATTACCCAGGTTACGTCAATGGAACGTGTATCTGTCGCTCCACGGTGTCGACCAGATTGGTTTTTGGGGCGGAGGTCTTTTCAAGGTCAGGCCAAGGTCATACGCCAAATCACGTCAAGGAAGCGTTATTACCCCGGTTACGTTAAAGGAACGTGTTTCTTCCGCTCCACGGAGTCGCCCAGATTGGTTTTTGGGGTGGAGGTCTTTTCAAGGTCAGGCCAAGGTCATACGCCAAATCACGTCAAGGAAGCGTTATTACCCCGGTTACGTTAAAGGAACGTGTTTCTTTCGCTCCACGGAGTCGCACAGATTGGTTTTTGGGGTGTAGGTCATTTCAAGGTCACGCCAAGGTCATACGTCAAAATCACGTCGAGGAAGTGTTATTACCCCGGTTACGTCAAAGGAATGTGTTTCTTTCGCTCCACGGACTCGCCCAGATTGGTTTTTGGGGTGGAGGTCTTTTCAAGGTCACGCCAAGGTCATACGCCAGATCACGTCAAGGAAGCGTTATTACCCCGGTTACGTCAATGGAACGTGTTTCTTTCGCTCCACGGAGTCGCCCAGATCGGTTTTTGGGGAGGAGGTCTTTTCCAGGTCAGGCCAAGGTCATACGCCAAATCACGTCAAGGAAGCGTTATTACCCCGGTTACATCAAAGGAACGAGTTTCTTTGGCTCCACGGAGTCGCCCATGTTGGCTTTTGAGGTGGAGGTCATTTCAAGGTCACGCCAAGGTCATACGTCAAAATCACGTCGAGGAAGTGTTATTACCCCGGTTACGTCAAAGGAATGTGTTTCTTTCGCTCCACGGACTCGCCCAGATTGGTTTTTGGGGTGGAGGTCTTTTCAAGGTCACGCCAAGGTCATACGCCAGATCACGTCAAGGAAGCGTTATTACCCCGGTTACGTCAAAGGAACGAGTTTCTTTCGCTCCACGGAGTCGCCCAGGTTGGCTTTTGTGGTGGAGGTCATTTCAAGGTCACGCCAAGGTCATACGTCAAAATCACGTCGAGGAAGTGTTATTACCACGGTTACGTCAAAGGAACGTGTTTCTTTCGCTCCACGGAGTCGCCCAGATTGGTTTTTGGGGAGGAGGTCTTTTCAAGGTCACGCCATGGTCATACGCCAAATCACGTCAAGGAAGCGTCATTACCCCGGTTACGTCAAAGGAACGAGTTTCTTTCGCTCCACGGAGTCGCCCAGGTTGGCTTTTGTGGTGGAGGTCATTTCAAGGTCACGCCAAGGTCATTCGTCAAAATCACGTCGAGGAAGTGTTATTACCACGGTTACGTCAAAGGAACGTGTTTCTTTCGCTCCACGGAGTCGCCCAGATTGGTTTTTGGGGAGGAGGTCTTTTCAAGGTCACGCCATGGTCATACGCCAAATCACGTCAAGGAAGCGTCATTACCCCGGTTACGTCAAAGGAACGAGTTTCTTTCGCTCCACGGTGTCGCCCAGGTTGGCTTTTGAGGTGGAGGTCATTACAAGGTCACGCCAAGGTCATACGTCAAAATCACGTCGAGGAAGTGTTATTACCCCGGTTACGTCAAAGGAACGTGTTTCTTTCGCTCCACGGAGTCGCCCAGATTGGTTTTTGGGGTGGAGGTCATTTCAAGGTCATGCCAAGGTGATACGTCAAAATCACGTCGAGGAAGCGTTATTACCCCGGTTACGCCAAAGCAACGTGTTTCTTTCGCTCCACGGAGACGCCCAGACTGGTTTTTGGGGCGGAGGTCACATCAACGTCTCGCCAAGGTCATACGCCAAAATCACGTCAAGGGAGCGTTATTACCCCGGTTACATTAATGGAACGTGTTTCTTTCGCTCCACGGAGTCGCCAAGATTGGTTTTTGGGGTGGAGGTCTTTTCAAGGTCACGCCATGGTCATAAGTCAAATCACGTCAAGGGAGCGTTATTACCCCGGTTACGTGATTGGAACGTGTTTCTTTCGCCCCACGGAGTCGCCCAGATTGGTTTTTGGGGCGGAGGTCACATCAATGTCTCGCGAAGGTCATACGCCAAAATCACGTCAAGTGAGCGTTATTACCCCGGTTACGTCAATGGAACGTGTATCTGTCGCTCCACGGAGTCACCCAGATTGGTTTTTGGGGCGGAGGTCACATCAATGTCTCGCGAAGGTCATACGCCAAAATCACGTCAAGTGAGCGTTATTACCCCGGTTACGTCAATGGATCGTGTTTCTTTTGCTCCACGGAGTCGCCCAGATTGGTTTTTGGGGTGGAGGTCTTTTCAAGGTCAAGCCAAGGTCATACACCAAATCACGTCAAGGAAGCGTTATTACCCCGGTTACGTCAAAGGAACGTGGTTCTTTCGCTCCACGGAGTCGCCCAGGTTGGATTTTGAGGTGGAGGTCATTACAAGGTCACACCAAGGTCATACGTCAAAATCACGTCGAGGAAGCGTTATTACCCCGGTTACGTCAAAGGATCGTGTTTCTTCCGCTCCACGGAGTCGCCCAGATTGTTTTTTGGGGTGGAGGTCATTTCAAGGTCATGCCGAGGTCATACGTCAAAATCACGTCAAGGAAGCGGTATTACCCCGGATACAACAATGGAACGTGTTTCTTTCGCTCCACGGAGTCGCCCAGATTGGTTTTTGGGGTGGAGGTCTGATCAAGGTCCTGCCAAGGTCATACGCCAAAATCACGTCAAGGGAGCGTTATTACCCCGGTTACGTTAATGGAACGTGTTTCTTTCGCTCCACGGAGACTCCCAGATTGGTTTTTGGTGTGGAGGTCTTTTCAAGGTCACGCCAAGGTCATACGCCAATCACGTCAAGGAAGCGGTATTACCACGGTTACAACAATGGAACGTGTTTCTTTCGCTCCACGGAGTCGCCCATGTTGGCATTTGAGATGGAGGTCATTTCAAGGTCACGCCAAGGTCATGCGTCAAAATCACGTCGAGGAAGTGTTATTACCCCGGTTACGTTAAAGGAACGTGTTTCTTTCGCTCCACGGAGACGCCCAGACTGGTTTTTGGGGCGGAGATCACATCAACGTCTCGCCAAGGTCATACGCCAAAATCACGTCAAGGGAGCGTTATTACCCCGGTTACGTTAATGGAACATGTTTCTTTCGCTCCACGGAGTCGCCCAGATTGGTTATTGGGGTGGATGTCTTTTTAAGGTCACGCCATGGTCATACGTCAAATCACGTCAAGGAAGCGTTATTACACCGGTTACGTCAAAGGAACGAGTTTCTTTCGGTCCACGGAGTCGCCCATGTTGGCTTTTGAGGTGGAGGTCATTTCAAGGTCACGCCAAGGTCATACGTCAAAATCTCGTCGAGGAAGCGTTATTACCCAGGTTACGTCAATAGAACGTGTATCTGTCGCTCCACGGTGTCGACCAGATTGGTTTTTGGGGCGGAGGTCTTTTCAAGGTCAGGCCAAGGTCATACGCCAAATCACGTCAAGGAAGCGTTATTACCCCGGTTACGTTAAAGGAACGTGTTTCTTTCGGTCCACGGAGTCGCCCAGATTGGATTTTGGGGTGTATGTCATTTCAAGGTCACGCCAAGGTCATACGTCAAAATCACGTCGAGGAAGTGTTATTACCCCGGTTACGTCAAAGGAATGTGTTTCTTTCGCTCCACGGACTCGCCCAGATTGGTTTTTGGGGTGGAGATCATTTCAAGGTCCTGCCAAGGTCATACGCCAAAATCACGTCAAGGGAGCGTTATTACCCCGGTTACGTCAATGGAACGTGTTTCTTTCGCTCCACGGGGTCGCCCAGATTGGTTTTTGAGGTGGAGGTCTTTTCAAGGTCACGTCAAGGTCATACGACAGATCACGTCAAGGAAGCGTTATTACCCCGGTTACGTCAATGGAACGTGTTTCTTTCGCTCCACGGGGTCGCCCAGATTTTTGGGGTGGAGGTCTTTTCAAGGTCACGCCAAGGTCATACGCCAGATCACGTCAAGGAAGCGTTATTACCCCGGTTGCGTCAATGGAACGTGTTTCTTTCGCTCCACGGAGTCGCCCAGATCGGTTTTTGGGGTGCAGGTCTTTTCAAGGTCAGGCCAAGGTCATACGCCAAATCACGTCAAGGAAGCGTTATTACCCCGGTTACATCAAAGGAACGAGTTTCTTTGGCTCCACGGAGTCGCCCATGTTGGCTTTTGAGGTGGAGGTCATTTCAAGGTCACGCCAAGGTCATACGTCAAGATCACGTCGAGGAAGTGTTATTACCACGGTTACGTCAAAGGAACGTGTTTCTTTCGCTCCACGGTGTCGCCCAGATTGGTTTTTGGGGAAGAGGTCTTTTCAAGGTCACGCCATGGTCATACGCCAAATCACGTCAAGGAAGCGTCATTACCCCGGTTACGTCAAAGGAACGAGTTTCTTTCGCTCCACGGAGTCGCCCAGGTTGGCTTTTGAGGTGGAGGTCATTACAAGGTCACGCCAAGGTCATACGTCAAAATCACGTCGAGGAAGTGTTATTACCCCGGTTACGTCACAGGAACGTGTTTCTTTCGCTCTACGGAGTCGCCCAGATTGGTTTTTGGGGCGGAGGTCACATCAACGTCTCGCCAAGGTCATACGCCAAAATCACGTCAAGGGAGCGTTATTACCCCGGTTACGTCAAAGGAACGAGTTTCTTTCGCTCCACGGAGTCGCCCAGGTTTTCTTTTGAGGTGGAGGTCTTTTCAAGGTCACGCCAAGGTCATACGCCAATCACGTCAAGGAAGCGGTATTACCACGGTTACAACAATGGAACGTGTTTCTTTCGCTCCACGGAGTCGCCCATGTTGGCTTTTGAGATGGAGGTCATTTCAAGGTCACGCCAAGGTCATGCGTCAAAATCACGTCGAGGAAGTGTTATTACCCCGGTTACGTCAAAGGAACGTGTTTCTTTCGCTCCACGGACTCGCCCAGATTGGTTTTTGGGGTGGAGATCATTTCAAGGTCCTGCCAAGGTCATACGCCAATATCACGTCAAGGGAGCGTTATTACCCCGGTTACGTCAATGGAACGTGTTTCTTTCGCTCCACGGAGACGCCCAGACTGGTTTTTGGGGCGGAGATCACATCAACGTCTCGCCAAGGTCATACGCCAAAATCACGTCAAGGGAGCGTTATTACCCCGGTTACGTTAATGGAACATGTTTCTTTCGCTCCACGGAGTCGCCCAGATTGGTTATTGGGGTGGATGTCTTTTTAAGGTCACGCCATGGTCATACGTCAAATCACGTCAAGGAAGCGTTATTACACCGGTTACGTCAAAGGAACGAGTTTCTTTCGGTCCACGGAGTCGCCCATGTTGGCTTTTGAGGTGGAGGTCATTTCAAGGTCACGCCAAGGTCATACGTCAAAATCTCGTCGAGGAAGCGTTATTACCCAGGTTACGTCAATAGAACGTGTATCTGTCGCTCCACGGTGTCGACCAGATTGGTTTTTGGGGCGGAGGTCTTTTCAAGGTCAGGCCAAGGTCATACGCCAAATCACGTCAAGGAAGCGTTATTACCCCGGTTACGTTAAAGGAACGTGTTTCTTTCGGTCCACGGAGTCGCCCAGATTGGATTTTGGGGTGTATGTCATTTCAAGGTCACGCCAAGGTCATACGTCAAAATCACGTCGAGGAAGTGTTATTACCCCGGTTACGTCAAAGGAATGTGTTTCTTTCGCTCCACGGACTCGCCCAGATTGGTTTTTGGGGTGGAGATCATTTCAAGGTCCTGCCAAGGTCATACGCCAAAATCACGTCAAGGGAGCGTTATTACCCCGGTTACGTCAATGGAACGTGTTTCTTTCGCTCCACGGGGTCGCCCAGATTGGTTTTTGAGGTGGAGGTCTTTTCAAGGTCACGCCAAGGTCATACGCCAGATCACGTCAAGGAAGCGTTATTACCCCGGTTACGTCAATGGAACGTGTTTCTTTCGCTCCACGGGGTCGCCCAGATTTTTGGGGTGGAGGTCTTTTCAAGGTCACGCCAAGGTCATACGCCAGATCACGTCAAGGAAGCGTTATTACCCCGGTTGCGTCAATGGAACGTGTTTCTTTCGCTCCACGGAGTCGCCCAGATCGGTTTTTGGGGTGCAGGTCTTTTCAAGGTCAGGCCAAGGTCATACGCCAAATCACGTCAAGGAAGCGTTATTACCCCGGTTACATCAAAGGAACGAGTTTCTTTGGCTCCACGGAGTCGCCCATGTTGGCTTTTGAGGTGGAGGTCATTTCAAGGTCACGCCAAGGTCATACGTCAAGATCACGTCGAGGAAGTGTTATTACCACGGTTACGTCAAAGGAACGTGTTTCTTTCGCTCCACGGTGTCGCCCAGATTGGTTTTTGGGGAAGAGGTCTTTTCAAGGTCACGCCATGGTCATACGCCAAATCACGTCAAGGAAGCGTCATTACCCCGGTTACGTCAAAGGAACGAGTTTCTTTCGCTCCACGGAGTCGCCCAGGTTGGCTTTTGAGGTGGAGGTCATTACAAGGTCACGCCAAGGTCATACGTCAAAATCACGTCGAGGAAGTGTTATTACCCCGGTTACGTCACAGGAACGTGTTTCTTTCGCTCTACGGAGTCGCCCAGATTGGTTTTTGGGGCGGAGGTCACATCAACGTCTCGCCAAGGTCATACGCCAAAATCACGTCAAGGGAGCGTTATTACCCCGGTTACGTCAAAGGAACGAGTTTCTTTCGCTCCACGGAGTCGCCCAGGTTTTCTTTTGAGGTGGAGGTCTTTTCAAGGTCACGCCAAGGTCATACGCCAATCACGTCAAGGAAGCGGTATTACCACGGTTACAACAATGGAACGTGTTTCTTTCGCTCCACGGAGTCGCCCATGTTGGCTTTTGAGATGGAGGTCATTTCAAGGTCACGCCAAGGTCATACGCCAGATCACGTCAAGGAAGCGTCATTACCCCGGTTACGTCAAAGGAACGAGTTTCTTTCGCTCCACGGGGTCGCCCAGATTTTTGGGGTGGAGGTCTTTTCAAGGTCACGCCAAGGTCATACGCCAGATCACGTCAAGGAAGCGTTATTACCCCGGTTGCGTCAATGGAACGTGTTTCTTTCGCTCCACGGAGTCGCCCAGATCGGTTTTTGGGGTGCAGGTCTTTTCAAGGTCAGGCCAAGGTCATACGCCAAATCACGTCAAGGAAGCGTTATTACCCCGGTTACATCAAAGGAACGAGTTTCTTTGGCTCCACGGAGTCGCCCATGTTGGCTTTTGAGGTGGAGGTCATTTCAAGGTCACGCCAAGGTCATACTTCAAAATCACGTCGAGGAAGTGTTATTACCCCGGTTACGTCACAGGAACGTGTTTCTTTCGCTCTACGGAGTCGCCCAGGTTGGCTTTTGAGGTGGAGGTCATTACAAGGTCACGCCAAGGTCATACGTCAAAATCACGTCGAGGAAGTGTTATTACCCCGGTTACGTCACAGGAACGTGTTTCTTTCGCTCTACGGAGTCGCCCAGATTGGTTTTTGGGGCGGAGGTCACATCAACGTCTCGCCAAGGTCATACGCCAAAATCACGTCAAGGGAGCGTTATTACCCCGGTTACGTCAAAGGAACGAGTTTCTTTCGCTCCACGGAGTCGCCCAGGTTTTCTTTTGAGGTGGAGGTCTTTTCAAGGTCACGCCATGGTCATAAGTCAAATCACGTCAAGGAAGCGTTATTACCCCGGTTACGTCAAAGGAACGAGTTTCTTTCGCTCCACGGAGTCGCCCAGGTTTTCTTTTGAGTTGGATGTCATTACAAGGTCACGCCAAGGTCATGCGTCAAAATCACGTCGAGGAAGTGTTATTACCACGGTTACGTCAAAGGAACATGTTTCTTTCGCTCCACGGAGTCGCCCAGATTGGTTTTTGGAGTGGAGGTCATTTCAAGGTCATGCCAAGGTCATACGTCAAAATCACGTCGAGGAAGCGTTATTACCCCGGTTACGTCAAAGGAACGTGTTTCTTTCGCTCCACGGAGTCGCCCAGATTGGTTTTTGGGGTGGAGGTCATTTCAAGGTCATGCCAAGGTCATACGCCAAAATCACGCCAAGGGAGCGTTAATACCCCGGTTACGTTAATGGAACGTGTTTCTTTCGCTCCACGGAGACGCCCAGACTGGTTTTTGGGGCGGAGATCACATCAACGTCTCGCCAAAGTCATACGCCAAAATCACGTCAAGGGAGCGTTATTACCCCGGTTACGTTAATGGAACGTGTTTCTTTCGCTCCACGGAGTCGCCCAGATTGGTTTTTGGGGTGGAGGTCTTTTTAAGGTCACGCCATGGTCATACGTCAAATCACGTCAAGGAAGCGTTATTACCCCGGTTACGTCAAAGGAACGAGTTTCTTTTGCTCCACGGAGTCGCCCAGGTTTTCTTTTGAGGTGGAGGTCTTTTCAAGGTCACGCCATGGTCATACGCCAAATCACGTCAAGGAAGCGTTATTACCCCGGTTACGTCAAAGGAACGAGTTTCTTTCGCTCCACGGAGTCGCCCAGGTTGGCTTTTGGGGTGGTGGTCATTTCAAGATCATGTCGAGGTCATACGTCAAAATCACGTCGAGGAAGTGTTATTACCCAGGTTACGTCAAAGGAATGTGTTTCTTTCGCTCCACGGAGTCGCCCAGATTGGTTTTTGGGGTGGAGGTCATTTCAAGGTCATGCCAAGGTCATACGTCAAAATCACGTCGAGGAAGCGTTATTACCCAGGTTACGTCAATGGAACGTGTATCTGTCGCTCCACGGTGTCGACCAGATTGGTTTTTGGGGCGGAGGTCACATCAACGTCTCGCGAAGGTCATACGACAAAATCACGTTAAAGGAGCGTTATTACCCCGGTTACGTCAAAGGAACGAGTTTCTTTCGCTCCACGGAGTCGCCCAGGTTGGCTTTTGGGGTGGAGGTCATTTCAAGATCATGTCGAGGTCATACGTCAAAATCACGTCAAGGGATCGTTATTACCCCGGTTACGTCAATGGAACGTGTTTCTTTCGCTCCACGGAGTCGCCCAGATTGGTTTTTGGGGTGGAGGTCATTTCAAGGTCACGCCAAGGTCATACACCAAATCACGTCAAGGAAGCGTTATTACCCCGGTTACGTCAAAGGAACGAGTTTCTTTCGGTCCACGGAGTCGCCCATGTTGGCTTTTGAGGTGGAGGTCATTTCAAGGTCACGCCAAGGTCATACGTCAAAATCTCGTCGAGGAAGCGTTATTACCCAGGTTACGTCAATGGAACGTGTATCTGTCGCTCCACGGTGTCGACCAGATTGGTTTTTGGGGCGGAGGTCTTTTCAAGGTCAGGCCAAGGTCATACGCCAAATCACGTCAAGGAAGCGTTATTACCCCGGTTACGTTAAAGGAACGTGTTTCTTCCGCTCCACGGAGTCGCCCAGATTGGTTTTTGGGGTGGAGGTCTTTTCAAGGTCAGGCCAAGGTCATACGCCAAATCACGTCAAGGAAGCGTTATTACCCCGGTTACGTTAAAGGAACGTGTTTCTTTCGCTCCACGGAGTCGCCCAGATTGGTTTTTGGGGTGTAGGTCATTTCAAGGTCACGCCAAGGTCATACGTCAAAATCACGTCGAGGAAGTGTTATTACCCCGGTTACGTCAAAGGAATGTGTTTCTTTCGCTCCACGGACTCGCCCAGATTGGTTTTTGGGGTGGAGGTCTTTTCAAGGTCACGCCAAGGTCATACGCCAGATCACGTCAAGGAAGCGTTATTACCCCGGTTACGTCAATGGAACGTGTTTCTTTCGCTCCACGGAGTCGCCCAGATCGGTTTTTGGGGTGGAGGTCTTTTCCAGGTCAGGCCAAGGTCATACGCCAAATCACGTCAAGGAAGCGTTATTACCCCGGTTACATCAAAGGAACGAGTTTCTTTGGCTCCACGGAGTCGCCCATGTTGGCTTTTGAGGTGGAGGTCATTTCAAGGTCACGCCAAGGTCATACGTCAAAATCACGTCGAGGAAGTGTTATTACCCCGGTTACGTCAAAGGAATGTGTTTCTTTCGCTCCACGGACTCGCCCAGATTGGTTTTTGGGGTGGAGGTCTTTTCAAGGTCACGCCAAGGTCATACGCCAGATCACGTCAAGGAAGCGTTATTACCCCGGTTACGTCAAAGGAACGAGTTTCTTTCGCTCCACGGAGTCGCCCAGGTTGGCTTTTGTGGTGGAGGTCATTTCAAGGTCACGCCAAGGTCATACGTCAAAATCACGTCGAGGAAGTGTTATTACCACGGTTACGTCAAAGGAACGTGTTTCTTTCGCTCCACGGAGTCGCCCAGATTGGTTTTTGGGGAGGAGGTCTTTTCAAGGTCACGCCATGGTCATACGCCAAATCACGTCAAGGAAGCGTCATTACCCCGGTTACGTCAAAGGAACGAGTTTCTTTCGCTCCACGGAGTCGCCCAGGTTGGCTTTTGTGGTGGAGGTCATTTCAAGGTCACGCCAAGGTCATTCGTCAAAATCACGTCGAGGAAGTGTTATTACCACGGTTACGTCAAAGGAACGTGTTTCTTTCGCTCCACGGAGTCGCCCAGATTGGTTTTTGGGGAGGAGGTCTTTTCAAGGTCACGCCATGGTCATACGCCAAATCACGTCAAGGAAGCGTCATTACCCCGGTTACGTCAAAGGAACGAGTTTCTTTCGCTCCACGGTGTCGCCCAGGTTGGCTTTTGAGGTGGAGGTCATTACAAGGTCACGCCAAGGTCATACGTCAAAATCACGTCGAGGAAGTGTTATTACCCCGGTTACGTCAAAGGAACGTGTTTCTTTCGCTCCACGGAGTCGCCCAGATTGGTTTTTGGGGTGGAGGTCATTTCAAGGTCATGCCAAGGTGATACGTCAAAATCACGTCGAGGAAGCGTTATTACCCCGGTTACGCCAAAGCAACGTGTTTCTTTCGCTCCACGGAGACGCCCAGACTGGTTTTTGGGGCGGAGGTCACATCAACGTCTCGCCAAGGTCATACGCCAAAATCACGTCAAGGGAGCGTTATTACCCCGGTTACATTAATGGAACGTGTTTCTTTCGCTCCACGGAGTCGCCAAGATTGGTTTTTGGGGTGGAGGTCTTTTCAAGGTCACGCCATGGTCATAAGTCAAATCACGTCAAGGGAGCGTTATTACCCCGGTTACGTGATTGGAACGTGTTTCTTTCGCCCCACGGAGTCGCCCAGATTGGTTTTTGGGGCGGAGGTCACATCAATGTCTCGCGAAGGTCATACGCCAAAATCACGTCAAGTGAGCGTTATTACCCCGGTTACGTCAATGGAACGTGTATCTGTCGCTCCACGGAGTCACCCAGATTGGTTTTTGGGGCGGAGGTCACATCAATGTCTCGCGAAGGTCATACGCCAAAATCACGTCAAGTGAGCGTTATTACCCCGGTTACGTCAATGGATCGTGTTTCTTTTGCTCCACGGAGTCGCCCAGATTGGTTTTTGGGGTGGAGGTCTTTTCAAGGTCAAGCCAAGGTCATACACCAAATCACGTCAAGGAAGCGTTATTACCCCGGTTACGTCAAAGGAACGTGGTTCTTTCGCTCCACGGAGTCGCCCAGGTTGGATTTTGAGGTGGAGGTCATTACAAGGTCACACCAAGGTCATACGTCAAAATCACGTCGAGGAAGCGTTATTACCCCGGTTACGTCAAAGGATCGTGTTTCTTCCGCTCCACGGTGTCGCCCAGATTGTTTTTTGGGGTGGAGGTCATTTCAAGGTCATGCCGAGGTCATACGTCAAAATCACGTCAAGGAAGCGGTATTACCCCGGATACAACAATGGAACGTGTTTCTTTCGCTCCACGGAGTCGCCCAGATTGGTTTTTGGGGTGGAGGTCTGATCAAGGTCCTGCCAAGGTCATACGCCAAAATCACGTCAAGGGAGCGTTATTACCCCGGTTACGTTAATGGAACGTGTTTCTTTCGCTCCACGGAGACTCCCAGATTGGTTTTTGGTGTGGAGGTCTTTTCAAGGTCACGCCAAGGTCATACGCCAATCACGTCAAGGAAGCGGTATTACCACGGTTACAACAATGGAACGTGTTTCTTTCGCTCCACGGAGTCGCCCATGTTGGCATTTGAGATGGAGGTCATTTCAAGGTCACGCCAAGGTCATGCGTCAAAATCACGTCGAGGAAGTGTTATTACCCCGGTTACGTTAAAGGAACGTGTTTCTTTCGCTCCACGGAGACGCCCAGACTGGTTTTTGGGGCGGAGATCACATCAACGTCTCGCCAAGGTCATACGCCAAAATCACGTCAAGGGAGCGTTATTACCCCGGTTACGTTAATGGAACATGTTTCTTTCGCTCCACGGAGTCGCCCAGATTGGTTATTGGGGTGGATGTCTTTTTAAGGTCACGCCATGGTCATACGTCAAATCACGTCAAGGAAGCGTTATTACACCGGTTACGTCAAAGGAACGAGTTTCTTTCGGTCCACGGAGTCGCCCATGTTGGCTTTTGAGGTGGAGGTCATTTCAAGGTCACGCCAAGGTCATACGTCAAAATCTCGTCGAGGAAGCGTTATTACCCAGGTTACGTCAATAGAACGTGTATCTGTCGCTCCACGGTGTCGACCAGATTGGTTTTTGGGGCGGAGGTCTTTTCAAGGTCAGGCCAAGGTCATACGCCAAATCACGTCAAGGAAGCGTTATTACCCCGGTTACGTTAAAGGAACGTGTTTCTTTCGGTCCACGGAGTCGCCCAGATTGGATTTTGGGGTGTATGTCATTTCAAGGTCACGCCAAGGTCATACGTCAAAATCACGTCGAGGAAGTGTTATTACCCCGGTTACGTCAAAGGAATGTGTTTCTTTCGCTCCACGGACTCGCCCAGATTGGTTTTTGGGGTGGAGATCATTTCAAGGTCCTGCCAAGGTCATACGCCAAAATCACGTCAAGGGAGCGTTATTACCCCGGTTACGTCAATGGAACGTGTTTCTTTCGCTCCACGGGGTCGCCCAGATTGGTTTTTGAGGTGGAGGTCTTTTCAAGGTCACGTCAAGGTCATACGACAGATCACGTCAAGGAAGCGTTATTACCCCGGTTACGTCAATGGAACGTGTTTCTTTCGCTCCACGGGGTCGCCCAGATTTTTGGGGTGGAGGTCTTTTCAAGGTCACGCCAAGGTCATACGCCAGATCACGTCAAGGAAGCGTTATTACCCCGGTTGCGTCAATGGAACGTGTTTCTTTCGCTCCACGGAGTCGCCCAGATCGGTTTTTGGGGTGCAGGTCTTTTCAAGGTCAGGCCAAGGTCATACGCCAAATCACGTCAAGGAAGCGTTATTACCCCGGTTACATCAAAGGAACGAGTTTCTTTGGCTCCACGGAGTCGCCCATGTTGGCTTTTGAGGTGGAGGTCATTTCAAGGTCACGCCAAGGTCATACGTCAAGATCACGTCGAGGAAGTGTTATTACCACGGTTACGTCAAAGGAACGTGTTTCTTTCGCTCCACGGTGTCGCCCAGATTGGTTTTTGGGGAAGAGGTCTTTTCAAGGTCACGCCATGGTCATACGCCAAATCACGTCAAGGAAGCGTCATTACCCCGGTTACGTCAAAGGAACGAGTTTCTTTCGCTCCACGGAGTCGCCCAGGTTGGCTTTTGAGGTGGAGGTCATTACAAGGTCACGCCAAGGTCATACGTCAAAATCACGTCGAGGAAGTGTTATTACCCCGGTTACGTCACAGGAACGTGTTTCTTTCGCTCTACGGAGTCGCCCAGATTGGTTTTTGGGGCGGAGGTCACATCAACGTCTCGCCAAGGTCATACGCCAAAATCACGTCAAGGGAGCGTTATTACCCCGGTTACGTCAAAGGAACGAGTTTCTTTCGCTCCACGGAGTCGCCCAGGTTTTCTTTTGAGGTGGAGGTCTTTTCAAGGTCACGCCAAGGTCATACGCCAATCACGTCAAGGAAGCGGTATTACCACGGTTACAACAATGGAACGTGTTTCTTTCGCTCCACGGAGTCGCCCATGTTGGCTTTTGAGATGGAGGTCATTTCAAGGTCACGCCAAGGTCATGCGTCAAAATCACGTCGAGGAAGTGTTATTACCCCGGTTACGTCAAAGGAACGTGTTTCTTTCGCTCCACGGACTCGCCCAGATTGGTTTTTGGGGTGGAGATCATTTCAAGGTCCTGCCAAGGTCATACGCCAATATCACGTCAAGGGAGCGTTATTACCCCGGTTACGTCAATGGAACGTGTTTCTTTCGCTCCACGGAGACGCCCAGACTGGTTTTTGGGGCGGAGATCACATCAACGTCTCGCCAAGGTCATACGCCAAAATCACGTCAAGGGAGCGTTATTACCCCGGTTACGTTAATGGAACATGTTTCTTTCGCTCCACGGAGTCGCCCAGATTGGTTATTGGGGTGGATGTCTTTTTAAGGTCACGCCATGGTCATACGTCAAATCACGTCAAGGAAGCGTTATTACACCGGTTACGTCAAAGGAACGAGTTTCTTTCGGTCCACGGAGTCGCCCATGTTGGCTTTTGAGGTGGAGGTCATTTCAAGGTCACGCCAAGGTCATACGTCAAAATCTCGTCGAGGAAGCGTTATTACCCAGGTTACGTCAATAGAACGTGTATCTGTCGCTCCACGGTGTCGACCAGATTGGTTTTTGGGGCGGAGGTCTTTTCAAGGTCAGGCCAAGGTCATACGCCAAATCACGTCAAGGAAGCGTTATTACCCCGGTTACGTTAAAGGAACGTGTTTCTTTCGGTCCACGGAGTCGCCCAGATTGGATTTTGGGGTGTATGTCATTTCAAGGTCACGCCAAGGTCATACGTCAAAATCACGTCGAGGAAGTGTTATTACCCCGGTTACGTCAAAGGAATGTGTTTCTTTCGCTCCACGGACTCGCCCAGATTGGTTTTTGGGGTGGAGATCATTTCAAGGTCCTGCCAAGGTCATACGCCAAAATCACGTCAAGGGAGCGTTATTACCCCGGTTACGTCAATGGAACGTGTTTCTTTCGCTCCACGGGGTCGCCCAGATTGGTTTTTGAGGTGGAGGTCTTTTCAAGGTCACGCCAAGGTCATACGCCAGATCACGTCAAGGAAGCGTTATTACCCCGGTTACGTCAATGGAACGTGTTTCTTTCGCTCCACGGGGTCGCCCAGATTTTTGGGGTGGAGGTCTTTTCAAGGTCACGCCAAGGTCATACGCCAGATCACGTCAAGGAAGCGTTATTACCCCGGTTGCGTCAATGGAACGTGTTTCTTTCGCTCCACGGAGTCGCCCAGATCGGTTTTTGGGGTGCAGGTCTTTTCAAGGTCAGGCCAAGGTCATACGCCAAATCACGTCAAGGAAGCGTTATTACCCCGGTTACATCAAAGGAACGAGTTTCTTTGGCTCCACGGAGTCGCCCATGTTGGCTTTTGAGGTGGAGGTCATTTCAAGGTCACGCCAAGGTCATACGTCAAGATCACGTCGAGGAAGTGTTATTACCACGGTTACGTCAAAGGAACGTGTTTCTTTCGCTCCACGGTGTCGCCCAGATTGGTTTTTGGGGAAGAGGTCTTTTCAAGGTCACGCCATGGTCATACGCCAAATCACGTCAAGGAAGCGTCATTACCCCGGTTACGTCAAAGGAACGAGTTTCTTTCGCTCCACGGAGTCGCCCAGGTTGGCTTTTGAGGTGGAGGTCATTACAAGGTCACGCCAAGGTCATACGTCAAAATCACGTCGAGGAAGTGTTATTACCCCGGTTACGTCACAGGAACGTGTTTCTTTCGCTCTACGGAGTCGCCCAGATTGGTTTTTGGGGCGGAGGTCACATCAACGTCTCGCCAAGGTCATACGCCAAAATCACGTCAAGGGAGCGTTATTACCCCGGTTACGTCAAAGGAACGAGTTTCTTTCGCTCCACGGAGTCGCCCAGGTTTTCTTTTGAGGTGGAGGTCTTTTCAAGGTCACGCCAAGGTCATACGCCAATCACGTCAAGGAAGCGGTATTACCACGGTTACAACAATGGAACGTGTTTCTTTCGCTCCACGGAGTCGCCCATGTTGGCTTTTGAGATGGAGGTCATTTCAAGGTCACGCCAAGGTCATACGCCAGATCACGTCAAGGAAGCGTCATTACCCCGGTTACGTCAAAGGAACGAGTTTCTTTCGCTCCACGGGGTCGCCCAGATTTTTGGGGTGGAGGTCTTTTCAAGGTCACGCCAAGGTCATACGCCAGATCACGTCAAGGAAGCGTTATTACCCCGGTTGCGTCAATGGAACGTGTTTCTTTCGCTCCACGGAGTCGCCCAGATCGGTTTTTGGGGTGCAGGTCTTTTCAAGGTCAGGCCAAGGTCATACGCCAAATCACGTCAAGGAAGCGTTATTACCCCGGTTACATCAAAGGAACGAGTTTCTTTGGCTCCACGGAGTCGCCCATGTTGGCTTTTGAGGTGGAGGTCATTTCAAGGTCACGCCAAGGTCATACTTCAAAATCACGTCGAGGAAGTGTTATTACCCCGGTTACGTCACAGGAACGTGTTTCTTTCGCTCTACGGAGTCGCCCAGGTTGGCTTTTGAGGTGGAGGTCATTACAAGGTCACGCCAAGGTCATACGTCAAAATCACGTCGAGGAAGTGTTATTACCCCGGTTACGTCACAGGAACGTGTTTCTTTCGCTCTACGGAGTCGCCCAGATTGGTTTTTGGGGCGGAGGTCACATCAACGTCTCGCCAAGGTCATACGCCAAAATCACGTCAAGGGAGCGTTATTACCCCGGTTACGTCAAAGGAACGAGTTTCTTTCGCTCCACGGAGTCGCCCAGGTTTTCTTTTGAGGTGGAGGTCTTTTCAAGGTCACGCCATGGTCATAAGTCAAATCACGTCAAGGAAGCGTTATTACCCCGGTTACGTCAAAGGAACGAGTTTCTTTCGCTCCACGGAGTCGCCCAGGTTTTCTTTTGAGTTGGATGTCATTACAAGGTCACGCCAAGGTCATGCGTCAAAATCACGTCGAGGAAGTGTTATTACCACGGTTACGTCAAAGGAACATGTTTCTTTCGCTCCACGGAGTCGCCCAGATTGGTTTTTGGAGTGGAGGTCATTTCAAGGTCATGCCAAGGTCATACGTCAAAATCACGTCGAGGAAGCGTTATTACCCCGGTTACGTCAAAGGAACGTGTTTCTTTCGCTCCACGGAGTCGCCCAGATTGGTTTTTGGGGTGGAGGTCATTTCAAGGTCATGCCAAGGTCATACGCCAAAATCACGCCAAGGGAGCGTTAATACCCCGGTTACGTTAATGGAACGTGTTTCTTTCGCTCCACGGAGACGCCCAGACTGGTTTTTGGGGCGGAGGTCACATCAACGTCTCGCCAAGGTCATTCGCCAAAATCACGTCAAGGGAGCGTTATTACTCCGGTTACGTGATTGGAACGTGTTTCTTTCGATCCACGGAGTCGCCCAGATTGGTTTTTGGGGTGGAGGTCTTTTCAAGGTCACGCCGAGGTCATACGCCAGATCACGTCAAGGAAGCGTTATTACCCCGGTTACTTCAATGGAACGTGTATCTGTCGCTCCACGGAGTCACCCAGATTGGTTTTTGGGGCGGAGGTCACATCAATGTCTCGCGAAGGTCATACGCCAAAATCACGTCAAGTGAGCGTTATTACCCCGGTTACGTCAATGGATCGTGTTTCTTTTGCTCCACGGAGTCGCCCAGATTGGTTTTTGGGGTGGAGGTCTTTTCAAGGTCAAGCCAAGGTCATACACCAAATCACGTCAAGGAAGCGTTATTACCCCGGTTACGTCAAAGGAACGTGGTTCTTTCGCTCCACGGAGTCGCCCAGGTTGGATTTTGAGGTGGAGGTCATTACAAGGTCACACCAAGGTCATACGTCAAAATCACGTCAAGGAAGCGGTATTCACCCCGGATACGTTAATGGAACGTGTTTCTTTCGCTTCACGGAGTCGCCCAGATTGGTTTTTGGGGCGGAGGTCACATCAACGTCTCGCCAAGGTCATACCCCAAATCACGTCAAGGAAGCATTATTACCCTGGTTACGTCAAAGGAACGTGTTTCTTTCGTTCCACGGAGTCGGCCAGGTTGTTTTTTGGGGTAGAGGTCACTTCAAGGTCACGCCAATTTCATATGTCAAAATCACGTCGAGGAAGCGTTATTACCCCGGTTACATCAAAAAACTTTTTTTATACATTATTTAGCTTCAACTGCATGCGAAACAAACGAGTTAGCTTCAAATCCAAAGGAAACACATCATTTAATTTCAAATCGATGCGAAGTAGAAGGCTTAGCTTCAAATCAATGCGAAACAAATGGTTTAGCTTCAAATACTTGTGATATACATGATTTAGATTCAACTGCAAGCGAAACAAACGTGTGAGCTTCAAATACAAGCGAAACACATGATTCAGCTTCAAATCAATGCGAAGTAGAAGGCTTAGCTTCAAATCCATGCGAAACAAATGGTTCAGCTTGAAATACTTGTGATATACATGACTTAGCTTCAAATGGAGGCGATACAAACGAGTTAGCTTCAAATACATTCAAAACACATAATTCAGCTTCTAATTGATTCGAAACACATGATTTAGCTTAATATTCATGGGAAACAAATCATTCAACTTGAAATACTTGTGATATACATGATTTAGCTTCAACAGCATGTGAAACAAACGTGTTAGCTACAAATTCAAGCGAAACACATAATTCAGCTTCAAATCAATGCGAAGTAGAAAGCTTAGCTACAAATCCAAGCGAAACGAATGATTAAGCTTCACATACTTGCGAATATAAGTAATATAGCTTCAAAGCAATGCGATGTAGAATGCTCCGTTTCAGACCCATGCGATACGAATTATTTATCTTCAAATACTTGTGATGTACATGATTTAGCTTCAACTGCATGCGAAACAACCGAGATAGCTTTAAATCCATGCGAAACACATGACTTAGCTTCAAATCAATGTGAAGTACATGGCTTAACTTCAAATAAATGAGAAACAAATGATTAATATTTAAATAATTGCGGTATAAGTGATATAGCTTCAAATGCTCGTGAAACAAACGTGTTGGTTTCAAATCCATGCGAAACATATGGTTTAGCTTCAAATACTTGTTTTATACTTGATTTAGCTTCAACTGCATGTGAAACAAACGAATTAGCTTCAAATCCATGCGGAACACATGATTTGGGTTCAAATCATGCGAAGTAGAAGTCTTATCTTCAAATCCATGCGACAAAAATGAATTAGCGTCAAATGCTTGCGATATAAATGATGTAGCTTCAAATGCAGGAGAAACAATCCAGTTAGCTTCAAATGCATGCGAAACACATGACTTAACTTCAAATTAAAGCGAAGTAGAAGGCTTTGCTTCAAATCCACGCGAAACAAATGATTTACCTTCAAATACTTGCGGTTAAATGAAATAGCTTCAATTGCAGGCGAAACAAACGAGTTAGCTCCAAATCCAAGCGAAACACATGAATTAGCTTAAAATCCATGCGAAACACATGATTTAGCTTCAAATCAATGCGAAGTAGAAGGCTTAACTTCAAATCCATGCGAATTAAATGGTTCAGCTTCAAATACTTGTGATATACATGTTTTAGCTTCAAATGCAGGGAAACAAACGAGTTAGCTTCAAATCCAAGCGGAGCACATGATTTAACTTCAAATCAATGCGACGTAGGAGGCTTATATTCAAATCCATGCTAAACAAATGGTACAGCTACAAATACTTGTGATATATATGATTTAGCTTCAACTGCATGAGAAACAAACGTGTCAGCTTCAAGTTCAAGGGAAACACATAATTCAGCTTCAAATCAATGCCAAGTAGAAGGCTTAGTATCAAAACCGTGCGAAACAAATAGTTTATCTTCAAATACTTGTTTTATACATTACGTAGCTTCTACTGCATGCGAAACAAACCAGTTAGTTTCCAGTCCAAGCGAAACACATGATTTAGCTTCAAATCAATGCGAAGTAGAAGGCTTAGCTTCAAATCCATGCGCAACAAATGGTTTAGCTTCAAATACTTGTGATATACATGACTTAGCTTCAACTGCATGCGAAACAAACGAGTTAGCTTCAAATCCAAGCGAAGTAGAAGGCTTGGCTTTAAATCCATGCGAAACGAATGATTTAGCTTCAAATAATGCCCTTATAAATGAAATTGCTTCAAATGCAGGCGACAAAAATGAGTTAGCATCAAATCCATGCAAAACACATGATTAAGCTTCAAATTCATGCGAAACGAATGATTTAGTTTCAAATTGTTGCGGTATAAATGAAATAGCCTCAAATGCATGCGGAACAAACGAGTTAGCTTCAAATCCATGCGAAACAAATGATTTAGCTTCAAATACTTGCGATATAAGTGATATAGCTTCAAATGCAGGCGAAACAAACGAGTTAGCTTCTAGTCCATGCGAAACTCATGACTTAGCTTCAAATCAATGCGAACTATATGCCATACCTTCAGATCCATGCGAAACAAATGATTTAGCTTCAGATTCTTGCGATATAAGTGATATAGATTCAAATGCAGGCGAAACAAACGAGTTCGATTGAAATACAAACGAAATACATGATTTAGCTTCAAATGCAAGCGAAACAAACGAGTTAGCTTCAAATCCATGCGAAACACATGATTTAGCTTCAAAACATTGCGAAGTAGAACGCTTAGGTTCAAATCCATGCGAATCAATTGGTTTAGTTTCAAATACTTGTGATATGCATGATATGGATTGAACTGCATGCGAAACAAACGAGTTAGCTCCAAAACCAAGCGAAACACATGATTTAGCTTCAAATCAATGCGATGTAAAAGGTTTAGCTTCAAATCTGTGCGAAACAAATGATTTAGCTTCAAACACTAGGGATATAAGTGATATAGCTTCAAATGCAGACGAACCAAACGAGTTAGCTTTAAAATCCATGCGATACACATGATCTAGCTTCAAATCAATGGGAAGTAGAAGTCTTAGCATCAAATCCATGCGGAACAAATGATTTATCTTCAGATACTTGCGATATAATTGATATAGCTTTAAACGCAGACGAAACCAACGACTTAGCTTCAATTCCAAGCAAAACACATGATTTAGCTTCAAATGCAGGCGAAATGAACGTGTTCGCTTCAAATCCATGCGAATCATATGATTTAGCTTCAAATCAATGCGAAGTATTTGGCTTGGCTACAACTCAAAGCGAAACAAACGGTTTGGCTTCAAATAATTGTGATATAAATGAATCAGCTTCAACTGCAGCCGAAACAAACGAGTTGGCTCCAAATTCAAGCGAAACACATGATTTCGATACAAATCAATGCGAAGTAGAAGGCTTAGCTTCAAAACCATTCGACACAAATGATTTAGCTTCAAATTATTGCGATATAAGTGATATAGATACAACTGCAGGCGAAATAAACGAGTTAGCTCCAAAACCATATGAAACAAATGATTTAGCTTAAAATCACTACGAAGTAGAAGGCTTAGCTTCAAATCCATGTGGCAAAAATGATTTTGCTTCAATTACTTGCGATATAAATGATATAGCTTGAAATCCAGGCGATACAAACGAGTTAGCTTCTAGTCCATGCGAAACTCATGATTTAGCTTCAAATCAGTTCGAAGTAGAAGGCCTAGCTTCAAATCCATGCAAAACAAATGATTTAGCTACAAATCAATGCGATGTAGAAGGTTTAGTTTCAAATCCATGCGACACAAATGATTAAGCATCAGATACATGCGATATAAGTGATATAGTTACAAATGCATGCGAAGCATACGAGTTAGCTTCAAATCCATGCGAAACACATTTATTTAGTTTCAAATCAATGCGGAGTAGAAGGTTTTGCTTCAAATCCTTGAGAAACAAATGATTTAGCTTCAGATACTTGCCTTATAAATGATATAGCTTCAACTGCATGCGAAACAAAAGAGTTAGCTTCAAATCCAAGCGCTACACATGATTTAGCTTCAAATCAGTGCGAAGTAGAAGGCCTGGCTTCAAATCCATGCGGAACAAATGATTTAGCTTCAAATACTTGCAATATAAGTGATATAGATTCAACTGCAGTCGAAACAAACAAGATAACTTCAAAACCATGCGATAAACATGATTTAGCTTCAAATCAATGCGAAGTAGAAGGCTTAGCTTCAAATCCATGCGGAACAAATGATTTAGCTTCAAATACTTGCAATATAAGTGATATAGATTCAACTGCAGGCGAAACAAACAAGATAACTTCAAAACCATGCGATAAACATGATTTAGCTTCAAATCAAAGCGAAGTAGAAGGCCTAGCTTCAAATACATGAGAAACAATTGATTCAGATACTTGCGATATAAGTGATATAGCTTCAAATGCAGGCGAAACAAACGAGTTAGCTACAAATCTATGCGAAACACATGATTTAGCTGCAAATCAATGCGATGTAGAAGGTTTAGCTTCAAATCTGAGCGAAACAAATGATGCAGCTTCAAATTCTCTCGATATTAGTGATATAGCTTCAAATGCAGACGAAACACACGATTGGCTTCAAATCCATGCGAAACAAATGATTTAGTTTCAAGTCAATACTTAGTAGAAGGATTAGCTTCAAATCCATGCGAAACAAATGATTTAGCTTCAAATAGTTGCGATATAAATGAGGTAGCTACAAATGCAGACAGAACAAACGAGTTAGCTTCAAATCCATGCAAAACACTTGATTTTGCTTCAAATCAAAGCGAAGTAGAAGGTTTAGCTTCAAATCCATGAGAAACAAATGGTTTAGCTACACATACTTGAGATACACATTATTTAGCTTCAGCTGCATGCGAAACAAACGACGTAGCTTCAAATACAAGCGAAACACATGATTTAGCTCCAAAACAATGCAGAGGAGAAGGCTTAGCTTCAAATACATGAGAAACAATTGATTTAGCTTCAGATACTTGCGATATAAGTGATATAGCTTCAAATGCAGGAAAAACAAACGAGTTAGTTCCAAATCCATGCGAATCAAATGGTTTAGCATCAAATACTTGCGATATAAATGATATAGCTTCAAATGCTGGCGAAACAAACGAGTTAGCTTCTAGTCCATGCGAAACTCATGACTTAGCTTCAAATCAATGCGAAGTAGAAGGTTTAGCTTCAAATCTGTGCGAAGCGAATGATTTTGGATTCAAATACTTGCGATATAAGTGATATAGCTTCAATGCAGGCGAAACAAACGAGATAAATTCAAATCCATGAGAAACACATGAGTTAGCTTCAAATAAATGCGAAGTAGAGGGCTTCGCTTCAAATCCATGCGACTCAAAACGTTCCGCTTCAAATACTTGTGATATTCATGATTTAGCTTCAAATGCTGGCGAAACGAACATGTTAGCTTCACATCCATGCGAAACACATGATTTAGATGCAAATCAATGCGATGTAGAAGGTTTAGCTTCAAATCCATGCGAAACAAATTATTTAGATTCAAATACTTGCGATATAAATGATACAGCTGCAAATACATGCGAAACAAATGAGTTAGCTTCAAATCTATGCGAAACACATTATTTAGCTGCAAATCAGTGCGAAGTAGAAGGCTCAGGTTCAAATCCATGCGATTCAAATGGTTCATCTTCAAATACTTGTGAAAGACATGATTTAGCTTCAACTGCATGCGAAACAAACGAGTTAGCTTCAAATCCATGGTAAACACATGATTTAGCTTCAAATCAATGCGAAGTAGAAGGTTTAGCTTCAAATCCGTGCGAAACAAATGATTTAGCATCACATACTTGTGATATACGTTATATAGATTTAACTGCATGTGCAACGAACGAGTAAGCTTCAAATCCATGCGAAACAAATGATTTAGCTTCAAATCAGTGCGAAGTAGAAGGATTATCTTCAAATCCATGCGAATGAAGTGCTTAACCTTCAAATACTTGTGAAAAACATGATTTAGCTTCAACTGCATGCGATATAATGGAGTTAGCTTCAAATGCAAGTGGAACACATGATTTAGCTTCAAAACAATGCGATGTAGAAGGTTTAGCTTCAAATCTATGCGATGTAGAAGGTTTAGCTTCAAATCCGCGCGAAACAAATGATTTAGCTTCAAATACTTGCGATATAAGTGATATAGCTTCAAATGCAGGCTAAACAAATGAGTTAGCTTCAAATGCATGCGGTATAAATGAAACAGCTTCTAATACAGGCGAAACAAACGAGTCAGCCTCAAATCCATGCGAAACACACGATTTAGCTACAAATCAATGCGATGTAGAAGGTTTAGCTTCAAATCAATGCGAAACAAATCATTTAGCTTCAAATACTTGCGATATAAGTGATGTAGATACAAATGCAGACGAAACAAACTAGTTAGCTTCAAATCCATGCAATACACAAGCTTTAGATCAAAACAATGCGATGTCGAAGGTTTAGCTTCAAATCCATGCGAAACAAATGATTTAGCTTCAGATACTTGCGATGTAAGTGATATAGTTTCAAATGCAGGCGAATCAAACGAGATAGCTTCAAATCCATGCGAAACAAATGATTTAGCTGCAAATCAATGCGATGTAGAGGGCTTCGCTTCAAATCCATGCGACTCAAAACGTTCCGCTTCAAATACTTGTGATATTCATGATTTAGCTTCAAATGCTGGCGAAACGAACATGTTAGCTTCACATCCATGCGAAACACATGATTTAGATGCAAATCAATGCGATGTAGAAGGTTTAGCTTCAAATCCATGCGAAACAAATTATTTAGATTCAAATACTTGCGATATAAATGATACAGCTGCAAATACATGCGAAACAAATGAGTTAGCTTCAAATCCATGCGAAACACATTATTTAGCTGCAAATCAGTGCGAAGTAGAAGGCTCAGGTTCAAATCCATGCGATTCAAATGGTTCATCTTCAAATACTTGTGAAAGACATGATTTAGCTTCAACTGCATGCGAAACAAACGAGTTAGCTTCAAATCCATGGTAAACACATGATTTAGCTTCAAATCAATGCGAAGTAGAAGGTTTAGCTTCAAATCCGTGCGAAACAAATGATTTAGCATCACATACTTGTGATATACGTTATATAGATTTAACTGCATGTGCAACGAACGAGTAAGCTTCAAATCCATGCGAAACAAATGATTTAGCTTCAAATCAGTGCGAAGTAGAAGGATTATCTTCAAATCCATGCGAATGAAGTGCTTAACCTTCAAATACTTGTGAAAAACATGATTTAGCTTCAACTGCATGCAATATAATGGAGTTAGCTTCAAATGCAAGTGGAACACATGATTTAGCTTCAAAACAATGCGATGTAGAAGGTTTAGCTTCAAATCTATGCGATGTAGAAGGTTTAGCTTCAAATCCGCGCGAAACAAATGATTTAGCTTCAAATACTTGCGATATAAGTGATATAGCTTCAAATGCAGGCTAAACAAATGAGTTAGCTTCAAATGCATGCGGTATAAATGAAACAGCTTCTAATACAGGCGAAACAAACGAGTCAGCCTCAAATCCATGCGAAACACACGATTTAGCTACAAATCAATGCGATGTAGAAGGTTTAGCTTCAAATCAATGCGAAACAAATCATTTAGCTTCAAATACTTGCGATATAAGTGATGTAGATACAAATGCAGACGAAACAAACTAGTTAGCTTCAAATCCATGCAATACACAAGCTTTAGATCAAAACAATGCGATGTCGAAGGTTTAGCTTCAAATCCATGCGAAACAAATGATTTAGCTTCAGATACTTGCGATGTAAGTGATATAGTTTCAAATGCAGGCGAATCAAACGAGATAGCTTCAAATCCATGCGAAACAAATGATTTAGCTGCAAATCAATGCGATGTAGAAGGTTTAGTTTCAAATCCATGCGAAACACACGAGTTAGCTTCTAGTCCATGCGAAACTCATGATTTAGCTTCAATTCAATGCGAAGTAGTAGGATTAGCTTCAAATCCATGCGAATCAAATGATTTAGGTTTAGATACTTGCGACATAAGTGATATAGCTTCAACTGCAGGGGAAACAATTGAGTTAGCTTCAAATCGATGCAAAACACATGATTCAGCTTCAAATCAATGCTATTTAGAAGGTTTAGCATCAAATCCATGCGGAACAAATGATTTAGCTTCAGATACTTGCGATGTAAGTGATATAGTTTCAAATGCAGGCGAAACAAACGAGATAGCTACAAATCCATTCGAAACAAATGATTTAGCTGCAAATCAATGCGATGTAGAAGGTTTAGCTTCAAATCCATGCGTAACACATGATTTACCTTCAAATCAATTCGAAGCACACGGCTTAGATTCAAATCCATGCGAAACAAATTGTTTAGCTACAAATACATGTGTTATTCGTTATTTAGATTCAACTGCATGCGCAACATACGAGTCAGCTACAAATACATGCAAAACACATGATGAAGCAGCAAATCAATGAGATGTAGAAGGTTTAGCTTCAAATCCATGCGAAACACATTATTTAGCTGCAAATCAGTGCGAAGTATAAGGCTCACGTTCAAATCCATGCGATTCAAATGGTTCATCTTCAAATACTTGTGAAAGAAATGATTTAGCTTCAACTGCATGCGAAACACATGATTTAGCTTCAAATGAATGCGTAGTTGAAGGCTTAGCTTCAACTTCATGCAAAATAGATGAGTAACTTTCAAATACTTGCGATATAAAAGATATAGCTTAAAATGCTGGCGAAACAAACGATTTGCGAAGCACGTTATTTTAGCTTCAAATTCATGCGAATCAAATGATTTATCTTCAAATACTTGCGATATAAATGATAAAGCTTTAAATACAGGCGAAACAAACTAGTTAGGTTCAAATCCATGCGACACACGATTTAGCTTCAATTCAATGCGAAGTAGAAGGATTAGCTTCAAATCCATGCGGAACAAACGATTGAGCTTCAACCACTTCGGATACAGGTGATATAGATTCAGCTGCATGCGAAACAAACGAGATAGCTTCAAATCCATGCGAAACACATGATTTAGCTGCAAATCAATGCGATGTAGAAGATTTAGCTTCAAATCCATGCGTAACAAATGATTTAGATTCAGATACTTGCGATGTAAGTGAAATAGTTTCAAATGCAGGCGAAACAAACGAGATAGCTACAAATCCATGCGAAACACATGATTTAGCTGCAAATCAATGCGATGTAGAAGGTTTAGCTTCAAATCCATCCGAAACAAATGATTTAGCTTCAGATACTTGCGATGTAAGTGATATAGTTTCAAATGCAGGCGAAACAAACGAGTTAGCTTCAAGTCCATGCGAAACACATGATTTAGCTGCAAATCAATGCGATGTAGAAGGTTTAGCTTCAAAACCATGCGAAACAAACGATTTAGCGTTAGATACTTGCGATATAAGTGATATAGCTTCAAATGCAGACGAAACAAACGAATTAGCTTCAAATCCAAGCGAAATACATAATTTAGCTTCAAATCAATGCGATGTAGAAGGTTTAGCTTCAAATCCGTGCGAAGCAAATGATTTAGGTTCAGTTACGTGCGATATAAGTGATATAGCTTCAAATACAGGAAAAACAAACGAGTTAGTTCCAAATCCATGCGAATCAAATGGTTTAGCATCAAATACTTGTGATATACATGATTTAGCTTCAACTGCATGCGAAACAAACGAGTTAGCTTCAAATCCACTCGAAACACATGATTTAGTTACAAAACGATTGCGAAGTCGAAGGCTTAGATTCAAATCCACTCGAATCACATGATGTAGCTTCAAATCAATGCGAATTAGAAAGCTTAGCTTCAAATCCATGCGAGTCAAATTGTTTAGCTTCAAACAGTCGTGATATACATGATTTAGCTACAACTGCATACGAAACAAACGAGTGAGCTTCAATTCCATGCGAAATAAATGATTTACCTTCAAATACTTGCGATATAGGTGATATAGCTTCAAATGCAGGCGAAATAAACGAGTTAGCGTCAAATCCATGCGGATCACATGATTTAAATTCAAATCAATGCGAAGTAGAAGATTTAGGTTCAAATACATGCGAAACAAATGGTTCAGCTTCAAATACTTGTGGCATACATGATTTCGTTTCAACTGCATGCGAAACAAACGAGATAACTTCAAATCCAAGCGAAAAACGTGATTAAGCTTTAAATCAATTCGAAGTATAAGGCTTAGATTCAAATCCAAGCGAATCAAATGGTTTAGCTACAAATACATGTGATATACATGATTTAGCTTCAACTGGACTCGAAACAAACGAGTTAGCTTCAAATCCATGGTAAACACATGATTTAGCTTCAAATCAATGCGAAGTAGAAGGTTTAACTTCTAATCCGTGCGAAGCAAATGATTTAGCTTCCGATAATTGCGATATAAGTGATATATCTTCAATGCAGGCGAAACAAACGAGTTAGCTTCAAATCCATGAGAAACACATGATTTAGCTTCAAATCAATGCGAAGTAGAGGGCTTAGCTTCAAATCCATGCGCAACAAATGATTTAGCATCACATACTTGTGATATACGTAATATAGATTTAACTGCATGTGCAACGAACGAGTTAGCTTCAAATCCATGCGAAACAAATGATTTAGCTTCAAATCAGTGCGAAGTAGAAGGATTATCTACAAATCCATGCGAATGAAGTGCTTAACCTTCAAATACTTGTGAAAAACATGATTTAGCTTCAACTGCATGCGATATAATGGAGTTAGCTTCAAATGCAAGTGGAACAAATGATTTAGCTTCAAAACAATGCGATGTAGAAGGTTTAGCTTCAAATCTATGCGATGTAGAAGGTTTAGCTTCAAATCCGCGCGAAACAAATCATTTAGCTTCAAATACTTGCGATATAAGTGATGTAGATACAAATGCAGACGAAACAAACTAGTTAGCTTCAAATCCATGCAATACACAAGCTTTAGCTCAAAACAATGCGATGTCGAAGGTTTAGTTTCAAATCCATGCGAAACAAATGATTTAGCTTCAGATACTTGCGATGCAAGTGATATAGTTTCAAATGCAGGCGAATCAAACGAGATAGCTTCAAATCCATGCGAAACAAATGATTTAGCTGCAAATCAATGCGATGTAGAAGGTTTAGTTTCAAATCCATGCGAAACACATGATTTAGCTTCAATTCAATGCGAAGTAGTAGGATTAGCTTCAAATCCATGCGATCAATTGATTTAGGTTTAGATACTTGCGACATAAGTGATATGGCTTCAACTGCAGGGGAAACAATTGAGTTAGCTTCAAATCGATGCAAAACACATGATTCAGCTTCAAATCAATGCTATGTAGAAGGTTTAGCATCAAATCCATGCGGAACAAATGATTTAGCTTCAGATACTTGCGATGTAAGTGATATAGTTTCAAATGCAGGCGAAACAAACGAGATAGCTACACATCCATGCGAAACAAATGATTTAGCTGCAAATCAATACGATGTAGAAGGTTTAGCTTGAAATCCATGCGATACACTAGATTTAGCTTCAAATCAATGCGATGTAGAAGGTTCAGCTTCAAATCCATACGACACATATGATTTAGCTTCACATACTTGTGATAAACATGATTTAGCTGCAACTGCATGCGAAACAAACGAGTTAGCTTCAAATCCAAGCGAAACACATGATTTAGCTTTAAATCAATGCGAAGTAGAAGGCTTAGCTTCAAATCCGAGCGAAACTCATGATTTAGCTCCAAATCAGTGCGAAGTAGAAGGATTATCTTCAAATCCATGCGAATCAAGTGGTTAAGCTTCAAATACTTGTGAAATACATGATTTAGCTTCAACTGCATGCGATATAAAGGAGTTAGCTTCAAATCCATGCGAAACACATGATTTGGCTTCAAGTCAATGCGATGTAGAAGGTTTAGCTTCAAATCAATGCGATGTAGAAGGTTTAGCTTCAAATCCATGCGAAGCAAATGGTTTAGCTTCAAATACTTGTGATATACGTTATTTAGATTTAACTGCATGCGCAACGAACGAGTTAGCTTCAAATCCATGCGAAACACATGATCTAGCTGCAAATAGATGCGATGGAGAATGCTTAGCTTCAAATCCATGAGAAACAAATTGTTTAGCTTCAAATACTTGTGATATACGTTATATAGATTTAACTGCAGGCGAAACGAACGAGTTAGCTTCAAATACATGCGAAATACATGATTTAGCTGCATATCAATGCGATGTAGAAGGTTTAGCTTCAAATCCATTCGATACACAAGATTTAGCTTCCAATCAATGCGATGTATAAGGTTCAGCTTCAAATCCATGCGACACATATGATTTAGCTTCAAATACTTGCCTTATAAATGAAATTGCTTCAAATGCAGGCGAAACAAATGAGTTAGCATCAAATCCAAGCGAAACACTTGATTTAGTTTCAAATCAATGCGATGTAGATGGATTAGCTTCAAGCCCATGAGAAACATAAGATTTAGCTTCAGATACTTGCGCTATAAATGATATAGCTTCAAATGCAGGCGAAACAAACGAGTTAGCTACAAATCCATGTGAAACACATGATTACGCTGCAAACCAATGCGATGTAGAAGGCTTAGATTCAAATCCATGCGAAAGAAATAATTCAGCTTCAAATCAGTGCGATGTAGGAGGCTTAGCTTCAAAACCCATGCGAAACACATGATTTATCTTCAAATTCATGCGAAACACATGGTATAGCTTCAAATTCATGCGAAACAAATGGTTTAGCTTCAGATACTTGTGATAAACATGATTTATATTCAATTCCATGCGAAACAAACGAATTAGCTTCAAAACAAAGCGATACACATGATTTAGTTTCAAATCAATGCGAAGTAGAAGGCTTAGCTTCAAATCAATGCGATACATAAGATTTAGCTTCAAATCAATGCGATGTAGAAGGTTTTGCTTCAAATCCATGCGACACAAATGATTTAGCTTCAAATACTTGCGATATAAATGATATAGCTTCATATGCAGGCGAAACGAACGAGTTAGCTTCAATTCCATGCGATACACATGGTTTAGCTGCAAATCAATGCGACGTAGAAGGTTTAGCTTCAAATCCATGCAAAACAAATGATTTAGCATCAGATACTTGCGATATAACTGATATAGCTCCAAATGCAGACGAATCAAACGAGTTAGCTGCAAAATCCATGCGATACACATGATTTAGCATCAGATACTTGCGATATAACTGATATAGCTACAAATGCAGACGAATCAAACGAGTTAGCTGCAAAATCCATGCGATACACATGATTTTGCTTCAAATCAATGCGAAGTAGAAGGCTTAGCTTCAAATCCATGCGAAAAGAATGATTTAACTTCAAATACTTGCGAATATAAGGGATACAGCTTCAAATGTATGCGAAACAAACGATGTAGCTTCAAATACTTGCGATATAAATGAAGTGGGTTCAAAAGCAGGAAAAACAAACGAGTTAGCTTAAAATCCATGCGAAACACATGATTTAGCTTCAAATCAATGCGAAGTAGAAGGCTCAGCTTCTACCCCATGCGTAACGAATGATTTAGTTTCAAATACTTGCGAATATAAGAGATACAAATTCAAATACATGCGATCTCAACGAGTTAGCTTCAAATCCATGCGAAACACATGATTAAGCTTCAAACACTTGGGGTATAAGTGATATAGCTTCAAATGCAGACTAATCAAACGAGTTAGCTTCAAAAACCACGCGATACACATGATTTAGCTTCAAATACTTGCGATATAAGTGATATAGCTTCAAATGAATGCAAAACAAACGAGTTAGCTTCAAAACCAAGCGAAACACATGATTTAGCTTCAAATCAATGCGAAGTAGAAGTTTTAGCTTCAAATCCATTCGAAGCAAATGGTTTAGGTACAAATACTTGTGATATACGTTATTTAGATTTAACTGCATGCGAAACAAACGAGTTAGCTTCAAATCCAATGCGAAACACACGATTTAGATTCAAATCAATGCGATGTGGAAGGTTTAGCTTCAAATCCAAGCGAAACACATGATTTAGCTTCAAATACTTGCGATATATGTGATCTAGCTTCAAATACAGGCGAAGCGAACGAGTTAGCTTCAAATTCATGCCAAACACATGATTCAGCAGCAAATCAATGCGATGTAGAAGGTTTAGCTCCAAAGCCATGCCAAACACATGATTTAGCTTCAAATCCATGGGATGTAGAAGGTTTAGCTTAAAATCCATGCGAAACACATTATTTAGCTGCAAATCAGTGCGAAGTAGAAGGCTCAGGTTCAAATCAATGCGATTCAAATGGTTTATCTTCAAATACTTGTGAAAGACATGATTTAGCTTCAACTGCATGCGAAACAAACGAGTTAGCTTCAAATCCATGCGAAACACATGATTTAGCTTCAAATCAATGCGATGTAGAAGGTTTAGCTCCAAATCCATGCAAAACACGTGATTTGGTTTCCAATTAATGTGAAGTAGAAGGCTTAGCTTCAAATCCATGCGAAACAAATGATTTAGATTCAAATCAATGCGAAGTAGAAGGCTTATCTACAAATCCATGCGAAACGAAAGATTTAGCTTTAAATACTTGCGAATATAAGGGATACAGCTTCAAATGCAGGCGAAACAAATGATTTATTTTCAAGTCAATACTTAGTAGAAGGATTAGATTCAAATCCATGCGAAACAAGTGATTTAGCTTCAAATACTTGCGTTATAAATGAGGTAGCTTCAAATGCAGACAGAACAAACGAGTTAGCTTCAAATCCATGCAAAAATCATGATTTAGCTTCTTTTCAATGCCAAGTAGAAGGGTTAGCTTCAAATCCATGCGAAACAAATGGTTTTGCTTCAAATACTTGTGATATACATGATTTAGCTTGAACTGCATGCGAAACAAACGAGTTAGCTTCGAGTCCAAGCGAAACACATGACTTAGCTTCAAATCAATGCGAAGTAGAAGGGTTAGCTTCAAATCCATGCGAAAAACATGAATTATCTTCAAATCAATACGATGTAGAAGGTTCAGCTTAAAAAACAATTCGACACAAATGATTTAGCTTCAGATACTTGCGATTTGAGTGATATAGCTTCAAATCTATGCGAAACAAACGGTTTAGCTACAAATACTTGTGATATACATTATTTAGCTACAAATACAGGCGAAACGAACGAGTTAGCTTCAAATCCATGGGATGTAGATGGTTTAGCTTCAAATCCATGTGAAACACATTATTTAGCTGCAAATCAGTGCGAAGTAGAAGGCTCAGGTTCAAATCCATGCGATTCAATTGTTCATGTTCAAATAATTGTGAAAGACATGATTCAGCTTCAACTGCATGCGAAACAAACGAGTTAGCTTCAAATCCATGCGAAACACATGATTTAGCTGCAAATCAATGTGATGTAGACGGTTTATACTTCAATTCCATGCGATAGACAAGATTTAGCTTCAAATCAATGCGATGTAGAAGGTTCAGCTTCAAACCCATGAGACACATATGATTTAGCTTCAAATACTTGGGATATAAGTGATATAGCTTCAAAAGCTGGATGAACAAACGAGGTAGCTTCAATTCCATGCGAAACAAATGATTTAGCTTCAAATCAATGCGAAGTAGGAGGCTTAGCTTAAAATCCATGCGTAACAAATGGTTTAGCTACAAATACTTGTGATATACATTATTTAGCTACAACTGCATGCGAAACAAACAAGTTAGCTTCAAATCCATGCGAAACACATGATTTAGCTTCAAATCAATGCGATGTAGAAGGTTTAGCTTCAAATCCAATCGAAACACATGATTTAGCTTCAAATACTTGCAATATAAGTGATATAGCTTCAAATACAGGCCAAACGAACGAGATGGCTTCAAATCCAAGCGAAACACATGGTCTAGGTTCAAATCAATGCGCAGTAGAAGGCTTAGCTTCAAATCCATGCGATACAAACGGTTTAGCTTCTAATACTTGTGATATACATGATATAGATTCAACTGCATGCGAAACAAACGAGTTAGCTTCAAATCCATGCGAAACACATGATTTAGCTGCATATCAATGCGATAATAGAAGGTTGAGATTCAAATCCATGCGAAACAATTGATTTAGCATCAGATACTTTTTATATAAGTGATATAGCTTCAAATGCGGGGGAAACAAACGAGTTAGCTTCAAATCCATGCAAAACACATGATTAAGCTGCAAATCAATTGCGATGTAGAAGGTTCAGCTTCAAATCCATGCGAAACAAATGATTTAGCAACAGATACTTGCGATATAATTGATATAGCTTCAAATGCAGGAGAAACAAACGAGTTAGCTTGAAATCCATGCAAAACACATGATTAAGCTTCAAATCAATTCTATGTAGAAGGTTTAGCATCAAATCCAAGCGGAACAAATGATTTAGCTTCAGATACTTGAGATATAAGTGATATAGCTTCAAATGAATGCAAAACAAACGAGTTAGCTTCAAAACCAAGCGAAACACATGATTTAGCTTCAAATCAAAGCGAAGTAGAAGTTTTAGCTTCAAATCCATTCGAAGCAAATGGTTTAGGTACAAATACTTGTGATATACGTTATTTAGATTTAACTGCATGCGAAACAAACGAGTTAGCTTCAAATCCAATGCGAAACACACGATTTAGCTTCAAATCAATGCGATGTGGAAGGTTTAGCTTCAAATCCAAGCGAAACACATGATTTAGCTTCAAATACTTGCGATATATGTGATCTAGCTTCAAATACAGGCGAAGCGAACGAGTTAGCTTCAAATTCATGCCAAACACATGATTCAGCAGCAAATCAATGCGATGTAGAAGGTTTAGCTCCAAAGCCATGCCAAACACATGATTTAGCTTCAAATCCATGGGATGTAGAAGGTTTAGCTTAAAATCCATGCGAAACACATTATTTAGCTGCAAATCAGTGCGAAGTAGAAGGCTCATGTTCAAATCAATGCGATTCAAATGGTTTATCTTCAAATACTTGTGAAAGACATGATTTAGCTTCAACTGCATGCGAAACAAACGAGTTAGCTTCAAATCCATGCGAAACACATGATTTAGCTTCAAATCAATGCGATGTAGAAGGTTTAGCTTCAAATCCATGCAAAACACGTGATTTGGTTTCCAATTAATGTGAAGTAGAAGGTTTAGCTTCAAATCCATGCGAAACAAATGATTTAGATTCAAATCAATGCGAAGTAGAAGGCTTATCTACAAATCCATGCGAAACGAAAGATTTAGCTTTAAATACTTGCGAATATAAGGGATACAGCTTCAAATGCAGGCGAAACAAATGATTTATTTTCAAGTCAATACTTAGTAGAAGGATTAGATTCAAATCCATGCGAAACAAGTGATTTAGCTTCAAATACTTGCGTTATAAATGAGGTAGCTTCAAATGCAGACAGAACAAACGAGTTAGCTTCAAATCCATGCAAAAAACATGATTTAGCTTCTTTTCAATGCCAAGTAGAAGGGTTAGCTTCAAATCCATGCGAAACAAATGGTTTAGCTTCAAATACTTGTGATATACATGATTTAGCTTGAACTGCATGCGAAACAAACGAGTTAGCTTCGAGTCCAAGCGAAACACATGACTTAGCTTCAAATCAATGCGAAGTAGAAGGGTTAGCTTCAAATCCATGCGAAAAACATGAATTATCTTCAAATCAATACGATGTAGAAGGTTCAGCTTAAAAAACAATTCGACACAAATGATTTAGCTTCAGATACTTGCGATTTGAGTGATATAGCTTCAAATCTATGCGAAACAAACGGTTTAGCTACAAATACTTGTGATATACATTATTTAGCTACAAATACAGGCGAAACGAACGAGTTAGCTTCAAATCCATGGGATGTAGATGGTTTAGCTTCAAATCCATGTGAAACACATTATTTAGCTGCAAATCAGTGCGAAGTAGAAGGCTCAGGTTCAAATCCATGCGATTCAATTGTTCATGTTCAAATAATTGTGAAAGACATGATTCAGCTTCAACTGCATGCGAAACAAACGAGTTAGCTTCAAATCCATGCGAAACACATGATTTAGCTGCAAATCAATGTGATGTAGACGGTTTATACTTCAATTCCATGCGATAGACAAGATTTAGCTTCAAATCAATGCGATGTAGAAGGTTCAGCTTCAAACCCATGAGACACATATGATTTAGCTTCAAATACTTGGGATATAAGTGATATAGCTTCAAAAGCTGGATGAACAAACGAGGTAGCTTCAATTCCATGCGAAACAAATGATTTAGCTTCAAATCAATGCGAAGTAGGAGGCTTAGCTTAAATCCATGCGTAACAAATGGTTTAGCTACAAATACTTGTGATATACATTATTTAGCTACAACTGCATGCGAAACAAACAAGTTAGCTTCAAATCCATGCGAAACACATGATTTAGCTTCAAATCAATGCGATGTAGAAGGTTTAGCTTCAAATCCAATCGAAACACATGATTTAGCTTCAAATACTTGCAATATAAGTGATATAGCTTCAAATACAGGCCAAACGAACGAGATGGCTTCAAATCCAAGCGAAACACATGGTCTAGGTTCAAATCAATGCGCAGTAGAAGGCTTAGCTTCAAATCCATGCGATACAAACGGTTTAGCTTCTAATACTTGTGATATACATGATATAGATTCAACTGCATGCGAAACAAACGAGTTAGCTTCAAATCCATGCGAAACACATGATTTAGCTGCATATCAATGCGATAATAGAAGGTTGAGATTCAAATCCATGCGAAACAATTGATTTAGCATCAGATACTTTTTATATAAGTGATATAGCTTCAAATGCGGGGGAAACAAACGAGTTAGCTTCAAATCCATGCAAAACACATGATTAAGCTGCAAATCAATTGCGATGTAGAAGGTTCAGCTTCAAATCCATGCGAAACAAATGATTTAGCAACAGATACTTGCGATATAATTGATATAGCTTCAAATGCAGGAGAAACAAACGAGTTAGCTTGAAATCCATGCAAAACACATGATTAAGCTTCAAATCAATTCTATGTAGAAGGTTTAGCATCAAATCCAAGCGGAACAAATGATTTAGCTTCAGATACTTGAGATATAAGTGATATAGCTTCAAATGAATGCAAAACAAACGAGTTAGCTTCAAAACCAAGCGAAACACATGATTTAGCTTCAAATCAAAGCGAAGTAGAAGTTTTAGCTTCAAATCCATTCGAAGCAAATGGTTTAGGTACAAATACTTGTGATATACGTTATTTAGATTTAACTGCATGCGAAACAAACGAGTTAGCTTCAAATCCAATGCGAAACACACGATTTAGCTTCAAATCAATGCGATGTGGAAGGTTTAGCTTCAAATCCAAGCGAAACACATGATTTAGCTTCAAATACTTGCGATATATGTGATCTAGCTTCAAATACAGGCGAAGCGAACGAGTTAGCTTCAAATTCATGCCAAACACATGATTCAGCAGCAAATCAATGCGATGTAGAAGGTTTAGCTCCAAAGCCATGCCAAACACATGATTTAGCTTCAAATCCATGGGATGTAGAAGGTTTAGCTTAAAATCCATGCGAAACACATTATTTAGCTGCAAATCAGTGCGAAGTAGAAGGCTCATGTTCAAATCAATGCGATTCAAATGGTTTATCTTCAAATACTTGTGAAAGACATGATTTAGCTTCAACTGCATGCGAAACAAACGAGTTAGCTTCAAATCCATGCGAAACACATGATTTAGCTTCAAATCAATGCGATGTAGAAGGTTTAGCTTCAAATCCATGCAAAACACGTGATTTGGTTTCCAATTAATGTGAAGTAGAAGGCTTAGCTTCAAATCCATGCGAAACAAATGATTTAGATTCAAATCAATGCGAAGTAGAAGGCTTATCTACAAATCCATGCGAAACGAAAGATTTAGCTTTAAATACTTGCGAATATAAGGGATACAGCTTCAAATGCAGGCGAAACAAATGATTTATTTTCAAGTCAATACTTAGTAGAAGGATTAGATTCAAATCCATGCGAAACAAGTGATTTAGCTTCAAATACTTGCGTTATAAATGAGGTAGCTTCAAATGCAGACAGAACAAACGAGTTAGCTTCAAATCCATGCAAAAAACATGATTTAGCTTCTTTTCAATGCCAAGTAGAAGGGTTAGCTTCAAATCCATGCGAAACAAATGGTTTAGCTTCAAATACTTGTGATATACATGATTTAGCTTGAACTGCATGCGAAACAAACGAGTTAGCTTCGAGTCCAAGCGAAACACATGACTTAGCTTCAAATCAATGCGAAGTAGAAGGGTTAGCTTCAAATCCATGCGAAAAACATGAATTATCTTCAAATCAATACGATGTAGAAGGTTCAGCTTAAAAAACAATTCGACACAAATGATTTAGCTTCAGATACTTGCGATTTGAGTGATATAGCTTCAAATCTATGCGAAACAAACGGTTTAGCTACAAATACTTGTGATATACATTATTTAGCTACAAATACAGGCGAAACGAACGAGTTAGCTTCAAATCCATGGGATGTAGATGGTTTAGCTTCAAATCCATGTGAAACACATTATTTAGCTGCAAATCAGTGCGAAGTAGAAGGCTCAGGTTCAAATCCATGCGATTCAATTGTTCATGTTCAAATAATTGTGAAAGACATGATTCAGCTTCAACTGCATGCGAAACAAACGAGTTAGCTTCAAATCCATGCGAAACACATGATTTAGCTGCAAATCAATGTGATGTAGACGGTTTATACTTCAATTCCATGCGATAGACAAGATTTAGCTTCAAATCAATGCGATGTAGAAGGTTCAGCTTCAAACCCATGAGACACATATGATTTAGCTTCAAATACTTGGGATATAAGTGATATAGCTTCAAAAACTGGATGAACAAACGAGGTAGCTTCAATTCCATGCGAAACAAATGATTTAGCTTCAAATCAATGCGAAGTAGGAGGCTTAGCTTAAAATCCATGCGTAACAAATGGTTTAGCTACAAATACTTGTGATATACATTATTTAGCTACAACTGCATGCGAAACAAACAAGTTAGCTTCAAATCCATGCGAAACACATGATTTAGCTTCAAATCAATGCGATGTAGAAGGTTTAGCTTCAAATCCAATCGAAACACATGATTTAGCTTCAAATACTTGCAATATAAGTGATATAGCTTCAAATACAGGCCAAACGAACGAGATGGCTTCAAATCCAAGCGAAACACATGGTCTAGGTTCAAATCAATGCGCAGTAGAAGGCTTAGCATCAAATCCATGCGATACAAACGGTTTAGCTTCTAATACTTGTGATATACATGATATAGATTCAACTGCATGCGAAACAAACGAGTTAGCTTCAAATCCATGCGAAACACATGATTTAGCTGCATATCAATGCGATAATAGAAGGTTGAGATTCAAATCCATGCGAAACAATTGATTTAGCATCAGATACTTGTTATATAAGTGATATAGCTTCAAATGCGGGGGAAACAAACGAGTTAGCTTCAAATCCATGCAAAACACATGATTAAGCTGCAAATCAATTGCGATGTAGAAGGTTCAGCTTCAAATCCATGCGAAACAAATGATTTAGCATCAGATACTTGCGATATAATTGATATAGCTTCAAATGCAGGCGAAACAAACGAGTTAGGTTCAAATCCATGCTAAACACATGATTTAGCTTCAAATCAATGCGAAGTAGAAGGTTTAACTTCAAATCCGTGCGAAGCAAATGATTTAGGTTCAGTTACTTGCGATATAAGTGATATAGCTTCAAATACAGGAAAAACAAACGAGTTAGTTCCAAATCCATGCGAATCAAATGGTTTAGCATCAAATACTTGTGATATACATGATTTAGCTTCAACTGCATGCGAAACAAACGAGTTAGCTTCAAATCCATTCGAAACACATGATTTAGTTACAAAACGATTGCGAAGTCGAAGGCTTAGATTCAAATCCACTCGAATCACATGATGTAGCTTCAAATCAATGCGAATTAGAAAGCTTAGCTTCAAATCCATGCGAGTCAAATTGTTTAGCTTCAAACAGTCGTGATATACATGATTTAGCTACAACTGCATACGAAACAAACGAGTGAGCTTCAATTCCATGCGAAATAAATGATTTACCTTCAAATACTTGCGATATAGGTGATATAGCTTCAAATGCAGGCGAAATAAACGAGTTAGCGTCAAATCCATGCGGATCACATGATTTAAATTCAAATCAATGCGAAGTAGAAGATTTAGGTTCAAATACATGCGAAACAAATGGTTCAGCTTCAAATACTTGTGGCATACATGATTTCGTTTCAACTGCATGCGAAACAAACGAGATAACTTCAAATCCAAGCGAAAAACGTGATTAAGCTTTAAATCAATTCGAAGTATAAGGCTTAGATTCAAATCCAAGCGAATCAAATGGTTTAGCTACAAATACTTGTGATATACATGATTTAGCTTCAACTGGACTCGAAACAAACGAGTTAGCTTCAAATCCATGGTAAACACATGATTTAGCTTCAAATCAATGCGAAGTAGAAGGTTTAACTTCTAATCCGTGCGAAGCAAATGATTTAGCTTCCGATAATTGCGATATAAGTGATATATCTTCAATGCAGGCGAAACAAACGAGTTAGCTTCAAATCCATGAGAAACACATGATTTAGCTTCAAATCAATGCGAAGTAGAGGGCTTAGCTTCAAATCCATGCGCAACAAATGATTTAGCATCACATACTTGTGATATACGTAATATAGATTTAACTGCATGTGCAACGAACGAGTTAGCTTCAAATCCATGCGAAACAAATGATTTAGCTTCAAATCAGTGCGAAGTAGAAGGATTATCTACAAATCCATGCGAATGAAGTGCTTAACCTTCAAATACTTGTGAAAAACATGATTTAGCTTCAACTGCATGCGATATAATGGAGTTAGCTTCAAATGCAAGTGGAACAAATGATTTAGCTTCAAAACAATGCGATGTAGAAGGTTTAGCTTCAAATCTATGCGATGTAGAAGGTTTAGCTTCAAATCCGCGCGAAACAAATCATTTAGCTTCAAATACTTGCGATATAAGTGATGTAGATACAAATGCAGACGAAACAAACTAGTTAGCTTCAAATCCATGCAATACACAAGCTTTAGCTCAAAACAATGCGATGTCGAAGGTTTAGTTTCAAATCCATGCGAAACAAATGATTTAGCTTCAGATACTTGCGATGCAAGTGATATAGTTTCAAATGCAGGCGAATCAAACGAGATAGCTTCAAATCCATGCGAAACAAATGATTTAGCTGCAAATCAATGCGATGTAGAAGGTTTAGTTTCAAATCCATGCGAAACACATGATTTAGCTTCAATTCAATGCGAAGTAGTAGGATTAGCTTCAAATCCATGCGATCAATTGATTTAGGTTTAGATACTTGCGACATAAGTGATATGGCTTCAACTGCAGGGGAAACAATTGAGTTAGCTTCAAATCGATGCAAAACACATGATTCAGCTTCAAATCAATGCTATGTAGAAGGTTTAGCATCAAATCCATGCGGAACAAATGATTTAGCTTCAGATACTTGCGATGTAAGTGATATAGTTTCAAATGCAGGCGAAACAAACGAGATAGCTACACATCCATGCGAAACAAATGATTTAGCTGCAAATCAATACGATGTAGAAGGTTTAGCTTGAAATCCATGCGATACACTAGATTTAGCTTCAAATCAATGCGATGTAGAAGGTTCAGCTTCAAATCCATACGACACATATGATTTAGCTTCACATACTTGTGATAAACATGATTTAGCTGCAACTGCATGCGAAACAAACGAGTTAGCTTCAAATCCAAGCGAAACACATGATTTAGCTTTAAATCAATGCGAAGTAGAAGGCTTAGCTTCAAATCCGAGCGAAACTCATGATTTAGCTCCAAATCAGTGCGAAGTAGAAGGATTATCTTCAAATCCATGCGAATCAAGTGGTTAAGCTTCAAATACTTGTGAAATACATGATTTAGCTTCAACTGCATGCGATATAAAGGAGTTAGCTTCAAATCCATGCGAAACACATGATTTGGCTTCAAGTCAATGCGATGTAGAAGGTTTAGCTTCAAATCAATGCGATGTAGAAGGTTTAGCTTCAAATCCGCGCGAAACAAATGATTTAGCTTCAAATACTTGCGATATAAGTGATATAGATTCAAATGCAGACGAATCAAACGAGTTAGCTTCAAATCCTAACGAAACACATAATTTAGCTTCAATTCAATGCGAAGTAGAAGGATTAGCTTCAAATCCATGCGGAACAAACGATTGAGCTTCAACCACTTCGGATACAGGTGATATAGATTCAGCTGCATGCGAAACAAACGAGATAGCTTCAAATCCATGCGAAACACATGATTTAGCTGCAAATCAATGCGATGTAGAAGGTTTAGCTTCAAATCCATGCGAAACAAACGATTTAGCTTCAGATACTTGCGATATGGCTGATATAGCTTCAAATGCAAACGAAACAAACGAGTTAGCTTCAAATCCAAGCGAAACACATGATTTAGCTACGAATCAATGCGATGTAGAAGATTTACCTTCAAATCCATGCAAAACACATGATTAAGCTTCTAATAATTGCTTTGTAGAAGGTATAGCTTCAAATCCAAGCTAAACAAATGATGTAGCTTCAGATACTTGCGATATAAGTGATATTGCTTCAAATGCAGACGAAACAAACGAGTTAGCAACAAATCCAAGCGAAACACATGATTTAGCTGCAAATCAATGCGATGTAGAAGGTTTAACTTCAAATCCATTCGATACACAAGATTTATCTTCAAATCAATGCGATGTAGAAGGTTCAGCTTAAAAACATGCGACACATATGATTTAGCTTCAAATACTTGCGATATAAGTGCTATTGCTTCAAAAGCTGGAGGAACAAACGAGGTAGCTTCAATTCCATGCGAAACACATGATTCAGCTGTAAATCAATGCGATGTAGAAGGTTTAGCTTCAAATCCATGCGAAGCAAATGGTTTAGCTTCAAATACTTGTGATATACGTTATTTAGATTTAACTGCATGCGCAACGAACGAGTTAGCTTCAAATCCATGCGAAACACATGATCTAGCTGCAAATAGATGCGATGGAGAAGGCTTAGCTTCAAATCCATGAGAAACAAATTGTTTAGCTTCAAATACTTGTGATATACGTTATATAGATTTAACTGCAGGCGAAACGAACGAGTTAGCTTCAAATACATGCGAAATACATGATTTAGCTGCATATCAATGCGATGTAGAAGGTTTAGCTTCAAATCCATTCGATACACAAGATTTAGCTTCCAATCAATGCGATGTATAAGGTTCAGCTTCAAATCCATGCGACACATATGATTTAGCTTCAAATACTTGCCTTATAAATGAAATTGCTTCAAATGCAGGCGAAACAAATGAGTTAGCATCAAATCCAAGCGAAACACTTGATTTAGTTTCAAATCAATGCGATGTAGATGGATTAGCTTCAAGCCCATGAGAAACATAAGATTTAGCTTCAGATACTTGCGCTATAAATGATATAGCTTCAAATGCAGGCGAAACAAACGAGTTAGCTACAAATCCATGTGAAACACATGATTACGCTGCAAACCAATGCGATGTAGAAGGCTTAGATTCAAATCCATGCGAAAGAAATAATTCAGCTTCAAATCAGTGCGATGTAGGAGGCTTAGCTTCAAAACCCATGCGAAACACATGATTTATCTTCAAATTCATGCGAAACACATGGTATAGCTTCAAATTCATGCGAAACAAATGGTTTAGCTTCAGATACTTGTGATAAACATGATTTATATTCAATTCCATGCGAAACAAACGAATTAGCTTCAAAACAAAGCGATACACATGATTTAGTTTCAAATCAATGCGAAGTAGAAGGCTTAGCTTCAAATCAATGCGATACATAAGATTTAGCTTCAAATCAATGCGATGTTGAAGGTTTTGCTTCAAATCCATGCGACACAAATGATTTAGCTTCAAATACTTGCGATATAAATGATATAGCTTCATATGCAGGCGAAACGAACGAGTTAGCTTCAATTCCATGCGATACACATGGTTTAGCTGCAAATCAATGCGACGTAGAAGGTTTAGCTTCAAATCCATGCAAAACAAATGATTTAGCATCAGATACTTGCGATATAACTGATATAGCTCCAAATGCAGACGAATCAAACGAGTTAGCTGCAAAATCCATGCGATACACATGATTTAGCATCAGATACTTGCGATATAACTGATATAGCTACAAATGCAGACGAATCAAACGAGTTAGCTGCAAAATCCATGCGATACACATGATTTTGCTTCAAATCAATGCGAAGTAGAAGGCTTAGCTTCAAATCCATGCGAAAAGAATGATTTAACTTCAAATACTTGCGAATATAAGGGATACAGCTTCAAATGTATGCGAAACAAACGATGTAGCTTCAAATACTTGCGATATAAATGAAGTGGGTTCAAAAGCAGGAAAAACAAACGAGTTAGCTTAAAATCCATGCGAAACACATGATTTAGCTTCAAATCAATGCGAAGTAGAAGGCTCAGCTTCTACCCCATGCGTAACGAATGATTTAGTTTCAAATACTTGCGAATATAAGAGATACAAATTCAAATACATGCGATCTCAACGAGTTAGCTTCAAATCCATGCGAAACACATGATTAAGCTTCAAACACTTGGGGTATAAGTGATATAGCTTCAAATGCAGACTAATCAAACGAGTTAGCTTCAAAAACCACGCGATACACATGATTTAGCTTCAAATACTTGCGATATAAGTGATATAGCTTCAAATGAATGCAAAACAAACGAGTTAGCTTCAAAACCAAGCGAAACACATGATTTAGCTTCAAATCAATGCGAAGTAGAAGTTTTAGCTTCAAATCCATTCGAAGCAAATGGTTTAGGTACAAATACTTGTGATATACGTTATTTAGATTTAACTGCATGCGAAACAAACGAGTTAGCTTCAAATCCAATGCGAAACACACGATTTAGCTTCAAATCAATGCGATGTGGAAGGTTTAGCTTCAAATCCAAGCGAAACACATGATTTAGCTTCAAATACTTGCGATATATGTGATCTAGCTTCAAATACAGGCGAAGCGAACGAGTTAGCTTCAAATTCATGCCAAACACATGATTCAGCAGCAAATCAATGCGATGTAGAAGGTTTAGCTCCAAAGCCATGCCAAACACATGATTTAGCTTCAAATCCATGGGATGTAGAAGGTTTAGCTTAAAATCCATGCGAAACACATTATTTAGCTGCAAATCAGTGCGAAGTAGAAGGCTCAGGTTCAAATCAATGCGATTCAAATGGTTTATCTTCAAATACTTGTGAAAGACATGATTTAGCTTCAACTGCATGCGAAACAAACGAGTTAGCTTCAAATCCATGCGAAACACATGATTTAGCTTCAAATCAATGCGATGTAGAAGGTTTAGCTCCAAATCCATGCAAAACACGTGATTTGGTTTCCAATTAATGTGAAGTAGAAGGCTTAGCTTCAAATCCATGCGAAACAAATGATTTAGATTCAAATCAATGCGAAGTAGAAGGCTTATCTACAAATCCATGCGAAACGAAAGATTTAGCTTTAAATACTTGCGAATATAAGGGATACAGCTTCAAATGCAGGCGAAACAAATGATTTATTTTCAAGTCAATACTTAGTAGAAGGATTAGATTCAAATCCATGCGAAACAAGTGATTTAGCTTCAAATACTTGCGTTATAAATGAGGTAGCTTCAAATGCAGACAGAACAAACGAGTTAGCTTCAAATCCATGCAAAAAACATGATTTAGCTTCTTTTCAATGCCAAGTAGAAGGGTTAGCTTCAAATCCATGCGAAACAAATGGTTTAGCTTCAAATACTTGTGATATACATGATTTAGCTTGAACTGCATGCGAAACAAACGAGTTAGCTTCGAGTCCAAGCGAAACACATGACTTAGCTTCAAATCAATGCGAAGTAGAAGGGTTAGCTTCAAATCCATGCGAAAAACATGAATTATCTTCAAATCAATACGATGTAGAAGGTTCAGCTTAAAAAACAATTCGACACAAATGATTTAGCTTCAGATACTTGCGATTTGAGTGATATAGCTTCAAATCTATGCGAAACAAACGGTTTAGCTACAAATACTTGTGATATACATTATTTAGCTACAAATACAGGCGAAACGAACGAGTTAGCTTCAAATCCATGGGATGTAGATGGTTTAGCTTCAAATCCATGTGAAACACATTATTTAGCTGCAAATCAGTGCGAAGTAGAAGGCTCAGGTTCAAATCCATGCGATTCAATTGTTCATGTTCAAATAATTGTGAAAGACATGATTCAGCTTCAACTGCATGCGAAACAAACGAGTTAGCTTCAAATCCATGCGAAACACATGATTTAGCTGCAAATCAATGTGATGTAGACGGTTTATACTTCAATTCCATGCGATAGACAAGATTTAGCTTCAAATCAATGCGATGTAGAAGGTTCAGCTTCAAACCCATGAGACACATATGATTTAGCTTCAAATACTTGGGATATAAGTGATATAGCTTCAAAAACTGGATGAACAAACGAGGTAGCTTCAATTCCATGCGAAACAAATGATTTAGCTTCAAATCAATGCGAAGTAGGAGGCTTAGCTTAAAATCCATGCGTAACAAATGGTTTAGCTACAAATACTTGTGATATACATTATTTAGCTACAACTGCATGCGAAACAAACAAGTTAGCTTCAAATCCATGCGAAACACATGATTTAGCTTCAAATCAATGCGATGTAGAAGGTTTAGCTTCAAATCCAATCGAAACACATGATTTAGCTTCAAATACTTGCAATATAAGTGATATAGCTTCAAATACAGGCCAAACGAACGAGATGGCTTCAAATCCAAGCGAAACACATGGTCTAGGTTCAAATCAATGCGCAGTAGAAGGCTTAGCTTCAAATCCATGCGATACAAACGGTTTAGCTTCTAATACTTGTGATATACATGATATAGATTCAACTGCATGCGAAACAAACGAGTTAGCTTCAAATCCATGCGAAACACATGATTTAGCTGCATATCAATGCGATAATAGAAGGTTGAGATTCAAATCCATGCGAAACAATTGATTTAGCATCAGATACTTGTTATATAAGTGATATAGCTTCAAATGCGGGGGAAACAAACGAGTTAGCTTCAAATCCATGCAAAACACATGATTAAGCTGCAAATCAATTGCGATGTAGAAGGTTCAGCTTCAAATCCATGCGAAACAAATGATTTAGCATCAGATACTTGCGATATAATTGATATAGCTTCAAATGCAGGCGAAACAAACGAGTTAGGTTCAAATCCATGCTAAACACATGATTTAGCTTCAAATCAATGCGAAGTAGAAGGTTTAACTTCAAATCCGTGCGAAGCAAATGATTTAGGTTCAGTTACTTGCGATATAAGTGATATAGCTTCAAATACAGTAAAAACAAACGAGTTAGTTCCAAATCCATGCGAATCAAATGGTTTAGCATCAAATACTTGTGATATACATGATTTAGCTTCAACTGCATGCGAAACAAACGAGTTAGCTTCAAATCCATTCGAAACACATGATTTAGTTACAAAACGATTGCGAAGTCGAAGGCTTAGATTCAAATCCACTCGAATCACATGATGTAGCTTCAAATCAATGCGAATTAGAAAGCTTAGCTTCAAATCCATGCGAGTCAAATTGTTTAGCTTCAAACAGTCGTGATATACATGATTTAGCTACAACTGCATACGAAACAAACGAGTGAGCTTCAATTCCATGCGAAATAAATGATTTACCTTCAAATACTTGCGATATAGGTGATATAGCTTCAAATGCAGGCGAAATAAACGAGTTAGCGTCAAATCCATGCGGATCACATGATTTAAATTCAAATCAATGCGAAGTAGAAGATTTAGGTTCAAATACATGCGAAACAAATGGTTCAGCTTCAAATACTTGTGGCATACATGATTTCGTTTCAACTGCATGCGAAACAAACGAGATAACTTCAAATCCAAGCGAAAAACGTGATTAAGCTTTAAATCAATTCGAAGTATAAGGCTTAGATTCAAATCCAAGCGAATCAAATGGTTTAGCTACAAATACTTGTGATATACATGATTTAGCTTCAACTGGACTCGAAACAAACGAGTTAGCTTCAAATCCATGGTAAACACATGATTTAGCTTCAAATCAATGCGAAGTAGAAGGTTTAACTTCTAATCCGTGCGAAGCAAATGATTTAGCTTCCGATAATTGCGATATAAGTGATATATCTTCAATGCAGGCGAAACAAACGAGTTAGCTTCAAATCCATGAGAAACACATGATTTAGCTTCAAATCAATGCGAAGTAGAGGGCTTAGCTTCAAATCCATGCGCAACAAATGATTTAGCATCACATACTTGTGATATACGTAATATAGATTTAACTGCATGTGCAACGAACGAGTTAGCTTCAAATCCATGCGAAACAAATGATTTAGCTTCAAATCAGTGCGAAGTAGAAGGATTATCTACAAATCCATGCGAATGAAGTGCTTAACCTTCAAATACTTGTGAAAAACATGATTTAGCTTCAACTGCATGCGATATAATGGAGTTAGCTTCAAATGCAAGTGGAACAAATGATTTAGCTTCAAAACAATGCGATGTAGAAGGTTTAGCTTCAAATCTATGCGATGTAGAAGGTTTAGCTTCAAATCCGCGCGAAACAAATCATTTAGCTTCAAATACTTGCGATATAAGTGATGTAGATACAAATGCAGACGAAACAAACTAGTTAGCTTCAAATCCATGCAATACACAAGCTTTAGCTCAAAACAATGCGATGTCGAAGGTTTAGTTTCAAATCCATGCGAAACAAATGATTTAGCTTCAGATACTTGCGATGCAAGTGATATAGTTTCAAATGCAGGCGAATCAAACGAGATAGCTTCAAATCCATGCGAAACAAATGATTTAGCTGCAAATCAATGCGATGTAGAAGGTTTAGTTTCAAATCCATGCGAAACACATGATTTAGCTTCAATTCAATGCGAAGTAGTAGGATTAGCTTCAAATCCATGCGATCAATTGATTTAGGTTTAGATACTTGCGACATAAGTGATATGGCTTCAACTGCAGGGGAAACAATTGAGTTAGCTTCAAATCGATGCAAAACACATGATTCAGCTTCAAATCAATGCTATGTAGAAGGTTTAGCATCAAATCCATGCGGAACAAATGATTTAGCTGCAAATCAATACGATGTAGAAGGTTTAGCTTGAAATCCATGCGATACACTAGATTTAGCTTCAAATCAATGCGATGTAGAAGGTTCAGCTTCAAATCCATACGACACATATGATTTAGCTTCACATACTTGTGATAAACATGATTTAGCTGCAACTGCATGCGAAACAAACGAGTTAGCTTCAAATCCAAGCGAAACACATGATTTAGCTTTAAATCAATGCGAAGTAGAAGGCTTAGCTTCAAATCCGAGCGAAACTCATGATTTAGCTCCAAATCAGTGCGAAGTAGAAGGATTATCTTCAAATCCATGCGAATCAAGTGGTTAAGCTTCAAATACTTGTGAAATACATGATTTAGCTTCAACTGCATGCGATATAAAGGAGTTAGCTTCAAATCCATGCGAAACACATGATTTGGCTTCAAGTCAATGCGATGTAGAAGGTTTAGCTTCAAATCAATGCGATGTAGAAGGTTTAGCTTCAAATCCGCGCGAAACAAATGATTTAGCTTCAAATACTTGCGATATAAGTGATATAGATTCAAATGCAGACGAATCAAACGAGTTAGCTTCAAATCCTAACGAAACACATAATTTAGCTTCAATTCAATGCGAAGTAGAAGGATTAGCTTCAAATCCATGCGGAACAAACGATTGAGCTTCAACCACTTCGGATACAGGTGATATAGATTCAGCTGCATGCGAAACAAACGAGATAGCTTCAAATCCATGCGAAACACATGATTTAGCTGCAAATCAATGCGATGTAGAAGGTTTAGCTTCAAATCCATGCGAAACAAACGATTTAGCTTCAGATACTTGCGATATGGCTGATATAGCTTCAAATGCAAACGAAACAAACGAGTTAGCTTCAAATCCAAGCGAAACACATGATTTAGCTACGAATCAATGCGATGTAGAAGATTTACCTTCAAATCCATGCAAAACACATGATTAAGCTTCTAATAATTGCTTTGTAGAAGGTATAGCTTCAAATCCAAGCTAAACAAATGATGTAGCTTCAGATACTTGCGATATAAGTGATATTGCTTCAAATGCAGACGAAACAAACGAGTTAGCAACAAATCCAAGCGAAACACATGATTTAGCTGCAAATCAATGCGATGTAGAAGGTTTAACTTCAAATCCATTCGATACACAAGATTTATCTTCAAATCAATGCGATGTAGAAGGTTCAGCTTAAAAACATGCGACACATATGATTTAGCTTCAAATACTTGCGATATAAGTGCTATTGCTTCAAAAGCTGGAGGAACAAACGAGGTAGCTTCAATTCCATGCGAAACACATGATTCAGCTGTAAATCAATGCGATGTAGAAGGTTTAGCTTCAAATCCATGCGAAGCAAATGGTTTAGCTTCAAATACTTGTGATATACGTTATTTAGATTTAACTGCATGCGCAACGAACGAGTTAGCTTCAAATCCATGCGAAACACATGATCTAGCTGCAAATAGATGCGATGGAGAAGGCTTAGCTTCAAATCCATAAGAAACAAATTGTTTAGCTTCAAATACTTGTGATATACGTTATATAGATTTAACTGCAGGCGAAACGAACGAGTTAGCTTCAAATACATGCGAAATACATGATTTAGCTGCATATCAATGCGATGTAGAAGGTTTAGCTTCAAATCCATTCGATACACAAGATTTAGCTTCCAATCAATGCGATGTATAAGGTTCAGCTTCAAATCCATGCGACACATATGATTTAGCTTCAAATACTTGCCTTATAAATGAAATTGCTTCAAATGCAGGCGAAACAAATGAGTTAGCATCAAATCCAAGCGAAACACTTGATTTAGTTTCAAATCAATGCGATGTAGATGGATTAGCTTCAAGCCCATGAGAAACATAAGATTTAGCTTCAGATACTTGCGCTATAAATGATATAGCTTCAAATGCAGGCGAAACAAACGAGTTAGCTACAAATCCATGTGAAACACATGATTACGCTGCAAACCAATGCGATGTAGAAGGCTTAGATTCAAATCCATGCGAAAGAAATAATTCAGCTTCAAATCAGTGCGATGTAGGAGGCTTAGCTTCAAAACCCATGCGAAACACATGATTTATCTTCAAATTCATGCGAAACACATGGTATAGCTTCAAATTCATGCGAAACAAATGGTTTAGCTTCAGATACTTGTGATAAACATGATTTATATTCAATTCCATGCGAAACAAACGAATTAGCTTCAAAACAAAGCGATACACATGATTTAGTTTCAAATCAATGCGAAGTAGAAGGCTTAGCTTCAAATCAATGCGATACATAAGATTTAGCTTCAAATCAATGCGATGTAGAAGGTTTTGCTTCAAATCCATGCGACACAAATGATTTAGCTTCAAATACTTGCGATATAAATGATATAGCTTCATATGCAGGCGAAACGAACGAGTTAGCTTCAATTCCATGCGATACACATGGTTTAGCTGCAAATCAATGCGACGTAGAAGGTTTAGCTTCAAATCCATGCAAAACAAATGATTTAGCATCAGATACTTGCGATATAACTGATATAGCTCCAAATGCAGACGAATCAAACGAGTTAGCTGCAAAATCCATGCGATACACATGATTTAGCATCAGATACTTGCGATATAACTGATATAGCTACAAATGCAGACGAATCAAACGAGTTAGCTGCAAAATCCATGCGATACACATGATTTTGCTTCAAATCAATGCGAAGTAGAAGGCTTAGCTTCAAATCCATGCGAAAAGAATGATTTAACTTCAAATACTTGCGAATATAAGGGATACAGCTTCAAATGTATGCGAAACAAACGATGTAGCTTCAAATACTTGCGATATAAATGAAGTGGGTTCAAAAGCAGGAAAAACAAACGAGTTAGCTTAAAATCCATGCGAAACACATGATTTAGCTTCAAATCAATGCGAAGTAGAAGGCTCAGCTTCTACCCCATGCGTAACGAATGATTTAGTTTCAAATACTTGCGAATATAAGAGATACAAATTCAAATACATGCGATCTCAACGAGTTAGCTTCAAATCCATGCGAAACACATGATTAAGCTTCAAACACTTGGGGTATAAGTGATATAGCTTCAAATGCAGACTAATCAAACGAGTTAGCTTCAAAAACCACGCGATACACATGATTTAGCTTCAAATACTTGCGATATAAGTGATATAGCTTCAAATGAATGCAAAACAAACGAGTTAGCTTCAAAACCAAGCGAAACACATGATTTAGCTTCAAATCAATGCGAAGTAGAAGTTTTAGCTTCAAATCCATTCGAAGCAAATGGTTTAGGTACAAATACTTGTGATATACGTTATTTAGATTTAACTGCATGCGAAACAAACGAGTTAGCTTCAAATCCAATGCGAAACACACGATTTAGCTTCAAATCAATGCGATGTGGAAGGTTTAGCTTCAAATCCAAGCGAAACACATGATTTAGCTTCAAATACTTGCGATATATGTGATCTAGCTTCAAATACAGGCGAAGCGAACGAGTTAGCTTCAAATTCATGCCAAACACATGATTCAGCAGCAAATCAATGCGATGTAGAAGGTTTAGCTCCAAAGCCATGCCAAACACATGATTTAGCTTCAAATCCATGGGATGTAGAAGGTTTAGCTTAAAATCCATGCGAAACACATTATTTAGCTGCAAATCAGTGCGAAGTAGAAGGCTCAGGTTCAAATCAATGCGATTCAAATGGTTTATCTTCAAATACTTGTGAAAGACATGATTTAGCTTCAACTGCATGCGAAACAAACGAGTTAGCTTCAAATCCATGCGAAACACATGATTTAGCTTCAAATCAATGCGATGTAGAAGGTTTAGCTCCAAATCCATGCAAAACACGTGATTTGGTTTCCAATTAATGTGAAGTAGAAGGCTTAGCTTCAAATCCATGCGAAACAAATGATTTAGATTCAAATCAATGCGAAGTAGAAGGCTTATCTACAAATCCATGCGAAACGAAAGATTTAGCTTTAAATACTTGCGAATATAAGGGATACAGCTTCAAATGCAGGCGAAACAAATGATTTATTTTCAAGTCAATACTTAGTAGAAGGATTAGATTCAAATCCATGCGAAACAAGTGATTTAGCTTCAAATACTTGCGTTATAAATGAGGTAGCTTCAAATGCAGACAGAACAAACGAGTTAGCTTCAAATCCATGCAAAAAACATGATTTAGCTTCTTTTCAATGCCAAGTAGAAGGGTTAGCTTCAAATCCATGCGAAACAAATGGTTTAGCTTCAAATACTTGTGATATACATGATTTAGCTTGAACTGCATGCGAAACAAACGAGTTAGCTTCGAGTCCAAGCGAAACACATGACTTAGCTTCAAATCAATGCGAAGTAGAAGGGTTAGCTTCAAATCCATGCGAAAAACATGAATTATCTTCAAATCAATACGATGTAGAAGGTTCAGCTTAAAAAACAATTCGACACAAATGATTTAGCTTCAGATACTTGCGATTTGAGTGATATAGCTTCAAATCTATGCGAAACAAACGGTTTAGCTACAAATACTTGTGATATACATTATTTAGCTACAAATACAGGCGAAACGAACGAGTTAGCTTCAAATCCATGGGATGTAGATGGTTTAGCTTCAAATCCATGTGAAACACATTATTTAGCTGCAAATCAGTGCGAAGTAGAAGGCTCAGGTTCAAATCCATGCGATTCAATTGTTCATGTTCAAATAATTGTGAAAGACATGATTCAGCTTCAACTGCATGCGAAACAAACGAGTTAGCTTCAAATCCATGCGAAACACATGATTTAGCTGCAAATCAATGTGATGTAGACGGTTTATACTTCAATTCCATGCGATAGACAAGATTTAGCTTCAAATCAATGCGATGTAGAAGGTTCAGCTTCAAACCCATGAGACACATATGATTTAGCTTCAAATACTTGGGATATAAGTGATATAGCTTCAAAAGCTGGATGAACAAACGAGGTAGCTTCAATTCCATGCGAAACAAATGATTTAGCTTCAAATCAATGCGAAGTAGGAGGCTTAGCTTAAAATCCATGCGTAACAAATGGTTTAGCTACAAATACTTGTGATATACATTATTTAGCTACAACTGCATGCGAAACAAACAAGTTAGCTTCAAATCCATGCGAAACACATGATTTAGCTTCAAATCAATGCGATGTAGAAGGTTTAGCTTCAAATCCAATCGAAACACATGATTTAGCTTCAAATACTTGCAATATAAGTGATACAGCTTCAAATACAGGCCAAACGAACGAGATGGCTTCAAATCCATGCGAAACACATGGTCTAGGTTCAAATCAATGCGCAGTAGAAGGCTTAGCTTCAAATCCATGCGATACAAACGGTTTAGCTTCTAATACTTGTGATATACATGATATAGATTCAACTGCATGCGAAACAAACGAGTTAGCTTCAAATCCATGCGAAACACATGATTTAGCTGCATATCAATGCGATAATAGAAGGTTGAGATTCAAATCCATGCGAAACAATTGATTTAGCATCAGATACTTTTTATATAAGTGATATAGCTTCAAATGCGGGGGAAACAAACGAGTTAGCTTCAAATCCATGCAAAACACATGATTAAGCTGCAAATCAATTGCGATGTAGAAGGTTCAGCTTCAAATCCATGCGAAACAAATGATTTAGCTTCAGATACTTGAGATATAAGTGATATAGCTTCAAATGAATGCAAAACAAACGAGTTAGCTTCAAAACCAAGCGAAACACATGATTTAGCTTCAAATCAAAGCGAAGTAGAAGTTTTAGCTTCAAATCCATTCGAAGCAAATGGTTTAGGTACAAATACTTGTGATATACGTTATTTAGATTTAACTGCATGCGAAACAAACGAGTTAGCTTCAAATCCAATGCGAAACACACGATTTAGCTTCAAATCAATGCGATGTGGAAGGTTTAGCTTCAAATCCAAGCGAAACACATGATTTAGCTTCAAATACTTGCGATATATGTGATCTAGCTTCAAATACAGGCGAAGCGAACGAGTTAGCTTCAAATTCATGCCAAACACATGATTCAGCAGCAAATCAATGCGATGTAGAAGGTTTAGCTCCAAAGCCATGCCAAACACATGATTTAGCTTCAAATCCATGGGATGTAGAAGGTTTAGCTTAAAATCCATGCGAAACACATTATTTAGCTGCAAATCAGTGCGAAGTAGAAGGCTCATGTTCAAATCAATGCGATTCAAATGGTTTATCTTCAAATACTTGTGAAAGACATGATTTAGCTTCAACTGCATGCGAAACAAACGAGTTAGCTTCAAATCCATGCGAAACACATGATTTAGCTTCAAATCAATGCGATGTAGAAGGTTTAGCTTCAAATCCATGCAAAACACGTGATTTGGTTTCCAATTAATGTGAAGTAGAAGGCTTAGCTTCAAATCCATGCGAAACAAATGATTTAGATTCAAATCAATGCGAAGTAGAAGGCTTATCTACAAATCCATGCGAAACGAAAGATTTAGCTTTAAATACTTGCGAATATAAGGGATACAGCTTCAAATGCAGGCGAAACAAATGATTTATTTTCAAGTCAATACTTAGTAGAAGGATTAGATTCAAATCCATGCGAAACAAGTGATTTAGCTTCAAATACTTGCGTTATAAATGAGGTAGCTTCAAATGCAGACAGAACAAACGAGTTAGCTTCAAATCCATGCAAAAAACATGATTTAGCTTCTTTTCAATGCCAAGTAGAAGGGTTAGCTTCAAATCCATGCGAAACAAATGGTTTAGCTTCAAATACTTGTGATATACATGATTTAGCTTGAACTGCATGCGAAACAAACGAGTTAGCTTCGAGTCCAAGCGAAACACATGACTTAGCTTCAAATCAATGCGAAGTAGAAGGGTTAGCTTCAAATCCATGCGAAAAACATGAATTATCTTCAAATCAATACGATGTAGAAGGTTCAGCTTAAAAAACAATTCGACACAAATGATTTAGCTTCAGATACTTGCGATTTGAGTGATATAGCTTCAAATCTATGCGAAACAAACGGTTTAGCTACAAATACTTGTGATATACATTATTTAGCTACAAATACAGGCGAAACGAACGAGTTAGCTTCAAATCCATGGGATGTAGATGGTTTAGCTTCAAATCCATGTGAAACACATTATTTAGCTGCAAATCAGTGCGAAGTAGAAGGCTCAGGTTCAAATCCATGCGATTCAATTGTTCATGTTCAAATAATTGTGAAAGACATGATTCAGCTTCAACTGCATGCGAAACAAACGAGTTAGCTTCAAATCCATGCGAAACACATGATTTAGCTGCAAATCAATGTGATGTAGACGGTTTATACTTCAATTCCATGCGATAGACAAGATTTAGCTTCAAATCAATGCGATGTAGAAGGTTCAGCTTCAAACCCATGAGACACATATGATTTAGCTTCAAATACTTGGGATATAAGTGATATAGCTTCAAAAACTGGATGAACAAACGAGGTAGCTTCAATTCCATGCGAAACAAATGATTTAGCTTCAAATCAATGCGAAGTAGGAGGCTTAGCTTAAAATCCATGCGTAACAAATGGTTTAGCTACAAATACTTGTGATATACATTATTTAGCTACAACTGCATGCGAAACAAACAAGTTAGCTTCAAATCCATGCGAAACACATGATTTAGCTTCAAATCAATGCGATGTAGAAGGTTTAGCTTCAAATCCAATCGAAACACATGATTTAGCTTCAAATACTTGCAATATAAGTGATATAGCTTCAAATACAGGCCAAACGAACGAGATGGCTTCAAATCCAAGCGAAACACATGGTCTAGGTTCAAATCAATGCGCAGTAGAAGGCTTAGCTTCAAATCCATGCGATACAAACGGTTTAGCTTCTAATACTTGTGATATACATGATATAGATTCAACTGCATGCGAAACAAACGAGTTAGCTTCAAATCCATGCGAAACACATGATTTAGCTTCAAATCAATGCGATGTAGAAGGTTTAGCTTCAAATCTGAGCGAAACAAATGATTCAGCTTCAAATTCTCCCGATATTAGTGATATAGCTTCAAATGCAGGCGAAACGAACGAGTTAGCTTCAAATCCATGCGAAACACATGATTTAGCTGCAAAAGAATGCGATGTAGAAGGTTTAGCTTCATATCCATGCGATACACTAGACTTAGCTTCAAATCAATGCCATGTAGATGGTTAAGCTTCAAATCCATACGACACATATGAATTAGCTTCTAATACTTCCGTTATAAGTGAAATTGCTTCAAATGCATGCGAAACAAATGAGTTAGCATCAAATCCATGCAAAACACATGATTAAGCTTCAAATGCATGCGAAACACATGATTTAGGTTCCAAATAGTGGGGTATACGTGGATTAGCATCAAATACATGCGAAACATATTGTTTAGCTTCAGATACTTATGATATACATAATTTAGCTTCAACTGAAGGCGAAACAAACGAGTTAGCTTCAAATCCAAGCGAAACACTTGATTTAGCTTCAAATCAATGCGATGTAGATGGTTTAGCTTCAAGTCCATGAGGAACAAATGATTTAGCTTCAGATACTTGCGATATAAATGATATTGCTTCAAATGCAGGCGAAACAAACGAGTTAGCTCCAAATCCAAGCGAAACAAATGTCATTTCGCTTCAAATCAATGCGAAGTAGAAGGCTTAGCTTCAAATCCATTCGAAACAAATTATTTAGCTTCAAATACTTGCGAATATAAGGGATACTGCTTCAAATGCATGCGAAAAGAACGAGTTAGCTTCAAATTCATGCGAAATAAATGATATAGCTTCAGATACTTGCGGTATAAATAAAATAACTACAAATGCAGGAGGAACAAACGAGTTAGCTTCCAATCCATGCGATACACATGATTTAGACTCTAATCAATGCGAATTAGAAGGCGTAGCTTCAAATCCAAGCGAAACACATGATTTAGCTTCAATTCAATGCAAAGTAGAAGGGTTAGCTTCAAATCCATGCGAGTAAACTGGTTTAGCTTCAAATCAGTGCGAACTAGAAGGCTTAGCTTCAAATCCATTCGAAACACATTATTTAGCTTCAAATCAACGCGAACACATGGTATAGCTTCGTATTCTTGCGAAACAAATGCGTTAGCTTGAGATACTTGTGATAAATATGATTTAGATTCAACTGCATGCGAAACAAACGAGACAGCTTCAAATCCATGCGAAACACATGATTTAGCTTGAAATCAGTGCGAAGTAGAAGGCTTAGCGTCAAATGCATGCGAATCAAATGGTTTAGCTTCAAACACTTGCGATATAAGTGATATAGCTTCAAATGCAGGCGAACAAACGAGTTAGCTTCGAATCCATGTGAAACACATGATTAAGCTGCAAACCAATGCGATGTAGAAGGCTTAGCTTCAAATCCATGCAAAAAAAATAATTTATCTTCAAATCAGTGCGATGTAGGAGGCTTAGCTTCAAACCCCATGCGAAACACATGATTTATCTTCAAATTCATGCGAAACACATGGTATAGCTTCAAATTCATGCGAAACAAACGATTTAGCATCAGATACTTGCGATATAACTGATATAGCTCCAAATGCAGACGAATCGAACGAGTTAGCTGCAAACTCCATACGATACACATGATTTAGCTTCAAATCAATGCGAAGTAGAAGGCTTAGATTCAAAACCATGCGATGTAGAACCTTTAGCTTCAAATCCATGCAAAACGCCTGATTTAGCTTCCAATTAATGCGAAGTAGATGGCTTAGCTTCAAATCCATGCGAAACAAATGGTTTAGCTTCAAATACTTGTGATATACATTATTTAGCTACAACTGCATGCGAAACAAACGAGACAGCTTCAAATCCATGCTTAACACATGATTTAGCTTCTAATCAATGGGAAGCGGAAGGCTTAGCTTCAAATCCAAGCGAAACACATGATTTAGCTTGATATCAATGCGAAGTAGAAGGCTTAGCTTCAAATCCATGCGAATCAAATGGTTTAGCTCCAAATACTTCGGATATACATGAATTAGCTTCAACTGCAGGCGAAACAAACGAGTTAGTTTCAAACCCATGCGACAAAAATGATTTAGCTTCAGATACTTGCGATATACGTGATATAGCTTCAAACCAATGCGATGTAGATGGTTTAGCTTCAAATACATGAGAAACAAATGGTTCAGCTACACATACTAGTGATACACTTTATTTAGCTTCAGCTGCATGCGAAACAAACGACGTAGCTTCAAATACAAGCGATACACATGATTTAGCTTGAAATCAATGCGAAGTAGATGGCTTATCTTCAAATACATGAGAAACAATTGATTTAGCTTCAGATATTTGCGATATAAGTGATATAGCTTCAAATCCATGCAAAACTCTTGATTTAGCTTCAAATCAAAGCGAAGTAGAAGGTTTAGCTTCAAATCCATGAGAAACAAATGATTTAGCTTCAGAAGCTTGCGATATAAGTGATATAGCTTCAAATGCTGACGAAACAAACGGGTTAGCTACAAATCCATGTGAAACACATGATTTAGCTTCTAATCAATGCGAAGTAGAAGGCTTAGCTTCAAATACATGCTGAACAAATGGATTAGCTTCAGATACTTATGATATACATAATTTAGCTTCAACTGCATGAGAAACAAACGAGTTAGCTTCAAATACAAGCGAAACAATGGACTTAGCTTCTAATAAATGCGATGTTGATGGATTAGCTTCAAATCCATGCGATACAAATGATTTAAGTTCAGATACTTGCGATATAAGTGATATAGCTTCAAATGCAGGCGAAACGAATGAGTTAGCATGAAGCCAATGCTATGTAAAAGGTTTAGCTTCAAATCCATGCGAAACAAATGATTTAGCTTCAGATACTTGCGATGCAAGTGATATAGTTTCAAATGCAGGCGAATCAAACGAGATAGCTTCAAATCCATGCGAAACAAATGATTTAGCTGCAAATCAATGCGATGTAGAAGGTTTAGTTTCAAATCCATGCGAAACACATGATTTAGCTTCAATTCAATGCGAAGTAGTAGGATTAGCTTCAAATCCATGCGATCAATTGATTTAGGTTTAGATACTTGCGACATAAGTGATATGGCTTCAACTGCAGGGGAAACAATTGAGTTAGCTTCAAATCGATGCAAAACACATGATTCAGCTTCAAATCAATGCTATGTAGAAGGTTTAGCATCAAATCCATGCGGAACAAATGATTTAGCTTCAGATACTTGCGATGTAAGTGATATAGTTTCAAATGCAGGCGAAACAAACGAGATAGCTACACATCCATGCGAAACAAATGATTTAGCTGCAAATCAATACGATGTAGAAGGTTTAGCTTGAAATCCATGCGATACACTAGATTTAGCTTCAAATCAATGCGATGTAGAAGGTTCAGCTTCAAATCCATACGACACATATGATTTAGCTTCACATACTTGTGATAAACATGATTTAGCTGCAACTGCATGCGAAACAAACGAGTTAGCTTCAAATCCAAGCGAAACACATGATTTAGCTTTAAATCAATGCGAAGTAGAAGGCTTAGCTTCAAATCCGAGCGAAACTCATGATTTAGCTCCAAATCAGTGCGAAGTAGAAGGATTATCTTCAAATCCATGCGAATCAAGTGGTTAAGCTTCAAATACTTGTGAAATACATGATTTAGCTTCAACTGCATGCGATATAAAGGAGTTAGCTTCAAATCCATGCGAAACACATGATTTGGCTTCAAGTCAATGCGATGTAGAAGGTTTAGCTTCAAATCAATGCGATGTAGAAGGTTTAGCTTCAAATCCGCGCGAAACAAATGATTTAGCTTCAAATACTTGCGATATAAGTGATATAGATTCAAATGCAGACGAATCAAACGAGTTAGCTTCAAATCCTAACGAAACACATAATTTAGCTTCAATTCAATGCGAAGTAGAAGGATTAGCTTCAAATCCATGCGGAACAAACGATTGAGCTTCAACCACTTCGGATACAGGTGATATAGATTCAGCTGCATGCGAAACAAACGAGATAGCTTCAAATCCATGCGAAACACATGATTTAGCTGCAAATCAATGCGATGTAGAAGGTTTAGCTTCAAATCCATGCGAAACAAACGATTTAGCTTCAGATACTTGCGATATGGCTGATATAGCTTCAAATGCAAACGAAACAAACGAGTTAGCTTCAAATCCAAGCGAAACACATGATTTAGCTACGAATCAATGCGATGTAGAAGATTTACCTTCAAATCCATGCAAAACACATGATTAAGCTTCTAATAATTGCTTTGTAGAAGGTATAGCTTCAAATCCAAGCTAAACAAATGATGTAGCTTCAGATACTTGCGATATAAGTGATAT